>NC_137080.1:718061-2029311 GCF_951640355.1 Cnephaeus nilssonii | reverse complement strand
GTGGGTTCTGTGGAGGCGCCTGCACCCTGTGTGGTCTGACACCTCCCACCCCCCTGCCCCAGTTCCCACCCCCATGTTCCCCTTCCCGAGTCTCTCCCAAGGGCCCGCTGTGGCCGCGGTCCGATGCCCCAGGTCAGCAGGTCAGCTGCAGACAAACTCACAGCTTGGTGGAGAGCACACCTTGAATAATGAAGAGACCTTTTCCCCCAAAGTCAAACGCATGTCCCTGTTTCCCTGTTGTCCCGGCTTCCTGACCCTCTATCCCAGCCCCTGCCCATCATTCTCTGCGTGAATTCAGGCTCATATCCAAGAAGTTGTTTATGGTCTACAAGTACCATTAAAAAGTAACACGTATGGTCCGGCCAGCGTGGCTCAGTGGTTGAGCATCAACCTATGAACCAGGAGGTCACGGTTTGATTCACAGTCAGGGCACATGCCCAGGTTCCGGGCTTGATCCCCAGTGTGAGGGGTGCAGGAGGCAACTGAACACTGATTCTCTCTCATCATTGATGTCTCTCTCTCTCTCCCTCTCCCTTCCTTTCTGAAATCAATAAAAATATATATTTTTTTAAAAAGCAAAATGTATGTGTCACTACAAGTTTACATCTTGTCAGCTCAAAGCACAGGGCCCATTTTGCCTAAGGGGGTGGGGCATGGAGAGCAGGGGGTTAAACTCATTTTAAATTTGCCCACAGATGGGTGCACCCAGCGTTTCCTTTATCTGCGCGGGGAACATCCGTCGCCCGCAACACCAAATGCTCAGGAAGCCGCATTCCCTGTGGAACTTAACAAAGGGAATTAGCCACAGCATGTGAACAGCGACTTTAAATAGCAGAAGCAACAAAGAGAGCGAGGCTGATAAAAGGAAACCAGTAATTACAGTGTTAGTGTCCCTTTCACATGACGTGTCCAAACCACATGGAAAGTTTGCTCACCGCCCCTCCCCCCACCCTCCCATCAAAATAGAGCAAAATGAAACAGGGTAGAGACAGACTGCTCGTCTGGGTCATCTTTCCCCAATGGCTCCGTCGGGTAAAACGTCCTCATGCAACACGCGTTCTCCTTGTCAACTTTTAAATACTTCTCAAAAATGTGAACACGTATTCCTATGGGGACTGTTCACCCTGCCAACCTCAAGGGGGGCAGAGTCGCCAACCTCATTTTCTGAGCCTTCGCCCAGGAGAAATGGACTTCAGCTTTTCCCTTTAATATTTAATCTAAACTTTATTAATTTATTTTAAAATGAAAGATCCTGTGTCTAATGTACGCCCCCCTGCAGGATCGCTCTGAAGCTGGGCTTATGTGATATAAGGGCCCCATAAAGGCCAGCTTTACGAGCATTTTAGCTCAGCCGTATTTTTCTTTTTAAGGCATCGATCTGCCGCAAGGCCCGCCGTGAAACTGTCCCCGGGCAGGCCCGCTGCAGGGGCGAGGGGACAGCCGGGCTCTGTCCCGGGAGACCGTATCCAGGCGCCCGGACAGGCCAGCGCTCCGCTCCAACCGCCCAGGGACCAGGAAGTAGGACGGCACCCCGAGAGGGGTTTTCAGAATAAAAGGTGCCCAGTGTCCCTCCTAGAGTCCGATGATGCTCACCCCTCTCTGCTCACCTGATGAGCCCTTTTCAGTTCTGAGCGCAACATTTTAAGAAGGACAGGCCTGGTCCTAGGACTGTCCCAAGAAGGGTGGCCAGTGCCATAGCGGCTTGGAAATCCATCAGCTCGGGATGCTTAGAAAATTAATTACTCGAGGGAGACACAGTGGGTCGTCAATCTTTGGATGGCCTGTCACCGGGAAGATGAAGTAGGCTGATTCCGCATGATTCTAGAAGGGTACAAGCAAGATCCACAGATGGAGACTGCGTGACAACACGTCTTCACTCTGGGTAAGGACTTGGATGGATTTCCTGCAAAGTGGGGAGCTCTGGTCCCCGGCGGGGCTCCATGGACAGTGATGGATGATGGCGTTGTGGGGGACACTGCGCAAAGCGCCTGCGTGGGTCCCCCCAGCACCGGGTGGCGGTGTGGCCAGCCCGCTACCCATCCATAAAAAGTTAGCCCTCGGGTCCACCCTAAAGGCTAGTCACTGAGAAATACTAGCCGGCCGGGACGGCGTTTCTCAGCCGCCTTCCCTGTGGTTGGGTCTGGTCACGAGTTCTGTCCTTTAGCGTTTAGACTGTGACAGAGTGATGTTTGTCATTTCTACGGCACAGTCGTCAGGGAGCCGGTAGCTGTCATCGCTGCCCGTGTTCCCTCCACCCGCCGTGTGGCCGCCGCCGCCCTGGTGAAGGGCCGGGTCCCAGGGCGAGGAGCCGCGGCCGGAGGGCTGCCCCAGGTCGGGACTGACACGCGGGCCAGAATTCCGCCGGTGCACCTTGGGCTGAATTACACTCGGGGGCAGCTCGCACGCCCTCAGCGAATGTGCCCCCTAAGTTCCCCCGCTGTAAAGCGTGTGTTCTTCTACGTGAACATGGCTGTTGCTGGAATTCATGGATTACAGAGGAATTCTAGAGATTCCTCTTCTCAGTCAGCATTTCCTCCAGGACAGGGGGTTATGAATCTGTCCTGTTCCCACCCTAGTTCCGAGCCTCTGTCCAGGCAGCTTCGCCACCTTCTCACAGCTGAGCGGAGGCCTCCTCCCCTCCTCCCTCCTCCCCCCCCTCCTCCTCAGCTACTGTGTGCCGGGCGGCGTGTGGCTCTCGGGCAGCGCTGGTGACATGCAGCCCTGAGTTCTTCCTGCTGCTGGAAGGGTCAGGCCACAGGCAACCACAGTGACCCTAAGAGGGACTGCGAAGGTCACGGTGCTGCTGGGCTAGGGCGAGGGACATGAAACCTCCGCTTTTCTGGGAGAAGGACTCCGAGCCTTGGCCTTGCTCTTGGCTGCGCCCGGCAGCCCAGGCATTGCCGGGGAAACGCGTGTCTCCTGCGGGCACGGGGCCCTGTTGCTCCCCCGTAGAGGGCAGTTAATTTCCATATGACAGTGAAGGCCAAAGGCAGGCTCCGGACCAGAATAGCCGCGACTGTGAGAGCGCGTGACCGGGTTAAACATGCACATCCTCACGCCGGCTCCGCGGCCGGGAAGGATGCGTGTCCTGACGTTGTTTGGGTTGGAAATATGGGTCATCTTTTGCAGAAAAGGGCCTCGAGGCAACGAGAGGTTAATCCTCTGTCAGGGCCATGGCCGCTCGAGGCAGAGCGGGCTCCGCAGCGTGTTTATTTCCCTTGGCCGCTCCGTCGGACACCGAGGATGTTATTACGAGGCTCAGACCTTCATCTCCGGCCAAATTCCTGCGGAGGGCGGGGGCCGCGGCTCGTCTTCCTGCTGCGTGCGGGCACACTGGCTGCGCACTCAGACCCCTCCACACGGGTCCGCTAGGCCTTGCATTGTGGGTGGCCCAGGCCCCTGCTCATCGGAGGGGGCCACTGGGAAGAGCAGGGATCCCCCCGAAGTACTCTCAGGGGACCCAGCTCTCTCCGGGAAGGAGCTGCCGCTGTCCGTCAGGGACGCGGAGACGCCGTGTCTGTCTCGGGTTGGGGGCCGGCAGGCGGATAACTCTTTCGGGGCCGAGTGGGTCAATGCTGTCAATACGGTTCTGAGTTTACAATCAGCGTCCCTTTGGCAGAGAGAGGAGTTTAATGTGTAATTAAGGCTTTGGAAATGGTGTCAGCACTTTCCCTGCAAGACCTGAGTGCGGGCGCTGAACAGGCTGAGCCACGTGGACCCCGGAGGCGGTTCTGCGCTTGCTCTGTGCCTGGGCCTCCACCTGGACCTGGGCCTCCACCTGGACCCGGGCCTCCACCTGGACCTGGGCCTCCACCTGGACCTGGGCCTCCACCTGGACCTGGGCCTCCACCTGGACCTGGGCTCCGGGCGGAGGTGCTGAGATGTGCAGGGAGGGCAGCTCCAGGGCTCCCTGGCCTGTGCCGCTGCCTCTGAGGGGAGCCGGAGAGTCAGAGCTCACGGCCTTGAGGGGCCAGTTGTGGCTGCATTTTTGAGGCCAAACCCACTCACTACTCGGCAGCACCGCTGTGGTCTGCCCCTGGGAGACACACCTCCTCCTCCGTGGAGAGCGGCCCGATGCAGCTGGCAGCCACGCCCACCGCGTGGTCTTGGCCCCGGGGGCCTGTGCAGGCGCCGGTTGAAGGAGCCTCGTGGGTCCATCTCTGTTCACTGCGCTGGAGGGCGGCGCAGGGGTGGCTTTGCTGCGCGTCAGTGTGCGACCCTGTGATTGCAGCTGTGCGACAGTGACCGTCTCCCCCCAGGTCAGGCCACTCAGGACAGGGGACACTCGGAGGCCCGGCTCCCCCTAGTGGCCTGTGGGACCGCACACAGAACTGTGCTTCCTACTCCACGAGGTGTGCGTGGGGCCCCTGACGCACCCCGTGCTGGGCAGCCTGCTCACATGCCAGGCCTTCGCCCCAGCAGCACGGAGCAGGGGTCCGAGAGCCCCAGGGCTCGGAAAATGCCTTCTGCTTCTCTGCCCGCCAGTCAGTTTCCCAGCAGTGACCTTAGCCACAGCCTCTCGCCTGCCAGACTGCAGTTGGGGTTCTTGGCCCGACGGGATGTCTGGGCACAGAAGGTGGGGGGCAGACACCTCCGGCGCCAGCAGCAACGCCCTCCCAGCTGTCGTTCCCCTCTAGTTGGACTCTTCCATGGATGTCATGGAAATCATTTCAGCACACTTTAACCCATAGAGCTCTCAACACCCTCACCACCAAGGAAACAAGTCAAAGGGCAACAGCAACGACGACAATCCCAAAACTGAACAAGGATTGTGGAGGCTCCTGAGCTACAGTGCTTTCGGCAGGAATTAGGAAGGACTTCATTTTATTTTTTCTCTTGAAATCTGTTCCTTTTATCAAAGAAATAGGGCTGTGCTTTCACTCCTACAACATGACATACGGCACCTTTGCTAGGTGGAGTGGGCCAGGAGAGGGGAGGAGGACGTTACTATGGATGGCGTGAGCTGTGGATTGTAGGAGTGGTGGGTGGTGTGAGGTATGGATGGTGTGAGCCATGGATGATGGTGAGCTGTGGATGAGCGTGAGGTATGGATGGTGTGAGCCATGGATGGTGTGATCCGTGAATGGGTGACTGGTGGATGGGGTGAGCGTTGGGTGGGTGTGAGTGGTGGGTGATGTGAGTGAGGTATGGATGGGTGTGAGCAGTGGATGGTGTGAATGGTGGGTGGTGTGAGTGGTGGGTGGTGTGAGTGGTGGGTGGTGGGAGCTTCTGTGCAGTCTGCCTAGGCTCAGTGTCCAGCTCCCATTGCTTGTCTTCACCAAGTTCATGGACATCTGACTGTCCCTCGATGTCTCCATCGCGCAGGGCCCCCACCTGAGAGCTCCGATGCCTAGTCCCTGAGGTCACATTGGACACTGCATAGGACGAGACCCATAGTAAATGTGCGCTGTTCCTATCAGCTCTAGGGGAGCAGCAGGATCGTAAACTCCCGTGAGCTTTTGTTCCACACGTTTACGCTTCAGGACCTGCCAAAATCTAATGCGGTTTCAGAAATTTAGAAAGAGGCAGCCGTCTGCTGAGACCGGCCATCCCGCACAGCGCGGGGGGTGGGGTGGGGGGGGGAGGGGGGGTGGGGGCGGCGGTTTCCGGCTGATGCAACAGCTGGAAACAAGGCGGCGTCGGACGCCTGCGGCTCCGTCATGGGACCTCTATTTCCAGGCGGCGGTGACATTCTGACCCGAGCTATCTTGGGATGGCTTTTAAGTGGCCGCGGAGATGCATTTCGGGCCGAGGGCGGTGAGGACAGGTGTCGGTGCAGAGTGCTGGCACAGGGCTCGGAAACTTCGGGGGGGGGATGGGGACCAGGCCTCAGATAAATCCCCGGGCCCTGAAGCTGCCCCGGGCCGGGAAGGGCATGGCAGCGGTCCAGACGTAAAATCAAAGACCCTGGCTGCGAGCCGTTGGGTGGAAAACAGACATTGGTGGCTTCCGAAGCTTGTCAACCACCAACGTATCGTGAACGTGGACGACGTGGGCGGGATCAACGCTCTCAGCAGAAAGTGCGACACGGAATTGAGTGCTGGGAGGACATCCTGACTCTTCCTGCCCCGACACGCCTCGTGGATCCGTGCTCCCGTGGCCCCGTGGCCACGCCCTCGGCTCTCCCCAGCCCCTGCACGCAGGCCCCTGGCTCCCCGTGGCTTCCCCGCACCTGTTCTGACCTCCTCTTCGCTCCTACCTGCCCCATCCCGATGCTGGGCCACGTGGCACAAATAAACCCACTCGTGTTGCTCAGGTGGTCATTGTACCGGGCGGCCAGGCGAGGACATGGCTGGGAAGGTGTCCGCAGGGGAAATGGAGGGCCTGCTATTGACAGGGCTGGAAGGGGACCGGGTCCTAACGCGGGCCTCCCGGCCCCTCTGTCCCTGGGGAAGAAGGACACGTACAGGGAGGAAGGGAACACTGTCCGGCCGTGTCCTGTCTTCGTCCCCCGCTGACACCGACAGGGCCGCGCACACAGTGGGGCCGGTGGGCAGAGCTGGGACTCGTGCTCTAAGGAAAGCAGCTCCTTCCCTGCACGTAACTCATCGAGGACCTGGGTCTCCGTCCGTGGGCGTCTTCCCGAGGGCTGCGTGGAGGAGGAGGCCCTTCTCTTCCTTCCTTCGGGAGGTGGTTGTTATTGTGGTGGCCCCCCGGCTGGGGTGGGGTGCCTGGTAATCGTAGTAGCCCTCGGGCACTTTTGTCACCCAAATATGGAGCCGTGGCAGCTGACACTTATGAAAATAGCTCGGAGCTGTGTGATGTGCCATAAATAAGCAGGAGGCAGCCGGGAGCGGCCATGGCGCGGATGCCCGGGACGGCTGTGTTTTAAGGGCTGGCCTCCTGGGTCTGACCGCTTGTTTTGACTCAGCTGACAGGGCTGGAGAGGGGCTGGACCGGTTCCCACCTCCTCCCCCTCCCTGGTGACAGCTGCTGTCCCTTGACTCACAGGAAAACCATTTCTCCGCCCTTCCCCACCTCCAGCCCTTTCCTGGCGGGGCTCCCTGCACCTCCCCCCACCCCGTCCCGGTGGCAGAGGGTGAGGATGGCGCCCGGCTCCTGGCCCCTGCCCCGGCCCCTGCCTCGGCCCCTGCCCCGGCCCCAGCACTCCGCAGCAGCCTCCCGTTCTCAATCTCGGGGACCCGGCGCTCCCCCTTGGCACCCTCGGGAAGTGGTTTGGGCTGGACTTGGGCAGCAAGGAGCTGGGAGAGTCCATCCCCTGGGTGCTCATGGAGAAAGGGGCCCGGGCTCCAGCTCTGGGGGCCAGGGCGCCCCCGACTCAGCCGCACACTGGCAGCCACGGACACCTCCCAGCCTGAGAGCCCTGGGCCTGGGCAGAGCGCAGTGCCTGCCTCAGCCTGTGACCACCCACGCCACGGGGCCGGGCGCTACCTAGGTGGCTTCTCAGACCTGACCCAGGGCCTCCCTCTGCCAGGTCCCTTGCAACCCCTGCTCTGCTCCGGATCCAGGAGCGCCCCCTGGTGGCGGGAAGAGCTTTGGACAGATTCTCTTTCTCTTAAAGAACTACATGGTCTCGATTTTTGTGTTTTCCCCTAATTCCTGGAGTGGAAAATATTCGTTGTTAGTTTGCAGATTAGTCGGGGGGAGGGAGAGACGTGGGAGGTAGTTTTATCATCTTCATCGTCTTCATTGCCATTATCTTCATCATCATCATCATATTAAAGCCCCGACCCAGCCACGCTCACCCCCTCAAACCTGGACATTGAAAACATCTCTTTGCCTCCAGAATTCTACCTCCTCATCCTGATTAGTTTACGTCTCAACGTTAAATGACATTTTCTTCAAATGACACTGCTTTCTGTCCCTGCTCTGCTAAGAGAGTGTGAGAACTGCCCTGGGATGTGCAGGGGCCTCTGAGGGGGCAGAGCAGGCAGAGGCAGGCGGTGGGGAGGGTCCCTGGCCAGTGGTGCTGGGCCCTGGGTGGCGGGAGGTGGAGGGAGATGGCAGAGGTGCTGCCGGCCCCCGCTGTCCTCGGGGGGCGCGAGGACTCCACGCCCAGCCCACCTGCGAAGAGCCTCACTGGAAAGGCAGGAACTCTGAGTCGTCCACGCGCGTAGCTCAGCATCGCTGTCTTCTCATCACAGCAGTCAGGACTGTCAGCCATTATCTCTGTCAGATCCGTGGACGGTGAGCTAACCCACATGTGTCAGCTGCTTCAGCCTCTAGATTCGCCACGATTGTTGGTCTACATCTGGGGACAATCACCATGAAATGCATTTTTTTTTTATTTGCAGCTCAAGAAGTTTGCAGGACACAAGGCGAATTATTCTTTGTGCCTTTTCGGTCCGAGCTTCTAGCTCTAAGACGTTATTTTTATTTATTGGTATTGTGCCCGACCAGGAAACCTTCTGTTTCCTAGGATTCCTCCCTCTTTTATGAAACTGTTACTGGGAACTAAATGTCTTCTTGCGATGAGAGGACTTGAATTCAGAATCTGATACTAGAACCACGGGTGTGCGAGCGCGGAGGCCGCCACTCTCGCAGGACTGAGGAGGACCCAGGACCCTCCCCTGAAGGTGGTCGGTCTCCCCAACGCCAGGACATAAACTCTAAGCTCCAGATGCAAAGAACAGAGTCGGGCCTCAACTCCCTTTTCCTCGTCTCTGCCTCTGCCACTCCCCTCCTGCCCCGTTCTCATCGGGAGCCAACTTTCCACGTGCAAACACGTAGATGAGCATTTCCTCTGAAGGCATCCTGAGACGCTGATGGCCCCTGTGTCTTCCCCAAATCACGGAGAGGTCTTTAAACTGTAAAAGCAATTCGGTAACTTGTCAAGACTCCCCACCATACGCCACTATCATTTGATCACTTCCTCACATCTGCTCACAAACCCAACCTTCCCCACACCAGGCTCCCTCCCCGCTCCCTGCCTTCGGACGGGCCTTGTTTCACAGCTACAGTGAGACCCCAGTGGGTGTCCGTGAATTACTTGTATGTGAACCTCCCGTCCAAGTCCAGGCAGCAGAAAACAGCTCTCCTTCACCGCGAGGGCAGGAGCACAGCTCCCAGGACCCGCCACCTGCCTCTGAGCCTTGAACGTGGTGGGTAACCTTGGAGCACCTGGCCAGTTTTCACAAACACCCTGGCACTGTTCCAGATCAGAACGAAACCTTCATTTATGATGGTGGAAGGTGACTTGAGGGTCTGTAATTACCTGAGAAGTGCTAAAGTGCCCTAGAACTCAAATTTTCTTTTTAACCTTCATTTCTAAATTTTGAGGGCCTTCAAACCTTGGTATTTTGTGATTCTCACTTAGGGGCTCAGCTAGGAGGCTTGAGGAGGTGCCCTCCAGCCGATCCAGGGGTAGTTTCTCTCTGACCCCCGGTTCAAAGCCCTGGCTACTGATGAATTTGAAGTTACAATGGGTTCTGTGTCAGCAAAAAGATGAATCGCTAAGCAGAATTTGTTGAACACATCAAGTCGTAGGGACGGATAAATTTAGAAAGAGAAGAGTTGGTGACAAGCTATTTTGTGTTTGGTTGGAAGTTGAAAGGAGGATTTAAAACCATGTAAACCCCCCAGGGCTCCCATTAAGAGCCTATTTCGTGTCTTTGATGCTTGCAAAGTAAAGACATCATGCTGCAGCGTCTTCTAAAATCGAGGAGACATGGGCGAAAGCGTGTCCCGTCTGATTTACACACCCTTCAGTGGTCTTATGAAGCCTGGTTCTTAAGCTTGGAGTTTTTTGTGTTATTTTCTTGTTTTATTGGTGTCTGGAGAGATACTTGCCTACATTTAAACGTGTGAGAATGTTCTCTTTTTTCCTTAGGCCGGAACGCAAACCACACGGTCAGATGTTCTTGGTTTTCTGCTTCAGAAGATTCTTGGTTGAGCTCCCCTTCTCTCCTTACCCACAATTTATTGGATCGCAGAAACATAAACTTGGGGAGAACGCTCCCAAGGCACCTGGCCTACGGCCTGTGCGCCAGCGGTGCGCCCAGGACCTGCGCGGCCGGCTCAGTGTGGAGACCAGATGGCTGTTCTCTTTTGTTCTCCATCCAGTCTCCTCTCCTTCAAATCCTTCCTCCTTTCCTCCTGGCTTTCCATTTCTCTGTTGAGAATTCGCTCTCATCTCCAGTGTGCGCTCACAACAGGAAGCTCTGTCTCATTTCTTTTACGCGAGAAAATGCCCGGTGGCCATTCGCCAGCCTGGTCCTTCATGGACCCCAGAGAGCAATGTCTCCCAGAAACCCCACTTCCCACCCTGGAAACGGAGAATCGTTCACTCAGCACAGACATGCTCATTTGATATGAGGACGGGGAATGAGAACCTTGGCGTTTTTGATGGACTCCTTAACCTTTGGTCCACCCCCTTTTTCTGTTCAGAACTGCTTTCTAATCTCCGACTCATTCAAAATGGCCAGAATAGGCTGTAATAGAAGCAAAGATAACATCCGGTGAAACAGCCCGACTAAGTCACGGGGGAAACACATTGAAAAAAATCCAACTGGACCTGAATGGACTTGAGTCCTGGCTAGCCTGTTTTGTTTATGCCTTTGGTATCACAGATACAGATCTGAATGTAGGCTAGGAGTGCGTTCAGGCTACCGTAGACTCGGTGGCTTGTAAACAGAAATTTATCTCACAGGGTTTTTTTTGTTCTTAAATGTTTTTATTGATTTTAGAGAGACAGGAAAGGAGAGGGAGAGAGAGGAACATCAATGTGAGAGACATCAATGGGTTGCCTCCCGTATGCACTCAGACCGGGGACGGAATCTGCCGTCTGGGCCGGTGCCCTGACCGGGAATGGAACTGGTGACCTTCGGTGCACAGGGATCACCCAAATGGGCCACACGGGCCAGGGCCGGCTCCCAGTTTGGGAGGCTGGCGGTCCAAGCTCAGGAAACCAGCGTGAGGTTCTGGTGAGGACCCTCCTCTGGGGGCACTCACCCCATTGCCGGGGCTCCACCCCAATGACTAGTTGTCTCCCAAAGGCCCCCTCCTAATGCTGTCACGTTGGGGGTTAGGACTCAACAAGGGGATGTGGGGAGACCTGAATATCCAGTCCTCTGCACGATATAAACTCAGGAAGCAAGTACCATGTGTGGGACAATTTAAGGTGACATAGTTGTTCCGTGTCATCACCCAGACCTGGTGCTGGATCCGAGAAAAAGCTGGAAAGTGTGAAGTGGGTGGAAAGTGTGTGTCTAAAGCTAAAACTCAAGAACCAACATGTGTGTTCCTTTGGAATCTGTTTTGGAAAAGAACACAGTCACTACCGCCGTCCACACCACCTGCCAGTCTAACAGCTGCCTCTGCGCGGGCCCTCCCCCGGGGGTGCCTGCCTCACAGCTGTCCTCCGAGGCAGTGCGGCACCCATCTTACAGATGCGGAGACGGACTCCGGGAACTCGGGGTCTGCACCCAAATATGAGCTGCTGAGCTGGGACTGGAGCCCAGCTCCCCGGCTCCCGGCACGCACTGAGAGTCAGCGCCCCAAGTCCAACACAGCTGGCTTCCAGGTGAGCCTGTGGCGTGGGGAGGGTCGGTGCAGGGCAACCGGGAAGGGAAGAAGCCGAGGAGCGGGGTGAGCTGCAGAGGGTCCTGCAGAGTCTGGGGACAGGGGAGGTGGGGGGATCCATGCCGGTGAGTCTGCTGCAGGCCTAGGGGCGGGGCGAGCGAGTTCTGATACCACTTCCTGCCTGACTGACCGGCCCGGTGCTTGGAAACACAGAGCAGCGCGTATCCGAAGCCGTGTCACCGCGAGGCCAGCATCAGCGCGTTGGCTTCCCGCGGCCGACAAAGCCAGGAACCGCTAAGTCTGAAACAGTGCACTTCATATGGGAACGGCTCCACTGTGTGCTTACGTTAAAACCCAACTGCAACCCCCCCAAAACCCAACCAAACACACACACACACATACGCACACGTGCACGCACGCACAAGCACACACACACACACACACGCACATGCACACACAGAGACACACATGCACACACACGCACATGTACACACACACGCACACGGGAGAAGAGCCGCGGCTGGGCAGCAGGACCAGTGCAGCTTTCGGGTTGGCCAGCCTGGCCCTGATGGACACCATGGACGTGCGGTTGCCCAGGGCGCCGTGTCGGCTCGCATAGCACGCAGGGAAGGCAGAACAGCCGCTCCAGGACGTTAGCTTACGTCTGCTCAGCGGTGGGTCCCTGGGTGGCCGGGGACTGAAGCCCCTGCGCAGGAATGGCTGTGGCACCCGGACTTGGTCTGAAGGAGCGAGGACTGCGTAGGGCTGAGAGCTGTCGGGGACTCCTCCGAGGGCCACCACACGGAAGACGGATCAGCGTCACCCGGGGCTCCGGAGGGCAGGGCTGGCGGATGGGATGATGGGGAATTGATTCCGTTCGTCGGGAAGAAGGGCCTCTCACAATCGGGGCTCTCCGACGCCCAGATGCTGCTCGGGCCGCAGGAATGGGACCCGGCTGCTCGAGGACATGGAGTTACCAGGAAGTGCTCACGTGCCCAGCTTAATTCTTAATCCCCTTTACAAAATTAGAAATGATCGTGAACTCCGTTGCCCACCCTGTTACTACTGGACGATAACTTTCCTGTGTTACCTCTCAGTGTTTTCCTTAAGGCAGAAGGTTTCATTAATGATGCTAATTGCGTTGAGCACTTGCCATGGAGTTCTCTCCAACAGCCGAGTCGTGGTAAATGCTTCCTTCTGTTCATGAAAGTCGGTATCAGGATTAAAATGGCACAGACTTCCCAACACATCCTAGCTCCTGTCCCGAAAGGCCTGTCCGATTACATGTTTTTATCACTACAAGGTAATCCTCCTGAGGATAGTAGCTTTGTCTTATCCTTCATATTCTCGCACATGGGGCCAGAGTAATCACTGAATTACATTTAAATAAATAAATAAATAGTTTCCCGGAGATTGAGCAGAATCTGAATAAATGAATGAACGTGTGCACGAATGAATGAACATGGGATTATGTAAATGGATTTATATACCAGGCCCAACTTTGGCTGCAGACTAAAAGCATTTCCACTTCAAACGTTGCATAATTCTGTCCTCAGAATCCGTTTATACTCTCAGGTGCAGGAAATGAGGTGAAATGAATGGAGATGTAAGTGAGAGAGGTTGGACCACGTGACCAAGGCCACGCAGCTATGACATGATGAGCTGCCGTCCATCGCTCTGTGTGTCTCTTGAGTGATGTAGGGGGTGTGTGTGCGTGCGTGTGTGTTCCATGTGCTGGGGGAGAGGCATGGCACCCTGTGTGGCAGGGGACACGCCAGAAGGAAGACAGAAGGGCAGTCATTGCAGTAAAGCGCAGGCAGAGCCAGGGAGCGCTCTCAAGCCAAAGGAACAGCTCCGGCCTTTGAAGAATTGGAACAATTGTTTTCCAGTCATCGAGTATCTGTCCGATGCTGCGGCGGGGGTTCGTTAGGCTCTTCCGGCTTTCACATTTTTATGTTCTTATCCCAAAGGAAGGGAGAAGGAAGGAAAAGGCTTCGTGGAGGTATAAAAGCAACATAGAAATGGGTCCTTTACTATCGTCCTGTGGAGTCAACCTCCAAATGTTCCCTTGGCCAAGATCCCGTTCATTGCGGTCGTTCTGAGATGAACCAAAGAGAAGAGTCCCTCTCTTCACAAGGGACTGTGTACCACGTGGACTCGTGATGACACCGAGAGTAACTGACAACTGTGAGGTGATGGAGAGCTTTCTACCTGCAGGTTAAGAGTTCACATGTCTTACTTATTTGATTCTTCCCAAAGCTGGGTGAGCAGATAGTGTATGGAGTGTGCAGAGGACAAGGTGAGCAGAGAGTGTATGGAGTGTGCAGGGGGCAAGGTGAGCAGAGAGTGTATGGAGTGTGCAGGGGGCAAGGTGAGCAGAGGATGTATGCAGTGTGCAGGGGGCAAGGTGAGCAGAGGGTGTATGGAGTGTGCAGAGGGCAAGGTGCATGGCTAATAGGAGAGGTAGGTGTTCACTCAAAGGTCAGCAGGAGGGCGTCTAGTTCAGGTCAAGGCTTGTCGCAGGCAGGAGAGCTGCATTAGATCCCTTAGATTTGAGGGGTTCCATGGCCAGGAAGGCTGTGCTTCTTTTTAAAAAATGTTGTTATTGACTTCAGAGAGGAAGGGAGAGGGAAAGAGAGAGAGAAACATCAGTGATGAGAGAGAATCACGGATCAGCTGCCTCCTGCATGCCCCACACTGGGGATCGAGCCCGAAACCCGGACATGTGCCCTGACCTTGAATCGAACTGTGACCTCCTGGCTCATAGGTTGACGCTCAGCCACTGAGCCACGCCGGCCAGCTGGAAAGGCGAGCTGGAAAGCTCACTGCAGGGGAAGCGGCCGTGGCCGTATGATGTGGCAACGTCACAGGAAGCTTCCGATAAGAAAAGCAATTTTATTTCAAGTCAAAGCTCTTCTCTGACAGGTGCTCAGAAAGCGTATTAAATTGTTATAAAACCAATCGCTCCTATTTGAGATAGGTATTCAAGGATATACTGGAAAGTAACTCTGAATTACATTTGCAGTCCCGGTAATGACTGAGAATTAGGCATAAGAGTCAAATTCAAACAATAAAGAATTCATTTTTTTCGATGTAAAGATCCAAATGGGAAGGTTGGCCCGGGATTCTGCCGTCGGGATCAAACTCTGTCATGAGGCGGTGACAGAGGAGGTGTGCGCACGCGGCACGGAGAGGGAATCGCCCCGTGTCTTTCCCAGGAGCTACATGGAAACTGCAGGTCTGCCCAGAGCGAGCAACATGAGCAACACGGATGCGCTGGGGAAGCTGGGGAGATCCTGGCGTCAGTACTGACAGCGCCTGACGGTGATGGTTGGGAGCGATGAGAGAGCCTGTAAGATTTGAGCATTTTCTGGCCCACTGTTCGCTTTAAAGCTCTAAGAGGGTGTTGCGATTGTCTACAGTGGCTTAAAAAGTAACACAAGCCCGGCTGGCGTGGCTCAGTGGTTGAGCGTCGACCTATGAACCAGGAGGTCACGGTTCGATTCTCGGTCAGGGCACATGCCCTGGTTGCAGGCTTGATTCCCAGTGTGTGTGTTGGGGCTGGGGGGAGCGGGCAGGAGGCAGCCGATCAATGATTCTCTTATCATTGATGTTTCTATCTCTTTCTCCCTCTCCCTTCCTCTCTGAAATCAATAAAAAAAAATTATATAAAAAAATAACACAAAAAAATACCCTGGACGGGAAAACAGGAGCGTCCCAAAGACAGCAGGCCCCTCAGCCTTTCCCCACCTAGGGCTGCCTCGTGGGGGTAGCGGGAAGGGGCGAGGGGCCGAGAGCAGAGGGCTGCGGCCTGGGGAATCCCTCTTCTCCCATCAGCCCTTGCATTTCATGTGCCGGCCTTCAACCCAGGCTGGACGTTGGCCTTTTGGAGAAATCAGTTAATTACGCTTTTTCGGAGAAGTGCCCAAAGTTTAACTTTAGACTCCATCTTAGTGATCCCCAAACTGCAGTCATTTCTAGATCTCAGCCTCTTCAATTCAGCCCCATTTTCCAGCTCTTTCTAACACGTATTTTGCAAAGATTTATAGGAACATATAATATCATTGAGCATAAATAAAACTGGAAACTAAAACAACATTAAGGAATATCTTTTATCTCCAAATATAAAATGTCAACATAGCGAGGAGAGCTGTTCATCCTCCCGCCACAGCCCTGGCTGAGGGGAGTGTCACAAGTCGCTTTCATTTGGGAATCTCTGACCTCTGTGACCTTTAATAGTGGAGAATTACCCATGGTGCCCTTCAATAGCAGAGAATTACCCATGGTGCCCTTAAATTTGGCCATCTTGCCTGGGTCATTCTTAATTGGTAAGTTCTTCAGAGGGCCTGAAAGAAAATGAAAATGAAACATTTATATTGTGCATTCACAGTCTAAGAATAATTTTAAAACAATATATTTAAACACTCAGATTTAGCTTAATTGTAAATTTTTCAATGAAATGTTAAAATTATGAATGTTTTTATTTAATTATGAGTTGAGTCTTACTTCTAAAGGCTCACAAAACATTAAAATAGAAATAATTTGTTTCAAGGGCATATAATATTGACTCACAAATTAACATATTGAGGAGACATGAAGTTATAGCATATAAAATTTAACATTAAAATACCAGATTTCACACAGGCCATTCATATTATGATGTAATTGAATAACATATTATGTGTATTTGATATAACTTATTATACATTTCACAGCAAAAGTGGTTCAAATTTATAATATGCTTAATTGGTGCGAATTCTAGCATAAAAATAGACCTCTGTCTGGAAAATACTGGAATGTCAAAAATTTGCTCGTTTGAGATGGATTTGGTTGATTCTATTCAAATTGTCACACTCTTTTCTGATGCCCATTTTCTTTGTCATAGACCTTTTTTTTGAAATGTATTTTAATTTCAGATGGCATGTTGTTTGGCATTTGCTCCTGAAAAATGAAATTCTCGGTTTTGCTCCTTTGAAGTTTTATGAAATGTCACCACGATAATATCGTAATGGAGTCCATGTCAAGTAGGAATATTTTGATTTTTCTTGCATTCATTATCACTTGAAAGCCATTTCCACAGTTGGCGGGTAATCTGCATTTCTATGCATTTCCCCTCTTTCATGATTCTACTTTGTCTCTGTGTTTCTGTTTGACGGTTCTGCTCTGAATGGTGTGAAACGGTGCCTGGCAGCCAGTTGTCAGGTGGCCTGTGACATACCATGGAAATGTCCATCGAAATACAGGGGAGACTCACAGTCCCAACAGCGCTGAGAGCCAGACCCAGCGGGCTGCCTGAGTCTGGGAGGGTCCACGCACCGTGGGGCTGCTGACACCCCTGGAGGGTGTCGCCCCTCGAAGGTTCTGAGAGCCGGGGACCTGTGCCGGGGTTTGGACTGTGTCAGGGACGCTGTGAGGAGCCGCTAAGCGGAAGAGCCGGCCTCTCACTCCCTTTGTGCGGGAGCTCAGCTCAGAATGGGGCGTTGTTTTCCTTAAGGAAACGGGGCCAGCTGGGTGCATGGGGGGGGGGGGGGGGGCAGCGACCATCCGGCCTCAGAGAGCTGCTGACAGGCAGGGTCTTCCTCGGGGTCTGGAGCCGCTGGTAAGCAGGAGGCCCCTGGATAAGGGAGAGCCAGCAACGGGCCGGGAGCAGCGGCCCTCCGGTGCGCCCAGCGGTGTGCGCTCTGCACAGCCTGCTCCCCACGCGGAAAGCCGCCCCCTGCCCCTTTCTTAAGGGGCTCACAGCCCGTCCCCCCTCTTTCCCTTCGACCCGGGAGAGAGGACAGAAAGAACCCAGGCCTGTGCCTTCCCAAGCCGTTTGTCCGGGACACACAGACACACAGACACACAGGGGCCTGCCCAGTGGCTGGGCTCCAGGTGTCTCTTAACGCCCCCCCTCCCGCCGCGGGAGCGTCCGGGCTCCGGGGACTCAGAGGGAGGCAGGTGGCAAGTCCTCGGCAGGGACAGAGGCACCGAACCAAGATGCTCTGGAGGCGTGAGGCCGCCACGTCAGCCCCGGTTTTCCCAGTTCATTTATCCAGGGAATTTGCACAGACCACGTGATTCTATAACCATGGCTTTTGGGATTGTGCGAAGTGAGGGCTCGTTCTCCCTGAAACCCCACGTGTCCTCCTCGGGTTGGGTGTTAGATGCTTTCGGCCACGGCCGCCTCCTCCAGCCACCCCAGCCAGGGGGTCCCAGCCAGGGGGCCCCAGCCAGGGGGTCCCAGCCAGGGGTCTGCCCTCCTCTTTGGGAGCCAAAGAGCAGCCGTGGGTGGCAGAGGCAGGGCCCGCGGGGCAGGGGGCGGGCGGGCGGTGCTCCTGCAGGCGCCAGAGGACACAGTCGGGGGGCGCTGACTGGAGAAAGGCGGCTTTGATGGGGCCCGGGGCCGGGGGGGCTTCCTGACCACGGTGCCCCCGCCGGGCCTGGGACCGGGGACAAAGGCCGGCTTGCTGGAACCGAGAGCAGGAGGCCTGGTGCCAAATTGCCTGCCGCGCTGGGAGATGCTCCAAGCCCGCGCTCTCAGAATAGGGGTGTTTGTCTCCGGGGACACGGGGGCTCTGCGGCTCCAGGCCTGGGAATTGGCGGCCCTGGAGAGGGACCAGCACACAGCCCTTTTCTCCCGAGGCCGCCCCCAGCGCAGGCCCCCGGAACCCGCTGATTACCTCCCCTCTCCATGGGGGCTCCCGCAGACACCGCCCAGCTGCAGGGGCGGGCGCGTGGCCGCAGAGGGAGGAGGCCCGGGAAGAGCACATGGGCAGGCACCCAGAGGTCCCTCCTGCCGGCTCCCCAGCCACCTGTACCTGTAAAGCCAGGGGTGGCACCACTCAGCCCCTAATGCACCTGGAGGAGCGTTTTCATGTGGCCAACCAGCGCGTTCCGTGCGCTGCGCTGGCCGAGCCGTCGGGCACTGAGCTGCGCTCCGGGTGACCGCTCCGTCCCCAGGGCCCGGCAGCACCTGAGCAGTGCCTGTCCCTCGGGAGCGGGTGGCCTGGGTCTGGGTCCCTCCACCAGAGGACGAGGATGCTGCATCACCACACGGGCCCACACCCTTTGAGCGAGGCCGCAGCCCAGCACGTCTGCTCTGCTGGAGCTGAGTCAACGGTCCCCCTTCACCCTCCGGCCGGCCCTGATCAGCAAACCCTTAGAGGAAACTTCCCTCTGTGATCTGCAGAGTCGTTCTTGGTGCCTCAGGTTTCCACCCTGGAAAATGAAACCGGCATACACTTCCTCCTCACAAAGATAGGGAGATCCTTAGCTATAGATACAGGTGTAGATAGGGACAGCAATAGAGATAGAGATATATAGATTATAGATATGGGTATAGATATAATATAGATAGAGATAGACATAGGCATAGAGATATAGGTAGATATAGATACAGGTATAGATAGGAACAGTGATAGAGATAGAGATAGACATAGATAGAGATATAGGTAGATATAGATAGGGGAAGAGATAGAGATAGAGATATAGATATATAGATTATAGATATGGGTATAGATAGATTATTATAGATATAATATAGATAGAGATAGGCATAGACATAGATAGAGATATAGGTAGATATAGATACAGGTATAGATAGAGATAGTGATAGAGCTAGAGAGACATAGACATAGAGAGATACAGCTACAGATATGAATATGGATATAGCTATATGTAGGTATATATTTAGGTATAGATATATTTAGAGGTAGATAGACATACTTGGATTCCAAGCTATTATTGAAAATAGGTAAATTTTTCCTCGAGTATTTGAATAGTAATTGTTAACCATTTATTGAGAACTAGTGGCCCTGCACATGAATTCATGCACAAGTAGCTTGCTGCCGCTTGCCTCAGCTGTCTGCCCTGCCCACTGCTGCTCGTAGCTCTCTGCTGCACGTAGCTCGCTGCCCCGCCCTCCTGTAGCTCTCCACCACTCGTAGCTCATTGCCCCACCCTCCTGCTGATAGGTCCTTACATGATGGCATCCCAGCCAATTTGCATATTACCCTATTATGAGTACAGATTATATTTTAGGCACAGCGTTCGCTCCATTAACGACATCACCTCCTTTCATCCACAGAGCACTCCTCCCTGCCCAGTCCTTTCCCCCATCACTCTGTGGGGAATAGACGGGCTCCCTGGGGAGTGTAAAGCCACAGCTTCCTGGTGAAGCTGCCCAAGTGGCGTGCCTGTCACAGCTGGCCTGCCCCGCGCTCCTTCCCTGTTATTATAACCAGTTCATTACAACAACATCCGTGCGGGGAGGTGAGCAGTTTTCCTTCCATAATTCACTTTGTTCAAAGTTGCTTTGCAGCCCAAGGAACCCCGAGGCGTTCTGGAGTCCTCAGCAGCGCCATTTGCCTTTGCTGCTTGGATCAGGCTCTGCGTTCCCAGCAGGAGAACTTCAAAGAGCCTGGCGTGGAGCAGGAGTAATGACTGCCGCCCGGATCTGCTCAGAGACGCTCCCCTGCAATAGCTTGCAAAAGCTCACAGCCCACCTCTGCAGACGCCTCAGGGGCGGCCGTTAGAGAGGCAGGCATTTCCCATGAAGGGGCTGCATATTGGTGACCGGAGTTCCAGATGCTTGGATGTCAGTGGCACGGTACAGCGCTGTCGGGGTCACATGTGCTGGCATAAGGCAAGGCCACTGGAACTGAAGCGGGAATAAACCAGTTTTCCAGAGGCCCACAGGCCTCTCGGGGAGCAGCTCAGGTGTTGGTGGGACGGCACAATTCAACAAGAGTATTTCCTGCTGCAATCCGAGGCCAGAGTGGGGACATTCCCATGGTCCAGCGTTGTCCAGCATTGTGTTATAGTAGGAGTGCTCTATGGGTGAAAGGAGGTGATGTCGTTAACGGAGCGAACGCTGTGCCTAAAATATAATCTATACTTATAATAGGGTAATATGCAAATTGGCTGGGATGCCGTCACGTAAGGACCTATCAGCAGGAGGGCGGGGCAGCGAGCTACGTGCAGCAGAGAGCTACGAGCAGCAGTGGGCAGGGCGGACGGCTGAGGCAAGCGGGAGCAAGCTACTTGTGCATGAATTCATGTGCAGGGCCACTAGTTCTCAATAAATGGTTAACAATTACTATTCAAATACTCGAGGACAAATTTACCTATTTTCAATAATAGCTTGGAATCCAAGTATGTCTATCTACCTCTAAATATATCTATACCTAAATATATACCTACATATAGCTATATCCATATCCATATCTGTAGCTGTATCTCTCTATGTCTATGTCTCTCTAGCTCTATCACTATCTCTATCTATACCTATATCTATATCTACCTATATCTCTATCTATGTCTATGCCTACCTCTATCTATATTATACCTATAATAACCTATCTATACCTATATCTATAATCTGTATATCTCTATCTCTATCACTGTTCCTATCTATACCTGTATCTATATCTACCTATATCTCTATGTCTATCTCTGTCTATATTATATCTATAACACATATCTATATCTATCTATACCTACATCTGTAATCTATATATCTCTATCTCTATCACTGTCCCTATCTGCACCTGTGTCTATATCTAAGGATCTCCCTATCTTTGTGAGGAGGAAGTGTTTGCCGGTTTCATTTTCCATGTGGGAATCCTGAGGACGGACACATGCCCAGGTGTCTGGGTAATGACTGGCAGGTGCTTGTCTGTCAGTCACACCTGCGAACAGGTCATTGGCCAGAATGGGCATGGCCGCCGCCAGCGCAGGAAGATCCGGGATACTAAGTTCCCTAAACAAAGGAAGGCCCTCCCTGGCTGTCCTGGGACTCTTATTGCCTGGGGCTGGCTCTGCGGGCTCCCCTGCTGCCCCCCACATGGCAGGAGATGGCTAGCTGCTCTGGGGAGCTGCTGTAGGGGCATCGATGGGACTCGCAGGAAGTAGGGAGGCTCAGTAGAGCCTCTCCTTCCAGCACCTGAAGAGGCAGTTTTGGTGAGAACATCAAGCATGTCCCAGGTTCCGCTAGTGAGCACCCGCGAGCCGCAGCTCCAGGACGTGGGTCGGCAGGTTCCGCACGAAGACGAAATGGCTAGTGCTTTGGATCCCACGATCTTGGCTTTGCAGAGAGGACACCGGAGTGCAGCCACCTGGGCCCTGATGGGTTTGTGAGCAGCAGGTCACGTGGCTGTGTCACCTGAGCTCCCAGGTCAATGCTGCATTGCGGCAAGAGCCAGGGACACTGGAAGGCCTTGCTGAGACGAGAGCAGTCCCTGTGCAGAAGTGGAAACGCTGTGCATTGCGGCCTCACTACACCTGGAACCCAGATTCATTAGCCTAATCCTCCACCGAGGAGGCCGCACTGCCCTTGTGACCAGGGGAAGGACGTGTCCTTTGCTCACCTCGCATTCCCTGTGGCTTCAAGCAAATCAGCCTTTCTTCATGGTTGGCCTTAGCCTTGGCTTCAGGGGCCCTGATTGATGTCGACCTCCCCGCCTTTCCCCTCGAGGTGGCTGTGCCCCGGGGCTGCGTGAAGGGATCCGTGTCTGCGCCGTTTCTAATGCATTTGCAAAACCATTTATTAGCTGGTCAGGGAGGCAAGGTGGCCCAGAAAGGCCTGGAAATCATCACGGTTGTGAGGCTCATGATGACGGAAGATAAGCAGGCAGCCGCTGCCTGCTCGGGGCTGCCTCCGGGCCTCGATGCTCTGACCAATGGCTGGTTAATGAAGGAAGGCTCCTGTAGAAAGCTTCCTGTCTCATCGCGGGAGCTAATCACCGCAAACACCACCCCGTCTGCGCGGGATTGCAACCTGTCACAGTCCCGTCTGTGCGCTTTGGTGGCTTGTGTGGAACGAGTCCTGTTTTCAAGTCTCCGGATGTGAGTCGCGTGTACACAGCAGGGAGTAGTGGAGGGCGTGCGTGCCTTTCCCACTTTTATTTTTACGTAAAATGTGGCATAGGACATACAGTTTTCTGAACCTCGATCTTTTTTACTTCGTATTATTTTGGGTGTTGCTTTATGTTCACGTGTAGAACTGCTTTATTACTTTTAATGGCTAGATCACCCTCAGGATTAATTTAACACTTGGTATCAGTTGAGATTTGACAGGGGAGCAGGGCCTCTCAGAATGAACTGGGAGGATTAGATCTGACTCAGTCTGGGGCCCGCTGGGCAGCCTGCGTGAGTCTGCAGACCCCCACATGGTGCTCGGTCTGAAGTCGGCAGGGTCAGCGGTTGGACATGAAGGAAGGGGGACCAAGGACCAACTGGAACCCGTGAGCATGGAGGGAACCACGTCTTTCTCTCGCCACGTCTGTTGTTGAGCGTGCAGGGGCCCTCAGGGTGAGCGGGAGCCCTTCATCATGGAGCTGACCTGCACCTGCCTCCCCTCCCCCCGCACCCCCTGCTTCCCCCGCCCCCCGGGGTCCTGCACACCTGGCTGCTGCCACGCCCACCAGGTAATGCGCAGGTGCAGGGGCGGTTAAGGAGCACCTGCCGGACACGTGTCCCCCCCCCCCCCCCTTTTCCGGCTCAGTAAGCCCAGCCCCTGTGCTCTGCTCGCTCCCACTCCTCCTGCGAGCCCAATCCAGAGACCTGCAGGGAGGGGCCTGGGGCCCGCGGGCTCTGAGGCCAGCGCCGCTCCATCCCCGCGGGTGGAAACCGAGGGGCCCCCCTTCCAGCAGCAGGAGGTGCTGTAATGAAGAGCTTGGCGCCCGCCACACTGTTCACCGCGTGGTGCAGCGGGCCCAGGGCGGGCGTGCGTTCCCTGGTTTATTAGACGCTGTTAAGTCTCACTCCAAAGAGGTTGTACCAATTTCTATTCCTGTCAATGATGTATGGGAGTTCAGATTTCCCGACATCCTCGCCAACGGAATGTATAATTCTTCTTTTTGATCTTTTTCATTTCAATAGGTTACAAAAAGCATATATCATTGTGGTTTAATTTGCATTTTCCTGTGGTTAAGCATCTTTTTGAAATGTTAAGCCCATTTGTATTTTCTCCCCCTCTTACTGACGACATCGTGCCATTTTTCTATCATGTTCATTTTCGAGCTTTTAACATGGACTCGCAAAGGCCCATGGTGTGTTTTCAAAAAGGCGTTTCTTGTATGCATGGCAAACATGTTCTCCCATTTATCTTTTGTTTTTTCCATTTTATCTATGCAAAAAAATACTTTTATGATGCTGTATTTGTTATATTTTGATTATATGGAGTGTAAGCTTCCTGGTTTTAGAAAGAATATTCTCTTTTGTTTTGCAACAATTTTGAAGGATAGATAACGCCCCTCCTAGTCTACCGATGAGGCCCCTGAGGCCTACGGAAGGTAAGTGCCATCGTCACGTCGGGATCTGGGTCCCCGTGGGGAGCAGATAGCACCGTCAGATTTGGTATCTGACAGATGTTTCACAAAGAGACTATTTTTGAAGGTCAGAGAGAGAGTTGGGGAGTCGCAGGGACAGTGGGTCCCCAGGACCAGTCACAGTGGGCAGAACCCTGGTCACCTGGGGACGAGGGGCAAAGGGCGGGATTGGCCGCTGGAGCCGTGGGGAGGGAGCCGCCGAGGAGACGGGCTCCCGCAGAGGAGCTGCCCTCAGAGCGGGGACAGAGCCAGGCCGCGGCTGCCCTGCTGCTCCGAGGAGCTGGCCAAGTACATGCCCTCCTGTCTTCCGCTCTCAGCCCCTGGCCGGGAACGCTCAGCACTGTGCCCAGCGGGAGCCAGCCACACAGCTGTCAGGAGCTTACCTGGCACCAAGACATTTCATTTCTAATGATGACTTTATTTTCCCCCCCAATATTTCTTATTGATTTCATAAAGGAAGGGAGAGGGAGAGAGAGAAACATCATGATGAGAGAGAATCATGGATCAGCTGCCTCCTGCACACCCCCCACTGAGGATGGAGCCCGCAGCCGGGGCATATGCCCTGACTGGGAATCGAACCGTGACCTCCTGGTTCATAGGTCGATGCTCAACCACTGGGCCACGCCGGCCGGGCCCTTCTGATGACTTTAGAGGAAGTGGAAGTTCCTCGCCGTTCGGGATTGTGACAGAGGAAGGGGGGATGAGTGAAATGCATGGGGCATTTACAAAAGTCTCTCGTCCAGGGGTCCTCAAACTTTTTAAACAGGGGGCCAGTTCACTGTCCCTCAGACCGTTGGAGGGCCGGACTATAGTTTAAAAAAAAACTATGAACAAATTCCTATGCACACTGCACATATCTTATTTTGAAGTAAAAAAACAAAACGGCAAAAACACCTGCATGTGGCCCGCGGGCCGTAGCTTGAGGACGCCTGCGAAGGAAAACAAGGAGCTCAAAGTGAAGGTAAGAGTTAACTGATGGCTTCGTCGCTGGGGTCCACGGGCTGGTGCATGGCGGTCGGGGGATTTGGCGTTTTCATCGGCAGTGGCTGTGTCACCAGAATTGTGACAGATTCCTCCCACCCAGGGCAGTTCACCTGAGAGGAAGTTGCCTGTCCCCAGGGCTCATGGCGCAGCGGAGCCGCCGGGAACCGGGCGCTCAAGGGGAACGGAAGCTTATCCACATGGAAGAGGAATGAGGGTGGCCGGAGTCAGAGGCAGGACCGGGCGTGACCCGGAGGAAGGGAATGACATAATGCAGACACACTGATTCCCGGAGGAAATGCTGAAATGAGTCAGAATTCCATCTTGCTTTTCTAGAGAAGGGTGAGTTTTTAATATAATTGTTCTGTTTGGGGAAAGAGATGAACTCACCATCTCCAAATTCTTATTCCTTCGAACCTCTTAGACTCTCCCATCCTATTGCAGCCTCCTGGTGCATGGGGGTAATTTACCAGCTTTCACTCAGAGTTAATGAAGCTGTTGTGTGAGGAAGCTCCAGACAACATTGGAGACAGTCTGGGCTGTTCTCTTAGCTGCACTGCCCGCTAGAAAGCATCACCGGTGTGCGCAGTAGCGCTTGCTTTCTCTCGTTTTTCCATTTGAAAAATGAACGCTGCAGGGCCAAGTCCATTCTCTCGTTCACCCATTTGCCAGAGTGCCTATGATACTGATTTTCCCCACACATTTCAATCAAAGCGATCTGTGTTTCTGAAGTCACGCTGCGCAGTTCTGGCCCTGTTCTTAGAACCCCAAAGTGTTCCTCTCAGCTCCAGGCCGGGGCCTGCCCGGCTCCATAAAGACTGCATTTCCCTCTTTCCGAAGCCAGTTCTCTGGACGGATGTCTTCTTCCTCCGCAGCCCACAGCGTCTCACGCACGAGAGCGACAGAGGCCAGGGGTTGGAGTGAGGGCTGGGTCAAGTCACAGCGGGCCCTGCTTCCAGCGTTTGGAGACGTGGAATGGGAGCCGAGCTACAGGGCCCGGGCACCCGGCTCTCCTATGGCCATAGGTTCTGCGGGAGGAATGGAGCGTCCTGGAGAGAGGAGGTCATCAGCTGCCTGCCTTGGCCGTGACGCCCGCTCCCTCCCAACCGCCCCCCCGGGAGTGGGAGACCCTGCAGATGAGACACCGCGGCCCGTACAGCAGGCGGTGCGTGTGCGAGGCTGTGTGAAGCAGGGCGTGGGGGGCGCAGCGCGGGGCGCAGGGACCTGCAGCGCCTGGGCGGCCGACCGCTGGAGGGAAGGGCGCGGGGGAACCTGAGCGCCAACAAACGCGAGCTTGTGGGGCTGGGCTGGTATCCTCCCAGTGTGAGTCCTTCCCCTCCGACAGGCGGGGTCCAATCCTGCTCCTGCAATTAGGAAACTGTGGGACCCCTCGGCGCCCGAGTTTCTTCCCTTATACAAAGATCAGCTCCCACCTCGCCTTTCCCACAGAATCTTTAAATATCCACCTAACACACCGTGCACCTCTGAGGCCCCCGGGCCACAGTGTCCCCGCGCTCCGCCTGCCCCGGGCCAGCTCTGGTCTCTCCCTGGCTGCACAGTGAACCCCGCGAGAGCAGACGCGGGTGCCGGGGTGCACTGTCCACAGGACCTGCTGAGCTCCTGCTCCTGCTGGGGCCTCATTCACGCTCCGCGCTCCTCACACAGCCAGGCCCCCCAGGCTCCCCAGGGGGACAGCAGCGAACAAAGGCTGCTGACCGATCCTGAGAAAGTTCCCCTCCACGGTCCCCAGGGCCACTTACCCCCCTACCCCCTCACCCCCCCCAGAACGCTGCACACTAATCCCGCCTTCGTGCATTCACTCAGCGTGCCCTGAGCATCCTGATGGCCGAGGCCCAAGGACGGCTCCATCGGGGACACAGGGTGAATGGCATGTGGTGTTTGTCCTCAAGGAGCTTGGAGCTCAGTGGGGGCCAGAGCAGAGGGAAGCGCACAGTTCTCAGCAAGGCTGGCCGGGTCGGCCCCAGCCCGTCCCCACGGTGGTCTCCTCGCCGGGCAGGAAGAGCTGCGGCCTGGGCAGGCCCCGCAGAGGCAGGTGCTGGGAGAGGCAGGGCGGTCCGCCCTCCTGCCCTGGGCTCCCTGCTCTGGCCTGTGGTGGGCAACCCTCGGAGGCCAAGACGGCCGGTTACCTTCCCCTGGCCTCTCCAGCTGCTCCCCTAGGGAACGGCGGGTGGTCTTTGCACGCCCCCGTTCCTCTGCCCACTCTGTCCACACCGCAGTGCAGACACTGTGGGATTCCGGTGCTGGGCCCAAGGCAGCGGCAGGCGAGTCCTCGCCAGTGAGCCCCACTCCCCAGCCATGTTGTTAAGGGATCCCCCGTGTGCAGCGGGCTGGTGACGATCACTAACCAGGGGCTTCTCCCCCCTGGCTGGCTCCTGTTTGTAACTTCTTGGCCATCGTGGGGTACAGGTGATTACTGGGAGCATCTGAGAAGTCCTTGGTCCTAGAAGGCGAGCTAGGGCCCCAACACAGTGACCTGTTCCTTTTTAGGAAATACGGCTTCGTGGGGGCAGGTCCAACGGGAAAGAACCAACCCCTTTGCTTCGCCGCATTTACAGCTCACAGAGCCCGTCCTGAGGGGGAGGAGCAGGAGACATGGTGCGCGGTGTACAGAGGACTCTTTGTCAAATGGCGTGAACGTGACACACGCGGGTTTCCTCGATCCCTTTGAGGACATTCGCTGAACTGTAACGGAGCGTCAGGAAACAGCGAACGGTTTGGGGCGAGTCTGCAATGGGCCCCCCAGTGAGTTTTTTTCAAACAGACGCGCACATTCTCATGGAAGTAAAAGCGCCCGATTGTCTCCGTCCACATGTGTGTGCCGCTACCAAGCCGGGCCTCCGCCGGTGCCACGTGCAGTTAAGGGTCCCAGTTCAGGGTGTGAGCCACGACCTCCTTGGTGTTCCCCCAATTCCGATGACATGTCAAGTTGCATCTGACATAACTTTCGGGCCACGTGCGTGCGGCAGCAACGCCACCTTCCCTGGGACACGAGGCTGGTGTCGCCGGGAGGGAGCGCGGTTAACTGATGAAGATGTCAACAGCTGCCTATTTATCACGGCGCCGCGGGCCTCAGACTGAAAGCTTTCACTGTTTATTCACAGCAAAGACACTTAATTAATGGCTCGGCCTAATCGGGCTGTCTGATTATTTACAGGGACACCAGTGTGCCTCAGCTCCAGCCATGAGCAAACACCGGCCCGAGGAGGCGCTAATTAATAATTCTGAGCCGGGCGTCCCGCGGGCCCGCCGCCGAGCTGCGGTGATTTACGGCGCCTCCTTCGCGCATCCCTGTCCCCTGCATGCAGATGAGTGACCACCCGGCGGATCTCGCTGTTCCCGCGGCACTGGGCCTTGTTTATTACGGAAACGCTCTTATCTGTGCCCGGGGCCTAATGGAGATGGATGCCTCCGCGGGCAGGCCCGGTGTCTGTCTTGGACGGGGTGCTGCTCAGAAGCACTTCCCCACAGGTGCTGAGCAGCAGCTGGGCTCGGGGTCGGAGGGGACCCCCTCACCTGAGGAAGCCCAGGATGAATGAGCCGCACACTGCCCTCTTGGGATCCACTCCGGTTGGGAGTCAAGTATTATAATTAATACAAGGTGACATTGTGCTGGTGTGAGCCCAGAAGTAGGAACGCACTGGGAGAATAGGAGATGAAGAGATACATGTCTGCTAACAGCGTCTTGGGGAGGGGGGTGCTCATTGGGGTACCGAAGGCTAAGAAGGAAGACAACTGAAACTGTTGGAGAGAAGGACGACCTGAGAACTCCTTAGAGGATGGGTTGGAAGGGGCGGGCTGGATGCAAGAGTCAGCCAGAGGCCTTCGCAGGTGCCTGGCGGGGACCTGTGATCTGGATGCGAATAGGGCCCGAGCGCGGGAGCTGGGACAGACAGTGACGGAGGCGGAAGCAAGAGATCTGAGCGCGGCCGTGACTGATCGCAGGGCTCGCCCTCACTGTGGCCAGGAGTCATCTTCTTGGAGTTCCTCCTGGAGCTTTTTGAAAAGACAGCTCTATTGTCGTCTTGCACCTAGTGTGGCCTCTGGCCATTTGAAGTCAAATAGGTTTCTGGTCTTTTGTAAGTGTGTGTATATGACTGTGTATACAGTATGATGTATGTATGTGTATGTGTGTATATATAACTGTCTCTTTATACATCTACTAATCATCTATCACCTCTATCTATTGTCTATTTATTATCATCTATCTGTCATCTAATTTTCCTCAAAATGGCTTTAGATTTTTAAAAATCCTGTTACTCTTAAATTTTAATGTGATGTCTATGGTAAATGTGAGTCTTCATTTTCTACCCCATTTGAGAAGTCTTGAAATCTGAAATTTCATTTTTAATTCTGGGGAAAGCTTCAGTCATATATATGTTTTCTTCCTCTACTTTTCTCTCCCTCTCAAGCTCCTCCTACCTTGATGTGGCAAACCTGTTCCTATCTCCCATGCGTCTGAGCTTCTCTCCAGGTTCCTCTTCTGCCCTAAGCTCCCGGGGCAGTTTCTGCATCGAGTCTCCAGGCCTCCGGCTCCCTCTCAGCTCCATCTATCTGCTCGTTCCCTCCATGTTCCCTACCTGGCTTACTGTGCTTTTCATACCAGTTATTTTCTTACATGGCCTCTTATTTCTGCTTTATAACATAACTGTCTTCCATTACATCTTTGTGGGTATTTATTACCTTATTTTAAACTAGAGGCCCAGTGCACAAAATTCGTGCGGGGGGGGGGTCCCTCAGCCCGACCTGCACCCTCTCCAATCCGGGAGCCCTCAGGGGATGTCCTACTGATGGCTAAGCCACAGTCTGGCCTCCCTTTGCAGGAGGCAACTGGGCTGATCAGGGGAAGGTGCCACATCATCACCCCGTTGCTGCTGCCACTGCCAAGGTGTTTTCATCAACATGGACTCCAGTCCCTTCACCATGAAAAAATGACAACTTTCTTTAGGCATTTTCAGATGTCTCTTTCATAGGGTATGACATTTCTTTCTTTCTTTTTATCCTCACCTGAGGATATGTTTCCATTGATTTTTAGAGAGCGTGGAAGAGAGAGGGAAAGACAGAGAGAAACATCAATGTGAGAGGGACACTTCGATTGGTTGCCTCCTGCATGAGCCCTGACCTGGGCCGCGGCCAGGGAGGAGGCTGCAACCTAGGTACATGCCCTTGACCAGAATCGAACCCGGACCCTGTGGTCAGCAGGCCGAGGCTCTATCCACTGAGCCAAACCGGCTAGGACAGGATATGACATTTCTTAGCCCCTACAGCAGTGGATCTTCATTTTTTTCCTTCAGGAATGAGGTGGAAAAACCCTAGATCACCTTCTTGGATTCTTATTACCCAAGTTACCAAGAACACTGAGAGTGGCGTACCGGGAGCTTAGCCAATGAGCGGTCAGAAAAGGTGTTTTCTCTGCAGCTCATGCGCAGAGGCGGGACTGCCAGTGCGCGCGGCTGGCAGGCCCTGTTCCCTGCGGGCCTTCGCCATCCGTGGCTTGCCTCACTGCACACACAGTCCCTTCCTGCCCACCTGCGCGCACAGCCTCCTCCTGAGCAGTCGTGATGTTACAGCATCCTGGCTAATTTGCATATCACCTCTTTATAGATATAGATTTTGATGAATCTGTTCTCTGAGTTCTACTTCAGGTGGTGTTTTTTTGCATGTCTTTTTTTTTAATATATATATATTTTTTTTATAGTGGCAAGAACTCAAACTTTGGCTTGCAAGCTCTGTTCCTCTGGATGGAATTTTCCAAGGAATCTCATACTCACCAATCTGAGAAGGATTCACTTCAGACCCGGAGCACCATGCTGCCTCAAACTCTGTCCTTCCTCTCTCAGACCCTGGACACCCTGTGTAGACAGAGACCCCTTTCTTTACGGAGTAATTCTTGGGACTGATGCCAAAAGCTACTGACACCAGGAAGAGAAGGGACAGGAGGGAATGGAATTTCTGTTTTACTTATTGTTTATTTCTCAATTGGAACCTCTCTCCTTTATAATAACTAGATATTACACCAAGTTTCTGGACCATTATTGGCATACTTACCTATTTGAAATGTTTTAATGTTTGCTTTTTAAAAAATGTTATTAATCGATTGATTTTTAGAGAGAGAGAGGGAAAAAGAGAGAGAGACTTGTTGTTCCATTATTTACACATTCATTGGTTGATTCTTGTATGTGCCTTGACTGGGGATCAATCCCGCAACCTTGGCGTATCCAGATGATACTCTAACCAACTGAGCTACTCAACCAGGGCCTTAATGTTTATTTTAAAAAACAAACAAACAAGCACCAAAACCATGTGTATATTCTACAGAAAGACATATGGAGAAAAAAGTGAGTGCCATTTTGAATTGAACTCCCAGAATTCCCATTTTTAATGAGTTCCTTCAGCGTTGGGATGGACTTCTGGTTTTGAGTCCCCTCTGGGGCTCCATTTGCCTTAAACAATAGAGACAACCTCCGTTAAAACATCCCTGTGTGAACTACTAAGTGAAGCAGGTGGGTTGTGTTGAACGTCAGCTGAGCCCACGTCCACCTCGTGGCACAGGTGCAGCTGTGCTTCCATTGGCTGAAGTCGGGGCTGACTGTTGACATCACCGGCTGCGAAGTAGGCCATTTCCCAGCTTCCCACGGGCCTGCTCATCTCGTTTCCACTTGTATTTGCTAAGTGCAACTCAGCCAAGTCTCTGTCCTTCAGCTTTGTTATGATCTTAGCACTTAATCCCATCATCTGTTCTCAAAAAGCAATCACTCAGTGTTTAAATCTACAGAAAGCGTCAGGCAGGGTTGGTGCACACTTCCTAGTCACTCACAAATTTACAGAACTTTTGACAGCGACACAGAAGATACACAGAAGAAGTTACATTTCTTGATTTTTCAGGTGATACTGTGCAGGTTCTTGGGTATTCATCTGCTAACGGGTGAGAGGAACTCTGTGACAGGTTAATCACAGCTACCCAGCCGCCCAGGGCTATTGCAGAGCATGTAGCAGTTGCTAATTGTGTTAATCATTTTCAGAAAGCATGGTTTCACCATACTGTACGTCTTAATTTTTTTTTAAGATTCCTTGAGTTATTGCATCCAACTGAACCTGAAGTTCAGGATAATTGGCACCCAGGTGGGCGGAGCCATCCTGTGTCAGTGATTGCAGGTTATTAGCAAACCTACCAGCACCTCAGCCTCGGCAGCGATTGCTCTCCTGTGTGAGTGACAGGAGGCATTAAAACGTCCTTCTCCACGCGTCTCAGAGAAATTCCCTTGGGAAATTCATGCTTCTCCTTTGAAGATGTGACTCACAAACTTTTCCTTTTGAGATCTGAGACTCGGGGTAGTTTGAGAAGGTTCAGTGTGATGCCCCTGGATCCTTAGCCTCTGAGCCGACTCCCCTCTTCACGGCTGAGCACTGAGCATCCGTGTCTTTCCCACGGCCCTGGCGCCAGCCCTCCGGTCCCCAACACGTGAGCTCCCTTTGCTGGGCAGCCCTGTGGCCACTCCCTTCGGTGTAAATGCTCTACCCCCTTCCATGGATGAGCACCATCCTCAGGTCTCTGCTTCATCCTCAGAGCTTAGCTAGTTCTGAAACTGAAGTCCAGTGCGTGGACCCATAAGCTTTGTAGACTTCCTTCTACGGCTTGTTGTCCTATCAAATCATTTTCTCTTTAAAGTCATCCTACCTCCCTGTGGGTCTCTGCGTCTGTGATGCTGGCCACCGAGCAAATGAAGGTTCACCCCATTGCAACCCTGTCCCAGCGAGGCTACAGTGGGACCCCACGTGATTATCATCACGTTATCCGTCCTTCCTGGTAGGCTCTCTGCTCCGCAAGGAAACCCGTGTAACCCAGTCCCGGGCCTGCGCACAGCAGAAACTTCACAAATGTATTTGTTGAACCTGAAACTGCACTTTATCTTGGGAGAGTAGGACTTGCCGTCAACATTCAAGTTCACTCTGGATCACTGAGGCCATTTCCTCATCTCTCTTTTTTCACTTCCTTCTCCCGAGACAGTGCTGTTTGTCTTGTTATTAACGTTAATCAGGCAGTGGAATTAACGAGTTCTGAAACAGTAGGCCCCAGGGGCTAACGCACTAGCTCTGTAGACAGGGATTTCTAGAATGTGGCTGTCATACAAAGCCGTGTTCTCTTCAGAGTCCTCAAACTGACGGTGGAGCTCTGCCCGCCACCGAGCATGTGGCCTGAGGACCCGGCGACCTCCCTCCCGGGGGGAACCCGAAACACCGATTCCAAAACGTGACGTGCCCTTGTGTTCCTCGCAGCGGCATTTACAACAGCCGGGACTGGGCAGCGGCCAGGGCCAGCAGGGGATGTTGTTCTAATAGCTGCGCCGTGTTTATACGCACTAAGGAGTGCGCACGCGCTGTTCTCCTCGGGTATTCCTGCAGTCCCATCGGCCCCGACCGGGGAAGCTGTGACATCACTTCCTGTGGTTTCCTCCTGTGGCCCACCCTCACCGTGCGGGAATGTGTGTTATGAGAGTCTGAATACTGGTGGGCTCAAGATCAGATCACTAAGGAGGGGGGTAGGAACTTTAGAGCAGACCCAGCAAGCCTCCCTAACTGCAGACACACCTGACTTGGGAAGCAGTATTAATGTGGGCTGTTTAACCCCCAGCATGTTACCGACGCTTCATATTTATCCCAACCGCTTCCGCGATCTCACCTCCTAGTGAGATGAATACATTTTAAAATGAACAGTTATATTTCTGGGCAAAGCATTAAAAGATGGGCCGAGTTTATTCGTGACAGGTCATAAATGCTGAATTAGTGGGGGAGAGCTCTCAGGGTAGCCACCAGTGAGTTCACCCCGAATCATAAATCTGGCAGTAACTCTGCGACTCAGCAGCTCACGGGATCAATGGCAATAAAACAGTCACTTCTCCTTTTAGTGCCTTTGCAAGTCCAAGGCCGGAGGCTAATGCCTGCGCGAACGCACAGCTTCATTCCTTATATCTTAACTCTGGCCCGGGAGGCGGCGTGGGATCCTGGTCTGGTCCCCACCACTCACCACTTTCTCTCTTCAACCCAGTCCGTCTGCGCAGATTTCACTGGAGAGAGAGAGAGAGAGAGAGAGAGAGAGAGAGAGAGAAGAGGAGAGGAGGGGAGAGAGAGAGGAGGGGGAAGAGAGAGGAAGAGAGAGAGAGAGAGAGAGAGAGAGAAGGGAAGAGAGAGAGAGAGGAGAGAGAGAGAGAGGATAGAGAGAGAGAGAGAGAGAGAGAGAGAGAGAGAGAGAGAGGAGAGAGAGAGAGAGAGAGAGAGAGAGAGGAGAGAGAGAGCGCACTGAGCCTTTTTTCACTGAGAACTCCAAGTCACCCTGTCCTTGCTTTCGGAGGGTTGTTGCTATGGTGCCTTCATTTCCAGGTGCTGTGGAGACCCCAGACCTGGGCACAGGGTGGCAGTTGTGACTCATTACAGCATCAGAAAGAGGTGCTCAGGTCTTGGGAATCTTCTGGCAGGAGAAGAAAGGAATTGTTCTCCTCTCTGTGACAGCAACAGACGCTGTATTTATAGATGCAGGTGACTGCCTTCTGCTTGAAAAGTGTGCGTGCGCTTCCCAAAATACCCAGCCTTCACCAAGACTCCAAATTAACATTCACGAAGAAGACAAGTTGCAGATTGAGTGGCAGGCCTACCAAACTGTGAAGTGCTTGGGAGTAAATGGCCCTTCAGAAGGAAGATCTGTCTTTCTACCTTAGGAGCGGTTTCTCAAGAGTTTTAGAAATTGGAGGCAATATTCTGAAGGAAAGGAGTATCTAAATGAACATCAACCAAGAGGGAAGTCACGAGGGACAGCAGCAAGGCCGACCTGTTCCGTTCCCCTGTGGGTGCTGTGGGCCCCGGGGCCCCCCTCTTTTATCTCTCTGGGGAAGAGCGGTTTACTAGGGGTAAACGTGGGCTCAGAAAAACAAGGGCGTTTTCCAATGTTTTTCTTAGAAATTCAGGACAGTCTCTAAAGACGTGGAAGGACAAGGCTCACCCCCAGCACCAGTGTGTGCAGAATGGACATGCGAAACACAAACGGGGTACAGACGGCGCCCCCCTTCCTTAGAGGATTAGCTGGGAGCGTTTCTTCCGGTTGGGGAGCTGTTAGCTGGCAGCTTTAGGATCGGGGAACCTTCAGGTCCACTAGGAAATCAAGAGGACAAACAGCAAGGGCATTGGATGATAATAAGGCGGGTACATGTCACTTGGTTTCACATGCTTCCTGCTGCGACGTGGCTTGGGGACATGGAGCCGGAGCCCGTGTCTACCAGTAAGTGTCCCAGACCCTTAAAGTCGCTTTTGGCCCATCTCTTTGAGTCTACGTCTGGCTGGCTTCCTTTCTGTTTGCAATATGTCTGAAAATGGCGAGTTTGCCTCAAATTGTTTTCTCATCAGTAATACATCAGAGCACCCACATGTAAACATTCGCTCTTCTCCACGTTCACTCTGTCTGAGAAAAACATTTTTTTTTTTTCATTTGCATGACTCATTCGTCTTTGGGGGATTTTAAAAGGAAGCTCTGAGAGATCGAGGCAGCTCCCGTCTCCCTCCGCTTTCAGATCTGAAAATGACTTCTGAAAAATCTTTAAAAAATGCCCATGTACTCAGCAGCATAATAGCCATCGATCTCCTCGCACCATCTTTATTCCAGGGGAAGCACAGGGAGCTGGCCCCGCGTTCTCACTGATACACGCAGCAGTCCTTGTGCCTGAAGGCCTCCCAGAGATGGCCCCCTTTCCACAATGCATTTCGTACTCAATAAGATGCCAGGGGTGAGGGGAAGTCAATACGGGCACCGCAGGAGCACAGATGGCCTGGGGCGGGCCCAGCGCCAACTCAGCCAATCAGACCGCACTTCTGTCCTGGGAAAGACCTGGGGACTCTCACAAGTTAATCAAACAACGTGTGTGTCAGATTCTCCCACTGTGTGCCCTGCGCTCCACTCTCAGTTAGCCTGGCCTGGGCAGGGGATCTGTTTCCTTGGTAATCACTAGTCTTTATTGTGTATTTGTACCGCATCCATCACTCTGAATGGAGAATGGATAAAGCAAATGGATTGCATTGCCAAAGAGCCTAAGTCATGTAAGCATATCCACTTGGCTTAAACAAAATGGTAAGAATAACGCTGGGGTTTGGGGGCAGGGGAAGACGGATGATGACGTGTTAATCCCTCCCGATCCATGGGGTAATGCAGTACAAAAGCAGTTCATCTACTTCCCCGCTTCCCCGTGCTCGGTCTGCTAATACCTGGGTCTGTAAAGAAGTATCAGATGAGATCGGAAGAGGGAGTGTAGATCACACGTTCCCTTTCTGGCCTGGAGAAGCTCTTTGGGAAGCTCTCAGATGTGGGCATTGGAACCAGGGAAGGTGCTGGGGTTCGGTGGAAGGAAGCATGAACTTGAGCCAGGGAGCGTGGTCCTCCCCCAGCTTCCCGGCCCCTGCTCTGTGCCCTGGAGTGAAGAGGCCAGCCCTGTCCTGCCTCAGGTTGTGTTGGGAGACATGTCTATACATCTCCACTCGCAGACACAGATACGGACAACATGTCTACATGACAACGTGCGTAAACGACAACACGTCCTATAACGTAAGGGGACACTAGGTCCTGCCAAGAACACGCCTCATGAGACACATGCTGACCATTTGTTTTTTATTTTTGAAGTCTCGGTTTTCATAAAAAAATATATATTTTTTTTTATTTCAGAGAGGAAGGGACAGGGAGAGAGAGAAATATTAGTGATGAGAGAGAATCATGGATCGGCTGCCTCCTGCACACCCCACACCGGGGATGGAGCCTCCAACCCGGGCCTGTGCCCTCCTGGTTCATAGGTCGGCACTCAACCCCCGGGCCACATGACTGGGCTCAGTTTTCATCCCGATGCACCAACTCTGGGCACTGGACAGGAGGAGACCTGTCTCTGCCTCCGCTGGGACCTCAGCACACGCGGAGCCCAGGCCTCACGGCCCAGCGGGGGCCTGGGAGAGAGGAGGAAGGTGACACGGCTGCACGCGTTTCAGGTCATCGTGTTCCTTGCACCTTTCAGCACAGACCCCAGCACCCAGCTCTTAAAGGAGCCGCTCCCAGCCTCACTGCTCCGCCTTTGCTGCAGGGTCTAGGAGGCCAGCGTTGGAGATCACCCCATCGAGTGCCCGGCTGTGCTCTCAAACACCTTCTCTCCGCTCCCACAATGGACGGCACGTCGCTCCTCTGAGGGGGGTCACCTCCTCCTCATCTGAGAAGCCGGACGTGGGCAGCGGAGTTTGTCCGCCGTCTGTCCCAGCGCAGGATAAGGATGAGGCCGGCCCCTGTGACCGAGAGCGCGTCACAGCCACTCCTCTGCGCGGCGTTCGCACAGGCGATCCTACCCCTCGCCCTCCTCAGCCTCGTCGCCCAGCGTCCCCAGCCTCCCAGATCGGCCCTGAGTAGCGCTGCTCCCCCGTCTGCCCAGGCCGGTCTCGGGGTGTAGGGACAGAAAGAGCATTGATTTCCTCATTTGGTGGAGTTTGTCATACCTGGTGGGTTGGAGGGAACGTGGGAGAGCAGGCCTGGGAGGCTGGTCAGGGTCAATTTAAAACGTGACAGAGCAGGTGTAGCTGAGGGTTCGAGGGGACACTTCTCCGGTCCCTTCGGAGTGCTCAGCAGCAGCCCTTCCTGAGGGGACTGGCGCCAGGCAGGAGATGCAAAAGCAGCCGTCACTGGACCTAGCGACCTAGCGGCTGGATTGCGAGCGACAGCCCCCGGGACAGTGCAGGGTGTGCCAGGACATCGGACGTGGTGGGAGCAGCCTGTTTTCAACAGCCAAACACGAGATCACCGAACTTAGTGGATGGCGCACTGCAGCCCGTGCGGACAATGCAGCACTCGGAGCAATAGGAACTGGTGCGGGTTCAGGCACTCACTCAGGGACGGCTCTGAGCGCCCCGAGAAGAAGACGCAGGTTGGAGAACAGCCGGCGCAGACGACCCGATCTGTGCACCCGCTGCCCTGTCTCCAGACGGGGCCCCGGAAACGGCGCTTTTCCTCCGAGTGGTGGGGCTTCCAGAGAGTGTTAGCTCCTCGGTACTCATTTCCTGAGCCCGCGTCCTCCTTTGCTGGTTCGCCCCCGCCCCCCGCCCCTCCTCCTCCTCTCTGCCTCCTTTTTCTTCGGCTGCTGCTACTCGCATGTGTCCAGTTGAATAAAGAAAAAAACTCTCTTCATTTGGGAAGATAATTGAATCCGACGATGTTGGTTTTTTTTTTAATATTAAAAAAATTTAGATACTTTCAAAATCCTGAAAGAGGTGTGTGTGTGGAGGCACCCGCCCCTGTGTATCTGAAACAGTGTTTGAAACTGTATCTGAAACTCAACTATCAGCCAAGAGTTTCAATGGAAGAGACACACATTCAGAAACACGTGATGTTTGGAGAATTCATCTCCAAAGATAATCACACTTTTGCCACCCTCTGCCGTGCAGCTTGTCTGTTTAATGATCTTTTCAAATTGCCCCATCAAGCCCGGATGAAATATCGCCCCCGAGGGAAGCAAACTGCCTCCCATTACTCCCCAGGCAGCAGCTTTGTTATCACACAATTAAGAGAGAGAATGTAAACTCACAATTCTGCAGATGACTGAGGGTCCCACTCCTCCTTGCAGCCCCGTGTGGGGCGAGTCCTGCGCCTCTGTGGGTCTCATAGGCCTGCCTTTGGGGGACACGGTAGTCCAGACTCTGAACTTGCAAAGCCTTTTTGCGATTGCCCCGTGGCCAGAGCAGCGGTCCTCACTCTTCTTTAAAAATTAATTTCAAAGAGGAAGGGAGGGAGACACAGAAATATCAATGATGGGAGTGAATCACCTATCGGCTGCCTCCTGCACGCCCCCTACTGGAGATGGAGCCTGCAACCAGTCATGTGTCCTGACCAGGAATTGAACTATGACCTCCTGGTTCATAGGTCGAATCTCAACCACTGAGCCACGCCAGCCGGGCAGGAGTTCTCACTGCAGCAGACGCTCCTGTGCGCTGGGCTGCACCCACGCCTTCTGATTCAGGAGGGATGGTTCCGTGACTGCGAATTTCTCTCATGAGCTCCCACGTGCTGCCGCTGCTGCCGGTCTAGGGCCCATAACCTTATATGCCAGTCTCTGCTCCCCACCTTTTTAATTGCAAACCTCTATACGGCGCCTGTAGAATATGCACAAGGGCTGCATCTCCAGCATCAGAGGTCCTTGGGAGGGTCACGGGAGGGAGGTCATCTCCATCACACTTTCCCAGAGTTCCACGCTTTCCCAGAGTTCCACGCTTTCCCCCAGTTCCACGCTTTCCCAGAGTTCCACGCTTTCCCGAGTTCCACGCTTTCCCGAGTTCCACGCTTTCCCGAGTTCGGGGCCCAGCAGAGGCCCAGTAAGGGGACACTTAGCCGGGATCTGGGCAGGACTGATGCGACCACAGCTGGAACGAGAAGACCTGCCAGGCTCTGCCCCCTCGGGGTCCCCTTCCAGGCGGGGTCGGTGGAAATTGGTATTTGTGGGGGGCCCTTGAGGATGTCTTTGTAGAGACTCATTTTGCCCCTTTGACTTGAGAGCAGCAAAATACAGTGTTGAGAGCCAGGGAGAGAGAAAAGACAGATACTTAAAAAAGAAGTTGGGATGAAGACCCTTTTCGCAGGTGAACTTTAGGGTTCGGACTATATTACTCTACATGTCCATCGAGGACAGTCATTTCTGCAGGGACCAGCTAACAAGCCCTGTGTGCGAGCCGTGGCCGGCCTGTATTCCCGAATTGGTGAGTTTGCTAAACGAGAGTGGACACCTAGACCTCCGTGTCTGACAACGTCCGTGTCAGTAACAACCCCTCGTCGGGGGAGGTGTCTGAACGTTTCTCGTCGGGGGAGGTGTCTGGCCTCTCGGTGCAAATGGCCAGGCTCCCAGTTCTGTTCACCTCGCCGTTGCCGCTGATTCTCTTCCCAGCAAGTGTACTGGGGTTTCCAGGAATGTTTGGGGTTCTCACTAAGAATGGCTCCAGTCTCGCTGGGGAGCGGGTGCGAGAGGGGAGCCTTGGTTCAGGAGAAGGGTTCTGAAGCAGAGGCAGAGCGCTGTCGGAAGAGGAGGAGCTGGCTGGGGACGCAGTGCGCTCTGCAGTTCTGGATGGTTCTCAGGAGCGGTCAGGCAAGGACAACAACACAGTAAACAGCCAGGACTCACCACCCTGCCGCCTGGAAGGGCTCCAGCAAGGACCGTCCCAGCGACGCCTTCATGACCCCTGACCTTGCTGAGGTCTCCGCATGCTCTTCGGCTGTCAGGCTGATTAATCCCCAAAGTGAAAGCATAGTAAACACTTATGGTGGAAAACATCATTTTTCCCCACGTGTGCACTTCCTGCAGGCCTACCCTCCCCGCACCCACCCCTCCCGTCATGCTTGTGCTGGAAACATTGGCAGCGACATATGGCCTGAAATAACTCCAGAGTCACGACAAGACTGAACTTCCAGCGCCCAAGATTTACGCATCGAACATGTCCCGCTCCCAAAACATGCTTTATGAGGGTTAAAATGGAAGCGATCGTCCCCGGGCCTCGGGAGGCACGTTGGCCACACTTGTTCCGATCGACGGCACACGCACTTTCTGAGCAGCACTTCAAAACGCACGAAGAAGTGGAAAATGGGGTCTCTGAATGGTTTGCCTCAAAACAAGAAAAGTTCTATTGGGACGGTATCCACAAATCACCTGAAAGATGGGGGAAATGCATAGCTAGCGATGAACGTTACTTTGAATAAAGCACTTTTGATGTTTCTCTTGAAATGATCATGTTTTCTTTGATGACAAAGTCCGCGTTAGTAACCGGTACACCTAGTCGTCACTTTCACCTTCTGGTTCCGTTTCTCATCATTCAGCCAAGGTTTACCAACAGTAAGTCAGGCAGTCAGGCTGCTGTTCTACGGAGCACGCCCTCTAACTCATGTTGTGAAACTGGCCACGCCACACACACGCGTGGGAGGAAGAAGCCAACGTGGAAAGTGGAATTCCCGCCCACGCCACTTTGCAGAGGCTTCCTGTCCTGGGGGAGCGGCGGGAGCTGCCACCTAGGACAATGGTCTCCCGGGTCTTCCCCGGGACTCGACGTCTTCCTTGTGAGCGATCCATTGCAGTTGGTTTGTGTTTTCTGGGCCTCAACTGCCCCGCACACCGGGACAGCGCTACTGTCCAGCCTGGGGCCTCCACTTCACCTGCAAATAGAGAGGACTGTGGTCACGGTGCTTCCCTAGAGAGCACCTTCGACGCCAGGCGTGAGGTTGAGTCACAGGCTGCCAAAGGCGGCTTCTTGTGGGGGGACCTCCAGGGAGACGCTGGGCCGCTTGTCAACACGAGCTGGTTTTCTGTGCTGACAATGGAGACGTGCCTGGCTTCCGCCCACGCATTTAACTCATGGGTTGTTATAGGGTTTTTTTAAATTTTTTTATTTCATCCCTTTTTTGGGTTGTCTCTATGACCCATGTAGTAATATTGGTAATATTTTCATTCCTGTTACGATTGCAAATCAATTAAGAGGTCCTACTGCTTGATTACATCAACCAGAGTAGCAGCTGATTAAACAGAGTGTCTTCTGGGTAAATCCCAACTATTTTCCTGGCCCAGTGAATCTAGACCCTCTCAGGGGCACCAGAAAGCTCTGCCGTCAGCTGTTCTTGACGGAGCTAGAATGTGGCTGGGGAACTAAATATAGACACATGGAAGTTAAGTAAGAACACTCGATTTAAAAAGATTTTCAGTAAGACATGAGGAGTCACCTGGTATTACATGATGACTATTTCACTGAATAATAACCCTAAGTTCACAGCAGTACGTGACCTTGTGGGGCTATATGTCACCCCAACAGTGGATCTGATGGGTCACACTGGCTGAGCAGTGTCCTCTTCTCTTCCCTCCACCTTCCCCGTCTTGCCTGCCTCATGCCCCCTCTCACGGCACCAGGGCCGGTTGTTGGTTCCTGCGCCTGAGAGGGAGCAGGCCAGTCCTCATGCTCACGGCTGGCGCGCTCTGCTGTGCATGAAGAAAGAGCACATGAGTCAGGGAGCGGGAAGGAGCCAGGCCAGGGGGGAGGGGGCGGGGGGGGCGGGCCTGGTCTCCACCTCACTTTCCCAAGGTGAGGAAGGATGGAGGGGGACGGATAACTGTGTGAATGGAGAGGTAGAGCGGGAATCCCAAAAGAAACACTCAGGAAGGGGTAGGGGTGTTAGGGCCAGGTGAGCTGGGCAAGGACACCGGGAAGGGAGGTATCTACGGACGAAGATAATGCTTTGGAAGTGACAGATCTGCGTGGAAGTGACAGCCGACTTTGTAGGAATGAATTAGATCAACAAGGAAGAGAAGGTAGAGAGGCAGGAGTGGCGGCCAGAGGCTGGGGAGGGGGAGGTGAAGGAGAAGGGAAGGGCAGTGCGGATTCTCGGCGGAAAGGACGTCAAACATTACACATGGGCCATGGTTTGGCCCCATGCTCTAAAAATCAATACTTTTCATTAACAAAGTGCCTTGAAATTGGAGTTGATCTTATTTGCAGACAGTATTACTTTTAAAGGGATATTTATGCTCCAGGTTCAGGCATAGAAACCAGCATTAATCAAAGATATTAGCTCATCTTAATTTTTCTTTGCTGCATTTATGCTTGCGCCAGTGAGAAGACCATGTCGGGATCTATCTGTCTATATAAAAATCGATACATTGAGAAACTGAAAGAGAGATGTTGTGTGGGGAGGGGGTGGGGGGACGTCCTTTTCAGCAATTAGGAGGATGGTTGATTCCCTTAATATTCTAAGAGCAAGCGAAGCTATCATTATGAATCACTATGCTTGATGAGTCTAATTCTTTTTAGTGCTGCTACGGCAGCTGCTCACATTTCAATCCTCTAAAGACAAATCAATCTTCGTCATCCCCTCATCCATATTCCCGAGACTGCACCGGGCCCCAGCGTGCTGCGCCACCGGTGGGAGGTAACGGCGCCTTTTCTTTGTGAACTAGCAAAGCATCTACCTGCCTGGGAAGCCGGAATTCCAGTCGAGAAATAGCTGTTCTTTGCAAAATTGACAGTGACCACCAGTTACGTGTGCATGAGAATTGGGGCCGAATGGCACCTTCTCGGCCAATTCTGGCTTTCTGGAGACGTCTGCTCTCTGGAAGGGGGAGCGGCGGCCTTAAGCACGCGTCTCTTTCAATACAGCTTCGACACAGAAACCGGTAATGGCAACGTAGGCACTAGAGTGGCTTTGTTTTGTGGTCTTGGAGGAAACCACACACATACACACAAATGTCACACGTCACATGAATATTTTTATTTTCCAACCTTGCAAGACCAAAGTTGGAATATTTCCTTCGATTCCTACTTAAAATTGAAACACCCCAGTCCTCCTCAGTGAGCAAGGGAAGCTGGGTTTCAGGATGGAACGGCGGTGGACATGGTTTGGAGCCTCCATTGCGGCTTCTCTGTCCCTGGCTCCCAAGGCACGCTGCGTCTTGCCTCGGACTGGACTCTACTTCCTGGGCCTCCTCACCTGAGGAGCCCACAGAGACATCCTACTGGCTCCCGAGTCTGACTCCGGTGATGAGATCCCGGTCTTGGCCTTAGAGTCAGATGCATGATGGGGACGAACGTGACGGGACCTTGAAAGGGGTACGTGTGTGTTGCATGTCAGACAATACAGAGGGTTTGTGACAGAGGATGGTTTCGGGGAGGTTATAGACGGCTGCGTGTTCTTGCTCCTCTTCCGGTTGAGAAACGGGGTCTGTTTTCATCCCCTGGGATTTGGCCAAGAGAACGCAGAGGAAGGACGCTACGGGCCTGTCACCGCGGGACCTTCATCTGCAGCTTCTGCCTCAGCTCCCGCTGGACCCCTCTCCTGGGGCCTGGCCCCCGAGTCCCTTGGCCACTCTGGTCTAGCAGGGAGGGAGGCCCCTGCTGCCGCTGCGCCTCCAAGGTGACGCCCGGGAGGGAGCCATCTGAGCCGCGCCTGGTGCCTGCTGCGCAGGGTCCTGAACAAATGAACGGCTGTTGTTTGAAGCCACCGGTTCGGGGAGCAGTGTGTCCCTCAGCCATGGATAAACCAAAGAGCCACCCGGCAGGACCAGTGTGCAGTTCACGTCTTGGTCACTGCCCCTCTCCAGGGATGACATTTTCCGAAAGGTCAGGAACAGTAAGAGTGATTGAAGTGTAGATTTTATTTCTCTTTTATTTCTTAATATTTTTATTGATTTCAGAGAGGAAGGGACAGGGAGAGAAAGATAGAAACACCCATGATGACAGAGAATCAATGATCAGCTGCCTCCTGCACGCCCCCACACTGGGGATCGAGCCCACAACCTGGGCATGTGCCCTGACCGGGAATTGAACCGTGACCTCCTGGTTCACAGGTTGATGCTCAAGCACTGAGCCACGCCCGCCGAGCTGAAGTGTAGGTTTGAAATATGCTTCATTAAAATCAAGGGAACACACTTACATGTAATTCAACCTGAATTACATCCCATACATATAGTGAACTACCAAAACACCGCTTTCCCCAACATGTTCTCCTGCTTCCGTTGAATCTGTATTCTAGCGAAGACGTGCGCCTGACTCTGTGATCACACGGAATGGGAACGGACAGGGGGTCAACAGGAAGCAGTCCGGGGCCCAGAGGGAGCGCTCGTCACCGAGGCGGACGGCCTGTCGCCGCCACTGGCCTCGTGGCGCCGGCTTCTCCTTGCTTCGTTTTCCTCCCGCGTGTCACTTCCACGGCAGTGGGGACTGTGCTGCGGATGAAAGTTTCGGAGGGAACTATGAAGTACAAAGAGAAAAGGGGGACATTTTAAATAAAGACAAATTTAAAACGCCAAAGCCTTTGAAATTTCAAATCGTTTTCCCTCATTCGAAACCCATAAGCTCTAAATGAGAAGCCACCTGAAACCTCGGGCCTGTGCGCGCGTTTTGCTGATCACAGACTTTCTCTTTTCATGTCGCCTGCTTTTCATTTCGGGAGCTGTGAGCTCTACCCGGAGTTATTACCAAAATTGATTTTGAGCCTGCATCGAAGGCATTATCCCCTGCTTCTCTGAGGAAAATGGAATATATATTTATCAAAGTGTCCTGGCCGAATAAAGGAAAGTGAGAGCTGGTAATGAGCCCAACACATCTGTATCTTATTGAGGCAGGAGAACGATCCTTCCACTTCAGAATTCCCTCCCTCCCTCCCTCCTCAGCTGTAAGGAGCCCCCCAACATCCAAGGATCCCCCCAAGGAAACAGGTGCTGGCGGTCCCAGGCGCCTGAGAAGGTGGCAGAGGAGAGGGGCGCACCTGCAGGGCGCGATCAGCGAGCTGCTGGCATTCCGATAGATCATTCCGTGACAGGGACCTAAATGTCGCCGTGAAACAACAAGCAGGACTCGGGACGCGGCTGTTCTTTGTGACCAGAGAGAGCCACCAGGGCCTGCCTCCACGCCTCTGCGTTCTGTCGGAGGATGCCCTGCAGACAGCAGCTCTTCCTCCCCGAAATGCTGCCCAGCAAGCAGTTTTCCTCTCCACAGCATTAATTAAATTACATAAAACCGGCGGTGCTTAAATCCCGGCATCTGTATTGTCTCACTTAATTACACCCCTGGCCTCCTTTCAGCATTCTTCCATTTGCTGCAGGGACATCTATTGGCGAGAGGCGAAGGAATCAGACAGAAGCGATCAGGCGGGATTCGGATTCCTACGGCCCCGTGCCCACCCTGCCTGTCCCCGGCATTCCCACCCCGGGGCTGAGCGGCTCGGACGGACGAAACGCAGAGGGCAAATGTCCCAGTGATAGGGACACGCTGGGAACGAAGCGCATTTGAGTGTGGAGGGTCATACAGAAAACACGTCTCAACAGTCTTTCCACATTTTTCAAGCCCGTGTAAGAACACCTTCAAGTGGGAGGCAGTTCGCCAGGCTTGATTGTAGCAAGTCATCTGCCAAATAAGAGTGTCCCTGAAGCTGGGGCAGGAGAGAAACTTCCAGAAGCTCTCCCTGGGCATCCTACTCAGAGGAGTGTTGTGAGCCTGGGTCAGCGGAGGTAACCCCGCAGGCTGGCTGGGAGGGCGGGCCCAGCAGAACAGCCCAATGCCCAGCTCAGCTGCTCAAGACCCACTGCCAGAGAAGGGCCGACAAGGGAAGCCCACAGACTTTTTAAAAATATATATTTTTATTGATTTCAGAGAGGAAGAGAGGGAGAGAGAGATAGAAACACCAGTGATGAGAGAGAATCATGGATCAGCTGCCTCCTGCACGCCCCCCACTGGGGATCGAGCCCGCAACCGGGCATGTGCCCTGACCGGGAATTGAACTGTGACATCCTGGTTCCTAGGTCGATGCTCAACCACTGAGCCACGCTGGTCAGGTGCTCACAAGACTTTTTTTTTTTTGCAAATTCCTTCTCTCTCTTTTTTTTAATGGACATGTCCAGAATCAAATTAATTTCTTTCTCAGATCTAGTTATTTTACTTTTTATTTGTTTATTTTTTGTCTTAATGAATGGCTATCATCCAAGCCAGAAACCTGAGGTCATCTTGGGTCTCTCTTCTCAGCTCCTACCTGCATCTACCTCTCGCGTCCCATTCTCTCTCTCACTGCTGAGGGCAGAACAGGCATGCCCCGCCGGCCTCCGTCTGCTCCAGGTCAGGGATCTCCGGGCCCCTTCCCCACATCCTGAAGCCTCCACAATGATTTTCCTAAAATGTGAATCTTGCCTGGTTACTCCCCGATGGCTCCAAATTGCCTGCACAATAAAACCCAGGCTGCTTAGCATAGAAATGGAGACCTCCACGGTCCAGGCCCTGGTTCCCTCATCAACCTCATTTCTCTCTCTATTAAAGTGTTCACTGTTGTTGAACCAATGAAATGGGATCTATGGACTGGAGATTTAAAAATGATACTTATATTCTCCTGAGAAAACACAGTGCTGAATTTGTTGGATATTCTTTGTAGTGAAACAATGAGGAGAGGAAAATCTGAGGTTTGATGAAGAAGCAAAATTGTGCTAATCATAACGAAAATTTGATGTTTTGGGGACTAACGTGGACCCACATTTGGCAATTCAGAAAATACTGTTATCAATCCAACAGCTACAAAGTTTATTCATCTTTCTTCCATCTGTGCATCAAATAATGGTGAATGCCAGCGATATACCATCCAACGCGTCGGCACTGGCCGCACGAACACGAGACAGGGCCAGCCTCCCCGGAGCTCACAGCCTCCTGCAGGAAGAGGTGAGAAAGCATGTGTGAAGCCACATGATAAGGGGATAAGAAGGCATCCGGCTAAACAACCTGTATTCATTTGGTCTCTTTATATTGCAGGCAGTAGACAGTTCAGATCATTCTCAAATGAGCCGAGAGAGAGAGAGAGAGAGAGAGAGAGAGAGAGAGAGAGAAAAGAAAAAATTTACTGTTAAACATAAAGGACAATTTCGGGAGCATTTTGCATTCAGTTTTAGTTTGATTCAGGAACTCCAATCATGTTCCCAGATCTCTCTTCTTCTCTCTCAACTTCAGTTATGTCTGCTGGCTTTTTCATACATGGGTCATGGAAATTCGAGGCCTATACTTTACCAGTTAATTAACTTTATAAAAACAAACAAAACTTTTCCCCTAACAATTCTATAAAATGGCCCCAGATGATTGAGAGTTCTTGCTTGGGTCATATGTCTACTCTTGATCCAAACACATGGCCAAGATAATGAGAAGTCCTGACTGATCAACATGATCAATCTTGGTGCCAAGCACAGGGCAAGCTTCATCTCATCAATGCAGCCTCCGACCAATGCCGCTGGAGTCAGAGAACGGTGGTTCCCCAAAGGAAATTATCCTGAGAAGGAGGAAGAGCTGTGGAATAGGTAGAAAACAACGTAAACCTGCCCTGGTCCTGGAGCTGAAACTTGAAGATGAGCAGGAATTTGCCAAGTCAGAGAGTGGATGAGAGCCATTCCAGGCAAAGGTAGCAGATATGTAAAGACAGAGCTATCCAAAAACATGGTACTTTCAGGTACATTTTAACGTTGTCTTAGGATGATGGGACCCATGTGGGTAGATGGCATGATAAAAGACCAGAAACATTGATTCTACTCAGAGTGAGCTGTGAAGTCCTTTAAATTGCAGCAATCTTTTGGGAAAGACCAAGTATGGCATGCCTTCAATTTCAGAAACATTTGGGAAAGACTTTGCACAGCCATCTTCTGAGGAATTGTGACCCCGAGCTCCCCATGCTTGGAACCTGGTTGTGATGGCTAAGTGGACACGAGACGGGTTTCTGACTTCAACACAGCCTGGGATGCACTGCACCCCAAGGGAGACCCTGGAGGTGAGTCACTGTCTGACCTGTCAGCTCAGCATTGTGCAGGGAGAACCATCTAGGCCAGTGGTTCTCCACCTTCCTAATGCCGCGACCCTTTAATACAGCTCCTCATGTTGTGGTGACCCCCAACCATAAAATTATTTTCGTTGCTACTTCATAACTGTAATTTTGCTACTGTTATGAATCGTAATGTAAATATCTGTGTTTTCCGATGGTCTTAGGCCACCCACAGGTTGAGAACCGCTAGCAGGGTCGCCTAAGACCATCGGAAAACACAGATATTTACATGACGATTCATAACAGTAGCAAAACTACAGTTATAAAGTAGCAACGAAAATAATTTTATGGTTGGGGGTCACCACAACATGAGGAACTGTATTAAAGGGTCGCGGCATTAGAAAGGTTGAGAACCACTGAAGTAGATGGTGTGGGAGAAGAAGAGGGGTAGCCGTTAAGTAATCTCAAAGGAAAAAATTAGAGACAGGAGTGATGATGATGTAGTTGCTACACTGCTGGGTCTTGACCACCGCCTAGTTCTTCAGTGATATTTTAGTTTTCAGGACACCGAGCTGTGTGACTGTCCTATTTGGTCCAACTGTGCAGATGACAGCACTGCTTTCTCTTGTGAATCTTCACAAGGAACTCCTATTCTTGTGGCCGTCCTAGAAGAACCATGTGTCTTGCTGTCTAAAGGAGCTCAAGTAATTTAAGATCCCCCACCTGTCCGTCAGAGTCTTCCCGTTAACATGAAGACACCGGACAAATTCGGAAGGGGGTTATAAAACACATGCTAATGCTGTGTTTTTCAATTAGTTAAACATGAGCACGCATCCTAAATTGGGGGACTTAACCAAATACTTCATTTTCTTTCACTTGCACAGGGAGTTTTCCTAATGCCCTAATATCAGAAGTCTTTATTTTCAGGCTCCTTACTGGGGACAGTCAATGATTTTCTTAACCAAGTGGTGATTTTGCGGTCATGGCTGACTTCCTAGGCCTTCGGCCTTCTTGGTCCTCAGGTTTGATACTGCAGGCCTGAAACATGTTGACGTAGAAATATATCAGCACCACGTCTGAAAGCGCCTATCCATGAAACACGGGCAGGTCACCCCCTCTAAACGGTGTCTAGATTCGTATTGGCATTACAATGTTATCTGTTTCAGTATATATTTTCGATGGAGGCTTGCAACATTCTATTTGCCTTTAACTATAAAAGGTTGGCAATGTGGACATGAAATCAGTGGGTGAAAAACAATCCTTGAAATTAATTTACATACATTATTCGCTTTGGGAGATGCATTTTCCTGAGAGCAATGATAGTTTCAAGTTGGACAAAAAAAACCAAAACATAACAAAAACAAAACAAAAAAACACCACATCACTAATCACATCAAATAATTGCTCTTATAAAAATATAATTTCAACACAAAAAAATCAGATACATTTTTCTCTTCTTGTTCTAGAAAAGAGGCACCAGAAAAAGCACCCCCGAGACTCCGTGGGAGGATTTCACAGACAATTCAGCGTTGGGGCGGAGTCCGGGGTCCTAACGGAGCAGCTTTCCTCCCTGCAGGCTGTGATCAGGTTGAAACATTTACACTCATATTTGTTATCTGGGAGAGATAATTAGATATTTCCACCGCAAAATAATTTACATTAATGGGCCGTAACTCTCAATGTGTAGTTTTAAACTGCACATTTAAATAATATAATATCTGTCTCCCTCAACGTTACTGTAATTGTCTCCATGTGGTGGCTTTATTTTTCTTTTCCAAAGCGCAGTTGACTAAAACAACACACTGAACGTCTTCAGCTTGGTAGTTTGAAAGTTTAGACTAGGTTACCCAGCCAACTTGTTCAGAATTAACTAAATTCTTCGTGTGGAGAATGAAGGTGGCTTTGAACTTTATCTAAAGATATAAGACGAATAATACGTGGTACCTACATGTCCTGGGGGAGGGGCTGTGAGACATGGCGGGATTTGCTTCTTAGTCATTTCTGTGTTTAACCCCAAATACCCACCGGCTGTCCATTAGAAGCAAGGCTCGCCTCAGTTACACACCTCAGCCTGTTCTTGGTCTAGGGCTTGGTCAGCAATACTTTCTTCGGTGAAATGTGTGCCCGGAATATTTTGTCCATTTATTCCCTCAAATATCCTGTCAGCTACAACTCATGGCTGAGTAGGATCCTGGGATAGAGGCAGGAAAGCCCTCACAAGCCCAGATGGAAGAGAACAGGACTACCTGTTCCCCCTACAGATGGGCTCAGCGCTAGGAGAGTGTTATCACCGAAGACTCACACCTACAGAGCGGGAAGCAAGGAACGAGGGCTCAGAAACATGAACGGATGCTCTGACCTCGGGACGACCGTCCGTGTGGTCTGAACGATCCTTTAGTTAGCGATGGAAGTGACTGTCCTCAACTCGGGGCACCTTGGCGAAGTGGGGCGTGCTGAAGGCCTAATTTTAATTATTCGACGCCATCTTTTCATAGCCCTGTAAGGAATATTGAAAGATTCCAATTTCTCAAGAGTTGAGAGTGACAGCAACATACGTGCAGGCCAGGGCCTCCGACACCTGCAGCAGAATGTCTCAGGTTTCAGAGTCAGAACTTACGACCTTCCTGAGTTACTTACTCCGTAGAGGTTCAGTTTCCTCACTAACAAACGCATGGTGTTATTGGTGACACTAAGTAAACATTATCGCTACATATATAAAGGTATAAACACCACGCAAGTGCTCGAATGGTAACGCTACGAATAACAAAATCATAACCCTCGTCAAATGGCTACTCGCCACAGAAGGCCTTTATCTGACATTCAGGAAGCGATGCTCACCACCCGGTCCCTGGCGTTTCCCAGACACTTGTCCTCTGTAGCTCCTTCACTCATGATGCATCTTCCCGGGTAACACAAACATTCCCCGAGCAAACTTGCTTATGCTGCTAATTAGGCACATCTGGGATCAAGTGTTTGCAAAGATAAGAGGCAGCGCCTAGTCTGATTTATGAGTATGTTTTTTAAAAAACTTTAGAATCAGATTGAAAAATGCAGTTTGATTCTACAGCGTATCACATCCATGTTATTCATGCGTGAATGTGAGACATTTCACACAAAAGGCCACTTTGTTTCATGTTCTAAAAAACATCCGAGTAAAGAATGAACATCTAATGAGACTTTCCGCTTCATTATTTTTAGCATTGAAATCTATCTTCAAAGACTCACGCCACTGACCGTGGTCCGCGTCTCCGTGTCGAATGGTTTCTTTGGCAAATGAAGAGAAAGCTGCTTTGAAGATTGTTTTACTCCCAGAATGTCTGTGGCCTCCACATTCTAGAGTGAACTAGATTAATTGGGTGTTATTCGTAAAAAAAAATAAAAAAATGGTGATTTGGGGGCTGTCCTTCCTGCAGGCAGCCCTGCCCAGCTACTGCTGATGCCTCCTGGCAGATAAGTGGGCCATGGAAGCTTCTAGTCCGCTGTACCGGGTGCCGGCAGCTTCCCTTCCAGCTCGTTTCTCCTCCGCATGCAAAGATCACAGTCCTGTGTCTGCAATTCAATTGCCGATTGATTAGTCTAGTCCCATGGAGTCATTCTTCAACGTAAAGCCAATGTGTGGCACCCCAAAAATACGAAGTGAATTGAATTGCATTGCATTGGTCATAAAAGCCACCATCACAAGACAATTATCACTAGCACACTTTCCTAGCTTAGGATTGGATGTAATATATCTATATCTATATATCTACTAGAATATATCTATATACCTATATATGTGTGTATGTATTTTATTGACTTCAGAGAGGGAGAGGGAAAGAGAGATAGAAATATCAATGATGAGAATCATTGATTGGCTGCCTCCTGCATGCCCCACACTGGGGATTGAGCCCACAACCCAGGCATGTGCCCCGATCGGGACTCAAACCGTGACCTCCTAGTTCATAGGTCAACATTCAACCACTGAACAACACCAGGTGGGCCAGGATTTAACATATGAATGCAATAAGCGCATGCCTTCTTGTAGGTCCTTGAACTACTGACCCTTTGAAGCACATTTACTGCACACCGGCCCCCGAGGTGGCCTTCCAGGCACCAGGCATGCATGGGAGCTATTATTCTCATACAGTGAAACACACCATACAAAGTTTAAAAGGGACAGCATCTGATGATAGAAATCCTATATAATAAAAGCCTAATATGCTAAGTGTCCAACCGTTCGTTAGACTGTTCAACCAGTCGCTATGACACATACTGACCACCAGGGGGCAGACGCTCCAACCAGTAGGTGAGCTTGCTGCTGGGGTCCGGCAGATCGGGACTGGGCTAGACGGGCTAGACACACCCTGGAGTCCTCCTGCGGCCCCTCCCCAGCCTCTAAAATATTTCTTCTAATTAATTTCCTTTCAATGTGCACCGAGCCTCTAGTGTAGATAGAAATGTGTTATGAAGAAAATGAAAATAATGTGGACACTCTGGGGTTAACTGAGTGATCGGTCCTTGAGAAGATCCCCGGAGGGAATTGTAGGGAGGGGCAGCCCCAGAGGAGTTCCCTGGGGGCACCAGACGGTGGGCTACTCAGAGGAGGTGATTGCCTCTCAGAGAGACTGGCCTCTGGAAGGAAGGGGAGCTTGGGAGGAAGTGAGGGTGGGAAGGAAGACCTGCCGGCCTGGATGAGAACTCTAGATTTTGTGGAGCATGATCTGCAGGTGGAAGTGTATTTTTCAAAAATTTCCATGTGTGTTTAAATCATTTAGATTTTCTATTTTGGTTGAATTATTTGTATGTCCCAAGATGCTAGTGCCCTCTATATCCCTGAAGGTTATGGAAGAATATGGCATCCATGGATGTTTCTCAATATTTTTGCTTTAACAAGAAATGGTAACATAGTTAATTCCCTCTAAACACAGGAAAAAATAAAAATCTACAGTAAATATCTGTATGGAGAATTACAAAATTACTGATTTCCTGGCTAATTAATATATAATTAACTTCAAATGAATCTGTCTTATTTTAAGTGTTACTGGGCCTTGATAAGCAGAATGGCCATCAAGTATGTAAATATCAACTTGTACAATTACAATATCAAGAATACAATGGTTGTTGGACATGTGCAGAAGAGGTAATGAAATTCATAGGACAAGCTTGGACTTAAAAGACTGAATTCACAAACACATATGAAAAGATGTGCAAACTTCTGGTAAGCAGGGAAATAAAAGTCAAACCACAGTCATAAAATATTTTGCACACCTATTTGAAAAAATTAAAAACCAACAATAGTTGTGGAGGACTGTGATGGAACTGTGACTCATTGCTTGTGAGAATATATACTTGTGTAAGTATTTTGAAGAACAATATGGTTTATCTGGTAAAGTTTAGGAAAAGCACACCCTGTAATTGAGTCACTCTGCTCAGAGGTGTATGAGTGAGAACCTAGGGAGAAAGCCACAGCAATTTAGAAACATAAATATTCACCCACAGAAGGATGCATTAAAAAGATGTATTCTTGCCATGGAACATGTTAGAGCAATGAAAATAAATAAGCCATCAACACAGATGACTCAAATACAACATAAAATAAATAGGTTCAGAAGAATGCACATGGTGTGTTACAAGTTATCTATATATATAAAAGCCTAAGTGACCATCGCAACCGAACGGACGACCGAACAGGCTGCGTATGGAGACTAGGCCGACATGGGGGTTAGTGAGGGGCGACCAAATGACTGAGCAGCAGGCTGCATGGGACAACCAGGCTGGCAGGGGGGTTAGTGAGGGGCAATCAGGCCGGTGGGGGGGCAGTTAGGGGCAATCAGGCAGGCAGGCAGGTGAGCAGTTAGGAGCCAGTGGTCCTGGATTGTGAGAGGGATGTCTGACTGTCGGGTAACCCCCAAGGGATCCCAGATTGGAGAGGGTGCAGGCTGGGCTGAGGGGACCACTCCCCCCACACACACATGAATTTCGTGCACCAGGCCTCTAGTAAATATATAAAACAATAATGTATACATAATGCATATTTCTTAGGGATACACATAAGTGACTATAGTTCGTGGAAATTACAACCATATTGGTTTGCCACAGGAAAGAATGATCAAATTACAGTTTCTGTTTGTGAACATTAACTTCTGCTACATTGTCAAAGACTATCTGATTGATCTTCCCATGAACATGCTCAATTGAGTGCAGCCAGATTAGTTCATTTATTTTTATTAATAGCTGATGAGAGAATGCTTTTTAACTTTGATTTCAGAAAGTTTCTTTAACACAAAGTAAGAGATATAGCAAAAGTCTTTAATGTAATGTTTGGCAGACATTCATAAAACCCCTATTACAGGACAATTCCCAAAATTAAAGTAATATCCAAGTCTTTATTTTTCTAAGTTTGCTTTTTGTCTGTAGAAAAACAAACAAACAAAAAAAAAACACTAAAGAACTATCACTCTATGTTAAATAATATGGAATTTCCTTAAAAATTAAAAATAGAACTACCATATGATCTAACAATTAGTTTTAGGTGTACAACATGACTCAACATTTGGATTGCAAAATGATCACAATAAATCTAGTTATCATCAGACACCATACTTAATTACAACTATATTCTGGTGATGAGGACTTTTGAGATTTACTATATTAGCAACTTTCAAATGTGTTATACAGTATGCAGTCATCATGCTGTATATTATAACCCTGTGACTTATTTATTTTGTGACTGAAAGCTTATACCTTTTGACCCTCAAATCTGGCAATTCCACTTCTGGGTATTTATAAAAAAAAAAAAAAAAGAAAAGAAAAATCACTAATTTAAAAATATATATGCATTCCCATGTTCATCACGGTATTATTTATAATAGCCAAGATGTGAAAACAACCTAGGTGTTTGTAGATAAATGAGTAAACAAGATATAATATACACAATGGAATATTACTCAGTCATAAAAAAGAATGAGCTCTTGTCATTTGCAACAATATGAACAGACCTAAGGGCCTTATGCTAAGTGGAATTAAACATTTATAGTAAGGTTCTTGGTACAAGGTTGATATATAGAAAAACAATTGACTTTTTTATACCAGCAATGAACAAGTGGAATTGGAATTTAAAAACACTATAGCATTTTACATTTGCACCCTCCAAAAATGAAAATATTGATGCACAAATCTAACAATATATGCACAAGATCTATAGGAGAAAAACTACAAATCTCTGATAAACAAAGTCCAAGAACTAAATAAATGGACAGATATTCCATGTTCATGGATAGGAAGACTCAATAATGTCAAAATATCAATAATTTCCAACTTGATCTATATATTCAATACAATTCCAATAGAAATCCCAGAAAGTTGTTTTGTGGATATTGACAAACTGATTCTCATGTTCACACGGGGAGGCAGAAGACCCAGAAGAGCCAACACAGTACTGAAGAACTAACGATGTCAGAGGACTGCCACTACCTGACTTCCAGACAGAATACAAAGCTATGGCAAGTCATCAAGTCAGGGTCGTGTTGGCAAAGGAACAGACAAGCAGATCAGTGCAACAGAACAGAGAGCTCCAAAGTGGGTCCACACCAACAGAGTCAACTGATTTTGACAAAGGACCAAAGGCAATGCAATGCAGCAAAGAGAGTCTTTTCAACCAATAGTTCCGACATACCATATGCAAAAAAAAAATTAAAAAAAAAAATCTAAACACAGACCTTATAACCTTCACAAAAATTAACTCAAAATGGATCACGGACCTGCATGACCTTGGGCACAGTGATGGACACGACACCAAAACCACAATTCATGAAAGAAATAATTGATAAACTGGACTTCATTAAAATGAAAACTTCTGCTCATCTAGGTAACGAGAAGCCAAGCCACAGACAGGGAGACAACACTTGCAAAAGATACATCTGATAAGGACCATTATCCAAAACATGCAAAGAAGTCTTGAAACCCAATAAGAAAACCAACAGCTTCTTGCAGAGTGGACCAATGACCTTAAGAGACTCCTCACTAAAGATGTACGGGTGGCACATGCTATAAGCAGGTGAATAGATGCTCCTCATCTTACATCATCAGGGAAATGCAAATGAGAAGAGCGATGAGATGCCACCACACATCTACTGGGAGGGCCCAAACCTGGACCACCACCACCAGACGCTGGCCAGGGTGCGGAGCAGCAGCAGCGCCCATTCACTCTGGTGGGACTGAGAAGAGGACACAGTAAAATGTGGCCCGTGAGTGTTTGTAGCAGGTTTGTTCACAATTCCCAAATCTCGGAAACAACCATGGTGTCTTTCAGCAGGAAGCAAGCATGGATGAATAAACTGTGGCCCATCCAGACAATGGGACACTATTTAGTGCTAAAAAGAAATGAGCTAACAATCCATGACAAGACGGGGAAAATGTACGTGCATATTCCTAAGTGAAGAAAGCCATCTGAACAAGGTACACGCTGTGACTCCAGCTCGGTGACATTCTGGAAAAGACGAAACTGGTCTCAATACAGAAGCTCAGCAGTTGGCAGGTTGGGGGAAGGATGAGTGAGCGGAGCACAGAGGATGTTTAAGGCAATGAACTACTCTGTGTAACATCACACGCTGGCTATGCTATCTTACTCTTGCACAAACCTGTAGGATGTGCAATGCTACGAGCGAGCCCTCAGGTAAGCTATGGATTTGGAGTGATTGTGACGTGCCCGTGTAGGTTTATCCTTGGGAAAACAAAGTACTCGCCTGGTAAATGGCCTGGAGATGGGGAGGCTGTGCACGTGCGGGAGAGGAGGTGCATGTGAAACCTCGCTAGCTTCCTCTCAAGTTCAGTGTAAGCCTAAAAGTGCTCTGAAAAAGGAAGGCTTTAAAACTAGGAGAAAACGCTTCATACACCACTGCACATCCCACAGGCGTGCGGCGGCGATTTCCAGGCGGTGGGGGTGTCTGAGGAATAGTACTTTGGATCTGGATGGAAGAATAAGAGTGATGGTTCGGGCAGGGACTCGATTCTTGGAGGAATGGTTTTCACCAGCGTGTTTACTCCGATGTGCTAATGACAAACGTGGGCCTGGGCCTCGCGGCTGAGGGGAAGCCGGCTGCTTCCTCAGGCCCCAAACAAGTTGTGAAAACCTGCAAAAATGGCCTCGGCAAGCGGAGACGGGAACTAAATTTAGTTTTGCTTGTAAATAAGAAATATCCGGAACCCAAACACATATGCTCTGTGCTAAACTCTCCTCAGATTAGCATAATCAGAAAGTGGGGTTTGCTAATTCCAGATCAAGGCGAGCGTTCTGGCCCATCTGCTTCTTTGCACAATTTGAGGCTCTGTTACCGTCTCAGGGGGAACAGAACCAGCGCTCACTGCCATTGGAGTAACTGTGTCCTTTATGGGGTACCCCTCACCCAAGGCCTCCCCACCCCGCTGCAGGCACCGAGGGTCCCATGCCCGTGTGGGGAGAGGGGGAGGCGAGGCAGTGGTTCCCCGTGAAATGTGAAACAGCGATCGGGGATCAGAGCGGAGAAGAAAGCCGCGTTCATGGAACAGCGGGGGGAAGGAAGCCACGGCTGCCTGGCCTGGGATGAGACAGGAGGGACACGGAGGCTGACCTGTGTGAAGAGCAGCTGGGGACCACCCCGTGTCTCCCACGCTGGATGGGCACCAGCCCCCCCTCCCCCCCCGATATCACCAGCTGGCGACCTTCCTCAAGGTCACCGCTCCCAGTGGTGAGCAAGCTTGCTCTGTGCCCAGTGCAGGAGCCGCGGGTCCGAGGGGCAGGGACGTTTCTAGTGAAGGGCTAAAGGGTTTCCTGGCATTTGTCCCCGTCCCTGGGCCTGTGGTTGTGTGGCTGCGTGACATCCTTACACTCACCCTGACTCCCCCCGAAACCAGCGATGTCCCCAGGGGGCGGCCCGGGCTCCTCCATCGAGAGGATGCGGAGCCTTCAGTCCAGCAGGGGTGTCATTGGCAAGTCTGAGGACAGCGGGCAGGCCAAGGCCCAGCCCCGAGCCTGAACGTCCCGCCTGCTGGCACCCAGTCTCCCTGCTGGACTGAAGGCTCCATACCCTCTCGATGGAGGAGCCCGGGCCGCCCCCCGGGGACATCGCTGGTTTCGGGGGGAGTCAGGGTGAGTGTAAGGATGTCACGCGGCCACACAACCACAGGCCCAGGGACGAGGACAAATGCCAGGAAGCCCTTTAGCCCTTCACTAGACACGTCCCACTTTTCCTCCGCTAAGGACAGGCCGAGCAGCTCTCCGCACGCATCTGCTTGAGAGCCTGGATTGCAGGACCGAAAGGCTGCCGTCCACACTGCATTTCCACCGAGGTGGGAGAAATGGCCTCTGATCCCGGAATACTTTGAGGAGCCACCGGCGCTCACTCCCTAGGAAGGCACCATCAAGTAAGATGTTACAGCTTCTTTGCTTTCAGATACCCTACCACACGGGGCTGAATGATGCCTATGGGACTCGGGGCCGTGGAGCATCGTCGCTTGGTGGTGCCATCATTGAACAGGGCCATGTCAGCCCTGGCTCCGAGTGGCCTGATTCTATGCTTTTGAAATCTTGTGTCTGATTTTCATAATTTTAGGGGCGCTCTCCACTTGCAGCCTCTTTCTGCTCAGAGCAATGCCCCGGTCCTTCCATTCCCCCGCCTTACACTTTTGAAATGTGCCACAGCACCAGTTATTTCCCAAATGCGTCTAAAGTGAGAGTAGATTGTGGAGAGCAGCTACAGTGTTTGGACAGAGTCTCGTGGGTTTCGATCCTACTCAGTTACAGGCACCTGATCAGGCTTTGTTTACTTGCTGCCTATATCACTCAGGCACGTGGGGCCACGTGTTCGGACCATAGGTTCAAGCTCACAACTACAGCTATAACTGTGCTGGGAGGCTCTGTTGGCTATAACTGTGCTGGGAGGCTCTGCCCTCCACGCTGGGACTTGCTCGTGGCCATGAGAGGACTGTGCCCTCTCATTAGTCCGAGGCTTGAACCTGTCCAAACTCTGTAGCCGCTCTCCACAGATTTGAAATCCATCCACTCATTCATTCATTAAGCATCTACTTTGGACCAGAGACCGTAGGACACATTGACAATACAATGATATTCGGTCTCCGACCTTAAAAACCTAAGTGTTCAGTGGGAAGAGAAAAACAAAGGCATAGTCAATTATTATGCAAGTAATCTTATGAGAGCTATTATAGACACCTGACTTTCTGGATATGCAAATGTACTAATTAACACTCACTCAAAAATCAAGGAGGTATACAAATTGTCAGGGGACCAAATGATTTTAATAATTCTAAAGGCTCCTTACCACCTCTCTTTGCTCAGTTTTCATTGAGGTAGCTGGGTACCCATAACATGAAGTTCTTGTAACGTTAGCTTGAAATGTCTGGAAGCATAAGGCAGGCGCAGTGTGAGCAGCAGCGGCAGTGTTAATGATGTTACCCAGGCAATTCGAGCAGCATGAAAAAGCAAACCCTCTGAATTGCTAAACTTTGAAAACTTCCTCCTCCGCCACCACCATTAACCTGTTTCTCTGCGCTTCAGGTTGGGAGTGTGGCGTCCACTTACCTTGAAATGAGGCGATTAAACAGCAACGCCCTGAGCTGTTCTCACAGCTTCTGCTTCCTGGGGAATGCCGAATGGATTTGCACAGAAAGAACCGTGATCTGTATGTACCGACCTTGCGGAGGCATGCGTGAGCAAATACACACATAACTATGCACACATATGCACACACACAAGCTCATGGACATGCAGGCACACATGGCATATATTTTCACACACATTCAAGCATACCTATGAATATACACACCTGTGCATACATTTACATTCTTGAACTTGAAGCAAAGACTTTTTTAACCCAAAAAGGGTGCCAAGTTCCTCCTGGCAGTCACATCACATCGTGCCAAAGAGAACACAGAGCACAGCTGAGAGGTGAAGCCTGAGGACCGTACTCAGGCACACACCACGCTGTCATCTCACACGACCCACCATCACCTCCTTACACCGATTGCCGCCTGAGGAGGACTCTTTCAAAGGACACGCTCGCCTCCACCTCAGAATGTGGCTTCATTCGGGAGAGAGGTCGCTGCAGACGTGAAGATACAAACCTTGGGACGAGATGGTCCCGGAGGAGGGTAGGCCTGCATCCAACGACAAGTGTCCTTGTGAGAGAGAAGGGGACAGGGAGGAAGAGGCCACATGATGATGGAGGCAGAGGCTGGAGTGACGTGGTCCATCGACAAGGATCTGACACTTCAAGATGGTTCTCCAAAGTGACGAATAGCAAGAGCCTACAACCAAGATGACTGCACCCAGCAACGCTCTCACTTAGAATTGAAGCTCAGACAAAGAGCTTCACGGATAAGAGAGAGCTAAAGGAGTCCATCACCACCAAGCCAGGATTACATGAAACGCTGAAGGGCCTTTTTTTAAAAAATGTATTTTGATATTTTACAGAGAGGAAGGGAGAGGGATAGAGAGTTAGAAACATCAATGAGAGAGAAACATCGATCAGCTGCCTCCTGCACACCTCCTACTGGGGATGTGCCTGCAACCAAGGTACATGCCCTTGACCGGAATCGAACCGGGGACCCTTCAGTCCGCAGGCCGACGCTCTATCCACTGAGCCAAACCGGTTAGGGCTGAAGGGCCTTCTTGAAGAGGAGGAGATAATATGAATAAAATGGCAACAGATACATAGATGTCAACAATTGAATCTAAAAATCGAAATAAACAAGAAATCTAGTGAACAAAGTAAGCTGGTGAGTAAAACAGAACCAGAGGCATGGAAGCATGGAACAGACTGACGAATCTCAGAGGGAAGCGGGGTGGGGTGGGGGGGGCGGGAAGAGATGAACCGAAGATCTTACCTATGGACACGGACAGTAGGGTGGTGGGAGAGGGGGACATCTGTAATATTCTCAACAATAAAGTTTTTTTTAAAGATTGTCCGAAATCTTCAGTGACGAGAACCGAGAGCAGGATGTGGACAGACGTGTCTCCTCAGCGCGGATGTGGGGTGAGCACAGAAAGCGGGCACTCCGGCAGGAAGCGCGCAGAAGACGCACCTGCCAACGTCAGCGAGCGCCGTGCCTGCGCTGAGAAGCTCTGATGGGGGCGGGGATGAGCTAGGACCCGGGAGGGCAGCACACAGAAGTACCTGGACTTAAAGTACTCGATTCAGGGGGACAGTGAGGTCCCTGGCTTTGAGAAGGGGAAACGGACGCTGTGGTGGAAGCTCTGCCTTCTTGGTACCCAAAGGGGAAGCTCCCCGAGAGCGGAGCGGGAACCTGGCCTGGGCACAGCCAGGCGCTGCCACCGCCTCTCCCGCTTCCCCCGGAGACCAGCCCTCACCCGGCTGCAGGGGGGCAGCATTCTCACGGAGAGCAGACACGTCTGGTTCGCTCCAATCAGCCACCTGAGGAATGCCTGGAGGAGGCTGCGCCACAAAGAGCATCATGAGGGGAGAGCATGTTCTGTATGTAAGAGGTTATAATGAGCGAGAGAGAGAGGAGAGAGAGAGAGAGAGAGAGGAGAGAGAGGGAGGGAGGGAGAGAGGGAGAGAGAGAGCGCTGCCAGTAGGCAGGTGCCCACTGTGTCTGTTTCAGCGTCCGTCCGTCTGAGTTGTGCCCTCGGTGACTCCAAGTTCCCTTCCTAGTCCTCCTTCACGGGGACGTGACAGACAACACCATCCCCTGCAATTCCCAAATAAATGAAGCACAGGAGATGCCCCAGCCCTGGGTGCGGCCTCCTCGCCTGCGGGGAACCAGGCAGCATGCGGGCACCTCTGCCTCCTGCCCAGTCTCCAGCTCCCGCACTGCCGTGCCCACGGGGAGCAGGAGCCGCTCAGTGCTCACTAAGGGCGGGTGGGGGTTCATCAATAGCCACAGAACAGCGGCTGCCCTCCCTTCACCCCCTCCGGGACTCACTGTCTCCCCAACGTCTGGGTGATGTTTGGTCCAAGGCCGACGGCCCAGAGGACCTGGAGGCCGGCGGGGGGGCCACGGTGGCAGGTGCTGGACAAATGCTAGTGTATCTGCTGCCTCCACTCCATGCTGGTCCCAACACCCACGGGGCTGTTCAGGTTCTGTGCGCCTCCCTGACCCCCGGGCATTGTGACACCCTGGAGGTGACCAGACCCTTGGGAGAAAGGAGAGAAAGACGGTGTAAGATGCTGGGATGGAAGGAAAGGAGGCGCTGGCCCTCACCCCCAGTTCCAGGCTGGAGCTGAAGGCTCAGCCTTCTGAGCAGGCCCATTTGTCTCCCATTCTTCCCCTTCCCCTCCTTCCCCCTCCCCCTCCCCCTCCCCCTCCCCATTCCCCCTCCTCCCTCCCTTTCCCCCCACCTCGGAGGCTCTTTTTTTCATCGTGTGCCTGTGTTTCCTCCCGTTAGGAAGTCAGCTTCTGTGTGGCCAACGCTCTGCTGAGCCCCCCAGCAGCCACCATGCTGCCGCACAAACAGCATTTCTCCGAAGAAACACCATTAAACAGTATTTTTGAAAATGAAGCTTCAACAACAGAGCCGCAGAACGAACCAGGAAATTGCTTCTGGGAATTGAGCGAGATGCCATCCGTGGGAGCCTGGCTTTGAAGGCGGCACCTTGGGCCTGGCAGGTGTGGGCGGAGGGGCGCCGAGCGTGCCCATTAGAGCTTAATTGACTGCCTCGCGCCTTCCTCCCGGCTGAGCAAAGGGAGGTGTGCAGCCCAATTAGCCTGCAGGCTCCTCGGGTTTGGTTGTGCCGATATTTACACCCCTAATCTCCAGCAGGAAGAGCGCGTAATTATGCAGCCCGTGACTCACTCCCGGCCCGGCTCTCCGCCCACACCCGGGCAGCGCGGCGGGGACGCGTCCTCAGAACACAGCCTCTGCCTCCGCTTCCTCTGGGCGCCTGGCGGGAGGCCGTGCTGTTGAGAGGCAATCGCTGTAGGTTGTTTAGCTTAGGTGGGTCGGGTGCCTGGGGAGGCGAGGGGAGACGGGGGATCTTTCTGGAGAAGGGAAGGTGAGGTCTAGCAAAGGCCCGCTCTGATGTTTACCGAATTGTTTCTGGTGTCAGGCGTGGCGTTAGATGCCTTCAGTTCATAATATTTCATCACGACAACTCTTTGGACGAAGTGTGATTGTCCACAATGTCAAGGAGCTGAGGGTTAGAAAGGTCATTGAAGTGCCACCTTGGAGGCAGTGACGGCGGGAATGAAGACCAGATCCCACAGATTCCGACCCTGTGCCCCGCCCAGTGCTAGGCTGTCCGGAAAGAGAGGCCCCTGGTCACGGGGGCTCTGACCCGGCCCAGAATGGGCCCAGGCGCGCACCTGGTGCCCGTGCAAGTGCTGATGGGTACAAGTTCCAGCTGGGGGTCCGGTCCAGGCTTCCAGGTGTGGGGGAGGGACTGGCCGGGGTCCAAAGACCAGATTTAAAGGACATGTAAGGTGTGCCTGGCTAAGAAGCTGGGTCTTCCTTCACCTTGACAGTGATGGGTAAATGCTGAAGATTTAAAGCGACAGCACACTTGGACTTGCATTTGGCAAAGCAAGATCACCTGGTGGCGGTGGCAGTGTGCCCTGCGGGCAAGGCAGCTGCACAGATGAGCTCAGGGGCACCAGGGGCCGTGGGAACAGCAGCGCTTGTCTGAGACCCCCTCGCGGATACACCCACAGGGAGCCCGGGAGCTCTTTCCACGCCGCCTCTCTCGCAGGTGAAGTGAAGCCGGGAGGCCGCGTGGGGTCCGGAGGCGGCGAAGGTTTCAGCGGGTGTACAGCTGCCCTGGCTCCGAGGACTTGGAATTACCTAACTGTTCTTGGAACTCGGTGTGGACTGTGCTGGCCCAGCTGGGGGTTGGGGGGCGGGTCCTCCAGGACCCCCTTCCAGAGCAGCCTCCTGCCCTCCACAGTCTCCAGCGGGAGCAGTGGTCTCAGGAAGCAAACACGATTCCCACCAGGCTCTGGAGCTCTGCCACCAGACTGTAAACACCCCACTTCCACCCCACGAGAAACTCTCACCATAAAGGGACTCATTTGTCTGTCACCGACGGGCATCATCCGCTCCCACATTTTAAATTTCCGTTTGCCATCAGATATTCAGGGCGAGTGGCGTTGCTCTATTTGGGGCGCTAAGAACTCCTGTTTCAAGGAATGGCTGTCGGGGGACACAACGCCAGGAGGACTGCAGATGGGAGAAGCAGCAGGAGAGACGGGGGAGCGGGGCTGCCAGCTCACTGGGAGTCAGAGGAAAGGGGGCCCTGGGGACAGGGTCAGGGGGTGAGCCTGGGCTGAGCTGCCCATGGCCCCCTGGTTGCGAGTCTCCCTGGGACCCTTAAGAGTTTAGGAGGTGCACACCTGTGGCGGGGGGGGGGGGGGGGGGGAGAAAGGCAAGGGAGAAGATACTGGGACCTCAGGCTGGAGGGTGTTGAAGGCTGGGAGTCCAGGAGAAGGCTTGGAGGGTTGCAGTAGACGAGCCACCAGCTTCCCAGCTGTGTCCCCCAGGGCACGGTCTCCCCTGGTTGGACGGCACAGGGGTCATCAGTCACTGCAGCTGGTCCCGCGTTGCCCGCCTGTTTTCCTGCGTTTCTGGGACTGGAGCTGAAATACAACCGAGGCCTGGATTTTCTCTCTGGCAAAGGTAGGGGGGTCTAAACCGCATGCCAGTGATGTGCCAGGAGAGGAAAGGCCACCCTGAGGGAGGCCCCGCGGCAGTCTGGCCCCTCGCTAGGCACCGGGGCTTTCTGCCTGGTGACCTTCTGTGTCTGCTGTGAGCTGCTGGGCCACTTTGTTCAGCTCTGCCTCGGTTTCCCCATTCCACTTGCCATGGAACTTTCCTAGCTTCTCACTGTCCCACCTCACATGGGCCCTGTTGCTAACACTGTACATGTGGTTTTGGTTTAAGATGCACTAAAACGGACAAAGCTTAAATCACAGCATAATGTCTACACACACACCTGCACCACCCACCTCCCGTCACACACACACCTGCACACCCACCTCCCGTCACACACACACCTGCACACCCACCTCCCATCACACACACACCTGCACCACCCACCTCCCATCACAAGCACACCTGCACCACCCACCTCCCATCACACGCACACCTGCACCACCCACCTCCCATCACACGCACACCTGCAAGTGACAGCGCAGCCACGTTATCCTAATGGGCAAGGCCGTTTTCACTCTGGGGTCTGCCCTCAGGGACGCCATTTCTCTCCATTATCTGCTAAAGACCGCGATTATCCTCCCCATTAGCAGCGTAATCCACAGCCCCTCTCCTCCCTGGGGGGGTCCCCAGCCTCTCCCGCCCGGGCTGCTGCTCTCAGACCCAGGCCCAGCCTGGAAGGTGCAAGAGGCCCCAAGCAGCTGCCGACCAGATGGATGGTCTTTAGTTGGAGGGCTGTTACATCTGCGGCTGCGGAGAACAGCTGGCTGGCGGCCATACAGAAGGGCTCTTATTTCTCTGCTCTGATGACCAAACAGCATTGGCTCCAGAATGTGGGGGGTTTGTAATACATTCTGAAAACCTGTGAATTTTGGTCAAAAGTCAATTCCATCAGTAATGGCCTACTTGAAAAATGGAAACCAAAATTTGCAGTCTGTGATGCTTTCTTTTAAATCCTCACTGGCAGATTGATGGGGGGGGGGGGATGGGGAGGATAGGGTAGGGTAGGGAGGGAGAGAGAGAGAGCGAGAGCGAGAGTGTGAGAGAGAGAGAGAGAGCGAGAGAGAGAGAGAGAGAGAGGGAGAGAGAGAGCGAGAGAGGCACCTTTTGATCAAAGTCCTCCATGTGTCCCAGTGTTACAGATGGCCCGGCAAACATCCATCTACCGTTACTGTAAGAAACATGCAAACACGGGAAGAGTTTTTTTAACTTATTTGAGCCAAACTGGACAAATGCCGGGAAGCAGGGGCACCTTGTATACCCGATCAGCAAAGGAGGCCTCGGGCCAATTAGTGGCGCTCGTGCCTCATTAACATAAGCAGGCTACCTGAGGGTGCGCCTGCGCAGCAGGTACAGGGCTACTGCTGAGTCAGCGCCCTCGGTCAGGGTAGGGCAAAGGGGCCTTTCACATGGGGATCCCGCTGTGTCCCCGCCTGCACGCGTGCACGTGGCCAGGGGGCCTGGAACCTCAGGTGCTCTCGTTAGGGCCCCCAAGGGGACGTGATGTTTTTTCAAAGAAATGAGTTTAGATTTTAGAACAAAACAGGTAATTTATTTCTACAGTTTTAAAATGAGTATTTTATGTTAGTGATTGTTGCCTACTAAATGCCTACAGATAGGAAGAGGAATTTTTTAAAGCACTATTTCCTTGGGATAATAAATTTTCACTGTGAAATTCCCTAAAAATTATTGGTAAAACAGCATCCATGTGAGTCGGGTGTCTGGGGCAGGGTGGTCTCAGGAGCACAGAACAAGCTGAGTCCGTGTCCCGACTCTGCCCAGCTGAGCACACTGCGTGCCCCTGAACGTGCGCCTGGGCCCGAGGCTGCTGGGCCCGAGGTGCTGGGCCCGAGGTGCTGGGCCTGTGGCTGCTGGGCCCGTGGTGCTGGGCCCGAGGCTGCTGGGCCCGAGGTGCTGGGCCGTGGCTGCTGGGCCCGTGGTGCTGGGCCCGAGGCTGCTGGGCCCGTGGCTGCTGGGCCCGTGGCTGCTGGGCCTGAGGTGCTGGGCCCGAGGCTGCTGGGCCCGTGGTGCTGGGCCTGTGGCTGCTGGGCCTGTGGCTGCTGGGCCTGTGGCTGCTGGGCCCGAGGTGCTGGGCCCGAGGTGCTGGGCCGTGGCTGCTAGGCCTGTGGCTGCTGGGCCTGTGGCTGCTGGGCCCGAGGTGCTGGGCCCGAGGTGCTGGGCCGTGGCTGCTGGGCCCGAGGTGCTGGGCCTGAGGTGCTGGGCCGTGGCTGCTGGGCCTGTGGCTGCTGGGCCCGAGGTGCTGGGCCCGAGGTGCTGGGCCGTGGCTGCTGGGCCCGAGGTGCTGGGCCCGAGGTGCTGGGCCGTGGCTGCTGGGCCCGTGGTGCTGGGCCTGTGGCTGCTGGGCCTGTGGCTGCTGGGCCTGTGGCTGCTGGGCCCGAGGTGCTGGGCCCGAGGTGCTGGGCCGTGGCTGCTAGGCCTGTGGCTGCTGGGCCTGTGGCTGCTGGGCCCGAGGTGCTGGGCCCGAGGTGCTGGGCCGTGGCTGCTGGGCCCGAGGTGCTGGGCCTGAGGTGCTGGGCCGTGGCTGCTGGGCCTGTGGCTGCTGGGCCCGAGGTGCTGGGCCCGAGGTGCTGGGCCCGAGGTGCTGGGCCGTGGCTGCTGGGCCCGAGGTGCTGGGCCCGAGGCTGCTGGGCCCGTGGCTGCTGGGCCTGAGGCTGTTGGGCCCGAGGCTGCTGGGCCCGAGGCTGCTGGGCCCGTGGTGCTGGGCCCGTGGCTGCTGGGCCCGAGGTGCTGGATCCCGGGGCCTCCCTTCACCTCACTGTCTAGTGTCTCCTGCACCTCCGTTCTCTTCCAATACCAAAGGTCAGTGTGATCCATCGACCAGAACAGAAGCATCTCCCGGCAGCTCAGTGAGCTGTCCACATGGAAAATGAAAAGCGGGACTCTGAGCAGTGTGGGCATCAAGGAGCACAGCTCCCGCTCCTCCCACCGCCAGCTGGGAGTGCCCCAACCCCAAGGAGACAGGGCAGGCGGGAGCGGAGACCCTGTGCTGACCGCTGCTGCCACCTGAGCTAGTGCTGCCAGATCTGGTGACAGGGCCGGCATCCTGGGGGCCAGGGCTCCCGGGCCTGGCGAGCTGGGCAAGATGTTGGTGGAGAGACCCTGAGCGACACCCGCTCCTCTTCCCAGCCCGGCGGCAACGCGTCTCCGGGCTGAGCTGGGCTCCGGTAGCAGAGTGCAGGCGCAGGTGGTTCCACATGCCGACACGCAGGGGCTTCCTTACGGGAGATCCACATGGGCTGAGCCAGCAGGTGCGGTGTCTGCGGAGGCGGGTGGTTTCAGGACAAGGAGAGAAGGCGGGGCTGCTCCATCTGCAGGAGCGGTTCCCCCTCGCTGCCGCGGCGCTCTGTTTCCGCAGGTAAACCGATGGAAACCCATCGCAGGTGGCTACGCCCGCCTCCCCCTGCCCACCCACTCCCCACCTGCCACGCTGCAAGGTCTTCGTGCATGAACACCTGCATACTCCACCATCTAAGCAGCGAGGAACAGTTCCCCAAGGACAGTCACACGGATTCCCGTGGGTGCCACAGAGCACTCGAGTTGTTGCTCAGGTGTGTCTCAGAGGACGTGAGAAACATTGGTCCTGTGAGGGACGTTTGATGGAAAGAATATGTGTCTAAGGTTTCAGTCGCTCTTGTATATGAAATATGTAGTATACAAACCCCGTGAAAGAGACATGTGTGAGGGGCTGAAATTCAAGGCAAAGGTGCACTGGGGCTATTCCAGTGGCTGCATGTGGTCGGCGAGGAGGAGGGCTGTTGCAGACACCGACGGAGGCCCCATGTCCATTTTGGGCGGGGGCCTTGAATAGAGTTGGTCAAACGTCTATAGATTGTCCCACAAAATGTCCCGCCCACCCGGGATCTGACCAGCCATAAGCAGTGTTATTACACACACCTTGGCACGTCGAACAAGACTCCGTGTGGGAACAGACCAGAGCCTCGCCTTCTGGGGTAAATGCCGCCGGTCCCCGCAGTGGGGCCGGTCAGTGTGGGACAACCAGCTCTGGGAAGAGAAGGAATTCGGGTGCAGACCGATGTACGCACATGCACGAGTTTGTTATGAATTTTACAGCAAAGGACGAGTAGCACTTACAAATAATACGCTGCATGGTGCCCTATTGTTAATTTCACTGGCAAATTGAATCTCAGAGAATGCTTCCACTGAGTTTTGAAGAAATGTTTCCGTAGCTAACCTATGGCTGCCATGGACTCCAAGTGTAGTCCAGGCATGAATATTGGTTAAGATTTGCATTTAAAATTCCACACGACTTAACCTAATATTATTGCACAGCCCAATGTTTAATGTTGAATAAAGAGATAAGACAAAAAAAGATGTGCATCTACATGACTGAGCAAGGCGAATGTTAAGTAACAAGGATGCACGAGGAACTTCACTGCCTCACCTGTGCTACGAGACTCTGTTTCCGACTCGGAAGGGAGTTTGAACACTGGAATAGCATTCCCACTTTATGGTGACATTTATAATGTAGTGGCTACAAACACAAAGTGCTTTTAAGTTTAATTTGCTCTACTGACTTTTTTTAACACTTTTTTATGGCCAAACAATCAACACAACAGCAGCCCAAGCCCTAACTTGTAGCACGTGCTGATTTCTATCATGTGGATTCTCCCCCAAGGCTGATGTCAAGTGGCCAAAATGACTACAGAGCACAGACATGGACCGAGGTGAGGAGACGTGCATTGCCACGCAGCATCCCCACATCACAGACAATAGACATACTCCCCCCAAGAACACGGATGATAGTCCAATGCAGTAGAGTAACTGGGAAATGACGTTTTGAGTATTTATTGCCTTTGCATTAAAATAATTGATTTGGTTGTAAGTTTATGTAATTTAACGATGAATAAGATTCTGTTGAGCAAGAGGCTTGCAAAATTCCTCAATATTTAACAATTAACACTTGAACTCTCAAGATGTTTTGTCCTGAATACCAAAGGCTGTTGGTTTCTATCCTGGAACATCATGGGGAATGGAGATCTCATTTCCTTTTGTCTTACCCCCAATAACCAATCCTATATAATAAAAAGGTAATATGCAAATTAACCCTCACACCCTCACAAGATGGCTGCCTATGACCAGGCTGGCAGGGTGGGTAGGGGGGTTAGTGAGGGATGACCAAATTACTGAAAAAGCAGTCTGCATGGGGCAACAAGGCAGGGGGGTTAGTGAGGGATGACCAAATGACTGATCAGCAGGCTGCATGGGGCGACCAGATTGGCGGGGGGAAGGAGGGGGCCATGAGGGGTGACCATGCTGGCACAGTTGGGGGCAACCAGGCCAGCAGGGGGGCAGTTGGGGGTGATTAGGCTGGCAGGGGGGCAGTTAGGTGCAACAAGGCCAACAGAGGGGGGCAGTTAGGGGCAACCAGGCAGGCAGGCAGGTGAGCAATTAGGAGCCAGTGGTCCAGGATTGTGAGAGGAATGTCTGATTGCCAGTTTAGGCCTGATCCCTGGCCTAAGGGATCCCAGATTGGAGAGGGTGCAGGCTGCGCTGAGGGGACCGCCCCCTTCCCCGTGTACGAATTTCGTGCACCAGGCCTCTAGTTTTAAATAAACAGTTACCTTTCTCTGAGGTGTGGTGCTGATACCTGCATCCTTCCAGCATGTCTGACAGTTAGGGTGCACTTGCTCTGGTTTATGCTTTGGGTGAGCAGACACAATTTATTGAAGTCTTTCAAGTTGTACAGCTTCTCCAAACAGTATTGACAAAAAATAGTGAAAGACATTTGCCAAGATAGATGACGTTTATGAAAAGCCACAACCAGCCCTGGCATGGTGGCTCAGTGGGTTGAAGTGTCATCCCTTGCACCGAAAGAAGGCAGTTGGATTCCTGGTCAGGGCACATATGGGAGACAACTGATATATTTCTCTCTCTCTCTCTCTCTCTCTCTCTCTCTCTTTCTCTATTCCTCCCTCTAAAATCAATAAACATATGCTTGGGTGAGGATTAAAAAAAAAAACAAAAACAAAAAACTACAACCAAATAATTTACTCTTACTTGCTTTTAAGTAACTACCCTGCGAGTTTACCATTATGTTGGAGTTGCCTCCACGTCCAGAAGAAGTGAATTATTACACTGGAGCACTCACTCTTGCCTCAATAAATAAACACCCTTGGTAAGTGGAAGAAAGTTCACATATCCTGGAGGACACGTCACAAGTGATAGTTAAAAATGCAAACCGGAAGCCCAGCAATCATGGTGGAGAGGACACTGTCTTCATTCCACTGCCAACTAAATGTTCTGATTTGGTTTCAATTTTAGCAAGACCTATGCACCCATCTGCCTCGTGCGCTTACCGAAGGTACTGGAAGATCACAGTGGGACCTTAGCAAACATCCCATCTCATTTGTGTAGAGAGCGGCTACAGCATTTGGACAGGTTCAAGCCTCAGACTAATGAGAGGGCACAATCCTCTCGAGGCAAAGCCACGTGCAAGTCCCAGCGTGGAGGGCAAAGCCCTCCCAGCACAATTATAGCCAAAGGCTATGGTTGTAAGCTTGACCTTATGGTCCGAATCTGTAGTCCCAGGTGGCTGAGTGAGGTAGGCTGCGGGAGGTGTAGCAAGTGCTGCCAAAACAAAGCTTGATAGAGTTCAGGTGCATGTAATTGAGTAGATTTGAAACCTGAGAGAACATTGTAAACATCTTGACCACGCTCTTACTTTGCCTCGTGGAATCTGGCTGTACAATAAAGACTCGGCTTGCAGGCCGTGGCACTGTTTCTCATCCAAGAACGGCGTCCCACTTGGCCCCAGCTATATTCTCTTGTCTGTCTGCTTCAATCCTTCACCGCTGCCCCTCAGGTTCACCCCTGGCCATGCAGAGTGCAGCACAATTTGTAAACTTACTTCAGCTTTGAAGAGTTAGATTCCCATCAAAATCATTCAGTAGTAATCAAATCTACATTGTTACAGGCGCCAAAAAATAAAAAATAAAATAAAAATGCAGACACCTTCCAAAAAATATTACCGCAACAAATTTTCATTTTGTCAACAGCATTTACATTTTCCCCTCCTTCTAGATTAACCACAGCAATTACATCAGATTTCTCTCAGCAAAATGTACATACAGACCAAACGGAGACAGAGAAGAAATTGCAAAGAGCATATGCTTATTTTAGCCTTGCAAATAGGTATATCTGCATATTTTCATCTTCTGACTAAGACTCAGGAGCCAAGGACTACAAGTGATGTGGGAAGGGATGTGTAATTCCATCTCGTGGCTTTTGGGTACAACTATCTCTCCTGCCATGTCCTTTGCAGACATAGCAATGGGTTAACAGGTGAATAATTCAAATAATTTAAGCCAAAAATTGGTTATAGAGAAAGACACAGGGAAGTAGAGAGAAAGAGACAGCCCTCAGTCTCCAGTTAGGTTGCTATTTTAAACTATGGTGCAGTAACAGGAAATTTGAGGTACAGTAAGGTCAACCGATGAGGAAACAATTCCCATTGAAAGATAGTTTATTACTCACAGTTCCCATGAGGAGAGGGCAGGCCATGTCTGGGGGCACACGACAAAGCACCTGGGTTAGGCACAGGCGAAGGGGGAGGGGAGACCCTAGGAAGGGGCCTTTACTGTGTTTCTTCAGGAAGGACAGGTGAGGAAGGCGGCAGGCTTAGGACTGACTAGTTAGAGTATGTCAGTGAGCTCTGGGCACAGGAGCACCCTGAGCTGTGGGGATCTGGCCCTGGGGTGACCGGGGCGGGGCCCAGAGTGTGAGAGCCACCCGGATAGAGGAAGTAACGCTGAGTGATTAACATGTACCTGAAAATCACCCCAGGAGGAGGGTTCCGGGGTGTTGATTAGGGAGGAGGAGGTCAAGGGGAGAGGCACGTTTGTCACATGATCATACTATTGGCATTTTCAGAAGCCAGAAGCGTGGTTAATACCGTTTCTGATGTTCAGAATGTTCCCAATAGAATTCCCGGCTGCTCTTGAACGCCTAGACGTCTAGTTTATCCATCAGTGCATTTGGGCGAGGATTGAACATTTATCTCAAGTGAGCTAAAAAGAGAAATTCATGGAGTAGCAGTTTATATAACAATCTAAGAGCCTCACGCTAAAGAAGTGCAAAACAGATTTAGGGTTTAAAATAGCAGCAGCGAGCAAATAGTGTAGACGCACAGCAGAGGTTACTTCCACGAGCCAAGAAGCTCGTGTTGTGAGTGGAAGGGGAAACGCATGCATCGGTACTTGCAGTTATAAACAAGGAGGCGCGCTGAGCGGGCGCCCGAAGCCAACCAGAGTAGGAAAATCTTCCCTAAGATTCCCTTTCTGTTGCTTACAGGCCAGAGGAGGGTCCTCGTTTGCAAAACCACAGGGGTAGCTCTCCCTCCCCCCCTCCCCGCCAAACACACAGGAGCCTGTTCTCATGGGGGCGGGGGGGTTCTGTGAAATGCTGCCCTGCCCCCCCTTACAGCTGGACATTTTGAATATAAAAAGCAAAGTCAGCTGCCATCAAATACTACAGTTGGTACTAAATCAACATTCAAAGGGACCCTTATTCTGAATGGAGAGGGTGAGGTCAAAAAAGGGAGAGGAGGGATTTTTAATAATACACAGAGGATCTGATGAGTGGAGAATTATTTAAGTAATAACTTAAAATCACCTCTTTTGGCTAAGATCAAATGTGCTACCAAGACAGTGTCTATTCATTTCTGATTAAATGTATTGGGGTGGACATTGGCCAATAGAATTACATAGTTTTCAAGTGTACAATTCGATGGTACATCATCTGTGTGCCGACTGCATTGTGGGCCCACCACCCAAAGTCAACTCCTTCCGTCACCATATATTCTACCCTCTTGACCCTCTACTCCTCCCCCACCCCCTTCCCTCTGGTAACCACCATCCGGTATCTACGGAGGTGAAGCTGATCTTAGGAAGATGATAGAGAGGCTGGAGTGCAAGAGTTCAAAGCCCACCAGCGGTGTGGCGGGGTGCACTCAGCACCCCATGCCCCAGAGCCCTAACCTAGAGGAGACGTCGGGCACCGGGCCTGCCCCAGAGGAGTCTTTCTTAGCGGCTCACTCTGCTTTGCCGCTGCAGCCATTCTCAACGCCACAGGAACCCCTCGTTACCCTTGGAGACGACCAGATTCAGTGGTAGGACAGTGGGTGCTTTCTCCTCGCCAGGCGCAAACTAATCTCCGAACTTTAGAAAGAGCCCAGAACAGTTTCCACGTCCTGCCTGCTCGCCGGGGTGTGGCTCCCCGGCTGTGACAGCTCTGGAGTTTGCTAAGACACTAGGCCTGCTCCTGGGCCAGGGCGCCGAGCTGCGGAGCCAAAGGCGGCGGCTCTCAGGTGATCCCGGGCCACTGGCCGCGTCAATCAGGACCCTTCTGGCTGGAGATGTGGGACACGTGTGTGCGCTGACTGACACCTGGGGACGAGAGCCCGGACCTCAGCACAGCACCAACCGAAGATCATCAGCACCGTGTTCCTGTGCGCGCACCCTCCCCGAGCTGCCCTGCTGGACGCGGCTCTGTCCTGCCGAGGGCTGCCTCAGCCTGCCTGATCCACGGGGGGATGAAAAGAAGCCAAATTCACACTTTCGCATCGAAACTTTGCCGGCTACGGGAGGCCATTTTTGGTAAGATGCTTAATTCTAATTTTCCAGCCATTGTATTGCCCTCAAAGTGTGTGGGGAAGACGGGGGTGCGAATCCGTGACCTCGGGCCAGCAGCCCGACGGGCGGGCGCGCGGAGCTCCCCGCCGGTGAGCGTGGAGCAGGTGTCTGACGACAAAGCCCGCGCTGACCCCGGTGTTTACAGGCCCAGAGGAGCCGGGGTTCTGTTGTACGTGCCGCCTGATCATGGCTGGAGCCCATAAATATTCAACAGCAAGCACGCCGCTCCGTGCTGCTGTCTGCGACGCGCTCCGCATGCATAATTAGCATAAGAGACAAATTCGTGTCACTGTGCTCAGATAGGGAATGCAGGGACACAATTAATTGTTTAGTTTAAAATCTGAAGTGAAACTTGGGTAGTTTAATAGCAAAATGGCATTATGAATCATTCCACCCATCAATATATATAAATCTGCGCATTAAAAGCAAGTCAAAATGGTTTTCAGCTAATGAAACACGGCCCACTGTCACAATGCTATTAATTATTGGTCTGTCGACTATTTTACTGTGCCCATGAATATTAAATATTTTTCTATTCCTGAGGAACTTGAGCCTTCCGGGCTCCCTGTTAGAGTGGCGTCCTACAAATTGTTTTTCCATAATTTAAATCATTATCGATTCCTTTCAAAAATGTGCACAGCAGCCTCTGAAGAGAATGGGTATTTGGGAACCTTGCTAAGTGGATTTACTGGAATTGAGGATAAATATCCTCGCGAACAACATTTCTCCTTCAAAGCCCTGAGCAGTGCGATGTTTGTTCGAAGCAGCGGAGTGGCGTGAAAAAGTGGAGAGCCGGGGTTTTGTTCTGTGACGCATCAGCCCTAGGACCTTAGTCCGCCCAATTCGCTCCTTTGCGTTTGTTTCCTCATCTTTAAAAACAGGAAACCATTTGCCTTCCCCACTTCAAATATAAGAATACATGGGGAAATTTGTGTGAGAGAGCCCTGTGGAAAGGCTCTGGAAATAGAAGGTGTTTGTTTTTCGTACAGTAACGCGTCCTTAGAAGCCAGTCGGCCTGGGCGAGCTCCGTCGATGCCCAGCTTCTCCTGTTCGGCTCTGTCCTGCGCACAAGTGGTGCTCCGGTTAGCTGCAGGAGAGGTGCTGGAGAGGTAAGGAGATGTGTGGGCAGCAAAGCTTGCTGGGTGTGTGCTGATGGAGGGAGCGTTTGCTGTAGAGTCAGGGAAAAACGTATTTCCTCCAGGAAGAAGGATCGGAAAGAGTCTTAATTTAGAGAGAACATTAAAACACATTATGATTTGATTTTTCTAAAGTAGCCGAAGTTCGCCGGTAATTGTGCTATAACAATGCTACCGTGGATAAAATTACACTGTTATTGAAAACCGTACATTTCCAGGAGAACGGTGGTAAGCTGTATCTAAAACAGATCCTTTCTTGTTGTTACTGAAGCTCTGCTCTGTGGGATTAATTGCTTTGAAATCAATGGATACAGGAAGCAGCCCTTTAGCAAACAATTGTGTGGTGCCTGCCCTACGCCATGCGATGATGACGAGGACATGGTCTTGGCCCTCCCTGGATTTCATTGCCTTCTCGCTCACCTGCCCAGTTTCTCTATGACCGTTTCTGATTCAGTGAGATAAAGAAAATAATTCTAGGAAGCCTTCATAGAGGTCCTTTCTGTAATGATAACTGAAATGTCAGAGTTGACTTGTCTTTCAATATTCAAATTAAGTGGGCTCAAATGCCCATTCCTCATCCAGGGAAAACTTAACCAGCTCTCGGGATTTCTGGCGATTCTTGAAAGAGTTTATAGGGTTCCCGGGCACTTCTGATTTTGAGTTCTTGATTCTGCTGACTTTATTCTGTGGTGTTGTTGTTGTCGTCGTCGTTTTTGGTGATTTCTGCAAGCACATGATGTCTATTTTTAATATATGTCACCTTTCATTGAGTGCCACAGTTTTTTATAATATTCTAACCAGCTAGTGTGAGTACTTGTAGCCAACTTGTGCTGGTTTTCATGTCACAAGAGGGTGTTTACACTAAAGAGTTCAAAATCAAATTAGACAAGACAATCTTCTATCCTATATAATAAAAGGCTAATATGCAAATAGACCGAACAGTGGAGCAACCGGAACAACCGAACAACTGGTCGCTATGACCTATGACGTGCACTGACCACCAGGGGGCATGTGCAAACCATAGTGGGCATTGGCCATGGTGGGCTGGTGGAGCAGGTGAGCGGGGGCGCTAGACCAAGGTGGGGCGCCAGTCGCTGTCATCGGGGCGAGCCTCTGGTGGTTACTGAAAATTCTTTGCTTCCCGTACACCGTAGTTCCACCCGGTGCTTGCACCCACTGCCAACACCAGAGCTGCTGCTCGCACCCACTGCTGGCACCCAGCACCAGTCCCAATCGCTCAGGACTATCAGAGGTTGCGAGTGGTGGCTGCTGGCCCAGATCGCCCCTGAGGGCTTCTCCACCTCCCCCTGTTCCTGAGGGGCAATTGGGGCAGTAGCCGCTGCTCACACCCACTGACAGCGCCAACCCTGCTCGCACCAGCTGCTGGCACTGACCCCAATCGCTCCATGCCATTAGCAGGTACAAGCGGGGCTGGCACCATCAGTGCATGGGAGCTGTGGCAGCGGGAGTGGGGCTGCCGACAGAGAGGGGACCGGGAGCCGAGGCAGGAGGGACAGGTGGGGGTGTGGAGGATGAGCCGAGACCCACCCCTGTGCCCACCGCAGCCCTGCAGCCCACAGTTCCTTTCAAGGTGCACGAATTCATGCACTGGGCCCCTACTATATATATATATATATATATATATATATATATATATATATATATATATATAAAAGGCAAATATGCAAAGTGTCCCCATGGGAATTCGACCAGGGTACCGGGAGTTCAATCGCTTGCTATGACATGCACTGACCACCAGGGGGCAGTGCAGAATGTAGGATGGCCCTGGCTGGCAGCCAGAAGGCCCCGATTGGCCCTGAACGTCAGCCAGGCCTAGGGACCCTACCTGGGCACAAATTTGGTGCACCAGACCTCTAGTAAAGACAATAAGTAAAGAAAACATAGAAGAAAATCTAAGACCTTAGATTTGATGATAAGTTTTAGATACACCAAAAGAATAATCCACAAAAGCAAAATTAAAAATTTGGACTTATTAAAATAAAAATGTCCACTCTGCAAAGACACTGTTAAGAGAATGAAGAAACAAATTACAGTCTGGGAAGAAATATTTACAAAACCCACATCTCATGAAGGATTTGTATCCTAAATACACAAAGAATACTTAAAACTTAACAATAAGAAAACAAACAACCCAATTAAAATATATGCAAAATATCTGAAAAGGCACTTCATGAAAGATATACAGATATCAAATGCACATATAAAAATGGTCAAAATCATATGACATTAAGGAATTGCAAATTCCAACAGTGAGATGCTACTACACACCCATTAAAATGGCCAAAATCCGGAATACCGACAACCTCCATCCAAAGCAGGCTGCACGTTCCCCAGATTCTGGAGCCTCACACCCACCAAGTCACCCTCCTGCCCAGAGGCACAGTGTTTTATATGCTAAAGGCCCAGCCATCAAACCTCAAGGCCTTGGGAATTTAAAGCCAAATAGTGCCATTCAGAACTCCTTTACCTGGCAAGGGTATTCCAAACAACTCAATTCAAAGTCCCAGGCCAGTTTGGCTAGGACAGTGGTTGGCAAACTCATTAGTCAACAGAGCCAAATATCAGCAGTACAACGATTGAAATTTCTTTTGAGAGCCAAATTTTTTAAACTTAAACTTCTTCTAATGCCACTTCTTCAAAATAGACTCGCCCAGGCTGTGGTATTTTGTGGAAGAGCCACACTCAAGGGGCCAAAGAGCCGCATGTGGCTCACGAGCCATGGTTTGCCGACCACTGGGCTAGGAGTACCTAACTCTGTTGAACTAGATTACTTTGTGGCAGATTATTCTGTGTCAGTTGGGTTAAACTGGAGCTATGTTAACCAGAATAACCTGCAGGGTTAGCACTGACCAAGAGAGGAATTTAAGCAGACATTTGTAGCAGCAGCTAATAAATTTTGGATGGTTTCTGAGTGACATACGCTGGCAGACAGAGCAGGCACCTCAGGTTTCATTTGACCTCAGTGTCTGCCAGATCTTATTCCCAGCTGATGGCCCTGCTGACCGAGAGCAGCCCCTGGGCCACAAGGATGCTTGGGAGTGGTCACCAGGTTACTCGGGTGTGGTCACCAGGATGCTTGGTAGTAGTCACCAGGATGCTTGGGTGTGGTCACCAGGATGCTTGGGTGTGGTCACCAGGATGCTTGGGTGTGGTTACCAGGATGCTTGGGTGTGGTCACCAGGATGGTTGGGTGTGGTCACCAGGATGCTTGGGTGTGGTCCTACAGCAGTAGCACCTATAAAGAAGTGACAGTTCGGAGATGTCTCCTGTGGCGAGCCAGCACAGCCATGGCATACTCAGCCCCAGGGCACCTTATGTGCCACGCCAGCTCAGCCAGGTTCAGTGACCCTGAGAGGGGGTGGTGAAGGATGGAGAAAAGACAGACAAGAGAATGAAAGCTGGGTCTCAGTGGGACACTTTCCTCTCTGATGGAGAGCCTCTCTGATGGAGAGACAGCGACAGCACCACGGACTACGAGCCGTGTCTGTATTTTATAGCCGATGCCACGAGGCAAAGTAAGGGCGGGTCAGGATGTTTACAACATTCTCATGGGTTTTGATCCTACTCGATTACATGCACCTGAACTCTATCAAGCCCACATCACTCAGGCACGTGGGGCCACGTGTTCGGACCATAGGTTCAAGCTCACAACCACAGCTGTTGGCTATAACTGTGCTGGGCGGGCTCTGCCCTCCAAGCTGGGACTTGCACGTGGCCATGAGAGAGAGGACTGTGCCCTCTCAGCAGTCCGAGGCTTGAACCTGTCCAAACACTGAGCCGCTCTCCACAGTCTCCTGCAGCCCCCATGCGGTCCCATTCTGTCCACTGGATGTTCCTGGCTTTCCCAGTGCTGATGGTCCTTCCTCCACACCCTGAAGGTGTGATGGGCACTCACTACCTGACACTGAGAGGGGCCTTACCAGGGCTCCATTTCTCCCATGACCCTGGTGTCCGCACTGGGACAGACGTGCCAGGGGGCCGATTTGTTCCTCTCCACCTCATGGGCAACCTAGCCCAGGCCCCGTCCTACAGGGGTCTGGATGCTCACTTTTCCGAGGTACAGTCACCAGGTGGGGACCATGAGATACTCTGGAGGAGGACAGAGCTCTCGTTACATACACACCTGCTGCAATGTTCAGAGACCTTCATTCCCTCACGGCGGTTCGGCTTTCCTCACGGGACAGATGGGTGGATGCTTTAAATGGCATGGTCTGCCCTTGTCCCGGGCTGACTGTGTCCCCCACAAATGTCATGTGGGAAAGCCCTCATTCCCAGCATGGTGGTATTTAGAGATGAGGCCTTTGGAAGGTAACGGGGTTTAGAGGAGGCTATGAGAGTGGGGCCCCTGCGATGGGATTAGTGGCCTTAGAAGAAGAGGAGGAGAGACTGGAACTCTTTCTCTGTGCCATGTGAGGACACAGCAAGAAGGCAGACCTCAGCCAGCCAGGAGGAAAGTTCTCACCAGGAACCTCTCTGCCAGCATTGTGGTCTCAGACTGTCCTGCTTCCAGGCCATTGGAAATGAGTGTCCTTTGTTTAAGCCACCCAGCCTAGGACATTCGGTGGTAGCAGCCCAATCACTGCGACAGAACTTGGCCCATGAGCTGGGGTACGTGGAAATTAGAAGATATAATTGGCATCAGAAGGAGTAGGGACTTGACTCAGCTTTATTGATTTTCATGCAAATTGCTAAAGCCAGCTTCTATTCAGCCTCCATCACTCCTGGATCTCAGGCCACCAAAGATAAGAGAATTATGTCAAACTAGATTCCGTCTAAGACACTGGGAAGCACTTGATCAGGAATATAGCCTGGGGGGGTTGCCACTTGGTTTTGTGCATGAGATTATTGGGAACAGGACACATTAATTTGCGTGGGCATCATACATGGCTACTGTCTACAAGAGCAGAGCTGAGCAGTTGCAGCATAGACCGCATAGCTTTTAAATCTTAACATGCTTCTTCCATGGAGATATGAGTTTGCATCCCACTCCTGACACCAAAAAAAATACCCCCTCGCCCTCAAATATATTTACTCTCTGACCCTTTAAGGCAAAGTTTACTGACTCCTAATCTGCTGGCCTTCTCTAAACTCTTATATTCGTCCTCATCTGGAAGCAAGAATTTGTTAAAATAGTATCTGTTTCCTTTCTGCCTACTTGTGTGGGGCCGCCGCGCCTTCCTTTTTCCATTAAGAAGTCGTTCGTGTGGCTGCGTCTCCTTGGAAGGCTTGCCACTTTGGGGAACTCAGTCTCTTGTATTGCCTGTGGCCTCTGATCTCTAAAGGACTCCAGACAATTAGGATTTTGTCGATTATTGGCTTTTTGTCATTGTTAGGATAGGAATAACATTTTTCTTGTGACTTTATATATCTCAATTGAAAGCAAAACACCAGCTATCTTAGGTTTCAGAAAGTTAATATTAATAACTATTAATAGAATAAAGATGCATTCTTTAGAAACTTTAGCATGTCTTCCCTATCTGCATAGCTTGTCGCATTGGTAAAAAACCGAGACAATGTAAGGAGACTTCCCTCACTCTGTAGGTCTTTTAGAGGTGTGCACTTCTTCGAGTCCATTTCCCATGTCACCCACCTCCCCTCCAGTGAGACTGGAGGTCTAATAATAGAATAACTTAAACACTTAACAAGAAACTCACACTGTGGATGTAAAACTTGGAAGATAAAGCCAAAGACTATTTTTCCTGTTTCACTGAATAAACAGTGGCAAGTTTCTGTTATTTTTGTACCACTAGCTTATTCCTTAAACTCTTATTTTTAAAATTACCAAATGCAGTTAAATCCCCTTTTTCTTTGGTTTAACAATGCCAGGGGCAGATTCGATTTATAATGCCGGTGGCGAAAAATAACCCAAAGAGCGATGATGACGCTTTCAGATGCCATTAACATCCCGAAGGGAATTTACCGCCTCCTGAGATGCATTTGGCACTAAGTGGTTCAGATTGATGGTTGTAACAGCAACATGAAATACTGTACAGGAGGAACCTCTGAGAACTAAGGGATAAGATCGATCGACCCTGGATCAGCACCCAGGATGGCGCCCTGGTGTCACCGCTTGGCCATGGACCACTTTTGAGAAAGGTTACAGTTGGGGGCACAGGGGCTTCCAACAGAGCATGAGGTGGCAGGCCAACATGTGACTTCTCCTGACAGTCAGGGGGCATGCTGACTGCGCTGCAGAATCTGGTGGTTATTGTTGTTTAAAGTATTTCTCCTACCCCCGTATCCAAATACCTGCTGACAAATTTATTTTGTTCCCATCATTTTCATTTCCTCAGCTTCCATTTTATATGAAAGACTATTGGTACCACTGGACTCTGTCGAGTTTTATTCTTATTAATGTTTCCAGCTCCTTTCATCTCATGAATTCTCTCTCAACAACCTAAGTTATTATTTACCTTGACTATTGAATTTTCAGTTTTATGTATTATGTTTGTATTGTTAGACCTTCCGTTTGGTTCACATATGCTCTTAAGTCTCCTTTGCCCTTTCAAATATTCAACTCCCTCTTAATTCTTTAAGTATTATAAACACACTTCTTTTATATTTCTGCATTTCGAATCTGGTGACATTCTAAGGTTTTGTCAGTCTTAGAATCCAGTCTGCCTTTGCTGATGATTGCCACCTATGGCTCCCACTTCTTCTTCTTCTTTTTTTAATGTTTAACAATTTAATATTTTTTGTAACTTTTTCTGGAAGGCCTGAGTTGAAGGTGGATCACTGTAGGGATATTTACATTTGTCCTGCCCATTGTCTGTGAGCATTAAACACCTAGGACTGCCTTCAAATAGAATTTCAACTTTAAAATTTTATTTTTAGATTTCCTTACAACTTGGATCTTTCACACACACCCTGCCCCCCATTTACTTCTTTTAAACATCTCACTGGAATTATATCAACTCTTATGGCTGATAGCACCCTATCTAATGCCTGTGTGATATCTTCATGTAGATTTTTTATGCATAGCTCATCTCAAATGTAACATAATTAATCTAATTTCTCCTCTCACTCCTGAAGCCTGTTTCCTTCCTTCTCCACATCTTCTCAAGCTCACATTTATCCCCTCCTATTTCAAGTCCTCCAAACAGGAGGTTTTCCAAATTCCCAGAAGTTAGCCCACCTGGACTAGATCTCTACCCTTGGTCCAACCAACTTGACTGGACATTTGGAATGACAAGAACCACGGTACTCTCAGAAAGGTCATAGGAGCAAACTTCCTGAGAAGGAAATACATTAAAGAAAAATGTAGAGTTGTTTCTAGCTGCTGTATAAAGGAAACAAATTCCAACACAATCCTATATAATAGAAGCCTAATGTGCAAATCGACCGAATGGCAGAGCGACCGGTGGAACGACTGGTCACTATGATGTGCACTGGCCACCAGGGGGCAGACGCTCAACGCAGGAGCTGCCCCCGCCCACAGGCCCCAGGCCAGCCAAGGCGGGTGCCAGCGGGGGCCCCTGATCGCCCCTCCGGTCACCCCACAGACCGGCCCTGATCGCTGGCCAGGCCTAGGGACCCTACCTGTGCATGAATTTCGTGCACCAGACTCTAGTCTCTTATAAAACCATGTAATTAATTAAATGCAATGTTCATTTTCTAATTTCATCTTATTTGACCTATTCACAATAGTAATATCTGACATTTTACACTCCCTCCTTCTGGACTGTCTTTTTTTGTGTTGTTTTGTTGTTGTTGTTGTTTGTTTGTTTTTACTTGCATGCAGAGCACCAAGGTCTGCTTCTTTCCTCTAATCTGACTGATTGTTCCTTCCACCTCCTGAGGCCCTTTTTATTCTGATATCTAATAGGTGAGATACTCGCAGACCCAGTTCTTGCCACTTCTTTCATAATACCATTCAAACCTTCACCTCTAAATGGCATCAATGTAAGACGAGAAGATACTCAGATTTTAGTCTCTAGTGTACACCTCTTCCTCAAACAGCTGTGCATTCTGCATCTCAGTTGTACATCTAACAGGCACTGCAAACGTCACTTGCCCAAAACTGAGCTCAGGACATTTTGCCCCGAGCCCGTTCTTCCCTGTGTCTTCCCCGCGTCAGTTACTGGCAAGTACATCGCTCCAGTTCTTCTGCTCAAAGAGCCACACGTGCTTCTTTATCCCGCACTCTCACTCACGCACTCCATGTCTATTTGCCATCAAATCCCGTTAGCTCTGCCTCCAATATATCCAGGATTGGAGCACCTCGTACCTTTTATATTGCTACCAGCAGTGGGTGCAAGCGGGGCTGATGGTGCCAGCCCCGCTTGCACCCACTCTAGTCTGCCACCTGTCGCCCCGGTTAAGGCAGTAGCCTTCTCCTGTTTGGAGTCCAAATACATAATAACCAGAGGGATCCTGGCAAGAAAACGTCAGGCCCCGTCTGTCCTCTGAGCAAACCCCACAGTGGCTTCTCACTCAGAGAGAGACCCTGACGTCTACTCTCTGATGCACGAGGGATGGAGGACCAGCCCCTGTTACCTGCAGACTCTTCACCTCCTCACTCTTCTGGCTGGACCACCACACCTGCTCCACTTCAGGGAGCCGCACCGCCCGCCCCTGGTCCCTGCCACACTACGTACCCCTTTATCTGCCCAACGCACGCTCACCTCTGTATGCTCCTCCTTTCCGGTGGGCTTCCCACGCCCCCCCCCAAATGGGAGATTTCATACTACTGAACACTTCATGTCTCTGATCCCCACCGTGTTTTAACTGGTAACATCATTCTGTGCCCATCATACATTTATTGTGCGACTATGTTTGTTTTCCAACTCTCCCACCAAAATTGAAACCAGGGAAAGGCAGGGAGTTTTATCTGTTTCATTAATCATGTTATTTTTAATTCCTAGAACAGAGCATAATTCATAGACAATGCTGAGTACATATTAGTTTAACTGATACATTAAATGACTAATGACGTATCTTGACTCACCCAACCGTAATGGATAACTATGATTCTCAGTGATTTGGGGGCAATCGAAGTTACGAGATTATGTCAACACTCGCTCCCTCCAGTGCGAGTGCGGCGGGAGCGCGACTGTGGTCTGGGAGCCACGGCCCGTCCTCACACGAGGTGTTCGGTCAAGGCCCAGGCCAGCGCCTTACACCTACTGGGTGTTTCGCAAATTCCTGTTGATTATAAGAGTTTAGGTATTTGCACTTTTTTATTCATTACTTTTTGTGATTTTAAAGCTTTATTTATATCCGGCTCACTCCACTTACATGTTTTTATCCAAGAAGGAGACAATAATTTAATTGCTATATGGTTTCCACTCTGAATTACATGTGTTTTAGTCCAAGGGGGAAGAAATATAGACTTACATCACACCCCTTCTTCCTTCTCTGAAATGAGTGCCCAGAAACCAACATCAGACTTTTCAAAGTGCTTTGTCCTGGGTCTAGCCCTCATGACTGATTTGGGGCTTGTACTCCCCCCAGATCCTGGGTCACCCACTTTTGCCGAAGGGGCCAAATCTTCAGGTCTCCTCCTGCATAACAAGAGCCGGATCGCTTTGTCAGGAATCCGTATTCCCCAGTGAAGACTTTTTATTTCCTGAGACTTTCTGAACGCCACCGCCGCCCGCTGCCCGGGGCTTCTGTGAATGGATTGTCACACAATCAGGGAACCAGGAGGCCAGGGCCCTGATCGATGAGGACTGTCACCATATGTGAACCCCAAATATGTCCCTGTGACAAGATAAGCACCGACGAGAGACTCCATCCAAGTGAGAGGCCGCGGATGTTAAAACCTGCCTTGGTCGCAAGTCGAAGGAAGGCTAACGGGCGTTAGCACAAAGCACGCCTCGTCTGCATTCCGGTGGGGCGTGCCCTGGGGGGAGCGTAGTGATGTTTCTGATCCGAGGAACGCATCTGGCTGCTCTTAAAATGCCAGCCTGGTGAGGGCATCGCCCAGCTCTTCCTCACCATGAGGCGTTGGTGCCGCTCACCACACGCACTCGCAGGCGGAGTCCAGACGCGGGTGGGCCGCAGTGACCGGTGACCGCTGAGGGCGAGAGGCGGCGAGACGGTCAGCCGCGGGGGACGCACCGTACGTTTTTTGCTGCTGCGGCAGCTGGGCCACAGAAAGCCATCCTGTTGTGTGACTCCTGAGCTTGGGGGTGAAACAGAGCTTCTGTGGTCCTGTTATGTCTTCATCCCTATCGCGCTTGCAAAATTAAAAGTCCTCGTTTTAAAAGCCTAAGGTTTACTAAATGTTCAGCTAGGCCAGTGGTCGGCAAACTCATTAGTCAATAGAGCCAAACATCAACAGCACAACGATTGAAATTTCTTTGGAGAGCCAAATTTTTTAAACTTAAGCTTCTTCTAATGCCACTTCTTCAAAATAGACTCGCCCAGGCCGTGGTATTTTGTGGAAGAGCCACACTCAAGGGGCCAAAGAGCCACATGTGGCTCGCGAGCCGCAGTTTGCCGACCACTGAGCTAGTGCAACAAGAGCAGCTTGCTATGGGGATGAGGTCCTCATGTAATTCAAATAATATGGATTAGTATTAAAAACCCGGGAAAGAACAAGGTTTTTAATAAATGCCCCCATAGCTAACAAAAACACTAACTTTCCATGGCCTCCCTCAGGCACGCCCGTGCTTCCTTGTCCTGTACGTGGAGAGCTACGGAGGTTCTCCAGTGACTCGGGGGCAGGGCCTGGAAGGTGGGAGGTGTCTCCTGATTCCCGTGGACACTGTTTAAACTCAGACTGAGCAGGAGGGTGAGGCCACCCAGGAGGGCGAGCGGCCATCCTGACTCCGGGAATTCTTATGATGCCCCGACCCCTGGGGCCTCTGAACGTCAGGGACCAAAGTGACATGGACTCAGTGAAGGGGGGCATGTGGAGGTGTTGCCCAGCTCTGGGTCAGTGCTGAGGAGGAGGGAGGATAAGTCACCTGGTATCTTTAGAGAGAGGAGCGTCCCTTCATCGCCCTCACTGACCCCTTGGCCTCACACCCTCCTCATTGTTGATTCCTCTTCAGCTCCTTCCCTAACCCCTCTCCGCACCCCTCACCGCCCCCCTCATCTGTCCCACGGCCACTGGACTGCCACACCCGCCAGTTCATGGCCTCAGGGGATTACAGTAACCTTGCTCTACCTCGCTCACCTCTGATTTATTCTTTTTTTTATGTATTTTTATGGATGTCAGAGAGGAAGAGAGTGAGAGAGAAACATCAGTGGTGAGAGAGAACCATGGATCGGCTGCCTCCTGCAAGCCCCACACTGGGGATGGAGCCCACAACCCGGGCATGTGACCTGACCAGGAACCAAACCATGACCTCCTGGTTCATAGGTCGATGCTCAACCACTGAGCCCCGCCGCCAGGCTGATTTATTCTCATGATAGAGCAATATATTGGGGGGCAAGGAGACCACTGATTTTTTTAAAGCTGCTAAGAACCCTCCATAGCTCTCCACTTAGAGAAAGAATACGCAGCCCCAACTCTTTCACTAGATACTTAATGCCACCAGGGAACTGGCCCTAATGCTCCATCTAAACCTCATTTCTCACCCCCTGCATGGCCCCCAGTTCATGGAAGTGGAGCCGTTCTTGTCTTGGTTCATTGTCTTACACACCTGTGTCCTCTCATGTACTGACGGCATCTCCCAGGGCTGGTGTTGCCTTCTTGGAGTCTAAGGAAAAGGTCTCTCCACACTGCTGTTCCTTCGGTTCCTCCCGCTCTCCACCTAACATCATCCAACCCATCCTTCGAGGCCGGGCTCCGTCCTCCTCCTGCCCCCTCCCTAACCACTGCCCCCTCCTCTGCCCAGAATGGAAGCAGCACCCCTTCCTCCAAGTCCCCATAGCACTTTGTGCACCGGAAAGAAGAGCGCACCGTTGCCTTGTGTTTTACAATCAATCGCATGTGCTGGCCATCTTCCTTCCCTCGGTGAATGAGCTCTTTGTGGCATGCTCTGCTCTGATTTATGTTGTGTCCCTCTTTCAGTTCGTTACATGTACTTCACACCCGTTAAAGACGTGTTGACTGTAAGCATTCCCTTCTCACTTTCCATGATCTGATTCGAGAATAGCCAAGGGCTTGAAAGTGCCTATTTCACGTTCAAGAAGCCCTCTGTGTGTAATCTTACATTCTGACCTGAAGCAGAAGTTGAGATGATGACACTATAGAATATTCATACACTGGGGTTATCATAGCTCACCCCTAAAACTGCTGCTTAATGACTTAGCTGGCTTAATGGATTTGCTTCATTTTAAGGATCATTTAAATATAATCTTCCTCCCCTTAAATTATTTCAATCACAGCGAGCTTTGGCTGACCTACTTTTGAACCAGTGGAGGAATCCTTCCCAAAGCCCTTTGTGATCACAGACTAGATGATAGTGCTATCATGGTTAAGTCACTTTAGGACATTTTCTTCACAAAAAATCTAAATTAATGAGGATTCTGATTATGTCACACATAATCTCTTGAGGTTTAAGAGGGTTGCCTAAAATAATACACCTCTTTTTTTTTGGCCCAAATTCTGAACCAATAAATCAGGCATTTGGGATAACAGAATAGTACCTTTTTTTACTATTAAATCTAATAAATGGAGACAGTGATTGATACCTGTAGACAGTTGGTATTGGAATGCCTGATGCAGACAGACTGACTTACCTGGTCACAGGAAGTGCTGGGCGTGGGCAGGCACACGCCCACCTGGCTGGAGCTTGAACTCTTACACACAGCACTAGGGGGGCGTCAAGAAGGAAGCCATCCTGCGTGGGCAGCATACGCTCAGAGGGGGAGAGAAGTGACTGGCCGAGCCACCTCCTTCCTTTCCAAACTCGTGGAACAGATAAAGTCCCCCCTCGGTTGGTTGAGGCTGGAGTGAAGGACGGGGGTGGCTAACGACCCCAGTGGTAGGGCAGAGGGTCGTCCATACATGAGCGATAAGATCAGGAACTGATTGTCCCTCTCTCCCAACACTTGCTCCTGACATGGATATGGTAGAATGAAAACAAAGTGTTTCATAATTTTCTGAAAACAAGACCAACATTTGATTTTTATACCTCACAATTACTGGTTTGTGTGACTTTAACCAGTCAACAAACCTCTTGAAATCATAAATATATCAAGTGTAAAATGAGAATAAAATAACTATAATAGGAATGAGAAGAGACAGTATTGATGAAAGCACTCTTTGAGCTATAGAATCTGTATAAAAACACCAGTAACAGTTAATATAAAATTCATGCCAATTTTATGTCAATTTTGTGTAGCAATTTATATCATGTACACATGTATGAACACTCGTGATATATCAGAAAATAAATGTTTTCCCCCCAAATATCTATTCAATGATGTAATCATACCCTTGTAATCTATGAGTCTTAATCTTTAATAGAGTAGGTACACACACTCACACACATACGCAGGCCACATTCTGAAAAAGGCAAAACTATGGAGACAATAAAAAGATCAGTGGCGCCCTAGCTGGTTTGGCTCAGTGGATAGAGCGTCAGCCTGCAGACTGAAGGGTCCCAGGTTCGATTCCGGTCAAGGGCATGTACCTTGGTTGTGGGCACATCCCCAGTAGGGGGCATGCAGGAGGCAGCTGATCGATGTTTCTCTCTCATTGATGTTTCTAGCTTTCTATCCCTCTCCCTTCCTCTCTGTAAAAAAAAACAATAAAAATATATTTATTAAAAAAAAAAAGATCAGTGGCTTCCATGGGTTGTGGTGGGGTGAGGATGGATGAATAGGCAAACCACAGATGGTTTTTTAAAGCAGTGGAAATATGCATGATGCCATAATAATGGAAATATTGAATCACATTTTATCCAAATCCATGGCATGTACACACCCAAAGTGAACCGTATGCACACCATATGTTAGGGTGATGATGACATGTCAATGTAGGTTCACCTGATGTAACAAATGCACCACCCGGTGAGCGATGCTAATAATGGGGGCAGGGGCTGGGCACATGGGTAGAGGGAATGCATGGGCAATAACTGCACCTTCCTCTCTATTTCGCTGTGAACCAAAACTGCTCTAAAAAAGTCAAGTCTTATTTTTTAAAAAATCAGTTCATGCAATTCACGTTAGTAGGAGCCTCACAGAAAATCCTCAGCAGACGCACAGAGGCTATTTGATAAATGCAGCACCCACGGAAGATGAAGAAAACGAACCTTTCAGCACCCTGGGACTGGAAGGGCCTCCTCCCCGTGAAGAAGGGCGTCTGCCGAACAGAACAAACCAGACAAGGCTCCAGGGGATCGCCATGCCCTCAGCGTCAACCCCCTGGCAGGTGCTCAGGTGGAGGTTCAGACCAGCTCAATCTGCCCCGTGTTGTTGGCTCTGTGTTTAGTTCACTTTGTCAGGTTTTTGTTTTTATTTTTCTGTTTGGCCTGGGTCCTGGCCTGAATTCTACCCTTAAGAAGTCATCGTTCTACCCTCAGTCTCTCAGAATGTGAGGGTGTTTGGAGACAGAGTCTTGAAGGAGGCATTTAAGTTCAAATGAGGTCCCCGGGTTACCACTGGTGTCCTCCCCAGAAGAGGCGATTGAACACAGATGCTTACAGAGGAAAGAACGTGAAGACACAGAGAGGAGAGGGGGGCCTCAGAAGGAACCCACTCTGCCTCCACCACGGTCTCGGAGTACTGGTCTCCAGCCTGTGAGAAAATAAATGTCTGTGTTTAAGCCACCAGCCCGTGGCACTTTGTGATGGCAGCTTTTACAAATGAATGCACCCTAGCATCACTTAAACTCAACACAAATGGAAGTGGTAGCCAGGGAGAAGGGGGCTGAGTGAAAAGGTGAAGGGATTAAGAAGTACAGGTTGGTAGTTACAGAATCGTCACGGGGATGCACGGTACAGCACAGGGAATAGTCAACAATACTGCGATAGCTACGTATGGTGGCACGTGGGGACTGGAAATATGGGGGAACACTTTGTAAAGTACATGAATGTCTAACAAGGCTGTACCCCTGAAACCAATACAAAATATTATTGAATGTAAAAAAAAAAAAACTTCTTTAAATAAGCGTAACTATATTGCGCTTTCCTGTTACTGTGATTGCTCAACGCATCCCCAAATGGCCCCGCAGGGAGAGGACGCACCCCCAGGAGCACAGATGCTCTCAGTTCCACAGACGAACCGGGCCTCGGGCTGAGGAACGGTCTTTAGTGTCACTGTTCATGTAGATATGACGGTGACTCGAAGTGTGTCCCCGGAACATCCCAGCCTTTCGAATGAAGAATTCTGTCAGCTCTGGTCAACATTTTCAGAGCTTCTTGGTGTCCAGTCTAGTCTAGTACTGATTACACCTGAATCAGTAACAAGCAGTCTTTCGTGGCCCTTTAACACTCAAGAGACGTGCTTGGCCAGTCTCCGGTAGTGTCCCTGACCGTGGGCAGTGACCAACGCTTTGTCACAGATTCAGCCACACCGCGGAAGCCAGCGTCGTTTCACCGCCGTTCCCGGGCTGGGAACTTACCAAGGAGCTTTTGTCGGAAAGCAAACCATCCCCAAGCTTGGTGGCCTAAGCCAGTGGCCGGCATTAATCAACAGAGCCAAATATCAACAGTACAACGATTGAAATTTCTTTTGAGAGCCCAAAACCGACTTCTGCACATGGGCCACGAAGTTTCAATCGCACTGTTCGTGCGCGCCCGCACATGGTATTTTGTGGAAGAGCCACACTCAAGGGGCCAAAGAGCCGCATGTGGCTCGCGAGCCGCGGTTTGCTGACCAACAAGCCTTGATTTAGCTTGTGGGCCTGGGTTGGACTCCGTAGAGTGGCAGGTTCTGCTAGCCTGGGCCGAACTCGCTCAGGCATCTAAGGTCAAGTGCAAGGTCCGAGTGTGCTGGCTGGGAGAGGTCACCCTCACCTGGGACAACTGACCTCCAACCCTCAACTGGTCAGTGAGCGGGTTCATGTGGTGGGGGTGGGTTGCCAAGAGAGGGGGTGAAGTGTGCAAGCCCCTCGGGCAGGCGTCCCAGGAGCAGGGCAGGCAGACCAGGTGTGGGGGTGGCAAACTCCCGGCTTCCTGGGGGGCGCACACCCACAGTCACGTTCCCAGGAGGCCCGGGCCCGGTGCGGTTGCAGCCTACTAAGAACAGAGATGTGTCCGCGAGCTGCGAGAACAGTTCGTCACTATTGTTTTTATTTAGAAAAGTGGAGGGAATGTTGTTTTGGAAATAAAGTGGCTGCTCACATTCCTCATGGTGGCCGTGCGCCTTCTGGCAGCCCCTCAGCTCAGAGCCGCCCCGCCGCTCCTGTTGCTCAGATGACCCGTCCATGTTTCCAGCCTCTTGAGGGCGTCGGTCCCTCAGGGCGGGGTGATGGGTGCGGCCCCGGGGCTGAGGGTTTCGGGGGAGCTCAGGCAAAGCGGCCTGGCCAGGCGCTGCTGGGCAGGCTCTCGCAGGCCCTCAGTGTGCCCCACTCCCTGCAGAGGGACGCCTGCGCCGTCCAGCCTTCTGGGTGAGCTGACAACCACTGAGGCACTTTGTCAGCCTCGCTGCCTCACAGAACAGACTCTATTTAAATTGCAGATTTCCCCTGGACGAGGCAGCGGAAGCTCATTAAAAACATCTCCATCGCGCCCTGGCGTTTGCTCTCTCTGGTGGATGCAGTTGACTTTCGGCACGTTGGTTAGAGCCAGAATTCAGTTGCTTATTTTCCCCTCTTCCTCCTTAGCTCGTGCCAAAATATTATGCTCAGAAAGCAGGGAGAGTAACGACTCCTTAGCCACTTCCTATTGATCAGTCCCTCAGCTTTCTACCTGGGGAAAATTGCCATGGTGAGGCAGGTACTGCGCAGGAATGATCGCCAGCAGGCCCACCGCGTGCCGGGCCCACACGGCGATGCTGATTTATACGCCAGGATGTCACATTCCGGCTCCAGAGCGGGCCACAGAGCTGTGGACGGCAGCCTGGCAGGGCTGCCATCATTAGCAGCTGAGACAGCAGAAAGGGCCAGTGGGGGCAATTAGTAACTGAAGAACAGAAAGGCGGGGGGACCCACTAAGCAAAGCAGAGTTAAACAGCCATGACAATGGCTGCATTTTTCATGTGTCTGACCTGCACCGCTGGCTGCCCTCCATTCCCATCCACACTTAGTGCTGGTTTAAATAGTCAGGAGCCTCGGTGTGGCAGCCCAGTGAGGGGGTGAGTGAAGCATCGAATGACCGCTCACCCCCCATTATGCTTCTGCTGCAGAATCGCCAAGGTCAGTGGTCGGCAAACTGCGGCTCTTTGGCCCCTGAGTTTTTAGCAAAGGCCAGCTCAGGAGTACCCTAATTAAGTTAATAACAATGTACCTACCTATATAGTTGAAATTTAAAAAATTTGGCTCTCAAAAGAAATTTCAATCGTTGTACTGTTGACATTTGGCTCTGTTGACTAATGAGTTTGCCGACCGCTGGCCAAGGTGATGCTGACACTAGCTGTCCTGATAAAGCTTGGGGCTCAAAAAATAAAAATAAATAAAAGAATGAAAGAAAAAAGTAATAAAGTGTTGTGGGGCATCTATATCTATAAAAGCCAAGCGACTGGAATGACTGGTCACTATGACGCACACTGCAGTGGCCAACCAGCCCAATCAGGGCCCCAATCAGCCCCCTCCAACCCCCTGCAGCCCCTCCCCCCAGCCAGCCCCACCCCTGATCAGCCCCCTCCCTCCCCCCCCCCCCCGTGTCCCTCTCCTCTGCCAGCCCAGCCTGATTGGCCCCCATTGGGGTGGCCAGCTGGACCCCACCTGTGCACGAATTCGTGCACTGGGCCTCTAGTTTTCATATAAAAACAAATAAAGCTTGGGGCCATAGCCTTTGGTCTCAGCAATTATGAGAACCTTATACCAAAATTTTCATGACAATTTATGTTTGAATAACACTTGGCAGTATTCAGCAGCCTCATACATATTGTCTTCCTCTATCCTTACAACAACCACGTGGCATAAGATAGTTTTTATTTTATTGATGAAAGAGAGAGATCAGTTTGCTGTTCCATTTAACTATGCTTTCACGGGTTGATTCTTGTATGTGCCCTGACTGAGGATTGAACCCACAACCTTGCTGAATCAGGACAATGTCCTAACCAACGGAGCTACCTGGCCAGGGCTGGGAGAAGCTAGTTTTAAGCTTCTATTTTAGCGAAAAGAAACTAAGACCAGATAGGCTGGGTGACTTGCTGCCATCTCAGGATGGGAATATGCAGGGTGCACAGAGGCAAGGACACAGAAACTGGACGCATCCTACTGGCATTCAACTTGGGGGTTTGCCACTTATAAGCTGCGTGAGTTATGTATCTCCTTAGGCTTCAGTTTCTAACAGGTCCTTTCTTACAAGGCTGTTCTGAGCAGTAAGTATGTTATTGAATCTAAAACACTTAAAACACAGTACACATAGTTTATTCCATAAAAGTGGTAGCTATCATGCCAATTCTCTGTTCTCTCCTGAATCAGGTCCCGTGAAATTCTTATAAACACATTGTTTAAAAAAAAAAAGCTAATGGTGTTCGATTATTGAACAATTCAGCAATGATCTCTCACAAGAAAATGGATCAAAACAGGAGACAGCAAACAGGACAGGGGGATAGCTTTTGTCTGACCATGTATATTAAAAATTAATTAATTGCCAGCATTTAAACATTCAGAGATTTCACATAAAGCATTCAGCTATCTTTTTTTTTTAAATTATATATGCATAGGTCTTTCTCTTTTTAAATTTTATTTTATATTCTTGATTTCAGCGAGGAAGGGAGAGGGAGAGAGAGATAGAAATATCAATGATGAGAGAGAATCATTGATTGGCTGCTTCTTGCACACCCCCTACTGTGGATGGAACCCGCAACCTGGGCATGTGTCCTTGACTGGAATTGAACCTGGAACCCTTCAGTCCACAGGCCGATGCTCTATCCACGGAGCCAAACCGGCTAGGGCAAGCATGCAGCTGTCTTGCTTTGCTGAAAACTCTGAGGAGTTAGCCACACGAAGCTACATTTTACATGAACTGAACTGCAGCGTCCCATCCCCCAAACGTTTGCAAGGACATGTGTTGTCCACTCTGACCTACCCCCCCATGCTGTGTCTTCTGGCCTAGTTCTCCCGTATTGATGTCATCTGCTCGGCCCCCTGAGACAATTTAAATGTAGGACTTATTCTCTAGAAAGTGGGATATGCAGGAACGCCATTTTAATGTGGAAACCTAGTGAAAGGAGCAAAGGATGGTGAAGCTCCGACCATGGGCCTTGCCCTGATTCCTCCGTAGACTTCGAAGATGTCCTCTGCTCGACTTCTCTCAGAACAGATTTGTTCCTTAATGTCTGACCTACTTTCCCTGTGGCTCTCATCAGTGTTCCTTCTGGCAATTGCAATGACAGAAAACAATGTTTTAGAAATAGAATCATCCTGAAACTTGCAGCTACATGTGCTCTTGGTCCCCTGAGGGTTCTTTCCCGGGCACCAGGCAGTTGCCAGTGACATCGTCATTAGCCTCTGACCTGCTCAGCCATATGCTAAAGAACTTAACACTATTTTTGGTCCAGATCAGGCTCTCAAATGCCAAAGCATGTTCCTGATTCATAAATATAAACTTCTTAAAAACTCCAGCCAATTGCTAATTTTATCCCTGCTTTAAAAACACAAAACGAGACGAGGCTTTTAAAGAGATCAGGTGTCTGGTCGGTAAGATGGCGATGTGTGGGAGACAGGAATGACTTCGATAGAGGCCCTGGCTCTGTTACCTTCTGCACCTGTGTGACCCGCAGACACTTCCTCTAAATGCCCTGCGGGTGCCCCTCCTGTGGGCAGAGGGCCTCACTTGCTGATAATCAGGAGACAGACTGTCACACCTCATTCTGACTCAAGAGAAGAACTTTCTAGTAGCCCAACGTTCTGATGACCCCCTGGACAGCCATTCATGTGGCCATGGCACTTTCACCTACACTTGACTTTTTCAGAATTAATCATTAATGACCCATCTCCAAGAGTATTCTGGCTTCTGTGAACCCTAGAATGGGCCAGCCAGATCCCTCGTCACCAAGAGTCTCCCTAAATTCTTCCCTCTCCCCCTCAGCACGTGGCTGAGCTCTACAGATTCATGGCTGAGTCTCTAAAATCAATATTGGATTTACGCCCAACACTCCAGGCCCTGGCTCAGAATCTCTTCTCTCTTGCATGGATGGTGGTGGGCCAACCTCTCTCTCTGCTTCAAACGTCTTTGCTGTCCAACCTATCAGGCTTGTCGGCCAGAGATGCCACCCTGAAATGTAGACAATAATCACTACAGGAAACCTTCCATGGTTTCTGTTCCCTGTGATATAAAACCACGTCTCCGGACGGCAGCTGAGTGTTCCCAGACATGGCCCTGTTCCATCTGCTCTGCTTCACGTTCTGTTTCTTCCCTTGATTCGTCATATAAGAGATATCAACTAGACTTACTATTTCACACTGCACACAAATATCACGGCATTATGTCGTAAGGCCGAAACTAATATGCTATATGTCCATTCTATCTCAATTAAAACTATTTATTGACCATGCACTACATGTCAGGCACTGTCTAGGTTTTTGGGGTAAATTAGCAAATAAGACAAGCAAAAATTCCTTTCCTTATGGAGTTTCTAGGCAGCGAAGGATGTCTACCTGCTGCCTGTTTTGTATTGTTTTGGGCTGCTTCCCATTACAACCGCAGGGCTGAGTAGTTGCAATAGAGACCACCTGCTCTGCAGAGTCTATAAGATTTGCAATAAGGCTCTTTAGGATCGCTCACTGACCCTGATCTCTGGGTGCAGGCAGGCTGAGTGATGCCCACAATGCCTTGTCTCTGCTCATGAAACCCCGTCACTCCAGAAACCCACTTGCCCCTCTGCATGGTGAAGTCATATTCTCCTTATAGGGCCCATTTCAAAAGGTGTCTTCATTATTAAGCCATCCTGGGTTTCCCAATCCTGAGTTGCCATCTTTCTCTTTGTTCCAATCCAACCCTACTTTGCCATCTCTTTCTCCTTCCCAACCTAACTAATAAAAGGATAATATGCAAATTAACTGTCACTACATCACAAAGATGGCGGCACCCATAGCCACAAGATGGTGGCGTCCAGTCCTCTCGGCCCCACCTGAGTCCCCCAGTCCTGGGCGGGGGGGCGGGGGGGGGGGGTGAGCAGCCACTGAGAGTGGGAAGCATTCCGTGCCCGGCCGCGGATGGGCCTCTGGGCCATGGAGAGCCTCTGGTCAGCGGGCACAGAGCGGCCAGGCCCTGCAGAGAGCTACTGGTGCACGGATTCGTGTGCAGGGCTAGTAGTCATCTTACGAAATCCAAAATTATTTACCTGTCTGTCTCCTCCTAGATGCGGGGTTCAGGGGTCACAGACCACACCTCACAATTTTGCTGTATCTGCCACCTCAGGTAGATGAGGGTTTAACCTGCAGAAACCAAGAGCCTCCACTTCCCAAGGAGAACCTGGTGGTTCCACGCGTGGAAAACCTCCTGCTCTGTCTCCCCCTCGTTGTTTGCACGCTCTGTCCCCTGGGCTGGGAACTGCACTGAACATGACTGTGGCCTGTAGCGCGAAAGGCTCCCCTGAAAGGACACGCTGCAGGGCTCATAGACGCAAAGCAGACCCCAGAGGTGTCACTGAGCTCTCTTCTTTTCTAGAAAAATAAGGGGAATTTGAAAGCGATGGACTCAGCTTTGCAAATGGCATTCAGATAATGTTTGATTCACAGAGGCCGTGTGAGCAATCAAAATAAACTGGCTTTGTTCAGGTTCAGAGCTCGGCCCCTCCCCCATGCAGCACTGCCCCTCCCCCCCCCCCCCCCCCCCCCCCCGCCTCTCCTGAGCTGAGTGCTATGAGAACACCTGTCTTCACGGCTACGCCGGGTCCCACGGAGGCAGCGGTCCCCGCCACCCCCAGACATTCTGCCACAGGATTGTCCGTGTATTCTGGAATGCTTGTAAGGTTCTTACAGATAATGACCCTGACTCTGCATCGATCCAAATTGCCTCTTCAAACAGCTGTAACAACCCAACCAAGCCAGCAACGCATCGTTTTGGCCGCAGAGACACAGATTTCCATGAAAATGAATCAAACAAGGAGCACAATCTCGAAGCTGAATGGCACGTTCGGTACCGTTTCCAAGCGACTCTGTTCTGGAACTGGAACACAGTGACGTGGGCGGAGCCTGATAGGCAGCAATCCCGCCTTTAGAATGTGTCCTCAGCTCGCTGTCTCTTCTACACGGACATCGCCAGCACGTATAAAAGCAAAGGCACGCCTCACAGGATTTTACCTCCCAACTTGGATCATTCACCAGCCTTCCCCGCAAATATGGCCGGAGGAAGTAGATGCGGTCTGATGACCCCTCCCCACCTATGGTTTCCAGGCCTCACTTCCAGGCGCACGCTACAAACAACTGCAAGTGCAGTCTTGTCATCACAGACAGCTGTGTGGCCAATATCCTTGTTTTCCTATTTCTACTTCTACTGAACGGAATCTTTAGAGAATGCTGCTATTGTTGTTTCTTTCATTTTTAGATCCTGATCTAACCGAAGCTTGGGACAGGAAGGCTTTCTCTTCCTCACTGGCCCTGTGATGAGTTGAACTGTGTCCCTTCCCCCGAAAGATGTCCATGTCCCAGCCCCCAGGATGTTGGAATACAGCCTAATTTGGAAATAAGGTCATTGCAGATGGAATTCGCTACGTTGAGGTCAAACGCTAGGGTGAGACCTTAGGACAATACGACCGTTGTTCTCATAGACAGACAGTCCTGCGAAGAGACAGACACAGAGGCGATGCCATGTGACAAGGGAGGGATACATCTGCCAGCCGAAGAGGGAATGATGACCAGCCAACCACCAGAAGCCAGGAGAGGCGGGGAGGGGCTTCCCCGGAGTTGTCGGGGCATTACAGCCCTACCCAAGCCTTGATTTCAGATTTCTAGTCTCCGGAGAAGAGCCCTCTTCTTGCCGTGCTCTTGTCTGTAAGGAGTGGCTCTTGGTGCTGAGCAGGCAGATGGGCCGAGGCCCCGGGGCCCTCACCCTCGCCCAGGGACCGCACCCCTACCTGGCAGGAGTTGGAAGGGTTGGGAAGACAACAGTGTGTCCACTGGTCGTCAGGGGCCTGAGGGCCCTGCAGGCAGGCGGTAGTGATGGCCAGGAGGCTGACACTTCTAGACAGTGCTCCGTGCTTCACAAGAAAGTGTATCTCGCCCAAAGTGCCAATATAGGCCAGCTAAGCATCGCTCTTTCCCCCTACCCATCACTCTCTCCCTCTGCCTCGCAGGCCTCACCTGGGCCAGACCTCATCGGAAGACGCATTGCGCTGACTTGCTTCACTCAACAAGTCCGAGGAATAGACTGAGCCAAACGTGGCAGGACAAATGGTAGCTCAGGGGGGTTTCAGGGTGAATGGGTTAAGAAAATTGTAGTTTCCTGGTAGCCAACAAGGTCTTCGTTGTTTCTGAAGCTTGTGTTATGTCTCCGGGGACAGAGAGAAGCCTTTTAATGTCATTCTACACAATTGACTGTATGTCTAGAGCATAATCAGAAACTGTGATCCATTAACCTGTGGCCTGAGGCAGCAAAGCTACGCCAGAACACGTGCTTTATAAACTTTTGCTTTGCCGGCACACTAACATTTCCTGCGGTCAGCTCTTCCTACTTCTTCTTGAAGGTATGTATTCTTCTGCTATTGCTCTTCCCATCGACAAGGCTGGCATGCACATACATGGTTGTCTATGAAGCCAGGATTAGCTGATAAGGCACCAGAATCTAATGCTACCGGGTGGCATGGACATCTACGATGATGACATTTCCTGTTGTAAACATTTTCTGTAGAATCATATGATTGTCCCAATCTTCAAACAGATGAACAAAGAAAACACATTCAAAGGCAAACATGAAAAATAAGTTTTTGCTCCCAGAGTACAAAATTGCTCTAGACTGTTAAACATCCCATCAATTTGCAATATTGTAAAGACTTCGTCCTCTCCTCTCCGCGAGGACACACGCATGTTTCTTTTTCAATAAATCCAACGCACTTGGAAAAGCACCCAGATGGTGTAATTTCTTTAGGGAAGTGCATTTATCCGTGATAATGTTCCCAGCTGCCAGAAAATGGATTCTCCATTGTGGCCACCACCTGATTTCATGCCATAAAACTGGAACAAAAAATAGAGATGCAAAGAATTAAAAAAATGAAAAGGGTTACAGAAAAACCAAGATTATCACTCTGTCCTCAGAGAGGGAAGTGGAATATTCTAGCCCTAAGGTTGAAGCACATCTTTAGTGCAAATCAATGCAACAGAGAAAGTGCCCAACCAACTCGGCGTCCAGTGGCCTGGCGAGAGAGCAGTTGCGATTTGCATGTCTAACAGAGCTGTTTGGATCTCTGCTTTTGGCCTTAACAAGTACTGAGTGCTGTTTCCCAGCCAGGGCAGTTGGGAGATCTTCGAAAAAAATCAATGGGCAGCCAAGTCAATTGCATTAAATAATAACTTAAACATTCACCAGACATGGTGGTAATTACTTAAAGGCCCTAATTTTCCAGTCAGTCAACAACATTAGTGAGCACCTACTGTGTGCTTCACATTGAACCTGAAACGAAAGGAGGGCAAGAAAGACATAGTAACTGCACACTGCTATCGTCCCTACTTGCTCCAAATTTTTCTGTGTCTGTGCTGGAGCATTTTTCTGGACTGTTCAGGCTTCCTCTTACATATATATATATATATATATATATATATATATATATATATATATACACACACACACACACACCCACACACACACACACACACACACTAGAGGCCCATTGCATGAAGATATTCGTTCAATAGGCCTTCCTTCCCTTGGCTTCCAGCACTGGTTTTCCTCTGGCACCCAGGACCCAGGCCTTCCCTCCTGCTGGAGTCTGCTGTCTTTGCTGCAGACTCCAGCAGGAGTCTGCCATCATCTTTGTCTTCACTGCAGCCGGAGTGCCGCTCCTGTAGATCCCTCCGACCTCCGCCCTCCCTCTCATAGCAGGCATCCTGCCCCGCCCGGCCACTCCACGCCTGGGGCAGCAGGGCGGCCGCCATCTTTGGGCTTCTAATTTGCATATTACCTCCTGATTGGCTGGTGGGCATAGTGGAGTGATGGTCAATTTGCATGTTTCTCTTTTATTAGAGTGTGTGTGTGTGTGTGTGTGTGTATGTATGTATATATATATATATATATATATATATATATATATATATGAATTTTGTCATAAATTGGGCAAATGAAACATGCAGTCCTCAGAACTGATCTCTTTATTTTTCTGAGCCAGCATTACCTTTCTATGTATGTAAATGTCTGTCTCTCTTTCCCTCTTTCTCCCTCCCTCCCTCATCTATGTATTTTATCTGTCTGTCTCTGTCTTCAATACACCATGCAGTGTAAACCAGCTAGGTATAAGCTTCTTTGCTCAATGGTTACAGCAAACACTGATGCAGTGCATAGTATGTGCCAGGAAATATTCTCAGGACATTTAATACTCAGAACACTGTAAGGTTGGTAATAGCTTTACTGATTCACATATTACTTATCAGAAACTTGAAGTACAGAGACATAAAGTAACTTGCCTAAAGTATTTTTTTATTTTTTTGTAAATGATTGAGTTAGAACTTAAATTCAGGCTATTAGAATCTAGGGTTCACACTCTTAATTAGCATGCTGTATGTTTCACATTATCTTCTTTCTTTCCTACAACAATCCTGTCAAGAAAGTATAATCTTATTTAACAGGTGAGAAAAATGAGGCTCAAGGTCATGCATGCTGACAAATTATCCTGCTTGTGGCCCGGCCAGGGTAGCTCAGTGTTGAGAGTCAACCTATAAACCAGGAGGTCACAGTTTAATTCCCAATCAGGGCACATGCCTGGAGGGCGGGTCGGGGGGTGGGTGTGTGCAGGAGGCAGCTGATTGTCAATGATTCTCTATCAACATTGATGTTTCTATCTCTTTCTCCCTCTCCCTTTTTCTCTGAAATCAATAAAAAAATATTTTAAAAAAGTTATCCTGCTGTGTCTCACAGATACTGACAGATGACATGAGACTCCTAGGTCAGAGAGAGAGGACTCTACTACTCACAGAAAACCAGTGGCCAGAGTATCAGTATGTTTTTTTATTTGTGTGCCATTCCCCAGGGCCCCAATTCTAACAGGGTGAAGTGAAGAGAGACGGTGACTATTTCACACGCAGTGAATAGCGTCAGAGAGCAGGACCCTGAACTTAGGGCACCTCCATCTTTACGATGGGAGTGAGCATGCCAGTCCTTTGCTCCAGGGAAGACATAACCTCTGTTTTCCAAGGCTCTTCACGCACAAACATCCTTTTAAGAAAAGTCCAGAACACAGAAGGCAGGGCCTCTGCTCATACGACAAGCGGATGTGTGGCAGACCTGCACAGAATTTATTCTCCATGAAAGCTGCACAGCTAGTGGATAGAGAAGGTGAAATTGGAACCGGGTCCTCTAACTCCTGTCTTCTCCAGAGCTGCATCTTTCCACAAGAAGATGGAGTCTGAGGCATGCGTGGTTTAAAAGTTATCATTATACACTAGAGGCCCGGTGCATGACATTTGTGCACTGGGGGGGGGGGGGGCGGGGGTGTCCCTCAGCCCAGCCTGCACCATCTTGCAGTCCAGGAGCCCTTGGGGGATGTCCAACTGATGGCTTAGGCCCACTCCCCGGGCGTAAGCTGTCAGTGGGACATCCTTAGTGCTCCCGCCACCGCTGCTGCGCTCACCAGCTGTGAGCCTGGCTTCTGGCTGAGCAGCGCTCCCCCTGTGGGAGTGCACTGACCAGCAGGGGGCAACTCCTGCATTGAGCATATGCACCCTGGTGGTCAGTGTGCATCATGGCGACCAGTCCTTCCACCATTCGGTCGATTTGCATATTAGCCTTTTATTATATAGGATAATGAAGGGATAAACTTGATTTTCTTTTGTTTATAAAGGAATTCATTTCAGTTCGTGAGCTCTTCTTCCGATAGTAGCTGAGAAATGAGAAGTCAGGGTAACGCAGCCACTTCCATGGTTAAAATTAAGCTCTTTCGGGGAAACAGATTCAGGATTCCTCTTTCCACTGCTCCCCACTCCTCCTCCTGTTTCCAGTGGATCTACGCGTTACTCTCACACGGGAAATGGGTGCTCTTCCCCGTGGGCTGGCTTCGTCCCTGGCCGACCTTCCTGCAGGAAAGATTATTCCAACTGGAGTGATTGGCGCATGTCTCCTTCCCCTCGGCCCAGTGCACAGACGGAAGGACTGGTGCTTTTTCCCAGGAGGTTTGTGCCCAATGGTGTTAAATAAAACAGTTACAACACACACACAGACCAGGAGGGAGAAGCGAGGCTCTGGCTGTATCAGTAAAAACCCCCAATGCTTAGAGAGGACTGTATGCGGGTAAACACACAGCGTAGCACAATAAGACCGCATATCCACAAGTGCCTCTGGGAATTGTACCAAAACAATGCTCATGTTCCTCCGAGCAGAGGAAACAAAAAGAGACATTTTCTGAGGAACGCACATCACCTTCTATGTTTACATTGTTTAAATTCCAAGTCACGCTGGCGAGACCCCCACCGCCTATTGCATGTGGACTTGCGGTATCTCAGGGTCAACACTTGTGGGCTGATGTCCATTCATTGACGTTAGTACTCGGGTCATCCATAAGGACGGAAGCGTGGCTCTTTCACATACGTTAAACATTCTTGTTTTGAAACCAAATATGAGGCTAGAGGCTAAAGAGCTATCCCCAAATCGCAATGCAACATGGACTGCTTGCTCCGGAGAAGAGATCGCCTCGTTTCTGCTGGGTGTTAGGCAGCGACTTGTCTTTCATTCCAGTTAATTATGGTACAAAGCCATTCACAAGAACCCAGATCAACGTGAAGGGTAGCACAAATCCAGGCGCGAGCTCGGAGGTTTCTACAAGCCATCTCTGTAATTATCGCTGAGCCTGCCAAAAACACAGTCAAAGGAGCCACCGTCTGAATGGCAGACGTAAAATGCATATTAGCCTTAAGGCTTGCGCACAGACTAACCCCTACACCTCAGTTACTGCAAGGTGGAAGCTGTGTCCACATTGGAAAAATCACGGAGCGCATCTCGTCACCACTCCGCACATGGCTGAGCACCGTGTGCCGCTGCGCAAACACTAATTCACGCAGGGGGACACACTACAGCCCTGAGAGGTACAGAGTGCGATTTTTGTTAAAGCTTGTATGAGTTTAAATAACAGAACCGTTAAATATAGATGATTGCATCATTGGCGAATGTACAGCAAAGAAAGATTTTTAAAATCGCTTCAAATCCCACCACCAGAAATAACCATCGTTAATTCTTGTGTCTCGGTATTTCAACGGCTGCATAATATTCCATTTTCTGTCTGTGCTGGGCTTTCCTTCCACCAGTTCCCTGTTGGTGGAATAGCTATTGTAAAGTTTTCACTGTTGTGAACGGAGTCAGCGGTATCCTCTGTCGATATCCATTTTCACTTGTGATATTTCCTCCACAAGCTGCCCCCGAATTGCAATTGCTGAACCTTTTACATCTTGTTACATTTTCTAAATTTTCAGACATTATACCAGATTACATTCCCATCACTGTAACATGAGCAAACGGGTTTCCATTAAAATCTTGACAATACTAGTTTACAAATTTTTAATATTTTTCAACACACTAGAGAACAAAATTATGTCCTTTAATTGTTTTTTATTTTCAAATGCTATTGTCAGTTTTCTGTCTTAACAAGCTATTGTTATCGTCAGCTCTTGGCTGAACTCCATCCCTACTATGGGTGTTGCTAGCAGCGTATTTACTTCAACCCATGTATCTATAGCATGGATCCATTCATCTGACATCAAGCAACTGCCATGTGACAAATACTATGTATGTGGGAGGAATTTATCATAAAGCAGGAGAGGGCCCAGGCCCTGGCCTCAGGTAGCATGAACGGAAACAAAAGCAGTAAAAGCAGAAACAAATTGTTAGCAAATTATTGATAATGTAATTCTCAGAACGGATGGATATGAAGAGTATAGAGCATAGTGTAACAGAGAGAGACTGGGGTGTATGCAATCGACAGAGAGTTGTCATGGAACCCTCTTTGAGGATATGACATTTGAGCCTAAGCATGAGTCATATGACAGATTCAGTCATTGAAAACCACACCAGGCAGGGGGAAGGTGGAACCTTCTAGGCCATAGCAAACAATGCAGATTTCATTCTTGTTGTAATGGGAAGACATCATGTGCTTTTTCTTCTCTCTCTCTCTCTCTCTCTCTCTCTCTCTCTCTCTCAGAGTATTTGTTATCAGTTGGCACCGTCATCGTTGTCCACTGCAAATCACGGGATGGCTTTATTCTCCAGCTAAACCTCAGCGATGGTGCTTTAGCAATGGACAAAATAGATGAGAGATCAGACCCATCCGGGCGTATCTGTGTGGGCCAGGAGAGTGCTCTGCGTGTTGCAAGCCTAAAGCGTGAGCTATCTTTGTTTGGGAGTGAGTGGATGATGGATGTAGTAGGAGGTTAAAGTGGAAATATATTTGCCTTGTTTTTGACAAACAAAGGAACCTAAGAGAAGGGTCCTAGGGAGGACTCTACCCAACATGATCCCACACGAGGAGCGAGGTCATTTATGGAAGATGTAGCAAAGAGGAGGCCCGGCTGCCTTTTCTTATGTCAAACGTTGACACTGACTCACCATAAATGCATATTTACCAAGTTGGGGAAATCAGGAAGGAAGATCCTCCTTACACAGAACTTCTTTCCTTCTTTCCTAAACTGTCGCATTACAGGAGCTATTCATATACATTGCTGAAAATCAGAAAATAAGGACAAGCAAAATAGGCAAAATCTATGCAAAATAAGTTTCCGTCTCACAGCCATGCCATGTTCAGTAATCTCAAGAATGCCCCCTTCCTCTGGTTTGTCCAAAGGCTGTCAAACTGGAGCCCACATCTCACTGGACGTGAATTCCGGGTCAGGAGCTCCACTCCCTGTTTATGATACTGGCTTGTTGAGAAGGCTGCGCCTCCTGTCTAACCTGGGAAAACTTGTTGGATAGTTATTGGGGTGCTGGGCACAATCCCTCCCTTCCTTGTGATGGAGGGGGAGGCAGGGACTTCTCCCTTACTCCCTCACCCTGGTTCTGGTGAGAGGGGCTTGGAGAGGGCCAGTTGGGGGGTTAGTATATACTTCCTGAAGTTTGCAGACACAGTGAGATGGTATCTAAATTACGCCTGGAAATTCTCAGAGCAAAATGCTGACCAGCTAGCTGCCTTGAACTTGCAGAGTAAAGGAAGCAACATTGGGAATGACCCGCACCTCTACCAGCGGTGGTTCTAAGGGTCCAACTTGTGTCCGTAGTAACTGCAGACCCTAAGCAGAGAGTCAACAGGTAGCAAGGACCCAGGGAGAGTCAGGCAGAGGGGAGGCAACATTCACACAGTTAGAAATAAGGTGAGCCTCCCAAGTCAGGGGTTCTGGTAGAATATAAAACACTCGGGAGCCAGGCAGCAAGGCAAACATATTTACTTCTACGTAGAAGGGTGCACACACATGGTCTGGAAGCGCGTGCACACCGAACAGGCAGGCTGCTCGGCTTTATAATCCCTGACGCACGTGACCTGTCCTTTGCTCTTGATTGGAGCTCAGGCGCACAGTCTTTCACGATTGGCTAATTCAAAGGGAGGGGTTGGCCTTTGAGGTTTCAAGATGGCGGCCCCCAGGGGAGCTGCAAGCCATGCGGCCAACATGGTGGCTGCCAAATCACACAGTCCAAAATGGTGGCTGTCTAAACTGTTCTTTGACAGAAAAGATGACTTGTTTATTCTCACAACACCGAGGAAGTTCACACCCAGGAAGTTCCCACCCAGGAAGTTCACACCCAGGAAGTTCACACCAGGAAGACAGTTGCACATTCCCAGGAGGGACTTTCTGAGGAGGAGCCAGCTTTGAGCATTCGCTTCCAATGCCTTACGACATTGCAGTCAGGCAGTGTTTTGTTTGCACTTTACTGCTCTTTTCCACCCTGACCCTGGAAGAGCGGAGGGCAGCCCAGTGGGTGGAAAGGGAAGAGGCAGGTGTGGAAGAGGAGGGAGCGGGCAGTCCCCATTCTCCTGGGGTGGCAGGTCTCCAGCGGGACCAGCCTGGGAGGGCAGGAAAGGTGCATGGTGAGTGGTGCCCGGTGGCGTTATCATTATTACAGTTCCACTAGGGAAGGCACGCAGCTTTCGTGACTTCAATGTGGAGGGCTATTTGTTACCCAGCACTGACCAGACATGCACATGGGCTCCCTGGCATCACTATGTCCAGAAGGCATCAAAGACCAGCCAGAGGAATTCAAAAATCGTCCTGTGATTGCACCTCATCACACCCCACTTCTTCAAAGCACTGATTATGGGCAAAGAGTTGCCTCATTCTCATGGAAAAATAATGAGAACCTGGGATGCGCTCCTTTAGAGCGCTTTCATTTTCTATGCAAATGCCCCCTCCTGGTAAATGTCTCCTTGGGGAGGGAGCTTCTTAACGGAAACTATTAATTTTTATTGTCATCGTGCAAACTGATATCTGTACAGCCCCCATCGCTCACACGGCTTTCACATTCATTACCTTTATTGCCACCTCTTTAGTAACCGCATCCTCGCTAATGTTTTTGAGTTACCTCTCCGTTATAATGGAATCTCCCATGTTTCCCCCGTATCTCATTATGTTGCCTCCAGCACCAGGGTTGCATCAATAGGGTTTCCAAAATTAAAACGGAGTCATTATTTTCAGAAAAGCAAAAAATGCCCATCAGATATTAGAATGTTCCTCGGGAGTATTCTGCAGCAGCCTATTCTATAGACTGGGTAACGTTTCATCACCACCCGAAGGAGACAAACATCAGAATGCTAAAGAACAAATAAAGGGGACACATGAAATAAATCCGAGGTCAAAAGCCACACTGACCATAGGCATTGCATTTGGGAAATAATCAGTCTCTTTGATTCGGTTCAGCGCATGGCATGACCAGACCCTGCAAATGAAGGGAAATGTAATGAGGCAGGAAGGGAAATTGACAGCTACCAGATTTCAATAAGAAGCAGACAATCTTCATAGAACAGCCGTGCTCATTAGGCCGGTGAAGTTATGACAAGGGAAGAATTCTAGGAGACAGGCGTAAAGCAGCGCTCCACCATCACCTCTCTCTCTCACAGAAGGAAAGGCATGGCCGTCTTTGTCAGCAGTAGCAGCGGCTTAAGAAAAAAGACCCCCTTCTCTCTTGACAAAGGCGCCGTTTGGAGCAATAGTACAGGGTCAGGATGCCAGGTGTTTCAGAAGAGGGAATATAATTTTATGATCGACAAGAAAGAAACGCACTTCAGACAAGTGGTATTTCTTTAGCCACTCCCTTAGGAGGGGCGTGAGGCAAGAGCTGTTGAAAATGTGTCTCTCTTCAAGGACAGCCTATGTAGGGACTAATAGTTACGACCAAGTGGCTCTGTGGGCGCTTGTGAAAAACCTGGCTATTCAGTATCTGTCAGGAGAGTGGCAGGTGCTTCACCCAACAGCAGCTGTCAGCGGGGTTGGGAGGCGGGGTCTTCCCAGAGGCTCAGAGCTCCTGGAAGCTGGGGCACCAGCAAGTACGGAGGCTCTTCCTCTGTGTCAAAGCCAGGCCTCGTCCTTGGCCTGAAATTCTTTTTTTTTTTTTAATATATTTTATTGATTTTTTATAGAGAGGAAGGGAGAGGGATAGAGAGTTAGAAACATCGACCAGTTGCCTCCTGCACACTCCCCACTGGGGATGTGCCCGAAACCAAGGTACATGCCCTTGACTGGAATTGAACCTGGGACCCTTGAGTCCGAAGGCCGACGCTCCATCCACTGAGCCAAACCGGTTAGGGCTGGCCTGAAATTCTTATCCTCACGTCCCAGTCCTTTCGCCCAAGACTCAAAAGCTGACCTACACATTTTTCATTCATTAAGATCCCCGTGTGATTTTTCCACGTGGGTAATTACTATGATTTGCAGGAATTCACTCACAGCTCGTATCATTGTTGCGTGTATGTTACAGCGGAGCACTTGGTCCATAATAGAAATGATTCAGACCCTTAAAGACATCCTGGTCCCCACCTCTGTGTGATGCTCAACCAGGCGCTGAGCGGATTTAAAACCACACCCCACACCTTCAGATCTCTGCGCGTCTAAACGAAGCTAAAAGGCACCAAAATAAAATCCAGGCTACCTTTACATTTTGTTTCCAAATTTCAAGTAATGATTTAATTTCTTCATGATGAAAATAAATTTCTAAGCCAAAAGAAGACATTAAAAATACACTTAGGGACTAACGTCTCCCTTCTGGCCTCAGTGGTGCAATAGGAAAGCGCTGCCCCCCCTGCGCCCCTGCTCTGCCTCCCCGTGCGGAGAGACACCCCCATTCAGCCTCTGCTCAGCGCGGAGACGGGAGAGGCAGACAGTGAGCCAAGGACCAGGAGCAAAACCAGAGCTGCGTGCCTTTGTGCGAGCGTTCCCTTCCCGACCAGAGGGGAGACCTATTCCCTTCCCTTGTCACTGGGCTGGGCTTGGTGGCCGCCTTGGACAGTGGGCCTCACAGCTGACACGGCTGACCCCTGGGCCGGTCAGACAAGCTGCTCGCCCCTTTCTCTCCTAGGAGGCTCGGCCCTGCCATCCAGCCCGGCTGCCAGGAAGCCTGCGCAATCCGTGCGGAGACTCAGAGGTCACCGCAGAAACCAGTTACATGTTCTCAACCTCTGCACGTAGAGCATGTGCAGAGATGGACAGACAGACGGTGGATGATAGATAGATACATACGCAGGCAGACAGATGCCTAGTGTTAAAATAAAATAAAATGGGGACCAGGCTTGAAAATCCCAGACAAAACCATCTGAGCCACATAAAGTTATATCTAGTTGATTTCACACACGTAAGCAAAACTTAACTTGGGTTATTTCTTGTAAATGACTCTGATAATCATCACAGAAACGTGTTACCTTCCCAAAAGGACTTGAGATGATCCCTTGTAACCTGCCCCTGCCGTTGGGAAACACCCGGGCGATCAGCAGTCCTTGCACAGGTTGGCGCATGCCCGTTTTCACGTTGTCACCAGCCCGTAAGGTCATGCTCCTGAGCGCCGGGTCACTAGACAGCGATTTAAAATGACGAGGAAGTTATGCGTTTATTTCCAAGAAAGCAGTGGCTGTGTGATGAATATTTTTAAATTAAAAAAAAACACAGCCTATAAAACAAGACAGCTAATGCATTCTTGATTTTTTTTTGATAAATCAGTATATAGACTGAGGCAGGTATATATCTAAATATTCAGCTATCTTGGTAGATGAATATAAAAGTCTGGGAGAGGACACATCAACATCGCAACAGTGGTTAGAATAAGTGATAGTATGGCAAATTATTTGGATATTTTTTCATATTTAACTTACCTGTATATTCTAATTTCTCTTCCACCCAGTATCCATTATGTTAAAAATAAGTTCATGGCCCTAGCTGGTTTGGCTCAATGGATAGAGCGTCGGCCTGTGGACTGAAGGATCCCGGATTTGATTCTGGTCAAGGGCACATGCCCAGGTTGTGGGCTTGATCCCCAGTAGGGGCGTGCAGGAGGCAGCCGATCAATGATTCTCTCTCATCATTGATGTTTCTATCTGTCTCTTCTTTTTCCTTCCTCTCTGAAGTCAATAAAAATATATTTTTAAAAAGTTAATGGATTTATACAACCCAAACCTTCCTTCAATTGCTTGAGGCCCTTCGTTTGCTTGCACTTTGGCCCAGCTGTGTGTGCACCAGGCCAAAGCCTGGGAGAGCCTGGCTTCCCGGCCCCTCGGAGAGCCTCTCTCAGCGCCTGCAGCCGCGTCCTGAGGCGGCGGGGTGGGGACAGACCCTCTCCGAAGCTGGAAAAGAACTCTCGATATTCCTGCCTGGAAAGTGCTGCCCTCCTGCCTCTCCTCAGAAGACGCTTATTCTAGTTTCCTGTGTGATGTCATCAGCGATGCCCGCCAGCAGCCGCTGTAGCTCAATCCATCCACTGCTGACTTCCTGGGGACAAAACAAAACAAAACGCCATGCTCGCTTATAAGTCGATTACATTACCACTGAGTTTATTTATTTTGATGTATAGATATGTGCGATTTATGTGTTTTCTCAAATGCTTACTTTTCAATATTTTATAAAGAAAAGTTTTGGAGTTAAAAACTAAACTGTTGAAAAGCCTCCCTCTATTTTTGCTAACACCATCTTTTAATATTGAAAGGTTTCCATTAATATTTCACAACGCAAAGGGAGGTGATCCATGGGAAATAAAACTTTTGTCTACCTTTTCCCTCAATATCTTTACCCCCTTCTTTGTCCAGAAGTTACATAAATAAACAGAAGAACAAAACATTTTCTTTCCTAGATCTGTGACATGCATCTCCACGGCTGATGCTATTTGAAGAACAAGTTTCTAAGGGACTTGTATTTACTTAAGTGTTTTTTTGGGGAAAAGACAACCAGCGCATCTTTTTCTATTTCATTGGATTTGTGGAGACTATGACAAGTCAAATGGCTACTGCCTCAGAAATTCAATGGAGCTTGTGTTCTCACTCTGAAATTTCTATAACTTTTAGAAGTCCTTTGTGAATAAGGCCACACAACTATCCATTAGCTCTTAGAAATCGTGTGTTGTGCCAGCATGGGAAATTGACCCAGAAGAAAAAATTCAGATGAACAAACTGAACTCTACAATTTTCCTATCCTCTGCAATTTGGTTCTTGTGGCTTCAGAAAGATCCAGTGATAAAAACGCATAAGGCAACTCACACCTAATTTACATTTTGCTTACATTCTATGTGGTTGGCTCAGCAAAGGCATCACACAGGGTACATTTTTTTAAAATTTATTTTTATTGATTTTCTAGAGAGTGGGAGGGAGAGAGAAACATTGCTGAGAGAGAATCACCCGTTGGTTGCCCCCTCCACGCCCCCTACTAGGGACAGAGCCCACAACCCAGGCAGGTGTCCTGACGGGGGATCTAACTGTGACCTCTTGGTGCGTGGGACGACATTCCACCACCTGAGCCACACTGGCCGGGCCACAGGGCACACTGTGTCTGAAGCAGACACACACTCTTTCGTTCCACAGGACTAGCAAAAATGTCATTAAAGGAACTTGTGGTGTTTAAAAATTACTGGTGCAATATTTAAATATTGTAATGGACGTTCCAAGAATGTTCAGGGCTTCTGGCCAAGAAATATTCATTTAAAGAGGAAAGTTAATTTCACTTTCTGGGAAACTTTTATTTCCCAGCCTTCACCCTTTCTAAGTGAAGGATGGGTGACTTGCCAGTGTGGTGCGGGGCGCCCCCTGACCTGGCTGTTGGGAGGGAATACTATCCTCCTTCTTAAGAGGTCTTCTGTGATTGCTCATCTCCGTTTTTATTTTATAAAATGCAGCTCTACCCCAATTATCCTCTACAGACAGCCGGACCGAAGGCAGGATGCAGATTTGACTACTTCGCGCGTAACTTGAGCTAAATTAAAAATGTTCTAGTGCTTCAGTGCTGCTAAGTGTGGGTTAAGATGTGCTTTCCTAGGTTCACACGTGTGTTTCGGACTTTACTCAGCGACTATACCCCTGTTTGTAATCACCGGGTCTCTGTGTGAGAAGTTTTATCTGTGTCTCTGGGGGTTTCCAGATCTCGCTTCCCATCGTAACCCTGAGAACTGTTCTCTTTACGGACAGAGCTCCACGCGTTCCCCAGACTTCCTCTGTCTCTGGCAACAGGCCCGGCTGGCGTCCTGGCTGGATCCGCTAAGAGAAGGTTGGCATCAGTAGGAGAGCGAAACCCAAAGGGGCTCTTTTCTAAAACTTGCACGCGCGTGTGGTGCTTGTTGCTTGGGGAGCAGGAGACGCAGCGCCGTTCATCGTCGTATCGTTCGCGTTTCTCCACGCCTGTCCTTACCGTGAGATCAGATATGTAAATATCTCAAGGAAACTCACTAAGCGAGTATGGAAAACATGCCCCTATGGTTACAGTACGCTCTTAACTACTCTACGAAGTCGCCATCATCGTGTCAGTGTTTTATTAAAGTGAAATGCGGTCCAGGGCAGCACCGGCAGCAGCCCCTGGATCATCCGGGAGGAAGTGTACAATGAGTGTTTACATGTTTAACAGGAACGAAAAAGAAGTAAAAGCAGGGTAAGCAATATTAAATTATCTTAAACAAACAGGTATGTTTGATAAAGAGCTAAATAGGATGTTTCAAAGTATTAGACATACACACATACTACTTTGGATGAGAAATTCAACAGACGAATTACATAGTGTACTGGGCAAACAGAAGGAAAACTTAGTGTCTTAAACTGCAGACATGAACCAGAATAAGCACAGTGTGAGAAAGAAAGACAAAATTAAAAAAACAACACACATATATATTAGTGACATAGGTGATAGAAGAACAGGATCAAATATAGGGTGTCCCCCAAATATGTACACATACACTGAGTAATTCAAAAGGCAGTGTTTATTAAAATACATTTCATTTTCAAAATTGAGCTGTCGGCTGTTAAAGTGTGCATACGTCTGTATATGTCTCACTGCAGATCTACAAAGAAAAAATACAGGTAATAGGTGAGCGACTGAGCAAAAGAATGAGAAATAGGATGATAATTTTTTAATATGATAAAAGTAAGAAATGTAATGACATGTGCACCTAAATATGTTGAAATAAAACAGCTAAACACCAAAGACAAAAAGAGAATTGCAAAGTAGTCAGAGACCTGCCACGGCGTCAGTAGCAGTGGGAGCCACAAAGCGTGGGCTGCATATCTCCCATGTGACAGGAAATAGTCTCAGCTTAGAATTCTGAATGTAGTGAACCCATCTTTCAGGAGGGAAAACAAAACGAAGATATTCTCAAGCAAAGTCTAATAGATATATACACACACATGCATAATATTGCACACACATATATTTATCACACACATTACACAAATATGCATATTACACACAAACCACAGATTATATATATAACATTGCACACACATATAACACATCACATATACATATTGCACACCCATGCACATATTACCCATTATATATTACCTATACATATTACACAAATATACATATTACACACATATGTTTATGTATGTGTAAATATATATGCCTATCTCTCAATAATAGAAACGAAAGGCTATGCATTAAGAAGAGGAAACTGATCCCAGAAGGAAGGTCTGAGATATAATAAAAAATCACAAGCAAAACAAAGAGTAAACATGGGAGGGAGCATAAAAAAGTGACTATATGGAAAAAAGAATGCTGTGTGTGTGCACATGTGTGTGTGTGAGTGTGTGTGTGTACTATCATGGAACATCATTTAAACCTTCAGGCTGCACTAACTCACATATGAGCATAAATACCGAAATCTTTAAAATATCTTAACGAATAAATTCCAGTAATGTGTTAATATGATAATGCATTTTGATCAAGTTTTTCAGAAAGAATAGGTTGACTCAACATTAGAAAACAAATTAATCTATATATATAAAAGCCTAAGCAACCGAACGACCAGTCAACCGGTTGCTATGATGCACACTGACCACCAGGAGACAGATGCTCAAGGCAGGAGCTGCCCCTGGTGGTCAGTGTGCTCTTACAGCCAACTTCTCACATCTGACCAACCTCCCATGGTCCATCCCCCCGGCCAGCTGACCACCCCGATCAGCCCTGATTGCCGGCCAGGCCGAGGGACCCCACCCGTGCACAAATTCGTGCACCAGGCCGCTAGTAAAATATAACTATCATATTAATGCAGAAAAAGCATTAGCTATAGTACAACATCTATCAATAATTTAAAACAAAAAAACAACGCAGAAACTCCTAGTAATTTAGAAATAAAAGAAATTTATCGCTGGTAAAGGGTACATACATAAAGCCATTTTGCAGCTACCTCTTATTTAATGGAACACACCTGATTATCTGCTATTACTACATGATCCTTGCGCTCCCAGTCAGCACAATAAAGAAGGAAAAAGAATCAACGGTGTGAGGTTTGGAAAGGTGAGGGGTCACTATGACTATCATCGGAAGTGGAAATATAATTCAGGCCACAGGTGTAATTTTAAGTTTTCTAGCATCCACATTTTCAAAAATATTTGTGAATGAAGACATTATGATAGGCATCCAGCGACAGGGATCTAAAGCAGAAATCGATCAGAAACAGTTCAGAAACTGATGCATACACAAGTGGGCGTGGCTGCCTGTTCCTGTTCGAGGTGCTGCCGAACTCCAGCACAGACGAGGGGGCAGGCAATAAATAATGCCGGAAACGGTACTGATCTCTGTAGGCAAAGTGCAAGTCTATCCTTCCCTTACCCCACCAGCAAAAGCCAGTTCCATGTGCAGCAGCAACTTAAAATGTAGAAGACAAGTATATACAAAATGTGAAAAATACCAGAGAATGTCTTTATGCTCCTGTGCTAAGAAAATATATTTGAAACAAGACACAGAAATCACCAATCTTAAAGAAAAGGTAGATCCTACTCTAAAAGATACCATGAAAAGAGTTAGAGAATAAGCCACCAGCTAGCAGAAAATATTTACCTAACTATAACGGGAAAAAATAATATCGAGAATAATGAAAGGGATTTTTATGGATCAGAGAGAAAAAGCAAATCGCCCAGTTGAGAAAAGGGCAAATAACTTGGAGGCATCTCACAGGAGAAAAAACAAATATAGACTAAAAACAGAGATATTTGCTCAACCTTTTTAGTATGGAGAGAAATGCAAATTAAAACCACAAGAAAACAGCTCTTCAAGCTCACCCTCAGCGCCAGGCCTGCCGATTTCACGTTTTGCTCTTTCTTCCTCAGGAATGCCTCCTGACCTTGACCATTTCTTAGGCTTCTTAAATGACACAAACTCCGCTGTTGAACTGTTTTATTGGATGATGAATCGTGTTGGGGAGAAGTGAGTTTTATATGCTAGCCTTTATATGCAATGTTATGGTGTGGCTCTCTATTTAATTAGGTGTTTAGAAGTGAATGTCAATGGAGAGTTAACATTTCCTTTAAAAATGCTTGCGTTTAAAAAGTATTCCAGGTTGCCTTCCGCATTTCACAGCTACTGCGAACCGCGCCTTCTGGTGACTAATTCCCCCGCACAGGGACGAGCGTCTGCTCAGGTCCCTCCCGGGAATCACACGTCGGGGAGGTCACTGACCGCTGAGCATCTAAGTCCCTGGGCGCTCGCCTGAAGCCCAGGCCTTCCCAAGTGTCCTCGGGGGCTCTCCCGGGTCTCCCCGCTCAGCATTCGCGGGTCCCAGCCCAGGAACCCTCTCTTCAGTGAGTGTCTCTGTGGCAATGTGGGGGGCAGGGGGGGTTGCCTCCCGCCCATGGGCCATCTCCGCGCCTGCTGTTCTCTGCCATGATCCTGCCTGTGTACTGGCGAGGGCTCTGAACCTCCGAACATTTTCCCTGAGCTTCTGACCAGCAGACCTGTGACATCACCCCCCGCCCCCCGCCCCTGCGCAGCTCCTCCCCTGCCAGCATCCGCGCTGCCTGCTTCCCTCTCTGGACCACGAAAACGGCTTGGGGTCCCTTGAGACACCAGATCTGTTTTGTTCCCCGGGACCCCCCCACCCCCACTTCAGGTGGGTTTTCACACATCCCAGTGCCCATGTCCCCTGGCCTGGCCTGGCCTGTCTGGCTGTCTGTGCTCCCAGTCCATCCCAGTCCATCCCAGTCCATCTCAGTCTGTCCCCATCGGTCCCCATCCATCCCCGTCCATCCCAGTCCATCCCAGTCCATCCCAGTCCGTCCCCGTCTGTCCCCGTCCATCCCCATTGGTCCCCATACATCCCAGTCCATCCCAGTCTATTTCAGTCTGTCCCCATCAGTCCCCATCCATCCCAGTCCATCTCAGTCTGTCCCCATCCGTCCCCGTCCATCCCAGTCCATCCCAGTCCATCCCAGTCCATCCAAGTCCGTCCCCGTCTGTCCCCGTCCATCCCCATTGGTCCCCATACATCCCAGTCCATCCCAGTCCATCGCAGTCTGTCCCCATCCATCCCCGTCCATCCGAGTCCATCCCAGTCCGTCCCAGTCTGTCCCCATCCATCCCCGTCCATCCCAGTCCATCCCAGTCCATTCCAGTCCGTCCCCGTCTGTCCCCGTCCATCCCCATTGGTCCCCATCCATCCCAGTCCATCCCAGTCTATCTCAGTCCGTCCCCATCGGTCCCCATCCATCCCAGTCCATCCCAGTCCATCTCAGTCCCCATCCGTCCCCGTCCGTCCCCGTCCATCCCAGTCCATCCCAGTCCATCCCAGTCCATCCCCGTCCGTCCCCGTCAGTCAAACAGGGAGCAGCTTGTCTCCCACGGGGCCTCCTGGTCCTTGCAGAGCAGGCGCTGTCTGGCGCCCAGCGTCAGTGCCTGTTTTCTCAGTTACAACGTTGGGGAGCCGTCTGCGTGGGTTTGGAGTTGGTACAGCTAGAGCTCTGTCAGGGCCCCCACCGGGCCGCCCCCTCCCTCAGCTCCGCCCATGCAGAACGGGGCCTTCTCCTGGGCCTCCTTCTGGGCATCCATTGGGATGTGAATGACACCACACCACATCCCCAAGGGGAGTGGCAGGGACCAGAGTCGTCCCAGGAGGTGCTCACAGGTGTCATGCAAAGAGAAGGCGTTCCCCGGTGCAGTGAGTGGGAACGGGCTCTGGGGGACTCGCAGGCCTCGTGCACTGAGGACTCTGTCCGTCCGTCCGGGAAGACACTCAGGCTGCTGGGCGCCTGGGCCCGGCAGGTCTGACCACAGAGCCCTCCTGGGATGGTCACTGCCATTGCAGGAGGCGGGCACTGTGCTCACCTCTGAGAGGCGGCTTCCTCTCCCGGGTCTGGTTCCTAACCTCCTCTGCCATCTGCAGAGACTGCTCCCCGCGGCCGGGTCGCTGCTGTCTGGTCACCCAGCGCCGTGCAATGAGACCGGGACCGGGTTTCCACCTGGGACCCCACCTGCAGGTGCGGCCAGCGCCCCGCTGCCCTCCCGGGGCCCCTCACCGCGAGCAGCCACTCGCTGGCTGTTTCTGCGGGCCGTGGCCTCAGAAACCGGTTTCCCATCGGCTCTCGGGAAGCCCCCGGGCCTCCTCAGCCCTGGACTTCCCTGGCCCTCACTGCGGCCCGCGATCCCGCCCCAGCTTGTTTCCAGCGCTCTGCACCAGTGACGGCCTGCACTGCCCTGTAAGAGCGCGCCGGCTGGTAAATATCACAGCCCGGAGTGAACTTCGCCTTTGGCATTTTTGCCAAGAGCCTAGGAGTCCATGTCCAGGGAGCCACGCCCTCCTCAGAGGGGGCCTAGTTCAAACCTTCCACTCAGCCTAGATGAGGCCGGGGCGGGGGGAGGAGGGAAGGGGGTGTATAGCTCAAGGCTGCACAGACTCAGCACCAGGATGTGTTAGCACCTGGAACGTAGGGCAACTGACTCCTCATCTTGCAGCAAGAAGGTGTGTGTGTGTGTGTGTGTGTGCATGTGTGCATGTATGTGTGTGTGTGAGTGTGCATGTGTGTGTGTGAGTGTGCATGTGTGCGTGTATGTGTGTGTGTGTGTGTGTGTGTGAAGTGCGATGAAAGGTGCCTAAGAACAGAGACACAATACACATATGCGCTGCTGTCCTGGTTTGTCGAGCCACCTTCCCCTCAGCCCAGCTCAGCCACGTCTCGGAAGCTCTGCCTCGGTGGGAGGGGAGCACAGGGCCCCCCCTGCGTTCTGAAGCTCACGGCTCAGGAAACGGATGGGCGGGGAGAGTGTTGTCGTTTGGGAATGAGGACACCCTGTCCCGGGTTCTAACAAAGCCTGGCCTGGGGTCCTGAGTGTGGGGAAAGCCCACTTGCCATGCAGAGTGACAGGCCTCCTCCAGCCTCTGCAAGGGGCACACAGCTGCCCCCGGGCCTGGACCCCGGGACTGGCCTCATGGGGAGCTGGGGCCTACCTGCCCGTTCAGACTTCTCTCCATTCTGGGTTTTTTTTTTGGCTTTAATTCCTTTTTTTAGAAAAATCTTTATTGTTGAAAGTATTACACAGTCCTCCTTTTCCCCCATTAACCTCTTCCAGCCCACTCCCATTCCACCCACCCAGGCCCTCACCACCCCACTGTGTCCAGGGTGATGCATAGATGCATACAAATTCTTTGGTTGATCTCTTCCCACTCACCCTCTCCTTCCTTCCCTCTGAGATGCAACGGTCTGTTTATGCTTCTACTCGGGGCCCAGTGCGCAAACTCGTGCTCCTTGAAGGGAAATGTGGGCCGCAAGGCTGTGGTGGGCACAGGGGCGGGTCTTGGCCCATCCTTCACGCCCCCGCCTAGCCCCTCCTGCCATGGCCCCTGGCCCCCTGTCTGCCTGCAGCCCCACTCCTGCCACTACCATCCCACATGCTGATGGTGCCACCCCACTCACACCTGCTGACAGCGCTGAGCGAGTGGGGCAGGCGCCTGCAGCGGGTGCGAGCGGAGGCTGCTGCCCCAATCGCCCCTCAGGAGCAGGGGGAGGTGGAGAAGTCCTCAGGGGCAATTGGGGCTGGCAGCCACCCTCACACCCCCTGCTGGCGCCGAGCGATTGGGACCGGCGCCCCGCCTTGGTCTGGCGCCCCCGCTCACCTGCTCCACCATCCCGCCACAGCCAATGCCCACCATGTTCTGCGCTCTGCCGCCTGCTGCCGACACCCACCATGTTCCTCGTGAGCCCCCTAGTGGTCAACGCACGTCATAGCGACCGGTTGTTCTGTTGTTCCACCATTTGGTCTATTTGCCTATTAGGGTTTTATATATATAGATGACTCTAGGTCTACTTTTGATCATCAGTTTATTTGGTTCATTAGATCCCACATATGAGTGAGATCATGTGATACTTGTCTTTCTCTGACTGGCTTATTTCGCTCAGCATAATACTCTCCAGGTCCGTCCATGCTGTTGCAAATGGTAGAGTTCTTTCTTCTCCCTTCTTTAACCTTTTGCACTCGGATGGCGAGTGTGACTCGACACGGTTAGCATTAGAATAAAGGAATCGAGAAAAAAGCAAGCGAGTGCAAAGGGTTAATAGGGCCACGCTCCTGCCTCTCATAAGATGTTCACGTTTCTTCGTTCCCTTTTCTGGGACATTGCAGCCATCTTGCTCTAACTGAAACCCGGCCCAGTACTTTCTCATCATTCGGAGCTCAGCTCGAGATCTCCCTGCTGCGTACCCTTCCAGTCTAGGTTCTCTTCTGTAACAGTGCTTTCTTACACTGTAGTTATAGTCTTACTTTAGCTATGGGAAATTTTAAACATACGACAGCAGAGAAAATGATATATTAAACTCCCATCTACCCAATTCTGGCAAAAGTAACATTTCACTTTTTGCTGATTTTATTCTGTCTGCCCCCCTACTTCGTTTTTGTTTGAGTAATAAAAGCAAATTACATCAACTATGCCCTTTCTCCTATAAGACTTCATTGCACAGCATGCGTTTCTCACTAACATAGATTCACGTCCCCACGATCAGCGAATGAGGGGCTCAGCTGCTCCACCTCCTAGGCAATGCTTGGTATTTCCCCTCTTTTTCTACTCAACAATTCTGTTCTTTTAAAAGTATCTCATTTTTAAAAATTTTCATTACTTTAGTGACTAATGGGGACCAATGTTTATTATTCATTTGATATTCCTTTTATGAAATGTCTAAATATTTTACACACTTTTTTCCTTTTGGTTTGGCTACCTTTTCTTTATTGAGTGATGAAAGTATATAGTCTGGGTACACATCCTTTGTTGCTATACATAGAGGGGTTAGCAAAAGTAGGCTTACAGTTGTTTATATGGAATTATAATATAATAATTAATAAATAATAATATAAACTCTGTGTTTGGAGTATTCAAAACTGTAAACCTACATTTGCCTACCCCTGTATATTTCAGACATCTTCGCAGAGTTTGTGTCTTACCATCTTTATGCTGCTAAGGATGTTATTTATCTACTAGAGGCCTGGTGCATGAAATTCATGCACTGGGGGGGAGGGGTGTCCCTCAGCCCGGCCTGCACCCTCTCGCAGTCTGGGACCCCTCGCTCCTTACCGCCCTCCTGCTCACTGCTCCTTACCACTAGGCTCACTGCTCTCCAGTGCTGCCGCAGAGGGGGGAGAGGCTCCTGCCACCACCGCTGCACTTGTCAGCTGTGAGCCTGGCTTCTGGCTGAGCGGTGCTCCCCCTGCATTGAGCGTCTGCCCCCTGGTGGTCAGTGTGCATCATAGCAACCAGTCATTCTGGTCATTCCGCCATAAGGGTCAGTTAGGCCTTTATATATATAGATTCCTTTTTATTGAATTTACTAGAGTGACATCGATTAATAAAATATACAGGTTTCAAGTGTACAACTCTATAATACAGTGGTTCTCAACCTTTCTAATGCCACGACCCTTTAATACAGTTCCTCATGTTGTGGTGACCCCCAACCATAAAATTATTTTCGTTGCTACTTCATAACTGTAATGTTGCTACTGTTATGAATCGTAATGTAAATATCTGTGTTTTCTGATGGTCTTATGCGACCCTGCTAGCGGTTCTCAACTGTGGGTCATGACACACAGGTTAAGAACCACTGCTGTAGAGCCTAAGACCATCCGAAAACACAGATATTTACATTATGATTCATAATAGTAGCAACATTACAGTTATGAAGTAGCAACGAAAATAATTTTATAGTTGGGGGTCACCACAACATGAGGAGTTGTATTGAAGGGCCGCGGCATTAGGAAGGTTGAGAACCACTGCTCTAATACATCATCTGTGTATTGCACTGTGCGTTCACCACCCAAAGTGAAGTCTCTTTCTATCACCATTTATATCCCCCTTTTACTCCCTTCTACCTCTCTCCACCCCCCCACCCCCGTCCCCTCTGGCAATCACCATACTGTTGACGGTGTCCAATTTATTATTTATTTATTTATTCATTCATTCATTCATTATGGTTTAATCCCTTTGCCTTTTTCATAACGTAGTCTAACTTTGCATTTTTTTTTCTTTTGTGCCAGGGATATTTGTTGTCTAATGTTAAAGAAAAATGTGCCTACGCAATATTCATATAAATATATTACCATTCTAGAAGAACATTTTAGGAGCTTTAATGTTTTTCTTTTCACATTTAGATGTATATTAATTTTGGAATTCATGTTGGTGCATGGTGTGAGGTAGGGATTAGGATTCCTTTCCCTCATATGCTGTTTGAGTCTCCCTGAAAAGCTTATCAAAAAGCCATGCCTTTGATACTTTACTCCCGTCTTACCTGTGTCAAGCGTATGAGCTATTCCTAGATTTTCTCTCATATTGTATTATTCTATTTATTATTATTACATCAATAAAATACTATCTTATTGTCCTTTTTAAAAAATTCTTTATTGTTTAAAGTATTACATATGTCTCCTTTATCCCCCATTGACCTCTCCCCGGCCACTCCCACCCCCCAGCACATGCCCTCACCCCCCTAGTGTCTGTGTCCATTGGTTATGATTATATGCATGCATACAAGTCCTTTGGTTGATCTCTCTCCCTTACCACCACTCTCCCCCGCCCCCCGCCCCGCCGCTGCCCCTCCACACACACCCTCCTCTGCCTTCCCTCTGAGGTTTGACGGTCTGTTCAATGTTTCTCTATCTCTGGATCTATTTTAGTTCATTAGTTTATGTTGTTGATTATATTCCACAAATGAGTGAGAGCATGTGATATTTATCTTTCTATCTTATTGTCTTGATATCAGATGCCAGCTTTGTTTTTCTTCAAATTTATCAGATATATTATTAGTGCTTTGCATTTTATATAAATGCATGAATCAGTGAAGAGAACGCTCGTGACTGCTAACCCTGTGTATGATCTGAAAAGTTGTCTTCTAATAGCTTTCTAACAATTTACATATATTTATTTTATTATTCTTTTTTATAGATTTATTTTTATTTTATTTCTTTACGTTGGAAGTTGCTCTTGCTCAGTTCTGTGGAGCTGTACCTTACACATTCACAGATTGATATTCAGCCAAAGACTCAATTGGGCATTCTACAGATTTATAGATATCTTCTTTCTTTCTAAGATTTGGTCATAAATTCTAGACTCCTCACTCTCTTCCAACACTAAACTCTGTCTCCTTACACCTGGGAGATTGACAGACCCTGTTTGGGGTTCCTCCTCCTCTACTGCATCAGGAAATTACTTCTTGGCAGAAAACGTGAGTGATGAAAGGGCTCGTCTCATCTGTCTCCTTTCTCTCGGGGAGCACAGTCAGAGCCGCCTGCTTGTTAATGCCTGAAAAGAGTTGTTTCTCTATTTTGTTCAAATTCTAGATCCTAAGGATGGCAGGTTAATTCTGGATCGTCTTACTAACTCTGGGCCAAAAGCGGAACTCTAAAAGCCCCTAGTTAGAGCATGTACTGCCTACATAGGTTCATTATCAGTTGTCTGACCGGATTTATTTTGAAGCTACTTCTTCATGTTCTTAGAAGCGCCCATGCAGTCAACAGAGAATCACTCACTTTGTGGCTTTAGTCGATTTCTTCCAGGGCCCCATGCACCGAGCGTATAGACGGCAGAAGGGCAATGTCTCCATGCTCCAAGCACTGAGATGAAGGAAATCCCTCTTGTTGGTTAGTCACCTGACAGCAGTACATGCGCCAGGTCTTAGTTGCTCTGTAGGTAACAGAGAGTTTTCCCTATTCTAAACAATGTCACCAAATTTACCTTTCAGTGCATCCGAGCAAATCAGGTAGATGAAGCTGTAACTGTGAAACCTCAGAATCATTCATATCAGAAATAAGAAGCAGGTATCTAACAGGACACAATCCACAGTGTGTATATTCCATCTAAAGAGCTGGTTCGTATAAATGAGAATGGCACTGGAATATTGAAATTGGCTCTGTGTTTTCCTTGTATGCACTCAGTTAATGTTTGCATTTATAGCAAATTAAAAAGTCAAGTAATCTTTGAGATATGGGTTCATGATTACTTCAACAACTTAGCCTTTTTCATGTCCATGATTACAGTTCTTCAACCAGTCCCCTAAATAGATATTGTGTGACAGGAATGCTGTGCTATGGTGAAGTGACCACAAAATGGGCATATATTAATTTTCTTTTTTTAAAAATCCAGAATAAAAATGAGGCTTCTTTCAGGTCCTTTGGAACAGCCTTTGCTGTTTTCCTCTGACTTTATTCGCCAATCAGCAGTAGGTCTAGGTCCAACATGGAAGGAATTATAATGAGCACTTAATTAGACCACTATCAGAGTATGAAAGGATTCAGCAATGTGAGCAGACATGTTTTTAGCACATTTTAGATTCCTATGATCATTTGGGAAATTTTACTCATCACTATTAAATAACTAATTGCAGAGAAAATGATCATTTGGAGACTCTGTTAAGTAAAAAGGAGATTTGACTAAATGATGTGGCTCACACGCAGACACTCTTCATAGTATCCACACGCGTTACATGCTCATCACTCATCACCCCTTTAGATGTGCACGTGACACGCGGCAACAGCAAACGCAGCCTGCTCTGCAGCACGCAGGCACACGCGCACGCACCCGGTGGCAGTCCCCGGCACACGGGGGTGTCTTGGGCCACACGGGCCTTCGGCACAGAGGCTCCCCGCTCCCATGCGCGCCGGGCAGACACCCCGCAGCCTGCCGTTTGCCAGGGGAAATGCTTTGTGAGGCTCATTAATTTAATTGGTCCCTGCCATCTAGTTAAAAAGGAGCGCAGAAGAGCATTTTCTGACAAAAACCAAAGGTGGTTAAAAGTCCTATTAGGTTGTGCAGCACTTGAGGAGTTTTCGAGTTCGGAAGGAAATGGAATTGAGGAGATTTAATCAGCACTTGCACCGCCTGCCCTCCCCGTCTAAGATGGTGCATCATGGAACTCCTAAGCAGACCAGAGCTGGGACTCTGCCCCAGGAAGCGTTGGCACTCACTTACCGCGTCCTCTTAATCGCATGGAAATGCATTCCGTCGCTGGAGGCGTGACTACAGTTTGCCTCAATCCCACTTTGATGCTCCCTAGATGCTCCGCTCCCACCTGGGAAAGGCCGAGCCAGCCCAGTGGGCTTCTTCCTGGCTCCGCGGGCTCATGAAGGCCACCGGGCCGTGGCCATGGCTGATGCTGTCCCAGGCGGCTGTCCTGGAGGCGGCCTCCCTGCAGAGAGCGCGGCGGGTTTCTGGGCGGCATTTGCCACGTCTTTGCAGGACGTGCGGGTCCTCCCAGAGGAGCCTGGGCTCCTGTTCCCTCTGCCCGTCCCCCCTGGCGCCCAGCACCCTGCCAGGGACCCCCACCCACCTCTGGACCCTCCAGTGTTCCTGGCGGGCCCATCCCACTCTGGTTCTGAATCGTAATCTCTCGTGTGTTCTGTCAGCGTGGCCATGACCAGCTCCTGGAAGAGGAGTCGGCACACTGCAGCCATGGCCCGCGTCCTGGCACCATCTCCGTCCAGACAGCCCAACAGCTTAGAGGGTTTTACATTCTTAAATGGTTGGGGGGGGGGGGGGGCAAAGTAGAATAACTCACTACACATCAAAAAGACACACAATTCAGCATTGCATGCTCCTGAGGGACGTGGCTTTGGAGCACAGCCATGCTCATCTGTTGACACTGTTTGCGGCCCCTTTCGAGTGGTGATGTCAGAACCGAGTGGCTGCACCGAGGCCCGTGGCCACGGGTCCCCGAAATCTCTCCTCCAGGGCCTTTCCCGAACTTGCCCCACTGCCCGAGAACATCATGAGAACACGGGAATGGGGGTTGCAGAGCCTGCAACTTCAGGCAAGTCCCCCCAGACAGCGGAGGTTTGGTAGGGAGACTGGAATGTTCCTTATGGACCGACTGCGATGAAAATGAATGAAATAATGAGCCTGCACCAAAAACTGGGGTTCCACATCTCCCAGTAGAAGTGCCTCACCTACAAAGTACTTGCTGATGCCTGCTTTTCTCCCTTTCACCTTAACATGTGGGTGCTTAGGGTCCAGAAGCCAAAATACTGATTCGGCCCCTACCATGAAAGTCGGACCTGATAGGTTATTGAACATTTGGTTTCTCCACCATAAGACAGAATCTTGGAAATAAATAGTGCTTTTTTTTTCTTGTTCCAAAGAACTAGATAATGTTTTGGAGGTTTTTTCTTTTTCAAAAATTCCAATTTTATGAGCATCGATGAATATCAAATGTCAGGATTCAAATTAGTTGTTGAATTCTAGTTGGAAACACTGGGAAAGGATCATTTTGTGTCAGTTAAGCATCTTATGCTGTGAGAATTTTGTTTTATCTCTAAAATACCTCTGCCACTCTTAATGGAAACTACTGCATAGGGAATTCTATATAATAAAAATCTACTATGCTAAGTGTCCGGTTGTCCAGTCATCCGTTCAACTAATCAAAGCGTAATAGCTAATGATATGCTAAAGCCGCTCAACTGCTCGCTATGATGTGCACTGACCACCAGGGGACAGACACTCTGACTGGTAGGTTAGCTTGCTGCTGGGATTCGGCCGATCAGGACTGAGCAAGACGGGCCAGACATGCCCTGGAGCCCTCCCGCGGTCCCTTCCCAGCTGGCCAACCTCCTGCATCCCTCCCCAGTCCTGATCATGCACCGGTGGGGTCCCACCACCTGGCCTGTGCCCTCTCACAATCTGGGACCCCTCAGAAGATGTTGGAAAGCTGGTTTCAACTCATGAGCATGCAATACTGAATTTTGTGTCATTTTGATGTGTAATGAGTTATTCTACTTTGTTTTTCCCCCCAACCATTTAAGAATGTAAAACCCATGGCGGAAGGACCAGTCACTATGACACGCACTGACTAACATGGGGCAGACGCTCAAAGCATGAGCTGCCCCCTGGTGGTCAGTGCCCTCCCACAGGGGGAGCGCCACTCAGCCAGAAACCGGGCTCACTGCCTGTGAGCGCAGTGGTGATGGCAGGAGCCTCTCCTGCTGCCGGCAGGCACCTGGGACTCGTGGGGATTGGGCCTAAACCATCAATTGGACATCCCCGAGGGCTCCTGGACTGCTAGAGGGTGCAGGCTGGGCTGAGGAAACCCCCGCCCCTCTGAGTGCATGGATTTCGTGCACCGGGCCTCTAGCATATCAACAATATTGTAATAACAATGTCTGGTGTCAGGTGGGTAACTGGAAATATCAGGGAGAACATTTTTAAAAATATGTAATTGTCTAACCATGATGCTGCACTACTAAAACTAATACAAAGTCACATCAAATATTAAAACGTAAATAAGATGAATTTGGAAAAGAAAAACGATAAAATGCCTCTCCCATCCCTAACCACCCGGCTCAGTTCCACTTGACGCCTGCTCTCCCCCCGAAGCTTCGGCCAGCGCTGGGCATGCGCTGTGCACCTTTCTCCACGTGGCTCCTGCTGTAGGGAGTGAGGCCCTGGATTCCGCCCCCACACACAGTCTGCTCCCTAATTCTGGGAAGCTGAAGTTTGTATCCTACTTTCTCAATCAGTTAAAACCTGAAGCGAAATTAGATTGTTCTTTCTCTTTGGTTAATGGCCCTCATGACGGGAACATTGCAGCCCCCTGGGGTCCCAGGAGCCGTTTTCCCGGCGCTGTGAATGCTGTATCCGGAGGGGAAATTCCCGCTGCAGCTGGGCCTCTTCCAGGCGACCTGTGGGGCGCGTAAATGGGAAGCAGCTGCTGCCCTTGGGGGGACGGCTTAGACCTCCTGGCAGAGAGGGTCGTCGGGTGGCCCCTCTGCCGGGTGAAGGGACCCTGTTGGAAGCGGAGATCTGCGTGCTCAGGGAGCAGGGCCGTTTGGCTCCGCACCTGGTGGCGCTTCTGCAAATGACACTTTCCCAGATTTTTAAAACCTCGCTTGCAATGGAAAGTCGGCTTAGCCATTCCCCGTCTCTTTTGCTGATTAGCTGTAGACTTACCCCTTGTCTTAAATTTTTCAAGTGGACTTCTTGGTGTTATGGAACTCGACAGGGGCGGGAAGGCGCGCTCCAGCACCGGAGGGGCCGCGGCCTGAGGGGCTCTCTGGGCCCTGCTCACTCCTCTCCCAGGTGCGTCTGCGTCTCCCCCTAGCTGTTCTGAGCACGTGGGTGACTGTCTATGTGGCAAGGTCCCCTAAGAAAAGCAACTGCATCTCAGCTGCATCGCCTCCTCCATGGGCTCACCTTTCCTGCTGGTTCGTGAAGAGCAGCAGGTGTTCCTGTTGACTCCATCCCAGGGCATCGAGGAGACCGGACCACATCGCGGTGTTTATCGGAGCCTTGAACCGCCCCAAGTGGAAACGCTTCACTCGGCTGGATATCAAACGTGGGCTGGGTGCTGACTGGCTCTATGCGTTCCTGTCAGCGCTCCTGGAGGAATGCGTATGCTTGCTCGCCTTTATAAGGAAACTAGAGGCCCGATGCACGAAATTCGTGCAAGAATAGGCCTTCCTTCCCCAGTTGCCGGCACCCACTTCCCTCTGGCACCCGGGACCCGGGCTTCCCTCACAGCCCTGGCTTCATCCGGAAGGACATCTGGTCTAATTAGCATATTACGCTTTTATTATTATAGATGTAAGAAGGCAGACACCTTCTCTCTGCTAACCATTGGAACAGAAGGGCTTTGCTGGTCAGACAGCGGTTCGGTGCTGTTCTTTTTTTATTTTCTGGGAATCTTCGAAGAACATCTCTATCAAATCCCTAAGAAATGCTTCCTTAGTCATAGACAGAGCTCCTCCATAAACAAAATACAATTATATTTCTATCTAATAGTAATAAAGATGGAGAACGTTTAATTTAAAAAGTCTCTTAAAAGAGCATAAAATATGAATTACAGATAGATATGACAAAAGCTTTAAATTTCTTATACACCAAGAAGTAAAAAACATTGTTGGGATAAATTAAAGAACTCTCGATAGCTATCTATCTATCATCTATCTATCTATCTATCTATCTATCTATCTATCTATCTATCTATCTATTTATCTATCTATCATCTAATCTATCTCAAGAGACTTAATATTAAGATGCCATTTTTTTTTTTTTCTAATTTGAGCTATCAATTCCATGCAATGCCAATCAAACGCTAGCTGGCTTTTGGGGGATACAAATTTACAAGCAAATTTTAAAGTTTACATAGAAAAGCAAAGAAACTAGAATAGCAAAGCAACACTGAAGAAAACAACCAACAAGCAAGGATGAGGTTGGAGGACATGCACTATCGAATTTTGGGAATCGTTATAAATCTACAGGCTTCGGGTATGCTGGCTGCATGATGATTGACAAGCGGGTCCATATTTGTCATTCGTCCTCAGTGCGTCTCAGGTGGCTGTGTTCTCGCTCCTTACCCTGTGCTCTCACCCTGTCCCAGGGCCAGTCCCACAAGGTGGAGAAGTCTGTTTAACACCCATTTCTGGGAGCATGTTTTAAAGGTGTGTGTTGGTATGAAACAAACTTTCTCAAAACGTAGTGGTTTAAATGATAGCATTTTGTCATATTTACGGTTTTGTGGGTCACTAGACGCTGCTGGCTGTTACCGTCAGACGCAGGAAGGAACGCGGTCACTGGGGAGGCAGAGGGCACGGTCGGGGCTGGAACATGACAGACAGCCCCCGGGGTCTGGTCTGTGCCAGGACGTTCCTCTGGGCACCGTGGCCGTCTTCCTTGCTGCCTTTGTCTCTCTCCAGGTCTCTCGTCTCTTGTCTCTCAGGAGTGAAGCGTGTGCTTCCTGACGTGCTGGCTCATTCCGGGAAAGGAAATGCAATGTTTCCGGGCCTCTGTGGGCTCAGCCTGAGACTGGGGGGAACCAGGCCTGGGTGGGGGGGAACACGCCCAGTAGGAATGTGCTCCCAGGTGGGGTAGCCTCAGCCTCATTAGGGTGGGCTCCTGGGGTACCCCTCACTGCAGAGCCCCCTTGAGCCAAAGGGGTTCGGACTGAAAGTTCTGTGTCCCAGCTACCCTGGAGCACCCCCGCCCCCCTTATTCCTCAGCCCTCTGGGGGGGCAGGGGGGCCAGGGGCGATGAGGGGGAAGGGGGAAACACAGCTTCCCAGAGAGGCCATTCTCCAGCTGAGGGAAGTCTCAGAAAGGAGTTGTTAGTGGCCAACCCTCAGGGCAGCTGGAGGAGGAAATGGTTTATGAAAATGACATAATAATTCGTGATTCTGCCAATAAAATGACTAACTGTAATTCCACTTGAATTTAAAGTGGAAAATAAACTGAATTTCTTTTTTAGTTTTATTTTTAAATGAATTTGTCAGTATCAGTCATTTTACCACATTTGTTGTTGTTGTTCTTAATTTGTATTTCACTTTCTCTTTGGCCGAATGTTAGACTCGAGAATTTTTTCCTCTAAAATTGCTTGTGGATATTGTATTCATAGAGTTCTTAGACAATGACTTTTATTTAAAGGACTAGAGACCCAGTGCACGAAATTCACACATGGGGGGGTCCCCTCAGCCCAGCCTGCACCCTCTCCAATCCGGGACCCCTCGGGGATGTCTGACTGTCAGTTTAGGCCCTAAACCGGCAGTCAGACATCCCTCTCACAATCCTGGACCACTGGCTCCTAATCGCTCACCTGCCTGCCTGCCTGGTCGCCCCTAACTGCTCCCCCCACACCAGCCTAATCACCCCTCACTGCCTCTGCATGCTGGCCTGATCGCCCCTAACTTCCCCCCTGCCGGCCTGGTCACCCCTAATTGCCCCCCACTGCTGGCCAGGTTGACTCGAACTGCCCCCTCCCTGCCTGCCTGGTCACTCCTAACTGCCCCCCCCCAACTGGCCTAGTCACCCCTCACTATGTGCCTCCCCTGCTGGCCTGGTCACCCTTACTGCCCCCCCTGCCAGCCTGGTTGCCCCCAATTGCACCCTCACCTAATGGTCTGGTCGCCCTTAACTGCCCCCCCCCCACCAGCCTGGTCACCCCCAACTGCCCCCCCTGCCAGCCTCGTCACCCCACTCAGCCTGCTTGTTCAGTCATTTGGTCGTCCCTCACTAACCCCCCTGCTGGCCTGGTCGTAGGCAGCCATCTTTTGAGGGTGTGAGGGTTAATTTGCATATTACCTCTTCATTATATAGGATAACTTGACTGGTATCAATGTATCAAATCACTATTTTTCATGATAATTTTTGTAGGTTTATTTATGAAATTCTTAATGGACTTTAGAATTTCCCTAGCCTGTCTTAGTGCTAATCTTTCTGCATCAGTCTCTACAATAGGACTGACTGTGCATCTTCTACTACAATTTATACCAGGAAAGTTTTATACCAGGAAAGTTTTCTACTCTTTTGTCTTACAATGCTTCTGTGCACCACTTCCGAACCTCTCTTAACATCAATAGTTTTATTGGAAATCATTTTATATTTATGTTCATTGACATTTCATATCACTTTTTCTAACTTTATCATATTGCTGGTGTTTATGATACTTTTATTTTTACTTTTATAATGAGTTTATGTCTCTCTGTTCCTTTATTTCTTCATTTCTGCGGGTTTACTTTTAATTCCCCAAATTTATCTTGCTTTCTTGAAGTCTTTTTAAAAATAATAAACATGACATTTTTATAACGATTTAAGAATGAATAAATGTATTTGCTAACCTCTTCCTGTTCCCTTGTTTGTGTAAAACATATTCTTCTTTGTCTGTTTGCAAAGTCACCTTATCGCGTCAATACTTTTGTTCATACTTTGTTACACTAAAATCCAGGGGTCTCCCTTACATTTTCAAAAGATGCTTTGCTTGTGTGTAATTCTGCACCCTCAGGTAGATGTCATTTGGGAATGGTTGATTCACCAAATTATGTAGATCTTGTGAAAGTTGCCAGATTTTATTATCTAATATCAAAGAACTCAAAGCATTAATAATGCCACCATTCTTATCAGAAAAGTTTTAAATATTGAAAAAATGGTTGAGCCGACAGTGTTGGATATAATTTTCCAAAAATTTGGAATTTCACATGGAAGCTTGAATTTTATCGTCACACACAAATGCTGTCAGTTGTTCTCGTATTGTAACAGGCTCATTAGTTGACAAAATATCTGCCAGTCACTCATGTCTGAATAATCATATTAGCCAGCCTTCCAGACAAAAATGATGTTAAATGAAAAAGCAAATAGTTTCATTTGCAGATGCAACAATAACACAAGTGCTTTTCTTGGAGATAAGCGTCCTTCTTAGTTGTACCAGAAATGCTCTAAGCATTCTTTCCATTTCATCGAACAGGATATTTAAAAATAGACGTATTTAAGGATTGAAAATTAATAAAATTAACTTTTACTGTTTCCACAACTGGCTTCTTCCCCACTACAACTGCTGTGAGCACACAGTGGTTCCTGGCTCAGTTTGCTGCCACTGTCTTGGCTCAGGCCAAAGCACCCTTGTCTCACCTCATTATCGCAAAGGTCAACACAGCAACAGGGCAACTAACATGTCACTATCGTTACAAAAACAGACTGAACTTGTGTACCAGGGAGCAGGCTTCAGGGAACCCCAGGGTCCTGGGAACCTCCGTGACAACTACTGGCACAGGTAATGTTGTGGGAGAAATAAATCAAACTGCAATCGATGGTTGCCTCATAGTGGTGGCAAGAGTAGTAAAAAAGATGTCAGCAGCAGCCCGGCCAGTGTGGCTCAGTGGTTGAGCATTGACCTATGAACCAGGAGGTCATGATTCGATTCTGGGTCAGGGCACATGCCTGGGTTGCAGGCTCGATCCCCAGTGTGGGGTGTGCAGAAGGCAGCCGATCAATGATTCTCTCTCATCATTGATGTCTATCCCTCTCTCCCTTTCCCTTCCTCTCTTTGAAATCAATAAAAAACATTTAATTAAGAAAAAAAGAAAAAGAGTCGTCGGCAATTTGGCCCAGGCCAAAAACTAATTCTATCCCAACTCCTGTGATACCTGCTCTAAGGCAACCTCTATTTTTAAAATTATCTAGAGGCCTGGTGCACGAAAATCGTGCACTAGGTGGGAGGGTCCCTCAGCCCGGCCTGTGCCTTCTCGCAGTCTAGGGGCCCTTGGGGGATGTCCCTTTGGGGAGCGGGCCTAAGCCATCAGTTGGACATCCTTAGCACTGCCATGGAGGCGGGAGAGGCTCCCACCACTGCCGCTGCACTCGCCAGCCCTGAGCCTGGCTCTGGCTGAGCAGCGCTCCCCCTGTGGGAACACACTGACCACCAGGGGGCAGCTCCTGCATTGAGCGTCTGTCCCCTGGTAGTCAGTGTGTATCATAGCGACTGGTCATTCTGCCGTTCGGTCGATTTGTATATTACCCTTTTATTATATAAGACTAGAGGCCCGGTGCATGAAATCATGCACAGGTGGGGTCCCTCTGGGTGGCCTGCAGGGATTGGGCTGAAACCTGCATTCCAATGCCACCTGTATCTCCTACCTGCCCCTCCTGCTCATCCCGGCCCCACTGTGCTGCCATGGGCTCGCGCCCAATTAGTCCTGATCGGGAGAGGCTCGTGCTGCCACAGCAGTGCTCGCCAGCCATGAGCCCTGCATCTGGTGCCCTCCCAAGGGGAGTGGCCTGTGGGATGGAGGCTGAAACCGGCTCTCCAACATCCCCCGAGGGGTCCCGGATTGCAAGAGGGCGCAGGCCAGGCTGAGGGACCCCACCGGTGCACAATGGGGCTGGGGAGGGACCATGGGAGGGCTCCAGGGTGTGTCTGACCCATCTCGCTCAGTCCTGATCGGCTGGACCACAGCAGCAAACTAACCTACCATTTGGAGCATCTGCCACCTGGTGGTCAGTGTACGTCATAGCGACTGATCAACTGGTAGACTGTCTGCCCCCTGATGGTCTGTGCACATCATAGTGAGCAGTTGAGTAGCCTAAGCATATCATTAGCATATTACGCTTTGGTTGGTTGTTCAGTTGTTCTGCTGTTTGGTTTATTTGCATATTACCCTTTTATTATATAGGATTATTTAAATAGTTACTGTTGGGGAGGAAAGTTTCTTCTTTACTCATCTAGGTTCTTCTGGATGGTCTAGGAATTCAATTGACATGAGATGTTATAGGAGAAAATCAAATTTAATTTCATATGTACTGGGTCCCCAAAGATATGGAACCCAAGGCAAGTCGGGCAATTGTGGCTTCTATGCCATCTTCAGCTAAGAAACGGGGTGGGGCCTGGGGCTTCAGAGGGGAGGGTGATTACAGGATGATAGAAGAAGAGATGCGTGATGATTCCATGTTCGCCCTACTATACAGATAAGTCCTTCAGATTCAAGTTATTGATGGCAACAGCTCTCTCCCTGAGCCAGCCCCTCCCCTCTTTAACACTTTAGGTAGTTAAAGGAGAGGTCAACATTTTCTTGAAGCTGCAGGTCTCAGCTGCCCTCATCTATATATATAATAGAGAAATATGCTAATTAACCAGGACGCCGTAACGGGTCGACCTGGACAGGAGGAGGTTGTACGCGCAGTGTCGGAGGCGGGGTGGCAGGGGCCTCCGCGTGCCTGCACTGGGGGAGGGCATGATCAGCAGCAGCCGTGGCTGCTTCAAGGGCCGGAGTGGGAGGCAGGGCCAGACCGGCAGCAGCTGTGGCCACGGCGGGGCCTGGGGAGTGAGGCAGGGCCGGAATGGCGATTTTGAATTGCACGCTGGGCTCCTAGTGTTAATATAACCAACATGCCAAAGTGGCACATTGTGAGGTCATGTGTTCTGCTCCCCTTGTCACTCAGCGGATGCTTAGAACCTGCTAATAATTCATGATTATGCTTTCCAACTAGGAATTTTGCATGTTGGCTAAATGCTTCATTGATTTATGAAATATGAAATTCAACAAATGATTAAATTCATCTTGTTGGCAAAATCGAAAATATAATTTGATTTTTTTAGGATCATCAGCAAATACACAGGTAAATTTTTTTAAGTCTTAATTTAATCTTTTAGAAAGTCACATATTTAAAATTGCTTGCTCCACCGATAAGGTAATGGCTTTCACCAAAGCATACAATTAGGTGAAAAAATGTAAGTCCCCTAAGATTGCCAAATATATGTCATTATTCAACAGCCAGTTTCATTTTTGATGATTTCCCTAAGCTACACAGACTCATTGAGTTGAATGATTTAATCAGCACACTATTTCCTATTTTCTCATTTGTGCACATTAAACTGAGAATATAATCACCCACATTATATGGAAACCCTTTTATGTCCTGAGCGGGTCAACAGTGTTATTTTGAGCTTATTTGGCTTGAAGAAACCTGGGGTCTATCTGTTCCATATAAACTGATTAAAGTTTAATTGCATTTACCATATTCCTTATAGATTTTGGTCAGCGTAATTAAACCAATTAAACTAATAACACACTTATTCACAGAAGGTGCCAATAAAAAAAGAATTAAGAGAGACTGTATTTTTCACTCATTTGATTGCATCTTGTGCTTTTTAAGGACGAGATTAGACATCATTGCCATGGATTGAGTGTAATTAAAGAGTGAGGAGATGCAGTTCTGTGGCCACTCGTTGAGCAGCGTCCTAGAGTGCTGGCACTCTGTTGACTGAAAGGCAATTAAAGGGATGATTTCATGTCATTTAGCTCAACAGATCCTCGTCAGCCTTATGGCTCCAAGGGTAACGTTTGGTATGCAATGAGTGCTCAAATGCAAATTGAAGATTCTAGCAATTTTATGAAAATGTGAAATATAAAAAAAATTATCTCTGCTATGCAGGGATTGGCAAACTTTTTATTAAAGGGGCATAAAGCCTCTGTTGCAACTCTTCAGTTGGCTGTTTGATACCATGTGATTAACTAGTTATTAATAACTAGTAGCCCTGTGCACGAATTCGTGCACCCGTAGCTCGCCAGTAGCTCACTGCCACCCTCCAGTAGCTCTCCGCCCACTGCCCTGTTCTCCTGTAGCTCCCTCTGCCCCTTGCCCCCCCCCCCCATAGCTTGCTGCCCTGCCCCCTCCTGTTGCTCTCCACCGCCCGCTTGTAGCTCGCTGCCCCATCCTCCTGCTGATCCACGATCTGGTTGTTACTTGGTCGGTCGTTATGCTTCATATTACATCTTTATTAGATAGGATAGGAAGGAAACAAAGGGAAGGCCAAACATTACAGGTATATTCCCTGCAAAACACTGGGGGAGGGTCCCACAAAGGGAAGACAGACTCATACCTAGTCAATTGGAGTGACCTAGGGAAGGTGCTTGCCTGTCAGCCACACCTGGGGACAGAGGATTGGCCAGAATGGGTGTGGCCACTGCAAAAGCTAGCTTTCCTGTGCTTTCTCCATCCTTGGCCTTCTTGTTGCTCAGGGCATGCTCTCTTGCATTTGCCCGTATGGCCCATGGCCATGTGGACCGCCACATGCAATGGATTAATGGGCTGCAGCTGGCCTAATGCTGAGCTGGACCCGGCTCCCACAGGCAGAGGAAACTCGGCCGCTGGCTCTGCTTCTCTCTCTCCTGGGGCCCAGCTGCACTTCTCCCATGACCGGACTAAGGGACGTGGGGCCTGGGACACCCAGGGGTGTGACTCCCGGGAGATGACGCTCTGCCCTATCCCACCCTCCTGTGGGGCCTCCGGAAAGGCTGACTCCAGCGGCACCCCGAGAAGCCCACTCCCCCGGCCAGGGGGGGACGAGGCGTGCCCCATTAACGTGTTGTCGGTTGTGGGAGAGATTTAGATGAATGAATGGCAGGTCCCAGTGAAGCTTCACTTAAAGGAGGGCCTGCCTCGGGGCCTGGTGTGCACAGAGGGTGTCCTCAGGACTCAGCCCCCGGAGGAGAGACCGTCATAAACTACTGGCTTCCGGGAAACATGTCCCCAGCGCGCAGCAGTGTCGCTCTTTATCCCGACGCTGTGTGTGAGCGTCGCCGACAGCCTCGGAGCACAAACCCAGCAAAAGGGTGGATTCCTGTTGGGAACATAACGTACAATCACCGGTGTATTGGGGTCTGACTTGATGTTCGTCTCTCCTAAGCGGATGCATCCGGAAAGCGAAACAAAGGAACAGGAGTTCATGGATAGTTACTAGCAAGTGCTGATTGGGACCGCTTTTAACAGGTCCTGGTCAGCCTTCTTTAGCTCATGACTCCCCCAAGCAACAAGGGAGAGGCGCTCACGTGACGTGTCTGCTTTCCACTGTCAGGGCTCGTGTCAGTAGAAAAGGGCAAGCATGGCACTGTGATGAGCTGGCTGGGTGGGGGATGGGAAGCAGAGCTGAGGGGCAGGGCCGTGCTGGCCACACTGACAGTTCACACCCTGCGGGGCTGCCTGGGAGCCGGGAGCCGGGAGCTGGAGCGGGAGGAAATCGCCGCAGAACGCCCCCTCCAGTGCCCTCCAGCCTCCACCTTGAAGAAGAAAAGCGCCTTATTCAGATGCGAAGACACCTTCCGCTCCGGGAACCATTTGCACACCATTGATATGGAAATGGCCCGGTCCTGGTGGCCTGGCGCCCCGGGCTAAGCCTCGGTTTTCACAGAAAACCTGGGGATCACTTTCTTCTTACCAGCGCAGTGGGGTTTCTGGGGAGAGGGCCTGGCTTTGAGGGGGCGGCGGTAGCTGCGGGTAGAGATCTCTTCTGAATGGTGTTCTCTGAATTGGAAACTGCTTCCCATTCCAGGACCCGGCGGTGCCTCCTGTGTTTGGAGAAGACCCCTATTTTAATCAAATTTTAAAATCCAGCATTTTCGCGCATCAAAGGGCGTCCAGGTGGAGCTCCCGCGGCGCCTCGCTGGCCCCGGGCCCAGGCCGCCCGCAGCCCCCTGCGCCCCTGGGGGCACTAACAGGCAGGAACTGCGGCTGAAGTGTCCCCCTGAGCAGCTTCCAGCCCCGCAAGGATTTCTACGGTTTAAGGTGAGCCCGAGTGGCGACAATTGCCGGGCAGCACACTCCCAGCCGGCTGAGGGTGCCTGAGAAGGGCAGTTTGCGCTTCGTTTTGTAGGCGACGGTCCAAGGACAGACCGAGGAGGCTCAGGCCGTGAGCTGGTGCTGGACTGGGAGGCGGGAGAGCGAAGCAGGGACCTCCTGTCACTGGGCAAAAGCTACAATGGAGACACACCTGTTTACGTCGGTGGCACAGGGGGGAAACAATTCGCATTCACAGCACCCAGAGGTGGTCTTCGGGGGACACCACGGCCATGGGGTTTCTGCCTCCTGCCCCTGTAAGCTCCTGCCCCGAGGGGCCTGGAGTCCAGAGGTGTGCCCCCCTAATGCCAAACAAAACCACAAACAGTGGGCTCGGCCAAGGCACAGATGAGGACCTCTGTCAGGAAAGAGACCAGCCTCGGCGTGGCCACGCGGTGCCTGGCTTTCGCGGGACGTTTTCCTGTCAGGCCCTCCCGGGGGTCACGTGGGGTCTCCGAGTTTGTCAGGCCTCCAGGCAGGCCGCCCCCCAGCGTGTCGTGTGTGGTGTGGCTCCTTTTGTCCACAGGCTATGATGCCCCGGAAAGAGAAAGGCGCCTGCCCCCGAGGGTAGAATACATTGAGCTTGAGGACACACCTGCGCTTCCTGGCTGTTGAAACGCTCTGTTTTAGCATCGATGAACAAAGGCCTGATTCTTTTATGCTTGTTCACACAATCCACTAATTTACCCAACAGGTCATTCCCAGTGGGCCATTCCGTTACTGGCATAATTGTCCAGGGTCTGCTATTAATATACTTAGGGGTCATGTACATCAGAGCCGTTTTCCAAACCATAACTAGGAGGGCACAGTGATACACAGAGAAACAAAGGCCCGTGCTCATTAGAATAAGGGGCCGGGACCCCTTGACCCCGTGCCAGGCACCTGCGGGCAGAGGTCCTGAGTCTGTGAGAGCGCCCCCTTTTCTGAAGCTGATGGGGGTGGAACCCTGTCACAGTCAAACCGCCATATGGGCTTAAGTTAATTTTCTATCTGTTTCAACGAAAGAGTTCTAATATGCGAACCAATTTACAGACTGTCCCAACCAAAAAAATAATAGGTGGACTCGAACCTCCACAAAGCCCTTGACATTGACCCCAAATCTGCGGACAGTCCCTTGGTCAGCGTGCTTGCCCATTCTCTTCAAGGATCCTTCCTCAGCTTCCGTGTCTCCTCAGGAATTTTTGAGACAGCCAAACAGAGTCTGAGGAATATTTTTCTCGTGCTTTGAAACTTATGGGAATTCTGATTAATGTACATTTCTGGCAAGAGTTATATTTCCGAGATGCGGTACTGCCAGTATATACGTATATTTTTTATAATGAGAATCTCAAAGTGATTTTTATACAAATCTAACTACTCCTTTAGTGTAAATAATGATATAGAATTTGCATGTAAACTGCTATTCAATAAATCACCTTTCATGATAGATATTTTCAATGCTAGGATTATGGTTTTTAATGCAAAATTTAAACACATTAGTTTTATGGTTTTTTAGTGTTATGAATCTTCTGGAAGGATATTTTGTGTATTGTTCCACTATGGCTTATCCTCTTCTATTTCTGGACAAATAAATCAAATTTTATCTGCATCAGTAACCCCTCTCTCGGAAATATTTAATAATGAGTAATGACCCCGTATGGGTCAACGAACCACACTGTAACTGATGACTCTCCAACTGGAGGAAACAGGCGAGCATTTACTCAAATATGAGGAACTCTGAAAGGAACATGTCATATGTGGAATGAGGAGAAAAGCCTGAAGATGTTAAATTCTGAGGTGTAACAGCTCATTAATTTCTCAGGTATTTTCTAAAAGCCAGAAACTATTCTTGGTGCTGAGAATACAAATATAAACAGAGCAAGAGCTCACAGCCTAAATGGAAAACTCAAAAATGTAGGGGGAACTTATCTTATAAACTTCCAAGGTTTACCCTTTGTTGCTTCTGTGATCACCCAGCGAGATAAAGTCTATTCTTTCTCGGTTCCCACATTCATTTTTTCATGTTGTCATCATCACTTCACCAAATAGGATGACTATTCTTTAAGAATTCATTTTGTCCCTCCTCTGGCTGCTCACTATTTTAGTTGTCTGGAAATCTGTGCTTTTTAATTTTAATATTTGTGTTAGGGTTAGAGTATAAAAGTTTAACCACATTTTATATTCAAATGTAGGGGCACATGTTTTTTTATCTTACAATGGAAGAGTTGTTTTTCCCTTCCATCTTTTTCATTATTGTTATAACAATTTTACTATTATTTATGTTACTGACCATAATTTATTGCTGCCAATGTTGGTTCTGACAGTCAATAATTTCCCATAGCTATGAAAGACAGAGAGTCTCTTAAAAATACCTTCATTTGCCCTAACCGGTTTGGCTCAGTGGATAGAGCATTGGCCTGCAGATTGAAGGGTCCTGGGTTTGATTCCAGTCAAGGCACCTACCTAGGTTGCAGGTTCAATCCCTGGCTCTGGTCAGGGTGCATGCAGGAGGCAACCAATCAATGTGTCTCTCTCACATCGAAGTTTCTCTCTCTCTCTGTCTCTCCCCCTCCCTTCCACTCTCTAAAAAGTCAATGGAAAAATATCCTTGGATAAGGATTAACTAAAAATAAAATAAACAAATAAAATAAAACAATAGAAATTTATTTTTAAAAAACACTCCTTCATTTAACCATTCCGAGGAATCCTCTCTCTCTCTCTCTCTCTCTCTCTCTCTCTCTCTCTCTCTCTCTATTTCTCTCTGTAGGTTTTGCACTCCTTTGGCCTCAAGGTATTTCTTTAAGGTGTCTTCTAATGAAGGTGTAACTTGTGGATTCTCTCTGGTTTTGTTTGTCTGAAATAGTCTTTACTTATATTTATTTCTGAAATGCTATTGGCTGGGTATATAATTCTGCATTGATAATTATGTTTTTTCTTTCAGCTCTTTAAAGATGTCATGACATTTTCTTCTGGCTTGTACAATTTCTGGTGAAAAGTCTGCTTTATTTCTTACCTTTAGTCGTCTATAAGATGTTTTCAACTTTGGCAAACTTAGTGATTGAAATATGAGGTGTTCACGACCAAGGCACTGGCAGATCCAGTGCTGGTGAGGGCGCTGCTCCTGGCCTGCAGATAGCTGTCTTCTCACCTCATCCTCACATGTGGAGGGAAAGGAAATCTCTCGTCTCATAGGGGCACGGAGCCTCATATGCTTGTACGGAGGCCTTGCACCTCATCTTTCTCCAAAGGTGAGGGCTCAAGTCTCACTTCTCCCTGGAGGTACCTCTTTTCTTAACTCCTCCCTGACCTCAGCTTCATGATAGGTTGAAGAAATGTTGTGATTCTGTATATTATTCAGCTTCTTCTTTTTGTTGCTGGAGGAGCAATGTTCTTTCCACCTTTTTACATCTTAGACCGAATCCAAACTATTCAATCTATCATATTCAAAAGTAGCTTACCATAATCTGTGTTCTACAAGTAAATTTTGACTGCATATGGTAAAGAAAATGGTGTGCTACCATCTGGCATTGAGGGCAGTTTTGGCATAGTATGATGCCACCATGATTTTCTTTCCTTTTAAAGTCACAGGAAGAAAATTTTCTTTCCTTTTAAATACAGGAAGAAAATATTTTCCTCTATTTTAAAAGTCCAAGTAACTTCACTAGTATATGCCAATATACTATTATTCTAAAATATACTATTGCACTTGATTATTATATAATATGATACAACATAATATATTAATGCATAAAGCAATATAATATGCAAATTAGTGTGTTATATAATACACATAGACATATTTAATATACACACATAAATAGTGTACAACATAACGTGCTATAGAGTCTGTGGTCACTTTTCCTGGTACATCATGTGCCCTTTGAGATTATTTTGTTTCGTTGTTTTCGCTTTCCTCTGTGATCTGCATGTCTCCCGTGGCTTCCTCACCAATCCCTTCGATCTCTTTTATTATTTCCATTTCAGTTTTTACTGTCTGACCCTTGACAGGAAAGCCTGTGGACCCCGCAGCTCTAGGAAAGATGCTCCTCTTTCGATCCTGTTCTGTTGTGTCTATGTAGGGATGCTGGACTTACCCCGTTTTTGTTGTTTATTTTAGAGGAATTAATACGTAGATATCGGGACGCAGTTCCACAGGAGAAGAGGCAGTTGGCCTGGCAGATTTCAGCTGTTGTCTCCTTCACTGTACAGAGATGAGCTGCTGTTCTGAACCTGGGGGTGTCTGTGCGTCTTTGCCCAAGTGCTCTCTGAGAGCCTACAGTTTCTGCGTCTCCCAGAAGCCCTGTGTGCTTGGTTCTCCTCTGACAACTATCCCTGCCTTCCACGGTGACTCATCTGCTTCAGAAGTTGTGTTTTGTTTGTTTTTTTTTTAATATATTTTATTGATTTTTTTACAGAGAGGAAGGGAGAGGGATAGAGAGTTAGAAACATGGATGAGAGAGAAACATCGACCAGCTGCCTCCTGCACACTCCCCACCGGGGATGTGCCCACAACCAAGGTACATGCCCTTGACTGGAATCGAACCTGGGACCCTTCAGTCCGCAGGCCGACGCTCTATCCACTGAGCCAAACCGGTCAGGGCCAGAAGTTGTGTTTTTGTTCACCTTTGAGCTGTCACCTGTTGGGCTCTGAACACTTTTGTTACGTCTCCTCTGGTGCTAGCCAAGCACTTGATTTTTGTTCCATCTCAGCCCGACTCATAGCAGTGCTAAATGAAGGCAGCGTTCTCTTGTTTTGAAAGTGTACCTTTTCTGGAAACTTCTGCCATCTGCCACTACTAGGCTCCCTCTCCTCTCCCAGTTCGTCTCTGTCCCAGTACTCTGGCTTTTGGCTCGTGTATTCTGACCCAGTTCTGATGGCCTTTGTTGCTTTTGATGGCGGTTTCATATTGTTTGTAATCTGTTTTCTCTGTTTCCTAATAGGCTGAAATGTCTTTTCTGGATTGTTCTTGCTGCTTGTCCTTCGTGTCTTACATGTTTTCCTGTGAAAAGGTAGAACGATTCTGAAATAACTTATCTCAAGTTTTTATTTTTGCTGGCAGCTACTAACACTTTCCTAATTGTTTCAGTAGTTTTTTGAAGTAAAAGTTGTATATGATGATTGATGGTTCACTGGTTCTCAAAACTGATATCACCAAGCAAACTTTTAATGAATATTATCTACTGGACTTTATAGTATAAAATATGTTGAGTACTAAACTGACTACATTTATGAAATAATTATTCATTATTTCATAGAGACATTTATAATTTCCAATTAAAGTTTCTGATTAGCATGAACATAATGACTCACTCTCACTGAGTTGATATAGTACTAGACAATACAAAGAATAAAAAGATTTAATTAGTCTATGAAATCTTAATGCTAATAAATTTGCACCCTCTTTTTGGCTCTCTAAAACATATTTAAACACCAGTTACAATCAATGTGGAAGGATTTCGAAATGTCCAGGAAATTGGGTTGAGAAATGACTTTTGAACTTTCTTTTTATTGTAAATGAAACTTTAATTGCTTTGTAGTTCATTTAAATTATTTCACTCAATTTTGCATAATAAAAATACAACTATCTGAACCTTTATATGGTGATTTTATGATGAAGTTAAAATGGCAAATACAAATGTTTAAGTATCTCACTGATTAAATAATCTTTCTGATGAGCTGAGAGCCAACGTTCCCATCTTACCAGGAAGGCCCAGCCGTCTGGACGCTAGTTGTTTGCTTTTCCTTTGTCAACATTTCTCTCAAATATGAGGAAACTATGATTAATTGGGGTTTGTGTTCTTAATTTATTAAAATAAATAAATAATTTATCAAATAACTTATAAAATAATTAAAGTATTCAATTATATTAAAAAAACAACATGAAATTGACACAGTCACTCTTCAAATTAAGCACTAAAACATTCCCAATACAGTTGAAAACACCCATGTGCTTATCCAGGATGGGATCTTTCTTCTTGTGGTGGGTGAAACATGCCCTAAATTTAGGCCTTATTACCTACTGACATGTATTTCTACTCTCACTATATATGTAGGTAACCTTGAGGAATATGAGAGTTTTTAATGTTTCAGTTGTATGCAAATCAGCTATGTGTATTTTTTTATCTTGAATTTTCTGTCACTATTAGAAGTGTGTGCTTCATCTATGTTAAAAGCATTTCACATTAGTTCATTAATTTTCAATGCAATATACCATCCTCAGTTGAGAACAAACAAAATTTAGTCTTTCATTGACTTCTTGATCAAAATCTGTGTGGTTTCCAGTCATTTGTTATTATAATCAACATTCTTAGTAATAAACATTATACATATATTATATATATATATATTTATATACATATATCGTAGCTTTATGTTTTAGAATATTTTTTCCTTTAAACTTTATTATTTTCTTAATAGACATTGAAACTTTGCTTATATCAATTAAACACTTTCTGTTTAATTAAGCATCATAAGCAAATTAAAGTTCAGAGATTTTTTTTTAAATGTTGAGAGCAATCTAAATTTTTTTTAAATTTCTTTATTGATTAAGGTGTTAAATATGTGTCCTTATCCCCCCATTACTCCCTCTAACCCCCCCCCCATTCCCTCACCCCCCTGTTGTCTGTGTCCATTGGTTAGGCTTATATGCATGCATACAAGTCCTTTGGTTGATCTCTCCCCCTTGCCCCCACCCTCCCCTGCCTTCCCTCTGAGGTTTAATGGTCTGATCGACGTTTCTCTGTCTCTGGATCTATTTTTGTTCATCAATTTATGTTGTTCATTATATTCCATAAATAAGTGAGATCATGTGATATTTATCTTTCTCTGCCTGGCTTATTTCACTTAGCATAATGCAATTTAAATTTGAAAACTACTTAAAGATAATTTTTGTTTGTTACTTTTTTATTGGAACAAACTAAGGCTATTCAACTGTGTTGTGGATCCTCCGATGTTCATTATCGTATCATCCGAACAAGGCGCTTTGCTGGGTAGACTCTGGGCAGCTCGCTGTGCTCCCCGTGCCGTCCTTAAGCAGTTATGAGAAACAGATCCACCCCGAGCCTCGGCAGCTGTACAGAAGTGATTCTGTCTTGGGAAATTAAATGAAAGTAAAGAATCTTCAAAATATCTGACAGTAATTCAATCAAACACACAGAGCTAAACCTTCAAAACGCACGAAGCCGCTCGCTCGCTGCGAAACTGAGATGATGGCTCGCCCTCCCACGCGCTCCGAAATCCGGGCCCTAATGAGAAAATTCCAGGGGCCTGCGCTGCGCTCCATCACAGCTTCAGTGTCTAATTTGCCTGTTGTTGTTGTTTTTTCGGGCAAGGGACAAATGCGCGAAACTAACGGTTTCCAGACCGTTCCAAAGGCTTTAGTTCATTAACTTAGTTTTCTTCATTGGAATACAACTGATGCCGCCACTGATGCCCGCATCTCATTGGAAAACGGGCGGAGAGATGAGCCACCTGCTGGGATGTGAGCATGTCAGGTGCGGTTCCCTCTAACCCTCCTCTTCCTTCCTCGGAAGCTACCTTGGAACCTCTCCTTGCAGGACACAGAAAAGGCGCTTCCCGCCCGCCGATGTCCTCACGAGTGTTATTATAATCAACATTCTTAGTAATAAACATTACTAAGGTGCTGTCTTCTGTGCGGTGAGCACCTCCTGTAGGGAAGGTGCATCTTCACTTCCATGCCCCCTGCGAAGGCCAGTTTGCCAAGGTCCCCAAGTGGCTGAAGAACGGCAGCATTTACACTGTGTCTCTCCAGGTCTGCCTCTGTGTCCCGGCGTGAACAGGGGACATAGAACGGGGAGAGGTGGGGCCTCAGGGATAGTTCAGATCGCCTTCCTTTGTTTGATGACAGAGGAGACCAGGCCCGCCGTGCAGCCATTCTCTGAAGTCAGTCCCCACGTCTGTCAACAGGCGCCTCACCATGACCTGGCTTTGTCTCCTCCAACACGCAGGTCTTCTCTGATCCCCAAAAGGCTAGGGCTCGTTGGCATGGCTCATCGTCGGTGGGCCCAGGAGGGGAGTGTATTTGAAAAATGTAAGAGGGTTCCCTAGAGACGGGACCTTCAGTTTCTGAAGCTAGAAAATGGCCAATTAAAAACGTTTAGGCGGTTTCTGACTTCCCGGCCAGGGCATGGCACGGTGCTCTGCGGAAGAGGGAATTGAGCGGCCCCTTCTGGCTGGTGCAGGAGGCCGCCTTATCCACGGAGGGGGCAGTGGGAGTGGAGGGGACCGTGCGCCCTGGAGACTGCAGCCCTGAGGGGTCCCTCCGAGTGTAGGTTTCTAAGGCCTCGTGCTTCCCCAACATGGATCTCGAGAGCCGGGTCTGGAGCCGGAGGGGCCGGCCCTCATGGCAACAAAGGCATTTCTGGTCTGGGGTCTTGTGTTCGGGACCCTCCCTCAGGAAGGGGTACAGGTTTTGTCACTCTCAGAATTCCTGAACCAATCGGGGGTCCCCGTTATCACTGCTTCCCTTGGTCTTGGACTGGGCAGGGGGCACCAGGGGGCTGGGCCATTCTCAGGGGTCCAGTGTCTACATATTTCTAGCTCCCCTTCTGACCGCCTCCCCAACCCTGTGCCCTTCATGTGTGTGTGTGTGTGTGTGTGTGTGTGTGTGAGAGAGAGAGAGAGTCAGGCAGGAGGGAGGAGGGAGGGCACACTGTGGGTATTCTTGCCCTGAGCTACAGACATAACTCCTGAAACTTGTACCTACAGGCCCCAAACCTGACACTCAAAGGTGAATGGTCACCTCCATTATTCTCTTCGCATTTCCACTTTGCCTTCTCTTTCCCAAGGGACTGAATGCAGAATTCCTTCTCTCAGACGTTACAAATGGTGAGACAAGGATCTCGTGTGATGCTAGATGCTTTAGGAGGGATCAGACTCAGTGCGTTAAACAGCATCCGACCGCACTGAGAAACAGTCTCTTCCAGGCCTGATCGCCTCACAGAAAAGCAGTGTCCTGCTGGTGTGCCCGCGCTCACGCAGTCACCGGGTAGACAGCCAGGGCTCTTTCTCACACGGTATTTGCACCGACTCAGGGTCTCATGGGGGATAGAATTCAGGTGCAATGTAATAGTTTCTATTTCGTTTTTATTTGGTGTATTTTGTGCTTCTATTTATAGCAATGGGAAATATGCTTTTACCTTTCAGCTTGGGTTATAATGTTTCCTTTGGAGATGTTTCAATATAATAAATGAATTCAAGTAGAAAAAACACATTGATAAGATGACAGGTTGTTCCCCAAGATGGTGAGGACCACGCACGTGGTGAGGGAATGACTTACTCTGGTTTCTTCACCTGCCGCGCATCCCAGGCTCCCTTGCTCTGCTCTGCACCCCGCACTGATGACAGGACCCTGCATGCATCGGGCCAGCTGCCCTGAGTCTCTATGCCATCACTCTCACCACCACTATCTCCCTCGTCTGCCTGCTAACCTTTGTAATTCTTGAAGCATGAACTTGAGTATTACTCATTCAAGGGGCCCTCCCCAACCCACCCCGCAGCCCAGGCCGGCGGCTCCCATCTCTGTGGTTCCATCGGACCTCGGGCTAGTTTAACCCCAGCGTGTCCACGCAGTGTTGTGACAAACTGCTTACATGCCTGCTCCTTCTCCAGGCTGTGCGCCCCTCAGGGAAGGTCCCCGTGTGTCCCGAGTCCCCAGCCACGGGCCTTATGCAGAGTGGGCACTGAATGAACTCTCCTTTATAGCTGTTCCTTCATGGGATTGTATCATTTGACAGCAGCGAGGCATTGTCACACGATGAGGAAGACAGAGAAATAGGAATATCAACCTACAAGGAGAGACATGTGTGGACAGAGGAGTTGCTGGGGCAAACATGGGAAAGCTAGTCCTATATAATAAAAGGGTAATATGCAAATAGACCAAACGGCAGAACAACCAAACAACCAATGAAAGCATAGTATGCTAATGATATGCTAAAGCTGCTCAACCGCTCGCTATGACGTGTACTGACCACCAGGGGGCAGAAAGTCAACTGATCGACCAGTCGCTATGATGTGCACTGACCACCAGGGGGCAGACGCTCCAACCAGTAGGTTAGCTAGCTGCTGGGGTCCGGCCGATCAGTGAGATGGGCCCGACACGCCCTAGAGCCCTCCTGCAGTCCCTCCTCAGCATGATCATGCACCAGTGGGGTCCCTCAGCCTGGCCTGCACCCTCTCGCAATCCGGGACCTCTTGGGGGATGTCGGAGAGCCGCTTTCAGCCTGATCCCACAGGCCACTACCCTTGGGAGGGTGCCAGATGCAGGGCTCATGGCTGGCAAGCTCTGCTGAGGCAGCTCAAGCCTCTCCTGATCAGGACTGATTGGGCACGAATTCACGGCAGGCACAATGGGGTCAGGGTGAGCAGGAGGGGCAGGTAGGAGCTGCAGGCAGCCCGATCCCTGCAGGCCACTCAGAGGGACCCCAACCATGCACAAATTCATGCACCGGGCCTCTATATAACTATATAAACTTGGTTCACACCCACACTGGGCAACAACGCCACGTCCGATTGATTTAAAATTGCACCTTAATGAGCCCTGTGCCCAGAATAAAGGTTAAAACGAGATCATGGTTCGACTGAAAACAGATGCTGTTTTCAAAGTCTCAGGATTCGCAGGGACGCTCTACAAGGTCCTGAACAAACCGAACCCAGACAAACAGGAAACAAAGCCGGACCGGAGACCATGACTTCCTGTAGCCAATTCTCCTTCTGTGAACTGAGGATTAAGTCACTGAAAATACCAGCAAATGTTTGGAAAATGTTATTTCTCTGCTATTCTCTGTGTGACAGGAAAACCTTCCTAAACTACCTGAGTCTACTTAACTAAAGTGGAGGTTAAAAATATCTCCCCACAGTGAGGCTCTGCGGATCACATGAGAATATACGTACCAGGTACTGGCAGAGAACTGCACTCAGAATTAGTCTGCAGTGCAATTTAATGATGAACAGACCGAAAAGAAAAATCAGAAATTTCATACCTTTAACCCTCACCTGACACAATTTTTGTATTCGGCAGCAAACTTTTTCTATAAAGGGACAGAAATATTTTTGGCTTTGAAGGCATGTGGCCAGTGTCACATTGTTCCATCCCGCCATTATAGGGCAAAAGCTTCCCATGTGATTATGAGTGGACATGGCTGTATTCTAATAAATCTTTATTTTAAACGCAGGCCAGGGGCCAGATTTGGCCCATAGCTATAGTTTTTGCAAAGCCCTGATATAGTAGATTTCAAGATATGAATATGAGTCAAACTTTTGAAAGAGAAATTTGTATTCCTTTATCTTTTGGTGTGATATAACCTAGCATCCAATTGTTTTTTTTTGTTTTTTGGTGTTTTTTTTTTGCTGATCACTGTCTTAGGCCAACATTCCAAAATGAGCAAAATAATCAAATCCACAATCAATGTTGTAAAAAAATAAATAAGGGTGTTATCAATTGGGAAAATACACAATGACAAAAGGCTGTTAGGAATCCATCATTTTAAATGAAGAGTTGACATCTTCATACATTTGAGCACATCCCCAGATGCTCACTGGGAAATTACATTATCCATTTCGTATAACGTGTGCCTCACGCAGGGCTCGGTGTAATAGCTGTGGGTTGAATGGAGAGAATGCTTTGTGGATTCATTTCCGCACCTGTCCTCACCGAATTACATCTTAACTAACCATCTCCCAAGCCCAGCCATCCGAGTTCATGGTGCGAGAGGACTGGCAGCCACAAGCATAATGAGAGGCGTCTGAGAGATGCGGGGTGGCCCCCAAACAAGATGCCAAGGCAGTGAGAGGCACAGCTTCGGGGTTTGCTTTCCGGAAGGCGTCCCTTCCCAGCTGAAGGTGCAGCGCTTTCCCGGCGTTAATTTTCCGGATCTCTAGGCTTTCCTATTACAGCCGATCAAACAGAAACACATTTCTACAGCTAGATTGCTGGGAGCTTGCTCAAGATTGACCCGTGACCTTCAATTCTGAAAAATGGATATGCTTGATTGCTCCACGCTGATACTGAGCATGTTCAATTAATGCTTACATTATGAAGGACGTGCAAACAACACAAAGGGAAATTAAATCCTTTTCACTCTCTGTCTGCGTCTGAGCATTCATAAATGGAAATAAGTGTGACGCGCTGTCCTCAATCAATTTCAGCTCCAGTTCCTGACCTGAGGATGCTATGCGAACCAATATACATTCCCTTAATTAAATGTGGTTCAGCGAGCATTAATGGTATTAAAAAGAGGGGGGGGGATGGGCCTCATATTACTACTCATCATGTTGTTGGAGAAGACAATAGGAAGATGGATGAAAAGGGACGTTGGCAGCGGAGACAGCCGCTGTGTACGTTATCGTAATGATCTCCTCTGATGAGTGATCCCAAAGCAGGACGTTAAGGATGTCACGCGTGTTTGCTCCGGGCTCTCCAGCAAGGTCCGGGGACTATAACCCAGGCGGAGGCGCGACATCATTGTGAGAAATTCGGTGCTGTTTTGGGCGTGCTCACATTCATTTATGAGTTATTTTGACGCCGTTGCAAACATTTCAAGCCTTTTCTGACACCCATTTAAGCAACACGAGATACTTTATCAGACTCAGCCTTCTTCCTAGAACATGAAAAACATGCTGTCCTCCCCCTGGGCTGGTAGCTCCAGCGTATGTTTCCCCTTTCTGACCGCTGCCTCCTTTCCTTCTCGCCTGTCTCCTCTGTCCTCTGCACAGCCAGCGGAGGTCTCCCAAGAAAGCCAGGCGTCCACGGGGCTGTGGTCTGCAGGGAATCCGTGGTTTCCCCGGGGGTTTTCCTATGCAGACGCCTGAAACGGTGCGCCCTATGCTGAGTGTTGTTTTCATCCTGTGATATTCTGGAAAACCATGTGAGAAACTGCTAATTACAGGTGGTCACGGGGATAACTCTTTCCTCCCTTTACTTTGGAGCCTAGGAGAGCAAAGTCTGACAGAGTGGAGGGGTCACAGATAGACACAGGAGGTAGGAAGAGGCAAGTAGCATCTGACTTCTTGGGCTAGGTTATAGTCAGACCATAAAAGACCCTTCTGCAGCACCAGTTGATGTGGAGTACATTGCCTTTGATAAAGATCTATATAAATAAAAGCCTAAGCAACCACTATGACCAACCAGAACGACCAGAATGACCAGTCGACCAGTTGCTATGACGTGCACTGACCACCAGGGGGAAGACGCTCAATGTAGGAGCTGCCCCCTGGTGGTCAGTGTGCTCCCACAGCCAACCTCCCGCAGACCCTCCCCCTGGCCGGCTGCCCCCTCCACATCCCCCCCTTGATCGCCTGTTAAGCCAAGGGACCCCACCTGTGCACACATTCATGCATCGGGCCTCTAGTATGTAATTAAGAGCCACTGGTATGACAAAGTAAGTCTTGGAGAGCAGGTAAAACTTATTAGAGAGGTAAGGATGGATTGCATGTTAGAGTCTTGTGCCAGACTAATAGTGAATACAAGAAAATGACAGACACCTCCTTCTCCTAACTCCTGGGGGTTAAGTTCCAAGATAAGGAATTAGAACCTATGGAAGCTTCAAACTGACATCAGGAATCTGCTGGCCTTGTTTGGTCCTGAATGTATTCTGACCAGGAAGATCCTGGAGAAGCTAAGCAAAGATCTTGGTCCTCCAGCATTGACGTCTTTTAAGAAGAATGTCCCACTGCTACTGGGGGCTCCAGAATCAGGCATTTTCCCTTTATTTATTATTGTTTAAAGTATTACATGAGTCTCCTTTTTCTCCTATTGACCGCTCCCCAGCCATTCCCCCCTCCCCAGGACAAGCCCCCACCGCCCCAGTGTCCATGACCATTGGTTATGTTAATATGCATGCATACAAGTCCATTGGCTGATCTCTTATACCCGCCCCCTCCCCCCTCCCCGGCCTTCCCTCTGACATTTGATGGTCTGATCAATGCTTCTCTGTCTCTGGATCTATTGTTGTTCATCAGTTTATGTTGTTCATTATATCCCACATATGAGTGAGATCATGTGATATTTATCTTTCTTGGACTGGCTTATTTCGCTTAACATAATGCTCTCCAGGTCCATCCATGCTGTTGCAAATGGTAAAAGTCCCTTCTTTTTTATAGCAGCATAGTATTCCATTGTGTAGATGTACCACAGTTTTTTTAATCCACTCTTCTGCTGATGGGCACTTAGGTTGTTTCCAAACTTTAGCGATGGTGAATTGTGCTGCTATGAACATAGGGGTGCACATGTCCTTTCTGATTGGTGTTTCTGGTTTCTTAGGATATATTCCTAGAAGTGGGATTCCTGGGTCTAATGGGGCATTTTCTTTAACTTCCCGAGACTCTGAATGAAAGAAAACCCACATTTTTTGGTGAAATGAGGAACCTACTTTGATTAAATTAGTTTTAGTTGACCATGGGAAGGGCTATCGAAGATTTTTATCACATTATTTTATCTGGTTTTGATAACCAACTCTGTTAGGTTAGACTAAGAACAGAGGGATACCCAGGGTCTCTGCCCTCCTCACATCAACCTAATGCCTTTCCTGTATTTTTAGCTTCAAGTTCTTCTTCTCTACCAGCTTTTAAATGTGCTCGGATCGCCTCAAGCTTAAAAAACCACCACCACAATACGTGTCCAAAAGGAGACGAGGAGGAGGAAGGGAAAAAGAAAAGCCTCCGAGCTGTCCTCTGCTCGTGTTTTCGTTTGTATGCAGCCCTCTCCTCCTCTGCACAGCCACGTTTCTTAAGAGATTTCTCTGCAGCTGTTCTCGCCACATCTTTACAACCTACTTACACTGGAATTTGTCTCCTATGCCCACAACTCCACCAGAAATATTCCCACCAAATCCCCCAATGACCCTGTAGTTAAATGTCGAGGCCATCTTTTAATCTGATCGTACTGATCCTCAGAAGCATCCACGACTGTCAGTCTCCTCTTCCAAACCTGCTTGGCTCCCATGATGCTTCACTCTTCCAGTTGGCTTCATTCGCCTTTGGCCTCCTCTTCAGCCTCCCGTGCAGGCTTCATTTAGGGTCTGCCTCTAAATGTCAATATTAAGATCTGAATGTTCTCTCCTCTTTTTCACTCCTTGCATCATCTCAAACCTGTCCCCAGTGTTAATTATGAATTTTCTACCGATGATTCCTAAACCTTTATTACTAGAAATCTATTTTTTCGAGAGCCAGTTTGTTGGTGAAAATCCTCTCTGGTCATCTGAAATTGGATAGCTCACATGTACCATATGAAATACATGTCAGAGAATAAACCTATAATCTTTCCCTAAAAGAAGAACTATGTCCACCCCCTGTACTCCCAGTGATTAAACTGCAACCCAGTTTTTGCAAACCAAAGCCTCAGATTCAGTTAGGGCTCCTCTCGGTCAATTGCCCACGGGCTGTCATTGTCCGTCTCTGAATCTGTCTCTTCCTTTACATCCTCACTTAAGCTAATTACTTTGGCCAAGGCAGTGCTATTTCCCCTTAGCTTACTGCGATGGCTTCTGTTTCATTTCCCAGTGTGCAGCTTGCCCAACTGCTACCCTCCGCAGCCAGATCCTCCTCTAAATGCTCATTCGTTTGTGCCACGTTCAGCTTCCTCTCGTCTCTCCGACCACTCCAGCCAAGTCTCTGGCCACTTCCCTTTGCTCTCTTCTTTCCAGCCATAACGTGAGAATTCTCTTACATTTAGGCCTTTGGATTCTGCCTAAAAAATAGTCTTCCTATAAAGTGCCACGTTTACCCTTCTCATTCTTCAGAATTCTGGGTAAATGATACCTTTTTTTTTCTAAGAAAATCTTAGCATCTCCCAATTCTCACCCCAAACTAATATAGTGGCCCTTGCTATGATTCCCTTCATATTTACTGTATTTTATTATAAATGTTGGCTTGATTGCCTATAAAGTCTAAAAAAGACGATTGGTGATTATTAGTAGACAGGACCATAATTAGACATCAATAGAGCATCCCCTCAAAAGATGAAACACGTAAAATTGTTATTTTGATATATTATTTATGGACATGGAAAACTATTTTTAATAATCTTCTATGATATCTTGATAAGTGAAAAAATTAGGGTTCAATATCACATGCATACTATGTTCCAATTACTGATCATTAAACTTGCTTTAAAACAGAAAGAGGAGTGGAACTTCCAGAATGGTGGAATTAATTAATCCTACTACTTAGAGGTAGCCATTTGTGAATAGTTAGGAATCCCAGCTGCTGAAAACATACTCTACTACAGGTGGCTTAAGCAAAACTCTTTTTAAATAAGACATACTTTGATGCACCAAGAAATATGGCTTATGATCTACTATTTTGTAGGTAAATTTGAGAGAGAATGCTATTTCACATTATTAGATCTTTTGATGTATAAACAAAGGATGTCTTAATTCATTTACATCTTCAATTTCATTTATCCATGTTTTGTAATCTTCAGTACACAAGTATGAATGTTTTTTCAATTTATTTTTAATGTCATTATAAATAGAATTGTTTTATTAATTTTACTTTCATGTTGTTCATTCATAATGTACAGAAAGACAATTGATTTCTGTAAAGGTATCTTGTATCCGGTAACACTGCTGAGACTAGTTATTAACAGCTTTCCAAAGCCCTCTGTGGACTTCTAAATCTGTAAATCTTCCTTTTATGTCTGTGGCCAAGCCCTTGCTTGCCCAGCCAGCGTTGCAGCCTCAGGCAGCTGGGATGGTGAACAGTTGCTGCTGATCGTTTTTCCCACACATCAAGGTAGATGTTGCATTACCTCTGCTGACACAGCCTCAGGAATTACACATCACCATTTCTGCCATCTTCTATTAGTTCCAGTAAGTCATAAGCTCAGATCCAAAGAGAAAGGATACAGATCCTACCTCTCAAAGGGAGAGGGTCATGGTAATATCATTGAATGACTCATGGGATAAGATTTGTTGTTGGATTATCTTTGGAAAAGGTAACATGTCACACAAATGATACCATGATATTCATTCGTTTTTCATACATGGTCTCATAAGCACCATTGTGGTGGCTAACGAGTTGTCCTTTTGGTGCCTGAAGCTGATGGTCACAGTTAAATTGAATTCACCAACTGTCACTTTTAATGGTATGTTGATGTGGCCATCTCTCAGTATTTAATACAATTTCTAGCTCCATATGTGAGAGTACAAACTCTCTAAATTGAAGCCATTTGTGAAAAGACAAAGATATCTACATAAATGGGCCGAGTTAAATTGCATGAAGAGACGTGTTAGAATCCTTAAAAGCAAGGTTAAGAATGAATTCCAGGGCCTTTAGAGACAGAGATACATGAAAACATATCCTGTTGGGTCACTTGCCTAAACTACAATGTAATATCCATTCCTCTCCATGAAATGCTAGGAATGCAAGACTCTATCTTATCAGTTGTTGCCATCTGTCATTGAGAGTTTTAAACCTTGTTTGCAGAATTCTTGGAGGTAAATGAACACAAATCTGGAGGAAATGTAAAAAGCTACAGGAAATCTGTAAGCATAGCCAGTTCTTCAAAGGAAGCTCACCTTAAGATTAGGGGCATATCAGCTCTCCTGTAACATCTAATATTGTGGGGAACCTAGGTGATACCTGAATAGTTTATAATAATAATTTAATTAGTTTTCTACCAAGCCCAATTTATTTTACTGTTACTTTTCAATGAAAGAATTGCTAGATGGTGAATTAATACATAGTCTACACTCTTGCTTTGCGTCACAGTAACCTCTGTCATTGTGATGGCGTGTGCCCAGTAATTGACTTTGAAATATTCCAATCTGCAGAATGATCACTCTTTCCAGCGACGCAGACTAAGGTGACTAAGGTTTTGATTGATTCAACTGTTTGGGCCTGACGTTTCCGGCTGGGATTTCAGGATTGGTGCCCACAGGATTTGTTCCTTCTAGAACCAGCTTAGACTGCGCGGAGGGAATTACCGGCCTGTAATGAAATGTAAATTAATTCCCCTTTCTTTGAGGTTCAAATAAAGTTCAGTGAGACAAGTCTGCCCAGTAGTTAATAAGCCCCAGTACTGGAATAAGCCCCACTCCGTAGGATAGAGTCATAAATGTCCCACATTTCTTTTTCATTATGAACATAAATAGCACTCCCCGCTCTCTCCCCTGTGATCATCCCCCAAATAAACGGGGTGACAAAGCACGTCGATGCGCCGGGGAGGCCCAGGAAGTCCCATCGCATCCAGTATCGTTCCCGGCCCGTTTCCCGTTTGGTTTCCAGCTCCTTCAAGTGGTTTCTTTCACGTCTGAAGGCCCCCCCGTTGCCTGGCTGGTTAATTCACCCCCAGCCTCCCGCTGTGTGTGCCTTCTTCGCCCTGACGGGGAGCAGGCCAGAGCACCCCCGCTGAGTGGCAGGCGTGTGGGGAGCTCTTGGGGAACCACCCGGATGCAGAGCGCTGATGCTCGTGGGGAGGGCGGCAGAGAGAACATTTAACACACAAGCCTGCCAGGCAGAGCGTAGACAGAGGGCCGAAACCTGCGCAATCGCAAGGCGTTAAAATGCTCTTTCCTCCCCGCACCAAGGGCTTTTTCAATGTTTGTTATTCTCGTTCCTTTCTTCTAACGCCATATCTACCTCCAGCTTGAAAACTTCCACCTGCGTGCCTTCAGGAAAGTCCACCAGAGTTCTTCTATAGATATTGCTTCCATTTAACTTTTAAAATACGTTTTTATTGATTTCAGAGCGGGGGAGGAAGAGAGTGGGAGAGAAACATCGATCGGCTGCCTCCTGCACACCCCCTACCAGGGATCAAGCCCCAACCCAGGCATGTGCCTGGGCCAGGATTTGAACCAGCGACCACTCGGTGCAGGGGACAAGGCTCAACCAACTGAGCCACACGGGCCGGGGCACCCCACTTAATCTTAATGACATCAGTATCTCCTTGCGTGATTCTCGGTTATTTTACACCGATGACTTCATTCCTCAGAACAGCTGAGAACGCAAGGGACTTAGCAATCTGCGCCGGCAATCGAAGTCCTTAGTATCTAATGCTTCCATTTCAGCACAGCGAGAGGACAAAGACGGCGATTCTAGGAAAGTATAGACTAGACGTACCTGCTTCTGCGAACGCCATGCTCAGACCTTCACATGTAAAGCTAATGGGAATCCAGAGAACTTCAACGGAGCTCCAATAAGAGCAACGCGCACACTTTAAAGGCAGAGGACACGACCAGCATCTCCTTAGAAAGCACCTGGTTTGGGGAGGGTCCCTCAGAGAGGGCCGGCCGCCCAGCAGTGAGCTGCTCCCCGGCAGTCCCCGCCGCCCCGCCTCGCAGACACCGTGGACAGCACCGGCTCTCTGGGGATGTCGCCAGGTGCATACCTGAACTTCAGACTTCGTTTTGTTGGGTTTGCACGGGGAGGTTTGCTTTGGAACGTGAGGGAGCCGTCACTGAAGAAAGCCAGAGGCTCGGCTCCTCCAGGAGGAGTCAGACCCGCGGTCTTGTTGTGCGGGCGCTGACGGCACTTCTGCCGCTGGGCCTGCGTGGCCCCGGGTCTCCAGGGAGCAGAGCCCGTGTGACATATGGGGACCGACAGGCAGACGGTGGCTCTGCGGGACTGGCTGACACCTATGGGGGCTGAGAAGTCCCGGCTCTGCTGACTGCCGGCTGGAGGCCTGCGGGCACCGCTGGTCCAGTTCCAGGCCGGTCCTGAAGGACCGAGACCCAGGGCCGGTGGGATAAGGGCAGCAGGAGTCTGAAGGCCTGAGGGCCAGAGCACTGATGGCCAAGGGCAGGAGCAGGTGGGCGTCCCGCTCCAGCAGAGAGAGCAAGCTCGTCCTTCCTGCCTTTTCCCCTCCAGGCCCTCAGCAGGTTAGAGGGTGCCCACCCACTGGGTGAAGGTGGACCTCTTCCTGAAACACCCTCACAGAACACACCCAGCTGGTATTTCACAGCCGCTGGGCATCCCGTAGCCGGTGAGGTTCATGGGTAAAAGTATCCGCCGCATGCATGGCTCCCGGTTCCTCATTGATTGTGCTTAGCACGGGAAGAGGCAAACTCTAGACTCTAACTGCACAGGGTGGAGCCAGGATTTTAACCACCTATTTACCCCGCTGTGCGTAGCGCAGTAACAGCATGTTCCAGACCATAGAAGTTACCTGGGTGAGCCCACTAGTCATTCCGCCATTGACATACATGCGTTCTACAAAAGCATTTTCTTCAAAATCTATTTTTTTCTCTTGCATATGCATACCCCATGGACACGGACAACAGCTTAGTGAAGGCCAAGGGAGGGGATGGCCAGGGTGGGTGGAGATGTGCAAGGGGTGGGGGGGATAGGGACACATGCAATTATGTCAACGTGAAAAATTTTAATGAAAAATTTTGCTGATATATATCTGTCAAGGTGGTTTTCTGTTCTCCAAATCTCTCTCTTCCACTCGGTCAACCATTTGCTATAATACCAGGCACAGGAACGGTTATTTTTCTGCTCAGAGACATGCAGTGCCCACCGCTGCTTATAATAATGTGAGCCTGCGCAGCCTGGCTCGGAGGTGCTCTGCTCCGCGCATCTCTGCACGTGCACTTGTTAGGCATCATCCACATCCTTTTAGTCGCCTTTCAATGACCCTGCCTCGATTGGGCAGCGATGATCCTGTGAGAAAATGACAAAAGCAAGGAGTGAACCTCGGGACTCACAGTTATGAGAGAATGGAGAGATGCAAGTAAATACTTGCAGTGCAAGGAGGTGGTGCTGCATAGAGGAAGGCGTTCTCTGCGGCACCGAGAAAGGAAGAGCCCGCTGAGCTGTGGACAACTTCCCAGAGGACACGCACTGATTGAGCTGGTGACAATGAGTAGGAGTTTGTCTAACGGCTGAGGAGCCAGCAGGTATTTAAGAAGGAAAGAAGAGAGGGAGCAACATATAAAGGCATTGCCCAGCTGGTGTGGCTTCGCAGTTGAGTGTTGACCCAGGAACCAAGAAGTCACTGGTTCAATTCCTGGTCAGGGCACATGCCCGATTGTGGGCTCAGCCCCCAGTGGGGGGCATCCAGGAGGTAGCCGATCAATGATTCTCTCTCATTGTTGCTGTTTCTCTCCCTTTCCCTTCCTCTCTCTATATATTATCGATTTATATGCCAAGTTCAGGGCATGATCCACAGCATGACTGTGGAGGTTGTCCAGGGACAGAGTGGTGAGAAATAACTTCATGGAAGAACATGACAGCAAGACAAGGGCGAACCTCATGCTGAGAGCCATCGGTGGTATTTTAAGTCGAGCACTTTCGTGGCCAGGCTCGGTTTTATAAAATAAAGCTGTGAATAGAGTAGAAGATTGTCAGAAAAAAAGCAAAAACTAAAAGCAAAGAGAGTTGTTGTAAAAAGTCATTGAAGTCACTCAGGTAAGATATGATGAGAAGGCAGTTCCTAATTGGGGCTGCTGATTTGTTAGAAAAGAGATAATTCTGAAATATTTTTATGAGAAATGATGACTCTTCAGATATGACAGCTGAGAAAGAAGATGAAATGATTGGTGATGACTATTACCTTTATAGAGTGGGTAAAAGGGTCAAAGACAGGGCCACGCTATAAGATAAGGACAGCAGGAAGAGGATGTAAAGGAATAAGCTGTGAAGACTGAAGAAAGACTTCCCATTACTACAAGAAAAAGGGAACAAAAATGCTTACAGATGAATGACAGATTGGCTGGTTTAAAAATGATGAGTTCTTTAAAAAAAATTTTTTTCAAATGAGTTTAAGTCAAAGAATTAGTGAGGAGAGGATGTAGAGACATTTTGAAAAGCCAAGGTATATAAAAAAGTCACTTCTAAGAGGGTAAAGGCAAGCTAGGCACTACTGAGAGCATATAAGAGGTCTGCAATCCAGATAATAAAATAAAGACTTAAAATTCTGATACGTGGTTTTTGGGAAATAAGGAACATTTTCATTGTCAACAGGAAGAGAAAGTCTGCTGAGAGGGGTGCAATCTTTGGGCCATGATGTGAAGATATCACAGAGGGACTGGCCTGAGGGAAGTCTACAGAGGCCGTGGACAGCAGCGACAGAACCATGCCCCCAATTAATTTTTAAATGGATTTCACGACAAAATTGAAGGAAAAGTACAGAGATTTCCCACATAACCCCGGCCCTTACCATCATCCCCCACCCAAGAGTACATATGTTATAACTGATGAACCCACACAGACACACCATCATCATCCAGAGTCCTCAGTCTGCATGAGAGTTCTCTCTCGGTGTGGTTCATTCTAGGGTTTGAATAAATGCATAATGGCATGTACCCACCTGCTGGAGGCAAATACCAAAAAGTAGTTAACATATAAATGCGAGAGGTCCGTCAGAAGGCTGATGGACTTTGATATTCAGCAAGGGCTGAGAGTCAGCATTATATTCCCTGCTGCTGGCTGAATGGCTGAAGGCAATCCCCTAACCTGATAATCCTTTATTGTTTACCAAACCTTACCATTGATGTCTGTCTGCTTTGCTAAAGGGCAAATGTGTATTCTAGTAAATAAAAAGCTATGGGTCCGGACATTCAGAGAGCCATTCCACTAGAGAAGGGCCTCCGCCTGGTTCCCCCGATGCTTCCAAATTTATATTTCTTATCTAGTATATTCATTTGCACGTGGCCCCGTCTCCAGACTCTGAATCCTTGCTGTGAAAGGTTGAGGCACCCACCATTATCATACGTGCGGAAGAGTTCCACTGGCTTAGAGGCCCTCTGTGCTTTGCCTGTTCATCTTTCCTTCGCTCATCACCTCTGGCAACCGCTGATGGTTTCACTGCCCCCATAGTTGCCCTCTCCACCAATGTCAGGGAGCTGGGGTTATATGGCATGCAGTCTTTCCTTCGTGGCTGCTTTCACTTGCCCCTGATTGATTCTGAAGCAGCTGAAACAGACCAATTTGTGTCCATCTTCAGAGATTTAAAGTCAATGAATATCAGTACATTTTTTGAGGAATCAATAAAACAATAACCTGCTTTTTTAAGTATTGTTCTGACTATTCTGCTATTTACATATAAAACACCTCAATAGTACAAAGCAATGTTGTGTTGTTTTCATTCATTAGATGTGAAGCAGAAGCACCAACTTGAAGAACACAATAAATTGATTTTTAGACATTTTTTATTTCTATTGAAATTATTGGGGGTGACCTTGGTTAATAAAATTATATAGGTTTCAGGTGCACAATTCTACAATACATCAGCTGTATATTGTATTGTGTGTTCATCACCCAAAGTTAACTGTCCTTCCATCACCTTTTACCCTCTCTTTACCCTCTCCTTCCTCCCCCAGCCCTCTTCCCTCCGGTATTCACCATACTGTTGTCTGTGTCTATGAGTGGCTTGTTTTTTTCCTTAATTCATTCTCCCTTTTCACCCAGCCCTCCAAGCCCTCTCTCCTCTGACAGCTGTCAGATGAAGAACATAGTAAGTTTCAGTTTTCAGTCCTGCTCCCTGACAGCCTTTTCCCATAAATTACTTCTGTAGAAGATTCGCTTCCAGGGCCATCATACTACATCCCTTTAAAACTGTCCATAACAAGTTCCATGCTTCCTAAATGTGTTACTCAAACCACCCTTTGTGGCCAGGCCTCTTTCAGTGGGTGGGTAAGCCGTGAGGATATTGTTATTTGAATTTTACTTTTCAAATATTTAATTTGGTTTGAATTCATTATGCGTGTTAGGTTATTTTATATCTCTTCTCTTCTAGATTTTTCTTTTTTAAATACTCTACTTTGGAAGTATACTTTTGTATATCTCATGTTTGCAGTTATTCAGTAAGTTCTATTTTAACTCTCTTTATCATATCTTCTATGTGAAAAAAGTGTGGCATTTCACACCCAAACTGACAGTCAAAACACCTGTGTGAGATGCAGATTTGAAGAGCATTAACACATACACGTAGAATGTCAACTAGCAGAGGAAGAGTTATTAGAATGATATCATTTCAAAATTACAGTGCACAGACAAAAATAAAGGGAAATAAAATTTTAGTTATAGAGGATCATAAATATTAATTATAGCCAACTCGCTACTCAGTGGTGGATAGAATATTGCCCACGATTATTAACACACTGCCTGAAGATTCCGTGTTTGTTTTACACTCCTATGCATACGATTTAGTTCAGTGAGATTTCAACATTCCGCAAATTAAGCCTATGTGCATAACATTTCAAGTATAACATCATGCGGGCTATTTATTCAGTCCTATGCAGTGCAATTAAGACTCACGGAGATAGCAATTTTCATCACAATCACAGTGAGACACTCGGCTCACTTATGAACACGGAGATATGCTACCCGTTCTGATTGCTAATACGGAACAGAAGGTCCAGAATGAGTCATCCTCTCCATTCTCTAACTTTTTATTTTTTTTCCTGTAGCAGCTGTTAAACTTTTTGCAAAAGTTTTCTCGGTTTTCTTTTATAGCCAGCACTGAGTGGAGCTCATAGCATTGGCTCGGGGAGTTCAGATGAACTTGCAGCCTTTACGAGAAGTCATAAAGCTCCAGTCAGATTTTATACGAGGTGTTTTTTCTTCTTCAGATCCACCAGGGAGAACACGATGACCTCACCATCTCCTGTTATGTGCGCGGAAAGGGCGATTTCAAAAGCTGGAGCGAGTAGGAGCGCCACCACCAAGAAATGCCTTGACTTGTTGGCTCCTCACTCAAGGTCTCAAGGTTTCTAAAGTCTCTTGATGCAAAGGATCACATTTTTGTTGAGACTTAAACTCCAGTCTCAATTATATGTTACAACAGGTGAGTTCCTTCGCTCATCAAAATAGGAGCACGTATTTGAAATTCCTATTGTGTCCTAAATTCTGTGTGACTTAAAACATGCAGCCGCGAATATTAGGAAGCTTAAAATCTGGTTTAGAATATGTTGTGCATGCAGTGAAAATTAACAGAAGCATTGGCTGAGGGGATATTACATTAAAGAAACATCATAGTTACAAGAAATCAGAGGCAGAAGAGGCCCTATGGACGGAGGTGTTCACAAAGTTCTGATGTAGCCGGTGGCAAGTGAGCCCAGCCCGAGTGATGGAGAGGCCTTGAGTCGGGGGGGGGGGGGGGGGGGCGGGGGGGGGGGGAGAGGTGGCTGCCCGATACCTCCCAGGGCGCTGCTTCACATGAGGAGAGACTTCCCAACCGCAGGAGGCCTCCTTACCCTCACGCCCAGTCCACCTGCACCTGAACCCGGCCGCCAGGCTGGCGGCTACAACAAGTCAGCCAAGGGTGTCTGCCCTTGAAAGTTCAAAGGTCCTCTCTACGGAGGCCCCAGGATGTGTCCCCGGTCTGGGCACCCAGGGGAGCCTGGGGGGGGGGGAGGGTGTGCCTTCCATCTGGTACCCCTGTGCCAGCCAGCACTGAGGAGGAGGTCACAGGATGTAGGTGGAGAGGAGCTCACCACCTGTGCCTGCCACTGACGGGGTGGGCAAAAGTGCCCCCATGTGCAGCTCGTCCTATTGAACATGCACCCAACAGACTCCCACGTTTCTAGGAATAATTTCAACTCCTTGGCTAAGGGATCACATGACCAAGCAAGGCCGGAAGACATCTAACCTAAAAGGAAAGGGAGATCATCCAAAAACAAACACACAACAGAAAAGCAGAAGCAGCAGGAAGTACACGGGAAGGAGTTACGTTTAAAGCAGCGCCTAGAAGCGGTGCCTGTGTCAGGAATGACATGAGACTTGTTTTTTGAAGGTGGATCCTACAGCGCTGGTTGAACACAAATACAAGTTCATCAGAGGAAATGTAGAAAATAGAAAGAATAATGAATGGGAAGATTAACAGATCTCACATCCTATCACCGCCCTCGTCCTCTTCATATTTCATTGTTTATCTTCCAATCAGATAAATCATGTGTAATATGTGTGTGTAATTCTTTTAGAAGGTAAGGATCCTAATGAATATTTAGCTTTATTTGGATTTTTTACTTGATCTTATGTTGAGCATTTATGTTATTATTATTTTTTTCAAAATTCAAGATCTCAACCATGGACTTATAAAATATTTTCTTATTATTTGACTTAGTCCCCCCACCCCCCCCCCCCCCCCCCCAGTTTTTGCTATTATGCTAATGCTGTCGTAAATATTTCTTATTCACATTCTATTATTTCTTACAATGTATTTTTCTGGGAAGTTGCATTAGGGTCTTGAGTTCATGTGAAAAAGACTCCCCGAAAGACAGCGGTTGACCTGAGGGAGTTAGTTTCTCTCTCACGGAAAAGTGCAAAGCTCGGTGGTTCTGGGACACGGGGCACATCCTCCATCCATCAGCACAGGCTTCCTGCTCTGTCCCCGCACGGGCTGCTCCACGTGTCTCACACCTCTCAGAAAGAGGGAATGAAGGACACGGGTCTGCCTCTTCTAAGAATGTGTCATGCAATTGTCATATGCCATTTCCGGTCCGTTCCAGTTGGTCTGTTGTCGTTTTATGATCACAGCATCCAAGGAAGGCTGGGAAAGGCAATCCTGGGTGGTGGCCAGTGCCCTCTTTACATTCACACACAACTCTGTTCACCTTAGTCGAACATCTCCTAAAATTCGAATTAAAAGACGGGTGGGTGGCTCTAGTATAAAACGGGGGGAAGGGAGAACGGGCCTGTGGCAGGGTGCTTGGTCCAGAGCACAGACAGTTTTCCTAATTCTGGAAATCCTCCAAATGGTACTCCCCCAATAGTAGACAGTTCCCGGGCACTCAAGGCATTCGGTTTAATCCCAGAAAATTTCCTGGGCCATTATTTCCAAGAGTATTGGTAAAGCAGATAACTATTCTTCTTTTTTTGGGACATGAAGCATGTTAGCCTGTTACAGACCCTAAAGTGTCCTGCAGTAAACCCGTCTTTAATTAGAATGTTAAAGGATGGTTGACTAAGGTGGAGAGGGTTGTGTGTGAATGTCAAACTTGATACATACAATGACTTTCTTGGCCATCATTTCAGGGAATAATCACCGAGGGCTTTTCTTGGATTGAACAGAAAGCAAGGAATTTCTGGATGACCAATGTAGACATGTCGGAATGTTTTCTTGTGTCAGCCCCTGGACAATTTCACACTAACTAATACAATGTGGTGTCCCCTCAGCTATTCACTGCTCCATCTTTAATGTGTTTCCTTTCAGTTGAAGCCAGCCACACCTGTTTCTGTCTCTGCCTGAGGGTTATGGCCTCCTGCCCACTCCCATCATGTCAGCGCTAATACCAGCGCTAAACCACTTTCATCTGAGCTGCTCTGAGCCCATCCTGATGGAGGTCGCATGTTCCAGTTCATTCTCTGCATTCATGTGAGTACTTTTTTAATAACGATAATTTCTTTGTGAACATGTCCTTCTTAAAAGACATGGATGGCGCCCTATTGCTATTTGAAAGAAGTCCAGAGAGGTACTAAGGGTCATTCAAAAGCCAATTCCAACTTACCTTCCTACTTCTTTTATCCACTGTGGTGGTCACAGGACCTAGTCTTTTCAGAACCAGGTTTCTTAATTATCTGTAAGAATCTGAGGAGTTGTCTGATAAAAATGAAAATTTCCAGATCGCCTTACTTGGTACCTGGACCCAGGGCAGCATTTAAAGAACCGCTCAGCCTCCTGGACACCAACGTTGATGGCAGCTGTAGCATCCCAGAATTTGCATGAGCTCTCACACCCCGTCTCACTCCTGGCTCTTCCCTCTGCTTGGACCCCTCCCCATTTTCCTGTTGAATTCATATCTACACGCCGATATTTCTTCCAATGTGATGAAGTGGTCATCGTTTCACCATCCTTTCTCAGCGTTGCTCCCTCTTCTCTCAGGATAGTTATTTGTCGCTTTCCCTGGAGTGTGAGCACAGGTATTAATCTGCATCACCTTATCGGGGTCCACAGCTCCTCACTAAATTTTCCTATTAGAAAATAGAAATGTAATGACTATTTGCTAAACTACTATTAGCTATAACTGCAAGTATATTCTCTTCTTGATGAAAAAAGCAAGTCAGTGAGAAAGAGCTGAGAACCATATGATTTCACTCATATGTGGGATATAAAACTGAAACTCATAAACACAGACAACAGTATGGTGGTGACCAGAGAGAAGGGGGTTGGGGGTAGTAAAGGGGCCAAATATATGGTGAGGGAAGATGGTGTAACTTTAGGCAGTGAGCATACAATGCAATATACAGATCATGTATCATAGAATTGTACACTTGAAACCTATATCATCTTATTAACCAATGTTGCCTCAATACATTTAATAAAAAACAGATAAGATTCAGTAAGTTAATATGAGCTGTGAAAGCACAGAGGAATGCATTAATAACTCCCTTAATATTGGCACACAAAAATAAAAAGCTTAAAATGAGATTTTTATGTATTTGTGCTTTAGTGTCATGAAGAAAAATGATTTATAGGTCAACATTTATGTTATTTGTACATGCTGCTGCTGAGGTTTTCCGCCTCTCAAATTGTTTTCTGAACTGAAAATTCTCAAGTGTCTAACGTGGAAAATCTTGTAGAAAAGCAATCAAAGAAAAAATTTAATTCAACATGACTCCATGTATCTCTCTGTTTGGGAAAAATATTCTTGTTAGTGTTTTTTATTTGTTTCTGCGGTAAAATTTATCAAGTCAAATATAATGGTTCTTGCCCTGAAGAGCCCACATGCTCCTCAATCTGCAGTCGCCCTTTATTTCCCCCCGGGGTGAGAGCCGCACAGTGGGTGTGCTCTGCCCGCGTTAGCCAAGTGATGAAGGACCATGTCTGCACGTGGAATGCTCAGCACGTTAATGAATGAATAGATAATCCCGAGTTTTATGGGATAATATGGAGCACATGGGACCCAACTACAGGTAACAGCTTGCCTCTCTGGGGTGTTTACACATTGTCTTGGTAAGCCCACACTTTCCCAGTCTGTGGACAGAAATTCACTTTCCCGGTCCTGTCCTATCGCCAGCCCGGCCTTAATAGTGAGCAACCTGATAAATCCGGCAAGACATGTTGTGCCCAAACCCGCACTGGGAAGGGTATGACTCATTTTGCATTTTACAAACAAGCATCTGATGTGCCGAGGAGTCTTTGGAACGACATGTCTCCAGAAATGCGTCTCGCTCTCCTCCTTTATTTCTGGTTTGTACTTGAGTACCTGGATTTCGGACCGATCGCTGCTGATTAACCGCAAACCAGGAGCCGGCTTTGCCGCGGTGCACTTGGCCAGGGCCCCCCGGTCTGCGCGTATTTAGGTGTGGGCGGGGGTCTATCTCACATCCATGGATCATGGAAGACCACGATGCCACATTTCTTCTGCCGGGAGATGCCTGTTCAGGGAAAAGGATGCGGCCCGCCGAGGAACGGATCTGTACCAAGTCAAGCAGGGTGTTGGGTCCCCACTGGAACGTGAGAGGACCCTGCTGACCAGCGGCCTGGGAGTCAGACTCCAATGAGCGCTGCAGGTGCCAGACAGGTGTGCCCGGGTCGGCTCTGCCTCGTCACTGCCCCCCATTACTTACCTCTCAGCATACTGGCGGCCGCCGGGGAGTCCTGTGCAGTAGCCAGGGCAGTCATGCCAACCCCTCAGATGGAAGTGACGCTCAGACCGGGTAAGGGACTTTGTCGGGTAGAAAGTATTGACTTGAAATCAGTCCTTTTGCTTCCAGATCTTTTAAACAGCATTGTGTAAGATAAGACTATGATAAAGGCAATTATATCCCAATGGTTAGAATTCAATTCAATTAAGTTATAATTAAAACAGACAATACGATGGGAATAGAACGCATTAATTCCTACACACCAGGGCCTACAACTAGATCAGTACAACAGAACTTCCTGTGGTGATGTAAATATTTTATTCAGTGGAGGAGACACTGTTCACATGTGGCTAGTCCAACTGAGGGAGTGAAAATTTAAATTTAATTTTAACTAATTCAAATTTAAATGTCACAGGGGAGCAGTAGCTACCATATTGAACAATGCAATTCTATAGTCTTAAGATTAAGATTAAAAAATTAGCTGATGAATGACAAAAAAAATGAGTCTTAGTATCCAAGACTATATGACACAATTTATTTGAAGTGAAATACATTGAATTAACACTTAAAAATAAACATGGCCCCAACATGTAAAATTGTGTGCACACACAAAACTCTCCGGGGATGCTAACGGTTGCTCCTGTGGTGGTTGGAACCAGTATTGATATGACACGATGGCAACCCTGCAGGCTGGAAGCTCTATCACTGCTGGTTACTCACACAGTTCCAGGGGATGACTAAATCGGACCCATAAAATGACAGGCGGAAAGGTCACATGCCAAGTGCAAATACTACACATTACTGGACACTCCTTACTCTGTGGCAGGCCGCTTCCCAGGACTAGGTGAAGGCGGGGCAACTGCTCGTCCTGTGGGCGTTATCTGATGACACGGTGGACAGTCTGTAGGGAATGGAGGGCTCTGTCCTGCAGGAGAGCGTGTCAGCGTTGCCTCCTTCCAGTGGCTTCCACATGCAGCCCACGCTGCCCTCTTCTCCCCACTGTTTCTCTCGCATCAGCTGTCACCGAGACATTGATGTTCACAGAAAGCCACCTAACTGACCCTCTCCAGGAATGATGACTGAGACCAGACTCTACCTGAAGGAACAGAACCAGAATTCGGAGCAACAGCAAAGCAAGGGTGGAACCAGTGACAAGGTTCGTCTGCAGCCTTAGCATCTCCCTGGGAGGCGCTCCAGGCAGCCATTTCAATCTCATAACAAATTAAAACGGAAGGGAAATCTTCTTCCTGTAATTGCCCAATATGCACACAACTGAACACGGATGCGTTTTAGGTCATTCCACGCTGTGTGATTAAACCACTCTAGTATCTTTGGAGTGTTCCGTGATAAGAAGGGAAACTGACCAGGTCCTCAGCAGCAGCAAAGGGGAGCACTTTCATTCCCTGCAGCATGGAACTCGCCGTGGAGATCTCACCGTGACCATCACAGGATGCAGGATTTGGGGCAGGAATCGTTCTGTGACGGACACGGGTCTCGCTTGTGGCTAATTTTACTCAGCCACGCAGCACCAGGCCTCGTGGTGTCCACATACACCAGATGACCCCCAACCATAAAATTATTTTTGTTGCTACTTCATAACTGTAATTTTGCTACTGTTATGAATCGTAATGTAAATATCTGTGTTTTCCAATGGTCTTAGGCTCTACACTGTCACGACCCACAGGTTGAGAACCATTGCTGTAGAGCCTAAGACCATCAGAAAACACAGATATTTACATTACGATTCATAACAGTAGCAAAATAACAGTTATGAAGTAGCAACAAAAATAATTTTATGGTTGGGAGTCACCACAACATGAGGAACTGTATTAAAGGGTCGCGGCATTAGAAAGGTTGAGAACCACTGCACCAGAGTGAACATACACACTTTACTAACACAACTGATTGAACAGCGATATCCAATGAGAGTAGACCGATGGATCATTTGTTCTTAGAAGGAAATATCCAGGAGAAGTAAGGGGCTCTGTCTTAATCTTTGCTTTACATTTTTGTCAAACTTGGAACACAATACAGAATCAACAGATTATTGGCAGGATCGCTATTACAGATGTTAGAATGTGAAGTAAAATACCTCGACCAAGTATGACAGTAATCTCATGTGAAAGTTAATCGGTTCTGGGTTTCAAAGGCACCATAACAAAAGCTCTTTTGATCATCCTATCTAATAATAGACAAATATGCAAATTGACCATACCTATGACACACCCACAAGCCACGCCCACAAGCCACACCCACCATCCAATCAGAGCGAGTATGCAAATTAACCCAAACCAAGATGGCTACAACCACAGAGAGCAAGGTTTCCTAGGTAACAGAGGAAGCCAAGCTTTCCGCCTGCTATTGCCAGGCCTAAGCCTCCACTCAAGCTACAAAGTTTCAATTATAGAAGGTAAACAAATTCAAACAAATGGCGGCAGAATGGAGCTTGAGAGAGCAGGCCAGGGTTGCCGCCGGCAACAGGGGAAGCAAAGCTTTCCACACACCCTGGCTGGGTCCACCCGCTTAAGGCAACAAAGTTTCAATTATAACCCCAACACAAATGGCTGCGGGCCTCGGAGGGAGCCCCAGGCTTGGCTCTGCTCCAGGCTACAAAGTTTCAATTGTAAAAGGAAAATAAATTCCAGATACCAGGGCCTCCGCTTAGGGTAGCCAGGGGGCGTGGCCGGCCTGCAAACCACCACAGGCCCCTCGCTCAGGCCGCCCCACGCCCCAAGGGAACCCCACCCTGATCAGGGACACCCTTCAGGGCAAACCAGCTGGCCCCTACCCCTGTACCAGGCCTCTATCCTATCTAATAAAAGAGTAATATACAGATTGATCATCACTGCAACACACAATATAGCTGCCCCCATGTGGTCAAAGATCCTGCCCCCATGTGGACATCCTATCTAATAAAAGAGTAATATACAGATTGATCATCACTGCAACACACAATATAGCTGCCCCCATGTGGTCAAAGATCCTGCCCCCATGTGGACACAAGATGGCCACCACAAGATGGCCAGCAGGAGAGGGCAGTTGGGAGGCACCCGGCCTGCAAGGGAGGGCAGTTGAGAAGGACCAGGCCTGCAAGGGAGGGCAGTTGGAGGTGATCAACCCTGCAGGAGAGGACAGTTAGGGGTAACCAGGCCGGCAGAGGAGGGAAGTTGGGGGCAAACAGGCTGGCAGCAGAGTGGTTAGGGGGTGATCAGGCTGGCAGGCAGAAGCGGTTAGGGGCAATCAGGAAGGCAGGCAGGCAAGCAGTTGGGAGCCAGCAGTCCTGGATTGTGAGAGGGATGTCCGACTGCCCGTTTAGGCCCGATCCCAGGGATCGGGCCTAAACGGGCAGTCGGACATCCCTTGAGGGGTCCCAGATTGGAGAGGGTACAGGCTGGGCTGAGGGACAACCCCCCTCCGTGCATGAATTTCGTGCACCGGGCCTCTAGTAGAATAATATAATTTGAAGGATCATCTGGTCCAGCATCCTTAATTTACACGAGATAATCCAGACCTAAGCTCCCAGGGAGAACGTAATAGCAGGACCACGAACTTGGTCCTCCAGATTTCAGATCTGAGGTCTTTTCTTTCGATTCATCTTGGAAAGCCATTGTAGACCGCTGTTCATGGGCCCCTCCAGTGGTGATGGCGCTGAAACCAGGAGCCACCGTGTCTGTGGCTGTGCGACTTCACGTGCTGATGTGACTGTAGGTTGAAAGCTACTCGGATTGAATTTAAAGACTTTCTATGCTGATACGACCAAAGGACAATAGAAAAGTAACCAATGGCCAAACGCGGGTCATGAAGGACGTGCACACAAAGGACATGCAAGGCAGGAGGAGTTGCAATAATCTCTAAAAACATGTAAATAGATCTTTGTGAACATACATGAAGACGTGCCCCAAACAGGTCTGTGAAGTGAAATAAAAACCAAAACCACACACATACCAACCTCCCGCTCCAAACCACAAAGCCACACAGGCTGCAGTACAGCCCGGGGCTCATCCATGCACCAAAGCTGGGTGGATGGCATGTCATCAAGTCCTGACACACACACACACACACACACACACACACACACACACACATGTGTCATCTGTAATTGCCACTGCGCAGCAGGCTGGTGAGGTGGAGGAGGCACTTTCTTGTCTGTGTTTTTCTTTTACTTCACATTTCTGTGTTTTTAATACTAATAATGCCCACACATCACTTTTTAAATCATGTTCTATTCCAAAATGCTGCAAGTGAAATACATAATCTAAAGAAGTCAATTCCATTTCTGTCCGGTCCTTGTTAAATGCATGGACTTGGATCAGACACTTTTTTTTGCCTTAGTAATTGCTCTTTGGGAGCCCATGAGATTAAATAACTATCTCTCTACTTCTGTTCCCACACAACCATTCGTAAACTGTATACAGGCAAGAACAGTTTTTGAGAAATTGGGCTGAATGGCTATTAAAGTGATGAAAGATGATTAAAATGGTTATCCTGAGTTACTAACAAATATCTTTAAAATATGTAATATGAAACCAAGAGCTACAAGTTTTCACGTGTCTGTGAAATGTTCATTAAACATTTGTCCTGGCGACAGCAAATTCAGCCACATACCTGTAGCAAAACAGCTGAGGAGGCATCGTCTCACTCGCATGTAGACCATGAAAGCATTGAGATGCGAGCGCCCTTCTCTTATCTGCTGATGGCAAACTCATCGCCTCATGGCTCCCTATGTCTCAGGCGGCCACTCCGTCTTCTCATCTCGGTGTCCTTGAACTATAACAGCTATACCAAGGATCTCGATGACGCTCAGTGGCCCTGACTCCGACAGTACCACTCTATGGCTATTCAGAGCAGCAGTAACTGTTATTAGTCCTAATATACTAGCACTTGCTCTTTAATTAGGTAAGAAGTCCCCAGGCACAGATTATTAAGAGCCCTGAATTAGGACCCAACTAATCTAAATTCCATCACTATTCTGGTCCTTGTTAAATGTATGGACTTGGATCAGACACTTTTTTTTTGCCTTAGTAATTGCTCCTGGAGAGCCCATGAAATTAAATACCTTTAGCTTTCAACTTCTAATTCCCACACAACCATGAGTGAATTCTATACATGCAAGTATCATTTTTGAGAAATTGGGCTGAATGGAAATAGAATCTAACAAAGTCACTTATCTGAATCTAACCTTTTCCCAAATATCTCTTGTACAGTGAATTTGGAGATAGCATCCTATATAATAGAAGGGTAATATACAAATTGACCCTAACAGTGGAATGACTGAGAACGACTGGGAATGACTGGTCGCTATGATGCGCACTGACCACCAGGGGCAGACGCTCAACACATGAGCTGCCCCCTGGTTGTCAATGCGCTCACACAGGGGGAGCTCTGCTCAGCCACAAGCCGGGCTGATGACTGCGAGCACAGCCTTGGTGGTGGGAGCCTCTTCCACCTCCTCTGCAGCGCTAAGGATGTCTGTAAGGAGCGGGCCTAAGCCGTCAGTTGGACATCCCCTGAGGGCTCCCGGGCTTCCAGAGGGATGCCTGACTTCCAGCTCAGGCCCAATCCCCCAGGGAGCAGGCCTAAGCCGGCAGGTGGACATTCCCCGAGGGGTCCCGGACTGTGAGAGGGCGCAGGCTGGGCTGAGGGATGCCCCCAAGTGCACAAATTTTCATGCACTGGGCCTCTAGTAAGGCTATAATAGGTCATTTAAATGAGAAAAACAATAATTCAGTCCTAACTCACACAAAAGAAGCCCAAATATTTTTTCTAATATGACTAAAATTTTGTAACACATAAAATTATTAATCAAAATACTTTTTTCTTGTTAAAAAATATAAAGAATTTAAAATAATAATTACCAAATGAGTGTGATCCTCCTTTTTTCCTATTTGCTGAACAATGTTTCAAGAGCTACTTGAGAGCAAATTATTTGGTATATAATGCTTAAAATTGTTCAACAGTTTTAGTGGGACTTTAAGAAAGGCAACCCTTGCCCTAGCCAGCTTGGATCAGTGGATAGAGCATCAGCTTGCGGACTGAGGGGTCCCAGGTTCGATTCTGGCCAAGGGCACATGCCTGGGTTGTGGCTCGATCCCCAGTGGGGAGTGTGCAGGAGGCAGCTGATCAATGATTCTCTCTCATCATTGATGTTTCTGTCTCTCTCCTTCTCTCTTCCTCTCTGAAATCAATAAATGATCTTTTTTTTTTTTAAAAAAAAGAAAGCCAACTCTACAAGATGGTTGCTGTATATTAATACTTTACTTCTTCAGAAATTTGGAAGTCAGGATAAAAAGGGAGGTCCAGTTTATCCCACATCCTATGTACTGTTCTACTACTCTTTCCCTCCAAAACTAATGCGTGGGTTCATTTCCTTGGTGCCGAATGTTTTCCATCACTGTGTCACCAAAGCAGTGCATTCTGCGTTAGCCATCTCAGCGGGTGCTGGGAAGCTGCGTGGACAGCGGCCAGAGGCGCTGGTGACTCCGGTTCCAGGGCAGAGGTCACGAGCAGGCTGGACACACAAAGACCGCTCATGGACTCCGGGTTGGGCTTTGAGACCGGTTTCAACTCGGCATCCTCCCTCCAATCTCCACCGAGTGGAACATCAGCCAGCTTTTCAAGGCCCGCGGTTCTGCTCTTCTTTGTTTGCTTCTGTCTTTTGAACTGAATGCACTCACTAGCACTTGTTTAGCAAAAGGCCCCATTTCATTAGATCACAATTTGGTTTTACAGTGAAACCATTTTATCAATAGATCACTGCAACCAGGAAGAATACTGCCACTTATTCGTATGTGACCTTCAGATTACCCGTTTTGCAGTTTTAAAATTCCTTTGCATACCCTAGGTGTGCTTGAAATACAATCTTCTGCCAAACCGTCTCCCTTCTCTGTCCACTTCTGCATTAGATATTTGAGGATGACGATGCTTTCTGCTGTGTCAATGTGGTCACAGTGACATCCGCACTGATTGTAGCCACCTTTCCACAGCCAAAGGGACTTTCCAGTTACTAAAAGGTTACACACCAACTTGAAGCGCTCCAGGATCCACAACACTTACAAAATTTATTGAAAACATTTTCATGTTTAAAAATTCTCTGCATGAAACATGGTGATAAATACATGGTAAGGCTATGACTTTCCAGCACTCACCTCCTTCCATATCCCCTCCCCCATCACTGTCACAGTGCCTTCTGGGGCATAGCCTTTGCTTAGACCCTCACCTTGCCCACCTGAGACTGAGACATGACCGTGATCCCCTGCACATCTTCCCAGCAAGCCTTGCGCACACAGGAACATCCCCCTGACCTGTGCATGCATATTAGTCATAGGGGGGTTCCAGTTCAGAGGGAGAATGCCGCCTGTCAGAGGATGAGGTCGCCTAGTGCAGGGAGTTTGTACCCTGGGCTTAGTTCACAAGCCTGTCACGGGTCTTACACCAACTCTGCATTGGGCTCATTCACTTCACATGGATCTTCTCAATCATGCGGTAGTGGAAACCACGAACATACATAGAATAGAATTCACTCACACTACAGCACAAAGATTACCCACAGTCTAATAAACAGTGAAGCTAGAGATGTAAACGTGTGTGTACATATAAAATTTAAATCATATAACATATATCATCAGAATCTGAGATGAAGAATGGGATTATAAAACGAAGACCACATTTTCAAAATATTAATAGGAAGCATAATTGCATAATTCATGTAGAGATATAACTATCACGGTTTTACAAGACAGGCTGGCATTTTCTTTTTTATTTATTTTCTTTTTTAGTATTTTTTATTGATTTCAGAGAGGAAGAGAGAGGGAGAGATAGAAAGATCAATGATGAGAGAAAATCATTGATGGGCTGCCTCCTGCACACCCTCTACTGGGGATTGAGCCCACAACCCAAGCATATGCCCTTGACCAGAATTGAACCCAGGACCCTTCAGTCCAAAGGCCGAGGCTCTATCTACTGAGCCAAACCAGCTAGGGCTATTTTCTTAACTAAAAGTGACCAAGACAAATGTAATTTGAAGGGCCTTCATGCGTGCCATCCTCCTTCATCAGCTCATTCTCTTATTGGTGTCTCACTGACAAACCTCTGACACTGCTGCATGCCCTAGTCACCCCCATCCTAGGTTCAGGGGTGATAAATAACTGAAATTCGGGGTGCAAATGATAGTATTTATTATCCATTTATAAGACTCGAGGTATTAGTTTCTATATAAAAAGCAATAGAAAGTAGTGATTAAGAGCAAGAATTTGAATCTCAACCTTATGACTTATTATTGCTGGTGTGACTTTGGGTGAATATATCAACCTTACCCCGTATCTCAGATCACCATCTGTAACATGGACGTTACATCTACTCTCAAGGGCAAATGAGCTACATAGTGTACATAAGAGGTTTTGCACACATCCTGGCTCATAGAAGCACTGAATAAGCATGATTCTTTGTGAGGTACTTGTATCTATTATAAGGAGATTTACCCATGATTTCATTGGAGTTGTGTTCTATTTCAATGCATATGTTCCTAAATTGTCGGATGCACCCGACAGCTCGTGCCCTCGTGTGGCTCCTCCCCTCCTCCCAGTGGGAGGCAGTGCTGTATAGAAAGCCACACATTTTAAGGCAGAAACAACTTCAAAATATCTTTCCAGGATGCTGTAGGTGCTTCTTTTATCACATCGTGAAAAATGATTTTACAGTTTCAAAAAAAATGTATGGCCAATTTGAGCATCTATGATAAGAAGTGTAGGTTAGTAGATTAACAGGAGGTCAATTTGAAGTAGACACACGATATGACGATAACACAAGTAACAAATGAGTTTCCTGTTGCGTAGCAGCCTGATAAAACTCAGAAAAGGCGAGGCTGCCGTTGCCGCAGAGCTTAGGGTCATTTAATATAGGCTTTCCACAGAATAGACACGAAAATCTATACGTCACCGTCAGTGCTTCAAGGGATTATTATGTCGATGTGCTTTTTAATGATGTGTTTGACAATATTCAATCATGACTTCAATACAATGTTGCTATAAATACAACGTGTGATGGTCAACTATGCTGGTCACATTGCGACCTTGGGCCCCAGGACTCCCCCTTGGGAGGAGTTGCGAGCTGAGCGGACCCAGTGGAGCAGAGCTGGGCACTGAGGCACCCCAGCGTCTCGGTGTGTGCTCATGGGAAGCCAACAGGAACCAAAGTTTTACCCCCAAACCTTTTTGTCTTTTACCTCAAAACTATGACACTTCAGAAGCCTCCGACCACTTTTCTTAATTGGGCTTCTAAAGAACGCATGACCCTAGCCAGTGTGGCTCAGTGGATAGAGTGTCGGCCTGCAATCGAAAGGGTCCCAGGTTCAATTCCGGTCAGGGCACATGCCTGGGTTGCAGGCTCGATCCCCAGTAGGGGGCGTGCAGGAGATAGCCAATCAATGATTCTCTCTCATCACTAGTATTTGTATCTATTGTTTCTATCTCTCTCTCCCTCTCCCTTCCTCTGAAATCAATAAAAATATATATATATACTAGAGGCCCGGTGCATGAAAATTCATGCACTGGAGGGGGGGCTGAGAGGACTGGGCACCGCCATCTTGTGGCTGTGGGTGCCGCCATCTTTGAGGGTGTGGCAGTCAATTAGCATATTTCCTCCTTATTGGCTGTGGGTGCCACCATCTTTGCGATGCATGAGGGTCAATTAGCATATTCCCTCTTTATTAGATAGGACATTTAAAAAGAATGCATGCTTGTCAGATGCTTCCATCCATGGACTCTGAGGCTGGGAATTTCTAACACTTTCTGGAGTGAGTGATGCTTGGACTGGGTCAGCTGATCTCACTCGATGCTGGGAAAGAAGCACTGGCGGCGGGAAGGTAGCAGGCGCCTCTCCCAGGTACCAGCTGGACTGGGGTGGGGTGTCCTTTCTCACCTGCTCGACTGGAGACCTGGTTGTCCTGGGATTGAAGCAAGCACCTCGGAATGCTAAGTCCTTCCCAGGAATCTGTGTGCAACACCCGCCGCCCCCCCACCCCCCCCTCAATCCTACAGACAGCCACGCGACCACTCTGTTTCCTGAGTTTATATTCCGTGATGCATGCAGGAAAAAGCCTTTCCATTTAGAAAGAAGCCCACTGATTACATATTGGCAATTACAGCTATTCACTACTTCATCGCCATGTGATGCTCAGTTTATCTGTAATTTAACTACAAATTGATCAGGAAAAAACCTCCATCCTGCATCCTTGTGTTCTTTGTGTTAGAATAGATGAATGATTTAGGGGAGAATTCCTTCCAAAGCAATTTCCTTATTTAAATTGGGCCATAAACTCAGACTACTTAATAGCAATGAAACTGGACTGTGTCTAATCTCCCAGGTGCTGTCCCAGGTTAGACGGCGTCTGCGTCCCACGTAAACGCTGTACGGGAAGTCTGCCCCTGGATCCACGAAAGGAGGGCAACGGAGCGAGGTTCATTTTAAGTTAGTGGCTAGAACCTGCGTTGAGATTCCTGTAGAAGAAGGGCTGTGTCTATGCCAGCGCTCAGGCCTGCCTTAGCCAGCCACCCGCTAATCAATGCTCATCGTCCCTGCCATACATTGGCATCGTAATTAACCAAGGTGTCACCTAGGTTGATGGTGACAAAGTGACAGCTGCAGCCCATCCCATGGGACCCCAGCCGGCTGGTGCACCTGACTGTTGACTGCGCTAGTGATGACTCTAGAACGTGTGGCATGGGTTATTCTTACTTTCCTTTTGTTTCACTTTTCCCGGCAACATGCATCCCCCCCCAGACCCTCTTCACCTCTGTCCAGCCCTCCCCCTGGAATGGATTATTTCTGAGTGCACTGGACAACCACAGAGAGCCAATGACAAACTCATATTTTTAAGTATCAGCTTGAGTCACGGTCAGAGAGACAGGGGCTTCCGTCACATCCCTGTGCGGATCTGTTCTTCTATGCAAAGGCTGATGTCGCTAAAATAAAAACGAAATGAGGAATGCGCTGGCTGGAATGCAATGGTGGCGGAATTCAGTCTTGCCAACATTCTCCCGTGAAAGACGGAGCGTCCTCTGAGGAAGAACAAGAACCCTAATCTTAGTCTAGGACCAAACAGCTTGTTTGGATCTGATGAAACTGACAGCATTGCATTCCCATGTCGCCGTCTGCGTCTTTCTTGTCCGAGGAGGCAGTAGACTCTCCATAATGAAGGGAGGAGGAAAGGTCAACAGAATGTTAAGGGTTTCTATATCTCCTCCACACCAATATTAGGAAAATGAAGTTTTTAAAGAGTATTTAAAATATTGAAGGAAAGAATAGAAGAACTATACTAATATAAATCACACTGGTAAAATAAAGAGTAAGGAAGTATTGTCGTTAGCTAATCTCCTACCTTTTATATGATAAAAAATAACTATGAATTTAATAAAGGATGTAAGGCAAGCTGTTTATGATAATGATAAAAGAAACAACCAGAAAAATCCAAAAAGAACCCGTAGAAAGAAGGAACGCGCTGGGGAGAAGTTTTCTGCTTCCGATGCACTTCTGTTGTGTGATCTCTCCTGTGTGTGCGATACCAAGGCTGGTATAGCGATTCTAAAACGAATCCTACATAATAAAAGCCTAATATGCAAAGCAACCAAACGGCAGAACGACCTGACTGGTCGCTATGATGCGCACTGACCACCAGGGGGCAGACGCTCAACGCAGGAGCTGCCCCCAGGCCCCAGGCCCCAGGCCAGCCAAGGCGGGTGCCAGAGGAGGACCCCCAATCGCCCCGCCGGTCGCCCCGCAGATCGGCCCTGATTGCCAGCCAGGTCTAGGGACCCTACTCATGCACGAATTTTGTGCACTGGGCCTCTAGTAAAATAATAAGACAGTGATGGGAGTCGGGTAAGTGATGGCTTCTGAGGGTGAGGGGTATCTATTACGAGGCGCCATGAGGGACTTTCTGCAGCCATAGGGTTTTGAGTCGTGATGTGGCCTGAAATATATGGAGGCACACATATCTCAAATGTCATTGAGCGGAACACAGGACCCCCTCATTTCATCTCAGGTAGATTATACCCCAGTAAATAAAACAAGGCAAGAGAAGTAGCGGGAGAATGTCTTGTACGCGCTGGGCTTTGGTTTGATGGTGTGCATCCAGGGCACTCCACATGTATTATTATTAACACAGTGACCATTTGCAGAGTCTGCAAAAAGCAGGCGCTTGTCATGTGATGGGTGTATGCACAGGGAGGGTTCATGCACCTACATGTGATGGACATCTACAAACAGGGACTACAGTTTCTGTCATCTCGCTTTCTGGTGTCGTTCCTGGTCAGGAGTCTGGGTCCACGTTTTGTCATTTTCGCCGCACGCCCCCTCCCCCAGGTCATGGGCACAGAATGGCTGTCTCAGCTCCAAACATTGCTCCTGGCTTCAAATCAAGAAGAGGAGACAAATTCACACACTTTTACTAGAAAACTGAGTGTTTTCTGAATTCCCAGAATGTGTTTCCCTTTATTTTTTTTTAATCCTCACCTGAGGATATTTTTCCACTTATTTTCAGGGAGAGTGGAAGAGAGAGGGAAAGACAGAGAAATATCGATGACCGAAACACATCAATGGGTTGCCTCCTGCATGCACCCTGACCAGGGCCCCGGGCAACCGAGGTACGTGCCCTTGACCGGAATTGAACCCCGGACCCTGTGGTCCGCAGGCTGATTCTCTAGCCACTGAGTCAAATTGGCAAGGGCTGTGTTTCCCTTTATAAAGGTTGGTAAGCAAATGTCTTTGAGCCTCTGCGGTGGGAGGTGGGGACAGGAATAGCTATGCCATTAGCAGCTTGACTGTTATTCATGTGTTATGATCTGTTCGACCAAGTGAATTGTACTCATTTGCTACAGATGTAGTCACTGCACTCACCTTCTTGTGGAATTTCCAATCCCTGGTAGGTAGGAGCCAATGCCCATATGTTTTGTTGGTTGTTCCCCATACATGTCCAAAAAATCTTTGTACATATTTGATTTACTAATTTTCATCAAGATATTCTCTCCTGTGAGGCTGAGAACCTAATTAAAGACCTGTCAGTCATCCTCCAGTCCCCAGGGGGTCCACAGAGCCATAGCAACCCCCCTTTATGCCATGAGGCACCCGGGGCGGGGGGCGGGGGTGCCGGGCTGGTTCAGGCGGGGGCGGGGGGCTCCAGCACAGGCTGCCGGCTGTGAGCAGAGAACACTTCATCACAAGTTTCACAGTGAGACAGCATCTGCGATTTTTATGAAAAAATTTTTAGAATTTTTTTTTTCCTGAAAGAGAGAAATGTAATATGCAGCCTGACATGTTGGCGTTCTCATTTTTCAATTACGGGGACCCGACTTCAAGAAATATAATGTCTTGTGTCAAATAAAAAATGAATTCTGACCATCTATTTTCTGCCTGGGAAGTGGAGTGACAGGAGGGAAAATTGAATGTGACACACTGAGGAAGGCAACAGGAGCGAGTGCTCTAGTGAGGTGGAAACGGGCCTGTCTGGGGCGCACTGCGGGCGCGGGCCTGGGAGTTCCCCTGGCCCCGCCTCCGGTGTGAGCAGGCGTGGGTACTGGTTACGTGTCTTCATTAACTGTATCAGACAGTTAGCTCCCCACCATTTCAGTGTGTGCATCATAATTATTAGGGATGAGTGCTAAGGGTGTGAGCCGGGCAAGTCCCCACAGTGTTAAAACACCCCACAGCTCCCAGTCCTTGCCGCCAGTAACTGCTTCAGTACAGACCCAATGTGCATCCATGACCAACTGCTGTAACAGTAATGGCTGACGGGTAAGAGGCTTACTCATGACTCTCTCTCCTCATCTTGTGCTAGCCTTGAGATATGTAGGCAAAGTAGCTCATGATGTGGTCAACCTATTCATTTGTATTAATCTGTTCAGTTATATTTTTTAATGAAATACCTTTTAAAAAATAGTTTTATTGATTTCAAAGAGGAAGGGAGAGAGAGATAGAAGCATCAGTGATGAGACAGAATCATTGATCGGTTGCCTCCTGCACGTCCCTCACTGGGGATCAAGCTCGCTACCCGAGCATGTGCTCTTGCCCAGAATCAAACCTGGCACCCTTCAGTCCGCAGGCCGACGCTCTATCCACTGAGCCAAACCGGGTAGAGCTATTCAGTTGTATTAATTAACACAATATATTGTGGCAAGTGGGACTTTGAAGGCGAGTCCCATTGACCCTGAAGAGGGGTGTCATGAGGAGGACACCCCTACATTTCACCTGGACGGGCGTGGTCTCAGGTCACAGCACTCCTCAGGAGATGGCCTGAGAGAGCGACACTTACACTGTCTCCACGTCTGTGTGCAGTCTTGAAATATGTGTCAGCCCACTAGGGCTGTCCACCTGAGTACAATGCAATGGAGATACTTTTTCAATTAATAGACATCTCCCTCTTGGGTTGCGATGCAATTGCTGTTAATAACGTTGGATTACTTTCTCTAAAGTATTCAAAACCACTGCAGAGACAAAAAAATTGGGTCATCCACCTGAAAAGGTTGTGGGGCATATTAGAGGCCACGTAGCCGAGAGAGAGATTTGTAAGTGCCTAATGCTTATGTGTAATAAGTTGCGATTATTAGTCATCCTTTTGTACGGAGTTCAAAGCGCAATGGTAGCTTTCGTGTGCAGAATGGGCCCAATCATGAATGGGCCCTGGTTCCCAATTCTGCATGTAACTGTCATGCCTGTATCCAAACTCGAGAAGCCAATTAGAAGATGCACAGTTCAAGCAGCCACCATCTGAACCATTCCAGAACTAAGCCAAACTCTACTACAAGGGTAAGGTTTAGAATTACCTAAGAAAACTTTTTAAAAATAATAAACACTAAATATAATGCAATTTCAAGACATGCAGCACAGAGGTGGTAAAAATGTTAAAGAAATATTATCAAAGAATAATTTAAAGGTATTTATTTAAGCAGAATATACTACATGTATTAGATAATTATTTTTATTGAGGTATAATTGACTTATAACATTGTATTCATTCCAGGTATAGGACATGATTCAATATCTGTATATGTTGAGATATGATCACTACAATAAGTCTAGCTAAGATCCATCACCATACATAGTTACACTTTTTTCTGTGATGATGACTTTGAAGATCTACTCTCATGATTTTCAATCATCTGCATGTCTGTTTTTCTCTCATTTTTCATGCAATGTGTATTATCACATTTATCTAAGTTTTATGCTCTTTTATTTATTATTTTCAAAGAATAAATTTTTAGATTTATCAATCAGGTCTATTATGTTTTGGTTTAAGTAATTCTTCTTTGAGTTTTATTAATTTTTTCCTTCTACCGTTAGATTTATTATATTTGTTAGATTTTTATCTTCATGATTTGAAAATATAGTTCAGTTATTTCAACCTATTTGTTTTGTTATAAGTGCATTTCAAGCTACATATTTTTAATTTTCTAATGTTTATTACACTATGACATTGTGACTAGAAAATATGCTCCTCTGATTTTTTTAACTTACTAAGACTCTTTGCACCCGAATATAGAATTAATTTTCTATAATTTCCATGATTTTATAAAATATTTTATTCTCTTTCTATTGCATATATGTATTATGTGGGGGGTGTATGTGTATCAATTCAAGGGTATTTACTATACTATATCAATAACCCACATTCTTACTAATTTTTGCCCCATTTATTATTAAGTTAAGGAGGAGTTTGCTATTGCCTGTAAGGATGAATAATTGATTATTTAAATACAGCTATCTACTCCCATCTCTTTCTTCTCTCTCAGCCCTCTCCTTTTGCAGCCTAGAACTATTTAGGGCCTCGTTCTGTTACTTGCTTTTCTAAGCTACAATCTCTCTCCAACCCGAGCCCCCAGTTCGGTTGGTATAGCCATGTGGGGGTCTGATCCTGGGAAGTGGCTCTGCTAACTGCTGCGCATTACAAGTTGGGGGCACAGCTCGCTGTCTGCTGCAGTAGCCTCGGTGTTAAAGTAAGTGAGCTCCCGTGAGGAGTCTCCAATCCGCCGCCCCCCCTCGCCCCCCCGGCCCGCTGCCGCCTTCCCCCACCACCCCACCCCGGCTCCCTCATTGATGCTTCCTTCACGTAGGTCCTCTGGCCTTCACTGCCCTGTTTCCCTGGGAATTCTCCGAGCTGTAGCTGCTCATTTCTATTTCTCCTCCAGCCTGGGCCTGCTGCTCCCCATCTTTGAGACATTATTCAGAATTTCTAGTTAGCTATTTCTACTCTCTTTTTCCCCTCCAGCTTTTCCATATTTTCCCAGTTACTTCAAGGGATTTGGGATAGAAAGGTAGGTGTAGACGGATATTGAAACACACTATCTTGATAAAGCAAACTGTCCACAAAAGGTCATTTAAAGTATTTAATCGTTTCATTCTGTTTTCCTTGCTCTCTGAGACGCTAGTCGGGTGTAATGGTCTGCATGTTTGATGAGAGTCGGGGGCAGTTTAAATTATTAAAATAACACGCACAGACACAGCGAGTGGGAGAAAGCAGACAATCCCTTTCATGTGCACAACGCCGCCCCCCTTGGGGTGCTTGGCTGCGGCGGGGACGGCTCCCGCAGCGAGGCTCGGGCGTCAGTTTCTTTAAGTTGGAAAGAAATTTCATGCCGCATTTTGGCTGTTATTTCTGCCTTCAGGAGTCTGACTCTCACTGGACTCTGACAGAATCGCACCCCTGAAGTTAACATTTACAAAGGCCAGTCACTCTGGAAAAGGGGTTTTTAAAGAAGAGAAAAGTCTCACCTCCAAAAAAATAACCACACCAGGTCCTGCAGTGGCCATGCTGTTGCTGAGCTTTAGGGTATTGTGTGAACATGAGCAGCGAGAGAGCCCAGGACGCCTACCACGGCTCCATCTCCGAACCATTCCGGAATCTTCTTCCTCCCTCCCTCCCACTTGCACCGTTTCAGTCAAAGCAGCGTCACTCTCACCTGTGGGCATTATCCCCCCTCCCCCCGTGTGTTCCCCACACCCCACTCTGACGCTCCTTCCCACATCAGCTCTGACCCTGCCATTCATGAGCGCGTCTCCTGCACTGCCCCCCAGGCCCGGGGGCGAGGCACCCCTTAGCCTCAGGCCCCGCTCCGCTGGTGGGCTGTCTGGCCCCGCTGACCAGCTGTTTGTGAACATCACCCCCTGTTCTGCTGACGCGCCCCGCTTCATATCTGGACAACCCTCCCCTGACAGCCCGAAGGGTACATATTCATAAATATCTTCAAACAGCACCGCGTCTGGGAAAGCAAGGAGACATGAACCCAGCACAGTGAGGGGGGCCGGAGGCAGGGGCTCTCTGGAACCGGCCTGGTGGGGGGCGCGCTGACCCACTGAGTCTGCAGGACCTCCCCATTCCAGATGCTGCAGCTCACACCCCTCCTGGAGCTGCAGGACCCGCTCCTCCGTTGCCCTTCCCGGGGCACCCTTCACAGGCTGTGGGGCGCAGTCACGCGCGTGATTAAACAGTTCACTTAAGTCAGTCTCTTAGGCCAGTGGTCGGCAAACTCATTAGGCAACAGAGCCAAATACCAACAGGACAACGATTGAAATTTCTTTTGAGAGCCACATTTTTTAAACTTAAACTTCTTCCAACGCCACTTCTTCAACATAGACTCGCCCAGGCCGTGGTATTTTGTGGAAGAGCCACACTCAAGGGGCCAAAGAGCCGCATGTGGCTCACGAGCCGCAGTTTGCCGACCACTGCCTTAATGCATAAGAGCAGCAGTCTTACCTTTTTTTCCTGATCACCCAACTCCCTGCCCTACAATCCTTCCTCTCACCCCACAAATCTGGATAAGTATTTGGTGAAAGAGTGTACGCATGGCATGTGTGAATTAATTCACCGCTAAATTTAGCGGATGGTATTTGTCCTTCAGAACGACCAAAGACACTTAAATCCGGAACATCACCTCCCTACGCAAAGCCCTGTGGTAACTGGTATTTCCACCAAAGGCCATCTTCACACGGACCCGCACAGACGGCGGGCCGGCCTTGCTCGGACTGGAAGCACGCCTGCCGGGGCCGCCTCCAGGGCCTCTGGACTTGGAATCCCAGGCGCACGAGAGCCCAGTGATTCCTTAGGACAGAGCAGCCGACGGGCTGCGGCTGACCTTGCAGGGAGAGAGAGCTAGGATGGCCTTCCCAGCGCCTCCAGGAGCCCCTTTCCCATAGCTTTGGTAATGAGACCTCCGGCGCCAGCACACAGGCTGGCCCTCGCTGCCAGACAGGCTCCACAAGGGAGTCCTGGCCCAGCACGCGCCCTCCTGCACAGGGATGCTACCCTAATGCATAACTGGTCTCTAAACTATAATGAAACCCAGACGCCTGATAAAAGCATCCATTTATTACAAGTTTCTACAGACTCACTGATACGTCTGGTAGAGCGGAAGACCGGACTGTGATGCTCATGGAAAGACCGCAGCGGCAGCTCAACAGGACCCTCTGCATGGTGAGGTCCAAGCTGGGCAGGGTCAGAATTAATTTTATTGTTCTCTGTTGAAAAGGACATGTTTACCTAGAAAATAAAACGGGCTTCCAAGATATAGCAGAAATCTGCAAACATCTGCTCTCCCTTTAGACAAACACGAGCACCAACACGATGAGCAGATTCTGTGTTATTGTTTCATCTTTTTAATTTCATTCATCGGGGTGATGTTGGTGAATAAAACCATGCAGGTTTCAGGTGTACAGTTCTACAGTTCATCAGGCGTCTATTGTGCTGTGTGTTCACCGCCCCAAGTCAAGCCCCCTCCACACTGTGGTACAGCTGATGCACACACAACCACGGATGAGATCCGCTCCTCGTCCTTCCGACGCCCCTGAGGCTGCCTCTTCCCCTGATGGCATATCCCTGTCCTCGCAGTCACCTGACACGGCACAGGACAGTGTACTTGAGACGCCCCAGCCTTCCCACACCTGGGGGCGAAGTCCAAGCGCGTCCCTGGGTTCACAGGTCTTTGGCACACGGATCCTGCTGCTGCCTTCTCTCGTCCGCTGCCCCAGCCCCTCTCCCCAGACCCAGCCTGCAGGAAAGCGTGCTCTCCGAACTCCATCTGACCTGCTTCCTGCGGGTCAGCGCTCAGATCGCTGTGGCCCAGGTGCACCCTGGGCCTGTCACCGCGGCTCACAGTCACAGGCCTCCGAGGTGCTGCTCCCAGCATCGGCATCGGAAGGGCCAGACCACGCGCTCCAGGGGCGGGGTTTTGTCTCGCTCCTCGTTTTGTGCCTGGAACCCAGCCTGTGCCGCGCTTGCAGGAAGCAGAGCTGGCTCTGTTTTGCCGGGAACCCGCCATGTATTCGGCCCCGACAATTGTGCTTCGGAGAGGAAGACGGGTTTCTGTTGGCGGGTGATGAATTTTAATGGCAAGCAAACAACGTGGGCTGCTTGGGTCGGTTGGGAGCACGATGTTAAAAACGTGTTTGTTGAGTTCTATTGAGCAGCACTGTTGACTTTTCCCATTGCTGTCTTCACCCGGCCTTTTCTGCCTCATCACTGCGAGTGGAATGTGCCGGCATCTCCAGACTCCTTAGTCTCAGTTCCTTCTACCCGTGAGTAACACTGAGGACCAAAGAGCTCTGGGGTGTGTGGGTTGTGTCTCTGTCCACTTCCCGCATCTGAAATGTGCCCGATTCCAGAGCCGGGCCCGGCACACGTGGCAGCTCAGGAAACACGCGTGAAATGCCGAGTTGGCATTTTGGACTGTCCTTTCTCTTTTCATGCCGAGGGCGCTCTCAGTGGGCAGGTCCCCCTAAAAGATCTCAGAGAGAAGAAGACGGCTACAGTCCTCCTGCCCCTGGCACACTCAAAGCTGCCCAAACGCAGGTGCCAGGCCGGCGCCTCCCCTGGGATTCTAGAGATAATTAGCCAGGTGCCTGGGAACCTGGCGACTAGTCCCGTCCCCACTCCGACCAGAGCATCCATCAGGGCGACACTTCCCTGTCTAGGGAAAACTGTGGCCAAACACATGGGTTCCTGTTGTATCTCACCCCAGATGCCTTTACTAAAGATAAAGGCTACGTTTTCATTTTAAAAAGTCTTTGCTTTTTGCTCTTTCCCCCCCTTAAATGTCAATGCAGCTTTGTATTACCTGGAGTTCTTCCTGAAGCCTTTTTTACATTTGAATCAACAGTTTTGAAATGCTAATTTGAATGACACCCCTTAGGTGTCCCCTAGCGGTGTTTGAAAGTCTGTCGCTGATTATTGCGGTGCAAGTAGCAGGGCTGATGGAAGCTGCCTGCAGAGCTCCAGACGCCTTCGGTGGTGTCAGGAAAGCTGCTCAGTCACCACTCCTCATCCCGTTCCTTTCTGCTCTGCGGCGGCACCCGGGCACCTCCGATGTCCGTGGGTTTCCGTTAGAACCACGTTGAGCGTGTGAACCATCGGCCTCGAGGAGGCAGCCTGACCTGGGGCCGCACATGCCTCTCCTGACGCTCTGAGCTCCATGCGCAGGTGCCCGCCCAGGGCGGTGCCAGGCCGCACGGCGAGGAAGGCGCCTTTGCCACGCCCTGGCCCCGGGCACAAGCAGCAGGCTCCGGACAGGGGTGTGATTCCTCCTTCTAGGGCAGTGATGGCGAACCTATGACACGCGTGTCAGCACTGACACGCGTAGCCATTTCTGATGACATGTGGCCACATGCCGAGGATGAAACATTTGCTGCTCCTGAGGATGAAACATTTGCGAAATAGTGTTTTTTCCTCAAAGTGACACACTACCCGAGTTATGCTCAGTTTTTTGGCGAAGTTTGACACACCACTCTCAAAAGGTTGCCCATCACTGTAATCTAGGGGGACCCCCTGGACATCCCTGTGGACAGAACTCATCAGTCTCACTTGGCCACTTGCTTCTGTGGGGTTTTCTGTCTTTCTGGTCTGTCATCTCCATGGAGCTGGGGGCCACTTTTTGTCACCGCTGTGCTCCCAGGACTTCGTGCCATCGCCGGCCCCTTTTCTCTTGTGGCGCCCGGAACACGCCCTTTGCGTCGCCCCTTCATTCGGCAAATGTGAGCTGAGGGTCTCTCGTGTGTCAGGCGGGGGTCTAGGAAATACATGTCTAGCAGGGAACAAGCCGGACAAAAATTCCTGTCCTCATGATGCTGGCATTTTTATGATGAGCGTTATTACTGATATTGTAACCATTTTCCCATTCTTAGCTGTCTTTCCATCTTTGTTTTTCCACATAGTTCTCAAAATAAGGTTCTTGAGTTCCTCAAAACTTCCAGCTGAAATTTTAATTAAGACCGCATTAAATTCCTACATTAATTTAGAAAAAATATCAATATTTTAATATGTCATCTCATTGATTTATTTAGGCCTCTCCTGATCTTTACTCAGATCTCCTTTTGTGCCTTGGTGTACATTTGTTCATTACTAGAGATTTTATTGTATATTTATTATGAATATTTTTTTTGTTTCACTATAGACAAAAAATCTTGTCATTTACTCAACACATTGTTTGAACCTCATTAATCATTACAGTTTGTGTGGTGATTATGGGGGCTGTATATGTAGATGAGCTATCATTTGCAAATAATGATGTTTGTTTTTTTTCGTCTCTGAAAATCATCACGTTGCCTTTTTCCCTTACAACATTGGCTAGGAACTCTATTATCCCTTGAACAGGAAAAGTGAAATTCTACATGCTTGTCTTGTTCTCCTCTTAAAGAAAATGAGCCTACAATTTCTCCATTAATTACAATATTTACTGTAGATTTTTGACATGCAACTCTTATCAGGTTAGGAAAGTTCTGTTTTATTTCTAATACGCTGTATTTTTTAAAAAACCATATAGCACATTATGTAATGCGTTTTGTCCTGAATCTCCTGAGATAATTACATGCTCTCCTTTTGCACCCTCAGCCATCACTGGTCTGAGCTGTCGGGTAGAACTGAGGGTCTGACCACTGTCCTCATTGGGGAGGGCATTTCAAGCTTGTTTCTTCATATATATATATATATATATATATATATATATATATATACACACACACACACACACACACACTAGAGGCCCAGTGCATGAAAATTCATGCATTGGAGGGGGGTCCCTCAGCCCTGCCTGCCCCCTCTCACAGTCCAGGAGCCCTCAGGGGTAGGAGGCGACCTGGCAATCAGGGGAAGGCGATGCTCCCATCACACCTCTGCTGCTGCCATTGCCGGCATCGCAAGCCTCGGCCGGCCCTAGTTACCTGTGCCTCGGGCTGGCCCTGGGCGGCTGGGGGACTGAGGGGACTGGGGAACTCCGGAGGCAGGCACACGGAGCAGCCGGACCCGCTTGGGGGAGGGCCGGCCATGCCGCATGGCTGACACCCCAGCGGGGCTGAGGGGTCTGGGCGCCGCCATCTTGTGGCTGTGGGCACCGCCATCTTTGAAGGCAGTCAATTAGCATATTCCCTCCTTATTGGCTCTGGGCGCTGCCATCTTTGTGAGGGCGTGATGGTCAATTAGCATATTCCCTTTTTATTAGACAGAATATATATATATGTATGTATATATATATATATGTGTGTGTGTGTGTATATATATATATATATATATATATATATATATATATAGTTGATTTTTAGAGAGAGGAAGGGAGAGGGATAGAGAGTTAGAAACATCAATGAGAGAAACATCGCTCAGCTGCCTCCTGCACACCTCCTACTGAGGATGTGCCTGAAACCAAGGTACATGCCCTTGACCGGAATCGAATCTGGGACCCTTTAGTCCGCAGGCCGACGCTCTATCCACTGAGCCAAGCCGGTTAGGGCGAGCTTGTTTCTTCTTAATTAAACATCTCTCCACTCACTCTCCTGCAGTCCCAGTCACTCTCCTGCAGGGCCTCCATGTCTCCCGTCTCCTGGCCTCGGCATAGGCAGGGCTCCCCCTCGCTGCCCAGTGTCGCTGACTGGCCTCTGTCCCCAGGCCTCCCCGCTTTGGTTGATTCCACACTAATATGTGGAGTTAACTTCTGCCCAGTATTAATCCTCACTGTCTCTCCGAGAGCCCTCAAAGGCTCACAACAGCTACTTACATTAAGCTGAAGCCTCTTACATTCAGATCCACAACGATTTCGTACTTTCCTTTATACCACGGGTCTCTCCTCTTCCCTCGTTCCAGCCATTGGTCTCTGTTTCTGCTAAACAAATTCGCTAGACAGATCAACCTTCTCTTCCCACTCAAAGTAATTCTCTCTATCCTTTCCCATCCTCTCCTTCAAATCTCTCTTCACATCTCACTTGTTGCCTGAAATATTTCTTATTTCCACTTCTCCTTGCAGCCCATTTCTGCAAATTCTCTCTGAATGCATCTACTCATGCTTTTTTATTTGTTCAAAGTATTATTTGGCAATGTTGGATCCCAGGGGAAAGGCAGCCATAACACAAACTGATAATAATCTATATATATAAACAGGGAATATGCTAATTAGCCAGGCATCACCACCGCTCAGGAGGAGGCTGCATCACAACCGCTCGCGCGCGCAGATGGGCGGGAGGGGACTGCGTGCCGCCCCCAGCCCCAGGGGCCATGGGGAGGCTGGGGCTGGGGACAGGACACAGTGGACACACAACAATATGGAGAGGCTGGGGTGGGGGGCAGGCCAGAGCAGTGACACGACACACAAGAGCGCCTGCCCCCACAGGCGCGGGTCCCGGCCCCCCAGGGGTGCCTCCTCGCACAGCGGGAGGCGGGGCACCTCCTTGCGCGATTTCAACCGCGCGCTGGGCCTCTAGTATATATTAACCAAGGAAGTTGCTTCTTTCTCATCTTCTGCAAAAGAGGACATTACATTGCCCACCTCACAATGTTACTTGAGGATTATATGATTTAACTATGTAAAGTAATTAGAACATACCTATCTTTATCTCTCTGTGTGTCTGTTTGTCAATCTATCTATCATCTATCTATCTATTTATCCATCCATCCATCTATCGATCTACTTTCTCGCTCTTCATTCATTTTGCAACCACCCCTTCACTTTTTGTTTCTTTGAGTTAGGGTAAAGAAGACGTGGTATGTACATGCAATGGACTATTATTCAGACATGAAAAAGAGAGAAACCGTGCCATTTGTGACAACATGGAGGAAGCTCGAGGACACTGTGCTAAGTAAAGAATTTCTAAGTTAAGCTTTTAAAAATCATGTCAGCATAAAGGCACGGACCCTTTTATGTGCTTGTTTTAAAATACGGCTCCTTCTATCAGGAGTTTGAGGCTGTGTACACTTCTTTAAATTAAAGCAAACTTTTGGATAATCATGAAATAAAAGTAAGACATAAGTATAGTCAAAAATGTAAAAATCATACATTTTATCACATCTAAACAAAGACTTTCATAAGTGCATGCAATGAAGAGACGTCCTCACGTACCTTGTCAATGATCAGAGGTACCATTTTGAAAGAACAGGAAGGCACGATGCCGTCCCCTGGGGAGTCTGCTCACAGAATCGCAATGTGAAATAACTCCGTGCTCAATTCTCTGGGTGTTTGTGGTATGTTTGTGGTTTAAAAATAGCTCCTATGTAACACGAATAAATCAAGCAAGAAAGGCATATTGGTAGACCTTAAATTAAATTTACTTTTATAATGAATGCATCTCAAAAAGTACCAGAAATTACTTATCCCCTTCTGAAAGTCCAAGAAAGTGTCCTTTTATGATAAATTGCAAACATTTGGATAAATTATGTAAAGATTACTTCCTAGATGAACCAATTTCAGAAGTTCCTTTACTGTATGCTCTTTTAGAAGTCATACATTTCTCCAAACTCTAAGATGAAATGTCATTTGAAAACAACATTATCCTATCTCGGATGAGCATTTATTCGCCCTCCTTTATGTTATTTGATTATTTTTTCAATCACCTTTTACCCCCCATTTCCCTCTTCCACCTCCACCCACCTCCTCACTACCTTAAAGTCGCCACACGGCTGTCCGTGTCCATGAGTTCTCGCTCTCTCTTTTTTCTTTTGTGCTCAATCCCTCACCCCCGCACCCCGCACCCCCAATCACCACCGTCACCAGAGCGGTCTGCCTGCTCTCTTTCTATGAGTGTGTCTCTATTTTGCTTGTTAGTCCATTTTGCGAATACGTAATCCATTTCAACACTTGAAACTACCTTGGTCCTGTTTCTTAGGTATTGGGTGGTGATCTTCCACTGTTTGTGTTACATTTACTCTGGGTTTTTCAAGAGCGTTTCAAAGGCCACCACTGGCTGACCTTCACGTTGCTTAAACTACACTGAACTGCAGGCCGTGGCGTGGTCACACCGTACCCGAAGTGGACGCAGGTGCTCGCCACGGCTCAGTATCCCATCTCATCACTGGCCGTGACGAAAATCCCCCCAGCTCACCTGGGGCGTAGTGAGAACCAAACAGAAGAAGACAAAGAGGCAGACAGTCCCAAGGCCATTGGACTGGCTCTGGGCCCACCGATTCGGATTTTACAGTTAACAGGTGGGCCAGGGCACCTCTTACACACGTTCTGCCGGTCTTGCTAATGGGGTCGGACAACAGGTTTTCAGAAACATTCATTTACATTTACTAAAAGTTTTTCTTTTCAACTTTGCCATCAATCTTTCTCAGAAAACAAACATATGTTTTAGGAACGTGTCTGCACATTTCAATACATGGGTGCTTCAGTGTGGGAGACAGAAGCTTTTTGAACCACGGGACAGTCTCCGTGGGATCAGGATCCTTCCTGAAGACATTTTCTTGAAAACACCCTGACTGCCTGTTTTTAAAGTGTCCTTCACACTTGATGGTACCATCGACTGTGAGTAACTATTGCCATAGCTGTTTGAAGCGGTGGTTTCTTCAGTGTTGAGTATACTTGAAAACTAAATTTAAAATGTAATTAATACACACGTGGATTATAACAATATACGATGAATCAGGAATCAACAAATTCTGTGTAGCTGGTGTACAATTCTTAAAAAGACAGAAATCTCCATTTACAGATTGTAAGAGAAGCAGCAGTTACACAGTGCGCACACGCAGCAGACGAGAGGATGCTGTTAGGCAAGTGTGCTCCTTCCGCTCTCGTGCCCGCGTGCCGTGGTGGGTGGGAGTCTGGCCCTTTCTCTCCCAGCTGCATGGCCGGCCACTCGTTCCGGGAAGGGGGAGGCCAGGCCGGAGCGAGGCCTCCAAGGGGGGCTCTCAGCTCATCTTAGCGCCAGAGATTACAGGTCGGGAGAACATCCATTTCTGTAAGAAGGCGAGGCCCTGGAGCGCGGCCAGGCTGGTAAAACGTAACGCCCTTGTTCCCACGCTGCTTCCTTCACCCAGAAATCTAGCCAGAGGTTGCTTCACGGAAACTGTAGATCCATTAGGTTTCCACTTAGTAAAGTCCCGATGTTTCAAAGCACTTAGTGTAGGAAAAGGTAATATATGATAATGACAAGCAGGCAGGAGCGATGGACATAGGGTGCATATACAAAAAAGATCACAAAGAGCTAAAAGCACACAAAATAGCAGCTTTCATTCACTGAACATGAAGTGTGTGTGGGTGATTTTGTAAGCATTGCTTAAAGTAGCCTCAAAACCCAGGTCCATGTGCCCTAATCAGTTTGGCTCAGTGGATAGAGCGTCGGCCTGCGGACTCAAGGTCCCTGGTTCGATTTCGCTCAAGGGCCTGTACCTTGGTTGTGGGCATATCCCCGGTAGGGGGTGTGCAGGAGGCAGCTGATCGATGTTTCTCTCTCATCAACGTTTCTAACTCTCTATCTCTCTCCCTTCCTCTCTGTAAAAAAATCAATAAAATATATTTAAAAAAAACAAAACAGGTCCATGAAATATGTACAATCACTCCCTTCCATCGACAGGAAAGCAGAGCGCAGTGGATGGAGTCACCTGCTCCTGGCGGCATGGGCAGCGATGGGGATCCTGCTCCTCAGAGGCCGCCCCCCCATGCTGTGCGCTGTGTCCTGTGTGCCCTGCGCAGGGACGGGAGCCATCCCGCGTCCCATCATGCAGGTGACACAGGGAAGCTTCGAGGAACTTCGCAACGTGTCTGACGTCACCCGGTCCCCGCTTCGTGCTCATCACACCCACAGAGGAGTCAATGCCCTTGACCTCTGTGCCACCTTGAACTTCCTGGAGACCAGAGAGGGGACCACCATGTCCTCCCAGCATGTGCTGGGGTTGAACGCCTGGTCCTTGTAGTGGGGTCTCCGGTGACGCCCAGGCCTGTTTGCTGTAGGGACTAGCATCCTACCATGGAATCAAACGTTTGCTCGTTATTAACTCACTAGGGGGCTTGTTAAATGACAGACTCATGCTGGTAGAATCGCGTTGGAAACTGACCAGCCTGGGAAAGGAAGCCGGGCCACACATTCCCCCTCAGGGCACCGAGGGCCTCCACCCGCTCAGGCTCAGAAGAGTGAAATCTCTCCAGAAAAACAATACACCCCACGAGTGAACACGGAGAGGACGGTGGGCAATTAGTTTAGATTTCTGTTGGCTGCCGTTTGGAAAGCCCAGTCGTAATCTTTGTGTGCCCTTGGAGAGCGTGACTGTAAACTTGTGTTTTTTTTAATATATTTTATTGATTTTTAACAGAGAGGAAGGAAGAAGGGATAGAGAGCTAGAAACATCGATGAGAGAAACATCGACCAGCTGCCTCCTGCACACACCCCCACCGGGGATGTGCCCACAACCAAGGTACATGCCCTTGACCGGAATCAAACCTGGGACCCTTCAGTCCTCAGACCGATGCTCTATCCACTGAGCCACACCGGTTTCGGCTGTAAACTTGGTTTTAATTGCATGTGTTAACACACTGTTTTAAAAAATCAACTACATTATTTACCAACACTCAGTGACGGAGAGACACGCGGGCACGCTGGAGGCTGTGTTTCTGCCAGAGACACGGGGCAGCAGGTCATTCGAGAGAGGCCGTTCCCAAACACAGGAGCTTAGGTCTTTACGCAAGTTGGTGCTCCTCCCATGAGACTGACTTCTGTCCGCCTGTTTCCTATCCATCCACAGGACTCCGCCTGTTGCCTATCCATCCACGGGACTCTGCCTGTTGCCTATCCATCCACGGGACTCCGCCTGTTGCCTATCCATCCACGGGACTCTGCCTGTTTCATATCCATCCACGGGACTCCGCCTGTTGCCTATCCATCCACAGGACTCCGCCTGTTTCATATCCATCCACGGGACTCCACCTGTTGCCTATCCATCCATGGGACTCCGCCTGTTGCCTATCCATCCACAGGACTCCACCTGTTGCCTATCCATCCACGGGACTCCGCCTGTTGCCTATCCATCCATGGGACTCTGCCTATTGCCTATCCATCCACGGGACTCCGCCTATTGCCTATCCATCCACGGGACTCCGCCTGTTGCCTATTCATCCACGGGACTCTGCCTATTGCCTATCCATCCACGGGACTCCGCCTGTTGCCTATTCATCCATGGGACTCTGCCTATTGCCTATCCATCCACTGGACTCCACCTATTGCCTATCCATCCACAGGACTCCACCTGTTGACTATCCATCCACTGGACTCCGCCTGTTGACTATCCATCCACTGGACTCCGCCTGTTGCCTATCCATCCACAGGACTCCACCTGTTGACTATCCATCCACGGGACTCCGCCTGTTGCCTATCCATCCACAGGACTCCACCTGTTGCCTATCCATCCACGGGACTCCGCCTGTTGACTATCCATCCACGGGACTCCACCTATTGACTATCCATCCACGGGACTCCGCCTGTTGCCTATCCATCCACAGGACTCCGCCTGTTTCATATCCATCCACGGGACTCCACCTGTTGCCTATCCATCCACGGACTCCGCCTGTTGCCTATCCATCCATGGGACTCTGCCTATTGCCTATCCATCCACGGGACTCCGCCTGTTGCCTATCCATCCTCGGGACTCTGCCTGTTGCCTATCCATCCACGGGACCCCATCCATCTGTTCTGTCATCTATTCTAATTCGGTAGAATTTTTCTTTAATTTGTAGTGGGAGCTGGGCTGGGAGGCCAGGACCAGGTCTGAGGTAGCTTTAGCCGATGAGGAGGGCGATGACGTATGCATCTCCCTCACAAGCACGCTGAGCACTCGCTGTGTGGTAAGATCACCGGAGGCGGGAGGTGCTCCCTGGGGAAGACATGCCCGGCCCGTTTCCTGGCCTCTGATGTGGGCACCCTGGTGGTTACAGAGCCACCAGTTGGCATCTCCAGTTTGGCTGGGAGCGGGAAAGGGCAACCTCTATGGAGGGACGTCGCGAATCTGGGCCTTCCATGAACCCCACACCCGGGGGACCAGATCTCTCTCATCGACTCACCTCTGTAATCACAGCAGGCACAGCGCGGGCGTAGCCGGCCTCACAAACACATTTTTGTGCCATTTATACAAACTCATAGCTGCCTATTTGTTTTTTGTCCTCAAAGGCACAAAATAAATTTCCATTCTTGGTTTTGTGTGATAATTTTATTTCACGTGAAAATTCAAGGACTTTGGGGTTGACAGCAACTTTTATTGGGGAGCTGGGGAAACACACTGTGAACACAACGAGGCACGCGTATCCCATCTCCCCCCTCTCACCGCCTCCCCCCCCCGCCCCCCGAGTTTCAGGAAGACAGTTTGGCTGAAAGAACGGAAACAGCCTGCGCCGGAGGGAAGAGCAGGGGCGATGGCTCTGTCCTGGACCCAGAGGCTCAGAGACGGTGCAGGGTCAATTCAGACAACTTCCAGCTTGAGTTTAAAGACAAACAGAAATTCATTCGGTAGAATTTTTCTTTAATTTGTAGAAATGTTCGTGGATATAAAAGTGCTCACACTTGTGCTGATGCTGACGCCTTTGGGGGAAGCCATTTTCAATGTCACTTTGCAGGAACATCTCTCTCATTTTTTAAGGTCCAGCCTTTCCAGGTTTCTGTTGTCTGCCTTTTGGGGAAGCGCTGTGTTGTGGCATTTCGTCCGTAGGCTCGGCCTTTTTGAACAAAGCCTTCCAAGAAAATGACTAACTGCCCTCCGGGTTTAGGAAATCCATTCCCAGACTCCTGACATGCTGAAGGCTGCCCTTGAGCGCGTTACTCTGAGCTGAGACCTCAGGTCCTGGGATTTGTTTCCAGGAAAACCACCTGGTGGTTCCTTTCTTCCGGGAGCCGGCCTTCTCTCCAGCGTGACCGTGACCGCTGCACGGTGGGGCCTCTCCGTTATTCTTAGCCGGTGATGTATGCTGGGCTGTGCTGCCCGGGAAATGTCCTCGGAGCCGATGTAAATGTCTTCCCGAAACAGCCGATTCCTTCCTGTGAGGCTTTAAATAACGCTCTTGGCCTGTCCCTCGCTCATTTGATAATGGATCTTTCCTCTCTCTCTCCCACTCCTTCATCTGTCGCCCTCGATGCTTTGTCATTCTGGTCCATGGCTTTGTTTAACGCTCTGAGGCTATTTATTCCATTTGCATGAAAAATGCCACATAAAACAAAATCGCACCACTGCATAGATTAGGGAAACTCACTTTATAATGTTTGATTAATTTTGACTACCTTTTCCATAATAAATTAATACAAAATGCGTTCCATCATATGTTATGGAGATATGTAATACATAAATAATTTCCCATGCTTGACTTTCATCAACAGTTTTTACCAAGTTCCATTAACATCCATAAAATGCTTTTAAATTCTTCACGGGCATCCAGACAACATGAACTGATTCCAAGGGAAACAATTTCCTATTTTCACCTTAAATATTATATGTATGTGGCAGTAAATACAAATTAGCAGGGTTTTGTTTCTAATTATTTTGATCATTTCTAGGCAAGCGATTTTTTTTTTTACATAATTTAAAGCATATCTCTAATTAGGAAGTTGGTATAAAATATTCAATGACGAGACAGACCTTGACATTTTAAGAGCTCAACTCAGTCCCAGCTCAGTGCGTGAATTTCAAGCCGCTTCACACCCAGGGTCTCCGCGGCTCCATGGTTAAGCTGGGGGGGCGGTGGCATGCACCCTGCCGTGTCTGAGACTGCGCTGAGCTGGGCTGGGGGGTGACGTTAGGGCTGCTTTGTGCAGATGGAGGCACCGGCTCCTGCAGGCTGGAATCCCGGTGGATGCCAAGTCTCCATAAAAGCACGCTCTTTATTAACGTGTCCACAGACTGCGCTGCCCGTGTCCAGAGGAGCCTCATGCTCTGCAAACGGCTCAGCCAGGAGGCCCGTCACACGCAGTCAGGGAAGGTGCGGGTGTGGGGGTTCGTCCCCAGAGGCACTGTCCCCCCTGACCTCCGCCCATGTTCTCCCGGCAGCCACCTGGCACCTCCGCCCGGGAGCAGCTGCCCCCTCTGCTTTGGATTGTGTTGGTCCCTGCAGGTCCTGGGCCCTCCTCTTCCCCCACCCCCCCCACCCCCGGGCACAGCCCCAGCCGCCCCGGACGCGCTGCCCGGCACTGGAGCCCGATCTCGGCGGCGTGGGTCCCAGCCCACCAGCCCGCAGCAGGAAGCGGGGAGCCTGCCTCCATGGCCCCAGCACAGGGTGCAGGCAGCACGCACGCGCTCCAGCCTCCCTGTTACACGGAAACTTCACCCCCTCTCATGGGACGCGTTTGCTGTTGCACAGGAACGAGTGACGGTTGTAAGTAATTATGCTTGATTGATGGGAACTGTCAGCCAGCGCCCCAAGCCAGGGTCCCCAGCATCCACACGCATAACTGCCTGAGAGTGTGGGCGCCCCTGGACCCAGATCCCAACACAGGGGGGCAGCCGGGGGGGGGGGGGGCAGATTTGTTATTATCACCGAGTCCCCGGGACAGGCTGTGCTTATGCAATGGGGGTAACAGCCCACGGCTCAGTTGTGTTTTTTAAAATATATTTTTATTGATTTCAGAGAGGAAGGGAGAGGGAGAGAGAGAGAGAAACATCAGTGATGAGAGAGAATCATTGGTCGGCTGCCTCCTGCATGTCTCCTACTGGGGACTGAGTCCGCAACCGGGGCATGCGCCCTGACCAGGAATGGAACCGTGACCTCCTGCAGTGGGGGGAGGGGGGGTAAGGGAGGTGGGTGGTGTCAATGAGAGCTTTCCTGGGGTGTTCATGGGGGTCCCGCGTGATGGGAACCCCACCACCCACAGCATCCCGGGTGCCGTGCCAAGGGGAAGAGGCCAGGGAACCTCACAGGGCGTTTCTCGCTTCAGAAAAGACAGACCCACATCCCCGCACTTGCTGTCCTTGGCAGGACAGCCCCGCGCCCCTGCCCGGCGCCAGGGAGCTGCTGTCCCCTCTGCCCCGTGAGAACCGAGACCTGGCGCCCTGGCACTGGTGGGTGCACGCTTCTCTCCTCGCTCAGCACCCTCACCCTGGACTCCCCCCAGGCTGGTCTCCAGGGCCTTCCCCACCCCTCAGGCCCGGGAGGAGCCGGCTGGGGGCGGCCCGGGCACGTGCGGTCCGTGCCCACAGCAGGGGCTCCCGCAGGAGGCATGGGCACCAGTGGGCTGCCAGTTAGGCAGCTGGGTCTGTAAAGACAACACGGAGCATTTCTTCGACGTCCGCTTCGGGTGACACTTGCTTTGGCCCGGGGCCTTCAGGTTAGCATCGGCCCAAGCTCCTGCTGGGAACCACCCGAGGGCTTCGAGGCAGACCCGTGGACAGAGGCCCTGCCTAGGGGGCCGCCCAGTCTCAGGACCAGGGGAAGCTGGGGTGCCAACCCCCACCCCGGATTCCAGGTAGCCATGACGTTTTCTGCCCACCTGGCCTTTTATTTTTTAAGATTTTTTAAATTGATTTTTTTTAAGAGAAAGGAAGGGAGAGCGAGAGAAACATTGATGGGAGAGTGAAACATCCACCGGCTGCCTCCTGTGCGCCCTCTACCCGGGGTGGAGCCTGCAACCCCTGGCGTGTGCCCTGATGGGGAATCCGGCCGGCAGCGTTTCAGGGCACAGGACGGAGCGCCAGCCCACTGAGCAGCACCGGCCAGGGCTCCTGCCCCCCCTTCCTGATGCCACGCCTGGTGGTCTCGGTGACCACAGTGTAATCGGCTCCCCAAACCCGAGGAAACGTCCTCTGTCTTTTACTTTTAAGCTCAGGACTTTCAAACACCTCCTCAGAGAGACATTTTTAAAAAGCGATAAGCAGGACTATGTATTGCCATTGAACTTGAGCAGCATTTTAACCAAATGATTCAAATTAGCAGAATCCCTGGCATGACCGCATTGCGGGCTGGGAGCCCGACTGATCTCACGGATCACACTTGTGTCGCCATGTGTTCTCTAAACAATGAAACGTAACGGGACTCTGACATGCTGGGGGTGGAGAACAGGCCCCGGGCTGAGCGGGCTGGGCGCTGGGAGGGCGGGCGGCCCCCTCCCCCGAGGCCTGCGTCAGGGCAGGCGACGTGCACGGTCACTTCTTACTTCCTGTCCCCAGGAGGACATTGTCTCAGTGCTGACACTCCATACGGTCTGACCCTTGAACTGCAGGGACGCTTCCCCTTCAGCATTCCCAGCTCCGCCAGAGGGAAGGGAGCAGGGGGCATGGAGAAGCTTCGCAGCGACGGCGGCGCAGTCACTGCCCCTCGCAGGTGCTGAGCCTCCTCCAGCAGCCGGGCCTCCCCGCAGGGCATGGAGCTGCCTCCCTGGCCTGCTCTGTGTGTCAATGTCAACACCCGGGCCTCCCTGATTCTTCACACAAGGAAGACCTAGACTCCCTTTTAATTGTAATTGTATTCATTACAGAGCAGGACCTGGTGGCGAGGGGTCCACTTCTGCAGGAATTATTTCTCCAGGAAAGCGAGAGTCACCGGCCCAGAAGGGGGCCCGTGTCTACCAGGGGTGGGGGAGGCGGGGGAAACCCTGCAGAAATTTGTGACTTGAATTTTGTTGATTTCCATTCTTGTGCAGTTTCATGCTTGAAAAATTAATGCTTTTAATTTTCTTTTTAAATTCAAACTTTCCATAGCCATCTAAAGCAGTGAATATTGCAAGTACAATAGGAAGACGGCTGAATAAGAGCATTGAAGGCATTTTTACTTTTTGAAAGGAAATGCCGTGAAACGGATCCGAGAGAAATAAGTGTGAGTGCTGACGGCAAGTCGAGCTTTCGAGCTTGTGTGGTCCTTACCGACACCCCAGCGGATGCAAGGACGTGGCCAGCCCTGCGGGACAGCCGCCTGCAAGCCCAGATTCAGGAGAGAATTTCTCACCATCATGCAAATGTCTATTTCAAATCGAGGTGAGTTAATAAAAACATGTTACAGACAGCCACAGGATTGTCTGCAGCAATACTTTCAACGAGAATCTGTCTTATTTGTTAAGATTCTAGACAGTTTTCTACAATTTCCTTTTGCTTCCTAGTCAAGCCTACTCCAAGGTCCGATTTCCTGGCCCCGCCCTCGTACCCATGGGACCCGCCCGGGGGTTCTGTCCATGCCTAAGGGGGGCGAGGGTCTGCGAGTGGACTGAGCCCTGAGCATTGCAGGTGCTGGGTGCTGTGTTCAGCATTACAGGTGCTGTCTATGGCTGTGTATCGCGATACTGTGCTCATTGGTACTGTTGTGTGGTATGCTGTGATACTGCATGGACAGTCCATCATTTATTGCTCACTATTCTAGTTGATGGGCATTGGGGCCTTCCTAGCTGGTCATGTTATGACTAGTGTCACTGTGCTCGTTTTTTCATTGCCGCACATATATAGTTATTTCTCCTTAGTATATACCTAAACGTATAAACGCTGAAGTTATTTGATACTAAAATATTCAGCTTAGATTCTGAACAATGGCTTTCCAGGGCGATTCCTACCAACAGGAGAACATTATTCTCCACGCTCCACATCCTTCCCAACATTAGTATTGCTGGCAGTCTTTTTAAAATTTTAATAACGTGTGGCAATTATGTATTTGTTTTGCTCTGATCACTGGTGAGGTTGAGCATTTTTTCTCCTGTGCATTGGTCATTTGCATATTGTGTTTTGAAAAGGGTTTAATTATCTGAATTCATTTTTCTATTGTGTTCGCTGTCCTTTCTGTTGATTTGTAGGAACTCCTCTGTGTTCTGGAAGAGGGCGTTCCTTTTGGGTGTTACCGATGCCTTCCAGTTTGTACGTAGCATGCTCATTGTGACAGTAGTAGATGCCATCTGATGAACAGAAATTCTTAATTTAAATTTAGCCTAATTTAGCAACTCTTTTCTCAGAGATAGATTTTCTCCCTGAGACATATGATGACCCAAGAACACAAAGATAGGATCCTGAGTTACTACTCAAAGCCTTTTGGTTGGTTAACGTTCCACCATGGGTTAACAATCCATCTAGGACTTGGTGTTTGCATCTAGTGTGAGGAATGTATCAATTTTTCTTTTTCCATGTGAGTAGCCAATTGGCCCTGCATCATTTATTTAAAAGGACACCCTTTCCCCATGGCATTATAGTTGTTATAAGTCAAGTACCTAATATGCGGATCTGTTTCTGGACTCTTAATTATGCTTCACTTATGAGCTTGTCTGTCCTTTGGCCTATGCCACACAGTCTTGACAGCCAGAACTCAATTACGGAGTCAGGCCATTGAAGAGACTCCCGGACTACACAGAGTGCATGCATGGGCAACTCTAATAAAGATAAATGACGTGGAAGGGGGAAGGAGAGGGAAGGCACATGAGTTCAGTGCTAACGAATCAACAATATATATTCAATAAGTTGTATCTACACAGACATATACATAAAACAAGATTATGTATTGTTCTTTTACAAAAATATTATTGCCAGAGTTTTGAAGGAAACTAACGCTGTGCTTACCTTCAGAGGGGCAGTTCAGTATTAACTAGTTAAGTGTCCATGGCAACTTTCTAGAACCTAACTAGAATAAATAATGAGAACAAAATGTATATATACAGTAAATGTGTGTTCCACACTTTTTTATTATTAACTAGAGGCCCAGAGCATGAAATTGTGCACGGGTAGGGTTCCTAGGCCTAGCCTGCAATCAGGGCCATCTTCCACCCGCTCGCCAGTCCCCAGTCCCACCCCGTCGCCACCCACCCACCAGGTTCCCCTTGCCACTCCCCAGTCCTGCCCCCCCCCCCACCACCACGTACCCTGGTTCCCTGTGGTTCCCCATTCGCCATCCAGCAATCAGACCCTGCAGGCCAGGGGGAGGGACCAAGAGGTGGTCAATGCATCTCATAGCGATTGGTCGAGCGGTTGTTCTAGTCATTATGCTGTTATGGTCACTGGGCTTTTATTATTCAGGATAGTTGTATTTATTTACTTTGCTCTGTTATTGTCAGAAGAAGTTTCCTATTTTATCTATTTTTGCTTTTTAGTCATTTTGAAGTGAAATAAGGAAATGTACTAGAAGCAGTGTGAAGGGAAGGTGACCAGAATTTGTTAGATACCATTTACTAAGTACTAATTAACAGTAACAGTTATTTAATTTTTCAAATAGGTCTGTTCTATTGATAGTCTTACTTTATTCGTTATTAAATTGCGGCTGAAAGATATGAGGTAACTTGCTAGAGCCTAGCTTTGGGCTGAAGCGTGTTGGCGGCACAGCCAGTACTCTTACTTAGATTGTCACTCACTCATTCGTCTAGTGTTCCCATCTGAAATATAATCCCCAATAGTCCTTCATGCACGAGAATGTCGTGAGCATGAATTAGGGGATGTTAGTGTCAGAGAAACACAGTAATTGCAAAACAGTGCTTGTCACATCACATGTGCCACACCTCCTCTCTGAAGTACGTTTCCTGGGAAAATGGCAGGAAGTCTAAGGATCTACAATGGGTGTTAATGAAGAGCCGGTAGTAGCTCAGAAATCAACAGATGACACACTTCCCATGCTGATGTGCTGGGATGGTTCTCCTTGCAGTGATTCGTGGAGGACAGTTATTTTAGTGCTCCCCAGAGTTGTCGAGAAGGCCCTCTGAGAGTGTTAATGCGAAAGCTTCTTCATTAACCAGGAAGAGGAAAATCGGCCACTGGGCACTGAGCATATTTTGACACATCACTCAAGAGGCTAAGGTCACTTCTCCAATGTTATCCTCTCACCCGGGGTGTTTCCATGTGACGACTTAGAGGGAAATACCCACCGCACTCACCAACACGAAGGACTTGCTGATTCATGCTGTCCAGCAACAGCCCTATCATGTATCCACAGTCCTAACATCAGGGGATTCTTGCACATGCTCCGGACGTGCCTCGAGTCATCCCGCCAGAAGTGCTTTGTCATATGTTACATTAAGGATCTTCCCTCCACACCAGTGCCTTCTCCTGCGTTTTCTGGCAACGCTGGGATCACTGGTCCTCAGAAACCCAAGCTAGAATCTTGGAAGTGATTTTCAATTCCCCCCTTTTTCTCACCTACATAACTGGGCAATAGTAAATCTGTATATTTCATTTCCTCAGTTTCCCAGGTGCATTTAACTACACTAAGTCCATATTGGGAATTCCTTACCTACGTGGATTGTCATCCCTTCCTTTGATTAGGAGAGGAGACAATGAATTGATCTTCATGCCTTTAACTTGGCCCTTAAATCCAACCTCCACAAATCAATGTGGTGATCCTTCCGAAGCACAAATGGGTGACACTCCCCTGCTAGGACCTTTGCTGCCCAGAGCAGGTTGCCTGGGTCACTGTGGTCGCACCGTAAGCATTTGATCAGTAGGGCATTGAAATGACAGATGTAATGGGCTGCATTTCAGCCATGCTGACTTTCTCAGCTCGAGGTAGTGATGGAAGTCCATGTCTACTTCTGAACTTAAGAGAAAACTCGGGAAGGGAGATCTAGATTTGATTGTCATCAACTTATGGTTGGATGGTAGTGAGTGTGATTGATTAAGAGGCTAGGGATGCTTCTATAGAAAAGGAGGCATCCATCACCAGACACTAAATTGATTCCCACTTGTTCTGGGATATTAGATTATCAGCATGAAATTTTAAACTGTGTTATCATTCACGGAGAAATGGCATCCATACTAACTCAGTGGAATCCTGTGATGTAGGTAGGGCTCATGTTATTGCTGATGGAAGGCAGTCCTGGAGGATTGAGCAAGCTGTCTAAGCTGTTATGGCAAGGACTTGGTAGAAGAACCGTCACGTGATCGCCTGGTTGAAGGCATGTTTCCAGGAGGCCACCTTGCCTTGTGTGTGTGTGTGTGTGTGTGTGTGTGTGTGTGTGTGTGTGTGTGAATGCTAACGATGTTGACTTTTGCACCCGTTGGCCACACTTGGAGATGCTACTATGTGCCTGGCATGTGCTTGGATGTGCACTTCCAAGATGAGCCTGGCCCTGCTCTTCCAGAATTCATGTAAAGACAGAATACAAGTAACTAAACATATAATGACGTGCCAAGTGCCATTATAGAGGTCCAGACAGAGATTGCGCAGTCCAGAAAGGCCCTGGTGGTGACAAAGTGAGGGCGCGGCATGGAGGAAGGCAAAGCATTGTCTTTCCACCTGGTGAACTAATCGCCCACAATTTCCTTCTCCTTCCATCGTCATCATTCATACAGCAAATGTGATAAAGGGTATATCATAAATTTTGGCATATGCTAAATTTGAAAATAGCATTCATATTTTAAATGGAAATGTTGAAAAGGCAGATGGATCTACAAGCCTGGAGTTCTGTAGAAAAATTCAGGTTGTAAACAGAAATTTGGGTGCTATTCAGATATATGGTAGAGGAGAGATTGTTTTACCAAGCAACAGCTGGATTGAAGCGGGTTCAAGGACTTTGGGAGATATAGAAGCAGAAGTAGCACATATACACACCCCTTTCGGGGATTTTAACTATAAAGAGAAAGAAATTCAATAGTTATTGAGGTAATGGGCTCAAGTAAGAATTTGCTTTTTTTTCCCCTTGTAATTTGAGAAAAATAATTTGAACGCTGATAGGAAACATCCCGTGAACATAGGAAAACTGACCGTGCAGAAGAGGAGGACAGTATTCGATAAAGTGCTGACCTTGAGTGAGAGGGGTGGGACCTAAAGCGCAACTGGAGAATTGGGCTGTAGCTGGGACACAGACAGTTCCATCACAGCAAAGCAAGGGGAGGCAGGACAGATAGGCAAAGACGGGTGGATGTATTGGAAAATTGTGGAATTCATCTTCTCATTTCCCCACCTTTTCTTCTCAGTGAATGAGGAAGCACTAGTAAGGTCATTAGCGGAGAATGAGGATAGTGTGAGGGTGTTGAAGTCTGAAGAGAAGGTCTGGAATATTGGCCTGGGAGAACCGGAGAGCACACGGACTGAGGAGCCACCGAGCCGCACCGATCAGTCCCACGTAGAGAAGGAGACGTGGAGTAGATGCTTCTGTCACTCAGTCAATTCCAAGCAACCACTTCAACAACAGGGACTCCTCCCTCCACGCCTGAGCCTAGGATTCCTTGTGTCGTTGCTCCAAATACCACCGTTTTCAAGAGCCCAAGCGTCTGACTTGGGTTTTAAGGCAAACCGGATAGAAGTGGGAAGCAGACCAAAGGTAAAGTCACAGAAAACAGCAGCAAACTTTTGCCTAAAACAAGAGAAAAGAAAATTATACCCAATGTTTAAACATGCTTCTACTCCTTTAGGTTGGAGTTGGTCCATGGGGCCCAGCAGCTCCACATCTGGATAAATTCCACTTTGAATTCCAGCGGCTGCCTGGTCCCCTGGGCCAGAGCCTGTGGGAAACCGGTGGTCCTTACAGAACGAGCTGCTGTCAGAATCAAGCTGCCGCGTTATCGGGGGGCCACACCGATGACTCCATGTCGCCCCTGACAGAATACTACACACGCTGCTGTTTCCATGGAGATTCAACGGGCTTCCGACGAACGTCCCTGATTGACAGCGCGGTGCTTCTGAGCTGCGGGACACCCTCCCTGCTCGCCGCCTGCCAGGAAGAGCAGGCTGCAGGCAGGACCCCACACATGCGTGAGCCTCTTCATTGATAGTCCACAGGCCATGTGCCTCCTAAACCTGCAGCGACTCATACACGGAACTAACGCAGACGCGTGTGGGCAGAGGGGAGAGAGGTCGCTGAGAACATGAGTAAACAAGGCAGGTCCGGATGGGAAACGCGTGGAGAAGCTCATGTGCCCAGCTATTTGCCCTGCCTGCTCCCCGCAGAGGGGAGGGGACGTCTTTAATGTGATTTCATGTGTTCTTTCTCGTTGTCTGTGAATAAAACAGTGACTATGAAGTGATGCCATGGGAAGGACCCTGGGAGGGGACAGAGAACTCTTCGTTGAGGGCCTGAGTGCCCCCTTTCGCCCAGCGCCCCTCACACCCATCAGCACCTGGCACCCCTCCCAAAGCCGCTGGGGAGGAAGGTGGTCAGGCCTCAGCCAGGCGAGGCCCGGACTCCACACTCACCTCCTGGTGTCACTGTGGGAACCTGAGCTGGGGAGGCGGGGGGGGGGGGGGGCGGCTGGAGGGCCATCAGTCATGCATCCTCGGCCCTGGCCACCGGGTCTCCCCACAGGACTGACGCAGCTAAGGAAGACGCTCTCCTGGGCAATGGCACTGACGCTGGACTTTCAGGGCGCCCCGGAACCAGGCGTCTTGTCATGAAATCGGGGCGCAGAGGAGAGTGCCTGAACAGAGGCGCCCGGGAAAGCTGCTGGGGGGCGGGGGGGTAGCAGGGCTTGCAGGAAGCGCCCTCCTAGGCGCTTGCTCGGATATGAATTTAAGATACAACACGTCTGTCAATTTCAATTTTCCACAGCCACGTCCTAAAGAGAAGCAGGACGGACTGGAGGAAGGGAGGGGGTACATTTTGGAGGCAAAGGAAGGCCAGGTGCGGCCATGGGCAGGGAGCGCTGGGATGAGGGCGCTGGCAGAATCTGTAGGAGGCCCCGTTGTGTTACCCCAGGATCTGGAAGGACCCTGACAGAGGACGGGATGATGCAATGCAGACTGACTGTGGGGAGAGGAGGGAGGTGTTGTTTTCTGGGAATGCGTGCCATTAAGCCCGGGCTTCTTGTCATCACTACACGGCAGGTGTCAGCTCGGGGCAGGGGACAGGGACTCAGCGCTAAGAGTCTGATCGTGTCTCCCTGGGGGGCTCCCTGGAGGCTGCGGAAAGCAGAGCGGGGCCACCAAGGCAGTGCCTTCTGCAGAGGCCGGGCAGCCTGGCTCACATCCCCCCAGACACCCCCCTGTGGGATCACCGGCGGCGGGACCTGTAGGGTAAGATTCAGAAATGCAAGCAGCATCGCACATACATCCAGCAAATGAACCAGCAGGCGCCTCGGAGAATTGATTCGCTGCCCTCCTGGACTCAGCGGCGGGAGCCCCAACACGGTGCCCTCCAAGTCACCTCCAGGCCAGCGCCTGCTGAGCAAAGACCCAGACAGAGAGGAAGGCACGTTTCTCTCCACCCCCGGAGCAACGAAGGTGAGCAAGAGCCAGAGGGCTGGGCCCGAGCCGCCCGGAGATAATTGGTTATAAACACAACATCCTTCCAAGAAACACTCCATCCACCCAGAGAGGCCCCGCTGAAGAAACAGCCCGAGACCACGTCACACAGAAATGATTGCAACTGGGTCACCTGTGGCGTGAGCCTCACACGTCCCTCAGTGAAGACCAACACTTGAAGTGATGGACACTGCTGGGTGGACAGACAGTCCCGCTGGCCTGGATTGCGCATCTGTGCTGGGGAGCAGTGCGGAGAGCGAGCCCCCGAGGCGGCCACCGCTGCTCACGGCGGGGCGTCGGGCCAATCAGCCCGGCCTGCCCCTCGCCCATCACCGGCTGCAGCAGCTAGGCCGCCGCTCTCCAGCTGGGTCAAAGCGGTGGCCTGAGGGGCATTCAGGAGCGGAATCAGGAGGGCCTGCGGGTGACTGGATGGAGAGGGGAGGGGTGGGCGAGAGTGAAGGGAGTCCCCCTCGCTTTCTGCCCTGGGAGCCCAGTAGATGGTGGCGCTGCGCACGGAGAGTGAGACTGAGAGGAGGGGAGGGTTCGGAGGCGGGTCCCTGGTCCTGGGAATGATTGCAGTTCACCATCCTGAGTTTAAAGTGCCTCCGGACATGAAAATGGATATGATTGGAAGGAAGTTGAATGTATACATATGGAGAGAGAGAGATGAGAAATAGATAGATATGGAGAGAGGAGAGAGAGAGAGAGAGAGAGAGAGAGAGAGAGAGAGAATTGATTAAAAGATAGTCATAAAAAATATAGAACAAAGAACGCAGGTGTCTCCAAAGAGACTTCCTTTCCTAGTGATGCCCTGCTGTGTGCCTGCCGCTCCTCCAGGCCCCTCCCCCGGGGAGCTACATGTGGGGTAGAGGATAGCTCCTCAGGGAGCCCTCCCTAAACCCCCTCTCCCATGGCCTGGGTCACTCCAGCCCCTATGTCACAGCCACAAGGACCCTCCCCAGGTGTGTGCCTGAGGGCCCATCACTCACCTTCCTGTCCTCTGTAAGACGGCATGACGAACGCGATTGCATCGCCGCGTTGTTGTGAGCGCTCCTGGAGATACTATTTGCAGGGCGTCCCAAACAGGCCTCCACACAATGAGGATGTATTCGTGTCTGTGAAATAAATAGGCATCCACCCAGATAACGCACTGCGCAGGGCCAGGGCCTGAAAGGGTTGGCTTAGAAACGTGCCCAAGGTCACAGAGCAGAGCAGAAGCCAGCAGGACCACGCTGTCACACAGAGCGCCGGTGCGTCCCCAGGACCCGAGCCAACCCTCGTCTCCTCGGCGCTTCCAGAGTGAAGGTCTGGCCCAAACGCACTGGCCTGTTGGGGGAAAAGTGCTCTGAGACCTTCTCGTTTCACCATGAACAATACAAATACGGCGTCTCCCCAAAATGTATGCACACATTGATGAATTATGAAGGACGTCTATTGAAATGCATTTCATTTTCAAAACTGAGCTGTTAAAGTGTGGGACACCCTGTATGTTCTAGTATATCGGTTAGGAAGATCTGTTAGCACAGGGATCCTACATTTTATTTACAGTGTAGAGTCACTACATAAAAATCTGAGGTCGAGAGTCCAATAAACGCTCTGCATGTAATCTTGCCCAGAGCAGTAGAGGAGGTGAGCTGGAAGGTGAGCACAGGAATTAGTTTGGAGATTTGCAAACATTTGGGCAAATTCGAACATTTTTGGCACTTTGCATTAGGAAAACTTAATCTACTTCTCAGAATAGGCATCTAATAAAAGAAAAACTTCCCGTTGCCATCACCAGTCAAGTTCAAAGCCAACCAAAAAATGACATTATTGTGAAAGTGCGGGTAGCATGGCATTAGGCAGAAACTTACAAACTGTGGCTTAGTTACACGTGGACACCCTCCCTCTCCTCCTGCCCATGTTCGTTTGGGATTTATCTCATCTTAGCGTTTGAAAGGTGCTCTACTTGTACAAAATAATACATTCGTTATTTTTTAAGAAACAGGATTCTCCTCTCTCTGAAAAAACTTACAACCTATGAAAACTTTCCCAATCTTGTTATCTATCTCTCAAATATATTTATACTAGAGGCCCGGTGCACGGATTCGTGCACATTGAAAGGAAATTAATTAGAAGGTGGCTGCTGGGGCAGGACTGGGCAAGACGGGCTGGACATGCCCTGGAGCCAACCTCCCGCAGTCCCTCCCTGGCCGGCTGCACCTGGGGTGGTGCCGTGGCTCAAAGGGTGTCTACGGAGTAAGCGGGGTCCCTCTGGCAGGTGGGGTCCCTCGGCCTGGCCTGCGGGGATCGGGCTGAAACTGGCTCTCCAACATCCCCCGAGGGTCCTGGAGTGTGTGAGAGGGCACTCTGCAAAGTTGCTGTCCTACAGGGTGTGGAACAAAAATGCAAGTGTGCAGTAAACCAGATTCGGGGCCAACAGTGCCCCAGCAACAACATAACCCATGGCTGAAGATAGAAATGAGTGACCCCAAGATGAATCAGGCTCCCTCCTCTCTGGTTTCGGGGTGCATCACCCAAGAACTGCCACTGCCAAGTCACTGCAGCTTGGCAGCTCCAGTGTTAAGCATCCGCCCCTGGTGGTCAGTGTGCATCATAGCGACTCATCAGATGGTGGGAGGGACACTTAGCATATTAGCCTTTTATATATATAGATATCCACTGTTTAAAACTATTTGAACAATCCCACATCATTGGAATGTTTTATTTTTTCATTTTATAAAAATGCTTAATAAAATTATGATGCATTTATGTGCAGCAAAATATTTGCACAGGTCCTTAATGTTTTCTCAGGATAAATGTTAAGATAATCTTTTATCAGTAATGTTAAAGCTTTGGTAAATATTATTAATCGCCTCAGAGGAACTATACCAAGTCATACCATCCACCATCTGCTCATGAAACTGTAAAAACCTGTCTTTTTTACATGCCTTCCGTATGCTTGAGATTATCATTAACATTTTGGTCAATGATAACACAATTTTATTCTCTGCTTTTTAAAATTATTGATAGGGTTAAATATTTTCAGTAACTGTAATATTTCTTTTGTATTATAGGTTTGTGCCTTGATCTCTTCCTATTAAAATTATATTTACATAAATAGACATATGTTATTATAATTTTTGACAATTTATATTCATTTTTGACTATTGTTTTAGTGTGGTGAAGGCCTGGGGCAGGGCGGGCGGGAGCAGGGGGAGGAGGTCAGTGGGGGGAAAATGGGGACATCTATGATACTTCCAACAATAAAGATGCGTTTTTAAAAATTGTATAGAACTTTAATTTTCATGTAGTTTCGTTTTTCAAGCTTTTCTTTTATCAGTTTCTCAATGTGTTTATGTTACAAAATGCACTTTCACCGTTCTGTATTTTCACCTGTTACAGTTAACTCTTTAATTCGGATCTACTTCCTGTTTCTGTAAAGTGCATGCTGGAGTTCTTATTTTGTCCGTCACAAAACAAGCAGTGTCCCAGAGGGAGCTACTTGATCATTTGCCTCTTCTCTGGGCATCTGACAGGTGCTGGGCTGTTACTGCTTATAAACGAAGGTATTTGCTGTTTCAGACCCTGTGCAACCTTCAGCTGAGCAGGTTCGGAGCGGTTGCAAAGGCCCCATTGCAAGGCCGAGGACTCAGGCTCTCTCTGTATCCCAGCGACGTGGCCCTTAGCGTACTAGATTCATGCTTGTGCCTTGAGTTCAGGCAGCACTTCGGACAAATGTGCAGCAAGCAATATGTTTCATCAGGGGAAGCGTTTGCTAGAGGCCCCGATCCTCTCCGAAGGTCTGAATGGTCAGAAATGGGCCACGTGGTGGTGTCCTGGCTTCGCAGGGCCCACAGTCAGGGATGTGGGATGTCCAGCCTGTATCCCGGAGCCGGAGCCCCGGAGGCAGACGCAGCGACCCCTGTGGGTGGATGGGAGTACGAGGGACAGGGCGGCGTGTGCCTCAGCAGCGTCTAGGCAAAATCCGGGCCTGGTTGGCGCTGTTCCTGGAAGGTAGGCATATAAAACACGGAAAATAATGATGGAAAACAATGTTGTCACACCTATGGTATAAAATAATATAAAACTTTAGGTAAGAAAGAAATAAGAACATTTATAAGCATTTATGTTTTAGAAAACATTTTTCAATTACAATTATATTGTTTAAAGAATGGATTAACTTCTGCAACAGTAACATATATGATATATACACACCCATCAATGAGAAAAAAGTAAATATTACATGTTTAATGATGTGAATATAATGAATACATGTCCTTAATATTTTCTTTCCAATCTTAGAAACAAAATGTATGCATTTACTTAAAATCATTTAAAAACTTATAGATCATAATAACTGCGGCATTTTTTATTCACAAGAAGCTCCTCAGTGGTCCTCAGGTGGTGGCCCGGCAGAAATCATCTCCCTCACGCTCTCCCTTAGCAGCATCTGCAGACCAAGAAGGAAGTGGGTGTGATGGGGCTTTTGGAAAAAGAATCGGGTGTCATCTGTGGGCTGTTCAGATGCCATTTGCTCACCTTTTGTTTAGACTAATACCCCGGGCACCTTCCGTCAATAGGAAGTGGTTCTTGTTCAAGGTAATTCATGAGATGTTCCCAATTGAGCCAGCCCTGGAGGGAGACGCTCCTGCCCGGCCATTGGGACCAGGAGCCTGTCCGCTCCACGAAATTACAGCCAGAGCCGCCGGCTTGTTAGGTGACACCACGCCACACGGCGCGGCCAGAGGTTCCCTTCGTTTTAAGTAGAACTTGTGGGAGCGGTGCGTTTAGTTTTTAACCTTTTCTATGGGACCTTCTCATACCCGTAACTGAACGTGACCTGTCATCGTGCACACCTTTAAAGCGCTAACTTGCCGACATGCAGCGACACTTAAATAAACGCATCCTCTGGTTTCGTGTTCATCCTCGAGTACTTGTTCTCAGGAGGTGTTAGGGCCGTGAGCACAGGTAAAGGTGATGTTTGTAGCAGCTGGAAAAGATCAGTTCAACAGACGGCCCTGCATCACAGACAGCAAACGCTTTGGTGTCTTAAAAACGACCAAGTCTCTTCGCTTCGCTTTGCGTGCGCTGCAGGAGCATTGTGGGGGGACGGGAACTGTGCCATGGGTCCTCTCTCCGAAACCCTCACCTGCAATGGTGCCGCCTCCATGTCAGGAAAAAAAAAAAAAAGGCAACTCTTGCGGGAAGGAAACTGGCAATCACGTGCCAGAGCCTCGAAGTGACCGGGCGTTTCCCTTAGCAATGCAGCCCCCCCCACTTACCCACCCAGGCAGGACGGCGAGCCGGTGCCCAGGAGGCGGGAGGGAGAGGCCGTGACTGACCCCATCACAGTCAGTCATCCTGAGCATCCTCATCCTGCTGGACATGGGCAGCGATGGGAACAGTCATCCTGCTGAAGTGTGCTGTACGTAATGCCCTGTGATCCTACCTCTCTACTGCTAGATGCTCTCAGTAAAAGCTGACCGGCGTAAATGAGTAAACACGGTGGAGGGAATAAAGTACGGCTCGTTTGGGTGACACTCGGTCCCAATTAATGAAGTCTGTAAGTAGCAATGCGTGAGGACGGACGGAAGCTGCAGAAAGCGGCTCCGCTGAGGGCAGCCACGGAGGGCGCCGGATAGAATATTGATTCTTCACGCCACGGCCCCCAACTGTTTTTCTGTTTTCTCTAAAGACGCATGGCTCATTTTTGTAAAAATTGTATCATGTGTACATTGTATCTGTAAGCAAATACTGCACGGAGGCTTGCATCAATGGCCGCTAACTACCCCCCCTCTCCCCCCATCCGTGAGCGGCCTTGCCCATCACTGCATTGCCAGGGGCTCTTCCCCGGGGCGTGCTCCCTGCGGGCTCCGAGCACTCACTTTCATCAGCCAGTTACAGACATCCTGTCACCGGCGTGGACGGTGCTGTGTGGACGGGCAGGAGGCCCTTGCTGAAAGGTGGTGGTGATCATACTCATCCTCTTCAGCAGCCGGTACTTCGCTTCCAGGTGCCGCTGATGGAAGCGGCCGGCGCAGGCGGCGTGTGGCCTGGGATCGCAGGGGAGGCTGCTGGGGTTTGATGTCAGATCCGCGGTCCGAGCACAGGGGAGGCTGCTGGGGTTTGATATCAGATCCGCGGTTCGAGCACAGGGGAGGCTGCTGGGGTTCGATGTCAGATCCACGCACACACAGGGGAGGCCACTGGGGTTCGATGTCAGATCCGCGGTCCGCGCATAGGGGAGCCGCTTGCCTGTGCTCACGTAGAGGGGACTGAAGGGAAGTGGCGGTTCCCGGCGGCTCCGACACAGAACAGACCCTGCCCGAGCGCAGGAAGCCCGCGGCGTTTGCTCCGGAAATGGCAGCTCGGAGCCAGAGGCGACCAGCGAGGCCAGGCGAGGCCCAGCCTCCTCTCCTCCTGACCTGACTTCCTGCCTGGTCTTCCTCCAGCTCCCAAACCTCCTGGGGAACCTCCTGGGAACACCTGGCTGAGATCCAGGGAGACGTCCAGAGCACCCCCCCCCATGTCTGACACTCCCAGGTGTCTGCAGCCCCCCCCCCTTCACTGCCACGGCCAATGGACTGGCCACGTGTGCCCTGCACCCCCCTTCAGCACCGCGACCTTCCCCACCCGTGTAATGGCATCAGGAGGGGCCGTGGGGAGGGAGGTAGGCCAAGTGGGTGGAGCCCGGTGAGGGGCATCAGTGCCCTTCGAAAGGGAGCCCGGGGCCGCCCCTTCCCCTGCGAGGCTGCAATGAGGGGACAGCCGCCTGCAACCCCACCCGGCGGCTCTCAGCAGAACTCCACGCTGCTGACGCCCCGTCTGGGCACCCCAACCAGGAGGCATGTGAAAAACTAAGCTCTGTAGCTTGGAAGTCATGGAGTCCATGCGGCTTCGTACAGCAGCCCACCTGCCTAACACCCCTCTCGGCATTCAGAGCTTTCAGCTGATTCTCGTTACCCACTCGCAGGCACCTGCTCAGTTCCCCGTGCCTGGCCGGGGGCCAACGAAGGTTCCCTCCGTCTCCTTGGAGACCTGCCCCCCGGATTCCCTGGCAGCTCTGCTCGCTCAGCTCTCCTGGGGTTCAGGAACGGTAAGCTGGGTTTGCTTTTTGGTGGAGAAGTGGGCACTTTCTTCAGCTTTATTAACCCTCCTGGGAGCAGAATCACTGGTTTGGAGGCGCCCCGCACAAAAACCGGGGAACAAAAGAAGAGCTTTATTGTGCACGGGAATCACCCCTCAGCACACAGACAGACGGTGGGGGATGTTTTCACCTTTAACATAACCCCAGCGTCCCGGCGTCCCACCGACCCCACGTGCAGGCCCTGGGCTGTGAGACACCTCAGAGCGGCTGGGAAAACGCAAAACCCGACGCCTTCTCCTCCCGCTTCTCGGAGAGGAAAGCAGCCGGAGCAGGCGGCTCGGTGATGGGGGGGGGGGGGGGGGGGCGCCGGGGCTCTGAGAGGGCCCGTCAGCCAGAGGCCGGGCGCCCATGCTCTCCTGCCGTCCGTCTTCATGTTTCAACCTCCTTCACTGTGTCTTCCTGGGAATTCATCTGTCACCCTGGCTAAGCTCTTCCGATGTATGACTCCGTGTTGCAAAGCGTGTTTCCCTTTAATGGCGATTTTGTTGTTATTTAAATGTGCAGGAGGGACGCCGAGGTCCTGTGGTCAGTACCCCCCTCCCCCGTCGACTGAGCTGGGGAGGCGGGCAGGGGGGCTGTGGAAAGGGGTGCAGCCGGCCCATTGCTGCAGCCTGACGTCCCTGCTCTGGAAACACCCCATTGCTGCTCAGCGGCTGGAAGGAGGCAGTGCCCGGCTTAATGGCAATTGTAACTCCTCCTGAGCACGGTCACGGGCAGCAGAAGGCGCGGCGGGGTCCCTCCTGGGGGAGGACGGCCTGTGGGAGCGGCCAGAGCCGCTCGGGAGGGAAATTACCATTTTATGTTTATGGCTCGGGCTAGTTTCAGTGCCACAGGAATAGACTCCCGGGTGCATTAGAGAGCAATTCCCCCACGGTGTGACTGCGGCTTGGTAAACCATTTTCAGGGACTGTCTCGGTGGCTTTTAAAGGCACATGCCATCCCCTTTGCAAAGGTTATTTCAGTGGTTTGTCCCAGTCGCATAAGCAGCACAGCCTCTCTCTCCCTCTGCAGATGAAGGACAGGCGGGACTTTCTGATGAAACGGGGGTGAGAGAAAGACGCTCTGTGGTTTCCTGGCTGAGCTCGGGAGCAGCTCAGTTTCCTGGCGCGGATCTGATGCTAATCTCACAGTTCAGCCTTGCTCAGTGGCATAAGCAGATCATGGGATTTTTCTGGAAGCCACAGCTGGGAAGATAGGGAGCACTCCTCTCTGGCGGAGTTCTAGATAGCGGCACGGGCACGCTTTGCTCTTGACGCACCGCAGGGTCCGCTCACTGCGGGAGCTCAGCTTCCCTCGCCGTGACGGGCCCCGGGTTTACCTAACGTTAAATGAGATACAGAACCTACATTTGGATATCTCTTTTACCAACTGGACGGATTAGCAACAGGGGACTATTTGGGCTGTATTATATTTACTGGAAGAAGATTAAATGGCACCCCAAGGTCACTTCTAGTGGGTATCAGCTGAAAAAGCTACGGGGTGGCCCGGGATTTTATTTACTCACCAGCTGAGGACCTATTTTCCCCCCAAAAAACGTGGCATGGCGGCGATGATTTTTATCACTTCCATTCCCTCCCTGCAGCGCGCTATAGTGTGGAGAAGGCACGCAGGCAGGAGGGGAGTGGAAGAGGCAGCCTTTACAAAGTACATTCCCATGAACACATTCACCGGGAAGAGAATTAATGTGATTCTGGAGACCTGCACGCAGAGATTAATTTTTAGCTCTTTCTTAGAACAAATGGCCTGAATTTTTAATATTGTTCATTAGCCTGTAACCATTATATAATGCTACCGAGTTACTGCATATTAGCATCTTCATGCTGCTGGGTCTCGGGAAGTGACTTGGGCATAACATGCAGGATAAGGAAAACCAGCGATAAATTCAGGCACACACGTGTCCGAGCTGGCATATTGAGTTTGCTGGGCGGTGCCTTTCTGCGGCTGTTTTCGTAGTGAGCATAGCTCTTTCCACCAATCAGGAGCTTGAACGTGTGTCAGCTATTCTACTGTGAACGTCTTGAAAGTTGAGACCCTTGTTTATCTTTGTAGTTGATGTGTTTAATGTTATAACTAGCACATCATTAGTGTTAAAGAAATGTTTACTGAATAAATGGATGGATGGTGTATAGGTGAGGCAAACATCTTCAATTTGATTGCATGAGGGCTTTATGAGGTCTGAATTTGAAGTTGTTTTCTTTAATTATCAATATCATTGCGGACACTGATCTGAAAGATACAGATGCTTGCAAAGGATCAGTTTTATTATTTTCTCCTGAATTGGCTTCAAAATATGCATGAAAAGTTTTTTGTTTTTTTAACTTTTTACCTTGCTTCATGGTAAAAAATACAATTATTAAAATCTATATATATATAAAAACCTAATATGCAAACAGATTGAACGGTGGAACAAATGAACAACCAGTCGCTCTGATGGGGGCGCACATGGAACATGGTGGGCATCAGCCACAGCAGGATGGTGGAGCAGGTGAGCGGGGTTGCCAGACCACTGTCATTGGGGCGAGCCTCTGGTGGTTACTGAAAAATCTTTGCTCCCACACACCAGGGTCCTGCCCGGCACCGATTGCCCCTAAGGGCTTCTCCACCTCCCCCTGCTCCTGAGGGGTGAGCGGGGCAGCAGTCACTGCTCGCACCTGCTGCTGGTGCCGGCCCCCATTGCTCCGTGCCATCAGCAGGTGCGAGCAGCAGCAGTGGAGGGAGTGGGGCTTCCGGCAGACAGGGGACCGGGGGGCCACAGCGGGAGGGGCCAGGCAGGGGCGTGGAGGATGGGCCAAGACCCACCCCTGTGCCCACCGCAGCCTCGCAGCCCACAGTTCCTTTCAAGGTGCACGAATTTGTGCACTGGGCCTCTAGTATATATAATATTAGATGAGATTCATTTCACCAAAACCTTAGGTTCTTAAATTTAAAACCAAAGATACATGGTTACCATGTGTAGTATCTTCATTGGGGTGTGCCTCCCCATCCACCACAGTAAATGACTTGATTTAGTCTTTGAACAGGAGTATATGCTGTGTTTCTTCTTGGATTATCTATTTTACTGTGAAAATTGGGAAAAGATATATTATCATTCTATATTAAAAGTCAAAGAGCTTTGTAATGCAGTACAATGCCCATTTAAAAGTTGTTTGGCTGGAAGATAAGTATTTTTTATCCTAATATATAAAAACCCAGGGGCCGTCACGGCCTAAACAACCAGATGGACGACTAAACAACAGGCTCCATTGATCAGGGGATGGCTAACGGGGAAACCGGGGTCCCTCGGGCTCCAATGAATCCATGGCAGCAGCGACTGGTCCCTCAGGCTCCGATGAATCCATGGCAGCAGCGACTGGTAAGCGGGCAGGCGGGCGGAAGACAGACTGCTTGGTCCCTCCTCCCGACCCTCAGACTCCAATCAATCAGTGGCGGAGGTGGGGCGGAACTGGGGACTGGCTCCCTTAGTCGTCCTGCAGGTACAATCTCCAGAGGACAGGCCAGGCACCAATGGACCAGTGCCACCGGCACGATCCCAACAGCGCTGCCGGCCTCCTGGAACTCGGCCTTGGGCACTGCGGCCACTTCCCCTCCCTGACACTCCAGAAGGAAGGAAGGATACCGCCAGCAGTGCCAGGGGCGACGAGCAGTGACTGCTCTCCCCATGCTTCCTCCAGGTCACTCGAGCCGGCCCCCGCCCACCCTGCTCCAGGTGAAGTGTGAGCACTGCACACGGAAGGAATGTTGTAAAAAAAAAAAAAAAAAACCGATGACAAGAGAATGCCGCAGTCAACGTCCGGAGTCCGGCTCAGGAGAATGGAGGGAGGGAGAATTCCGTAAGTTGGCCGATGCCTAGGTATTTCTGAGTGACTGCCTGGCGTGTGACAGTTGTGTGACCCCAGAGGAAGGAGTCCAAGTTTCTCAACAGAACACCAAGGACTTCTTCCGTGTTGTGAACCTTAATAAGAAATGGGATACCTCACAGCACAAGGTGCTGGCAGTGTCCGTGTGTCCTCAGTCTCTGCCTTATTTTTCTGCTAAATTCAGCCTCAGTGTCACTGATGCATCCAGAAGGCTCCGCGGCTTCCTCAAAAGCCCTGGGGCGCACTGTCTTTGACATGAAGATAGCTGCGGACGTCAGCATCCTGGAGAGTCAGAAGGAATCTGTGCATCAGTACTGCCAGCACTGAAAGGAAGAGCCCCGGCTACCCATGCCGACCTCTGCCTGCCCCGGCTGGGACCGATATGCAGAGCGTGTGCTGGGTCACCCCATCACCCCCACCTCTGCACGGCCACGTCTCCCCAGCAGGTCATGGGCTTTCTGCTGAAGGATTACTTCCCCAGACGGCAGAACCTTCATCCCAGACAAGATCTTCCACGTCATCGTGGCCCCGTGTTGTGACAAGAAACTGGAGGCCCTTTGAGAAGATGTTCCCACAGCTTTGCCTAGTTCCCGGGGTGCTGACTGCGTGTTACCCTCAGGTGAAATTGTCCAGATAATGGAGCAAAGTGACCTCGCCTCGAAGGACACCGCCGTGGACACTCTGTTTGGAGACGTGAAGGAAGAGGAGGTGAGGCTCCACGGGGGTGCCAGCTCCGACGGGTACCTGGCGCACATCTTCAGGCACATGGCCAAGGAGCTGTTCATCGAGGACGTGGGGTGCTCACCTGCCGCACCCTGAGGAACAAAGACTTCCAGGAGGTCACCCTTGAAAGGGACAGAGAGGTTCTGCTACGCTTTGAGGCTGCTCACGGCTTTCAGAACATCCAGACGTGGTCCTGCAGCTGTAGAGGGCAAGTTCCCTGCCACTTCGTTAAAGTTCTGGCCTGCACCAGGGATGCCTAAGCGGCAGGGGCCAGGCCCAGGCGAGGACAGGCGTGCAGACAGGGCACTGCTGTGGCAGATGGAAGGCATCTAAGCCGCCATCCCGGTGTGGCCCCCGGAGACCAGCGCCCATGTGCAGGAGCTGTACCAGGAGTGGCTGGGGGGGGGGGGGGGCGCGACTCCCCCTGGGCCCCGGCAGCCCTGCACACCGCCTAGCAGGGCCAGGACAGCCTGCCAAGACATCAAGTGGTAAAGGTCCAGCAGACGCCTGGCCTGCAGGCCGCCTGAGGAGGGATGTCAGATGCATGAAGGAAAGGCTTAGCATCTCTGTCATCGCTTTGGTTTTCAGAATTCCCTGCTCCCTGTCGGTTCCCTCCCTCTGAGAGGTGCTGTCATAGTCACATGGGTGCAACTGGAATATTGTATCTCAAGAGGATTGCCCCAATGTACGTACCTTTCATCCGACGATGAAAAAATCCAAAGGAACAGGAATGGAGACGGACCACTGTCCTTTAGGCTTAAAAAACCCCGGAAGTGTCCTGCGAAGAACTGAGACTGGGTTCTGTCCACACCTCAGAGAGCTTGGATGAGAAAATGGCCCAGCTTGGCCCTGACTTTACCCACTTATGTTACTCTTGAAGGTGTCTTTGCCACAATGTGGATAAACTGCCACCTTTTGGAACAGGGGCTCATATGGAAGTCTGCATTCCCAACTTTTCTTAAAACAGATCTATGTTCTGCAGCTGTGGCCACTGTCCTGAGATCAAGTCCTGTCAACCAGGTCCTGTCACTGGAAATCAGGGGCACTGGAGTGCCCCCCCCACCCCCGCCCCGTGCCCTTTTACATTCAGGAATTGAGCTGAACGCACTTTGGGGGAGGCCTGACCAGGGTGTCAGGTGTCACAGATGGAAGGATGGAGAATGGAGAGGCGGACACCCTGCTTGGTCTCTCCCTGGGTGGGGTCAGGCAGATGAAGGCCGGCCAGCCCGCCCCACAATTGGGTGAGATAGCGTCCTCTGTGTCCACCTCTCACCCCGAGGGCCCGGCCACTCCCCTCAGCTCCGGGCAGCCCTCTGTGTTCCATGACAGTGCACTCTGCCCTCACATGCTGCTCACTCACCCTAACTGAGAAGGAAGAGAGCAGTGGGCCCACAGACAACTACACAGAAAGATAGGGCTCATGGCTGGTGAGCACAGTGGTGGTGGCAGGAGCCTCTCCTGCCTCCATGGCAGTGCTAAGGAGCAGTGAGCTGAGTGGTAAGGAGCAGCGAGCAGGCAGGCAGTAAGGAGTGAGGGGTCCTGGACTGCGAGAAGGATTTCCAACTGTCATGGACCTAAGCCGGCAGGTGGACATCCCCTGAGGGGTCCTGGACTGTGAGAGGGTGCAGGCCAGGCTGAGGAAAACTCCCTCCAGTGCACGAATTTCATGCACTGGCCTCTAGAATTCAAATAAATACTAAAACCAGAGTGGGCCACTTTTGACCACATAGAAAATGCTTGGGTTGTTTCATCTGCCTGGAGTTACCTCTCTGGAACGGTGAAGAAACACTAATATGGTTAGCCAGGTAGCTAGTTAGTATTACTAAAGGAAGAAAGCAAAGGGAATCAGACATTGAGCCTAATAAACTAGGAAGTGGAATCAGATATGAGGCCTAATCTGTGAGGGAGCTGAATGGGACACAAAGCCTGCCTCACTGGGAAATTGCAGCATTCACGGCCCCCAGGAGACAGCCCTGTCCTCACCCTCAGGACTTAATTCCCAGACAGTCCCAGGAACAGTCTCCCTGGGGAACAAGGGCCTGGTTCAAGCATGATGGGGGTGAGGGAATTCCCTTGCTAGGCTCATGCTCAGTAGGAGCCAAAAAGGAGCGATAAAGGGGCGGAGTGTAGCCTGAGAAAATCTGGAAAAAAGAATCAGATTGGATGTGGGCATGGAATCCCAGGATGTCCAGGAAAGGGACTGGTTGAGGGGAGCGCCCAGCACAAGCTTGGGAAAAACCCAGGAAGTAGGTTGGATGGTTTGAATGACAACCGGTTCCTTCCCCCAAACCAAGAAGATATATGGAGGGTTATCCCAGATCTCGGAGCAGTTTCTGCTAGAGCCAGCTGCCCTCAACATCCCCGAGGGCGTATCATCTCTCTTCACCCCAGTACACCTTGACGCTACGCTTAAACGTCTCCCACGCGTGTGCCCTTGGACATTTCTTTATTGCAACCTCACAAAGAACCCATGTCCACCAGCAATGATGATGCAAAAACTGGGATCTCAAGACTTGGGTTGAAATCTCACATTTTCCTCGTGACCAATGCGGTCACTCATGGTCACCCTCACATACCTGAGACAAAGCGCGTTGTGCATGAAACTAGGACAAGAATCCCTTATCCACAGTTTCTTGTATTAGAACAAATGCCTGGGAAATCAGAAGCACGTGTGAGGCACTCAGTGGTGGCTGGAAGTCCCATTTGATGTGAAGTCCACTTTCAGGTCCTTTTCTGGTAGATCCTGTCACTCTGGTGAGAAAGTGGGACTCGCCCCTCTCTCCTGGTGACAAGAACATGACCGTGGAGACCCCTCGTTCCTCTTTGTCCCTGGTGAACAGACTCCGTGCTCTGTGCTTCTCCATGATCACCTCAATAAATGATGGAGAAATTGATAAACCCAATTTATCTCCCCCCTGCACTTCCTTGGCGGGTCTCTCAGCGTTTGTAGAGCCGATGAAGCCTTGGCTAACCTAAAGGGAAGAATATTTGATAGATTCTGACTTGGCTTTATCATTCTGGAATGTTCAACAGCATGCACAGCAAGTATCTGAGAGATTGGCCATTTTCAATGGATTTTTAAACTTCAGCAGCACAATAATAACAGGCATTTAGCCTGGACAGTATGGCTCAGTGGTTGAGTGTCCACCTATGAACCAGGAGGCCACAGTTTGATATCAGGTCAGGGCGCCAGGATGTCCAGGGTTGCAGGCTCGAACCCCAGTGTGAGGCGTACAGGAGGCAGTGATCAATGATTCTCTGGCGTCATTGATGTTTCTCTCTCTCTCCCTCTCCCTTCCTCTCTGAAGGCAATAAAAATATATTTTAAAAAAACACAGACATTGAATCTGTAGACATCAATGGCCTCCTGTTGGAATCAGCAATTCCTATGCTATCAAACTTGTTTCTGTGGGCAACTTTGACATCTTTCTTGACCATTTTTAATCTCTAAGTCCTGTTAGCTCACTCACTGCTTTGGACCTAATTGCTAAACCAAATTTATCTTACCCCTGCACTTCCTTGGCGGTAAGAGCCAAGGGGCCAGGCCCAGGTGAGGACGGGCTCTGTTGCCTTTATTTTGTTCACTCTCTCTACTTCTTGTCCTGTTCATCTCCCTCGTCTACTCTCCTACTTGGTGTGTGAGGTGCCGTGACATGTGGGAGTGAGTGGGGATACGTGCAGGGGCCTGGAAGGACAGGAGGCCGTTCCTGCTGCGGAGAGCATGGCCCTGTGACATTGTGAAGGTTGGTGAGGAGTGAAGGGCCAGGATTCCTCTCTCTCTCTCTCTCTCTCTCTCTCTCTCTCTCTCTCTCTCCCCTCTTCCTGCTCACTTACACAGATGCTTTATTTTTTTTTGTACTGCTTTAATTTTGTCTTAATGTTAGGCTTTTATTCACTGGCACGTAATTTTTGTACCTATTTTCTTAAGTCACAATAAACGCCTCACAAATACAGGGAATGTGTTTTAAAAGTCCACAGAATGATTTAAATTCACAAGAGAACTTTTCAGAAACACTTTTGAACCCTAAATTAAAGCTGTGGTACTCCCCCCACGAGGAGTAGGCTGGCAGATACTGTGTATTTTCGGAGGGGAAATTGTCTTGTTGATTGTTCGGTGCAATTTTCCTGACATAATTACATGCAGGTTTTGCTAGCAGGGTCTTTGTTTCACGCCGTGTTGCGAAGTTAGTGTTATGCGGGTTAAGTGCTTTAGAAAACGGACAAGACATGCAAGTGTCACTTGTGTAAATATTCGTCTGGGGTGTACGAGTGTCTAAATGTGTATATCTCTAAGCGTGGGTACCTTTGAACACTAGCTGCCATTTAGAAATTGAGTCATGTAGCGTTTTTAGCCAAGCCTTTGAAATACTTTATTCACTGATCCCTCAACCAAGCTACAAAATAAATAAATAAATAAATAAAATAAAGATACGCAAAGAAAACAGCTCCCCTGGTCCACAGGGATCCTTATTTCATGGCAAAGTGTTCTTTGTTTTCTTCTTCTCCCACCAGCCGGTCACCCCTTCCTCCCCCAGCCGCCTCCTAGCGACAGAAGCCATCCCCATCTCCCGAGCCAGGTGCGAGCAGGTGCGCAGCTGTCCCGTGGGGGGCGCTGCTTCGTCTCCAGGCTGTGATGTAAGGCGGGTCCAGCGGAGTGGGTGCAGGGCAGAGGGGCCCGGCACAGCTGCGAGGATGATGCCCCTTGACCCTGTGGGGGTCTCTTTGTCTCGGTTCCTGTGTCCGTTTCCTTGCCATCGCCGACCTCCTTTCTCTACTCGACCAGCTTTGGGAGGATCCACACCATTTATGTAGCGTTCGCAGTCATTAATGCCATGAAGGAGGCTGTGCAGAGAGAGAGAAGGAACCGAAGACATGCATTTAATGTTCATCGGCGGCCACCTCACACAATCCTTCGGCAAGTGCTGCCTGCATCCCAGCAATGTCTTTTCCTATTATTTATAAGAAATTGCCCATTAAAACTCTGATTATGTTTTAACGATGAAACGGAGCTGAGCTATGGGGGGAGGGGCAGATAATTCATGGTCCAGATCTTTCTCTGAAGACCTGTTTTATACTCATCGGAGGAAATGAACTGCTCGCTTCTCTGCCTCCTCAGAGGATCCATCATCTTGACCAAGGCACCCAACACTCGGGCAGCCTGAGCAAATGTTGGACAGCTCTCTTCTGACCCCGCCCAGCCTGCCCTTGCTTGAAGCACTACTGTAGGAAACTTACAGATTGGGGGCCCCTCTCCTCCCCCTTTGAGGTGTAAATTTCCTCTCAGCCTCTTGATAGTTTTACAACCCAGAATTGTTTTTCTCAAAGACCCAGGAGTCATCCTTTTGAAATGTGATCCTCAAGAAAGATAGAGCCCCCTCACCCAGTTTCTGTGGGAGGGTGGAAGCTCAACAGCCAGAAAAGCCAATTAGCTTATTTATGTCATAACCGGAGGTTTGTGCCTCTTATTCCCCTTCACCTTTCTGGTCCATCCCTCTCCCCTCTCCCCTCTGACAGCCATCAGTTTGTTCTACCAATGAGTCTCTTTTTGTTTAATTTGTTTGTTTGTTTTAGATTTCACATCTCTATATATAAAAGGCGAAGTGACCGTCTGACCGGCCAACCATCCGACCAGCCAACCAGCCAACCAGCCAGTAGGTATGACATGCACTGACCACCAGGGGGCAGACGCTCAACCCAGGAGCTGCCGAGCTGCGGTGACTTGGCAGTGGCGGTTCTCGGGTTTGATCTCTCTCCTCTCTTGCAGTAGTCTTGAATAAGGTCCTCCCGTGTGTTAACCCCACCCAGTGCAAGATGACACAGGGCATCTTAGTGAGGGAGAGAAGTACTGGCCTGAGAGTCTGTCCTTTATCCGCCATAAACCCTGAGCCCTAAGGTCTGAGAACCTGACCTGTTCATCCCTGGATTCTCCGGGTGTGGCCACAGTCAGTGCTCACTGACAGTTCTTCCAAAAGTGAGTAGAAGACACAAATGCAGCCAGCATCTCAGAGATCAGAACAAATCCAAACACCCACACTGCATCCCAGGCCGGACTCTCTCCCCTTCCTCTTAGGTGCCGGCAAGTTCAGGGCTGGTAGGGGAATCTGTTAAAGATAAAAAGTGGCAGAGCCCAACCTCTGCATGAGCCAGACATCCAAAATAACATCCTGAGACTAGAGGCCCGGTGCACGAAACTCATGCAAGGGGCTTGGCCCTCCCAGCCTGGCTGCTCCGGCCTCTTCGGCTGGACCTCGCAGCCCCTTGCAGCCCCAGCTCCATCTGGGAGGTGCTGTTCGGTCTAATTAGCATGTTAGCTCTTTATTGTATAGGATCATTTTAAAAAGTCACAAATGGTCCTTTGCTGGTGGTGGCTCTGGGACTAGATATGAATGAGTATTCTTCCCCAAGTGAAAAAACTGTCACTTGTCTCTCCGACTTCGTTATAGTCACCTGGGATCAGAGAGGCTGGAACTGGAGGCGGCTCTAAGATACTGGTCCAAAGCCTGAGTTTCCCGGAGGAGAAGCTCGAGCCTGAGGATGTACGACGTCCTTCTCTGGGGTCCCAGAATCAGGTACCTCGTGCCCTTGATTTAGAGTCCGCTTGATTTGTTAACAACCTGGTCATTGTTTAACAGGAAAGGGGTAAAGGGGAGGCTGAGTAACATGGGGGGGCATGTGTACAGCTCTGCCAGGAACTGCAGTGTAGCCCTCTCCCAGTCTGTCCCCCAGATTGATGGGGGACGGGACGGGACAAGCATGCCCAGGACGGTCTGGGTGATGTGAGAGGATGCTGACCTGTCAGTCACACCTGGGAACCGGACACTGGCTAAGTAAGTGTACAGGCATGGCCACTGCGAGGCGGGAGCTCTGATCCTGAAACCCCGGAACAAAGGAGCCCCCTCTCTCGCTGCTCCCGCCTGGCTCCTGGCTGGAGGGCCCTCACGCTCCGCACTGGCCCACGTGGCCGGCAGCCAGGTGGACTGCACTCGATGGGCTGATGGACTGAGTGAAGCCTGATGCTCCCCCGGACTCCACGCCGCGGGGCGCGGGCTCTGGACGCTGGCTCCGCTTTGGGCTCTGCTGAGGCCCAGGCCTGGGGAAGAGACGAGGGGGCTTTGGAACCCAAGGAATGCAAGTCCAGGCAAACGAAGCCTTTCACCACGTCTCCCCCTCCCGTGGGCACCCCCGGAAGTGCTCATTCCAGCAGCACCCAAGAACCCACGCCCACGAGCAGCCGAGGCATCCCGCTGGTGCAGGCCTCCGGTGACACTGTGACCAAACTGGACTAACCCGCGTGCAGCCCAGGCGGGAATGCTATGGAGCTGATGTAAATATCAGGGACTCTGTTTCCGAACATGAGCACAAGCAGTTAGGCAGTCCTTGCCCAGTTCATGGGCATCCCGTTTCTCCAGGTGACCTGAGTTCCACGTCGCTTGACAAAGGACGTTGTCATGAATTCAAACTCCTACAGAACTTTCTTCCCACCATGCATATGTGTAGACATGCCATCTTTAGCATCATGTTATTTCATCAAGTCTTAAATATCAGAATAAAACGATAGCCAATTGGGGGGAAAGCACCATGGCAGATCAAAATCTGTTTGGCGTGATGCTGACCATAGGCAACTTGTACATTTCACTTCTATTTCTTACAAAGAATGCCAATGAGTCCCCGGGGCCCTCCCAGCGGCCGCTCCTGGTGCCTGAGCCTTTTGGAAAGGCAATCATGGCTGAGGCACAGGAACACCAGCCACACAAAGTCGTTGTCTCGGCTTTTAATTAACTCCCGGGCGTTTCCCTGGGAGAGCGCATTGTTTGAAGAGCAGCAATTACAAGCTATTTTGGCTCCCTCGCTCCTCCTGTGTTCCTGCCGTCTCTCTCGGATTTGGAAGAGGGAGCAATTAGCTCTGGAGCGAGGCAATGATAGGTTCCCAATGACAGCGGCGACCGCCCTGCCTCTGAGTCACCAGGGTCCCTCACACAAAGGACGGGGCGGGCCAGACCCCCCCTGCGCCCCCTCACCCAGCGCCAGCACCGGATCCCTGCCCCTCGCCTGCTCTTCCTGAGCTCAGAATGTCATCTGTGGGCGCAGCTCAGGCAAGTTTCTCCAGCTGAAGATCTGATGAGAGGGATCTGAAAGCTTTTCTGGAAAGGGAAGGGCAGTGACCCTTTCTGTTGAACCCAGAGATGAAACCCCCTGAGCCGCTCACGGATTTCCTGTTTCCTCTGAGTTTCCCTCTCCTCCCTCACGCCCTCAATCCAGCACTCTGACGCTAATTGAAGCTCCCCTCTTCAGCGGCATTTATATCTTCCCTTCGTTACAACGTCTTCCTAGCATTTCTAGGTCGTTTCTTAGCCAGGATTCAGCGTCTTCCCTCTCTCTTTTTTCTGATTCCTTGTTTTTAATCCTCTTTTTCTGTCCAACCAATATTTCAGATCTTCATTCCAGCCTTCATTGAAAGGATTCTTTAAGGGTTGGTATGTCGTAGGCCACAGATTTTTAAATAAAAACATCAGGGTTGCTGCATGGAAGAAGAAGAAGAAAAATCTAATGGGGCGGACACAGAGCAAATTTCCTTTATTAGACACCACGCTTGTTAAGATTCATTCCTTTTAGTTCCTCTCACTCCCTTTTCGGTGTTACATGACAATGTGACACCGTTGTTCATACGTGGCCCTTTGCTGACTTCAGTCCTCCAGTTCAGAGCCGCCTCCCCTTCTCCCCACGATGGCCGCAGGGAAGGGGAATGCGGACGGCCAGTCTGCCGCCTCTGCCATCCTTTACCCCCAAAGGAGCTATCGCTAAAGCTGACCCAGAGTGAGGACTGCCATCCGTCGACATATTCTCAATGCCAAGGGATTTATTTGCACCACAGATGCCTTCTGAGATAATGTTACAAAATATTATTGCCATGTCATCAAGCATTTTGCTAAGATCTAAATTTATAACATATGTAGCATTCTTTTTCATAAGTTTTATTAAGATATAACTCACATAATTCACATGCCATATAATCACCCATCTGAAGTGTGCAAGTCAATATTTTTAATCTATTCAGAGATTTGTACAACCATCACCTCTATCCATTTTAGAGTATCTTCCTCACCCCAACGAGTAACTGTTAGCAGTCACTCCCCACCCCCTTCCAGACCACCCAGCCCTAGGCAGCCACCCACCACTCTCCTCCCTAATGCCTGTGTAGGTTTGCTTATTCTGGACACGTCATGTAAATGGGCTCATGCAGTATGTGATGGTTTATGGCTGTTTGTCTCTCGTAGCATATTGTTCTCGGGCTCATCCATGTTGGAGAAGGTGCCAGAGACCAGTCCTTCTTGCTGCCCAGGAACAGGCCACTGTCCAGGTAGGGCCCATTGGACTTACCCATTGATCGGGGTACACATCCACGGGGGTAACCAACTGGCTGTCTCCACTTTGGGGCTGTTGTAACCAATGCTGCTTTGACTGTCACTGCGCGTGTTGTAGGTGTAAGGACGCGGGTTTCGTCTCTCTTGGTGACACACCAAGGGGTCAAGTGCAAGGTCACATGACAGCTCTGAGTGTGTATCTTTTTGAGGAATTGCCAAGACTGCTTTCCAAAGAGGCTTCACCATTTTGCATCCCTCCTCCTCCCACCAAATGGAAGCCTTCCAGTTTTCCACACGCCGCCAATAGTTCTCCTCAAATGTCTTTTTGATTATAGCTCTCAGGGTGGGTGTGACGTGGCATCTCACGGTGGCTCTGGTTTACATTTCCTGAGACCCATTTGTGTTGAGCATCTCTTAATATGTTTATTGCCCATTTGTATGTTTTTGCAACATTCTTTCAATCAACTAATTTTGCAAGTCTATCTAAAGCTAGCTTTATTTGGCTTCTTAAGAATTTTTTTTCTTAAATTTGTCATTCCAATGAACACGCCATGTGTTTGTCTGATTTCTATTGAAATAGTGCGCCTATACTCCTGAGAATGAGTTGCATTCTTCATTGCTATCTAAGATCTCCTCTTCGGTTACCTTTTGAATTGAGCTGACCAGAGTTTTTACAGAACCTACACGCTCCAGGATTTTGGTTAAAGTTTATTAATTATTATAATTGTTAATACATTAATCCAGACGTGGCGTTTTTCAGTTCTTTCTATAACTCACAGAGGAGTGTGGCCCCACACAGTCAGGTTTATAATCACAACCATGTCCTGGAATCACCCCCTAAAACAGGGCTGTGTGAGGCCCGTGAAATCCTTTGGCCTGGTCCTGCCATGGCATTAGGGGTGAGTTAATTAAGTGTTTGACCAAACATAAGCTGATAATTTTGTATGGCCCTCGAATGATGCTATCAATAGCCAAATGGCCCTTGGCAGAAAAAAGGTTCCCCACCCCTAAGCTAAAAACATCTGCTGGAAGATGGTAAACTCATCCCCCCAATATTGATTACTGTGTCAAGGTCTCAAACTCAGCATTTTAAAATCGTCAAGCCTACGCCCTGTTCTGAGATTCGGAGCTGAATGCCCAGGCTGGCCCAGAATGGCTGCTTTCCCAACACAGAGAGATGAGCATGTACAGCGCCCTCATCCCCCACGAGCTGCGCCAGCCTCGGACTCACACTCTGCACACGAGACAGACGAGACGCAGGGAAGCCACGCAGCTGGCCCCAGGCTGTGCCGCTGGTCAGGGAGAGGTGGGTGTGGACTAGGTGACCACGGCATGTCAGTGCCTCTCCATACTGTCTGTCTCCTTAGGCTTAAAAGCTCCCACTGGAAATTATCAGCCAGGAAGAGGGTCTCTGAATACAACCTTCGAGGCTCCGCTCACACGTTGCCTCGTTTATGAACCCTCCCCCCCTTTGGTCAGAACATAGGGGCCCTCCTCTCCGCCTGCAGAGCGCCCCACCTGCACCTCTTTGTGCCGTCCTGACGGTCAGACCCTCTCACTGAACAAGAAGCGCGTTCCTTGAGGGTGGACACTGTCTCGTGGACTTTGTTGTTTCGCCTCCAGCCGCCTGCCTCGGGCATCGGGTGTCCAGTGTAGGTGTGTTTAAGCCAATGGCAGGCATGCATGTGTTTCTCGTTCCACGGAAAACTGTTTCCGAGAAGTACAAGTCTTGGTGTATTGCAGGTGGAGCTAGCCCCAGTGTCAGCCCGTGTTTAAACCATTCCTGCATGTTCTGTTCACCCTGGCTCTCCTTGTCCTGATGTCAAAGTCTGTAAGTGCTAACGGCCACAGAATTTCAGTTCTCTTCAACCGCATTCAAAGCCTAACCTTGAGGCTGATCAGCTATGATACTTCGGGCAATTTTTAAATCCATTGAAATCTCAATGACCTCATCTCAGAAATGGCAGTATCAACACGGACCTCACAGGGTTGAGAATCCGAGAATGACTCAAGATTGAACAAAAAGATGTTACAAGTCTCCTAGCACAGTTTCTGTCACTCAGCAGGTACCCTTGGCAAGGATAATATTATTATCTCTTTGTTGGTCCAATAAGAGCAAAATATTAATTGTTTTTATTTTGGTCAAATATAAGAAATATAGGTCCAGCTGGTGTGGCTCAGTGGTTGAGCATTGACCTATGAACCAGGAGGTCATGGTCCGATTCCCAGTTAGGACATATGCCCACATTGTGGGCGAGGCTTGTAGGAGGCAGCCAATCGATGATTCTCTCTCATCATTGATGTTTCTACCTCTCTTTCCCTCTTCCCTCCTCTCTGAAATCAATAAGAATATATTAAAACATATATAAGAATATAAGATATATGTTTATTAAATACGGCTCTCCATCCGTAGCTCTCAGTTCCGACCTGTCACCCTCTGCAGAGGAAGATAATGACTTGGAAAGCAATCCCAGCGCCCTTTCTAACAGAAAAGCACAGCTCTCTGTCCCGGACATAATAGCCGCGCGTGGAATCCTCCGCACCCTAGGCTCTGCAGAATGGCTGCATCTCCAGGGGAGGAGAGATAAGATTGGGACAGATCAGCTGTAATTGAACATTATAAGCAGCAGAAAGGAGAAGAGCTGGGGCTGAACACGCACAGAAGGGAAACGCGGTGGAACACAGAATGCAGCTGGAGGCCGGGCACACGCAGATTGCAGACACGCTCACAACACCCCCACGCGAGGGATTTTCTTTTCTTTTCCTGGGCTGATCTGATGTCAGGCTCCAAGGCATGTTTTGTTAGAAAAACTTTTATTGCTTAAATGGAGCATAATTTTTCTCTCTTTCATATTTTCTTTTCATTCCTACGCCGCCCTGAGAGCCCTTGAACGTGAAAAGCGAGAGCTGAGACGGGCGGGGCGCGCCAGTCCCGGGAGGGGTGCCCTGGGAGCGCCGTTCACTGCCATGGCCCCGCCACTCCAGCCCGGACCGTCTCGGGGCACGCGCTGTGGTTGGGGTGCAGTGCGAACTGCATATAGATCTTCTGTTTTCTCCTCTCGGGAGAGAGAAGACACACCGATGTGTTGGGGGAACGTGGGTTCTCAGATAAACACGCCGCCGTCACTGTGCCCTCGTCCTGGACTCCGAGGCGGTGTGAGAGCCAAGCACCGTGCACAACGATGAACCGCCAGCCCTCTGGACACGAGGGATGACAGGGAAGGGATCGCCCATGATGTCAGGTGCACAGAGCACACAAATAGCGCAAGGCTCAGGGCCACGGGGCGGGGGCCAGCATTGTTTTCTGGATGAGATCACATTGGTCCGGAAGAGGGAGGTGATGGCAGACGTGGCCACAGGTTTGGGGCAGAACCAGGAGTGGAGGCGGCTCCTCGGTTCGGATCCGGGCGGCACGCCTCCGGGGAGTGCAGGCCCGGGCATCCCTTGTGGACACGGCATGCCCGACGCTGCCCATGGCCTGCGACAAGCTCGGGATGCATGCGGGGAGCGCCGCCTCGGTGGGCACCTTCCGAGACAGGTGCTCAGCGCGGTCCGTACGAGCTTGAGGCTTAGGTCCTGGGGCCTCCTGGAGGCAAAGCCTCTGGCGTGCAGGGCTGCTGGGTTCTCGGGGTGCTGGCCTTCTGACGCTGTGAACCTGCTGCCCACGGCAAGCTCAGCATGACACAGGCGTGACCCCCGCCCCGCAGGGACAAGGAGGTGAGCGTGAGGCCTGTCATCACGGAGAGAGACGGGCACTTCCCCCAGCCCTTGGGAGCATGTTAGTCATAGAGGGCGGCCTGGAGGAGGGGGCTGGGAGCTCCTCCCCCTGAGGCATCTCAGCGCCTCTGCCTCACCAGCTGTGATGGCCGGGGCAGGCAGCGCGTCATCACCCCCTTTGCTGCGTGTAAAACACGGACAGTCGTGAGTAATGCGTGCTCCCTGGGATGGTGTGTTCCAGAAACAAGGTCCAAGTTCCTGTGATCCCACTTCCGTTCAGGATCCAGTCGGTTCACTGGACGTTACGCAGATTTCTCTTCCAATTCCTCCGGAAAGCAATACTCTTTCTGAAAGTGCGCAATCCCGGGAATAAAGCAACACAGGGCGAAGATGGAACCTGACCTCTCTGCAGGTTTGGCTGCGGGCTGTGGGGTATGATCACTGCCTCTCAGGGCGCTGGAGAGACCGTGTGCGGTGAAGGGGCTTCCCCCCAGGCTGGGGTGTGGGGTGGGAGAACATGGACTACAGCTGCCCAGCAGGGCCCCGGGTGCGACCTCCGTGCAGCCTTGCAGCCTCCGCCCTGCCAGAACCCGAAGCCCTCCCTTGGTCTGTCTACACCCTTCCTGGCCAGGCGCCCACACACAGCGGCGCCCCCTGCAGCACCCCTTGCCGAGCTGCATGCTGAGGCCTCCTGCCCCCCAGCACCATGGGGACAGCTGCTTCCCGCCCTCACTAGGAGGGTGACCTCCTGCCTGGCCAGCAGCTCCCGGCCAGCTCCACTCTGGCTGAACCGCCAACTTCCTCCGCAGCCCGACAGGCTGACCCACATCTTCTCCAGGGTCGCAACCTCCTCCAAGTTTGTCCTTTGGGTTTTCTCTCTGATCCCTGGAGGAGCCTCTGGGGTTTCCTTGTGCCTTAGGGTGACGCTCCATCACAGCGGATGCTTACATGAAGCTCCTTTTCGCCTCCGGCGTGGCTCGCCCTCCTGCTGCGTGAGGACAAACAGACCGAGGGGCCTGTCCAGGGCGGAGAGGATCACGAGCTGTCAGCCCAGTCACGTCAGTCTGTGTGGTCGCTACATGAAAAGCGAGACCACTGAGAAGCCGACACAGGAAGGACAGCCCTTCGCAGGCGCCGGGTGCTGAGTCTGCGTCTGTACACCTGATGTCATTGTTGCGATCCCTTCCCTGTCATCCCTCGTGTCCGGAGGGCTTATGGTTCATCGCTGTGCACAGTGCTCGCCTCTCACACTTAATTGTCACAGTTTTTCTGTGAGGTGGCCACCACTTGACCCCATTTTACAGATGAGGAAGCTGAGGAGCAGAAAAATCACCAACAGGCCCGGGCCATGATGCTAGGTAAGAAATGAACCTGGTGTAATTTGGGGACAGGAAGGACCAGAGAGCATGCAAGTGACCTTACTATCTCAATACCTGGAATCGGGGCTGCGACCTCTGACATGTCCTATCTTCCCACGCCTGTCCGTTTTCGGCTCCGGTTGCACCAAGGAGCAAGCAGAGAACCTGCGCAGCCCTGACTGTGTTCATTCCTATCCTGGGAATCAATACAATAAGACCCAGCTTGCCCCCGGATGCCCACAGTCTGGTTGGCAAGGCCTATTGAAACAGTGGCTGGGTCATCCTTCCCAGAACATCTGGGCACAAGAATTCCATGGGCTGTTACCAGCCTGTTCTTCGTCAGTCCGATCCTTATCCTCCCAGCAAATGGTGCCCACCCTTCGCCTCGAGCCCTGATCTGAATGTGTGTGTCCCCCTAAAACGCACCTGCTGCAGCTTGCATCCCAGTGTGACGGCGTAAGAGGTGGAGCCTTTGGGAGGGGCTTACATCTGAGGGTGGCGCCCCCAGGAGTGAGATTAGTGCCTTCGGAGAGAGGCCCCGGGAGCTACCATGACCTTCCACCATGAGAGGACACAAGGAGTCTTCAAAGCAGAGGAGAGCCTCACCCGGCTCTGCTGGCAGCTTGACCTGGGACTCCCAGCCTCCACACCCGGAGAAATGACTTTCTGTTGCTTATAAGCCACCCGGTCTTTATGCTTTGCTGCAGCGGCCCGGTGCACTGGGACTCCTTGCCTTGCCCGGACAGGACAAATACTCAAGCCAACCCGAGAGGCCACAGGTGGGCCTTTGTGAGCTCTCTGGATGCTGATGTCCAAACCACGGACACTCATCTCTCCAGCAGAACCCAGTGCGATTCCATTGCTGAGACGCCGCAGTTAGACAGCCTGCAGGTGGGGAGGGAAACAGCCCACTCGGGTAACATAATCATATCCCTCTCATCTGCTTACTCAGGCGCCAGATTCCTTCTCTGGGCACAGATTTTATTGAAATATTATTTCACTGCAATATCCGTACTGAACTGGTAAATTATGTTACATTGAATTACACTCTGCCCTTAAATTTTTTTTATGTTCAGTACATTAAGTTTCATAGAAAAAAAAATCAAATTATAAATAATAAATCCCGGGAAAAGTAATGTTTGGTTATATTTCAAGAATCTATTTCAATGTATCAATAATACTTCTACTTTTAAACAAATATAACCTGATGGACATTTAATATTTTTAATAGTAGATGTATAAATAGTAAAACCACGGATAACAAATGTTGTCATGTAAGGAAATTTAAAAGTTTTAGAACTTTTATTTATAAGAGACAAGGTCATCTGAGCTTAATGAGTAACTGATCTCCAGAGTCTCACATTCGGAGGCAGCATCGACAAGCCGATAGCTGCACTTCTACCCGGCGAGGTGAGCGGTGTTCAGTGCCACATCTGCAAAGGACCGTGGTGCCACAGGGGAAGGAAGGAGCCATCACTGTCCCCCAAAATCCAATTCAGGCCAGGCTGGCCCTGAGAAAGGCTCTCACCCGCGACGGAGGGCTCCTTTTCCAAACCAGTGGGAGGCATCTTAAAAAGCCCTTTGCTGTTGCTTTTGAGACGGTCGAACCTTTCTTTGATGCTCATGGAAGTTCTTTTTGGAAAATGAGAAATAACCTTAAGTCCCGAAGACGACAAGAGACTCAGTCAATACTGACATTGACGTTCTTCCAGCCAAACCTCTCTGAGGGCCCCGGAGACAAGTTAGTGTTCCCATTCTCTCACGGCGTCACGGCGGTCCCGGGACACACGGGCCCTCGCAGCCACCACGCTCCACGCTCCATGTTTTCCATCCCTGCGTTTCCCTTGGCTTTTCCTTCACGGCCCCATTTTCCACCTCCTGGTCTTTCAACCCTTTGAACTCTGCCCATTGGGCCCCATTCTATATTCAAACAAACAAACAAGAAACAAAACCCACACTTACTAAATTGCCAAACGTTGGTCAGCTCTAGTCACCTGACGGTACGGCCCTGGCCTGACCGCCTCTTTACGCAGAGCAACTGTTCTCGGAGTCTTGGCCTCCTGCTCAGTGCCTCCGCCCCGGGCTGCGCCGTCCTGTCCTAAGGGCCGTCCTGTCCTAAGGGGTGTCCTGTCCTAAGGGGTGTCCTGTCCTAAGGGCCGTGCTGTCCTAAGGGGTGTCCTGTCCTAAGAGGTGTCCTGTCCTAAGGGGTGTCCTGTCCTAAGGGGTGTCCTGTCCTAAGGGGCGTCCTGTCCTAAGGGCCGTGCTGTCCTAAGGGCCGTCCTGTCCTAAGGGGTGTCCTGTCCTAAGGGCCGTCCTGTCCTAAGGGGTGTCCTGTCCTAAGGGGTGTCCTGTCCTAAGGGGTGTCCTGTCCTAAGGGCCGTGCTGTCCTAAGGGGTGTCCTGTCCTAAGGGGTGTCCTGTCCTAAGGGCCGTGCTGTCCTAAGGGCCGTCCTGTCCTAAGGGCCGTCCTGTCCTAAGGGCCGTGCTCTCCTAAGGGCCGTGCTGTCCTAAGGGGTGTCTTGTCCTAAGGGGTGTCCTGTCCTAAGGGCCGTCCTGTCCTAAGGGGTGTCCTGTCCTAAGGGGTGTCCTGTCCTAAGGGCCGTGCTGTCCTAAGGGGTGTCCTGTCCTAAGGGGTGTCCTGTCCTAAGGGGTGTCCTGTCCTAAGGGCCGTCCTGTCCTAAGGGGTGTCCTGTCCTAAGGGCCGTGCTCTCCTAAGGGCCGTGCTGTCCTAAGGGGTGTCCTGTCCTAAGGGGTGTCCTGTCCTAAGGGCCGTCCTGTCCTAAGGGGTGTCCTGTCCTAAGGGCCGTCCTGTCCTAAGGGCCGTCCTGTCCTAAGGGGTGTCCTGTCCTAAGGGCCGTCCTGTCCTAAGGGGTGTCCTGTCCTAAGGGGTGTCCTGTCCTAAGGGCCGTCCTGTCCTAAGGGGTGTCCTGTCCTAAGGGGTGTCCTGTCCTAAGGGCCGTCCTGTCCTAAGGGCCGTGCTCTCCTAAGGGCCGTGCTGTCCTAAGGGGTGTCCTGTCCTAAGGGGTGTCCTGTCCTAAGGGGTGTCCTGTCCTAAGGGGTGTCCTGTCCTAAGGGCCGTCCTGTCCTAAGGGGTGTCCTGTCCTAAGGGGTGTCCTGTCCTAAGGGGTGTCCTGTCCTAAGGGCCGTCCTGTCCTAAGGGGTGTCCTGTCCTAAGGGGTGTCCTGTCCTAAGGGGTGTCCTGTCCTAAGGGCCGTCCTGTCCTAAGGGGTGTCCTGTCCTAAGGGCCGTGCTGTCCTAAGGGGTGTCCTGTCCTAAGGGGTGTCCTGTCCTAAGGGGTGTCCTGTCCTAAGGGCCGTCCTGTCCTAAGGGGTGTCCTGTCCTAAGGGCCGTCCTGTCCTAAGGGCCGTCCTGTCCTAAGGGGTGTCCTGTCCTAAGGGCCGTCCTGTCCTAAGGGCCGTCCTGTCCTAAGGGCCGTCTCGCTCCGTTAGGTGCCAGATGTTCTTCATCACGTGGCTATTTCCAGTCCCTCCCTTGGTTCGGAGTGAAGCTCCGTGCTGTTCTGGCCTCACCGCCATTCCTAATCCGTCTGAAGAGCAGAGTCAGCACTTACGCCATCAGGATGGATATTTTTATTCCCACACCCCTACCCAGCATTACACATGTCTATCACAATCCTAGGCCTGAGTATAAAAAGTTCCTCTCTTCCCCTGCTGCTACAAGACTGCTCACAATGAGCACCCGGGGTGGAACCCCTGTGAGCCCAGCCCCGGTCTCTGGTGACTTCTTAAACCTGCATCGCCCTCATTGTTTATGCTCCTGGTCCCTTACGCCATCCCTCCTGAGACGCTCAGAGAGTCCCGCCTTCTACCTGAGACCGAGGAGAGGCCAGGGGGGAGGAAGTGAGAAAAGTCAGGTTTTCTCCCCTCTCACGCCTGGAAGCCGGTCTCTATTTAGTCTGTAGAAATCCATCTTTCTTCCCTTCCTTCCAGCCTCAGGGCCCCCGGCAGCTCCTTCTAGCGGGAGCTAATCTGCGTGCGCACAGTCAGCCGCTCCTCGTTCCTCCGGGAGCTTATTAGGGCTGATGCAGGGGCTCGGTCTCTGTATGGGGCGCCCCCCGCTCCTGACGGTAAATGCACACAGATGTCCCCTCCTGTCTGAACACAGCCAAAGCCGCCGGGGCTCCTGCTCCTCTGGCCGCTGCCCCCCCCCCCCCCCCCAGCCCTCCAGGGCTGCGCTAGGCAGGAAAGGCGCTCTGAGTCCTGGTGTCTCCTCCTTAGCGCATTGCTCTGGAGCGGCCGCTGCAGGAGGACGCTGCTGTGTCCAGGTCACGGTGCTCAGGCAGCTGCACTCGCTGTGCTTTTTTCTTTTTTCTTTTTGGTTCTGACCTGACGCATTCTGTCCGCATGCAGCACTGGAAGTGGGTGCTGCTGACAACTTTGGGAAACCCTTCTCTCCAGTGCCAGGTGCCTCTCGGCCTTCCTCTCTCCTCCACCTGGACCTGCTGGGAGGGGCTCAGGGTTCTGTCCGCGCCTCGGAGTGGCTGCCGTGGGCCCATCACCTGTCACCTGCAGTCGCAGGAGCTCTTCGCACGCGAGTCTGGTCCGCAGGCAGAGCCTGCCTTTCCCTGGAGAACCCAGGACTCCCGGCACGTGCTTCCAGGCTTCTTGCCAACCAGCACGGGCACATGTAACACACCAGCTTTGACACACGAGCCCGCGAATGAGGGAGGCACCCCCCACCCCCCCACCCCCCGCGCTGATGGGCAGGAGGAGCTTGTAGGAGGCGGGAAGGGGTTGGCGGGACAGACATCGAGTCAGTCCTCAGGGCTGGCGGCAGCTGCTCCAAACAGCGGTCAACAGTCACATCCTCCCTCCTAGAACTGAAGCAGTGAAAGACTAAACCGAAGTATGTGTGTCATTCATGCAGCCATAACTGCTAAGAAAATACCCAACAAGGCGGTGTGCTAGAGGGCGGCAAGGCGTGGGTGGAATATCCCATGAGCTCACTCATTTGGGGAATGTAATGAACAACATAAACTGATGAACAAAAACGGATCCAGAGACAGAGAAGCATCGATCAGACCGTCAAACCTCAGAGGGAAGGCAGGGGAGGGTGGGGGGAAGGGAGAGATCAACCAAAGGACTTGTATGCATGCATATGGGCCTAACCAGTGGACACAGAACCAAGGGAGGGACTAGATCACACCTCAGAAGGAAACTCCAGGCAGAGGGAAGGCCAATGTCCAAGTCCTGACTCGGGGCGGGCTGGGCAGTCTCCAGACAAGGACGGTGCGGGCTGGAGAAACGCACTCTGGAAACTTGTTGAGAGGTGAGGTCAGAGGGTGGGCTGTGGCCAGGGCCTGGGTGGAATGTTGCGCGTCATGGAGTTATGTGGGGTTTCCCCCGGGAGGAAGCACGGTCTGGTTCCACCTTGCAGAGACCACTCGGGTCCTACGTGGAGAAGAGAAGTTTCAGAAAATCAAAAGCGGAGGCACGGAGAGCAGCGACCGATCAGAGAGCTCGCGGGGCCCCTCCACAGTGTTCCACGGTGAGAATGGCAGGACGCGGCCACTTTCAGGATGTTTCGCAGGAAGAGCTGATGCCACTTGGTCACTGCTAACCGACGGCGAGTGAGCTCTGGTGTGAACCTCAGCCATGGGAGAGGTCGGTGGGGTGAGGCTGGACAACAGGGTGGCGCTTTGGAGGACGGGACAAGGACACCTGCTGTGGGCGTGTTCGTGCGGGGGCACCTGCAGGACATCGGGAAGGAGAGCCCCGGGCGGGAGCATTGGAGACGCAGCAGAGACGGAGCTGGAAGCGTTCCCTCGGCCGGCATCCCAGGTGCCAACCCTCTATGTGAGGAGACATGCCAGCACCTTCCCCTCCAGAGGCCAGGGCGAGCAGGACCCAGCCAAGGGGGGGGGGGGGAGGACAGAGAAGAGGAGAACAGCCGGGACTGTGGCGTCCGGAAGCACACGTGTGAATACAGTGTTCCAAGGAAGAGTGAGCCTTTAGGACGTGGCTCACATTGATGATCGGCGGGGGGTGGATGCAGGTTAGCGGTGCCTTTGACATGCACGGGTGTATGGAACCGGAGACCGGGGTGCCTGAAGGGCAAGTAGAGAGGTGAGGAAGTGGAGGCGGGAGGAGAGGAACCCCCGGAGAAGTGCTGGGAGGAGGAACAGGTGCAAGGGTCGAGGCAGATTATCAGCTCAGAAAGGGCCTACATATTGATCTACATGTATCTTTAAGAAGGGGGGATTGTGTGCTCTTTATGATCTAGGAGGGAGGGGCCCAAAAGGGATCATTGTGAAGCAGGAAGTGCGGGGGAAGCAGAGCAAACAGCACAGCTGGGCATGCACCTCGCATTCCTCTACTTTACAAGAAGCCCAGCGGCACGGCACGCTGACGGGAGCCTGTCCTCTCCTTGGCTCCTATTTTCTATGTGACATTCGATGGGCTGTCGTGAGCCAACGAGGGCGGGGGGGAGGCAGGGACGGCGGACACTGAGGAGAAGGGGGAGAGGCACGACCCTGGGAGTGGGGCGTACAGGAGCGCACGGGGTTGCCAGGCAGGAAGGACCCACTGGGAACTGTGCTGCAGGCCAGGGGGAGTCAGTGCAGCTCTGGTCCTCGCCCTCTCCCGGAGCAGGGCCTGGGTCCTCTTTTCTCCTTTCCTGAGCTGGCAGCACCAGGCACTAAAGGAGCCCCAAGGGGAAGTGGCTGCACTGGACACCCCCAGATTAGACACTGTCCCTCGTATGTAACATGTCTCAGGCTGCATCGCTAAGGAGAGTGCATCCCCCATGCATAAGCCTCTTTCCCATCGTCTTTGAGATCATCACCATTCTTTTTATTTCCCAAACTAGAGGCCCGATACATGGATTCGTGCACCAGTGGGATCCCTCGGCCTGGTCTGCACCCTCTCGCAATCTGGGGGAATGTTGGAGGCCCAGTGCACGGATTCGGCCCGATCCCCGCAGGCCAGGCTGAGGGACACCACGAATCCACGCACCAGGCCTCTAGTAGGCATATAAGATCTTTGGTTAATCTCTTCCCGCCCTTCTCCCCTCCCCTTCCCTCTGAGATTCATCAGTCTGTTCCATGTTCCCATGCCTGTGCGTTGAGCCTCTGCCCCCTGGTGGTCAGTGCGCGTCATACCTACCAGTCGAACGGCTGAATGGTCGAACGGTCGCTTAGGCTTTTATATATATAGATGCTTTCCAGTTTGCAAACTGACTGTGAAATCGTATTCTTCGTGAAACAGAACCTTTGCATCTTAAGCCACTTGCATAGGTGCCCCCTCCACAGCAGGTTATTACATCTGAGAGGTTGTAAACTCAGGCTTGTCTGGGAGTTAGACCATCACACGGCCCGGTCCAGGCACAGGTGCTTATTATGAGCTGTCTGACAGGAGACATACTATCCAAACTACTTTGACTCCGTTTTTCTATCAATAAAATAAAAATACTAATGATATTTATTTCATATGCAGACTGCATAAGGCATGAGTGCTCAGAAAATGTTAACTGTAATTGCAAAGCACAGAGTAGAGTAAAATAACAATAATAAGTTAGGACAGTGGTCGGCAAACTGCGGCTCGTGAGCCACATGCAGCTCTTTGGCCCCTTGAGTGTGGCTCTTCCACAAAATACCACGTGCAGGCGCGCACGTACAGTGCGATTGAAACTTCGTGGCCCATGCGCAGAAGTCAGTTCTCGGTTCTCAAAAGAAATTTCAATCGTTGTACTGTTGGTATTTGGCTCTGTTGACTAATGAGTTTGCTGACCACTGAATTAGGATATTCATAATGGAGTTCCTGGTGTACGAGTCATCATAACAAACCAGAGAACCAGCCGGAATGTGTGAAACAACGGCTGCAGGTTTGGGACCAAGTGAGGGAGAGACTCAGCCCCGAGAAGAAGGAAACACGTGAGGGGCCCTGGCACAGCCGCTGTCTGCTGGACGTGGTGTAAGATGGACCCGTCCCCAAGCCCAGCCTGGAGGTCGCACGAGTGGAGGAAGGAGACGCTGGAGCCCAGGTTGGCTTGATGGCCGGACCTGGGACAGAGCTCCAGAGAAGAGGAGTGAGGCAGAGGAAGAGCCTGGAAGCCGGCCAAGCGGCCCCTGGAACCCTGACTGAGTCCTGAGGTGAGCACGAGGAGCTGTGGGCTGAGCCGGTTCTTCGGTTGATCTGTTCCCTCGGAGGATCCTCGGTCTGTTGCATGCTTTCATATCTCTGGAGCTATTCCATCAGTAGATGAGTGGATTAAAAAAAACTGTGGTACATTTACACCATGGAATACTATGCAGCTGTGAAAAAGGATCTCTTACCCTTTGAGACAGCATGGAGGGACCTGGAGAGTATCATGCTAAGTGAAATAAGCCAGTCAGAGAAAGACATGTACCATATGATCTCACTTATGTGTGGGATCTAATGAGCAAAATAAATCCAGAGACATACATACAACTCTTTTTTTATATATATAACATGGAGGAAGGGAGAGATAGAAACATCAATGATGAGAGAGAATCATTGATCGGCTTCCTCCTGCATGCCCCACACTGAGGGCCGAGCTCGCAACTTGGCCACGTGCCCTGACTGGGAATCGAACCGTGACCTCCTGGTTCACAGGTCGAAGCTCTACCACTGAGACACGCCAGCCGGACACATACAACTCTTAAAAGATCTGTGCAAAGACCTGGAAAAAGTAGAAACTCAGACCCTCAGACCCAAACCTCTTGGCTAAGATCATTTCTTGTTGTCATTCATACTCAGCACCTACTTTGCTGAGTTTGGATGCCACGAGCTTAGTTAACCTTCAGTGATAGAGGACACAGGCCTGGTGGGTGGCCTTCTACACGGAAAGTGAGGACGAGCGTGTGTTCAGGTCACTGGGAACTCCGTGGAACTGCACGGCACCTCTGTCCAGCGGCCACAAGACTGTTCAATGGGAGGCAGACGAATGTAACTCCATGTTTACTGCGAGAAATCACAGTGCGAAGGAAATCTTAAATTTGTGGTAAGGAAGAAGGGGGAAACATGTACCTCTCTGTTTCTTACTAATAAAAGGCTGAATCTTTCCTAATGATTTTTGGTGGCTTTCACATTATATAAGCTCTTCATTAATATATATATATATATATATATATTTCATAATCATCTACTAGTATGTGCTTACCTATCGCTAACCCTTAGAGTTGGCTTTTGTTTTAAAATTCTCCCTTTACTATTTAATGCCATCCAGCATAGCTTTCTTTTCTTGATTTAATGGTTTTCCATGCATTCTGAGATTACCAACATAAATAACCACCTATTCTTTGCAACCTCATAATTATCTTTTTCCTCTCCTACCTGCAGCTGTGTTAATTTGTGTTGCCCTGGGTTAGAGTGTGAAATTTAAAGCTACACGAAATGAAGTGCCATTTTTAACATGACCTTTTCAGTTCTTGATTGTTGCGTGTGGTTTACATAAACGATTGTCCAAGATTTATTGTCAGAATTTAGAAAAGCTCCCCATTTCCTGCTGAGAAAGACATCGCTGCGTACCTTCTCACGGGCAAAACCAGCCGCAGTGTGTTCTCCGTTCCACAAATAAACACGAGCTCTGAGCGCCTGAGTCACTGTTGGGAGAGACAGAAAAGAATAAAAATAGAGAAACAATGAGCTCTACTGGCTTGTGATTCCACGTTTGCAATAAACACAGGTGCCAGGCTATTGAAGACGGTAATTTTCATTTCTAAGTGGTTGAACCCTAGGTAATTAAGTGTACATGCGCGCTTAGCCCTGGATAGAACTGCGATGTGTCCTACAGATGGGGAAGGTATAGGGGGCCCCTCCGCGTGGTTTACCGTGAGGTAATGACACATTATGGTGAGCGTGAAGCAGTATCATACAGGAAGCATGCATTCTTTCACTAGAATGAAACGGTTTGTCCCCTGACAGTCCTTCTGCCCAGATCATATCATCAAGTATAAAACCAGCCCACGGTCAGAATGCTTCTTCCCTGGTTACAGATTCCAGGAGACCACCTTGCGCCAAGAACACAGCATGAACTAGCCCTGGCCACTTCAAAATACACCTCATGTTAAATGGTGTTGCAGGATAGAACGAGACCCTGGCAATTGTTCTAACTTCACATTTGTAACGACAAATGAGGAGAGTAGCTGTGGAAATGTTCTCTATTTTTGGAATTGTGAAAAACATAGACCCTTCTGGTTAAAATCTCTACTAAGATGTGGAGAAGCAGCCTAGGAAGGGGCGACCCCAAGATGGAGCATGTTCCCTGGGAAGGATGATAGGCAATCCGAAGGCTTCGGTCGGAAGAACTCAGGGAAGACAGACACACTGGGCATGAAGATTCTCAAGACCGTGTGGTCCTGGAAGAGGCACGGACACACGAGCAGGTCAGAGAACCAGGCAGGGATCCACACGATGGGACCAACTGATGGTGACAAATGTCAAAGCCGCTGGTTGGAGGGAAAATAACCTTCTCACAAACGGTGCGGAAACAACTGGACACCCATCGGCAAAATGAACAAAACTTGACCTGAAAAAACTGAACTAACACATTACATGAAACTCAACACAAAACGGGTCATGGGCTGACGTGAGAAGCACAGCATAAAACTTTCAGAAAAGTAAAAACATAGGAGAAAGTCTTTCAGAACCAGAGCTAAGAAGATAGCTTAGACCTTTCATTGAAAGTACAACCTACAAAGGAAAAAAGTGAGAAGTTTGACTCCTCCCAAATTAAAACCTGTGTTCTCTGAAAGAGGGTGAAAAGACAAATTATAGAGTAGGAGAAAATATTTGCAAACCACACTCTGAAAAGGACTCGTAGCTAGAACATAAAGACTCTCAAAACTCAAAAGTAAGAAGTCAAATAATCCAATGGGCAAAACGCATGCAGAGGTATTTCAGTGAAAAATGTGTACAGACAGCAAATAAGGACGTGACCAGATGTTCATCATCACTAGTCACTGGGGAAATAATTAAACCACAAGGAGATCCACCACTTACCTCTCAGGATGGCTAAAGTAAATTAAAAAAAAAATAGCACCATCAAATAGCAGTGAAGATAGGAGACTTAAATTTCTCCAGCCACTCTGCAAAAAAGCTTGGCAATCTCTTTAAAAACCAGCAACTACCATACAACCCCACAGTTGATTTCCTGGGCATTTCTTCAGAGGAATGAAGACACGGTTACTCAGAAGCCTGGGCACGAATGCTTATAGCAACTTTATTGGTAAGAGTCCAAAGCCGAAAATGACCCAGGTGTCCTGCAATGGGTCAAGGGTTAAACACGCTGTGCACAGCCATCCTGTTGACTATTTCTCAACAATAAAAAGGGAGAAAATACTGACACACAAAACAACATGCATGAACCTCCTATCTCTTGAGACTTCAACTGCATGAGAAAGAAAATCCCCAGAGTTGATATGCTTACGATGTCATTGATACGACGTTTTCTTAAATGATAATCGTTTACAAACAGAGATGATCAGTGTTTGCCAAGAGTGAAGGAGGGGATGGGAGCAAAGGGGGGAAAGTGGATGTAACTATGAAATGGAAGCACGAGGATCCTTCTGGAGATGAGGATGCTTTCTCTCTTCACCCGTCAACGTCAGCACCCTGTTGTGATGCTGTCCTGTGGTTTAGTAAGATGCTACCTTGGGGCCAGGAGGGCTGAGTAAAGGCTCTGCGAGGTAATTCCGCAGTGTTTCTCACAGTTGTGTCTGAATTTACGATGATCTCACGTTAACAATTGTAATTAAAGATGTAGATTACTGACTGGGTGTGGGAAGCTTTCAAAGGGAAAATTGTTAGATCAACAGGTTGCAAATGGAACTAAACGATGCACACACCATGTGAGGATGTTTTCTACATGGCAGGCCGGGGGCGTGGTGGGGAAGCACGTGGGTTTGGGGTCAGCACCGGCTGACTCTGGCGACGGGCGGTCTGACTATTAGTGAGCTAACTCAGACTAGAGCTCCTGTTTGCTGGTTTTATATCTCGTGTTTCCAACTGCGCCACCGCGCCGTTACATCACGTTGCTCCCACATATCAATGGGCGATAAAATACTGAAGCCTGAGTTATTTTTGTAAGATCGGCTACTGTGTTCCCAGAAAGTTAAGAAAGATAAGACAAGTAAGTCTAATACCGTTACAATTCATCCAAGCCTACCCCATTGGAACTAATTCCAATGTTAGGTAGACACCAGCATCACATACTGAAGAAAAGTGCTAAAGAACGTTGGAGTGTGTAAGTAACTGTTTGGTGGGTTGTCTATATGGGCACTCTTCAATTAAACTGGGGAAGACTCCCCTGGTGTCCCAGGGCAAGGGAGAAGAGTAAACATCTCCCAATAGCTGGATTTCAAGTGTAAACATCTCCCAATAGCTGGGGTTCAAGTGTAACTTTCTAAAAAAGACTCAGCTGGAGAAGCGTTCCCTAGTGATGACTGGCTGCAATGGGAATTTCCACGAGGAACATGTTTGTGAACTGGGACCCAGTGTCACAGCCACCATGGGCCTGATGCTGCGGTTCGTCCTACCTGGAACCGAGGGCGCGGCGGCAATGTCTGCTCGAGGAGCTGCCATCTGCTGAGCCAGGGAGTGCACTGACAATAACAGCGTTAGGGCCGTACACTTCAACGGACAGAAATCAATTGGTGACCAATTAACAAACATGTCCCCCTTTTTAAAAAAGCTTTCTCTCCAGTTAACACCAGGACCCTCCGGTGTACTCTGCCAGACATTGGGGATCAGGCTATAGTATATAGAATATTAGCACTTCTTTGCTGCATAATAGCTATACCCAAAAGTGGTAATTTATCCTGCTGTTTGTATATGGAGAATATTACTATGGTTCCCTGAAATGATTAAATTACACATCATTTCTGAGAGAGCAGGTCCACTGACCTCATGGATTTTTTTTAATCTTTTGTAAAAGAAATAATCACAACAGCAAAGGACACAAAAGACACTCTGCCCCCCACGGGAGCACGTCAACCTTGTTGTTGTTGCTGGTAATCCTCCCCGAGGATATGTTCCCATTGGTTTTTAGGGAGAGTGGAAGAGAGGGAGAGACAGAGAGAAACATCGATGTGAGAGAGACACATCGATTGGTTGCCTCCTGCATGAGCCCCGACCAGGGCCCGGGCTCAGGAGGAGCCTGCCATCAAGGTATGTGCCCTTGACTGAAATTGAACCCAGGACCCCTTTGGTGTACAGGCCGACGTGCTATCCACTGAGTCACACTGGCTAGGGCAGCACTTCATTGGCGTTGATTTGTTTTTGCATTTTCTAGTTGATGAATCTATTACTCGTATCAATAAATAGCTCTTTTATTATTGACTCAGATCATAGATCATTTGGTTGTTCATTTGCTTGAGCTTAAAATCATTTTTACATGCTATTTTTAGGGTATTTAAATATATTTTTTTATTGATTTTTTACAGAGAGGGATAGAGAGTTAGAAACATCGATGAGAGAGAAACATCGATCAGCTGCCTCCTGAACACCTCCTACTGGGGATGTGCCTGCAACCAAGGTACATGCCCTTGACCGGAATTGAACCTGGGTCCCTTGAGTCCGCAGGCCGACGCTCTATCCACTAAGCCAAATTGGTTTCGGCTATTTTTAGGGTATTTAAATGCTAACTTTAAAATACAAAATATTACAAAACACAAAGTAGAAAATTAAAGCAAATTATAAACTTACCATCAAGTAATAAATATATAAATGTGTTGGAGATCACATGTGTTTTACTACATATATAGATTAAAATTAAATAGATTTATATACACACATACCAATAGAAATTAATATGTTCCAACATTTTCTGAAAGAATACACAAGAAACTTTAAATTGGTTGCCTGTAATCATGAAGAAACAATTTTTAACATATGAACTACATGAAATTTTTTGTCTTGGAAATACGGGCTTCCTGGACCCCACCTGTGCACGAATTTGTGCACAGGTGGGGTCCAGGCAGCCCGCCCCAATCAGGGCTGATCGGGACCAGGCCAGCTGTGGGGAGGGGCAGCGGGAAGTTGGCCAGCCAGCCCCACCCCTGATCGGGCCAGTTGGCCGGCTGCAGTGCGTGTCATAGCGACCAGTCATTCCGGTCATTCCAGTCATTCCGGCCGCTTGGTTTTTATATATATAGATTAGAGGATCTAAGGGAAATATTTGGTATGCAAAGTACTGAGGAAATACTCCAGATTGATTTTAGGCCATTATCATATGTTTCCTTAAAAATCATAAAGGCTATTCACATAACCCAGCCCCACACCTGGGATGAATGTCCATGTGTTGTGCACGCCTTAACCACCGGCTAACACTGTGCAGGTGCTCTCACAGCCAGTCCCCGCAGCGCAGAGGCGGTGAGTGGGTCTGAAATAAGGCACAGAACCCCCTTGGCTGCGTGGTCGGGGGCTGCGCGGGGCTGCCACCCCCGCAGTGTTTCCTGTTCCCGAGCACGAGCCTTGTTCTACCCAAACAAGCCGAAGCACCTCTGGGCCAACAGCCAGCGCGCTGCTGGGAGCCGGGAGCCAGCCAGCACCTCTCCTGGCTTGTGCTCAATGTCATGAACCGCGCGGGGGAAGATTCCTGGCATCCTTTAGATAGCCATGCCCGGCCTCAGGCAGTGTAACCTGTGTAATAGCTTCTGAGGATTTGAGAAGTTCGTTTCCACGGTAACTGTGGAGCCTCCCGAGCTCTTCCTTCACAAAAGACCCCTCTCCCTCCACCTCGTTTCTGTCTGCAGCAGCTCCTTTCCCTGCCATCCGGGGCGGGTCCCTGAGGCCCTATAAAGAATGTGTTCGCACACAGTTCAGGGCAGCGGGGCGGGATGAGTGACTGGAACAATGCTCCCCGGGTGTGAGGAGGTGTCCTGCATTCGTATCCGCTTACAATGTGAGGTTCCCACTCCTCCCATCGAGAGGTGGCCTCACCTCCCGGCCTGGCATCTGAACTTGCTTTGAGAAAATGCCCGTTGTGACCTCTGAGGCTTTGGAGCCTTTTCATGTGTTATCAACCCATACTGTGTTGTCTCCAGTACAATATCCATTCAGATATTTCCCCGTTTTTCATTGAGTTATTTGTCCTTCGGTTATTAAGTTCATTATAGCATCTGGATTCAAGCTGTTGCAAATATTTCCTTCCCGTGTGGGACGCCCCTTTTCATCCTTCTCTCAGTGTCCTCTGAAGTGCCCACGTTTTCAAGTTGAAATCCAAGTTGTCCTTGACGTCCTCTTATGGATTACACTGTTGGTGTCATATCTAATTCTTGACGAAGGAACAATCGTGAAGATTTTCTCGTAGGAATGTTGATCTAGTATTTACTTCTCAGGTAGACACTATTATTATCTCCATTGACCAATAAGGTCCCTGTCCCTCTAACGAGCGTTGTGCCGTCAGCCGTCACTTAATTCTAGGGGCTCCCACAGATCTCACATCCTCTGGTTATAACCTGTGACCGACTGCAGGGCGCGGTATGCGGGAAGAGAAAGTGATTGCAGGGGGAACCCCAGAGCCTTTGCAGGTGAGATTTGAGCTGAGACACAGCCGCCTTGATTGCTTTTGATGGGGGGGACCTATAGCTTGATAGGCAGAGCACCTGAATTAACCTGAAAAGTAATCCTATTATTTTGATCTTAGAGCACATATGCTTATGTGAATCGGGGGTGGGGAGGGCGGTACGTTTCTCATATGCGAATAGGGGGTTGCATTTTTCTTAAGTTTCCTTTTCAAGGCCTGCGGGAAGCAATGGAGGAGGTGACTCGGCTGTGAATCCAGCAAGCAGGAGCGATAAGCAGGGTCAGGCTGACCCACCAGGAGTCAAAACATCATCTGATCCACACCATCTCATCGCCATCATCTCTTCCACATCATCTCGTCGACATCATCTCATCGCCCGATGACTGGGGACAATAGCTGACATCCGTGCACCTCCAGGGCTGCGTGTAGCTGCATTCCGTTCCCAGCCTCACCACAGCCCCTCCCTTTCATAGCCCTGTCCCCGGCACCTGCTGGGAGACAGGATTTGATGCCTGGAAGCGCCCTGTCTTCTTGGTTGGCTGGCCTTCTCAGTAAGCGCCTTATATGACTCAACCCAGCCTTCGTTATTGGACACAGCGACAGCCCTCCCGAGCCCAACCGAGGGTTGCCTGGTAACACTTTTAAGCGTCATTTTCTTAGATGGCCCTTGAAAAGTGGTTCAAGTTCATTGCTGAGCGGCCACTGCGAAGCTTCGCATGGTCTGTCCTTGGGATTTACAGGTCTCTAATGAGATGAGTGGCTTAATGGACCACTTTGCTTTCATGATAAATAACAACAAAGTCCAGCTATGTGCAGCCTTTTGTTATAGCTCACTCACACAGGCACCTTTATCATATTCTTCCTTTTCCTCCCACTCAAGGTAAAGGCCAAGTCAGTAAAAGGTCAGGCTGGCTGGTATGGATTATTATAATATTGTCCTCAGCCTGTCTACAGATCGATAGCGAATGCCGTCATCCATTCTACGGCAGCATGGACACCAATTTCATTGCCTTAGTGAATTAACAAAGCAGGCCTGACGCTATGCCAGCTTCCTACTTCTGTTCTCACCATGGGCATTCAAAGCCCAAAACATCTAAACATAAATGCCTTCCAGTCATCTCCCACTAGAGCTGCTTTAGGGTCGAATCGGGTCCTCCCGGTGACTTGGGTGCATGTGCGAGTTTCCGACTTGTGTCTGTAAGGAAAGGCAGACAACGATGCCTCCTCAGTAACTGCCGAGGCAGAGAAATGCCCGCAGGAGGTGCCATCCCCACGGCTCCTGGTTATAAACACACACGCTAACTGGCATAACCATGATTGAGACGCACCTGAACACGGTCCCCACTCCAGGCACCTGTCCTCAAGTTCCAAGCAGTTCTGGCTAGGGAAGCAGTTGGAGAGCATACGGATGAAAATATTCTTTAAAAAAAATAAAACACTGGACCCATGTCTGACTGAAGTCACATCTCAGTGGGGTCTGGAATTTACCAGCCAGATGACAAAGTCCAAAATTCAACACCTCTAGCAGGTGACTACTTTCTCTGTAACGCTGTGTCTAATAACATCGACTTGGCACGTTTTTGAAGTGAACAAATGTAGGTCTACCTGTCTCGGTGCCCGGATGACACACAGTGTTTGCCCAGTGCAATGTGGTTTGGTTTGTCTCAGAGAACATAAATTTCAATGAAATGTAGGGCCAGTACCAATATCACACTTGATAGCATCTTAATAACTATAAAATGGAAGTATTATACAAAGTGTAATCTAATATTTCATTTATTATAGTGTTCTACACTTATATTTATACTAGAGGCCCGGTGCATGAAAATTCATGCACTGGAGGGGGGCGTCCCTCAGCCAGCCTGCTCCCTCTCACAGTCTGGGAGCCCTCAGGGGTGGGAGGCGACCTGGTGATCAGGGGAAGGTGACGTCCCCAACACACCTCTGCTGCTGCCACTGCTGGCAGCGCAAGCCTCGGCCATCCCTGGTTACCTGAGCCCCGGGCGGCCCTGGGTGGCTGGGAAGCCTATATCTGAGGCTTGCCTGAGCCTCGGGCCATCCCTGGGTGGCTGGGGGGCTGAGGGGACTGGGCACCGCCATCTTGCAGCTGTGGGAGCCATCATCTTGGAGGGCGTGACAGTCAATTAGCATATTTGCTCCTTACTGGCTGTGGGTGCCACCCTCTTTGAGGGTTGGACAGCCAATTAGCATATTCCCTCCTTATTGGCTGTGGGTGCTACCATATTTGAGGGTAGGGCAGTCAATTAGCATATTCCCTCCTTATTGGCTGTGGGCATTGCCATCTTTGCAACTGCATGAGGGTCAATTAGCATATTCCTTCTTTATTAGATAGGATACCAGTATAGTAAATGTTATGCTTATAAAAAATGCCAATACATAGTGGAGTGCAATATACTTTATTATTATTATGTTAAATCTTCACCTGAAGATATGTTTTTTTATTGATTTTAGAGATAGGGGAAAGGAGAGAGAAAGTGAGAGAGACAGAGAAACATCCATTGGTTGCCTCTTGTACGCATCCTGACCAGGAATCGAACCCGCAACTCTTTGGTGCATGGGACAACACTCCAACCAACTGAGCCACCCAGCTCTGGCTCCAATACATTTTAGAAGATGTTGTCCTCTTTACAATAAAATTTGTAGCTTCAGTAATTTACTACCAAAGCAAAAAAAAGCTTACTGCTTAGAGAGAAATATAAAATGGCTCAAACATTAAGTTGTATAGAAATCCTAATAATAAGAGAATAAAAATGACTTCCACTTAAAAATAATCTCCCACTATCCCAATCCTCATGACACTCCACCTTAAGGGCGTAGGTTGCACAGTACATGCTCAGCCATATTTCTTGCCTCCCTAAGCACCTTATGGCACTTATGACTGTGGTCTCTTGGTACCAGGGTTGAGGACTGACTCTTCTTTACATATTTTATCAACTAAGTACATACAGCTTGCACATTTCTAACAAGTAGATGAATTAATGAATAAACAAACTGATAAATGAGTGAATAAATCACAGAAACATTATATACATCAAAGGAATGCAATGACTTTTCCTATATAATAAAAGGCTATTATGCAAATTTCCCCCTTGACCAGGAGTTCAACCAGGGGGCGGGTCCGGCTGGCGAACTGCCTGTGGCCCTCCCTCCGGCCAGCCCAGCCCCCAGTTGGCCCCCCACTCCCTGATTGGGGATGGGGCCGGCCGGCCAACCACCCACCTCCCTCCCCGTGGCCAGCCTGGCCCAATAGGCCCGCAATCGGGGCGGGCTGGCCAGACCCCACCCATGCATGAATTTGTGCACTGGGCCTCTAGTTCTATAAAATAAAAATCCTTGTCCCAGTTCTTTCTGGTTTTTCTAGAGAAGAACCCATCTTCGGGGATGAATCGTCAATCGTCAGAATAGTGAGGAAATTGAAAACTGAAATTGCGAATATTTTCCTGAAAACTCTGGTATCCCCAATACTTGAAGATGGAGATAAGAAAAATATTATTCAGTTGAAACATGGTGAAAGAAATCCAAGCTTCACACAATAGTTTTAGGATTTAAAAAAATATATATTTTATTGATTTCAGAGAGGAAGGGAGAGAGAGAGAGAAACATCAATGATGAGAGAGAAGCATTGATTGGTTGTCTCCTGCACGCCCCACACTGGGGATTGAGCCCACAACTTGGGCATGTGCCCTGACCGGGAATCGAATCGTGACCTCCTGTTTCATAGGTCGATGCTCAACCACTGAGCCACACCAGCCAGGCAAGGATATTTTTCCAACCCAATAATTCTGTGAATCTAGGATTCATGATAAGCAGAGTTTTAAAATTCTATCACTAACTCCATGGAGATCAGGCACTAACCCCGTGCACTTATTGAAGAAATCAGGCACTAACCCCGTGCACTTATTGAAGAAATCAGGTACTCACCCCGTGCACTTATTGAAGAAATCAGGTACTAACCCCGTGCACTTATTGAAGAAATCAGGTACTCACCCCGTACACTTATTGAAGAAATCAGGTACTAACCCCGTGCACTTGTTGAAGAAATCAGGCACTAACCCCGTGCACTTATTGAAGAAATCAGGCACTAACCCCGTACACTTATTGAAGAAATCAGGTACTAACCCTGTATGCTTATTGAAGAAATCAGGTACTCACCCCGAACACTTATTGAAGAAATCAGGTACTCACCCCGTGCACTCCATGAAGAAATCAGGTACTCACCCCGTGCACTTATGGAAGAAATCAGGTACTCACCCCGTGCACTTATTGAAGAAATCAGGTACTCACCCCGTACACTTATGGAAGAAATCAGGTACTCACCCCGTACACTTATTGAAGAAATCAGGTACTCACCCCGTGCACTTATTGAAGAAATCAGGTACTCACCCCAAACACTTATTGAAGAAATCAGGTACTCACCCCGTGCACTCCATGAAGAAATCAGGTACTCACCCCGTGCACTTATGGAAGAAATCAGGTACTCACCCCGTGCACTTATTGAAGAAATCAGGTACTCACCCCGTACACTTATGGAAGAAATCAGGCACTCACCCCGAACACTTATTGAAGAAATCAGGTACTCACCCCGTGCACTTATTGAAGAAATCAGGTACTCACCCCGTGCACTCCATGAAGAAAGGCTGGTAAGGAAAGAAGGTACGGAGGCCTCCGCTGCTGCGGGATTTCCCAGCCGCGGCTTCCATGGGAGCACAGCTCTGTTGGTGGTCGGTCGGTGCTGTCCTTTACGGTGTGTGCCCGTGCGGGTGGTTGATGTGTTCTTTTGGTTTCATTTTGAAGGGAGGAGTGTTGGGGAGAGTTTCTGGTACTTCTGGTTAGAGTTAGAAAAAAAAGCGACTTTGCAACATCCCTTTGATTGGCTAAGAACTGAGGACCTCAGTAGCTTCTCTTCCCTCACCTGGTGGCTTTCTGTTCCCTGTTTTAGATCTCAGAAAACAGTGCCGCCCCAGTCACTCCTGCTGAGTGTCTTCAGAGGCTCCTAATCTCCTATTGACCAGCCCCTTGAGGCCCCGGTGAGGCCTGGCCAGAGCCACCCCAGGGCTGCGCTGCCCACGGAGCAGCCAGGCCTCTGGCCTAATTGCTCTCGGTGGCTCGGCTGGAGAGCCGGCGTCCGTTATAAACTCCGTCTCAGGGGTTCCTCTGGAAGAGACAGCCTGGCGGCCTTGTCTGAGCTTCCCTGGCAACCAGCTCAGATGTTAGCTAAGGGCCAAAGGCAATTTAGGACGGATTTTTTTTAAGTTTTGTCAGATTGTCAGTGACGCACGTAAATAAGACAAAAATACCAACTCAATGAAAATTCAGTTGGCAAATACACTGTAGGCAGAAAGCAAAGTCAATACACGGCACTTCCTCCCACTTGCTCGCTTTCTGCGGAACGAGAATTAAGTGCCGATCTAATTTTCTCCAATAGGTATCCTATAAAATATCCATTAGGGCATTTCAATATTTGAATCAATTGAGCATATAACAGTTATACAGACCCAGTTTGAGAATGATACTGTTTTTCCACTTGGCGATGTAAAGCATGGATTGATTTTGATGGATGCTTGTGTTTGGAACAATTGCTAAAAGGAGCTCTGGCCTGAATGGCCAAGTCTGACAGCTTCCCCTTGCAGGTCAAGGTCACCGCTGCTGCATTCCCTCCACACGGGGTGCTGGATTTCCAAACCTGGTGTTATATATTATACTGTGGGAGGATCACCGGAGAAAACAATTGGAGACGGGCAAAAAATAAACGAATTCTGAGATAAGGTTGGAGAACAAACAGAAATGAATCAGGTGGCTTTTATTGTGTGATAAGTGTAAATGCCATCAAGATATAAAGAAATTGTTTTGGTGGCATTTTTGTCTACATAGACTCCTCACTTCCATCTTTAGCATTAATAAATGTCAAAATGAGGAGTATTTAGACACACGTCTTATTCACAAAGGATTGTCACCAAAAAGTAAAATATTTAGGATATGATGCATTCGTAACTACTCCCTAGGAAGAATATATCTAATATTGTGCTAATACTTTGACTATATCCTTATTGTCATTTAAAAAATTAGGTAAGATGAAAATTATGGCAACAATAATGCTAAGCCATTTACATCCTAGTGTCTAGTATGTTAATTTGACCCTGTAAAAGCTTTCTTCCATGAATGGATAAAAGGGACCACATTCATTCCTTGCTGATTTCCTGTGGCCTGTTTTAGGAGGAAATGCTAATATGAAAACTTTCCTGGGAGTATCACAGAGCCAGGGTGGAACGCAGCCACCAGCTCGCTTAGGGACCTTCTATGCCAACTCCAAATTCAACTCCTACGGAAAATGTCACATGGCCTTCAAAACGCAGCTGTACAATGTGGAATAAATATTGTGTTCCTTGTATCGTTCAATAAGAGTAGATTTGTGCACAAACCTTCACAAAAATTTTGTGCATCAAGTGTTGGAAATTCAGATGCTGTTGGCATTGGTAACGTTTATATAAATCAAGATGGATTGACTCAAGTTCCATAGAGTTGCTCTGGCCGACCCTAGGAGGCCTCCGTCACAGGCCCCTGGCGAAGATTTCAACTTCCCGAAATTTTGAGGTCCTTTCCGAATGAGGGGCTAGAAGTTATGCCAGTGACCTCTGAACCATTTTGAACTCCATACATGTGACCTGACCTGACGTACACCAGGTGTGGCCTGATCTCTTGCTGCTCGAAGAGTGGTCCATGGACTCACCTCCCGGTCATCCCCTGGGAACTGGCCACACCCCAGACCTTCGGTTTCAGAACATCCATTTTTATAAGATCCCCTTTTCATGCATAGTTGAGAAACACTGAGCTAGTCTTATAAAAATAAAATATAACGTAAATAGAAAAGTGTATGCAAATTTTACATCAGGTATATTGAGGTCTATTTAATATACTAGAGGCCTGGTGCATGAAATTCATGCACTGGGGGTGGGGGGTGTCCCTCAGCCCAGCCTGCACCCTCTCCAATCTGGGACCTTTCAGGGGATGTCCAACTGCTGGTTTAGGCCCGATTGGACATCCCTCTTACAATCTGGGACTGCTGGCTCCCAACTCCTTGCCTGCCTGCCTGCCTGATTGTCCCTAACTGCTCCCCCGCTGGCATGATCACCCCCTAACAACTCCCCTGCAGGCCCGGTTGCCCCCAACTGCCCTCCCCTGCTGGCTCAGTCGCCCCCAACTGCCCTCCCCTGCCAGCCCAGTCGCCCCTAACTGCCCTCCTCTGTGGGCCTGGTTGCCCCCAACTGCCCTCCCCTGCCAGCTGTCTTGTGGCAGCCATCTTTGACCACATGGGGGTGGCCATCTTGTGTGAGGGTATGAGGGTCAATTTGCATATAGCCTCTTTATTATATAGGATAATAAAGGACCCTCTTTAGGTTACAGCGGTGTGGACATGACAAACACGCCGGTCCAATCCCCACCGATGGGTAGAGAAGCCGCGCCTCTTCACCGCTGCGATTTCCTTGGGCTCCATCATGGCCAATCGCCTCCTCCCATCCCCGCGCCTGGCAGCCACCAACCTGGTTTGTGTTCCCTTTGCTTTTCTGAAATGTCAGACATGAGTGACACCACCGCATCTGCAGCCTTTCCTGTGCGCAGGGCTTTGTCACTCAGCATAACCGTTTAAGGCTCGTGTCTGTGGCTCCACGCACCAGTGTTTCTCCGATACTGCCGCATGGCGTTCCTGGTATAAATGGGCTCCCCCTGGTTTCCTATCGACTCACTCACCCTGAAAACATGGGTGGCTTACACTTTATGGAAACGATGCATGAAGGTTTTATAAGAATCTGCACACGGGTCTTTGTGTGTGTGTGGATGTATATCCTATTTACATACATATTCTCCAGATATTTAAGGGGCGAGTCATTCATTAAGTGCATGTTTCACTTTATAAGAAGCTCTCAAACCGTTTCCACAGCAACTGTATCTTTCTGCATCCCCACCCGAAACGTGAACGGGTGCTAATGGCTCCCCACACCTCCAGTCATTAGTCCGGGCCGTTTATTTTAACTTCCAGTAAGTGTCGTTTTACATGCGCTTTCCCTGGCATGTACACACTCCTCGTGGGCGGCTTTGCCGTCTGTTCCTTTTCATTCACAAAGTGTTGGTTCAAGTTCCTGACCATCTGAAGGGCCTTTCATTTCCTGTCTTTCTTCGCATTCAGTGGGGAGACGCCTTCACGGGTGACTGTCCCGTGGACGTGCGTGCACGCTCGCGGGGGTAAGCGACGGGTGCCGTGTGCCTCCTGCTGCCCCCAGGCCAGGCCACCGGCCCGGCTCCATCCCTGCGGCTGTGAGACCAGCGGGGTGAGCCCACACGCTGCCCAACGCCGCCGGGGTGTTACCTCGCATCGGGAGGGACTCGTGTTTGAAAGGCCATCAATGGACAGACACAAACATGCCTGACGCCAAGGACCGCGGTTCTTCCCTTCAGACCCACCTGTGCTAACGGGTGAGACGTGCGGACTCCGAATCGCGGGGCCACTTGTAAACGCTGCGGGAAATGACAGCAAAGCGCCCTGCTGGGCTCCGGGCCATCGGGGCGGGCGCTGCGCCCACACGCCCCCCGGTTTTCCCACCCGGTGAAGAAGGTCCCCGGCCACCCATTAAAAGACACCCCTGAGGCTGTCATCTCCCCTCGGCAGGACCTTCAAAGCCAGCGGCATCCAGACAGCACAATGCCAGCAGGCCTGGTGAGCCAGCGATACGGAAAGAACATGTCCACAGGCCCGGGCGCTTCCCAGTCTGCAAGGAAGGGTTGGTGAGCGCAGCTCGGTGTTCCCGTCACCTGGCACCGAACCACTTCCCTCACCAAACCAGCCCCGACCCAGCCCGTGAGTGCGGCCCGCGCCCTCAGCTTACACGCCCCGCTCCTGTTTGTGCAAAGGGCTCACCTCCAGACTCAGACGAGGAGAGGCATTCCTGCGTTTCTTGAAAATGCGGTCTTTAAAGGAGTTGACTCTATTTACAATTTTATAGGAAAAGCCCCTCAAGATTAGTTTCTTATGACAAATGTAAAAAAAAAGAAAAATGAGAGAGAGAGAAGCCATTGCGTTTTATCTGTCAGAAATAAAATTTAGAAGCAGAAACTTAAATTATCAAAACGTAAGGGAATGGATCTGTGAGCTCCTGGTTCAGAGGCGGATGCTCCACCGCTGAGCCGCATTGGGGGGCGGGCCGGGGCTCTGTCTCCGTGGAGGAGTGACCGTGGTTGGCTGCTCCTGGAGAATGGAACACGCCTGCGCCCACACAGAGGGGGGCTGTTTCCTTGGACGACACCCTTGATCCTGAAACACGCGTGTGGTCAGGTTAACCGCATTCTCTTCACTAGGCCGTCAGCCGGTGCAGCTGGATACATGGGAGGAGTGACAATGTCATGCAGGTGTCCCTCACTAGGCCACACCCATCATGCATTTTGCCTTGTTTTCAGACCTATTAGCTCTTTATTTACATAAAAAGATATGCAAATCATGTTGATGATTTTGATGCCTATGATATGGAGGAAAATCAGGAGCATATGACTAAACCAGGACTAAGCAAGAAATTAGTTTTATATTTAAATATACTGAAGTAATGGGGAAAGGTAATCATGACATATTTAGCCTTGTGGAGAAGAAAAGAGTGGAAATTCTATTTTCACTAACCCTGGGTCTCAAAGGGCTCAGAGCCGGAGGCAGGTGAGTTGTTACTCTATGGAGGTCCTGCTCTATCATTATTGGATTTTTATAGCCCTTTCCCAGCACAGAGTATGACAGACACGAGTCAGAAAACTATGACGTGGAGGATCAGCTGAGCATTGACTCAGACATGGGCGGAAAACTCAGCTACCAGCCACAGAACACCTCCCATGGGCTGCAGGAATGTTCCGGATGTTATGATTTTGTACTCATTCTCATGGGTCATAGACAATCTTTTACAGATAAAAAAAAAAACAAAAAAAAAAAACAAAGAAACACAAGAATCCTTTTAAAATGTTGAATTCTTCTGTATCCTTCTTGGAAATAATTTTGAGAAAAATCTATTTTGTTCTAAAAGTTAGGTTTTCCATTCCCCACCTTAACGCACGCACATCTTGGTTCCTGAAGGAAAGCCCGCAGAGGAATTCAGCTTTCTTACAAATCGAACTTAACAGACTGGTTTGGCTTCTGATGACCTTTATCGGACTCTAGTGTTTGTCATTGCATTCCCCATTCGCGTGCTCGCGAACGGAACACGGTGTGGTTCGGAATTCCAGCCGAGAAAGGACCTGGTCGTTGTGTCACCCTGGGGGACAAGGCTGGCTCCTCCTCTCCCTGCAGTTCCCACCCCAGGCCTCCCCACCCAGAGAACGCCCACCTCCACCACGGCGGGCTTCATGCATCCTCGATGTGGTAGATCGCTCCTCAGGCTGCTTGCTCCCTCTGAGCTATAGACGTTTCGGCAGAAACTTGCTTGGCTGTGTCAGGAACACGGTTGCACGCAACAGCACTTCCTTCAGGAATGCCTTCTCCACAGACACGTTCTGCGTAATTAGAGAGCTTCTCTCCAGCGAGGGACTAGGTCTTTCTTATTCCCATCTCCATCCTGGATTTAATGCCTCGCCAGGTCAATTCCCACATCGCCCCAATTCTTTCTACTCCACATGCTTAGGCAATTCAGCAAACGCGACCGGCTCCTCCTCCCTCTCCGGCTGCCGCTCGGCAGGCCATCCTCGCCTGAATGTGTATTTGATGATTAATATATTAAACATGTGGTGCCCTCTGATCATTCCCAGAGTTTATTTGTTAAACATTCCCAGAAAACAAAACTAGAATTTGGTATAAATTCACCATAAATTTCAGGGCTTCATCCAGCTGCTTTTAAAAATATATCCATTCTTATTTTCCCAATAAAATAAAATATTGTTGTTGTTGTTAATGACAACTTTTAAAAAGATGACTTAAAGCAATGTTTATGGAGCCAAAAATAAAATACAATACAAAATAGAAAGAAAAGAACAGTTTTAGGCAGATAATTTGGACCTCCTTAGACATGGGAGCTGAGCGTTCCGAGATTTATGGCCCTGCATTAATATTCTTAGTTAACTTATCTGTTCCTTCCTCTGCACGCTGTGCTCTCGCAGGAGCTAGTTAATATGTGTTTCAATACGTTTGTTCGATAGTTGAACAATAAAAAATTAGTAATGCTATCAGCTATTTTTTAGAACATACTCACTATAGAAATTTTAGGGAGAACAACAAAAAATATACTCAAAGAATGTAAGAAATATTTTTGAAGCTGAAGTTCCAACACAGCTTCCTCTCTGTCTTCTATCAAATTCAGACTCTATATCCGTCTTGATTCAGAAGGAGACTCTACGGAACTTGGGGTGTGGAGTGCAAAACCAAAGACTCCGGAAAGAGCTTGCTCCACAGAAAATGCAAACCTCTGTGCAGAGTCTGTATTGGTACCACCTCCGTCTGACCAAGCATCGCACTTGAAAGTCGAAGAAGTTCCTGATCCATGGGCTGGACCCCGTCAGACCAAGGAAGGATGAAGGAGGCCTTTCCCAGATGACCATCGCACCCCGGGAAGCCAGATGGGGCTCACCGTGGCCTTTGGCCGTTGTGAGATTTCTACTCTTGGTCGAGCCAACAGATGCGAGGCCCATGAGCCATCAAGAAAAATGACAACATATCTATGAGGATCCAGCAAATCCAATACGTTGGCTCCCAGGATGATGGCGGCAGGCACATCCAACATCTCCAGGTGGGCTGGCCAGCAGGCTGGAGACCAGGCAGAGCCAGGCTGCGGTCTCGTGCAAGTTCAAGCGCAAAGGCTGACAGGCTGGCTGCAGACCTGTTGCTCAGGGATGGTCAGCTGATGGACTCTTCTAAGCATGAACAGTCTTTGATTTTTAAACTCTCCAACCACAACCTCTTGAGTCTTCTATGTTGCCGCTAAATTCTGCCTACACACCAAAGGTGGCTGAAGAGAGGAATTTTTAAGTAAACTCGGTTGGGAATGTGAAAAAGGTCAAGGAACTGAGTGTGAATCCCAAGGAGAACGTTCACGGAATGGATTGTGCATCTGCCTGTCCTTGCGATTCCATCGCTGCCTTCCCTGCAGCTCTTTGCACCGGTGGGACAGGTCTGAGCTCTAAAGTGGAGCGCAGTTCTTCCCTGTGAAAAATCCGCTTTCGTGAAGGAGAATGGCCCGGGCTAGTTCCGACGAGAAGGTTAAGAGAACAAAAGCTCTTAGAAAGAAATACATTGTAGACTGCAAGTCCATAAACCCTTGGGGGCATTTTTGGTTTCTTAATTCTATGCCTTTTCTTTTTCTTTTGACATTACTCACTGTTTACCTCTCTTCCTTTCTCTAAGCTCCCACCCACCTAACAGTGTTCACACGGGAGCAGCAGATTAGCTCACCAAAGCATGGCTCTCCTGGTAAAACAGAAAATGACAGAACGCAGACGTTTCTGAGGGAAGGAGTACTGACAGCAGTTTACGTCTTCTGCCTACATGGTTTAGAATTAATATCAGACCAGCATTTCTACCTTATTTCTATTCTTTATTTAGTGAATTCTGGGAACCATGACACAGATACTAGTTAAGCAACACCAAACCAAGTCACACAGCGAGGACAGGGGAGATAGGCAGACTAGGTGTTAGTCTGGCTATGGATGGAGTGCAGGGTGTGATGGGGGTACAAGGGGGGGCTCTGTGAAGCGCAGGGGTACACGGGTGGACGGGCGTGGGGGCAGGAGGGATAGGGAAGTTGGAGACACTGCAGTCGTCTCTTTTCTCTGTGCCTTTCTTTTGTTCTTCCAGCCTTCCTCCCCGCTTTCCTCCTTCCAGGGAGAAGGTCACCGTGAGGAGATGGATGAGCAGAAATCAATGGTGGTCGGCCCCTTGATGCTGTGAGTCAATCCATCAGACAGACGGCGAGTCCCTCAGCCCTCACACCCTCCACCCCCGCGCTGGCAAATGTCACATGTGGGACTCATTTGCATACCTGGGGAGCGCTCCCCGAGGAGTTACGGTGAACAAGGCTGCAGCTGTGACAGCTTGAGATAGAACAGCCAGTGCAATTATCTCCTGGCTTCCTCGGCGCCTTGTCTTCCGGCACCCGCTGGGGATTCTTAACACAGAGAGGGTGAAGGCCACTCAAAATACCAGGGAAAGGAGCGAAGCGCTCCGGCATCTTGTGGAAACATCACCGGGCATCCAGCAGGCCTATTTTTACACGCCCTGCTGCTCCGCCTCCCGGGGTGGAAGCAGAAACGAGAGCCAGGGAATGTTCCGTGGTGCTCCTTCTCTGAGGAATTTAAGATCTGCTTTTGTTTTATTTATTTTTTTTACCATTTTTACGGACGGCGTAGTTCCTGATGTGAAGTCAGCTATCATTCTAATAGGTAATTGCCTGTACACTGAATAGATGACCTATTTTCTTTAAATAAACGGAGTACTACTTGAATATTATTTCTTGTCCCTTTATTTGCTTTATTGGTTTGGCTCTTTCTGTTATAGTTCTAACTAGAGGCCCGGTGCACGAAATTCGTGCATGGAGGGGGGTTCCCTCAGCCCAGCATGCACCCACTCCAATCGGGGACCCCTGTGGGATCGGGCCTAAACCAGTGGTCGGACACCCCTCGCACAATCTGGGACTGCTGGCTCCTAACCACTCACCTGCCTGCCTGCCTGATTGCCCCTGCCTCTGCCTGCCTGATCACCCCTAACTGCCTCTGCCTGCCTGCCTGATCACCCCTAACTGCCCTCCCTTGCTGGCCTGATCTCACCCCCAACTGCCCTCCCCTGCCAGCCTGGTTGCCCCCAACTGCCCTCCCCTGCCGGTCTGATCTTGCCCCCAACTGCCCTCCCCTGCTGGCCTGATCGCCCTAACTGCCTCTGCCTGCCTGATCACCCCTAACTGCCCTCCCCTGCTGGCCTGATCTCACCCCCAACTGCCCTCCTCTGCTGGCCAATTTGGTTCTGATTGGTCAGTTTCTATGCAAGTCAGCATCAAAAGCTCTGCCTCCTATGCAGCCATTGGCTCCTCACAGTTGACCCAGATTTGCTTCTGATTGGTCAGTTTCTATGCCAGTCAGTGTCAAAAGCTCCGCCTCCTAGGCAGCCATTGGTTCCTCACATTTCACCCAGATTTGGTTCTGATTGGTCAGTTTTTCCATTTCCTGCTGGGTGTTCTGCATTCTCCCTGCAGGTCTGGGTTCCAGCTGGCATCGTCCCGCTCCCTGAACAACTTCTCCCAGCATTCCATGTGATGTAGTTTATTGGGGGGTCAATTTGCATCTGTCACAAATTACATATTTTAACCTTTATTTTTTAAGAGTATAGATTTCAGATTTTTTCCCACTCTCTTTGAACACTTTTGGATTTTTCATTTTTTATTTGGCTTCTGCGAGAAGCTAGGAGGAACTACCCACCAAAGAGTGACATAAACTGTATGTTCCAGCTCTGATGTGGATCCTGGAGTTTTCCTGTTTCAGCCCCCGAATGTGACAGCTCTCAGAGGTCCTTGGAGAAGGAGGGTCCCTGCCATCCATTTCTCACCAGGCTCGGGGTTTGGCTGTGCCTTCATCTCCTGTGACAGCTCCTCCGTTTGCGTTTTCAGAATCGGAGACTGGCACACGGTCTCGGAGCCACACGGGCTCTGCCGCTCTGTTGCCTGTGGATTTGTGACTTAGCTTCGCTTTTGGCCAGGAGGTGATGCAAGAATCTTCAAATCTTTGCTTTAAGTTCTGACTCATTAGAAATGAATTTAATCTACCACTCATTGACATCTAATATGTTCTTGATGTTTATGGAATAGAAAGGTTTTTTTATATATATAAGAATATATTTACTATAGTTAACAAAATATTTTTACATTTATATCTATCTATATAAAAGCCTACGTGACCAGCCGACGGGCCGACCGGCCAACCGGCCAGTAGCTATGATGCGCACTGACCACCAGGGAGCAGGCGCTCAATGCAGGAGCTGCAATCACTTGGCAGCGGCGGTTCTCGGGTGACGCACCCGGAACCAGAGAGGAGGGAGGGGAGTCTGATTGTGGGGTGCGTCACCGAGAACTGCCCTCTCACAATCTGGGACCCCTCAGGGGATGTCAGAGAGTTGGTTTCAGCCCGATCCCTGCAGGCCAGGCCAAGGGACCCCGATGCCTCTAGTATACAGATAAACACAAACCATTGCAAGAGGAAGTTACCTTAACATCATTAGTTACCATATATTGCATAATGACATCAAATGTTTACATTTTAAAGTGCGAAATGTGCATTTTAAATTATATTACTGTAACCCTGGGCTTAGGGACATAGGGTATAGCTCAGAAACTGCGCAGATCTGAGTATCTGTGTGCCCCCATAATCATGCACATCCAAAGAGGGTGCTTCCTCTGGTTGTTCTAACTCTGCGGGAGTTAAGATGCTCGCCCTAATGAGAAACTCGGCTTTTTATGGAGACGTAGTGAGAGTTCATTATATCACTGTGACGCTCTTCACATCTATTCTAGTTACACACTCACCGTGTTCAGCCCAGATACAGTATTTCTTTGAAACAACATTCAAGAAGACGCCCCTGGCAGTGGAGCAGGGGAGTGGAGGAGGTTAAAGATGTGCTGACGAGGTTGTAGAAGCGAAGGCTTGGCCAGTCGCCCAGTGTGTTTGTAGAAGCTGGGACATCGTCTTTGAAAGCACAGGGCGGATTTGGGTTCCGTTCTGAGTGACATCGGGGGAGAATTTAAATGTGGGATAAAGGAAACAATGCAACAAGTACCATCTAAATATAGACAGGGTTTCACACCTGGCCTCTGAGGTCTTTGAATGCATCTGAGCGCAAGTGCCTGCCTGCGCTGCTCACCTGCCAGCCCCCTGCCCGCAGCCAGCATCACTGCTCTGTTCCAGCATCATCCACCCCACATCGCGGTCCAGCCCCCTGTCCGCAGCCCGGCATCACTGCTCTGTTCCAGCATCATCCACCCACATCGCGGTCCAGGCCAAGGGCAGCCCAAACAGGCTGCACACACAGAGGTGGAAGGAAACACTTCCGCTTTCAGGAAGGTGAGAGGTAGTCTACTGATAAAAAGATCCTTATGAGTGTTAAATTTGATATATGATTAAACTCAAGAGAGCATATATATTTTCTTTTTTTTTTTTGAGAGAGAGAGGGAGGAGGAGAGAGAGGGAGAAACATTGATGAGAGCGAAACATCCATCGGCTGCCTCCTGCATAACCTCCCACCAGGGATCGAGCCTTCGAGCTGGACATGTGCCCTGACCGAGACTCGGACCAGCAACCAACTGAGCCACACTGGCCAGGGCGAGATTGTATTTTTTAAATTTAATTTTTCTTTCTTTGAAATCCCATGAATTCTACATACCAACACTAAAGAAGACTACATTTTTCTTTCTGCTCAGCTTTAGAATTGCCTTCCTGTGACTGAGGCATCACCCCGCAGCAAACAGCTGGCTCACCCCAGGAGAAACAGAAAAGGCCGACGTCTCACTTTCTCAGCCTCTCGTGCAAGTCCGACAGGGCACGGGGTTTCCCAGCGGACATGCTGGCCCCGTAATCTGGGTCGTCCGCTTGGGACCTGGTGCCCCTCAGGCCGAGCAGAACCCCTGGAGGTTCTCCCGGCGACAATGGGAGCAGGTCCCTGGCCTCGGCTGCGGTGCGGCTCGGAGCTCGGGTGTGTCCCAGCAGAAGGCCCACCGGCTGGATGCGGGGTGTATTTCTCTCGGTGTCGCCTGCAAATCTCGTTTGTTAGGTTTCCAAGAGGCTTTGGGAATCACTTAATATCCTTTGAATGCCTTTCTCTTCGGGTTAAATTGATTATATTTTATTTGTTGCTTTCAATTTAGTTTCCAATATAAAAAGTCATCGGTTATATAGCTTAGCTTGCTCTTTAGTATTTCATTTGAGCAGATAAGTGTCAACATTCATTAACGATGAGATTATGACGCGGCAGGATGATTACAGTTGGCTGCCCTCTTTTGAAGCTGACTAGGTGAGGCGCTGTGCTCCGAGTTGCATACGCAGGGTCTTATATAATATTAAAATGAGCACACGAGTGGGCACTGCTCTCACCTTCACCTTACAGATGCGAAAACAGCCAAAGACGGACTTAATAGCTCACCAAAGCTGCTCAGGCTGCAAATGCGACAGCGGGATTCCTCTGTGGTGACTTCAGAGGCTCAGCTCACCTCCAGTGAAGCTCAGATGTGCGCGCTGTGGTGAAGTCCAGAGAAGGCCGCCTTGTCGTCCCCTTGGCCTTGGTGTTCTAGTGCATGTTGGGTACACATCAGGGACTGTCGTTAGAGCTAGAAAACCACAAATTCATATGCAATGTTTCTCCTCTCAGTTCGTCTTTCAGGTAAAAATAACGTCGATGTGAACTGTTTATATGACGGCATTTTCTATAGTGTGGGCTGTACAGTAGATGGGAGCGCACCTGGGGAACCATTACTTCTCCCCCGCGGTGCCAGGAGTGGGTGGGCCAGGCAGGCGAGGTCCCTCCCGCTGCACACACCGTGGCCGCGGGCAGTCTCACCAGTGTCAGCTGGGCTGGTGCGCTGCGGCCATTCACCAAAGCTCCAGGCCGCAGCCCTGCCCACGGCGCCGCGGGGCCACAGAACGTGGCAGGGGCTCTCCTGTCAGCTCCTCCCACGTCGGTGGTGTCGGCCTGTCTCAAGACGGTGCTTTTGGGGAATTAAATCTGTTGGTGACGTTTAAGTGCTATGCCAGACCCAAAAGTGTCTGCGTTTTACCGCTTATTGTTGACCTGACTACACGTGTTTTCATGGCCCGGGTCCCATGTGTGAAAAAGCACTTTGTTGACGAGAATCCGGTCTGCGCTCTCCCGAGACGGCTGCATGGATAGAAGGTCAGTTAGAGCTCAGCTCCCACAAGCTCCTTCCAGATGCCAAACCAGCGGGGAGAGGGCCAGGGCTCCGTGGGAGAGGGCCGGGGCGCCGTGGGAGAGGGCCGGGGCGCCGTGGGAGAGGGCCGGGGCGCCGTGGGAGAGGGCCGGGGCGCCGGGGGAGAGGGCCAGGGCGCCGGGGGAGAGGGCCAGGGCGCCGGGGGAGAGGGCCAGGGCGCCGGGGGAGCGGGTCAGGGCGCGACGGGAACTTCCTGTCGCTGCTGAAGCAAAGCCCGCGAAGGCGGCAGCCAGGACGGACCTGGTTTCTGTGGCTGTCAGGTCAGAACCAGCACCGCTGCCAGGGACCCGGCCCGTGGACTCTCCTCTCCGTCACCCGCAGTCCCGTCTCCGTCCAGCTCTGCCCCCGTGATCTGCCTGAGTCTTCACGTTTGCGGCCTCAGAGCCCGTGTCCTGGTACATCAGAGAGCGGCTCAGCAGAAACCCTGCGCTCAGCTGCCACAGCACCGCGTCACCGCCTCTCATCACAGAGAGGGACACGCAGCTCACACCAGCCCGTGAGGCGCGGGGAGGCAGCGTGAGCCCCACACCTCCGCCACGCAGCGGCTGGCTTTTCCTGTCCCCCCACAGCGAGACAGCGCACCCCGCCCTCAGGGGTGTCCCTCAGGGGTGTCCCTCAGGGGTGTCCCTCAGGGGTGTCCCTCATTGGAGCCTGGGGCTGGCTTATTCATGGGCCTTCCTCGCATCTGTGTATTCATGCGGCTTCGAAGGGAAAAACAAAACCTCAAACGCAATACCCGCTGGGCCTGCCAATCCCAGTCCCCGACAGCACCCAGAGGAGCAGGCTGTCAGGGCTGCGGCGGGGGAGGGGGGCTGTCCACGCTGTCAGGGCTGCGGCGGGGGAGGGGGCAGGTCCGCGGGGCTTCCAGGTGACCGCCCTCGTCACTGTCAGCTCGCCGAGGGGGATGAATGTCGGGGCGGCCCTGGTTTCTCACGGCTCCTGGGAGGCAGAGGAGGTGCCTTCAGCCAGTCCCGGCTACGGTTTCTGTCAACCGTCTTCCATGCGGCGCAGAGGGCATCAGAGAGCGACAGTGGAAAGCACTGAGGTTTAGAGCAGATTGTTGGTCCAGAGAAACGGCAGTTCACTAAAACTCCTGAAGAATTCTTTACTCCACACGTGTGCATTTCCGGAGTACTCGCTCTTTTGTTGGGAGGGGCGAGGGGCGTTCTTAGGGGAAAGCGCTTAACTCGCTCCAACAGAGAAAACAGTTAAAACTGATGGCCTTTGGAGTGTGACTCAGTAACGCCTCCCCCATCGGAGGCCTTCTGGCCCTTTAGTCCATGAGGAAGTCATAGCAATGAACTGGCCCTGCTGATGGGACGGCAAATGATCGGAACAATGTTGATCATCGTAAAGTCTGTTCCTGTTCCTCGGAATGAATTAGTATCATTGCATGACAGTCCTCACGGATAGACTATCACTGTGGCCTATTGTGTGTTATTCAAAATGATTTCAGAATGAAAATACAGGAGTGGGAGCGGCATCGCAGAGTGGTTCGGTATGCCACAGTTCGCCTGGGATGTTACGTGGCCACAGGAGGCAGGTAGGCATGTGCTGACAGGGACGACTTCCAGGCCACGGTCTCGGTGAGACAGGAGGTGGGCTCTGGCCTCCCTCTCTGTAGGTAAATACAGGCATGCGCGTGCTTTGGTCACTTTCTTTCCCGGGAGATGAATGAGATGAGAGCAGTGTCACCCAGAGAGAGGCACCCGGCGAGCTGGGGTGAGGGCTGATGCGCTTCCTTTTCGCTTCTTCCTAAACGGTTTAAATCGTTTAGCCCTGAGTGAGGCCCGCTCTTTCTTATCAGCTAGTGTTGCCTGGGAAGAAGGCGAGGGACTGCTCTGCTTCCTTCATTGCAGTCTCTTCCGTAAAACAAACGAAGAGTGCGAAGAGCCCCCGGGCTTGGCTGCATCACGGCTTGGGCGTTTTCTGTCATCATTCCCTGTCGTGTTCCCTGTGCCTGGGACACATCAGAAACGCAAGAAAGGTTCCTTTCACAAATAAACAACTCAGGTTAATAAATACACTTACCACAGCACCGGAGTGAAAATGCCAGGTCTTTTCAAACGTGGAATAAACAGACTCATGTACCCTTTCCTTTCGCAGGTGTTTACTCTGCCTGACGTGAAGAGAGGACGCTCCCCTTCATAAAACGCTTCTCACGGCGAAGTCATTAGGCTGTGCCCGTCATTCAGCGGCTCCTTCGGTCAGCAAGTACTTCCTAACCCAGCGGTCGGCAAACTCATTAGTCAACAGAGCCGCAGTTTGCCGACCACTGTCCTAACCCATTATGAACTGGAGGAAAGAGGTCGAGAGGCAAGCCTAGACAATGTGTGCGGAAACTTTAAATTATCCATGAATATGACCACAAATATGAACTGAGATAAAGCATTTTCTGTTCTTTTTGAGGGAGAGGGAGAGAGAGAAACGTGGATGTGAGAGAAACACCGATTGGCTGCCTCCTGCACGCCCCCTACCGGGGATCAAGCCCACAACCTGGCACGTGCCCTGACCGGGTCCCCCACAGCCCTTTGGGGCACAGGCTGACGCCCAACCAACTGAGCCGCACCGGGCAGGGCGGGGAGAGCATTTGTTGGAGCAAGAAGCCACTTGAACTGGCCTCCCAGGGACGTGCCCTGAGTGAATCACAAGCGGATTAAGTCTAAAGAGAAGGAGAAGCAAAGCAGGGAGACGTTTGAGAGCAGAGACCACGTTGGTTGAGAACAGCCGCGGCACAAGGAGCCCAGCCTCCCCGCGAGCCCTGGGCCCCGGGCGCGGTGTAAGGGCTGTGGCAGCAGCACCCCAGCGATGGCGGGGTCAGACACAGCCGCACGGCGCGGGCAGAGGGGCCTCCAGTCAGAGAGCACGCAGGAGCTGCTACGGTTTTCAGAACGGGAGCAATTTTTCAAAAGTTTTTTCTGTATTTATTAATGTAGTGGTTTTCCCCGTTAGATTGTTAATATAATGGATTGTTTTGTGGATTTTTGAATGCTAAACAAGTTTAGCGTCTGGAAGGGAACCTGACTTTGTTAGTGGTGTATTATTCTTTAGATACATACATGCATACATACATGATAGATACATAGATAGGCACACAGATAGATAGGTAGATTGATAGATACACAGATGAGGGATAGATACATAGATAGGTAGATTGATAGATACATACATGATAGATAGATACATAGATCGATAGGTAGATTGCTAGATACATACATGATGGATAGATACATACATAGATAGATACATACATACATACATGATGGACAGATACATAGATAGATAGGTAGACTGATAGATACATACATGATGGACAGATACATACATAGGTAGATTGATAGATACATACATGATGGACAGATACATAGGTAGATTGATAGATATATACATGATGGATAGATACATACATAGATAGGTAGATTGATAGATACATACATGATGGACAGATACATAGGTAGATAGGTAGATTGATACATACATACATGATGGACAGATACATAGATAGATAGGTAGATTGATAGATACATATATGATGGACACATACATAGATAGGTAGATTGATAGATACATACATAGATAGGTAGATTGATAGATACATACATGATGGATACATAGGCAGAAGATGTGCCTGTCATCTAAATTCACACCAACACATTTCTGCATCTATCCATATGTAACTGGGCTTGACTCGTTACCATTTTGTGGCAGATGCTGTTCTGTAGTTTCCTGTCTTGCACTTTACAGTCAGGCTGCATTTGGTGTCATGAAGTTTGTGGAGAAGCGAATGCTCCTCTTCTTTCTCTGGTGCAGACTGGGTAGAACTGCTATTTCTTTGTTTGGCGTCGGATAGGGTTAAGTCTCCCGTGGGTCTGGCAACGTGGTGGTCGAGGGGTCGGTCCAGTTTACGAAGCTGTCGCATGTATGCGCGTGCAGAGAGGACTCGCTACTACTCCCTCGCGATCTGTGACGACTCCGGGCCTCTCGTGGCATCCCTTCTACGTGCTTCCAAATAGTGGGCGCTCTTGTCTCCTCCCTCTGCTTTTGGTTTGACTCATTTTTCTACTATTTTATGTTTTTAATTTAATTGCTTTCTGATCTATTTTAATTATTTTCTTTCTTCTATTTATTTTGAATATGTTTTCTTATCTGCTTTCTGCCTTCTTGAAGTGTTAGCTTAGATGATTAATTTGAGTCATTTCCATAATCTTTTAAATGAATCTACTTAATAAAAGAGTAACATGCTAATTGACCATACCTTCGTGACACCCACCAGCCAATCAGGATTGAGTATGCAAATTAACCCAACAAAGACGACGGGTTAATTTGCATACACAGGTGCCCAGCGGCCGGGGACGGGGCAGGATGCAGGCGTTCCGCACCACCCCAGCTGCTCCTGGCCTCTGGGCAGCGTGGGAAGGCATTCTAGGTGGCTCCGGGCCAGAGCGAAGGCAGTGCCGGCAGCCAGGGGAACGAAGGCCCATTCTTGCACGAATCTTCATTCTTGCATCAGGCCACTAGTTTTAAAATAAAGAGACATGTCTCTTTTATTATCCAGACTTACAAACTCAATTCTTTTGTAAGTTCCATATTTCTACCTGGTATAATTTTTCTTTGACTGAGCAACTTCCTTTGCACTCTTTCCTTTACTGTTGATGAGTTTGCTCAGTGTTTGTAGATCCAAACATTAATTTTACCTTTGTTTTAAGAAGAGTAACTGGGTCCAGGATGCTAACGTTCTCCTGGGATTTCTGTACGTGTGCATGTTCAGACCTCTGACCAGCCTGGCTTCGATGAGACATCTCTTGTCCTACCTACCTTTCCTTTCCCCTCTACATGTAGGCATCTTTTCAGACTTTTAAAACATACATGTTTCAGGTATCTTCTCCCATTTGTTGGGTTGCCTAGATAATATTTGACAAAGGAGCCAAAAATACTCAGTGGGGAAAAGACGCTCTTTTCAACACGTGGTGCTGGGAACGTTTTGGAAGAAAGCAGACCGTCAGCAGATGCTCTGATGCTGCCCGGGAGGCTGGGGTGTCTGAGCCTCGGAAGGTGCATCTCTGGGAACTGTGAATTTGGCACCCTGTGACCTTGAGAAGGATTCCAACGTTTAAGGACAGATCAGCCCTATCCTTCCATATTCCAAATTTAAAAGAGCTATTGGTTTAATGAAAAAATATATTGTTATTATTTTAAATGTATTTTTATTGATTTCAGAGAGGAAGGGAGGGGAGAGAGAGATAGAAAGATCAATAATGAGAGAGAATCATGGATCGGTTGCCTCCTGCACATTCCCTACCAGGGATTGAGCCCGCAACTGGGGCATGTGCCCTGACCGGGAATCAAACCATGACCTCCTGGTTCATAGGTCAATGCTCAACCACTGAGCCACACTGGCCGGGCCTCTTTGACTTTTGATGCAGAGGTAACAGGCTAGTTTGGAACTTCTGCATGCCATCTGCTTGCATTTTGGCCTTATTGTTTCCTTGCTAGAGATTAGCTGTTTTTAATTTTTTGTCCTTCTGACAATGATGAAGCTCAGCAGAGGTTGGCCTCTGGGTAAGAAGAGACTATTGAGTTAGCCTTGCCTATAAATTGGCACCACTGAGATAGACAATTACTTAAGTCATTGTGTTATTTTTCACGCGTTGCCGCAGTCCGCACTACCTCCCATTCATCAGCCTAATAGCTCGGCAGGTCTCTTCCGGCATCTCTATTGTCTGTTCGGGTTGCTCTGGAGCTCGGAGTGGTGATGAGAGGCTAAAGCTGTAGTTTCAATCCCTGTCAGGGCCGTTCCCTTCTCAGCCTCAAGCAAAGGGAAGCCAGACTGCGGCTTAGGCCCATAGGACATCCCCTGAGGGCTCCCAGTATGTGAGAGGGGGCAGGCTGGGCTGAGGGACCCCTCCCCAGTGCACGAATTTCATGCACCGGGCCCCTAGTATATATATAAAAGCCTAAGCTACCATTAGGGTGGAACGACTGGAATGACCGGAATGACCTGTCGACAACTCGCTATGATGCACACTGACCACCTGGGGGCAGACACTCAATGCAGTAGCTGCTCCCTGGTGGTCAGTTTGCTCCCATAGGGGGAGCGCTGCTCAGCCAGAAGCCAGGCTCACGGCTGATGAGCACGGCGGCGGCGGCAGGAGCCTCTCCTGACTCCGCGGCAGCACTACCAAGTGACAGCAACAGGCACAGTGGGCAGGATGAGTGGGAGTGGCGCAGCGCCTGGCCCTGGTTCTGGCTCCTCCCTGGCCTCCTGCCACTTGGCTCACTGCTACATCCCCCAAGGGGTCCCAGATTGCGAGAGAGCACAGGCTGGGCTGAGGGACACCTCCCCCCCAGCGCACGAATTTCATGCACCTGGCCTCTAGTCTATATATATAAAGAGCCAGTGTCTGTAACATCCAAAATGACCAAAGGCCTGACTGAATGCCAGGCTGCACACACAGCATGCTGAGCGGGCTGAACTGCTGACCTCTCTGAGAGAGAGAGAGGCAAGGACTTGCAGCGGGGACTTGCATGAGGCTGCCTCACAGCACCCCGCATCCCTCCCTGACTGACCACTGTGACTCCAAGCCAGCAAGGGCTGCCTCCAGGTCGTAGCCCCAGGTCCCTCGCCCCCACCCCAGGCCTGAGAGCGTGGCACTGGGCAGGGGCACCCGGGGTTCCGGAATGTGGCGCAAGGGGCCAGCGTGGCATGGGAGGGCTGTGTTTATACTGCCAAGTTCCCCACTTCTGCCCCAGCCCACGCATCCCTCCCACCTCCCCTTGGCATTAGATTAAAACAAAACAAAAATGTTACATTCTGAATAGTAAGAGCAAACAACTGGAAAATAATGTTTTTAAAATATTTTATTATAATAGCATCAAAATATCAAATGCTTATGTATAAATCTTTAAAAAGACATTCAAGTCCTGAAAATTATCAAATATTATTGAGAAAAATAAATGAGCAGCAAAACCAGGTTCATAGTCTGAAAACCTTCCTATTTGTAAGGCTCCATTTCACTTCAGAGTGAGCTATTGATTCAATATACATTCTTATTTCTTTTTGGTAAGTAGATATTCCTTAGAACACGAGAAAGTCCCCTTCTCTTCCTTCTATGCTCAGTTTTCATCACAAATTGATGTTGAACTTTGTCAAATGTTTTATCTGAATTGAGTGAGCTGAGCTCAGGCTTCCTTCATCTTTTAGTCTCTCTGTAAGGTCAATGATATTGACGTGGTTTCCTGTTTTTGTTTTTTAAGGTTATTTTAAGAGAAGTTTTAGGTTTCGAATAAAATTGAGAGGATGATACAAAGATTTCTCATCCAGCCCTGCCCCCACAAAGCACAGCCTCCCCACCACCAATATGCCCACTATGTGGCACACATGTTACAACTGATGAGTCTACAGTCATACGTCATGGTTGCCTTCGTTTCCTTGGGGCTATTATAACGAAGGGTCACAGACAGAGTAGCTTGTAAGTAACAGAAATGCATTTCTCACAGTTCTGGGTGCTGGAGGTCCAGGACCAGGGTGCCAGCTGGGTGGGTGGGAGCTCCCTCTGGGTCATGGACTTCTCATTGAATCCTCACGCAGCAGAGGGGTCTAAGATATCTCTGGAGTCTCTTTCATAGGCATCAATCCCATTCATGAGGGTTTCAATCTTATGACTTTACCTCCCAAAGGCCCACCGACTAAAACCATCACCTTCGGGGGCTAAGGTTTGCACACGTGGATTTCTGGGAGAAGACAAGTATTCAGCCCACAGCAGTAATCATCCAACACTCTAGTTGACTGAAGGTTCCCTCTTAGTGTTGTACATTCTAAGTTTGGATGAAACTATACCGACATATGCCCCTCATTATATTATCATCCTATATAATAAAAGCCTAATATGCTAAGTGTTGGGTCGTCCAGTCATCTGTTTAACCAATCAAAGCGTAATATGCTAATGATATGCTAAGGCTGCTCAACCACTCACTATGACATGCACTGACCACCAGGGGGAAGACACTCTGACCCGTAGGTTAGCTTGCTGCTGGGGTCCAGCCAATCGGTACTGAGTGAGATGGGCCAGACATGCCCTGGAGCCCTCCCGCAGTCCCTCCCTGGCTGGCCAACCTCCCGCATCCCTCCCCGGCCCCGATCATGCACTGGTGGGGTCCCTCGGCCTGGCCTGAACCCTCTCACAATCCAGGACCCCTCGGGGGATGTCAGAGAGCAGGTTTGGGCCCAATCCCACAGGCCAAGCCGAGGGACCCCACTGGTGCATGAATTCATGCACCGGGCCTCTAGTACAGAATATATTCACTGTCCAATACTTCTCTGTGCCCCACCTCTTCGTCCCTCCTTCAAACCCCTAGCAACTGCTGACACAGTCACTGTCTCCATAGTTTTGGCTTCTCCGGGATGTCAGATGCCTTTTCAGATTGGCTCTTTCCCTCGGTAACCCACACCTCAGTTTCCTCTCTCTGTTTGCATGGGTTGGTAGCTCGTTTCCTTTTAGCACTGAACACTACGTCATTGACGGGATCTACCACAATGCATCGACCCATTTGGCTACTGATGGGCATATTGGTGGCTTCCATATTTTGGTTAATGTAAATAAAAGTGCGGTAAACACTCAAGTGCAGGTTTGTGGGCTTCGTTTTCAACTCCTTTGTGTAAACCCCAGACGCACGTTTGCTGGGTAACTGCCAAACTGTCTTCCAGAGTGGCTGCACCATGTCCTGCTCCCACTGGCCATGAGTGAGAGTCCGGTCTAAAGTGTTCTCTTTTTCTATAAAGAACACACATGCACATACACACACATGTGTGCACATGCACGCATACACTCCACATGCCCAAAACTTCACATGAGAGAATAGACTTGAATGACAAAATGACTGATACATACATTAATTGCTGAGAGATCCATGTGTTGTAAGCTGGTTTATAAGAAAGACTGTGGATTAAGTGTAACAATAGTTAAGTCTGAAATATAATTTTTTAGTAGGCAGCATTTGGAATCGGGCATATAATGTAGGCAAGAGCATGCCAAATAGGAAAGGTTGAATAAATAATAGATGTAGATATAATAATGAGCATGGTAAGTTGAGGGAATGCTTTATTTCAAGTTAAATAATGCAAAATCTGCAAATAATCAAAGAATTATCCCCAAATCTTTACCATACACATTTACAGCTGGAGGGTAGTTGATTTTCTTTTTTGTCTACATTTGCTACTTTTCTAATGATCTGTATGGATTTATATTTCATTCTCTCGTGTGTTCTTAATTACATAAGATACATATGTGTAGCCAGTGTCACCATTCACAGTTCCCATCATATAGTTACAGCGAAACTACTGGTGGAATCTAGACTTCTCAAGCCTGGAGTCACCCACTCAGGGGTGTTTCCTTCCAGACCCCATAGTTACACAGCATTCTTTAATTTCACAAACAAAGACATCGATTTTATGTGATAAAAATGACCAAATGAGTTCCTCCTGTACACCACTATACACTGCTCTACACTCTTGAGTTCTAGGCTTTCTTAGTGTAATCTTTCAGAAATGTTCATATACTGTATACTGTGTGTATGTGTAAGATTATGGAGCCATGCAAATGTAATGACATACAGGTTATTTGAATTGTTAATACATGAAAATACGTATTGTATATACATATGTCATCAGCAGCTCTGGGAACCATTTTTAGTTGCTGCGTGATGTGGGATCCCGCCTGCCAGGGCCTCTCCGATGATCCCACAGGCCCCACCTGAGCCTCAGAGCTGCCCCCGTTCCGCTGCGGGGATATCTGAAGCATTTGCAGCCACTTTTGGCCTCTCAGACACACTTACAACGTGGGGCCCACTAACAGCACCTCACTTTCCCTGTAGCTTTGGGCTGACCTTTCTAAAAATGCCCATCCCCCATATTTAGAAATTACACGTGGGGCAGACATGGAGATCTGTGGGCTCAGTCACTCACCTGATCAATGTCTTACCTTCATGGGGGGAAAATGAACTGTTTTCCATGATTTGAAAATGTGATAACCTAGGGTTTTACTTTTATAGTGTATTTTCCTCAGGCAGTAAATCCAATCTCATATTGAACACACAAGGAACACATTTCAGTTTAAGAAATAAACATAAAGGCACTTTACAAAAATTAAGTCCAATTACATTCCAGAGGAGAACCATAAGGGCATGAGTTTTGCACGAGGCCTTTCATTTCTCCATTGCATGCTTTCCTGCTGTTACCTAACCTAATGCAGGCAACTTAACCAAAGAGAAGCAGATGCACACTCTCCCCAGGTGCAACGGGCTCAGGTATCCTGTCTGCCCGTCCGGGAGGAGTAATTCTCTACCTCACTACTGTTCATATTCCATTTACTAGAGGCCTGGTGCACGAAATTCGTGCACTGGGGGGGGGGGAGAGGGGTGTCCCTTAGCCCAGCCTGCACCCTCTCCAATCTGGGACCCCTCAGGGGATGTCCGACCACAGGGATCGGGTCTAAACCGGCAGTTGGACATCCCTCTCACAATGCGGGACTGCTGGCTCCCAACCGCTCGCCTGCCTGCCAGCCTGATTACCCCCTAAACACTCCCCTGCCAGCCTGATCGACACCTAACTGCTCCCCTGCCAGCCTGGTTGCCCCTAACTGCCCTCCCCTGCAGGCCTGGTCCCCCCAAAACTGCCCTCCCCTGATGGCCATCTTGTGGCAGCCATCTTTGACCACAAGGGGGCAGCCATCTTGTGCGAGGGCATGAGGGTCAATTTGCATATTACCTCTTTATTATATAGGATTATTGATCCTGACTCCGCTGTTTCTGCTCTAAATCTGTTCTCATCCCAAGGAAGCGTGGGTTTCCTTCCTCTCTGCTTCATCGCCGCATCTCCTTTCCCGTGGTCCCCTTTAAGTCACTGTTAGTATCTGATAAGAAAAATCAGATTGGGATATGCTGAAAGGAGGGGGAGCTTGGGGCCTATGGAATGGTTGTGACTACTGTTAAGCAGACATGCCTCCTCCTCCCCCACTAATCAGGGAGAGCAGAGGGCGCTCCTTGACCATGTCACGTGGTGCTCACGGCACTTGCTCTGACCCGCGGAACACCAGTGCTTGTGATGTGGGCCGAGGCCGGCACATGCTGAACAGTGAGGATTTGCCTTATGGTTCAGCGATTTCAAAAGGGAAAGCATTCCCCGGAGCTGATGGGTCCTCAGCCTGGGCCCGAGAACAAAGATTTGGAGAGAACACCTGAGCCAGCGACACCTGGAGACGTCGCAGGACATGGACCACCTGAAGGAGGGCCGGCCATCCGGTCACTTGGTCACTAACGCGTCAGGCGTCTGCATCTGCATGAACGTGAGAAGTGCTCTTATTTATATCATCCGGGTGTGGGTCTGCTTTGTGCTGCGGTGGTTTGGGGGCAATCGCTGACAGATACATCGTGAAATGCATCACATTCATTGCACGTGTGGGCAGCTTTATGCAGTGCAGGTCTGCGGACAGCAGCAGCTGCTGTCACCGTGCAGAGGAGAGACCTCAGTAACATCTCTGTCCCCTTCCTCACCTCCCGCTCCTGAGGCCTGAAGGAGAGAAAAGGGAAGGAAAGCAACACAGACCTCGCTGTGTGCCTCAGGACCCGCTTGCTGCGAACTGGCCGAGGACAGCAAACCCGGGGCTGGTAAGACGAGAGAGCACGAGCTTGACATCACGGGCTGACAAGACCAAGACGCTCTTCCTAGAACCTGGGTGGTGACGGGGCCCTGGAGGGGCCCCACCTGAGGCAGCGCCGTAACAATTCAACGCAGGCGGCCTTGCGTACCAAGGGACAGGGACATGTCCCCCCAGTGTCCACACCATCACCACAGTTTGCCTTTCCAAGTCCCCTGCCGACTCCCCGCTCCGCACAGAACATCAGGGAGCCTGTCCATCGGGCCGTTTCCGGCCCCGTTAGCCTGGATGCGAGGATTCAGCCTCCCAAAGGGAGAGGGGGTGCCCGTCCTCGCAGCGGCCACCGCAGAAGCAGGCAGAGGCCACCAGGGCCGCTTCATGTGAATGTTCTAGCGCAGTGGTCGGCAAACTCATCAGTCAACCGAGCCAAATATCCACAGTACAACGATTGACATTTCTTTGGAGAGCCACATTTTTTACACTTAAACTTCTTCTAACGCCACTTCTTCAAAATAGACTCGCCCAGGCCGTGGTATTTTGTGGAAGAGCCACACTCAAGGGGCCAAAGAGCCGCATGTGGCTCGCGAGCCGCAGTTTGCCGACCACAGTTCTATCGCATCAATGTTCTGAGAAACGCTGCTGTAGTGCCGGCGTGTGCTCACACCGCCAGTCCTCCATCTACTCACCGTTTTTATAACGGGACCACTGAGCAACTAGCACAGCCCTGGGAAAGAACGTTTTGAGAGAAACCTGTGTGGCGATCTCCACTCCAGTTAAGACTCTATCAGACTTCTCTACAGAACGCAATGCGCCTGTGTGTCTGAAGGAAAGTTAAATAATAGACCTTCTAGAAATGTGTCGGTTTTTAGGCTACAATGCATAGCACAAGGCCTAAAGCGGCCCTTTCCCATAGGCATGACTAGCCGTCGCTCTGCAGGATGTAGCTCCCTTAGAGACACTCCACACAGCACATTCTTTTTTTTTTAAATAAATCTTTATTGTTCAGATTATTACAATTGTTCCTCTTTTTTCCCCCATAGCTCCCCTCCACCCGGTTCTCATCCCACTCTCTGCCCTTCCCCCTCCACTGTCCTCATCCATAGGTGTACGATTTTTGTCCAGTCTCTTCCCGCACCCCCCACACCCCTTTCCCCCCGAGGATTGTCAGTCCACTCCCTTTCTTTGCCCTTTCTATGCCGTTCTTTTCGCGCAGCCCCGGGACCGTCACCGGAGGAGCCACAGTCCGGTTTATCAAAGGAAACGCAACGCCGTTGAGAGAAATTAAGTCACACAGAGTTTGTTCTCTGACCATAATGGGATCAAGCTAGAAATCAATAACAGGAAGATAACAGGACAATCTCCAAACATTTGGAAATTAAACAGACACTTCTAAGTAAGCTTGGGTCCAAAGAAAGGTCAATGAAGATAAAACTAACGCAGCAACGGAAGGGGAGTGAAAGGACAACAGCCTGCGATGGTCTGCCTCTGTTCCCCCCTCACTTACCTTCGCACGTTTGTCTGAGGGAGGTCATGATCACACTGAGGTGAAAACACAGTTAGATAAGTAGCCATTGCATCAGGATTTTTATGCACCTTTCCCATTTAACTGCCTCACTTATTTATTTATTTTCAATTTTTAAAAAATATATTTTTATTGATTTCAGAGAGGAAGGGAGAGGGAGAGAGAGAGAGAGAGAAACATTGATTGGCTGCCTCCTGCACACCCCCCACTGGGGACCGAGCCTGCAACCCAGGCACGTGCCCTTGACCAGAATCGAACCTGGGACCCATCAGTCCACAGGCCGATGCTCTATCCACTGAGCCACACCAGCGAGGGCCTCACTTATTTATGATTCCTATCTTGGTCCCATCTTGATTTCAGGCCCGCTCTTCCTGTTTTTACAGCATGCCAGAATCACGCTAGCTATTAAAAACATGACCCATTCCCTGCTCAGCTTTGGAAGTGAAATGTTGACGCAGTGGGACTGTCTGCATTAGCAGCAGTTACGTGTCTCAGGGGGCTTTTCCTGAGAGCTCTCTGCCTTTGTCTGAGTTGAGCCAGATCAGCATCCCCCAAAGCACCATGTTCCCTCCTGTGAAGGCATCATGGGAGGGAAGGACACCCCGCATCTGTCTTGTAAACCAGAAAATTAGCATCTGTTTACCTTACCAGCTAACGAAATAAGTTAAAAAGAAAGGAAGCTTAGAACCACGGGTTGAGTAGTAGAACGTTTCGGTAATCATGTGTCATCGTACAGCTAATGTGTGAGTGTCCTGAAGCGAACCCAGCAAATGGTGATAAACTAACATCTCAGGTCACGCAAAGCAGGTCCCTTGCTGAGACAGGATAGTATGTTTTGTTTTTTTAAATGTATTTTTATTGATTTCAGAGAGGAAGGGAGAAGGAGCGATAGAAACATCAATGATGAGAGAGAAATCATTGATTGGCTGCCTCCTGCATGCCCCCTACATGGGATCGAGCCCACAACCTAGACATGTGCCTTTGCCTGGAATCAAACATGGACCCTTTAGTTCACAGGCCAACGCTCTATCCACTGAGCCAAACCAGCCAGGGCTAATTATGTTTTTTAGGACAGTTTTGATGGTTTCGAAGTTCTTCTTTTTATATTTACCTAAGACCTATTCCAATGTCATGTCTACACTTGGTCCTTCCTTTTTTGGCTTCTTAGATTTGGGGAGAATTCTAGTAAACCGACATGCATTTTCCCACTAATTTCTTCAGTAGCTTTTATAATTCTTTCACCGCCGTCGCCCAGTGCCGGGCACGAGTGCGGAGGCTGCTGGCGGGCGGAGGTGGTTTCTCTCTTGAAATCTTCATCCTTTAGAGGGAGCCTCGGCCTCTTCAGCCCTTGAGTCAGCTGGAGCTGCTCCCACTCCCTGGCGGGTCCCCTCGGCCGTTCTGTGCTGGCCTCTCCCGCTCAGCTTCCAGGCCCAATACAGACAGAGAGAGAGAGAGAGAGAGAGAGAGAGAGAGAGAGAGGACAAAGACTGCCATCCGTTTTCGTGTAAACTCGTGTCCCCGGTGTCGTTCTCTCTTCCAGAGGAAGGCTGACGCGTCCTCTTGCTTTTCCTCAGGCCGGGCTGCCCCAGCTCCATGTTCTGCACGACTTCCGATTAGCGATCAATAGCCTTGATTGGCAGTTGGGAAGTTTCTTCAGAAATGACTTCAGATAGGAAATCTAGATAGAGTCCAGAACATCCAGATGCAGCAGCATAGCCTGTGTTCTTCGTTGGCCCCGGGAATCGGCGAGACCCAGAGCCCCTCCACGGGTTCCCGGGTGCAGGGGACACAGGTGACCCCAGGCCGACCCCGGAGAGCAGCTCTTCCCCCACGCCTCCTGCCGGGCTTGGGAAGGCCCCGCAGTGAACAGCGCAGCGGGCGGGTGACCAGATGTCTGGGGGACGCTGAGCTACAGAAACGATTAAGGGAAACACCCAGCACATCTAAGGGGCGCTTTTCACCGGATCGCCACCACTCCCAGCGGGATGATGGCGCCAGACAATCAGGGACCGCGCCGCAGTGCGGGAACTCAGCCTCTCACGCTCCCGCGCTGGTCTCATCTCCATGTATTTCTCTGAATAATGTTCAAGCTCTTGCCGTGGAAATGTGATGCTTCATTGCTATTTGCAAGAACTCTCTCTCTCTCTCTCTCCCCCCCCCTCCTCTCTCTTTCTCATTTGATATAAACCCAGGAAGCCTATTTCTTTCTAACCCATCATCTGAGGGACAAAAAACAAAAATAAAGACATGGTACACGATCCGGTTGGGGTGGGACTGAGCAGTGCTTTGTAAATTAAGAGAATTTTTATCCATGCGGATGGTAGGCGCAGTCCTAGCATGTGCGTGGCTGCGCTCACACCAACAGCTCTCTCCACGTGGCCTGGCTCCCTTGTTTTCATTCATTCGCTTCCTCTCGGCAGGAATGCAGACAAACGGGCCGCCTGGCTCTGCGTGGCTCCGCAGGAAGCTCCCTGGGGCTGCCTGGCCTGAGGGAGCCTTGGGAAGGAATGTGAGCGCTCCCATGGAGCTGACAGGAGAGGCCAGTGCTGGGGTGGCTAGGGCTCTGCCGATTCTACAGCCCAGCTGCAGCTTTCTAATCTAGATAACATGGATGGATGGATGATAGACAGATAGATGATAGATGATGATGATAGATAGATAGATAGATAGATAGATAGATAGATAGATGATAGATAGACAGATAGATGATAGATAGATGATAGGTAGATGATAGATAGACAGATAGATGATAGATAGATAGACAGACAGATAGATGATAGATGATAGATATAGATAGATACATAGATAGATAGATAGATAGATAGATGATACATAGATAGATGATAGATAGATAGATAGATATAGATAGATAGATAAGGGCTCACATTTTAGCCATGAGTAAAATCACAACTCTGCTAAGGTAACAAAGAGATATTTATTTATTTATTTATTTGTTTGTTTGTTTATTTATTTATTTATTTATTTTTATTGATTTTAGAGAGGAAGGGAGAGGGAGAGAGAGAGAGAAACATCAATGATGAGAGAGAATCATTAATCGGCTGCCTCCTGCACGCCCCTACTGGGCATTGAGCCCACAACACGGGCATGTGCCCTTGACCAGAACTGAACCCGGAGGCCGATGCTCTATCCACTGAGCCACACTGTCTAGGGCACAAAGAGACTTTTTCCATCTTTAAAAACTAAGGGATCTGTGTCAGACACCATCAACCACCCTTTGCCACAGTTAAAGTGGAAGAAGCCCCTCACTGAGTAGAACTAGAACCCTTGACAGCTCCCCAGACCCACCCAGCAATGGCTCCCGCGCCTGCCCATCTCCATCCCCCCATTTCCTTACCCAAACCCAGGCCTCTGCCGGCGGGTGGAGCCCGGGGCTGCCATACACTGGCACCCTCAGCATTGAGTGCAAGCTCAGGGGGCCTGGCTCCGGGTTGGACGATGCCCCTGCTGCTCTGTCCTCCGAGCCCGCACCCTCCTGGGAGGCCAGGTGCCAATCGCTCACAGGTGTGCACTGCACCGAGACTGAGCTCCTCAGCCCGCAGCGGGGCCTCCCAGTCCCACAAACTGTAGGGGCCCCCCTCTGCCTGTTTCTCATGCCCTCGCTGTGGGTTACCGATGTGACCGACGCCAGCTGTAAGAGTGCCCGGAGCTCCTAAGAGCTCGGAGCGCCTGGTACGATCAGACGCTCTCCCCGGCGAGGCCTGGTTATTGGGCTGCTCCGTGCGGGCGCTGCTCTCCTCCCCGCGTTAAACGCACGGACAGGAGAAACCGCACTGGACCCTCCACGGACCTCACCGACGTGGGACAGAAAGGCAAAGCCCCGCCGCCCTGCTCCGTCCCCGCTGGCTCGTCCAGGGCTGGTTCAGACGTTGCCAACGGGTGAAGCCGTCATTCAGCGGCCAGACCTCCCTGGACCGCGCCACCTGTCCCGTGGCTGGGACACCTGGGACCCCCATTCCTTTTCAGGGGATCCTGGCCCCTCCTCGGCTCCCGCTGCCCGCCTGTCCCCGGAAGCACAGAAGCTACGCACAGGCAGGCCCGGGCCATGGAGCCGGCAGCAGCGTGAAGCTCAGGGACCCCATGCACGCGGGTCCCCAACATCACCTGACCGTGTGGTCGGCATCGCGCTGGGTCGTGGCAGGTCGCCGCGAGCACACGCACAGACGAGGCCCGGGGATCCCTGTGGCCTGGGAGCGGGTGCAGACCCTGGGCCCCCGCCTCAGAGGGAAGGGCCGCCCGCAGCACTGATGCTCACGGATGCGGTGCCGAGGCCGGTGCGGGAGGCGGGGGGGGGAGGGGGGGGGGGGCTGCTCTCAAACATCTCTTACCGTAAACCGACCAGCCTCATGAATAATGCGGGGCTGGCTGAGCGCCTGGTGACGGCAGGGCCCCTCCGGGCCAGAGGCTGAGAGTCTGCATTTATTAAAACACGCAACCACAGTAATAACCGTCATGAATCTTAACGATTGTTTTCCCACCTTCCTTCAGAGAGGCCGGCCCTCAGACGCTCTAATTACATAGAACGAAGTCATAACAGCCGCCCCAGACGGCACCCACTGTGGGGGGTTTGCAGCTCCCTTCCTGGGGCACTGGCGGGCTCCCCGATCCGACCCCCCCCCCCCGGGGAGCGCCCGGCTTCCCGCCTCCTCCCCGGGGGCAGGAGGGGGGCGCCGAGCCTCAGTTGTGTCAGAGGCTGCAGTAGGCGTCCCTGTTTCTCGCGAGGCCCATCGCAAGCGCTTAGGTCTTACTCCCTCCCCTACCTCCCATGACACGTCCCAAACCCATTTTCTCTTTTCCTAACCATTATTATTATCTGTACCTTAATATTTTTATAACACTTTGTAGCTTTTAGAGACACTTTATAATTATTGTTTCTTAAGAGCCTACAGCCCTCCTGCAAGAGCGGCTAGATAAATAACAGCTGAGAAAATTGCCTTAGAGAAAAATTATGGAACTTGCCTGGCAACGCACCAGCCTTTTCCATGAAGTGCACTTTCTGACATTTAAAGATTACCGTGATCTCTCTGTTCACGCTCTCCTGGGTCCTCACTGTCTCTGCTATGCAGCTCTTCAACCTGCTGCTCTCAGCTGGTGACCGGGCGTCCTTTATTGAGGGCAGGGTGCTCAGTAGAACCATCTAGATCTTCCCCAGCTCTCCCACACCCATGCCTGCTGGCACCCGCATGGTTCCTACCTCTTCCCAGTAGGTTCCTACCTCTTCCCAGTAGGTTCCTACCTCTTCCCAGTAGGTTCCTACTTCTTCCCAGTAGGTTCCTACCTCTTCCCAGTAGGTTCCTACCTCTTCCCAGTAGGTTCCTACCTCTTCCCAGTAGAGGACTTCCCTCCCACTGAAGGAGGCCCCGCCCGGTCCCGCTCACACACAACCTGCGCTCCCGTAGCCCTGAGGCCATGGCCCCTCCTAAGATGCTCCAGGGTCAGAGGTTGGAGACCAGGAGAAAGCTGCTGCCGGGAGGTTACAAATCTGAGCCGAGCTCCTGGCATTCTCGTGGGGCTAGAGAGACAAAAGCAGGAGGTTAGAGCTGTGGTCAGCAAACTGCGGCTCGCGAGCCACATGCGGCTCTTTGGCCCCTTGAGTGTGGCTCTTCCACAAAATACCACGGTCTGGGCGAGTCTATTTTGAAGAAGTGGAGTTAGAAGAAGTTTAAGTTTAAAAAATGTGGCTCTCAAAAGAAATTTCAATCGTTGTACTGTTGATATTTGGCTCTGTTGACTAATGAGTTTGCCGACCACTGGGTTAGAGCCACTGAAAGTGGAGGAGTCTTGAAAACACCCTAAGCTTTTTTTTTTTTTTTTTTGGCATGGGTAACAAATATTTTATTTTATTGTTTTTTAAATATTTTTATTGCTGAGAGTATTGCAGATGTCCCCCCATTTTTTTTCTCTCCTTCCCCCCCCCCCACCTGGTTCCCGCCCCGCCCCAGGCCTTCACCACCTTACTGTCTGTGTTCTGGGCACTGCTTAGAGGCAAAAAATTATTTGGCTGAGCTCTTCCCGCCCCCTCTCTCTCCTTGCCTCTTCACTTCCTTGCTCTGTTCCCTGTTTCCATGCCTCTGGTTCTATTTTATGTCATGAAACCATAAAAACAAAATAAAACAAAACAAGCAAATGAAAACACAGAAAACGGAGGCCGCAAAATACCAGGCATCTCATGTGGCAGAATTTTCACCGACGCAAGGCCGAGTGCGAGAGAACAAAGGGACAAATGGACAAATGGACGACACCAGCATCGGAATGCAGGAGCCACGGTGTGGGGGAGATATGTGACAGTGAGCCATCTGATAAGGGGTTAGTTTCCAAAGTCCATAAAAAACTCACACAACTCAGCTGGAGGAAGACAAACAATCCCATCAACAAATGGGCCAAGGACCAGAATAGGTGCAGAGGGCAGACCCTGAACGCTTTCCCCTGGTGGAAAGGGACAACTGAAAACAGACCAGCATTCCCAGAGCCTAAAGCTTGACGCAAAGCATCTCGATTCCTGCCAGAGGAAATGAAATCGATCCACTATCAAAGAAAATAACATGATAGTAATATAAGAAGGTGTTGTTATTTGCATATTAGTGTACTAGTACATAGAAATCAAAAGATTCTGCAGACACATTAGGATAATTCATATACAAGTTTTTCTTGTTTTTTGTTTTTTTAAAAAATATATTTTTATTGATTTCTTAGAGGAAGGGAGAGGGAGAGAGAGATAGAAACATCAATGATGAAAGAGAATCATTGATCAGCTGCCTCCTGTACACCCCTACTGGAGATGGAGCCCATAACCTGGCATGTGCTCTTGACCAGAATCGAACTGGGGACCCCTCAGTCCCCAAGCTGACCCTCTATCCACTGAGCAACACCGGCCAGGGCCATATACAAATTTTAAAATGTCACTGGGCACAAGTTCAATGTGAAAATTAATTATAGCTCTGCATAGTAGCAATCAGCAAAGAAACTTAAAAATAACAAAATACACACATTTAAGTCAATAAATCTGAATAAAATAAATGTAAACTGAATCAATAGTGTTAACATTATCACAAAAATCTACAGTGAATCAAAACATGATGTCCATAACTTTTCGTCTGAAATTTATAAAAAAGGCTGAGACTACTGGAAGACAATTTCAACAAATGAAACAAGATGCTATTTCTATGCACTGAAGATTCAGTGTGGTGAAGATGTGATTAGTTGTACCAATAACCTGTAGTTTCAAAGCAATCTGAAGCAAAATTCCAGCAGATTTATTTGAGAGGGTGGAAATTTAAAGAATGATTCTGACATATTTTGGAAATCAAAGGTTCAAAATAAGAAGAATAAATTCACCACAATTTACCACCCACACCTTTCGCTGGACGTTGTAAGCCTTCGGTGGCCTTCGGAGTTCCAGCATCCTTGCAGCAGACGGATCCAGCCCCTGTCGTTGTCCACTAGGTGGGAGAAAGGTGCTGGCGCTGCCTACACTCTACCCTCTTCCCAGAATGCCCGGTGCTGTGCTTTTGTACTTAGAACGCCAAAAGAGAGGGCTAGTTACCTCTCAAAATCAAGAGAGCTTTTTAAGAAAGACCTCTCTGGTTCTTATCCTATCTAATAAACGGGTAATATGCAAATTGACCCTAATGGCCGAATGACCAGTCACTGTGACACGCACTGACCACCAGGGGCAGACACTCAACGCAGGAGCTGCCCCCTATGGTCAGTGCGCTTCCACAGGGGGAGCGCTGCTCAGCCAGAAGCCGGCTCATGGCTGGCCAGCGCAGCAGGGGAGTGGGCCTAAGCCATTAGTCAGACATCCCCCGAGGGCTCCCGGGCTGCCAGAGGGACGTCTGACTGCCAGCTTAGGCCTGTGCCCCCAGGGATCGGGCCTAAGCCAGCAGGTGGACATCCCCCGAGGAGTCCTGGACTGCATGAGGGCACAGGTCGGGCTGAGGGACCCTCCCCACCCCCCGAGTGCATGAATTTTCATGCACTGGGCCTCTAGTTAATAATATTCTCATAGACGTTTGTTATTTATGAATTAACTAACAACAACTTTTTAAAGACTCTAAAGCAGCGGTTTTCAACCTGTGTGACACATGAATTTTAACAACATGCAGCCCCTGACTAGTCAGGGGCACTGACCTCTTTTCCCTTGGATTGCTAAATAAAAAAAATGACAACAGCCAACACAACAATAATAGCCGTCAGAGTGAATCCCCTGTCTTGACCCATAAATGGATAGGTCATATGACAGAGTTTATCTTATTGGTCATGTCACATAATAAGGCTGCATCTGACTGGTTAATTCCTGATACTATAAATCCTTCACAAGTAGAGGTACTTGATTTTTTTAAAAGTCACTTTGGAGCAAAAAGGGTAGGTAATTACAATTGTGATCATTTTTTGTAAATCAATAAATATCACACCTATTTTTTGTCAGACTGGCAAAAAATATAATATTTTTGGTGTGTGTGCAGCATAATTTTAGTATTTAGCGTATGCATGCCATGAGAGGAGAAAGGTTGAAAATCACTGCTCTGAAGACTTTCAGAATGCTGATTATCGGTGAAGCATTCCCCCTTTTTGACACATTTTATGATGTCTGCTATTAATTACTGCGAATGTGTCAGAATCATTTATTAATAAATACCGCGTTTCTCTGGCAAGAAAGATCACATTAGCGCGGCGCTGTGAAAGCCCCACAGAGGAGCCTCAGACGTTACCAGCTTCCGGTCTCCTTTTGAATGGCAGCCTGAGTCATTAAGAACCGTCAGCACTGAAATGATTTATTTTCCTCTAAATAGAGATTACTTAACGTAATTAATGATGCTTTGTGCTTTGTGACCCCACAGAGTGGCTCCCGCGGAGTTGGCTCTCATTAGTTAATGCACCGTGGCCCCAGGGGAGTGCTGAGAGGATATGGGTTTTAGACCTTTTAGTTTTACTTTGTAAACATCTTTAAAAATTCAAGAACTCGCAGGGAATTCTGTGTTGGCCCTTAAAACTCACATAGCTCCTGACCATTTTCAACTGGAGTCATTGCACTTTTTTCTGCACTTCTGTCACTTGGATTTGCTTTTTCTGCCTGTATTTACAACCTAAACGCTAAGGCTTACCCCCCACAAGCATTAAGAATTGCAATACTTGTTACGGCTTTATTTAAATCACCCTATTTTTTTTTTTCATCTCTATGCACAGGGACAATGTTCCTGCGTCAGAGTTTCATTTTCCAAGTTTGAAATTTAAAAATGAACTATAGATACAGACAATAGACTGAGGGCTGTCAGAGGGTGGGGGTTGTAGGGCCCGGTGACAGAGGGGAAGAGATTAAGCAAAAACAGAACAAAACTCCTGCACAGGCACAGCAGTGTGGCGGTGACCAGAGGGCAGGGCGGTGGGGCAGGTGGGAGGGGGTGGAGGGGTAAATGGTGAGAGAAGAGACTTCACTTTGGACGGTGAGCACGCGGCCCAGTGCTCCTCTGGCCCCTGGCATCTCCATTCGGCGACCAGCGTCCTGGGCTGTGGGCTGCTCCCTAGAGACCTCTGAGGACCCCTTCGCCCCACAACCCCAGCACCCGCTCGGTGTCTTTCAGCCCAGAGGTTCCCACGTGGGGAACTGTGGTGATCTCAGTAAAACCCAGCTTCCCCCGCCCACCTCCAGCCGGCAGCACAGGCCTCCATCACAGGCCCCCAGGAGTGCCTTCTCTGAATCCCCACATATTTCTGCCCGAAGCTAATGGCCCATCGCGCCAGGAGCTTTGCCTGTGACAGTGGCTGGCGCCAGCTGTTCCCCAGGAAAGCGGAAAGCCCGCACGAGGCTGCCCACGGGAACAAAGGCCCAGCGAAGCCTCTCTGGCCGTCCCTGGGTAGCGGGCCCCGGCCCCGAGGCGACAAGATTGGCGCTGCCGGTGACAGGTCACACGCCAAGTGCTGCGTTGCGGACGCCTTCTCCGCACACGTTCGGTAAGTGCATTAGGAACAGTTGGCAACTATTAGCAGTTACTGCACTTTTCCACAGTCTCTAACAATCCTCTCCAGCTCGCACGATGTTAATAGAAGTGTTAATCACCGCACCAAACAAGGCATATAATGAGATAACGTGCCACTATCTGTGGGGAAAAAGGAATGTTGGAAACACAACGATGAAATAAGGCACATTGACGACGTTTTCTCTGATATCACAGTAACGGCAATCCTGGGTTGTTGAGGGGAAATCTTAATAGTAAATTTAGAATATGGAAGAAATGCATGGGGATGACAAACCTGTGGCCTACGGTGTTTTATGATGTTAGAAGCGAGAAGGATAGTGGAGGAGCTAAATAAAACAGGCTATATTCATAGGGTGCACCGGCCATTGAAATTGATTTTATAGAAAGTATTTATGAGATAATTCACGAAAACGTGCACCACGGGATCCATACGATACCAGTCTTCTCCTCTGTTTACATAAACAAGCGCACACAGGGCTTGGGGGGGTATATGTATATCTCTCACAATGTTGAAAAAGGGTCTTTTTGGGTGGGAGGATTACTTTTATCTATTTTTTCTCTGCTTGCAAAAAACACGCATTACCTAGTAGTAGGAAAATACGAGTTGTTTTACAAAGAACATGCAATACTACAGTTGTTTAACACAAAACCCAAAGAAGCCTTCCTAAATATGTTAAAGGTAGACATGCCTTTCACCAGTTCCCTTTAGAATAATTGAGACAGGTTAGAATTTTCCAGAAGATCTTCAGTAAACTGCAGGACAGAGAATAAAGGCAACACAGCGGAGACCCCGTCAAATGTCAGAGTGCGGGTTCCGCGGCACCGTCAGTCCTTTCCTGTGGCCCCGTCTGGTTGACCCCGCCCGCTCAGCTCCAGCCAGATCTCGGCACCTCCTACGTCTGTCACCAAATTAACAATCAGTGGCAGTTACTCCTTTCCAGGTGCAACACCAAATAAACCAGCGTCAAGCGGTGTTCTGCTTTGTAAAAGCAAGTGGGAAGAGAAAATAAAGGCAGAGTCATGAATATTTTGTTGGTTTGTTTGCTGTTATCCCGGTACCATGCTGAACTCCGGAGGCAGGCGCTGTCTGACAGCTTTTCCCAGTCCCTCCGTGGCAGCCTGACCTTCTCTGGGGGTAACTCTGCCCAGTTTGTCCCATTCCCATCATGGGGACAGAAACCTAGTCAGAAGAAAGACATTTTACATCTAAGTATACTCTGACTTTTCTATCGTCCCAGGTTTTGAACCTCTTAAAACATCCAATCCCTTAGGCTCCCCGCAGGCCTAAGCCAGCAGTCAGACATCCCCCAAGGGCTCCCAGACTGCGACAGGGCACAGGCCGGGCTGAGGGACCTCCCCCCACCCCGAGTGCATGAATTTCGTGCACTGAGCCTCTAGTATATATATAATCATTTATTATTAATAAATATGCATTACATATTGTTTTATATATAGCAATAAGTATTTAATTATTATGTAATATAAATATTATGCATTATTTTTATATATACACATTTATTTATATACTAGAGACCCGGTGCATGGGGGAGGGTGTGTCCCTCAGCCCAGCCTGCACCCTCTCCAATCTGGGATCCCGAGAGGGATGTTCAACTGCCTGTTTAGGGATGTCCCCTACCTGGATCGGGCCTAAATGGGCAGTGGGACATCCCTCTCACAATCCAGGACTGCTGGCTCCCAACTGCTCGCCTGCCTGTCTTCCTGATTGCCCCTAACTGCTTCTGCCTGCCAGCCTGATCACCCCCTAACCACTCCCCTGCCAGCATGATTGATGCCTAACTGCTCCCCTGCCAGCCTGATTGCCCCTAACTGCCCTCCCCTGAAGGCCTGGTCACCCCTAACTGCCCTCCCCTGCAGGCCTAGTCATCCCTGACTGCCCTCCCCTGCAGGCTTGGTCCCCCCACAACTGCCCTCCCTGCAGGCCTGGACGCCCCCAACTGCTCTCCCCTGCAGGCCTGGGTCCCCCCCAACTGCCCTTCCCTACAGGCCTGGTCACCCCCAACTTCCTTCCTCTGCCAGCCTGGTCACCCTGTTTTCCCCTGCAGGCTTGATCACCCCCAACTGACCTCCCTTGCAGGCCTGGTCCCTCCCAACTGCTAGCTTCTACTGGTCATCTTGTGGTGGCCATCTTGTGTCCACATGGGGGCAGCCATCTTTGACCACATGGGGGCAGCCATCTTGTGTGTTGCAGTGATGATCAATTTGCATATTACTCTTTTATTAGATAGGATAAAGGCCTGGTGCATGGGTGGGGGCCGGCTGGTTTGACCTGAAGTATGTCCTAGATCAGGGTGGGGGTTCCCTTGGGGCATGGGTCGGCCTGGGCGAGGGCCCTGTGGTGGTTTGCAGGCCGGCCACACCCCCCAGCGACCCAAGCGGAGGCCCTGGTATCTGGGATTTATCTGGAAGGTCGTCCAGAGGACATTCGGAAGGACTTCCAGTCTAATTAGCATATTATGCTTTTATTATTATAGCTATATACACACAGAAATTATAGACCAATCTACTTATATCTATATAAATATGGTTATGTTCATTTTAATAAATCTTAATCAGTTTTATGTATAACTAATCTTCAAAAATATAAATTTGGGTATTAATAATATTTCATAATTAGATGCTTTTGTTCTGAAGTAAACATTTGATAAGTTTATAATTTGACTGTCCAGGAGTATTTTACTATTTCTACACTTTTAGTGTTATATATAATGTTCAATGAACATCTTTAATCAAAAATCTTTGCCTACATCAAGTTTTCCTTAGATTACTTTGTGAGAGAATGAATATTTTAAAAGAGAGAGGGAGCTAAATTACCATCTCTCATTTTTTCAAAAAATATATGAGAGAGCTAATTTTATTCCAACCTTTCTGAATTTGGGTATTATCATTCACACAAGGTTCATTGCTCTCTCAACCAAAAATGTTATATTTTTGTGTTAATTTGGCTATCTTTGATTATGAAGCTCAACAAATTTAATAGTTTTGTTAATAATTTAATTCTTCTCTTATTGTTGTTTTATTGACCTTTCCATTAAATTTTAGTATTTTTATTATCTACCTATATAGACTCATTCTAAAATAATTCATTATTTCTTCAGTTATATTTGTTGTAATTATTTTTCTTATTTGCACTTAAAAACTATGTTCGTAATTATTTTAACATCTTCAAATGCAAATCCATATCACTGTGCATTTTCTTCTTTTGTATTTTTTACAGATTCGTGTTTGGAAAGTGACTTTGGTTTCAAAATCGAATACATGTTCTATAATTTTGTTTTTCTTCTCTGGCTTTTATTTTTTTAAATAAATAATGTATTAGAATTTTAGTGTTTCTTATGAGGTGAATTGCTAAAGATCATCTTTTATTTCTACAATATCAAAATTAACTAAGAAATTGTATTGACAATCTGTACATGACTTTCTTAAAACACAGCTCCGCTCTCCCTCATTTTTAAGTGGGGTGATCTTTCAAATAATAGCATAGTTTCTAAATGCAAGGAAGGCATGAAAAAGAGAAACTTCTTTTGGAGAAACAAGATTAAAGACAAACTGTGATTTCATCCTGCTGGGAACCACCTCCCATCTGTATCAGCTGAGTGATGAGGTCAGAGAGTAAATCTGGTTAAATTGATCAAAAATACACAATCGCTGGTGAAGATGCAATTTTTTAAAGACCCACAAGACCAGAGCAGCGAGCTGGCCTGAGTCACGCACAGCTCCTGCCGTCCCCGCGAGAGGCCGGGTCAGCTGTTCATGGCATTCATGGAAGACGGGCCTGCTTTGATGAATAGTTTGCAATAAAACAGACGGACCAAGTTGACCAAAACGGCCACATTTATGGTAGGACTAATCCCACAGTGTGTTTGAATTTGCTGATACCGCCTTTTTTTTCTGCTGTCTTCTCGCAGCCAGTGTGAGGAACCCAGAGACAGATGCAGAAAACCGCAAGAACCACGCGGTCTCTGACACCCGGAGAGGTGTCTCCGGCGACACCACCGCCAGCAGCACCTGCGATGAGTCAGGGCGAGGAGGCTCGCTGTCTCTTACGAGGTGTCCCCAGGCTGAGAGAGGGCAGGGTCTCTGAGAGACAGAGAATCACGTGAGGTAGGACTTCCCTGACACCCATGTGATCTGGGATCCACGCGCTGGGACCTGTGCTTCCCTCAGGCTGGGCTCCTGGGGACGCAGAACCGAGCCCGTGTGTTTGATGCTGGGCCCGGAGTTCCTGGGAGTTGGCGTTAGAGAGACAAATGGCTGCTGCTCTGCAGCCCCACGGTATACGGGTCACGATGAAAGAGAAGCCTCCCAGGACGAGGCTGCATTTATTTCCCCTGAAATATGGCCGGGTTTATGTTTTTTCATTACTACATACATCCCGGCAGTTAATAAAGTGCTGGAAGAATTACCCGCGTTCAATCGCCCATTGCCAGCCTGTGAAAGGAGTTTTCCTGTTGTTTCTCTCTGCACAGAAGCACTAGCCACCACGGAATGATTTAAAGAAAAAAAAATCTATTTAATTGCATTGTTTAAAAAGTGAAATGAACAGAACTCAATCCACCCACTCATTCATTCAGCTGGAGCCAAACCCTTGGCTTCTGGAAATAAAAGGCTGCTGTAGGAACGTGGCACTAACCTTCCCAAGTTATTGATTACGAAGGAGATGGCATTTGAATCATGATGTCGAAGTTGTTGTTTTAGCACATGTATGCCAACCACACGCTTTCCGGTCGTCAGACTATCAGGACCTTTGCTTGTTCATCCATCGCACGAGTCTTTATGTGTCTGCTCTGTGCCCAGGGGCCACGTGGGAACTGGGCATTGGGTAGTAAACAAGACAAAGGACCAGTCCCATGGCGCTGACTGTGCTAAGCAGACACCACAAATGCCCCCACCATCCCTGCCTGCTGTACTCATGTTCTTGCCTACCTCCTCCTCCCTCGGTGTAGAACAGGCCTGATGCTGCTTTCTAACAAGTAGGAACTGGTGAAAGGGTGGGATGTGGCTTCCGCGTGTAGGTACGAGGAGCCCGGGTGCCTTTCTGAATCTTTCTCTCCCTCGCTTCGTGCGAAGACGCCTGCCATGGTGCAGGCGGCCGGAGGAAAGCCCACGTAGCAAGAAGCTGATGTCCCTGCGAAGGGTCATTGAGAACAACAGCCCATGAGTGGGCGTGGGCAGGACCCCCAGGCTGACCCCCCGCTGAGCACGAGGGGCCACAGCCTGGGCTAAGGACTCTTCTGCAGCCTGTGAGGACCAGACACAAGCTCCAGCTCAGCTGCTCTCAGACCCTGACCCACAATAACCAGGAGATAACAAATGCTGCCGTTCAAGGTTGCAAATCTGGGGCGTTAGATGCTCGAGTTGGGGGGTATTTGGACATTATTTCAGACGTGTTTCAGGAGCGATCACGGTGATTCATCATGTGTTCTTATTTGCTTATTCTTTCAATAAGTTACTGAATTATCTGCAGGTGGTCCATCAATGAGTATTTATAGTCCCTAGAACTATGGAAAATACACAGATTACAGAAAAAATATAACCCACTTAATTCCCCTTCTGATGAAGTTTCCTTTTTAGCCTTATAATAATAGTTTCTGCATTTTGCCCAGGAAAAGAGAAGCCCTCTGTATTTAGGGTGGGTACTCTGGGCACTGGCCTGGTGCCTGGTTTTCTTTAATGCCCCCACCCCTCCTGCACACCGAGTAGGAGCTGTTTCTTGCTTTTGTTTATGGCGGAGGAGGAAAGGCAGAGAACACTAAGTATACGCAGGAGACAGCTGCTCCTCTCCTCGCTGTGCATAGAATTTATCCTGAGAAACAACAGACTCGGAGGGCTTCCCGGCCCCAGGGGTGGTCTGAAGCTGCAGAGTAGCAGCTGGTAAGACCAACCCACTGCTTTGGGGCAGCAGGGGAACCACTAGACAAAGCCAGTTAAAAGGATTTATTTTCTGTTTCCTTCCCCCTGAAATCAACCGAGAAAACCATGGAAAGCATAGCCTGAGAAGCAAGGGAATGAAGGCAGTGAACGGCTCCCTTCCATTACACGGCAAGGCTGGGGTAGCGTGCTAGCAGGCGGAGGCGCTGTGCAGACAGATACCGCAATCAGGCAGGACATTTGATTGGAGAGCCACTTCTCCCACCCTGATTAGTTTCATAACTGTTCTCTGCTCTCTTCACAGAGAACCCCTGCGCAGAGTGCAACACCAGCTCCACCCTTCTGTTGCACAGGCTCATGTTTTTGCTGTAGATAAATACATGGAAACAAACATGCAAAGGAAAGTGTTCTCTGCAGTTGTTGGTGTGTGGCAACACTGGAAAATTAGGCATATTGGTAGTTTAATACCCAAATTAAATACATTATGTTTTGATAAAGAAACAAACCCAGGAAGTGGTAAACATACTGTGAAATTCCTGAAGCCCGAAAGCCCTCTTAATTTTGACAAAATGTGTATAAACGCATTATAACAGAAACAGAAAAACCAGCTGTGAGGGGGCGCTCTCTGCATCCTGAGCTGCAGGGAGACAGGCCGAGTTCAGCACCGAGGACAGCGCCCTCCCTAAGACAGCCAGTTCTGTAAGGTCATTAATTGATTTACCTAACAAATATTTGTTGACAACTTTTAAAGGAGCAGGGACTGTTTAAGTGCCAAGGGTCAATGGACTTTAGGGCTAAATACGCAATAATTGGTTATTGAAAAGACTCCCCCTGAGGAACCACTGAAACGTGAGAGCCCGTGAGCTGGAGGCCAAGCCCACAGGCCCTGCTGACACGCTGCCCTCCTCCCGAATTCCTGCGTGTTCTCTGCTGATACATCAGTATCCATTAAGGATGGATTGTGTTTTCTCCTAAAGTTTTTGATTGTCACCAAGCCAGTCTGAGACATTCTTTCTTCATTTGAGAGATGTGAAGAAGGGGGCTTGGGAGAGGCAACTGATGGGGTGGTCAGTGGTCCGCTAGGGATTGGGATGTGTGAACGGGTCCAAAAAGCATGACCAGAGAGAAGACCAGCTGAGGAATCCGCCAGACGGCCACAGCATGCCCGCTTTCTAGGCTATAGGAAACACCGCCTGCATCTTGTTGGCTCAGAACAACAAGGGCTTTCCTGCTGGTCCTGCTGGAGTCACTCCTCTGGCTGCATCAGCTGGAAGCTCAGGTGTGGAGGCTCTGAGAGGGCCTCAGGCGCATCCTCAGGTATGTGCGTCTGGAGCTGCTTGTTGGCTGGATCTCTCTCTCTCTCTCTCTCTCTCTCTCTCTCTCTCTCTCCCCATCTCTCTCGTCTTTCCCTCTATCTTTGCCTCCTATTATTCAGCAATAAAGCCCAGGATCCTTTTACACAGTAGCAGGAACATTCCAAGACATTCCAAGAAATTGAAGACAGAAGGGAAATGCTCCATGTTAACAAGAAAGGGTACTTCCCTGTATTCAACTTGAACAATTTTATTCAGCCACCACCAAACCGAATCATTTCCATCTTCAGTGCATTAATAACCTGGAATCATGTGAAAATGCCATGGTCGCATATGCTGAAGTAATAGACATTGCTTCTATGACCGTAAGAAATGGAAATCACCTGTGATTTATCTCAGTGCCTTACCATGATGAGAAAACAACATATATTTTTCACAAAACACATGCTTTGGTTATAGTGGCAATCACCCCCCCCCCCAACACACACACACACACACACACACACACACACACACAAAGGACCTGGAGCGGATGTTAGATGAAGAAGAGCCGGGTATATTGAACTATATATACTATATAAGAAGAGCCGGTATATTGAACTATATATACTATATAAGAAGAGCCGGTATATTGAACTATATATACTCTATAAGAAGAGCCGGTATATTGAACTATATATACTATATAAGAAGAGCCGGGTATATTGAACTATATATACTATATAAGAAGAGCGGGTATATTGAACTATATATACTATATAAGAAGAGCCGGGTATATTGAACTATATATACTGTATAAGAAGAGCCGGTATATTGAACTATATATACTATATAAGAAGAGCCGATATATTGAACTATATATACTGTATAAGAAGAGCCGGTATATTGAACTATATATACTATATAAGAAGAGCCGGGTATATTGAACTATATATACTGTATAAGAAGAGCCGGTATATTGAACTATATATACTATATAAGAAGAGCCGATATATTGAACTATATATACTATATAAGAAGAGCCGGGTATATTGAACTATATATACTATATAAGAAGAGCGGGTATATTGAACTATATATACTATATAAGAAGAGCCGGGTATATTGAACTATATATACTGTATAAGAAGAGCCGGTATATTGAACTATATATACTATATAAGAAGAGCCGGGTATATTGAACTATATATACTATATAAGAAGAGCCGGGTATATTGAACTATATATACTGTATAAGAAGAGCCGGTATATTGAACTATATATACTATATAAGAAGAGCCGGTATATTGAACTATATATACTGTATAAGAAGAGCCGGGTATATTGAACTATATATACTGTATAAGAAGAGCCGGTATATTGAACTATATATACTATATAAGAAGAGCCGGGTATATTGAACTATATATACTATATAAGAAGAGCCGGGTATATTGAACTATATATACTGTATAAGAAGAGCCGGTATATTGAACTATATATACTATAAAAGAAGAGCCGGTATATTGAACTATATATACTATATAAGAAGAGCCGGTATATTGAACTATATATACTATATAAGAAGAGCCGGTATATTGAACTATATATACTGTATAAGAAGAGCCGGGTATATTGAACTATATATACTATATAAGAAGAGCCGGTATATTGAACTATATATACTGTATAAGAAGAGCCGGTATATTGAACTATATATACTATATAAGAAGAGCCGGTATATTGAACGTGACTGGCACAGGAGGCCTGCAATCAACCAGAAGTCCGAGCAGCAGCTTATGTGGATTGTAATGATCTAGTTCTGTTTCTCCTTCTCCGGGCAGCATTCACTGTTTCCATGTTTCTATGTGCACTGATAAATCTACCGTCACGCCCCATTTCCATGAGTATCCCGTCAGATCACCACCCACTGAGACTGTGGGTGCGATACACTCGGGTCAGGCCCTGTGCCCTCTCGCCCAGCACCGCCTCATGCAGACCAGGGGCCACTGGCAGGCGGTTCAGTTTCTCTCACCCCACTGAGCCCTGAATCACGTGCTAGGCCCATGAAACAACTCAATCTGCCTGCTGCCTCGGGACTGAAGGACATCATCAGAAGGACCAAGTTATAATTTCCCAACTCCCATTGTGGAGGTCACGGGTACCCATTTATTTTCACTATGCAGATTCTCTGATTACCTGTTTTTAGAAATATTTATTTCAGCACTGTCCTAGCACAAATAAAGACCCACAACCTTGACTTGAATATCACTGGTCATGAAATTCATTCACATAACCTAGTGCTTACAGAATATTTTTAACAACTTTATTGAGATAGAATTTGCATAGCATAACATTCCCCCGGGGAGTGTAGAAGTCAGTGTTCTTAGGGGATTCACAGAGTTGTGACCTGTGATAACACTCTCATTCTAGGACACTTTTACACACGCTCCCAAAGTCCCTCCCTAGCCATGAGCAGTCCCTCTCTAGTATATTCTCCCACCCTGGACAACACCTAGCCTGCTTTCTGGATTTGTATTTGCCTATTCATCACCACTCTAGCGATGACGCAAATAAAGAAGAAATATTGAAATTAGGGATTTTAAATAAGGGACACGTGGAAGCTCTTTGAATCCTTCCTGCACCTTCTCTATAGGTTGTAAGTTACTTCACTACATTAAAGAAGCCTTTCTTTACCCTCGTTCTTTTCGTTTCTTACTTTATCTGTTTATGCCGCATTTCCGCTGGCCTCCTAGGCAACAGGTATTATTTTGAAACACAGGCCATATCTTTAATAGAGACTGTCGATCAGAGAAGGCCACATTTTGTGCACAACTCCCGTTAAGAGGTGGGTCCTATGTCACTGCTCATCAGAACTGGCCTGGTGGTTTGCTTTGAGCGACAGAATGTTCCAGAAGTTAAATTGTGGAAGTTTCAGAGTCTAGGCCTCCAAAGCTCTTGCAGCTTCTGTCTCCAGTTTCTTGGAATGTTCCTGCTACCGCTTAAAGGACCCTGCGCTTTATTACTGCAGTGGTAGATAGCACCCGAGGGGAGGCCGGGGGTGGTCACCCCTCTTTCTCACTCCTCCCCCTCCCCTACTGGTGTCACCACCACAGGCCCCTCACAGTCCCAGATAAGCTGCTGTACACGGCAGGCCGAAGCAGCCACAGACGGAAAATAAGCTCTAAATCCCAGCATTCCCTCGGCTTCTCGATGTTAAGAGAGTGACAGGAAATTAATGACCGCAAGGCCGGGAACAGGAAGGGTTGACCTGTGCTTGTTTGCACCACTCTGGCTGCTGTTGCTGTCATCGATTTGTGCTCCTGCTGTCCCCACTGATGGACACGCAGGCTGACCCAGTCTCAAGGAGCAGATGCGTGTTTAGGGGTAGATGTTGGAAGTGATACTGCAAGGCTTGTATCCGGGCAGGAAAATGGCTGGGAGGGGTCTATGAACACCCAGGGACAGGGCTGCCCGGGCGTGGGCCACTTCTGCACAGGATGGATGTCTCCTGGCTCCCGGGAGTGTCAGCCAAGGGGCCCGACGGATCAGGCCTCAGACCTCCATGCTACTTGGGGACAGTCTCTGAAAAGCGGAAACCAAGTGTCTGGCCCTCCCTGGACAGCCTTGAGCAGCGAGTGCAGGTGTAGGAACAGAGTAGGACAGCACAACTTTTCTGTGCTTTCTCTTAGTTTTCGTTGGTTTGTTATTTGTTTATTTCCTCCCATAGTTCCCTAGCCTTGTTGCCTTGATCTCCCCATCCACCGGATTGTTATAAATTTTGTAACTTTGGCCCTGGCCTGTGTGGCTCAGTTGGTTGAGCTTCCTCCCATGCACCAAAAGGTCACAGGTTGGACTCCTGGTCAGGACAGATGCCTGGGTTGTGGGCTCCATCTCCAGTAGGGGGTGTGCAGGAGACAGCAGACCAATGATTCTCTCTCATCATTGATGTTTCTATCTCTCTGTCCCTCTCCCTTCCTCTCTCTCTAAAATCAACAAAAATGTTTTTTTTTAAATAATCAGAAAATAAATTTTATAACATTGCATTTTGTCATCTGCATTTATGTAAGCTGTAGTAGACCTCTTATGAAGCAGGTTGTGGTATAATCTATTTGATTAATTTAGAAATCAAGAAATATTGTTGTAATGACAACACAAAAGTGGAAAAAACCTACACATACACATGTCTGCAAATGTGCACAATGACACAATACTGCTTCGGTTCTATATCTGTATCTATGCCAATATTTATCTACTTGTTATCAATCCATCATCTCTTTCTAAACTATGTGTGTGTCATTTCAGAATTGGTAAGTTATATTATTGCTAAAATCTTAAAACCATCAATATATACATTTTACCCAACTTACATAAGTCCCAGGATTTTCCAGGAAAACTGTATAATGTGACACAGTATCTTGTCGGAGACCCCAAAACCAAGTCTACCTTCGTGGAGCATCTATTGGGCAGAGAAGAGTAATGTGACCACTGAATTGTACCAGGTGCACCCTCCTGAGTGTCCAGGCAAGCGTGCGATGAGTAAAGACTGGTTTCCTTTATTTCTTCCTCCCTGTGGAGGCAGGGAGAAATCCACTGAGGTGGAAAGAAAGGATACCCAGTTTCATCTCCGACATATGAGTGAATGATATGTTATTAGCTTTTTCTGACTGACTTATCACCCTTACTGTGATATTCTCAAGGTCCATCCACGTTGTGGCAAATGGCGCTATTTCATCCTTCCTTACAGCTGAGGAGCCGAGGGTGGCTGGGCCATGTTTGCAACCTTCTGACGCCTCCTCATGCTCTCTGTCTTCTCCCGCCTTCTAATGAGAGCGAGGGAGAGAGACTATTTCAGGGATTGCTGCTCCCAATGACCAATTTAACACAATGTTAGCTTGTTCTTCTCTAGCCTAGATTTTTCTCACTGTCTAAAGTATAATAAAAAAAATCATAGCCCTAACCGGTTTGGCTCAGTGGATAGAGCATCAGCCTGTGGACTGAAGGGTCCCAGGTTCGATCACGGGCAAGTACCCGGTCAAGGGCATGTACCTTTGTTGCGGGCACATCCCCAGTAGGGGGTGTGCAGGAGGCAGCTGATCGATGTTTCTCTCTCATCGATGTTTCTAACTCCCTATCCCTCTCCCTTCCTCTCTGTAAAAAACCAATAAAATACATAAAAAATAAAAATTAAAAAAAATCATAGCTTAAAGTACTTTTGCAGACATTGTTTATTAATGTTCTACTACAAAACAAAAGAATTAAAGCTATTTTAAACAGAGATTTTGATCATTGTTTCCTGCAAACAACTGAAATAAGTCTCCCCACGGTTGTTGATTGCCCCTTTCAGATGGGACCTTCCTAAGTCATCCAGACTTGTAATCCTCATCAATCCATCATATGACCTTTCTGCTGTTTATCACATGACAACACAAACGATTCCCCAAAGAGAGGAATATCCTCATTAGGTTCTGTACCCTAATATGGTGCTTGGTTTTTTAAATGAGTGGAACCTCACTTTAGTAAGCGGTTACTTCCTTAAAAAATGCAGAAATGGCCTTCCCTGCCCTCCATGAGTCTCCATGCAGAAGACAAACAAGTGTGTTCTCATAAACCAATCCCAGAATAGAACCGCCATCTACAAAATACTAACAATTGGGCCATAATTCAGAGGCTTTGATTTTAAGTACCCTGTGTGGGACAGACTAGGGGAGTATTGTCTGTGTATTCCAGGAGAAAACCAATTAAGACAGCCACATAATGAGCAATGATGTTCTCTCGCATCTGCCAGCCAAGCCAATCAACGTAATCTATTACAGGACTGCTAGGTTCTACTCAGTATTCCACACGCAGGCCTTCACACCACAAATCATGGGCGCATTACACACACTCAGGGATGTGTTTGTGGAGCGAGAGTTCTCAGAACCAAAGTTCTGTTTAAATCAAAGCGCTGGTTGCCAGCACTTTCAATCTGGGGGGAGGGGGGAGGAGGAACACTTTGCATACTCGGCGTGTGGTGTCTTCTGGGTAGTTATCCTCATCCTGCACTGCCAATTGGAGCTTTCAGTCACTTTCAGGAAAGGCTTTAACTTTTCAAAAAGCAAATTGAACTTTGTCAATAATTGAGTCCTTTATTTTTCAAATATTAAGGTGTTTTCTTAAAATTAAGAATGAAAACATCAGTGAGTTGTCAAATGGTTTCCATGTAATTTGACTATTTGTAATATCTAAAATATCTTGAGGTTACTTTTCTTTAGATATTTGAGATGACTTCTGGAATAAATTTCTGTCACTGGGTAATATTTTTTGTAACTTTGGAGGGAGGTATGAGAACTGAATTAATGACAAATCATGATTCACAAGGGAGAGTCATTATTCTATCTTTAGGAACCAAAAATATATAAATCAGGGGTATTAATAATTAATGTTTTAGTCCCCTAGGGCCAGATAGAAAAATGAGAAATGAAATATATAGCATTCAGGCTTGATACTTTTGTTTCTCAACTTTCTCCAGGATCCGAAGCAAATAAATAGATTCCCAGCCACCCGATGAGGCAGGTAAGGCCAAACTAAAATGAGCAATCACTTATTTATATTTCAGAAGATACTGAGTGCTTTCTGTATTCTCAGCATAATTCCAGAATAACAGCCACATCTGCAATGTAACTAACAGGTTTCTGTGGCACCTCTCCCACTTACTCTAAGATTTGGGTTTATCCATTAATTTAAGCCTCAGTTTACTGCACCAAATAGCACAAACCTAATCAAATGTCTATAATAACGTTGTGTGTGTGTGTGTGTGTGTGACACAGAGCCCAAAACATAACAGGTAAATATAGTCAAACATGGAAGGATATCTCTGTGCATTTTGGCTGGGATCCCATTACAAACTTTAATTTATATTAGCACTTTATAATCACCTAATGTGTAAAGTCAAATTTGGATTTAACAACAGTGTTCTTTACCTATTTTACATCCTTACATGGTGGCAATATTATTTAAAAATTATTATTGATTCATTCTTTATTATGGTCACATATATAATAAACATATTTATATTAGAGGCCTGGTGCATGAAATTTGTGCACTGAGCGGGGGTGTCCCTCAGCCCAGCCTGCACCCTCTCCAATCTGGGACCCCTCGAGGGATGTCTGACTGCCCGTTTAGGCCTGATCCTGGTGGGATCGGGCCTAAATGGGCAGTCGGACATCCCTCTCACAATCCAGGACTGCTGGCTCCCAACTGCTCACCTTCCTGCCTGCCTGCCTGATTACTCCTAACCGCGTCTGCCTGCCAGCCTGATCACCCCCAACCACTCCCCTGCCAGCCCAATTGCCCCCAACTGCCCTCCCCTGCCAGCCTGGTCACCCCTAACTGGCCTCCCCTGCCAGCCTAGTCACCCCAAACTGTCCTCCCCTGCAGGCCTGGTCACCCCCAACTGCCCTCCCCTGCTGGCCTGGTCACCCCTAACTGCCCTCCCTTGCCATCCTGGTCGCCCCCAACTTCCCTAACCTGCAGGCCTGGTCGCTCCTATCCTCCACTGCAGGCCTGGTCCCCCCAACTGTCCTCTCCTGCAGGCCTGATCACTCCCAACTGCCCTCCCTTTCAGGCCTGTTGGCCTGATTGCCCACAACTGCCCTCCCCTGCTGGCCATCTTGTGGTGGCCATCTTGTGTCCACATGGGGGCGGCCATCTTTGACCACATGGGGGCAGCCATCTTGTGTGTTGGAGTGATGGTCAATTTGCATATTACCTCTTTATTATATAGTATTTATACAATTTTCCCTTATACATTCTTTCTGTCTCTTACATATATATCACCTGTCTAATTTAATGGATTCAGTCAATAATTAGCACAGCATTTACTAAGAAATCTATTAGTTTTTACATTTCCATCTTGTTGACCATAACCCCTCATTCTCTCAATGTTTGAATCAACACAACACGTTTTCTCCATGAGGACACTGCTCTGCCTTCTGCAGTGATGCTGTGTGACACAAAGAAACAACTTAAGTCCAAGTGAGGGAACTGACCATTTTCCGGGATTTTTTCCCAGTGAATTGGGGAGTATGCCAATAGCTACCAGGCAAATAAAAGCCAAAAACATTATGCCAGCTGGCATGGCTCAGTGGTTGAGTGTCAACCTATGAACCCAGAGGTCACGGTTGGGTTAGAATCTCTGTCAGGGCACATGTCAGGGTTGCAGGCTCGATCCCCAGTGTGGGGCATGCAGGAGGCAGCCCATCAATGATTCTCTCTCATCATCAATGTTTCTCTCTCTCTCTCTTTCCCTCTCCCTTCCTCTCTGAAATCAATAAAAATATATTAAAAGATAAATAAAAGCTGAAAACATCAAAAGCATGTACTATTTTGAGCAGCTACATTTGTAACTTTGATTGAGAAAAATATTCAATGATCAAATAGTGTTGGATAGTGTACAAGACTCCTCCATGAAGGTAATCTCCTTTTCCCAAACACTTGCCCAAATTAAACTAAATTTATGGGAAACAAATGTTAGAACTTTATTTTAAATGTTACTATTACTGTTGTTATAAGCTACATTTCATTGTATAAATTACTCTTGGAAGTACATGTAATACCTAATTAGTAAAAATGGCTTTGAGGATGTATTAAATTTCACTGGCATTCTTAGATCAATGAAATATTTAATAACTTTATAATTTTACAAATAATAAGGGCCCATTGCAGAGAGCTTGGAAATATTTTTACATAAATGTGTATTATTAATATTTCCTATATCAGATTTTCCATAACATTTTAGTAGTTTTCTAATATTTACAAAAATGTTATCATTGAATATATACATTGTTTTCATTTCTTCACCATTTAAAGAATGCTGCAGTAAGCATTCTCGGTCTGGGCATCTTTGCACACATCCCTTATATTTTTCTAAGGAAATATCCTATATAATAAAAGGCTAATATCACTCAGCGCTGTCAGTGGGTGCGAGTGGTGGCTGCAGCCCCGATCACCCCTGAGGGAGCGGCAGCGGCAGGAGTGGGGCTGCAGGCAGACAGGATGGGAGTGGGGGCGGGAGCCACAGCGGGAGGGGCCGGGCAGGGGCGTGGAGGATGGGTCAAGACCCGTCCCTGTGCCCACCGCAGCCTCGCAGCCCACAGTTCCTTTCAAGGTGCACGAATTCATGCACTGGGCCCCTAGTCCTACCTAATAAAATGGTAATATGTAAATTACCATCACTCTGCTACGCCCACGATTGGGCCAGCGGGAGGTGCAGGGACTCGGGGTGGCCGGGGTGGCTGATTGGGCCGGCGGGACGCTGAGCTCGCGTCGCCAGCGGTGGCGCGAGCTCAGCGTCTGCACCATGGCTGTGCTGCAGCACAGAAGGGGCCTCTGGGGCAGCGAGCTCACGTCCCGCCGCGGACCATCAAAAGCAGGGGAGCTGGGTGCCTGTCTGCTCCGGCACCAGGCCTTTCGGAAGCCTCCGCCAAGCCGGAGGCTTCTGAAAGGCCTGGTGCACCAGCGGACAGGCACCCAGCTCCCCCGCGATCGAAAGCGAAAGCGTGTAGGGGACCCTACACGTGCATGATTCAATCATGCACTGGGCCTCTAGTATATATATATTTGTTGTTGTTGCTAATCCTCACCCGAGGATATTTTTCCATTGCTTTTTAGAGAGAGTGGAAGGGAGGGGAGAGACAGAGAGAGAGAGAAACACTGATGTGAGAGTGACACATTGATTGGTTGCCTCCTACACATGCCCCCACGGGGCCAGGATTCAGCCTGCAACCGAGGTACGTGCACTTGACTGGAATTGAACTCCAGACCCTTCAGGCCACAGACTGACATTCTATCCACTGAGCAACACTGGCTAGGATGGAAATATTTTTTAAGGGTAGGGTTTACTTAGTGCACCCCTACGCTATATAAGCTCTTTACACGTCACTGTTTTAAACCCTCTCCGAGGGCCACCACTGTACCCTTCTCATTGTTGGTAGATGGCACAGCTCCGATTAGCCTGGTGATGGAGAATCTTTCTACTTGCACTGGCCAGCTATGTTTCTTTTTTATTAGCTACCTGTTCAAGTTTTTTTGTGGTTTTCTTTATTAATTACTTTACAAGTAACCTTTATAAATAAAGAATACCACTATTTATCACATATATTACACACGTATTCTCCAATAAATAATACTGTGTGGCCACTTGTTACATTTTCAATATAAAAAGAGAGCAGGACTTGAAATTATCTTGCCTATATTTGAGATGTTTTTTAGCTAAAATTCTCCTGAATCATCACCTATACATTGAGAATTAAGAACAGACCTGTATTACATATTTTGTTTATATTAATTGTAGCTATTGCATTGTTTAACATAATTTTATTATGCTTTGGCATATATTTTCAATACTTAAACTTGTTATAATATTGACATCTTTCACTTTATACTATAACTTAGAGAGAGTATTTTCAGCTGCCATAAATATTTGTTTGTGTATTGTCATTGTATAGTGTATCAAGCATGTTACACCTGTATCATTGTCATCATATAACTATGTCATTGTCACCTCAACAAGATAATGAATGCATGAAGCACTATTACATGGTTTTTATGGGCAGGAAATGGATCCTGTTCTTCTCGCCCCACATGGCCCCACATGGTGGGGGACGGCCTCTCCGTTGCACAGGACTGCAGCATCCCAGAGAACAGGGTGACACGTGAGGAGGACTGCGGACACCATTTCCTCAGGAGGAGGAGGGCGTGGCAGGAAAAGGCAGAGGAAAGAAGCAGGTGCAGAAAGCTGGCCTGCGTGGTCAGAGGAGCTCTCGGAGGACAGCAGGCAGGATGCTGTGGAAGGAGTGGTCCACAGGGCCACGGGGGCAGAGAGAGGAAGTGACCTCAGTGTGGGCACTGAGGAGGATGCTTGGGATCGGCCAGAGGAGTTCCTACGCCAAGTGGATGACTCCAGGAGAGGCAGAAGCTAAAGACCCCGAGAGGCGTGCTCCCTGGAGCGCCTCCCTAAGGACAGAGCTGCTGCAGGGTCACGGAGACATTGGGAGAAGACAGGTGACCCCTGACCCGGGGTGGACAGAGGGGTGACTGTGGTGCGAGCTTTATTTCCTGGGCCCTGAGAAGTTGAAGGACTTCCGGGCCAGAGGCTCTCCATGACAATGAGGATGCTAGGTTGGATGTCTTTATGTTAGTCATTGCATCAACACAAGGAAGCGGAGGTTCTGTGAAATGTCGTTCAGATAACTCATCACGGCGCCTGGGACTGGTGGGCGGTAACCGGACCCAGGAGACAGATGGCCGGGGAGAGACGGGGGCAGACCAGGGAGCAGCACTCTGATGACACCGCGGGGACTGAGCACCGGAGACAACTGAGGGCTAAATGCTGTGATTAGGGCGCTGGTCTCTGGTGACAAGGTCAGGCCTTCTGCGGGGTGACGAGCGAAGAGGAGCTGCAGTCAGGAAACTGCAGGGTGGCGCCGTGGAGACAAAACGACAACCACATCTCCCCTGGAGGTGGCCGGCTCTCGCTGAGGCTGCACTGACCCCACAGAGCCCACAGGTCGCTGTCCCCCAGCTCATGGCCGGCTTCATCTCCATGTCCTCAACGCTTTTCTCATGCCAACCTGTTCATCTCCATGTTCGCAAATGTCCATTGGCCTAAAGGATGGACGGCTCTCACTGTGAGGACAGCAAGAGAACAGCTCCCAACATTTCCAATGGATGTCCTGGTCTCTGTGGGCTGCCATAACAATAACACTACAGACTGAGTCGTTTCTAGCAACAGAGCTTCATTTCTCAGAGTTCTGGAGGCTGAAGTCCAAGATCAAGGTGACAGAAGGCTCTGTCTGGTGAGAGCTCACTCTCTGGTCCTCAGATAGCCATCTTCTCTCTGTGCCCCCTGTGGTGGGAGGAAGGGGAGAGGGTGCTCTCTGTGCCCCCTGTGGGGGGAGGGGGAGGGCGCTCTGTGCCCCCTGTGGGGGGAGGGGGAGGGCGCTCTGTGTCCCCTGTGGGGGGAGGGGGAGGGCGCTCTGGGTCCCCTGTGGCAGGAGGGGGAGGGCGCTCTGGGTCCCCTGTGGCAGGAGGGGGAGGGCGCTCTGGGTCCCCTGTGGTGGGAGGGGAGAGGGTGCTCTCAGGGTCTTTTACAAGAGCACTGATCCCATTCCTGAGGTCTCTGCCCCATGACCTAATTACCTCCCCGAGGTCCCACCTGCTAATATCATCGCACTGGGAGTTAGGATCCCCAAATATTTGAGGGAACACTAAGAGTCAGTCTTCAATATCCAAGGACATTGGAAGGAAAACTATGAAGAGGAAGCTACAAATTACCCAGATGAACTAGTGGAGAGTATGGGAAATCTTAGCCAACTTCAATCCCATACACAATAATAATTCAATTCCCTTCCCTCTCCTCTCCCGCCCTGCCCCCCGCAATGGTCAGTCTTCTTAAGCCGATCTTGGTCAAATCATCAAAATATTGGGTGGGTTGTGTCTGCACCCAGAAACCAGGACCTGGGTTTTAAGAATCTCCCCTTGAAACAGGCATGATGACCATGCAGCCCCAACTGCGCCCATTTGGCTTAGCTGACCATCCTGACCATCCAAAGGGAAGCTCATCTCAGTCCTGTGTCACTGCTCAAAGAAAACACGGAGAAAGTACAGCTCGCCACCGCCCTGAGCCGTCAGCCCTTCTCTGCAGGTGCACAGGCTGCTGCTGTCCGCCGGCCGCCCAGCCTTCTCCGCCACAAACAGTGTCCTTCTCCTCCAGCCCGAGCTCTGCGGGGAAGTGGGAAATGAGCTGGGGCTGGGACGTGGTGTTTTGTTAAGATCCGTACGCGGACAGCACTCACGCTGAGTCCGATGAGCGGGCGAGGCAGCCTGGCAGAGGATGAAGGCCCCAGCAGCAGGCCACGGCCACGTCACTGTCCTCCGTCAAGGCCCCGAGGCTGATTCCATTGGCTGGAGGCAGCCACGCTTTCCGGCGGCGCATCCTCTGTGGCTGAGGCTGGATGCGAGCTGTGGGCGCTGGGAGAGGTGAGGGCAGGGAGCCATCGAGCCCAGGCTCCTTGCAGGCTTCTCCGGATGCTCATTTCCCCCCTCACCGCCTCCTTCTGGTAACCGGGCTCTTCGGCACCATTCACCGGCAGAGCCTTTAGAGTTCACCTTGTGGCGCTGAAACGTGGGCTGGTAAATAGGTCCTTCTCTCTGCTGCATGTTTTTCTTCCTTTTTCTTCCTCTTCAGAGGTGGACAGGAACTTGGGAACTGGCCCGGGCTGGCAGGACGGAGGGCGCTCACCATATTTCGTCGTTATTTGTGCTTCATGTTTTGTCGGCAGCCCGGTGTGTCTGGGCTGCTTGGCGGCGCTGGGTCTCTCTTCTTGGCCCCGTCCCCTCCTTTGTGAACACTCAGGTAACTATGGAGAGAGCTTTCACACAGGCCGTCCCCAGGCCCAGCGATGGGCGGGCACCGGCCGACCCTGTCCCCCAGCAGCCCAGAAAGGCAGTCTTCATTGGGGTCCCCAGGCCCCGGCCGCACGCGGATTTCGAGTCTGTGTTTGCAGCGTCTGCAACTCGCCAGGAAGCCCCCGAAGGCACCTGGGGGTGCGCAGCGCCTCGCTGTGCAGGGGCTCGTGAGAGTCCGGGGAAGCAAACATGCTTAACCAAACGCAGAGCACACCGAGAGGGAAGGCCTGGCAGCACCAGCCGTGGCCGTGGCCGTGGCTCTGCACACGGTGGGTCTCACGCCGCCTCGGCTCAGGAAAAGGCTGCTCTCCGGGGGGTCCTGGGAGCTGACAGCCATGCAGGTGCACAGCCGGCGACGGCACCCTGCCCTGAGTCCGGCCCATGCCACCAACGCGGTGACGTCGCCTGAACTGACTCACCTGACGGGACACTGGCCTCTGCTCAGAGTGTGTCCTGGCCTCTCCTTTAACGGACAGAAGCTTAGAGAACAAAGAGAACTTGTGAAAAGCCGTTAAACAGGAAGTCCATCAGCAGTGTATGTACGCAGGCCTCCCTGCTCCTTCTACATGACGGTGCCCCCCAATCCGGACCGAGACCACCCTGCAGCCCTCATAACACCGAAGCCCCAACCATGGCTCCTGCGCTGCCGAGACCACCTATATATCGCCATGTGGAAGCGGTGTTATGAGCACCTTGTCAAGACTTGGACTCTGTGTTGTGGGGGTTTTGAAAAGCCCCTGACGATGTCTCCCTGGAGCAGATGGAGCAGAGCAGAGCTGTCCAGTCAGAGGGGGGCCTCCCCCCAGGTGGCCTCCCCGCAGGTGTCCTCGGCCCTGGGCTGCCCCACAGCCCTGCTGTCTGGGCCCTGCTGCCTCACAATGCAGTGGGAACACTATTGAGCTGTCCCTGGCCCTGCTGTCCCCGGCCCTGCTGCATCACAGCTGAGCTGTTTGCACCGGGTAACGGCTTCTTCTTCGCTGCACCCCAAATGGGGGTTCCTATTGGCATGGATTTGGCACCATTGACCTTTGGTTGACAGTGTCCGCCTTCAGATAATCCCAAAACAGGAAATCACCTTATTCCCCAAGTGACAGGCAGGCATGTTGGTGAGACATGAAGGGGCACAAAGCGCCAGGCGCCAGGTCAGACCCACCGAGCTAGAGGTCTCAGTCAGGTACCTCACCAGTCAGTGCCAGAGCGTGCAGATTGGCACGTTCGGAAGGAGATTTCCCGTCTCTTCCCCTCTCCTGCCGGTTCTCTCCTGGTAGAAGGATGGCATACAGACCAGCTTCTAGCTCTTTCTCCCCAGTCTTCATTTCCGAAGACTGTTCCGTTGGCACTTTATTGTGCTAGGTTTTGAAATAGAAGAATTCAGCCAGGAATGGGCAAATGGTAGCAAATCACAGTGGGAGACAGCGGCGTGGGCAATGGGGTTTGAAATCGGGAAAGGATGTGGCGTGAATGCTGACTGCAGGGCCACGGCGGTGAGAGCCCCGCCATCTGCACACGGGGTGACACACTGGCCCGGGGGAGTCCCCACGGACTGAGCAGGGCGGTCTCCCCCCGTGCTGAGCGCAGGGCCGGGCCCTCTGTGGAGCAGGGGCACACGCCACGGTGACTGTCGCGGTGCTGAAGGCCGTGGGGCAGGTGATCGGCGAACGCGAGATGGAAGAACCCGGAGAGCAGCCAGGAAGCAGGCACGCACCGCTCACAACGCCCCGCCTCCTCTGCGCCTGGGGGTGCGGGCACCTCGCTGCGTGTGCCTTGGCCTGGCCGGTGAGAAGGGCCCCGAGTTGCTCCCAGCCGGACGCCCCTCTGGGCAGGCGCTCCCTCTCCGGTGGCTCTTCCCCGGGGCAGTGACCACAGGAGCACTTGCTGCGTCTGAGGTGCCTGGTGGACGCGGCCCAGAAGGTCAAGCTGACACGGGAGCCGCCTGCCCCAGAGCCGCCCACACCCAGGGCCCGCGCAGAGAGAACCCGCCTCTGTGGCTGGCTCCCCGACGTGCTTGATCTCACAGAACAACACAGGGATCTGGGCTCACAGAACACGCATCGAGATAAAGGTCAGCAAGTCATCCAAAGGCAGGGAAGACCGTGTGAATGAACGCGCTTCTCTATTGCCATCCCGCCCCACGCTTCCCAAGGACAAGCCGGCACTGATGCACTGAAGGCAACGGGCAGACATGCATTCCCTCTTGCCGTCTGGTCTGCAATTTCCATGAAAAAGAGCAAGTGCCTTTTTGCACTTGGCGCATCCAGCGCTTGGGTTTGCAGCCGCGTCTCCCCGCGGCGTGCCGCCTGCACCGGGCACTCGGCTCAGAGTTCATACCGACCCGCGCCCCATCCTTTCCGGTCCCGACGAATAGAACAGGCTGTCAAGTTGCTCTCGCCTCGGCAGATGCTGAGGGAAGAAAGCCAGTGGGGAGAACAGCGTCGGCCCGGCGTTTCGTCTACGCTAAGTGGAGACCAATCCGTTTATTTAAATGAGCGGGTGCCGCACCGGCTCGGTCCTTCCCACGCTCATGTCAGCTCGGCAGCCCCTGGAACACGTCCTGCCCAAGGCGGCAGCAGCAGCAGCGGGGGCTTTCTGGCGTTGCTTTGCATCCTGGGAATCTACGTGAACGGTGTTCCTACAGAAAGGCTTCCGTCGCCAGTGACAACAATTAAAGTTTGAATAAAAGAGAAAGTGCTTGTTCATGAGGTACATTGGTTACATTCTGGATGAAGTCAGAATGTGTGTGTTATACTAGAGAAATGGTCTCAGGTCATTTCAACATCTTACTGGACGAGAATGTACACATCTTCTGTTTCCGGTGTGAGTACAATTATCCGGCAAAGGCGGTAGAGGAGTTTGTAGGAAATGCTCGGTTATTCGGTACGTGCCTGCTGGGGCTGCTGGGATCGGACAGGGGCCGCCAGACAGGCTGCCGGCAAAGAACTGCCCCAGCACCGCCCGTCCCCCCTGGTGGGGGTCACGCTGCACGTCCACAGGGGGGTTCCTCATCTTTAAAGTGGGATCGTGCCGCGTATGCTGTTTCATAATCTGGTTTACTCTATTCCAGCTACCTGCTTTATTTTTTCAGAGCATTTATGACCTGAATTACCTGTACCGCTCTAGAAGGCAAACTCTGTGAGCTGAGAGACGTTACCCGCCCGCCTTGGTCATGGACTCACCGCCAGCATCAGAAGAGGGATAACCTTCTGATGCTGTATGAGGGATAACCCCCTTTGTATGAGGGATAACCCCATTTATCCCTCATGCAAAGCAGATGGTGGATAAATAAGAATCATGAAAAAAAAATATTAGTTTGCTTTTTATTTAATTTGCTCTGTGTGGCTTGTGGGTACAGAGCACACACCTTTACACAGAAGTACAAGTGTTTCCCGTTTAATTTTGTTTTCCAAGCTTTTACAGCTGCGAGCAGTGCTCTGCATTCCCGTGGCCAGTCCTGGCGCACAGCCTTAGTTACTTCCTTGATCTGAATTTCTGCACAGGAGGCTGCGGGTCAGAGGGCATGCATAGTCTAAGGATTTTCACACACTTCGCCAAATGGAGATTTATAAGCTTTTTCCTCTCCCATCAGCTTTCCAGGAGACCATCTTGAGCTTTGCCAACGCTGTGCATTAACATTTGCCACTGCCAGATTGAAAGATGAAAAATGGCTCCTCATTTTGTTTATATTTGCATTTCCCAGATAATTAACCAGTTTGGACTTTATCACAGTAATTTATGCATTCCTTTTTCATATCTTTTGCCATTTTTAATGGAGTCATTGTCTTTTTCTTACTGAATTTGTGGGGGTTTTCAAGTAATAAAATCATTAATCACTGGCCTGTCACATTATAAATATTCTTCCCGGTTTGTAATTTGCCTTTCATCCACACTGATAACTTTCTAATAATACTCAAACTTAGTTTTTCAATTTCTAGCACTTCAATCATCAGATCATGCCAAGAAATCTCAAGTATGGTTTTTAAAAACTACTTTTATCACCTAATTATTTGTTGTGTTTCTTGCCTATTTTTTTTTTTTTTTTGAGTTTCCTTCTTTTCCTAAATGCATTTAGTATCGGTGGATGTTTACGAAGCATTTGAAAAAAACCACTCATGACACATAACTGTGAACATTACGGAGGTGTTGGCTGGGCCCTGTGGCTGGGCAGCCTTGCGGTCTAAATTATACGTGACAGGTGCTGGTTCACGGCTCATGCCAGCTGCCCAGCAGGCAGCTCTCCACCTCCCCATGTGGGCTGTGTTCCTGACCGTGACCTTTTCTTCCGGCTGCTAATTGGAGTGTTGATGACCTAGGAGGAGATCTGCCTTTAAAATCTCAGGTGACACAGGCTGGAGAGCATATGAAATGCACTCGGACAGCCAGGCTTCAGAAAGGGTTCCCACAGACCGTGTGATGGAACGAGAGGAGGACGCCTCAGTGACCCCCCTCCTGCCCCCCTCCGGCCCCTCAGCAGGGAGCGACCAATACACCCTGTTCACAGCCTGTGAGCCAACGAGAGGGGATTTCCTCGGCTTAACCTTCGATCTCACCCCGGTCAATGCTCGGAGTAGGATGACCTCAGCCGGTGGCTGGGCCACAAAAGGCCACGGGACACAGCCAGAGGCTCAAATGGGTGGTGACGGGGGCTCAGGCGAGAGTTTTGTAGCCACAAGAAGGCCCCTGAACAACTCACAGTGTGTCGATGGTTTGATCGCTGCCCCCGGGTCAGGTGCAGGCAGAGGCGCCCGTGATGCCCAGCCTGGGGCCCGCAGGGCGGTCCCAGTGAAACTCGGCGTCTGAGCCCATTCGCCACTTTGCTCCACGCCCGTCGCTGACCCTCGAAGACCCAGGACACAGCCTTCACCTGGGAAAGGCGCACCCCCTCCAACCAGCCCCGGACGGCGGCTCCATCCCCAGTTCCCTGGGGCTGTGCGCTGTCTCACTGGAGTTAGACATCCTACGGTGGCCGCTATGGAACGGAGACCATTTGCAGGAGGTGAAAGCTTGGGGCAAGCTCCCCGCCGCTCACGGGGAACAGCGGGAGGACCGCGGCCATGGGACGCGTGCAGGAGAGCAGCTTGTCCCCGAGGAGGCCACTGCTCCGGGGAGAGCAAGGCATCGTGTTGCCCCGGCCGGTGTGGCTCAGTGGATAGAGCGTCGGCCTGCGGACTCAAGGGTCCCAGGTTCAATTCCGGTCAAGGGCATGTACCTTGGTTGCGGGCACATCCCCAGTAGGGGGTGTGCAGGAGGCAGCAAATTGATGTTTCTCTCTCATCAATGTTTCTAACTCTATCTCTCTCCCTTCCTCTCTGTAAAAATCAATAAAATATATTTTAAAAAGAAAAAGGCGTCGCTTCTGATCCTGGGGACACACTGCTCCCGCATGACGGACAGCGCTGAGCAGGCACAGGAGCCGCGTGCTGGCGGAGTCCCACCTGAGGGGAAGCAGGCGTCTACCCCAGGGAGAGACGTTTCCACGCGGGAGCATCTCTCTCCCGGGGAAGTCGCTGCTGCGAAATGGAGGCCACCACCCGGGTCCCTTATGCAGAAACGTGAGGTCACCAGGGCTCCGCGACCCTGCATTTGTTTACTTTCCTGCCGTCCCAAATGGTCACAGACATACTGACATGTGAAGCACATGTTCCTTGCATACAGTCTAGAGGGGGAGGTCAGAACTGGTCCACGGGCCTCAGAGTGAGAGCCGCTCCGGAGGCCACGGAGCGAGTCCTCTTTCCTGTCTTCCCAGCTCCTGGCACCCGGCCCTCCCGGGGCTGGTGGCCCACGCCCACCCGCTGCACCCCTCCCACAGGCCTCTGCCTCCCTCTCCTACGGGGCCTGTGGGCCTACACCAGCCCATCCGGGTGATCGAGAGCGACCACCCATCTCAAAACAGCTGCTCAGCAAACCCCACTGCAGACTAACTTCCAGGGGTCAGCATGTTCACAGGTCCAGGGGTTCATCTGTGGATGTTTGGGGTCGTTACTGTGCCCCCCCGCTCTCCCCCTACGCGGTGCTGTGTTAGTGTTCACTGCTGGGAGCCTGTCTGGCGTGCCTGGTCTACAAGTTCTTACCCGCGCCCCCCGCTCCACCCCCCAGTGCCCTCCTGTTGAAAAGCGAACAGGTTAGTGCTGAGCTGAAGCCTGAGAGCAGGGGTCTGGACCACAGAGGGAAACAGGGCGTTCTCATCAGGACGCTGCTCCCAAGGCAGAAAGGCAGGATACCTTTGCAAAAGCCGCATGGGCTTCCCGGGGCTCCCACTCCCACGCGCCCAGGAGAGCCGGGGAAGGTGCTCGCTCAGTCCCCTGGCAGGTCCCCGGCGTCACGGAGAGCATCGCCCACACGAGGGTGCGGGGCCTTTCTGGTCCCCAGGGAGACGTCCCTCCCCAGGCCGTCCTCCTGGGCTCTGTCCCCTCCGCCCGCTGCTCTGTTCCCTGTTCCCAGCGCTGCTCCCAGAACAGACGTGTCATCGCGAGTGGCAGATGGTCGCCTGCGACAGCAGCACAGCCTCTGACTACATCACACGGAGACAGGCCGGCTGCACTGCCCAGCGCAGGGGAGGGACACGGTGCTTCCTGGGGCCGCGGGCAGAGCCCTGGAGACGGCAGGGGCATGCCAGGCCTCCTGCCCCGCCTGCCTCTGCGGAACCAGCCCAGAGAGTGCCGGATGTGGCGATGCGGGCAGGCCCCTCCACGCAGGGCTTGATGTCTAATTGACAGCTGAAGAGAAGCCATTCTTCCGCTCCCTGGCCGTCCGACTTGGAGCAAGTCACAGCCCTTTCCCGTTAAACCCCCATCGAGACAGTGGAGGTGACGCCTTTCGGGGTCTGGGAGGAAGAGGGTTAGGGAGAGCGTTTGGAAGCCGTAGACCAGCCCATGGACGTACAGCAGCGGCGTCCCTCCATTGTTGCTGTGAAACGTCAGGTGGAATTACACTCCTCTCAGGTGGCTCTGCATTGCCGGCTTCCCGCAGGGTCCTCACGGCATATTTGGAAATGTGCCGGTGATTCCGTATCCTCAGAGGCCGCCAGGCCTGAGCTTTCCATGTGAGGTACATGGGCTGAGACCCACAGGACAGCCCCGCCCAACGCACAGTGTCCCGAGTCCTCCCCCAACACACAGTGTCCCAAGTCCTCCCCCAAACACAGTGTCCCAAATCCTCCAACACACAGTGTCCCAAGTCCTCCCCCAACACACAGTGTCCCGAGTCCTCCCCCAACACACGGTGTCCCAAGTCCTCCCCCAACACACAGTGTCCCAAATCCTCCAACACACAGTGTCCCAAGTCCTCCCTCCACACACGGGTGTTCTACTAGTAAGTCCTCCATGCTTGTCCCTCAATCCCACTAACGCTCCTGTAGGTGGGAGACTAGCGGAGCCAGGAACTTAATAGTCTTTTGAAACATAAATATTTCCCCCCTGGGCTTGATATTCATGGAATTACCCAGAAACACGGTTTTTCCGTGAGTGAGTGAAGAGTATGCTTTGTTTTGTTCAGACATGTACCAAAAGGTGTTCACAAGGTCAGAAAATCAAAATACCAATGTCCATACCACGCGTGGTGCAATCACCAATCCGAGCTCTGCAGTCTGTGTCAGTAACTGTACTATAACAATATCATTTATACAGAAGCATGTCCTTGACTGTGTCTCATTTCAAAATGTCAAAACCACGGAAAAGTGTGAATGCTGACTGATTGCGTATCCTGAATATATACTGAAGTGGATGCAGGCATCCAATTATGCCATCAGCTCATATATTTATCCCCCAATCATTTATGTGTTAAAATGTATATAATTTTATTATCAATTACTTTCCTCTTATATTTTTATTCATTTGAAAGATAGAATACTTAATTTTTGGTTTACTTATGTGTAACTGTAGGTCATTTTATCTGTGCACTTTTTCATATTGTAGGTTGGTTAGATAATGGTTTAACGTATCATTTTAGGGGAAAAATAGATTATAACATGAAATACAACATTCTGTTCCTAAGAATTATTATGGCGACTGTGGCAATGAAATAAAAATGATAATGCACAGAAATTCTTGTTTTTAATGCACTGAGATTTATTAATATATTTACTTATCATTTACATTTATTGCTTTATTTAAGAAAGTCCTTCTCACTGCAATGAGTTAAAATATTCTGATATGTTGTTTTCAAAATATATTGTTTTAGTCTTTACACTTAAAGTCTTGATTCATGTGAAATCCATTTTTTTCCATGTATTAGCTGCTCTGCCTGTTTTCGAAACTTAATTTGAAAGAATTGTAGGCTTAGAGCAGTTACAAAACCAGCACAGGAAACCACTTTCTGCTCCCAGCTTCCTCCAATGTCCGCTCAGTATAAGCAGCAGGACATCAATGCCACACAACCCTAATAACTAAAATAAATATTGTGTTCAAACCTCACTCGTCAGATGGAATAAATGTTAGTTATTAATCAAGATAAATGTTTCTTTTTTCCCACTTGAATAACCACTGGTTTTCCCTGTGCTATGTATTGATTATTTCTCCCATTGATATGAAAAAACAGCTTTGATATATTTCAGAATTTTATATATGCATGGATCTGTTTATTGACCCCTAAGTCTGTATCCACATTAAATTTAATATAGCTTTACAACAAGTATACTAGTATATAATATACCTAATTTTATATATATAGAAAATCTTTATACACCAATAATGAACTCTCAGAAAGAGAAACAAACAGATGATATATATGCTCAGGGAGGAGAGAGGGAGAGGGAAGCTGTGAGAGGTGCAGTTGTACACAATAACACACCAAGAGAAATCCCCACAAAAACTTGGAATGCGAGAATCATGATGCAAAAAATATTCCAGCCCAGCTGGTGTGGTTCAGTGGTTGAGCATCGACCCATGAACCAAGAGATCATGGTTCAGTTCCCCATCAGAGCACATGCCCTGGTTGCAGGCTTGATCCCTGGTAGGGGGCGTGTGGGAGGCAGTCAATCGATGATTCTCCCTCATCATTGGTGCTTCTCTCTCCCTCTCCCTTCCTCTCTCTGAAATCAATTAAAAAAATATTAAAAAAATAAGCTTGGTGGCCTTTGAAGGACCTTCTAAAAAAATTCTCTAACAGCCATTGTTATAAATGTGGGTCTGGCAGCTCACTTTACTCGGAGCCAGAGGCGAGGTGTGGGTGGACTTTGTTTCTGTGGGAGGCGCTGCCCAAGGAGGAGTGAGAAGGCAGGACGCGGAGTGCAGCGTGGGCGGTAAGAGCGAGCGCCCGCCTGCTCCAGGTGGCACTCGTGTGCCTGGCGGGGCCGCTGGAGTCAGACAGGATGTCACTCTGAGGGACGCCTCCGCTCCTCCCAGCGCCTGGACACGGAGACGTTTGCAAGACGTGAGAGAAAACAGCCCTTCCAGGTGTTGCACTCAGCTTTATTGTGTGGGTTCTGCTCGCCCACGCACGTTTTGTCCACGTTGTTCCGAAAGCACCAGGCAAATGAGTATTTAAGTAGGGCTGATGGCACCTTCTGATGCCCTCGGTTCACGGGCACACGGGTGGAGTTGTACCACTCTGACGACGCAGCTTCCTCCAGGAATTACGATTCCGAGGGCATTTTTATTGCCTTTGAATTCGCAGACACAGTTTAACTCTTCAGCTCTTCAAGTTCTCTGCATCTTCAACTGGATCTGCTGGGCCACGCAGCTAGGAGACGTTAGGACACGCAACCTCTTTGTCAAGCAGCTCTGATGACTGTAAAGTGTTACTCCTATGGATGAAATGTCTTCAATGGTATCACTCCAGGCTAGCGTCCAGAGCTTCTATTTTTTAAGCCAAATGAAACAGAGAATATAACAGAGCAACCACTCAGTGAACTAGGCCCGGCAGCGGAAAATGGATATTTGGATGCTCAGTTATAACAGAAGTACACTTGCAAATCACCAGCAGATTCAAAGTGACACGGATATGTGTGCCGTAAACATAAGTAACAAGACGTATCAAAGCTTAGGTATTATCATGTCTGCCAGGAATTATAAATCAAGCAGACAGTGTGCGAGCTCGTGTATTTATTGCAATGATGCTGCTGTCGCTAACCAGTTTTTTAAGTTTTCTTCCGAAAGCATTTTAGCAGACATGAAAGAAATTGTTCTTCTATCCATGTGACTACACCGTGTTTTGAACACCAAGTTGAACTATGACTTTTTACTTTATTCCATCATGAAGACTTAAATGTGAACAGGTTACAAATATTTTCAAAACTCACAGACACCATTGGTTATGGGTTCAAGTGTGACTCCCCCCTAAAAATATGTCAAAGTCCTAACTCCTGGTACATGTGAAGGAGACCAACATTATTTGGAAATAGGGTCTTGGCAGGTGCAATCAGCATAAGATGGGGTCATTAGGGGGGTCACTGATCTACTATGACCGTGGCCTGGTAAGAAAGAGAGAGAGAGTCACACAGGGAAAAGACCAGGTGGACACGTGGCAGCAGACGCTGAGATGAGAAGGATGCATCTACGAGTCCAGGAAGGTCTGGGGCCACTAGAAGCTGGAAGAGGCAAGAGAGGATCCTCCCTGCTGGGCACCTGGCTTGTCAGCACGTTGATTGTGGATTTCTGGGATCCAGAATGATGAAGAATAACTTTCTGTGGCTTAACTTTCCATACCCGTTGACGGTACTTGATTAAGGCAGCCCTTTGAAACTCACACACCATCCAAGAAGCCGCCGTCACATACAGTGCAGGAGTTTCTGCAGGAGTTGGGAGAATCAATTGTCGCACGAACAAAGGAGCAAGCCGGCCCACTGACCCTCTGACTACCCACCACCCGGACTCCAGCTGCTTCCCCAAAATAAACTTCCACTGACAAACATAAAGGAGACTCTGAGAGAAAATCAGTTCAGCGCGGGAAACTTGGACCGCACACACCATAATCTTCGGGCAATTGTTTTTGCTAAATAGCACTGAAGAATGACACTGGGGGCCAACTCAGCTTCTCCCTTAAGAAGTGAGGTGAGGTGATGCTGAAAAGAAAAGCAGAGATCATGAAAGGATCCGTGAAACCCCCTCTCCAGAGCGGGGAGGAGGCTGTGGGGACAGCAGGGAACTCTTCCTCAGAAGCTCTTCTCCACTCTGCCTGGAAGAGTAAGCGAAATGCAAGTTCCGCCATCACACAGCAGGGCGGCATTCAGAATCAGCAAAGCACCCTGACCGGTGTGGCTCAGTGGATAGAGCGTCGGCCTGCGGACTGAAGGGTCCCAGGTTCGATTCCGGTCAAGGGCATGTACCTTGGTTGCGGGCACATCCCCAGTAGCAGGTGTGCAGGAGGCAGCTGATCGATGTTTCTCTCTCATCGATGTTTCTAGCTCTATCCCTCTCCCTTCCTCTCTGTAAAAATCAATAAAATATATTTGAAAAAAATAAAAATAAAATTGGGCAAAAGATTAAAAAAAAAGAATCAGCAAAGAGACAATTGACTGACTCAGTAAAATAAATGATGGGTGAAGCGATCATATATGCCCAGCATTCATAGGAAAAGAAGGAAATTTAAACAATTAAATAAAATAATAGGTATAAAGGACAAATCATAGGAAAAAATAAAATAAATATCAAGACTAAAAGAGAAAGGAAACATTGTAACCATTCCCAGACACTGAGAGAGTCTTCATAGAAAATTCAAGGGAGTCAACTGAAAAGCTACAGTTAGAAGTAAAATAAAAATGGGAACGTAACAATAAAAGAAAGAAAAGATTTGTTAATAAATGGAAAGTCCTCACAGAATATGCAAACTAGACTGGAGGTAACCTTTCACTCCTTAGATCAGTGGTTCTCAACCTTTCTAATGCCTCGACCCTTTAATACAGTTCCTCATGTTGTGGTGACCCCCAACCATAAAATTATTTTCATTGCTACTTCATAACTGTAGTTTTGCTAATGTTAATGAATCTTAATGTAAATATCTGTGTTTTCTGATGGTCTTAGGCTCTACAGTAGCAGTTCTGAAGTAGCAACGAAAATAATTTTATGGTTGGGGGGTCACCACAACATGAGGAACTGTATTAAAGGGCCGCGGCGTTAGGAAGGTTGAGAACCACTGCCTTAGATGGTCACAGTGTTCCTCCGTCACTGTCCGGCACGGCTCACGGTCATTTCGTGGAGTCTTTCCTTGAAGAAAGAGAAATACAACCTGCCAGCGGGGATGCCACAGCCTGAGCCTTCGTGAAGCTGCAGCGCCGACGTAAATGTGTTATGAAAAACAGAAAGGTAAGAACTGAATAACCCCAGAGTGTTAGCGCGGATTATATGCGGTGCAATTTATTTGGATGATCTAAACACAAGTCACAAGTATCCAATTCAAGTGGCAGTTAATTCTTTTTGGCCTTACATGTGATGCGGTTGCCATAGAAACTGTTTTTTTTAAGAAAGCCTTCAAAAGAACACCTGTGTCTGGGAGCACACAACTGAAATACGTAAGTCGTACGAGGAATGTACGCTAATTTCTCCAGTGTTAATTCCTCTAGTTCACGTTAGGCCCAAGTGCCTCCAATTTGTGCACTACGCCGTTCTTTGTCATTTCTGGGAAAGCAAAACAAAACTCCAGGGCACATACTGTTAGAAATGGTTCTTCTTTTCCTCTGAGTAGAAGGAAGGGAAAGGCGGGCGCCCTCAGATCTTGAGAAGAAGGGAGACTGGAATGGAAGGTGACGAGTGAAAGCATTTCAGAGAAAGGCCACCAGCCAGCGCTGGCACCGGAGCCGTGCCGCTGAGCCGCGCGCTGACCTCTCCGGGTCGCTGGCCCGTCCACCTTCCTGGCACAAGGTGCCCAGCTGCAGGCTGAGAGGAATGGATAAGAAATGAAGGCCGGTGGCTGGGTGGTGCCGGCAAGTCTTGGTGGCCGGTCAAGTGACATCAACCCCGCTGTGCCCAGAGGAAGCTCCCGGTGCCCCGGGAAGAGCCTACAGAGGCTGAGCTGAAGTCTCCCGGAGCTCCTGCCGCAGGGGGGCGCCCTCACAGGCCTCAGTGATGGAGGGGACTTCCGGGTGACAGGCCCAGGGAATGGGGCTGGCCAAGGAAGGGGCTTTAAAGGAGTGCCAAGTGGGCGGAGACAGGCGCTGTCCCTCCCTCCGGTACCACTTCCCAGTAACAGCCAGTGTGTGTGGCATGAAAGCATGGCGAGTTCTGGACTCGGCCTTCACAGGTCAGCAGCGGCGTTAAATGTAAAATGATCATAACATGCTATTTGAGTGCACTTTAAAGTGAGTTTTTCCATATGATAGCTATCAGGTTGGAAGCCAATATTTATCCTGAGAGCGGGACAGACTGAAACTCACTGGAATTAAGTTCCTAATTCTGCTATGTGATAATATTACTCTATTCTCTGTGGGGGGGGGGGGGTGTGGGTGCATGTGTGTGCATGTACATGTGTGTTCCCATGTGTGTGTGTGTGTGCGCATACACAAGCATATGCATCAAGAGGGGAAAGCGCAGACCAATGAGGAATGAACGCCGGGATATGTCACTCTACGCGTAACCCGTTGCTCACCCAAGCTGCCTATATCCGTAAAGGGAAGCCGAGGGACCAATCTCGTGGTAGAACTTTCCTGGGAACTGCGAAGCATGCGTGCTCCTTAGACCGCATGTTGACTTGGGGCGCGTGGAGGAGGTGATCGAGGTTTCACGGCAGCCGGAGCGCCCCGCGCTTTGCTTTGCACCCTCACTGCGGCTGCTGCTGCGGAGTCCCCAGGCCTTCACCGGATGTAAATGACCACGAGGTCAGACGACGGTGGTCTCAGTATCTGATCTCCCGCTTCGGAATCTCCGGTCCTTCCGTCTTCCTGCCCCGGACGGACTCACGCTGCCCTGCGCGGCTGTGGTGGTAACACGACTCGCAAGGCACCGCCCGGGATCCCGGGCCTGCGAGCAGCCGGGGAAGTGCCCTGTGCGGGGTTTGTGAGTTTCCGTTTTACCCGCCGGGGGCCTGCACATGGAACGCTGTGTGTCAGCATCGGTCACACACGCACAGCAAGCCGCCGGCCCCGCCACTCGCCGAGTCCAGGCCCCAGAGAAGCTCCCACATCACTGTGCCTCCACGCTCCCGTCCGTGAATTAGATGCCGATCAGCTCTCTCCTATAGGATTATTATGAACATTAAGTGGGAGTATAGAGATAATGTATGTAAAACGGCACCTGATAAAAAAGCACTGAATAAATGCCAGCTATTACTATTCCTATGACAGAATGATGGCTTTACAATGTGCCAGAGTTCCACATACAGATGGTCATGCTAGTTGCTAAGGCAACGCCTTGGGAGGCCATACACGCACCCAGTGGGATGCTTTCACGCATTCCTGGGAGACATCATTAGAGCACTCTGAATCCTTCATTTTGAACAGCTTTCAAAACCTACAAAATTTGATTTGAACATTTGAATTATGGCAATTCAGAGAGGCACATTTCTGATTTCATTTTTATTCCTCCAAAATTGCCAAACAGAGGTACACATTGATGGGGAGGGAACTTTGCCAGCCGGCCCTCATGGAGGTTATAATTTATGGTCCAAACTGATACAGACAGGAGTTAACTGAGTTGTGCATTTTCAGATAACAATTAAAGGAATAATTATCTCAATCTGATTTGCAGAGAGCCAGTATTGCACTTCCAAAGAAGAATTTTAAAAGCATGTCAACTCTGAAAATATAGTGAATTAAAAGAATGAAATCTGTTGTCTGTTATTAAGATGAAAAAATCATGGACTTAGAGAAACCCGGTCTGTGGCTAAGTGACTGGGTGCCAGAGGTCCCGGGCGCTGTGCTGCCGGCTTCTGTTTGCACAGAGGGTGAGCCCAGCCTCACGTGTTTGCTTTTCCCTCTCCAACGGCAGCAGCCTCCAATCTCTCCAGAAGAGCCCTTGTTGTCTATCAATATCTTAGCTCTCTTTCATGACCGCTCTTCTCCCAGGGAATCGATGAGCCTGCTTTGTTATCTCTGATCCTTTAGAGCAGGGACTGTGTCCTGCTGGCCATTATACACAAGAACTTAGCAAAGTATCTGGGGGAAACGTATACAGAGTGTCTGTCAGTAAACAGCTAGAGGAGTGCGCGATTGGAAGCAAATGCCAGTGAGATGTGGCTGCAGTAGTTGAAGGTACAGGTGATGCTGTTTCCTGTGAGAAAGGAGGGAGGACAGACAGGACTGGGGTTCAGCTGGATCCATCGGGAAAGGAAGAGGACGATCCGCAGATCACACCCAGTTTTCTGACGTGGGCACCTGGGGACTGTCCCACCCTCTTTTGAGAGAAGAACTGGATGTACAGGCGGAAAGACCGAGGTCTAGTCACCTCACACCCCTGGATCCAGTAGGAGGCACGGGCCTTCGCGCACAGTTAGCGAACACCTGGTTGTGATTAGGACCCTTAACCCCTGAGAGTGAGCCTAGAACAGGACCGAGGAAAAGACCGAGAGAAGATGGCTTTGTTACAGGCACCAGAGAGGTGTTCACGGACAGGCCCCGAGTCCGAGGGAAGGGCTATCCCCCACCTGGGTTCCCGACACGCTCATGTAAATGAACTTGAGTGACTCCAGATCACTGCACTGTGACAAAGTCAACTCATTAAAAAATTAAAGAGTGCACGTTGATTGAGTAAGTGAGGCAAGCACATCTATGCACTGGCTTATGAACACAGGCGGGCTCTCAGCTGGTCTGAAGAGCAAGGATGGTGGGTGGGGTTCTGCCGTGTACGCCCTCCTGTCTGTAAGGCCTTTAAATCCCTCTGCTAGATGCCCTGGTACAGATGGACTCTGAAGGCATCTGCTTTGTTACGGCTTTTCCACCATCGATGAGAAGTGCCTGGCAATCACATCCCGAGACTGCTGGCCTCTCTGTTTGGACCGTGGGATGAGATGAGACTGGACTTTGCCTTCCCCTCCTCCATGCTGCTTTAACAGCTCTAAGGCTATTTGTCGTCTCTGGTTAGTGAGACGCTGAACTGGGATTCTTCCTCTCTCTCACCTCCTGCCCGTTCCCCTGCTCTCCTGCACGCTTTAGGGAGAAGAGGTTTGAGCCCTTTGTTCTCAAGATAAGGTCCTGCTACAAGTGGCCTGCAAAGCTTTTCGGCTTTGTTTAATTTTCTTGTCTCAGTTTCCCTACTCCCCTTGTCCCGGAATTTTCCTAGCTTTTCAAAGTGTTAAAAGAAGACAAAACGTCAAACAAGAATACTATACCTGGCAAAACTGTCTTTAAAAGGAGGAAGAAATGAAGGCATTTCCAGACACACAAAAGCTACCAGGCCTGTCCTGGGAGAAACGGTAAAGGGAGTTCTACAGGTTGGAATGAAAGAACGCTGGCCAGGAAGCCGAATCCATAGGAAGAAACAAAGATCTTGTTTAAAGTAAATACATGGGCCTTGGTGTGGAACGCCACGCTTTGTTTTACATACGATTTCTAGACTGAAGCATCAAAAGGATTCGCCTCTGTGTTTGGACACAAAATGGACAAAGATGTGATTCTGGGATGTTAATAACGGACAAGGGTCGAGGAGCAGGGTCTTGACGTGTTACTGAAGTCACGTGGCGTACATCCCCATCTGCCCACGCGTGCTGGCCATCTTTTCTCCTAAACCCGTTCACGTATCAATTACAGCTATTGGAAAACCCATGTAAGAAGGTGGGGGGGGGGTGTCTACTTTCATTCTCTTATTCCGTGTTGGCCTCAGTCCAGCTCCCTGCGCCTGAACGGGTGTGCGTCTTTCTCGGCACCCTTGCTTTTACTCTTTGTGTGTCTGTGCGTGACACTTACTTAGGAGCTGCCTTGGTGATGTCATCTCAGCCAGTGAAGTAGCAACAAAAACGAGAGAAAACTGCCTATCCAGGTAATGCAACAACATATGCTGGAAGGTATTATTTTTGACAAAAACTGCACACAAGCTCCGATACTGTCGACTCTTTAAGGTAGGACCTTGTCATTTGTCTTCAGAGATTTCTCACTGCCTTGTGACCTGCACTGTGAGGTAGTCAATGAAGGTGTGTTTAAGTCTAGATCACAAGATACGGCATCCTTTATGGACCAGGAGTGCAAGTGTTTGCTCGGCAGAGTGAGTAAGGATAGATTCAGAGTTGGTGTTTTCAGATAGAGCGGGTCAGTGAGGTGTTGCTACCTGGCTCTTTAAACAACAAACACATCAACAACAGAACAACATTCCTCCCCCCACAAATGTGAAGGGAGAAATCTTCCCAAAATCTCTGAGAAATCAAGAAGGAGGTTCCCAATATATTCCTCTATCTACTCTACTGGGATTTATCTGTTACTTGTAATAATTATTGGGTTAACCAAAGCCAAAAAAATCATGAGTGATATAATCAGATTGATTCCCTTTCTTAGCAAGTCCCATTTCCCTTAACAGTCATCTACTAACCTATGGCCCCTGTGAACATACAGGCGAGGGATGGAGGGTAATGAAGCCCACAGTACCATGATCGTCCCTTCTGATGCCTAATGAGGCTGGCGCTGCGTCCTGCCAGGTTCTGCAGAGGCTCAAGCTGGCTGATTCCGTTAATCAGGACACTGATACATAACTCGGCTATTTTCTGCTGCTAACTGCCAGCCACAGATTTACCTTGATGAACGTCAATGCCTCTAAACAATGACTAAAAGGAACAAGGAACCAGCTAAATGGTGCCCTGAGTGTTCTTTATAAGCTGGTTCTCAGCCATTACGAGGGTGCATCAATATTGTATAGCAACCATTTGCCACCCTACAGCATTTTATCTTTCCAGGCTGCTCTCTCTGCTACGAGGGCTGTTCTTAATTGAGTGCTCAAAATCATTTTTATCCATTTCATTAAAGAATAACTCAAAATCAGTAGTTTTCTTGCTGGTTTTTATTTTCTCCCCTAAGACTAAGATGGCCAGGACAATTATTTGATTCGAACGTGTTGCTTGCATATGGTTGTTAAAGGCTTCTCCAATAGCGCATCACACAGATCAAACTGCATCTGGACGGGGGAGTGCTCATTTGAAAACGCCTGGGCTGTGTCTTGTCCACAGGAACCGGTTCTTCATGCCTCACACAAACGTAAATAAAGAGCCTGAAGGATGCACTTCGGCTCCAAGCTCAGCCCCTAGCCCTCTAATAAGGCTTGTGCTTTGCACAGTCTTCCCAATCTTGCGCTGTGCACACTTCGAGTTGAACTAGAAGTCACCCTCCACACCCCATGCCTTCTCCCAAAGCTATCCGCTCCGGTTACGCAGTAAATAAATTCACTGAAATGCAGTCAGCACCGCTCTGCTTTCTCCCAGGTCTGCTGGAGGCAGTGCTCTCAGGGCCAGCCCTCTCCAACCAGCTCGGATTGTTCAGGAAAGAGTGGCTCTCCTAAGTCACACCTGTTGTTTTCTTCTATTTCAGTAGCAAGCGGGGGTGTGGGTGGGATGGAAGTCAGGATATTAACCAGGATGAACTTCATACTTTCCCAGAAGCTTTAGAATCAAATAATCCTGACTTGCAATGCCCTCATATTCACCCTCCTCCCCGCTCTTACATCTGTGGGATGGGTCAGGGATAGACAAGAGAATACAATGTCCCACCTACACTTGCATTGGATTCGGGTCTCGATATAAATTAATTAGACCTTGAAGTTAAAGAAATAAATCATTTTAAAGATATCTTTGCTCTAAGTCTTTATTCTTGACACTTCGTAGATGGTGCTTTAAAATATTTTGCATCGATAAATAAGAGTATGTGAATAAAAGGTGTGGCCCTGGCCTAGTGACTCCGTTTGTTGGAGAGTCATCCCATACACCAAGGGGTTGCAGGTTGATTCCTGGTCAGGGCACATGCCAAGGTTGTGGGTTCAATCCCCAGTTAGGGCGCATACAGGAGGCAACTGACTGATGTTTCTCTTATATTTCTCTCTCTTTCCCTTACTCTCTCTCTCTCTCAAATCAGTAAACATATCCTCGGGCAAGGATTAGAAAAAAAGTTGGTGTGTAAATGTATGTATATTTGTGTGTGTTCTTTCCTCTTGAACATTTGCCACTAAATTAGTGAGCATTGTATTTACATTGGTGAAATACTCTTTACTCATAGAGGTAAATTTCAGCTTTCCACCTACGTGGTATAAAAATGAAATGTATTGCCCTTACATGTCAGGTGGTCATATGATGAGCAATGCACTTTGACAATTTTTATATAATGCAACAGGGCTAACACACATGAACACAATACTTCTCTTTCACACATAAGGCGACTTATCAAAGTGCTTTCATACTTGAGTTCAGCTGTCCTAAGCGAGTTCGGTATCCTGTGGGATACTTCCATGTGCCGCCTCCCGTGGGCGTCCCGGCGTGGGTGGCCAGCCCTTCTTCTACCACATCTACCTTTTACTTCCACTGTGGCTACACCCACTCCTCATGTCACCCTCCAGGCCCGGTTCCCTCTACTCTTTTCCTGTCTTCCCTCTTCTCCCTTCCCCGTTGACTTGCAATCATCCTCCATCACCACACCATCCTTTTGCTACTATTTCCAACTACTCTGCCCCATTATTCTATCACAGCATTCACCTGGAAAAACTCGGTCCTCGAGCAACCGTAAGGCGGTCAGCCTGTTGGTTTCCCTGGAACTGAGGGTTTTCCCCAAACACGAGCCTGTCAGTGCTGAACTGGGAAAGTGCCAGGCAATGTGGATACTTGGTCACCCTGAAGGCAATTGTCCATTGCTCCCATTCTCTGCGTCTCACACATTTTCCTCTGTGGCCCAGCTCCCTCCTGGGAATTCTTGCTGCTCCTCGTTCTCCAGAGCAAATCTGGTGGGGGCTGGGATGATGTCTTTCTTGGGCTGCCAGTCTCCACAGGCCTTCTCCTGATGTAGTCTGGGAGCCGAGCATTGCCTTGCATTCTATAACTGAATGTAAACGCTAGTAAGTTTCTTTTTTATGTGACTTGGGGGTGTTACTTGTGTCTGCTTTCTGAGGTTGTACAGGAAATTTCAACAGAAACTGGGCGAAGGGGCCCGTGGTCAAGTGCCGGGCACAGAACGTGCCCAAAATTTAGTGAGTGTCGGGTCCGCTTGCCTCTGCTCAGCACCCTGTGCCCGTAGTAACCACAGCGTTTTCCCAGCTAGTCCTAACTCTCCAGCCGTTGTCCTTGTCCCCATGCCTCTCTCCTCAGTTTAATGTCAGTTAGCGGGAGACCATCTGAGATTCAGCTTACATGAGGGGAGACCCTCAAGGATGAATCTGTAAAACAGCACCAACCCCCATGAGCATGGAAGTTGTCCCACCACCTTTTTTTTAAAATCTTGTTTCTTCCTGTTGAACTCAGCAGGCAGCTGAACTTTCGAACCTTTCAAAGTCCCAGCGTTTTGGATTCCCTTTATTTTACCTATTCTCTCAGCAAGGTTTGCCTACCTGCACCTCTTCCTTTTGATGCCTCCCTAAAAGCAGCGTTAGACCATATTTTGACACTTTCTGCCCCCTTCCCTGCACTAGACTTCAGTAGGCATGCGGGTTGCTTTCAAGTTTTTATAGGTGAAATTTTATCAGATGACCTGCCACTGCATACAGAACGACCCTCTTTCCGCCCTACAGCAATTGCCACGCCGTCCTCCTGACCCGAGGCGATTTTTACTTTGCAGCACTTGGGTTCAAGGTACCCATTTGTGCAAAGACAGAACGCAGTGAAAAATACCAAGTGGTCATTTCTGTCACAGTTGTGTACAAAGGCCTGCTTTAAAAATGGTATCTTTTTATGTTAAATCATATGTATTTCCCTTCACATCATTGTTGTACAGAGATAAAGCTGCATGGAAGCCGCTACTTTATTTCTTAATTGAATGTATTGGGGTGACATTGGTTAATAACATTATACAGGTTTCAGGGGTACAGTTCTATGATACATCACCTGTTTATTGCATCATGCTTTCACCACCCAAAGTCAAGTCTCCTTCATCACCATGTACCCCCACTTTGCCCTCTTCTACATACCTCTAACCCCCGCCCCTCTGGCAATCACCAAACCACCATGTTGCTGTCTGTGCTTGTGTGCTTTTTCCATCCCTTCACCTTTTCCCCAGACTCCCACACCCCACCCCACCCCCCAACAGCTGTCAGTCTGTTCTCTGTATCTATGACTCTGTTTCTATTTTGTTTGTTAGTTTACTTTGTTCACTAGATTCCACACATACATAAGATCACATGGTACTTGTCTTTCTCTGACTGGCTTATTTCACTTAGCCTAGTGCCCTCCAGGTCCATCTATGCTGTCACAAAAGGTAAGATTTCCTTTTTTATGGCAAAGTGGTATTCCATTGTGTAAATGTACCACAGCTTTTTATCCTCTCACCTAGTACTGAGGGGCACCTGGGCTGCTTCCAAATCTTGGCTGTTATAAATAATGCTGCTATGAACATAGGGGAGCGTATGTTCTTTAGAATTGGTGTTTCGGGTTTCTTCAGATATGTGGCCAGAAGTAGAATCGCTGGGTCATAAGGCAGTCCCATTTTTAATCTTTGAGGACCCTCCAATCTGTTCTCCACAGTGGCTGCACCCGTCTGCATTCCCACCAGCAGTGCACGAGGGTAACCTTTTCTCCACATCCTCACCAGCATTTGTTTGTTGATTTATTGATGGTAGCCATTCTGACAGGTGTGAGGTGGTATCTCATTGTCGTTTTAATTTGCATCTCTCTGATGATTAGTGACTTTGAGCATCTTTTCATATGTCTGTTGGCCTCCTGTATGTCCTCTTTGGAGAAGTGTCTATTCAGGTCCTTTGCGGTTTCTTAATTGGATTGTTTTCTTGGTGTTGAGTTGTATAAATTTTTTTATAAATCTTGGGTATTAACCCCTTATCAGAAGTTTATTTATTTGTTTATTTGAAGTTTATTGTCTTGGAGTCTATACAAATAGAGGACAAATAATATCACTGAAAAAAGCCACCTATATCTGAAAAGTTATCTCATTTATGGTCTCTGTTTGCCATGGACAAATGTGATGACAATCTAATTTGTGCCTTTGTTAGTTTTATTTTATTTTTTAATGTATTTTTTATTGATTTAAGAGAGGAAGGGAAAGGGAGAGAGGGATAGAAACATTAATGATGAGAAAGAATCATCAATCGGCTGCCTCCTACACGCCCCACACTGGGGATCCAGCCTGCAACCCAGGCATGTGACCTGACCGGGAATGGAACTGTGACCTCCTGGTTCATAGGTTGATGCTCAAACACTGAGCCACGCCAGCTGGGCTATCCATTTCTTCTCTACCCTTAGATAGACGTTTGGATAAAGACTATGTGGACCTTATACACAATGGAATTCTACTCAGCCATAAGGAGAGATGAAATACTGCCCTGTGACAACATGCATGGACCCTGAGAATCTCATAAAAAGAAAAAGAAGCCACTCAGAAAAGTCAGGAATCACATGATTTATATGTTGGATATCAGATGGAAATTCATAGACACAGACAGCCGATGGTGGTTACAGAGGGAAGGAGGGGAGGCGAGTGGAGGATAAGGGGACCAAATATATGGTGACAAAAGATGATTTGACTTTAGGTTGTGGGCACACAATGCATCGTATATCACAGAAATGTACACTTGAAACCTACATAATCTTATTGACCCAGGTGACCTCAATATACTTAATTAAAAATACATTAAAAGAGAGAAAACACTATTATTCATTGGCAGCAAAACTTTGCTTTTTAAAAATAAAATCTCATTTCATAGAAAAAGAAAGACCCATAGAACCAACTCTAAGACACCTCACAGCGGGCATCATTTAAAACGGGGCCCAGCCTGCCCTGGGAGTAAGAGGAACAATTCCCCAAAGAACCTATTAGTTGCCAGCAATGCAGTCCCGGTCAGGAATGTCAGCTGGCTTTCCACCGGCTCCTTCCCAGGAGCCCTTGGGAGAACAAGGGCCGCCCCAGTAACGGGGCGATCATCAATACCAGTCTCCTTCCCCGACTGGCGCTGGATCTATGAGAGTTCACAACGGTCACGTTTGACAGAGCATCTCACCTGGTCTGACTCAGAAGTCATTGAATTTGATTTGTGCCCCGAGACACACGACTATACATACTTCGGTTGCTACGGCACCGGCTAAAACCACAAAGAAATGAGATGCTGGGAGCGAGACGATGGAAGTGCAAACAGAGACCAGGTGAGCCGACCTCGCCTTGTGTTGACTGCACAGCACAGGGGTCCGGGAGAGGGAGGAGGAGGAAGAGTGTGGGTGAAGGGACTTCCATAAGCAGGAGGGAGCTTACCTTTAAGGGAATCCGGGACGTTGGGGACCAACTGGAATGACTGGCCATACTTCTGCCCTAAAGAAACCTGCGTAAGGATTCCCTCGTAACCTGGCGCACCGAGAGGAAGAAAGTCACAGTGGCCTGCGGTTTGATGATGGTCTCAGCACTCAGGGACACAGTCATGGCAGAATATTTGAAAACGTAGAAAGGTCAGAGAAGACAAAGCCACAAGTGTCCTCACGCCTAACCAATACCCGCTGCTCACGCGTGGGGGTGGGGCGGAACCGGGTTTTGTGCCCGGGTGTCAGCACTGAGACAGGCTTGCACAGTGTGTGGCATTTACATTCTGCTCTTGTAACTTGGCGTTTTATTGAAATAATTTTTATAAAACTTAAAAATGCGCATGTATATGGGCTCCATAAGATAAAAGAAGATGGCGTTTTAGTACTTATTTAATCAATACTCTACTTTTGGACAAAGATTATTTTTTATATTTTGTTATTGTTTTTTAAAACGTGAGTCCCAACATGCTTAGAGATCGTTATTATTTATTTAATCAATAATCGGTTTTTGGACAAAGGAAAGCTCCAGGGAATTAAATCTTTTAAGGGAAAAAAAGCCCGTTCCTGGCACCTCCCAGTCTCTCGGCACCAAACCTTCCCGCAGGGTCCCCCCTCTCAAAGCACCTGCCTCCTCTGAGCTCCACAGACGCAGCCCCGCTTCTGTACCCCAGCGAGTCCCCAGGAGCGACCACCTCAGGGTTCCTGCCCTGCACGCTGCACCTCAGCCAACCCCAGGCACCAGAGGGCAAGGCTTCTAATGCCCAGGAATTCCAATGCCGGTTCCAACATCCCAATTCTCAGAAAGCTGCCCCAAGGAGTGGCCGTGGCTGCCAGCCCCAGACCCCAGCGGTGAGCCCGGCGTGTCCCCCTGGGCCTCCGTGCAATAATGCCCGGCGTGAGTGCAACAGATGCCTTTTACTTTCTCAGCACGTCATCCAGTTTACCTCCCAGCCTGCTCGATGCGGCAAACAACCTGCCAGAGACAGAGCAGCCGAAGCCCCACGTGGGAATGTAATTCTCAAGTGGTCACACGCCCGGAGTGCTTCAGAACAGGGTCTGCTCACAGCCGCAGACCAACACCAGAGAGGTGCGGGCTCAGCCATCACTGTCAGCTCCTCCCCGTCCCGCCCGCTCTCTGCCCATGACGACAAGAGATGGGAACCAGGGGTCGAATTAGACACCTGGGAGATGAGAGCAGCGCACAGGATCTAAACCAGGGTTCCTCAAACTTTTCAAACAGGGGGCCAGTTCACTGTCCCTCAGACCGTTGGAGGGCCGGACTATAGTTTAAAAAAAAAACTATGAACAAATTCCTATGCACACTGCACATATCTTATTTTGAAGTAAAAAAACAAAACAGCGAAAACACCCGCATGTGGCCCACGGGCCGTAGTTTGAGGACGCCTGATCTAAACCATGGGACAGGGGCATCTGGAAATGACCGCAGTTACATGCTCAGATGTCGTCGGGCACATGAGACAGCACCCGCTAACAAGAAGAGCGTTTTCTCATCGGCCGAGGGCCCTGGTTAGTTAATGGTGATCGCTGTGACCGTTCTTGAGACGCCACTCACGGATTGAATGACAGAGATGCTTAAACTTCTGTGCCCTAGACAACCCTTTTCATCAAGCCAAACTCTGCAGAGATGGACAAAAGGAAGTTCCGTTATCTAACTTTGGGATGGAGAGAATCCCCAGGCCATTCACCTCGACCCCAAACAAAGCTGGTTGAAAATCCGCTTATGCGACAGCATTCGGGACAGACTTGGCAGCAGGCCAGACGTGGGACACTGTCTGTGCTCATTTTGGCAGCCCCGCACTACTGCTAAGCGGCGACAGGAGGTAACGGTGGGAAGGGGGTCCCTGGTGGGATCCGTAGGAACACCCTTGGCTCCACACACACGTTCCGGGAAGGACGCATTCAGGAGTCTGTGGTTGCCACATTCCAAAACCACCGTTCACATGAACATTGTGGGCCATGCTAATGGCGGGTGAGGGATGGTCCTTCTTCCACGCCAGGGGCACGCGGACTACATGCCAGGAAGCCTAGAACCCACAGGGGGAATGCTTCCTGCCGGAGAACAAAGGGATGGCGCCCCGCAGCCTCATCCAGATGTCTCCCCGAGTCCAGCTGAGTATGAAGTCCCTTCCCTTACGGAGGTCAGCATGTTTGTCTGACATTGTCATGGTGAATATACTCATTGAAGTAAGAGTCCTTGGACACCCTGCCCCCAGCTTTAAATCAATGCCTGCCTTCATTTTAAGCATCGGGAGGAGGAGGCGTCAGAGCGCTGGACCACGGCTGGGGCCCACAGGGCGAAGGGGCCTTTGTCCCTGGTGGTTCTCTGCAGCCTTTGGGGGCATCGAGGTTCTTCTGTGTCACCTCGTGTGAAGACTAGGTAAACAGAGCAGCGGCGGCTTCGAGTACAAAGCGGCTACAGGACAAACGCACCGATCACGAAGCCCTGAGCCGGGGAGGCCCGGCAGAAGGTGTGTTTCCATGAGCTGTTTGCTCTCACGGGGCCGCTCAGCTGCACGAACGGACCCCAGGGCCTCGCTGAGGCAGGCGTCCGATCCCCACGAGCAAAAGCAAAAGGAGCCGCGAACTCCCCACCTCAGGAAACCCGACGGGCGTAGAGTCCTGCTGCCGGGCCCAGCATGGCCGCAGTGCGCAGCCCGAGGCGGTGGGTGTGGGGGCTCGGGGCCTGGGTTTCTGCATTTCTAACGACTTTGCAGGTGATGCTGGTGATGCTCACGCATGGACCACACTCTGAGCAGCACGGCTGTGGGGGCGGGAAGCTGACTCAGAACCGGCCATTCCATGAGCAGCTCCAGCGGGTGAATGGGTTTTAGGAGAAAACCCTCCAGCCTGGTCCTCACCTCCCAAGGCAGCTGCTGGCTCTTGCAACAATCTGCTTCCTGGCAGTCCGACGGCACCGCCTTCCTGCTCCTCAAAGTCCCCGCCTCACGGCCCCCACCACGGGCATCGCTCACGTCAAAGGCACCTCAGGGTTAGAATGTCCAGTTTGAACTAAGTTCAACTTCAAGTGAAGAGTCCATCAGGCGGCGCAAGTCATTCCTTCAGGAGTGTGAGGCCACCCTCCAGACGTGCAGGAACGTCTAATGCTGCGAACCAGTTCTACGGGCGGTCACTTGGAGAAGCACCATCTTGTTGGTGACATTCCAAAAGGCAGGGAGAGAGGTCCCCGGTCCGAAGCCAGAGCTGAAAAGGGCTGCGTGGACAGTGACTTACAGGAGCAAAAAGCCACCCGTGAAAAGGCGGGCCACGCTTTTCCCGTGAAGGGGCTGTGCTTGATCGCGGTGAATCAGACTAAGTTCACACCCTTGAGAAGTTTGTAATCAAAGACCAAAAAGGGTAGAGCCATTGTCTTTTCTGCCCCTCCGGGGGAAAAAAAAAAGGTTAAATGCTCTGTCAAGGAGAACATCTCTGACCAGCAAAGGGGGGTTTGCACGAAAGCAAAGCCAGACTGACTGGCTGTGCATTGAGATCAGCAAGTACCATTGTATTCATTGCTCCTCTGATCTTCCTCACTGATTCCAACCAGCAAAACTAGACTGCCTGGAAGCAAATACCCTATTTGCTAAGAAAACAATCATGGAGGGGGTGCTTCTGGAATCATGGGGGGTCCTTATGAAACACATCTGGACCCCATCACCTTCAATTGCTTTAAAGATGAACTTGGGCCCTAACCTGTTTGGCTCAGTAGTTGAGCATTGACCTATAAACCAGGAGTTCATGGTTCAATTCTGGTCAAGGGCACATGTCCAGGTTGCGGGCTCAATCCCCAGTGTGGGACGTGCAGAAGGCAGCCGATCAATGACTCTCTCTCATCATTAATGTTTCTATCTCCCTCTCCCTTCCTCTCTGAAATCAATACAATTTTTTTTTTTTTAAAGATGAACTTGGGTGAAAACATCAGGCAACTCATACAAGTAAGGGACCGTGACTCCTAGATAATAAGTTCTGCGCCTGCACCGGCAGCTCTGGCTGAGCTGGGAGGTGTAGAGGCGTGGGGCGTAGCCGGTCCCCGGCTGCAATGCTCCCGTGCATCGCGTGGAACAGAGCTGGTGAGGTGAGTGGGCTAAGACGGGAGGCACCTCATCCCAGTAATGATCTAGACACTGTCATGAGATCCCATTATGGAGGGAAAAATGATTTCCAACCTCCAGACATTGTAAACAATATTTAATGGAAACAAACTGACAGTGCAAGAGAAAACACATTTCATTTAGCTTAACACGGAGCCCTGACCCTATGTATACTTCATTGAATCAATTTTTATCGAGAGAAATATGCGGTGATCATGGGTCTTTATGAAACAGTATATGTCCCCCTGGAAACTGGCAGCTATAACAAGTGGGCAAATGATCACCTAAAAATGTAAAAGAAATGCTCTTAAGGAAATACATGAAATGAATCTCATCAGTGTACAAACATTTCTCTTCTCTCTCCATGCCCAACCCGCACAGGTATTATTACCCAATTACATCTCCTCCATTTCTCCCCTGACTCTCCTAAAAGAACTCTAGTTTAGATGAAGACAGCTCATTCGACAGGTTTCAATGTATTTATTTTATATACTAAAATACTTTAGGTTGGTGTTACAAATAATACTTATAGAATACCGTATATGCAAGAGTCTAATAACCTTTGCGTGCCCAATAAACATGATATGAAATGCCATTAGCATGGAGACCTGGCCCCACCCTCTCCTTACACCCCTGAGGATTATCATTGTCATTTGCACGGAGCTGGATGGACGTCCAGACTGCACCCCTGCTGTGGTTTGGCTTCTTGTCTCTCATTTAAGAAAATGAAATGAGAACACGACGAGCTAGGATGCGGAGGGGGCCACCTTTGCTTCACTGACCTAGCCATGTATCTGATGATAATGAACTACTTGCCTGGACTTTATTAAATCCCCTGCGTTGTGTTGTCTCTGGTTCTTTCACCCTTTGACCCATGACCCCCAATTTAATTCTCAGGTGCTCACGTCTTCTCTGTGTAACCCCTGCTTTTGAGGACTGTTCTCTCTGGATTTTGGCCCCATTGCTTGCCCCATGTTTAACCGAATCTCGTTTGCCTGCCTTTCTTTGCCTCATTGCTTTTCTTGACCTTGACTTCCATCACCTGCTGAGCTCAAGGACTCCTCTAAGTCTCCACGCCCTGGTTTGGCCACCAGTTCTGCCCAGTCTGTCCCCCACATCAGCCTTATCCCCATGGCAGGCACCTTGCCTTTGTACCCACGTTACCCACGCCACTGATGAATGGAAAACCTTGGAATACATCTCAGCAAGGAGCTCACGTGGCAAAGACTTTGTGATTAAAAGTAATTGAATGGCAGATTGTATTGGAGGCATAAAGCGTGGAAGCAGGAAGTTCACCGCTTGCTTCATTTCTACTCTGAAGAAGCCCAGTTCATCTGCTTCTGAAATCCACCTGTTCTGCTGACTCAGGAGGGTGAGCAATAGTTTCCTTCCTACATAAAAACTAATGCTGGGAATCTGTGCCTGCAACTCGTTCAGAAGCGCATCACATTAAGTCAAGGCGGTGGGGTTCTGATGATTAAATTAGCGCCCAGTAGCCATTGGTGGAATTTGCTGGACCTTTCGATAAAGCCTAGCAGGTCCGTATGAGTGTCTCTGATGCAGAGGGCAGACGTGAGCATCCTCTCTGGAAGACGGCGTGTTCCTGCCGGGCGAATTGCTCACCTTCCGCGGGGAGCAGCTTCGGCAGTGAGCTTGAAAAGCATTTCTAGTTCCATGTGGCACTAAATTTTTATTACAGAAGAGATAAGGGGAGTTTTTATCTCCTTTCAGAAAAGTCTATTAGGGACTCAGCGCTATGATTAGAGGGATGGTGACTTCCATCTTTTGAATATAAAAGGAGAGGAAGGCAGCCTTGGGCATAATCACTGCTTCGCAGCTTTGGTTCAACAGGAAGCGCAGCTCTGGGCTCAGGAAAGAAAAAAAGCTTTGATCTCTTCTCCCTGATCAGACTTCTGGGTGTCCCATGGACTCCCTCGCCTCGGTGCACAAACCAGACAGGAGGCTTGCGGAGACAAGGGAGGATAGCAGGGAGCACCACATCCATGTCTCAGACCCAGGAAGGGGCGTGTTTCTATCGCCGCTGCCTGCACGCTCCCCTCCTGAGCGTTCCCGGGGGATGGATGGCGTCTCCCAGGCCTGTTTATGAAGAATGTGACCCCTGCTACCTGGAAAGCAGAGCCTCGATGTCATCCCTTCACCGCCAATTAGTTTCGTATTCTATAATATTGGAAAATGTACTGGTTCCCCGTTTATAAATGAGCACCGAGAATGAGAAGACCATTCCTAGGAGAACAGAAGAGGAAAGAATTCAGGGCCCAGGGCGAGTCCCGCGAATTCCCTCTTCATCAGGTGGGAAGAGCTGTGCTAGTTTAATCCCATGTATCATGGGTACCATTGAGCAACAGCCTTTTGGATCTACACTAAAAAGATGTTATCCTCCGTAAGAAACAGTGTGCTGAATGCAATAATGCAGCTGATCATTAGGACAATTTTGAGGCTTACCTGCCAACCTCATCTTTCCTTAACACGTCATTGTGAGGAGCAGTCAAGGTGTGTGACAATGAGGTGCTATGACATCCATAGGCCTAGCGTTCAGAGGGTAGGCGTCCAATCATATCTGTCAAAAGTGCCCCCAATGCCTAATCCAAGGGCAGAGACCCGATGGGTGTGAGCTTATATGCGGACTGAGGAGTTAATCCATTACTAACTCTTTATGTTCTGGTTGAAAGAGGCGAACCGTTGAACCTGTGACTGGGGAGAAATGACTTGCTTTCTCCCTTAAGCTGCAGCAAGTTGTCCAAGTGGAACCGAGAGAGTTTGAAGAAGCTTTTAGGTTTTCGGTGCATATGTTCCCGAAAGCCCGGCTCCAGATGGCGTGCCTGCTATTTTGGTGGGTGAGGAAACCACCAGCAAAGAAATGTTATGGCCTCCAGCTCTGCTCCGTTCCCGTCCTTGTTTATTTGTTCTTGTTTGTGATTGTTTTATCAATACAAAATTAATTCATCTGCACTGTATAAATAAGCACACACAGAAAAGCAATAGTAAGAAGATAAAGTCACCCACAAGCCCATCTACAAGGCGCTCTCTCTGCAATTTATTATAATATGCCAAGTCCTCTTTCTATATGTTATCATTTGATTTTTTTTTTCAGAACGACGTCATATAGGGCACAGTGTTTTTAAATGTGCCTTTTATACAGCAGATAACCATGTTAGGAAATATCTCTCGACAGCATAATTTTAATTCACTACCTAATATTCCTTGGGTAAGTGGGCTGTTATTTTTTAAAATTCCTTTTGATAGACACTGAAGTTACATTGATTTTCTGATACCACCACAGCTTAACACCCCGACTAATTTGCAGGGCATGACATGGCCCTGGGTCACCTCAGCCACACAGCACACGGCAAAATCTAACCCTACAAACCCATGATAGACACTAAAGTTATATTGATTTTCATGAGGACCAAGGGCTGTCTACAGGGAAGAAACTGAGTTGAATAAGTGGATCCGGGATAAGGAAGCAGCTGTCTTTCTTCTCTCCTCACAAAAAAGGTGTGTTTTCCCCCGTTTTCATCATTAAGCTAATCCACTGGAAATGTAATGTGTTCTGTATTTCAAGTATCGAAAAATGACCTTTCCAGTTGTCCACACACAGCTGCCACGGTGAGAAACAGAGATTAGCGTTGCTCCTCAATGTGGCGTGAGCCGGAGGGTGCCAGAGCTGCCAGGTGAGGTGCATCCTGTCCAGGAGACACAGGGCAGCTGCTTTGTCCGTTTGCGGAAAGACGAGTGCACCGGAACATGCCCCCCGGAATCAGCACCGACATGTTTCCCGTGGGTTTTGATTACCGTCAGTAACGGTCTGTCCACCCCAGGTAGGTCATCGCTCCGGTGCTCGCTGTGTTTCCTGAGAGATGAATTGTCATCCAAGACTCTACCTGAGTGAGAACCTGCCCCTGGGAACCTGCACCCCCTGGCACCTCCTGGGATGCTGCACACCACAGCTCACTGAGGATCCTGCACATCTGGGCACCTTCACATCATAGAACCTGGGAACCTCACACCACAGCTCACCTGGGAACCTCACACCACAGCTCACCTGGGAACCTGACATCATAGCTCACCTGGGAACCTCACACCACAGCTCACCTGGGAACCTCACACCACAGCTCACCTGGGAACCTCACACCACAGCTCACCTGAGAACCTGACACCACAGCTCACCTGGGAACCTCACACCGCAGCTCACCTGGGAACTCACACCACAGCTCACCTGGGAACCTCACACCACAGCTCACCTGGGAACCTGACACCACAGCTCACCTGGGAACCTCACACCGCAGCTCACCTGGGAACCTCACACCACAGCTCACCTGGGAACCTCACACCACAGCTCACCTGGGAACCTGACCCCTTAGCTCACCCGGGAACCTGACACCACAGCTCACCTGGGAACCTCACACCGCAGCTCACCTGGGAACCTCACACCACAGCTCACCTGGGAACCTCACACCGCAGCTCACCTGGGAACCTCACACCACAGCTCACCTGGGAACCTCACACCACAGCTCACCCGGGAACCTGACACCACAGCTCACCTGGGAACCTCACACCACAGCTCACCTGGGAACCTCACACCTTAGCTCACCTGGGAACCTGACACCACAGCTCACCTGGGAACCTGACACCACAGCTCACCTGGGAACCTCACACCGCAGCTCACCTGGGAACCTGACCCCTTAGCTCACCTGGGAACCTCACACCACAGCTCACCCAGGAACCTCACACCATAGCTCACCTGGGAACCTCACACCACAGCTCACCTGGGAACCTCACACCACAGCTCACCTGGGAACCTCACACCACAGCTCACCTGGGAACCTCACACCACAGCTCACCCGGGAACCTCACACCGCAGCTCACCTGGGAACCTCACACCACAGCTCACCTGGGAACCTCACACCTTAGCTCACCTGGGAACCTGACACCACAGCTCACCTGGGAACCTGACACCACAGCTCACCTGGGAACCTCACACCACAGCTCACCCAGGAACCTCACACCATAGCTCACCTGGGAACCTCACACCACAGCTCACCTGGGAACCTCACACCACAGCTCACCTGGGAACCTCACACCACAGCTCACCTGGGAACCTCACACCACAGCTCACCCGGGAACCTCACACCGCAGCTCACCTGGGAACCTCACACCACAGCTCACCTGGGAACCTCACACCTTAGCTCACCTGGGAACCTGACACCACAGCTCACCTGGGAACCTGACACCACAGCTCACCTGGGAACCTCACACCACAGCTCACCCAGGAACCTGACACCACAGCTCACCTGGGAACCTGACACCACAGCTCACCTGGGAACCTCACACCACAGCTCACCTGGGAACCTGACCCCTTAGCTCACCCGGGAACCTGACACCACAGCTCACCTGGGAACCTCACACCGCAGCTCACCTGGGAACCTCACACCACAGCTCACCTGGGAACCTCACACCACAGCTCACCTGGGAACCTGACCCCTTAGCTCACCCGGGAACCTGACACCACAGCTCACCTGGGAACCTCACACCACAGCTCACCTGGGAACCTCACACCTTAGCTCACCTGGGAACCTGACACCACAGCTCACCTGGGAACCTGACACCACAGCTCACCTGGGAACCTCACACCGCAGCTCACCTGGGAACCTCACACCACAGCTCACCTGGGAACCTCACACCACAGCTCACCTGGGAACCTCACACCACAGCTCACCTGGGAACCTCACACCACAGCTCACCTGGGAACCTCACACCACAGCTCACCTGGGAACCTGACCCCTTAGCTCACCCGGGAACCTGACACCACAGCTCACCTGGGAACCTCACACCACAGCTCACCTGGGAACCTGACCCCTTAGCTCACCCGGGAACCTGACACCACAGCTCACCTGGGAACCTCACACCGCAGCTCACCTGGGAACCTCACACCACAGCTCACCTGGGAACCTCACACCACAGCTCACCCGGGAACCTCACACCGCAGCTCACCTGGGAACCTCACACCACAGCTCACCTGGGAACCTCACACCTTAGCTCACCTGGGAACCTGACACCACAGCTCACCTGGGAACCTGACACCACAGCTCACCTGGGAACCTCACACCACAGCTCACCCAGGAACCTGACACCACAGCTCACCTGGGAACCTGACACCACAGCTCACCTGGGAACCTCACACCACAGCTCACCTGGGAACCTCACACCGCAGCTCACCTGGGAACCTCACACCGCAGCTCACCTGGGAACCTGACACCACAGCTCACCTGGGAACCTGACATCATAGCTCACCTGGGAACCTCACACCACAGCTCACCTGGGAACCTCACACCACAGCTCACCTGGGAACCTGACACCACAGCTCACCTGGGAACCTGACATCATAGCTCACCTGGGAACCTCACACCGCAGCTCACCTGGGAACCTGACCCCTTAGCTCACCTGGGAACCTGACCCCTTAGCTCACCTGGAAGCTGCGACCACAGCAGGTAGCATTTCTAAGCCCTTGCATCTTCTCAGACTATTGCATCAGCTTCGGCAGAATGCAGACACGAGTCAGCTCTACAGATGCCTGAACCTTTGGTACCTGTCCTAGTTCTAAACTAAAAAGGGCTGAAATGGCAGAGATCCCTGCGACACCCACTGAGGAGCGAGGAGGCTTTCTATGGTATGTGCCTGTCTGTCCCTCCACTAGACAGCGATGATCTCAGTGAAGGGCCAGGGTGCCCTGTCTTTGTCCACAGCTCAGACCTGTGTCTGCACCACGCCTGTGTGTGTGTGTGTGTGTGTGTGTGTGAGAGAGAGAGAGAGAGAGAGAGAGAGAGAGAGAGAGCGCTTGGGGAGCTGGGGGACTGAGGAGTGGAGAGGAGCAGCGTGAGTGTGATTGCCCTTGATCTGGAAGCTTCTGGTGAGACGTGTATGTGTGTGAAGGCACGGAAGGAGGGTAATTAAATGTCCAATGCAATTTAGCGCCATGCCTTTCCTGCTGTTTTTCCGCGTTTGCTCTCAGAATTAGCGCCTGTATTCGGCCCGCGCCCGGTGCTAAGCCTCTCTGATGGTTTGGCAGGTTCTCTGATGAAGTGCCAGGTGCGCAGGCACCAGAATGAGGACCGCCAGCTTGTATCCACTCACATCTTCAAGCCGACACAGACCGGCGTTCACTCCTTACGGGCGAATTCTCAGCGCGTGTGTGCCAGAGGGCCAGCGGCACTGCCTGAACGGAGGGCAGTTAATGAGACGTTATCACGCGCCCAGACACAACATATCTGGCTGGAAAGCGAATCTGGCCATGGACTCAATTTGAAACTGTGTCGCTGCCACCTACACCGCTTTCTCCTGACATGCGTGCCTTGTTCACACCCCTCCACCACAAACACAGAAACCTCTCCACCCTCAGCCCCTGTCACCATTACCCAGAGCGCCGGCGCCCAGCCCCAGCCCCTCTGCCTGCTCCCCGGGGCGCCTCTTCCTGGACAAGTCTCCCAGGACCCTGATCCAGGAGAGGGGAACCCAGCAGGCAGGTGTCTATGCTCAGGCCCCTGCCTGGAGGCCGCTGCCCGTATTGCGCCAGGAAGGAAACGTGTTTACCGATGTGTCCTTACAGGCCGGGCCTCCAGCCGCAGGCCCAGGGCTGTGACTATGGACCCCTGTCGGAGCCCTGCTCCTGCCGGGCAAGGTCCGGGCTTCTGCTGTTTCTTCACGTGATGAGTGACAAACGATGAACCGCAGGGGGTGGGCTGTTGAGATTGCTCTTCTCTTCGGATCTGCAGACTAGTTACTGGTTTCCTACTTTCTTCGCTGGCACCTGACAAATCTGTTCATATTTACTTCATTTTTCTAATTCCCAGAAAGGAGATCTGGTCCTGGAAATTACTGCTCAGAAGAGCAACTCCAAGCAAACGACACTCCCCGTAGCATCGTCATGTGCTATTTCCTGCCTCAGCCACATGTCACGTGCTATTTCCTGCCTCAGCCACACGCTGAAGGGCACCGGGCTCTGCTCCCAGGAGCGCGGGGGAGCAACGAACCCCAGAGGGGTCCAGTGACGGCTCTGCCATGTCCACAGCGTCAGAGGCGCCCGTGGATCTGAATTCCGAAGCAGATGCTGGGCTCCCTGCGCTCAGCTGTTCGCTGGCTGAAGGAAGGGGCTCACCTGAGCGGGGGAGAGAAACAGCCACCTTCACGCACTGCCTTTGACCCTGCCCCTCCCAGGAGGCATCCAGACCCCACGGCAGGTCCCAGGGAGACCATCCGGGGCAGGTAGCCCATTATAAACAGAATAAATATGCATTAACAGCCAGTCACAGCCAAAGAGGGCCTCGGGGCTCCAGGCAGGAGAGAGCGCGGGTTAAAATGTACAATTCCAGACCCTGTGCTGGTTATAAGACAGAGAGCTAACACACAGGAAAACGCCACGAAAGTAAAGGATGACACAATACCCCTCAGACAAGAGCTTTACAGAAACTAAATAAAACTTCAAGGAATAATGCCCAACTCGACAGGAAAGGAGAATTATATAATGATAAAAAATACTTAAGAGAATTTAGCATCTATCTCTAACATAGATAGAGGTGAATAAAAGAATAAGCAAGATTGAACTAAAAGCAACAGGAGCTATATTTTTAAAAGCCACTAAGAATTTTAGAAAATTAACTCTATAAGATCTGAAATAGGTGACAACTCATCTCAAAGAATGACATACTAAAAATCAGATCTCTGACCCAAAGTACAGTTACTTAAATTAGATCAAGACCCAGAAAGAAAGCAAATATTTGATAATTAATTAACAATTTGTATAACTCAGAGATTAAAGATGTACATCCAGTTAAATAAATATTTACACATACACATATTTAAGGCTACAAATTTACCTCAAATTACTGTCAGAGCTGCAACCATGTCTGAAAATTAATTTGCTTAAGAAGTTGAGATGGGAAGTTACCAACAAAATTAACTAATTAAAAGCAATGGGAAGAAAATAATAATCAAAACAGAATCCAATAAGAGGAAAACAAGCAGTGAGTAGGATTAATCAACAAAGATAAAAATGCAAATTTGATCAATATGTCCCTAAAATATACAAACTGTTGTTTTACTGGTAGGATTATTTTAAAACAAGAGGGGGAGAACAATAGATATTAAAACAATAGTAAAGAATATTATTAATAATTTTCCATCAGTGAATTTATATATTATTATTTTTAATCTTTATTGTTGACAGTGTTACAGATGTCTCCCATCCCCCCCTCTGCCCCCATCCACCAGGTTCCCACTCCCTCTGACTTTCACCACATTATTGTCTGTGTCTGTGGATTAGGCATATCTATAATAATAAAAGCACAACATGCTAATTAGACCGGACGTCCTTCTGGAAGAAGCTGGGGCTGCGAGGGAAGCCCAGGTCCCGGGTGCCAGCAGCCTGGGGAAGGAAGGCCTACTCTTGCACGAAGTTGGTGCATCGGGCCTCTAGTAGGCCTATGAATTCTTCGGTTAGCCTCTGCCCACCCTCCTCTCCCCCTCCCTCTGAGACCCATCAGTCTGTGCCGTGCTTCCATGGCTCTGGCCCTATTTTGTTCGTAGTCTGTGGGAAGAGCCTCCTGCCTGAACATCTCTGTCAACAGCCACATGAAGCTTTCCGGACGTAGTCATGCGCCCTGTCTTTTTAGTTTGTATGGACTTTCTTTTTCCTCGCCTCGCTCTACCTTCACAGAAGGAAGACCTTTTGAAATACTGTGTCATCTGGAAAGGCAACAGCTTGCTTTTAGAACAGTGCACGCAGCCCTGCGTGTCTGCAGACACCTGATCCAGGGCGTGGGCGTGTGGCTGAGCACCTGGGCTTGAACCCACCACAGCACTCACCCGAGGGCTGCTTGCGGCTGAACCCAGACTGACCCACCCGCAGCAGGAAACCTCGCACATGCGCAGGGAGTGAGCTCGGAGAGAAGGGGCGTGGCTCTGAGGGGCCAACATTTTCCACCCGGAAGCTGCCTTTGGGGATATTGATTTTTTTTTAAGGTGACATTTCTTTTCTTTTTTAAAAAAATAATTATTTTTATTGATTTCAGAGAGGAAGGGAGAAGGAGAGAGAGATAGAAGCATCAATGATGAGAGAGAATCATTGATTGGCTGCCTCCTACACGCCCCCTACTGGGGATCAAGCCCGCAACCTAGGCATGTGTCCTGACCAGGAATCGAACCCTGACCTCCTGGCTCAACCACTGAGCCACGCCGGCCGGGTGAGGCTATTGATTTGAAGCTGGTTATTAAGAAACGAGACTCAGAAAGAACCTTTGCCCTCCCTTCTTTCCTGCCCAAGAGATTCATAACAAAAACCTGCTCCAGGGAGGGCATCTTAGGGTGCAGCCTGAGCCTCATTTAAATCAAGTGCGGTCAACAGAGGGGCTCCAGACAGGAACCCGTTAGCTAGACAGGCCGTGTGCCATGGTTTCCGAGGTGCCTGCAAGAATTTCCCCTCCGTGCGTGTTCAGCTCTTCCTCAACTACCTGTAAATGGCCCAGTCTCACTCTGAAACCTCATATCCCACCTCCCCCCCTTTTCTCCTTTGTCCAGAATGTCTCCCAATGTCCAAATGTGTGTCCCGATGTTGCCTCCCTGCCTCTGGAATGTTCATGCTCCTGTGACTTCCCCATACACATGTATTAAATGTGATTTCCTCCTGTTAATCTGTCTCTGCTAATTTGATTATTAGCCCAGCTGGGGGACCACGGGAGGTGGGAAGGAGAGTATTAATTCTTTTAGCCCCCACAGCACTTACTTCGTGACAAATCAGGCCTCCTTGTATTTGCTAGTAAGTTTCATAAAAAAAATCTCATTTCAATTTAGCATAACTCATTAAGGCTGCAGCATAATACCAGTAAGTGCGCCTAGAACATCCTGGCTGTTCCTCAGTGGAAATCACTCTGAGGACGGGGACTAAAATTAACCCACGGCTGCACACCCAGCTGGTCATTCTCGGGCACTGAGCAGCTCCCACGGACGCACTGGCAGCGTTCCTTTTCACGTTATATCTGCTCTTCCCAACGTATTCCTCATGCGAGCACCCAGGCACACTGAAGGGTGGGGGGAGAAGGGCTGGGTGAATGGCAGCAGGGAAAACTCACGGTGGTTCTGCAGCGCCATCTAGGGCCTCAGAGGACGACTGCGATCTTCCTCCTAAGAAAAAGGCCCTTTCCCTCTCCTGGGCACTTGGAGGGCTTGGGCGCAGGGGGAGCGGGGATGCTCTTTCTCCTTACATCTCGTCGTCTAACCCGAAGTGAATGAAACCCGGGCGTGCCCACAGCCTCCACCTTTATGGCAGCTTATTGCCCACTGAGACCTCACCGGAAGAGCCGGGCACGGCATGTCCTGCTGTTTACGCTGAGAAATTCGCCCTAGATGTCAATGCCTGCTTAATCTTCCTGGGAAAGGCATTTAAAAACATTACATCCATGAGACTTTATTAAATATAGGGACCTATTCAACTGGACATCTTAGCAAATGTGTCTTCATTTTTTTTTTTTTAATCTGTGCTTTCACTACCAAGGAAATGTGCTCATGCAGAGCAAAGGAAGTAATACGCGCGCCCGATATTTTCCCCCGAAAATCCGCTTCTCTGCCCCAGGCAAGCTGGCCGTCCCTGCGGTGTGCCTGCCTTTTAGGGTTATCTCCTGTTTGCAGCGGGTTCCAGAGCTACCAGGGGTCCCTGTCTCTCTGAATCAATGCCACCGATAAGCGGCAAAGGGAGAGATGCTGGCAATATGTGATTGTGGATTAAATGGTGCAGTTTCAGGGTCAGACCTACAGAAAGCACTTAGGCGGAATCTGACACGGGAAGATGAATGGAAATGAAGAGCATCTCCCACAGCCACAGCCCTGCCGGCGATCCCACGGCTCTGCTGCCCCCTGCTGGCGGCACGGAGAGGGTCCTGCGGGTCTCCCAAGGTAAGTCCTCTCCTTCAGGTGGCAGCTCACCTGGAGCCTCGGAGACCTGCAACCAGCCCTCTCTGTATCCTGGCTCGTGTCCCGCAGCCGACGTGCCAAAGCCGGGCAGGAGCGCTGGGCAAGGTGCCCTGGACACGAGTGGGAAGTTGTATGTGGAACACACACTCGGTGCTTCCTTTAAACCAATGGATACATTTAAAAATATGCACAGGGGCCCTAACCAGTTTGGCTCAGTGGATAGAGCGCTGGCCTGCAGACTGAAGGGTCCCAGGTTCGATTCCGGTCAAGGGCATGTACCTTGGTTGCAGGCACATCCCCAGTAGGGGGTGTGCAAGAGGCAGCTGATCAATGATTCTCTCTCATTGATGTTTCTAACTCTCTATCCCTCTCCCTTCCTCTCTGTAAAAATCAATAAAATATATTTTTAAAAAAATAAAAATATGCACAGGAGAGCAAGGCAGAGCGGGAGAGACCACTGGTGTGAACCTGAGGTCGTTGTTCACATTGTTACTTCCGGGTCATTCTCTGACGCCAGCCTTTGGTTAAGGCCATGCGCACAGCCACCGGCCCGCTGTCCCTGTCCAGGCTCGGCGGTGCTGAAGTGCACGCACGCAGGCCTCCTATCCCCCCATGGCTGACTTGTCATTGGATTTCTCCGCAGACACTGGCTACTTCCTTTAGGCCCAGTGCGATTTCTTGGACTGCGTGCGTGTAGCTCATTTGTGAAAAGTGCAAGACCCGGGAGTGGACCGTGAGAGCAGACACGAGGGGTACATGCGTGAAAGGAGGGAGACAGCTGGAGCCTCCGCCCGGCCTCAGGGGCGGGTGGTGGGAGCTCAAGCACTGGGCCCCGGGCACTGCTCTCAGCCCTTCTCGGGTGTCCCTGCCCCTTGGGGGGTGGAGCTTGCTCTCCCCGCATCAGAAATGTGAGATCGCCTCTGTGCGGAGCAGGGAAGCCGGGAGGGAGCACAGGAGACTGGTGACAGCGGGGGAGCTGCAGTCCCAGGCCCCGGCCCCCCAGGCCTCCCCAAGCCTCATCCCAGCTGCCACAGGAGGCGAGGAGGTGAGGAGAACGGAGCTGAGCCCACGGCGCACAGACATTTGAATGTGGTGACCCACCCAGTGCGTGAGCCAGAACCAACCAGAAGAGCTGGGACGCAGCCCTGTTTCCTCTGTGGAGAGGGAGAGGAGGGAAGGCCTCTGGGAAATGAACCTTAGGGGCCTGTGAACAGCGGAGCCCACAGCGCCCAGCTTCCGGGCTGCCAGCACGTCTGCAGGCGCGCCCTGGGGGGCCACTGCCGTATTCCGCCTGAGATTCCCTGGCTCCTGGCCAATGAGTCTGCACATGGGCAGAGAATGAATATGCTCTCCCGCCGTCCTAACAGAATGAATCACATGAAAGGAGCCCCCAAATCACCTGTTTCTAAAGTGGGTGCCATACAAAGACGCTCCGTCGCTGATGTGCCCTCTGCAGGAGGGAAGGGACGCCGTCCCTCTGGTTTGCGCTCAGGGACCCCCACTGAGGGCAGCAGGCAGCGCCCTGTGGGATGGGCTGTGGGTGCCATGGAGGCATCGGCTTCCTTCCAGCGGAGCAGAGAGGACACTGAAGGGGGCAGCACTGAGCCGCCACGCGCCTCCCTGAGGGGAGGGTCACGGCTGCGCTATGGGAGCCCTGAGGATATATTATTGATTTCAGAGAGGAAGGGAGAGGGAGGGAGAGAGAAACACCAATGATGAGAGAGAATCATTGATCGGCTGCCTCCTGCACGCCCCCCCCCCCCCCCACTGGGAATGGAGCCCAGAACCCAGGCATGTGCCCCGACCAGGAATCGAACCGCGACCTCCTGGTTCATAGGTCGACGCTCAACCCCTGAGCCACCCAGCAGGCTAAACTTTATTTTTGACTAGACAGGCTTTTCCTGAAATTGTTTAGGACACCATTTTCTTTATATTAAAGTGATGTCACCTGCTTGAAGGAAAGCAGTTCCAGAAGGAGTAACACAATTACCCGTGACTCAGGCCTCTCTCTTAATTCGCCTGCAAGTCTTTCCTGAGAGAACGTTGTGCTGCACAGATGAAAGGAGAGGACCCTCCCCACGTTCCTGGAAGGGCAGGCACCGGGGAGAGCGGAGGGGACGTCACAGACTCTCCTGTTTAACCGCCCGGATTCGCTCTCCTGATGCAAACCAAGGAGAACTAAAGTCATCGGCTCCGTATCCTGCAGTCAGGCTGGGGAAACTGCTCTGTGCTCTGCTCTCTGAGGAGCACACGGTAATCCGATGACAAATTGCCAAGATTATGTGCCTCTGAACCTGCCCCTTGAGGACTGGTGATGACAGCGATGATCCTTCAAGGATGAAAACAAGGTCATTTGACCTAAAAGATCGTGTGTCACCCTCCTGTGTCCTCCTGAGGAGCTGAGGTTCAGTGACGGAATAGCGGCAGGAGAGAGGGACTAGGGGAGGCACTAGCCTGCTGCCCCGGGGGATGCAGGCAGGACACGCGGCCGAGTCAGCTGGCCCTGGCAGACACCGGGCCGGGCCGGGGCCTGTGCTGCCTCCAGGCCGCGGTGGGCTCTGGGTGAGGTTCCGCTCCCCTGTTGAAGCTGAGAAGAAAAGCTTCTTGTCCGTCACCGGCTTCAGAGGGTTCCCGGTTACATTCTGACTCGGGCGAACAAATCCCACAGATCAGCCTGGGGAACCGCACTGGATCCAAAATCCTGTCTCCGACAAAGCTCCTGGGCTCCTTATTGAAGACGGCGATCTGTGGGCCAGCAGTGAATGGTCAGTGCACTCCACCGACAGAGTGCTTTATGATGGGAAGGGACTGTTGGCAAAGTCGCCGCGGGATGCCACCTATAGGCATGAACCGTTGCCATAAAGAACAAGGCACTGCCCTGGCTGGCTGACTCGGCTGGTTGGAGCATCATCGCTCCGTATGCCAAAAGGTGGCAGGTTCGATTGTAGTCATGGCACATGCCCAGGTTGCAGATTCTATCCCTGGTTGGGGTGCGTGTGTGGGAGGTAACCAATTGATCTCTCTCTCTTTCTTTCTCTCTCTCTCTCCTTCCTTCCCTCCCTCCCTCCCTTCCTCTTCCTCTCTGTAAAGCACTCAATCCTATCTAATAAAGAGGGAATATGCTAATTGACCCTCACACTGTCACAAAGATGGCAGCACCCACAGCCAATAAAGAGGGAATATGCTTATTGATTGCCCGTCCTCAAAGATGGTGGTGCCCACAGCCAATAAGGAGGGAATATGCTAATTTGCTGTCCCGCCCTCAAAGATGGCGGTGCCCACAGCCACAAGATGGCGGCACCCAGTCTCCTCAGCCCCACTGGGGCGGCAGGCAGGCCCGGCCGCTCTGCGTGCCTGCTTCTAGAGTCCCCCAGGCCCCTTAGCCCCCAAGCTGCCCAGGGCCGCCCAAGGCTCAGGTAACCAGGGCCAGCCAAGGCTTGCGCTGCCGGCAGTGGCAGCAGCAGAGGTGTGATGGGGCGGTGTCGCCTTCCCTGATCGCCCGGTCACCTCCCGCCCCTGAGGGCTCCTTGACTGTGAGAGGGGGCAGGCTGGGCTGAGGGACCTCGCCACCTCCAGTGCATGAATTTTCATACACCGGGCCTCTAGTGTACAATAATTTTTTAATAGAATGAGGACCCACCGCCCCTGTGATAAGGCACATGCTCCTCCCTCCTCTGCCGGTTACATCAGCCCCACGTGCAGCTCCTGACGGAGCCTCTTTGGTGCCATGAAGATGGGGAGGCGGATGGCCCACAACAAGACAGAAGGCTTGTCACTGATCCCCCCTGTCCTCTGGGTGTGAAATAAAAATTCAGAGCCAGATGACCCACAGAAAATGTTTCCAATCATTCCATCTTTCCAAGTGACCCTGAGAGGAACAGCCTCCTGGCTAGCGGTGGTCCATGCCGCCCAGGAACTCCTCTGCACCTTCCTGGACGCTGTTCTGTGACATCCAGTGTCCTGGGGTGGGACTCACGGTGCTCTGTGAGGATTCACCTGGGGGCAGGGTACGTGTAGACAAAGCACACGCAGAATATCTTCGTGTCTGTCCTACGTCTTCTGTGGCTCCGTGTGGGCGTGGACAGACCTGAGACTTGGGAGAGCATGTCCTTACGCATTTGGGAGCAGTGACTCTTGCGAGCGCGGGGACTTGGCAATGGGATGTATCAGACACACTGGGGCAAGTGTGCGGTCCCCTTTAAGAGGCCCTCAGTGCACCCTTCCCCCCTGAGCCTGAGAGTGGAGAGGAGCAAAGGAATATTATAGTGGAAAGTGGTTCATAGTAAAAAGGGCTTGAGCTCACTGCCCCTCCGTGTGCCCTGGAATGAGTTACTTCACTTTTTAAAAAGTCTCAGTGAGTCCATCTGTGAAATGGAGACAATCAATTTTCTAAGAACTCCTGGCAGGTTAGTGTGCCACTTACACAAAGCACCAGAGGCGGAGCAGGCACGTCACAGCATTTACTAAACATCGCTTTCCCACTTTTCACCACAATTCACGCTCCCGCCTGCAAATTCCTTAGGCTGACTAGGTAAATGCCGACTCGTTCCTGAGACACGTAAGACTGGCAAACACAAAGTCCTAAAGTAAGTGAATAAATAAGCTTCTTGTCAGGGTCCTACAAAACCTACTCATCGGTTTGAAAACTAGTGAGAGAAAAAAAGCTAAAAATAAAAATCAATCCTTTATCTCGCCTTTCTTTTATGAGCTTGATCACAGCATACACCGAGGTGACACGTTTTCTTGCTAGAAGTTCTCCAGCTAATTAACGAAGAATGAATAAATGAATAATAATCGGATTGTCACCATGTTACGGCACCGGATGAAACCGTGGGCCGAGGTTATAAACACCCTCAGAACACTTCTCATCACAAAGGGGAGACACACGTGAGTTTCCTGATGGGAAGGAGCGGACACCGCTCTCAAAAGGGCATTCTTGCCAGAATTTGACTTCACATTAAGCTGTTGGATCTCACCGCCGTTCACAGGCAACTCAGGAAGCGGCCACACAGGAAATGGTGCCACAGGGATGGGATTAGCAAGGCCCCGCGAGCGTCTCCATGGAGGGACAGAGGACGAGCTTCATCAACAAGCAGAACCGCCAGGAGAGAAGGAGTTAGCCAGGCACACGGACTCAGCGAGACTACAGGTCCGTCCACTAACCACAGCCTGAACAGCACTTCGACAGAGATCCCGAAAGTCAAACTGAAGATGATGAGACAACGGAACACTGACCAGCTGGTTGTTAATATTGACATTTATTTTAATGGTTTTAGGTAGGCAATGGTATCATTATATTGTTTCAGAATCGTCATCTACTAGAGGTATGCACTGAGATATTTATGGATGAAATACATTGATGTCTTGCCTTTGCTTCAAAGTAATCTTGGTTGGAGAACCTGTGTGTGTGTGTATGCGCACATGTGTGTGTATGTGTGTGCACACACACACACTGTTCTGTGTAGATAAACAAGATGAATCGTGAGTTGATAGTGGTTAAAGCTCTATGATAAGTGGGTAGTACCTACCTCTAGGCTTTTATGTGCTTGAAAATTTCCGTCATTAAAAACACTACAGATGGATGTTAAGTCCTTTGAAAAATAAGAGAACCCTCAGCATACTTTATTTCCCTTTGTAGCTTGTCTGTAAGTTGCAACGTCACGTTTCCCCAAGTACCTTACACATTTACTACCCGTTTCACTCGCAAACACACCCTACACCCACGTCTTCGCCCTAGCTGTCCCCGATGAGAACGTCCTTCCCGTCCCTGTCCACTCTTCGTGGAGCTCACGTCCAATCAGATTTCTTCTTTCAACATCTCTCCCAAACCCAGGAAGTACTGATTGTGTCTGCCTCTCATTTGCTTCGCGATGTATGTTCCCCTGCGTAGAGCATTTGCCTCATGGCTTCTTACACGGTCATCCGTGTGCCCGGGTTGACCAAGCTCCAGGAGAGCGGGCACAGGTGCCTCGGATTTTAGATCTCAAGCTCTGAGGTGGGCAGATTGCTCACCAAGCTCCCTGGTCAGAAACACCGCTTCTCCTACGCTCATAAGCACCACGCGTTCTCCCGAAAATGCTGGAGGATCCTGTGGCGTCCTGCCAGGGTCTCCCGGGTCTGAAAGGACATCTGGTCTTTATTATTAAATAAATGACAGTACTCCTCATGTTTCGGGTAAGTGCCTGTAAAACCAGTCCCTGGACTGCACTGTGAGACTGAATTCTCCACGCTGCCTTCCTGGCGCAGAACTTCATGGTGCATGACTTGCGAGCAGCCTGGTTGAAGAAGTCTGTGCTCTGAGCCAGTGTCTGTGTGTCCATGTGTCTGAAATACTGGGACGAGGGCTCCTGAGTTCCAATGTGTTTGTGACATGACTTCTCTGCCTGTCACTTACAGCCGACATACCCATTAGAAGCTGCTCTCGTTTCCCAGGAAGGGGAGACATGTGCTCCTTTTAAAGAAACAGACATATGTTTTCATTGAGGTGAGAGAGAGCGGGCGAGGCAGAGAGAGAAACACCAAACAGCTGTGTCAGAGAGAAACGTCTATCGGTTGCCTTCCATACACATAACCTGGGTACGTGTCTTGACTGGGAATCGAACCGGTGACCTTTCGGTGCATGGACCGATGCTCAACATGAGCTCTTAAACCTCCCAGTAGACGTGGTTCCGTCAAAGAGCTGAGCTAGAAAGCTCAGGTGTGGAACTCACTCACCCAGCCACACCCACTTCAGGACCTAGAGGCCAACAGCACAGCTGGGAGGGGGCGGGCCTGGCCTCAACAGCCTGTTTACTGCTTTTCTGAGAGGAAAATCTCAGAGCAGCGGTGATGAGAATTCAGTGCTCTGTGGAGTGATAATGCAACTATAACGCTGGCTCCTTTTAAACATCGCTGCTGATGAATGCCGTGTTAGTGCTACAGAAGCCAAGCAACACGTGCTCCCTGGGGACTGGGAAACAGACAGATCAGGGTGTCATCTACTCAACTGATGGAGCAAAGAGGGTTGAATACTAAACATTTCTGTATTTCAATGGTGTAGTTCCAACTTCACGTGTTAAAAAAAGTACAGCTCTATTGATATATAACTCACATTTCCATAAAGTTCACCTTTGAAACCTTCAGTGGGGTGGGGGCTGGTGGAGAGGTTAGTATGTGGACACAGCTGTGCAACCATCAATATTATCTAATCTCACAACATTCCATCATCCCCAAGTAAGTCCGGGCCTGCTAGCAATCGCCCCCCATGCCCCCTCTTCCCATCACGGGCAACCACGAGCCTGTGTTCTGCTTTCATGGATGTGCTATTTCTGGATACTTCCTGTGAGCGGGATCATACAATGTTGGTCTGTTAGTTTCTGCTTCTTTCACTTAGCATAATGTCTTCTGGGTTCAGCCATGTGGTAGCCCGTGTCGGCATTTCGTTCACTTGTAGAGCTGAATAATATTCCATCTTACGGATTTATCACATTTTATTCATCCACTCATCAGCTGATGGGCATCTGAGCTGGTTCCTCTTTCGGCCTATTAAGTATAAATGCTACTGTATAATCCTGCACAGGTATTGTGCGTGAACATAGGTTTTAACGCTCTAGGGTAAATACCTAGTCTTAAGATTGCTGGGTTGCATGGTAAATGCATATTTAACATTTTGAGGAATTCCCAGGCTGTTTTCCAAAGTGAGGGCACCAGTTTACAACCCCATCGGCACCGTCCGAGGGTCCGGTGTCCCCACCTCTTCACCGCGGCTTACTATGACCCGCCCTAGCGATCACAGCCGTCCCAGCACGTGGGAAAGGATGCCTCCTGCCATCTCATTTCCATCTCTTCCTGACGGTGTTGAGCATCTTTTCACGTGTTTTGTATCTTTTTTGGAGTAACAGTTACGGAATTTTTGGTGAAATTTAGTATAGTTTTTTTGTGGTGGAGTTATAAAAATTCTGTATATATTCTGAATAAATCTCCCCTATCAAGTGTTGGGAATAATAAAGGGCCAACATGGCTACCTGGAAACAATCTCACATCTGAGCATCTAGGGACACAGCTGAGGAGCATTATGGGAGTGCCCAAAGCACGGTAGCCCTACTTCTGGGTGGTGTAAGGTTGTCTTCTTATATGCTCATTCTTCTAAGTTTTATTTGCAAGGAATACATAAGACTTTCACAATTGAAGGGAAGACAAATCTTTCAAATAAAATTTGATGTATAAATCTGTATGACTTTCACCCACCTGGATGCTCAAATCCCAAAACGCTAATAGTCTAACAAAATAAATATGTGCTTGTCACTTCCACAAAGTCCACATCAGGTAGACCAGCCATCTCTTCACGTGGCTGTGCCGTAGGGCACATGTGGAGGCTAAGGGAGAGGCTTGTGACAGGGCCTGGTCCTTACGCCTTGCACTCCTCCCAGTCCACTGGCCAGAGCTACTCCAGAGGTCCACACAGGCCCTGGAAAAGGCCGATGCGCGTCCCTCTCCCCCACAGGGAGACTGGTGGGCTATAGCGCACCACAGTGTAGGGAAACAACAATGGTATCGACTATAAAAACTTACTTCCTCTCTTTACCTGGGGAAAATAGCCTTGAAGCTTTGCATTATAGAAACAGAAAGTTTTCCCACTTGATACATTAGCCGTGAGCGAATGGATGTGTTTTTCACATGTAACTGTTAAAGGAGTGAAAACAGATTGAATGCAACAGTAATAACTTTCCTCTTCTCAAAAACATTTAAATGGTGTCTGAAATAAAGTATGTAAATAACATGAAAGACCAAAAAATAATAATAATAAATTAACTCAATGACATGACAAAACAACAAATACACTCTGTATTTTATATTCAACGGCGTGCACTTTTTCAAAATCTATTAGAGGAAAAATGAAATACTTTCACTTATACAAAGAACATGATGCTTATTAGGTTTAAATGCCTTTCACGCGTTATTATTACCAGTCTGGAGAGAGATGATATATATAACCGAGGCGTTCAGTGTCATCTCACTCACTCTATAGCACGGGGACTGATGCTGCAAACACTGACCCATCAGCCCCCAGGGAACGTGGTCGGGCTTCGTTCATAAGCAGGGCACGGCTAAAATGAATGACAGTTTTAGAAAATTTCATTCCAAATGTGAAACATTTTCTCACTTCAAATATTCGCATCCATTCATAAAATAGAAATGTGTTACATAAACAGGCCAGCGGCATTAGCAATCGCGGTCACCCAGTGAGTTCTCCCCGGAGGTCATCTTCCACAAACCGGTCAGCTACCTGGTTCCTACTTCCTTGGTGCCCCCTGTATTGGAATTTTGAAAGAAGTCTGAACATATGTTTGATGTCGTATTTGACTATTAAGCATTTTTAGTGTTTTTATCATTTCATATTTGTTAAATGTCTAATATAGAGCTTTAAGGGATGAGTCTCGATTTACAAAGATGGGGAACACAGACTGCGGAGACGAGAAGCTGGTAAGACATCTGCTGACACGGCGCTGCTGTAGGCTGGGAGGCGGCTCCAGAGAAGGGAAGGGACCAGCGGGTATGAGTCAGTCCTGGAAGGAACAGCCCGCCCTTGTGTTTCCTCCTCTGTTCGGAGCTCCTCTCATTTCCATAACTCAACGTGACACCAATGCTGAATCGCATCACTGTTTGCAGTACATGAGTATAAGCTCTCAGTTCTGCAAATCTAACCCGGAGCTAAGGTCCATAAAATTGAAAGCAAATCCTAATCCTCGGAGAATAAAAGGAAAAACTAGAACTGATCAGGGCAGTAAATCAGAAGTCTTGCCTTCTGTCCATACTGAACTGCTTACAAATGAAAACAGGCATTACCTCAACTAATATAACTGTACTCACGTATCTATGAAAAAGACAAGTTTCATACATCATAAAAGCCTTCAACAATAATACAGAAGCGATATTACCAGACATTCAGGAAATACACCACCTTCTAGAGTTGCTACCACACAAAGCTCTAAAAACTCTGCCCACACAACACACCCAAGAACAGGTGAGTCACTAAAATGACAAAGCCCCTCTGTGGGTACCACTGGGGAGTCTGCCCCTCGAAGTTGCTTCTGGTTTTCTATGAAGTCACATCAAGAACTGAAGTCTAACAAATTTTAAGCATTCTTTCCTGAAACACAGCACTCAATGACAAATACCCATGAACTATTAACTGTTCAGATACCCTTGCTAGTTAAAATTCTAGTGCAGGCTGTTCATAGAACAGCTGTATGTGAAAACCGAATTTGAATTTTAAATTGAATTTCAAATTTAAAACAACAGCAACAACAAAATACCGCTTTACAGCCTGATTATGAGAGAACTGGCCTTGGATGCGTTTTGGTGGGAAGCTAGAGTTAGAGAGGGTGATGAAGTCTTAGAATGACTTTGTAAAGGCGGCAAATTTTCAAGAATAAAATAAATGTTCTTGGAGAAAATAAAGCCTTTCTGAAAAGGATAAATAAAATTTAAAAAGAAAACACACAATTACAAGTACAATTTCACAATGAGAGCAAAGAAGCTCTGTTCTAGAAAGAGTCGTACGATGAGCTGATAGGAGTAGAGAACCAAGTAGGGGAGGGGAGGGAAGAGCACGTTGTAGAGGGAATTTGGAGAGAATGAGGTTGCCCCATCAGCAGAGAAGTGACAGCATGACCATCAAATGATGGGTGGTGCTCTCTTTCCTTTCATCCATGTCCAGGAAGCTAGGGGGGTGCACAATGTGAAGAGGCCACTGCAGTGATTCGGGGACAAAGACTCGATTACTGTGTGGGCTCCCTCCTGCCCTTTGCCAGATTCAGGACCCAGGAATCCCCTGTGAGAGGGTGTACTCCTCACAGTCAGGCACAGCATCCTTACCCTGTCTTGCATGGTATCTTTTCAGTACAGTGAGATCTTCTCCACCCATGTCCTCTATTCCATCAACGATGCTTATCTATAGATTCCATTTGCATTCTCCCAAAGGCAATTGCCAAATCAAATAAGAGAGCCCGAGGTTAGTTAAGAAGGAGGATGGAGGGGACACAGCATAGGCCATGTGTCCCAGGCTGGCATCCCTACAACACAGGATGGTAGGCTGTGGAGCCCTGGAACAGAGGGATCCCCCAAACTCTCTCCTGTCACAGGACACTGTGGGAGCTCCATCCTGCAGAGGGACAGGGTTCGAGGTGGCTCCATGAGACGCCTGCAGTCAGGACACAGCCCACAGCCCAGAGGCAGCTCATCCCAGTGGCCCCTACAGGAGGCCAGCTCCAGGCAGGATTGGGGTGTGATGGTGTGGGCAGGGCGGGGAGACACAGGAGTCACCTCTCTGGGCAGCCTGTGGTTTCCCCAATAGATTCCCTGTTCCGCCTCACACCAAGTTCATTGAAATTCATAGATAAGCTGCACTGTGAAACACAAGCTATTTAGGAAACTTTAATTACTTAACCAAAGTAATAAAATATTTATGAGAAAAAAAAGAACATCTAGCAAGTCCATAAAGTAAACTAGCTGACAAATTAATTAGGGCTTAATTTCAAGAAATTTCTATCAATTGCCAAAAGCACGACAAATTACTTCTGCGATAAGCAGACCTTTTTGTAAATTTTTCATTTCTGCCGTGACTCGCAGTGACTGAGTTTTGGCCATTTCTCATAATTTTCCCTTTGGCGGCTGCAGCATGATTAGAAGCACGGAATATTAATGTTCTGTGGTAGAAAGAATGGCCCAGTGCTGCCACTGACCTCCTCTTCTTCCCATTATTACACTTAATGGATAAGAATCTGATACTAAAAACGCACCAACAGGCAGCGCTTACTTTAACAGCCAGCAGAACACACATTTCAGGGGTTGAAATATTGCTCGTCCTAGTATTTCCAAGTTTCCTAAAGACAAAACATGGTATTCCTGCAGATAAGCATAGAAACAGGTCTTCGAATGCTAGCATTCATGTTTACCTGGTATCATTCCACAGGACCTAATTTTCAAATAGTTGTGTGTATTTTACAAAAATAAATTTTAAAGCTTTATGAAACAGATAATTTATAGAAAATATTTTATCAAAATTGCTTCAAGAGATACTAGAAATCCCAAGCAAAACAAAAATAATATAAGGCATTTAAAGAAGTGTTCAGTTATACATCTTCCTTCAAAGTATAAGATCCAAATAGTTTCATATTGAAATAATTTCAAACTTCCAACAAAAAAATCACTTCAATAACAATTTGACTATTTCATAAAAGAGGAAAAGGAAAACTTTTGATAGTTCTTTAAAAGAATCAGCTAACAGTAGCCCCAGAAAATTATAGATCAAGAGGATACTGCAACCAATCTCATCTAGAATTACTTAGGAAAAATATAAATAAACTAGGATGAAATTTAGCATTACTTTACAATTCATTTGCCATGCCCAAATGATCTAGATTGTTCAAATTAAAGGATACTTTATTTTTAGAAAATTGATTAATATGATACTTTAATGCAATATAACAATAGATTTTGTAAAGGTATTTGGGAAAATTCTTACACATCAATGACAATAAGAGAAAAAAACAAACAAGATTAAAATAGTTTGAAGGTTTCATAATCTCTGTGTGTATGTCTCTCACACATTTGCATACAAACACTCAAATCTACACTAATAAAAGAGTAAGATGCAAATTGACTGTACCTTTGTGACGCCCACCAGCCAATCAGGAGTGAGTATGCAAATTAGCCCAACAAAAATGGTGGGTTAATTTGCATACACAGGAGCAAAGAGGCCAGGGGCGGGGCGGGATGCTTGTGTCATCGCCATGGTGACAACGCAGGCGTTCTGTACCGCCCCAGCCACTCCAGGCCTCTGGGCAGCGTGGGAAGGCAGAAAGGCGGCTCCAGGCCAGAGCGAAGGTGGTGCCAGCAGCCAGGGGAAGGAAAGCCCATTCTTGCACGAATCTTCACGCATTGGGCCTCTAGTATATTTATATTTACCAATATATAAAATTAGTACTGTATTTTAATAAACATATTAATAGTATTTACAAACTGCTAGAGATAGATAGATGATAGATAGAGATAGATAGATAGATAGATAGATAGATAGATAGATAGATAGATGATAGATAGATGATAGATCAGACGACCCTAGGCATAAAAATAGTAAGACTACAGAGACAGGAGCAGTACCTGGCAATAACCATAATTCTGCAGTCACAGGTCTCTACTGGAATTGTGTGTTTTCTAGAGAGAACGAGAGAGATGGATGCACGTTTCCTGACATAATGTTGTCATTTCGTGCGTCCTGTGGCTACTTGTGCTAATGTCTGCCATTACTCAGGGAGCTGCTTTAGAGGAAGACGACCAGCAGAGGCTCAGAAATACAGAGCTTCATATAATAAACAACTTTTCTAAGAAATATACTTTATGAACAAACTCTAAAATTATAAAACTTAAAATTTAAAAATATGACACAGTTTACAATTTTAGATGTTCTTTGACCCACTTGTAGAAGAAAGAAAAAAGGCAAATTGTTGAAATGCGTTAAAGAGTTTAAGTTAGAAATTATTAATCCAAGGAAAATATTGCATTTCTGTTCATTGAAGAATCACCTAATTAAAAATAATATCTAATCAATAGCACCAAGTCCATGTCCAAAAGCAGATTTTCGTATTCAACAAAAGTGGGAGTAGGTGTCAACTCAAATCCATGATAAATGGATGATATTTTAAGATAATTTCTGAGCCAGTTACTCAACTAAAAATGTATGAAATTATAGGCTATCCTGTTCATTTCAACAAGATACTGTTATGTGCTTATAGAATAAATTCTATCCAAAGAACATTTGAAAGAAAATATAGAAGACTATAGAATCTTGTGGTTTTAGGGTTGCTGTTCACTCTGTTAACATCTGGGTGAAATCTCATGTGTGCCCAGCCAGCGGCTGGGGACGTTGGTGTTGGCATCACCCACAATGGAGGCAGTCGGACTCAGTGTCACAACCACAGTGTTTTACCCCACATTTGGGAATGTTCCCATCAGTCCTTGACCACGAAAACAACCGTACCGCTTGCCTGCTCCACCAATACTTACCAGCGTTCAAGTGCATAACATTTTTGGAATCTTATCACCAAAGCAGACGTCCCTTAGCATCTAAACAAAACACAATGAACCAGCAACCCTGAGTGCCTTCCGATTTCCACTGGAGGCTGGAGAAATCCTGGCCAACTATGACCCTCAACGACGGAATCTTAGAGAAGGACGCATTGATGACAGGACAGATAATTAAAAACCTGGGGAGCCTTGTAGAAGCAGGCATGAGCAAGGAAGAGAAATAAATGAAACTCTGAAAAAAAAATTTGCAGCTTATGTCACAAAAAGGTTTACAATTCCACCTTCTTCTAGGTGTTAGTAATAGAGAACCAAGATGCTGCCTAAATAAAGCCTCCGCTAAAGAAGAAACAGAGAAGCTGAGCGAACACATCGGTGCTGTAAAACGTACACTCTCGCCAGTAGCCAAGGAAGTGGGAATTAATCATGAGAGTCTTTCTACACCTTCTCACCAGTGAAAACAGGGCATATTTGTGGGAGGGAATGAAAACTAGCACCTACGCCGACTGTTTGGGATGAAATGGGCCCAGGCTCCGGGAGACAGTGTGTGCATGGAATGGCTATGACCAGTGAACCCTGCGGGGAAGCAGGAGATCTGCTGCTAAGGAACTTCCCAAAGAAAGAGCTTGGCGAACGCACAGTTAGATGCTGAATCATGCACAATGGCCGCAGGTACCGCATATCCGCTGCATGCCAAGGGTAGTGCGAAACACTTCGCCAACGGGGTCTTAGCTCATCTTCATACTCTGAGTATCCCCCCATTTTCACAGGGAGGAACGAAAGGCTCGGAGCAGTTCTGAAACAGGTCCAAGTTCCCACCGCGCTCTACAGAAGGAAGCAAGAATTTGACCAGAGTCCACACAAACCACGTGCCCGGATTAGCGCCATCAAACCTTCTCCGTGGACGTTTCCCACACTCACGCTTCAGCAGCAAAAGACTAGGGAAGAGGAAGGCAACAGGACACGTGTTAGCCATTCCACAGCGAATGCACACAGCTTCACAGCATGTGCCCGCTCAGAGTGGCGACCAGATTACATTCACCAACCAGAAATACTGTCCCTAAAATACTTGGAAGAATGGACAAGAATTTGTGCAGACAGGTGAGTATGTGAATAGAAACGTTTGAAATCCTCCACAGTGTAGATTAGAGAGTTGTACGTAATAAAGAAATGATTAACGTTGATTAAAAGTGAACCGAATCTTGAACTATAGGACAGAAGCCGAGGACTCCGTGTCCCTGGGAGTCAGACCGCCTGGAATCCAGCCCAGCACTTGTGCGCCCCCCGACTGAGGAGGACTAGAGCTCCCACATCCTGAGAGCACTGAAATGAGCTTCCCCAAAAATGCGGCTGGCAAGCTAAGGAGAAAAACAGGGTCTCCGTTTTTAACGCTTCTTTCTAGTAGTCTTTCCAAACTTAAATAACTCCCCAGCTATCTGTTTTTTAATTACAGTTTACAGGCGATGCTATTTTGTGTTAGAGGCAGGTGTGCAGCACCGTGGTTAGACAATCATCTCTTTATGAAGCAGCACCCGCCTGGCCCCCTACGGAGTGACTGCACCGTGACTGGCTGTGTTCCCTGTGCTGTGCCTCCCATCCCCGGGACCGCTCCGAACTGCCCACCTGTCCCCCTCAGTCCCTCCCCTTCGCAGCCAGCTCCCCACCTCGCCCCTCTGGCCACCCGCAGTCCATTCTGTGTCTCTGAGTCTGTTTCTGTTTCATGTGTTCGTTTATACTGTTCCACCTCCAGTCATCTTTCATTTAGGAAAATCTAGTTTAAGATACAAGAAACACAGGCAAGGACTTAAGTTGGAAAATATTTTCACTAAATCAATGGCAGGAGCCCAGGGACCAGGTGTTCCAGTGTCTGTGCCATGGAGGAGGGAGCACCCTGTGGAGATTCAGACCTGCCGACCTGCTCCTCAGCTCTGACACTCGGCCTTTGTCACTGTGGCCTTTCAATCCCTGCTGGCAGCCTGTGCGTCCCCAGGGGAAGGCTCCCACGCCGAGGGGGGCGGTGTGCCTTACTGTCCATTAAGGGGAATGAGCAGGGAGAAGAGTGCTGTCGCGCCCGCATGCCCGGCCCGGCTCTCCACGGGCAGGTGCCGGGAACTGACGACCCTTTTACATCGCCGCCATAAAGAGGGCCAAGGGCTCTCCGCACACTAACGGGCTCTGGTGGAACGCGCTTGATGGGTCCTGAGCAGCTCTGAGAGCATCATGGCCGCCGTGAAGGTGGTCTCCCAGAGCTGGGCCACAGGTCATCCAGCAGAGGCCCATGCACTGCAGCTCATGACATTTAAAACATGGCCTTGGAACTTACGTTCCCTCGATTTTAAAAGGGAAAAGGAAGCCAGTCCCCACTCCATCACCACAGTTGTCTCCACCACAAGTCAAAAACCGCAAGAACAACAAGACGCCAGGCATGACTGAGGCGCTGAAGGCGTGCTCTGTCCCCACCCTGTGAAGCCACAATCACCTCTATCTGCAGTGCTGTCCAGGGTACTGACCGTTTTCACCAGCTTGGGAGGCACATCACCACCCGTTTTACACACCAAGTCCCCAGGTGGCCAGGGCAGGACCCAGATGTAGACTCAGATCTGATCCTCCCACTGCAGAGGGTCCTTCGTGTCTTTTCTCCCATCTCAGGCAGAAGTCAGACAAGATGCTCCTTTGTCTCAGGAAATGTGTAAGGCAGGCGGGAAAGACAACTGCTTGCAATCAAGGCTTTCCTCCTCCCTCCCTCCCTCCCTTCCTTCCTCACATTCATATTCTCTCTCTCTCTCTCTCTCTCTCTCTCTCTCTCTCTCTCTCTCTTTTCTTCTTCTTCTTCTTCTTCTTCTTCTTCTTCTTCTTCTTCTTCTTCTTTTTCTTCTTCTTCTTCTTTCTTTATTTTGTAAAAGACCAGACCCCTTTAAGAGATGCTTTTGTGTGTGCCCAAGAGAAGAGGGCAGGAACTCCCTAGATGGCAGGAGGAGGGGGGAATAAACTTCCCTGAGACTGGGGCAGCGGGAGGGAAGAGGACCCTAAGCAGTGTTTGGGTGCTAACCTTAGGGTTAAAGATATGGCACAAAAGAGAAGCATTAGCAAAAGGTGTCACAGACATAGAGGAAACCCAAGCATACAAAACCAAGGAGAGCAGGGACTATTTGAAGCATTGATGTTAAGGCTGAGTAGCGGTCCCCCAAAGATGTCCGTGTCCTCATCCCCAGAACCTGAGACTGTGACCCGACATAGCAAAAGAGCACCCACAGATGTGATTAAATGAAGGTCTTGAGGTGTGGCCATCATCCTGGGTTACCCAGGTGCACGCTAGGTGTAATCGTGCAAATAGAAGAGATGTGGCTGAGGAGGCAAGAGTTCAGAGTTATGTGAGGAAGGGGCCACAAGCCAAGGAATGAGGGTGACCTTCGTGCGTTGGGAGAGCCCTGCAGCCTCCAGAAGGAGCACAGCCCTGGCAACACCTTGATGTTAGAGTCTGACCTCCCGAACCTGAAGAGGAGAAATGTGTCTTTAGCCACCGTGTTTATGGCCACGCGCTGCAGCAGCAAGAGAAAACCAACGCCCGTGAGCCCTGGGGAAGGGTCCGAAAGCCCCGAGGGGAGAGGGCAGGCCACAGAGTGCAGGTGGGACACCCGGGTTTCAGAAGTCCATGCCAGGCATACAGAACGGAGCTGAAGAACAGCAAAGACTGCGAGAGAATATCCTGGTTTTCAAGAGAAACTTGATAACCTAAAAAAGATGACTCATTAGCCATCCCAGTGAAAACGGTAGTTGAGGGAAGACAACTGAATGATCCTCTTAAAGGGATGAAGGAAACTGGAATTTCGTATCCAGTTAAATATCATTTAAATGTTCACATGGAAGAAAAATGCCCTAAGAATACTCATGGAGGAAACCCCTCAGGAAGAACTGGGATGTCTAAGAATTCAGATTGGTTAAGTATCTAAATAACATCTGTAGCTTCCTAGTGAACACAGGGGGACGTATTTGCACAACTATCTGGTGCAGGCAGCACAGTGTGGAGGTGACGGTGACAGAGACACTGCAGGACAGACAGGGCAGGGCGAGAGCCCGAGCGTCAAACTGCACACGCAACACACGGGTTCTAAGTGAGCACAACACAAGCCCGTCCAAGTTAACGACAAAAGTGTTCGCTTCCTAACTGCACTGGTTTCTTGGAGAGCTGACCTCGTCAACATTACGCATGGTCTGTCTTTACCCCTGAAAATACCTTTCATGTTCCATAGACAATTTTATTTAAAATTAGTGTAGCTACTCTAGCTTTTCTGTTGTTTGGTTTTGTTTGTTTGACGGTGGAGTGTCTTTTCCTGTTGGTTCTTGGCTCTGTGGTTTGGTGTCTGTAAATAATGTTAGGAACTTGTTATTTCTTCAAGCCTTTATTTAGGCCTCTCCGCTCCCTGGGGCCCTCATCACACGTCTGAAAAACGAGTGCTCAGCCAACCAGGAGCAATCCTCTTCTGGTGGCTCCTTGCTCCTTTTGAAGTAGACTGATCCTATTTTAGAAACTAGGTGATAGAGTTAATATCACAGGGAAACAAACTGATGTTATGCAAAGTAACCAAACTAATTATAAAATGTATCCCACATCCCATTATAGATTATCACTTTGTGAATTAGGTTGTAATGCAAAGTTCAATAAATTAGAATTTCGGATGAACTCATATGCATAACTCAAGGACACAGACAATAGGGTGGTGAAAGCTTGGGTGGGGTGGGGGGACTGGAGAGGGCAATGAGGAAAAAGGGGACATATGTAATACCTTCAACAAGAAAGATTTATTAAAAAAATAATTCTGAATCTCGCACGGACTTGCTGTATTCAGCCTCCTTTAAAATGCATTTTGACTCAAATGATTCTAGGTCAAATGAACTAAGACAAGCACCTACGGTCCTCAGGCCTCATGCTTAATACTGTGCTGAAAACGTGGCCCATCAGAGCGTAGTCTCAGCCAACAGCTGAGGGGAAACAATGAGTGTGTCCAAGGAAATATAAGACAATGTGGGAAACATCAAAGGAGTTTAAAAATACTGAAGAATAAACGTCTCCATTAATAAATTACGTCATTGAAGGCTCAAACAGAGCAACGCTAACTGAAATAGAATGAAAAAGTAATGTACTTCAGGACTGTATTTCCAAAGTCTTTCTAAAAATCAAATTTATATTTTAGAATAGTTTTACAGCAAATTGAGAAAATCCACAGAGATCTTCCATATACCCCATACCCAGTTTCCACTATTTATGACATCTTACATTAATGTGGTATATCTGTCACGATTAATGAACCAAGACTGACACATTATTATGAACTAAAATTCACACAGTCCTCGGGTTTTCTTAGTATCGTCTAGTGTGTGCCTTCCCCGTTCCAGGTCCCCACCCAGGGGAGCACGGGACATTCAGTCATCACGTCTCCATGGGCTAGTCTTGGTTATGCCAGTTTCTCGGACTTTCCTTATATTTTGACAGCTTTGAGGAGTCCTGGTCAAATGTTTTGTAGAAGGTCCTTCAAGCGGGATTTGTGTGATGTTTTTCTCATCCATAAACTGGGGTTATGGGTCTGGAGGAACAAGACCACAGAGATGAAGGCCATTTTATCACGTTATATCAAGTGCGCGTGCTCTCGGCATGACTTCTCAGGGTCGATGTTGCTCCGCTGGCTGATGTAGTGCTGGTCAGGTTTCTCCACTGCGAGGGTGTGCTTGCCCCCTCTGGAAGGAAGTCACGTGCACAGCGTGCCGTTGAGGAGTTGTGCTCGCCTCCTGAGGGTGTGTCCCCACGCATTTAGCTCTGAGACAATTGCAGGCTTTAGTGCGATGATTCCCACACGCCCCATCCCACATGGTGTTATTGTCTACCTCTAACCTTCACCTACCTCATCTCATTGGGTAACATGAACCTGGAGCCCATGTCGTATGACCTTTTCAAGATGCAATACGTGACCCATTGCTTTTCAAAGGAGCAATGAGATGTGTGTGCCTGGAGAACATTATTGCCCGTTAGAGACTTGTGAGAGAAGGAGCCGGGTGTCATAGCCAGGTCCGCGGAGCTGACCGCGTGGTCTGCCGATGGTGGCAAAGACAGAGTCAATCTCCAGAAGTGAAACCGCTGGGCGGCCCTTGTCCCAGAGCTGCCTCAGTGGCCTTTCCGACCACCGGGATCATTCATGTTCTGAAATGCAAGCACGGCATCTAGTCAGGACGGCTCAGTGTTAACCTGACTATAGGCTGGTCATACCCACCAAACAGAACTCCTGGCCTGCATTCTTAGAGTGTGATACGGATGTGTGATAAATGCTAAGGCAAGTAGCCCAGCTGGCATGGCTCAGTGGTTGAGCGTCGACCTATGAACCAGGAGGTTGCAGTTCAATTCCCGGTCAGGGCACATGCCCGGGTTGTGGGCTTGATCCCCGGCGAGGGACGTGCAGGAGGCAGCTGATCCATGATTCTCTCTCATCATTGATATTCCTCTCTCTCTCTCTCCCTCTCACTTCCTCTCTGAAGTCAATAAAAATATAATAAAAGTTTAAAAATCTAAGGCAAGTAAACTCAATGATTATGTCTTGGAGGCTTAGAGTGATGGCAGGAATAAAAGGAACCCATGTAAACGCCTGAAACAAATAGCGCCCCTCACACAGGGAATTGGGGTGAAAGACCACGCCCAGGCGCACACAGCCCCGTGCTTTATGGTTGTTCCGTTGTCCAGCGTGGTCAGTTAGTGGTCAGTTGTCCAATGTGCGGATTTATCAGGGCACACTGAGAGGGTCTAATAGGGGGCATTGCATTCTTAAATTACCGCCCTTTTCCTCATGTCTAAAATGCCATACGTTATAAATATCGTTGATTTGATTATAGCTTTATGGGGAAGCAGGGAATTGCCACATTAAAAGTAAATATCCGATATGCATAACCCATGGACACAGACAATAGTGTGGTGAAGGCCTGGGGGTGGGGGAGGGCTAGAAAGGGTCAATGGGGAGAAAAGGGGACAACTGTAATACTGTTAACAATAAAGATAATAAAAAATAAATTAAAAAGGTATATATCTAGATTTCATTCATTTTAAAGAAAAATGATTGTAAAATTTGAGAAAATATAAAAGAATATTTCAAATTGTCAAAATGTCATCTCAATTATTTTTCCTTCATTTGTCCTAAAAGTAACATTAATTTGTTAATAGTAAATATGCAACTTCTAGGAAATAGTTTCTTTTAAAATGTATAACATTTTCTCACAAACACAGACAAGTATTGATAAATCTTGAATAAATAATAACCAAATGCCATAAAGTTATAACATTTTAATGGGCAAAAGTAACTTTTGATATTTTTTTGTTATATAGCTTTTGGAGAAACATTTTGCCAATTGGAGATTTTAAATGAGGCTGAATGTAGTATATTTTTATAGTTGATAAAAATTCCCCATTACAGTTTTACAGCTTGAAATGTATTGACAGATAAATGCGCAAAGTTGTATGACAACCATCACAAAAAAGATACAGAGCTTCCCAATGACCCGGTGCACACGCGTGTGCATGTGTTCACATGGATATGTTTCCATTTCTCCCAGGTAAATCATGAGGAGTAAAATGGATGAGTCAGTTATATTTAATGTAACTATTAATGTGATTAGAATAAAATGTTCCATTTCACCATGAGTTTTCTATTTCCTGATCTATTTTTTGTTACTTTGCCATCTTTACCAATATTCATTTTTTACTAAATATTTCTATAATTTCATTTTGTCTCTACTGGCTGATACAGGACATAAAAGATAACTTATTGCAATCTAATTCCCAGTAACTTTTTTAGGACATGGATGTATGTTTATTTTTTCTGTAACACAAGTCAACAAGAGCACCTGTAATGGAGTACATTGTAAGAGGGTACAAACAGAATAATGACACGTGTTTAGGCTGGTTGAAACAGACCAGGTAAAGTCATACGGCTTCACAGAGACAGGAATTTTACCCCATTCTCCCTGCTGCTGCGCTCACACATCTCACTTCTCTGTGTCACGAACTCTACAATCGTGGTTACTATTTTCTTTAAAAGATTATCTTTTCAAGCAGTTTAAAACAATACAAACTCTAGTTTCTATCTATCCCCCCTTTCCTGCTTCCAGCGTTCTTCATTTCTGTGTAGATCCAAACTTCCATCTGCTACCTCGATCCTGCACTGAGGAATTTTCTTTATGTTTCTTGTACTGAAAGTGTCCCTGCTATGAATTCCTTCAGGGTTTCGTTTTCTCGTCATGGAGAGCTTCTATTTTACATCCTGTTTGGGTGGCACAGATTGTTGAGTTGACGTTTCCGTGTTCTCTCCTTTGTGTCCGTTTAGGGTGTATCTCCATGTTCTCAGCCACCCGTGGGTCTGATGAGAAGACTGTGTAAGTTCTCTCTACCCCGTTGTAGGAATGTTCCTCTGTGCTCTGTCTTTTACCGTCGGCTTGGTTTCCTGGAACTTTCCTATGTTGTGCCTGGTTTTAGAGCTTCTCTGTATGTGATTATTTTTCCAGGGGGTAGACGTGGTCCTACGTTTCCTGGATCTGTGGTTTAATTTCTTTCATTACTATTGCAAAAAGCTCACTCCAGGAAACGCTCATTGCCGATGTAGCAGTGGACTCCTTTGTATAGGCTGGGGGCGGGGGGGGGGGGTGAGTAACGGGCCGTCCTGGCAGAGCCAGCATCCGTCTCCCAGCTCACACAGCACAGATGGCCGTCCTCTGTACCGCGGACCCCGGGACACCTGGCAGCCCTCCCAGTGCGTTCTCACGTCACGGGTTCACACAGCCAGGCCAGGAGGAGTCCTGATTAAATTCTCACTCAGTCCTACTGCAGGATGATGTTCCGGTTTAAATGAACACAGAATAAGAGTCACCCGAAGCACCCATAAAGAGGGAAGCATGAGCAACTTGTGGAGCTATACTCCAGAAAATGCCATGGCTCCCAACAGCACAGCTCCTGGGCCAGTTCTTGCTGAGTGTGCTTTTCACATATTAAATGAGCAATAACTGCCTTGAATGCGTAAGCCACCAGTCTGTGGGATTTTGTTAGGGCAGTCCAAGCAGACTAAGACAGACCAATAGATACAGACGGACAGGCAGGCATTTCATGGTGACACACACGTACCAAAAACAAGCCAATTCTTTCGAAACAAGCAAATTCTTTTCTTGCCTCCATCAATCACCTCCTGGCCTTTCTTTCCTCGGATTCCTCCAGAGCGCTCTGTCTCCCAAAAAGATTCCCCGGTGTCTGAGCCGCCGCCGCCCCACAGGACTGTTCACAAGGGCAGAGGCTGTCACCACGCTGCGTGTCTTCGTCATAACCCACGTGCCACACGGCAGCTCAGCTTTCTCGTCACGAGGACCCCAGGTCTTAGCAGACCGACTGGCCTGCAGTGGACGGTGACTGAGGGAGGAGGTCACCACAAGCTTCTCTTGTGTGATGGAGGAGGACGGAGCGGAGAAGGAAAGAGGCAGAAGAGAAGGTGCCCTTGCTCTCGCACAGCTTGCCAGCGACTTCGAGCTACACCGTCAGTACGTGCCGCATGGACGGCAGACATCTGCCCGGCAACAGAGGGATTCATCTCGCTGCTCAGAGGAGCCCACAGACGAGCGTGCAGGCACCCCCCCTCACAGGGACCCGCGCCGCTCCATGTCCACTCCGGGATGAGAAAGGAAAAGGATCACGGAAGCCAATGTGCTGGCGCAGGAGTCATGCTCAGCACATTGACTGCCTCCTCCCTCTGCGACGGGCGTGTTCTACGAAGGCACTTGCAGAAAGCACCTGCTTTCAGGGCACAGTGGACGGCCTCCTTTGGAGAAGCTCCATAGCACTCCACGGGCACACATGTACATGCACAGGGGCACACACTCAGACGAATACACACACACACACACAGAGGCACACACACACACTGACACACTACACACACCCAACATGTGTGCACACACACAATCTCTCTCTCTCTCTCTCTCTCTCTCTCTCTCTCACACACACACACACACACACACACACACACACACACACACTCACCCCTGGCTACGGAATCCTTTTGAAAATGAATTTCTCGTCTCTGGACACACTATGAACTTGGTATCAACTCTCCCCTCAAAGCCAAAAGGCAAACCTCATGTTGGAAATTAGATTGAAGAAATGGGTGATGAATTTTCTTGATTTTTGAACATTTCTCTCTGAAAGAGGTGAAATATTTCCATTCCCACGCAAACTGGTATTTTAAGGAGAAATGTCTGTTTTCACACAGAGACAGTGACTCATCTTCTTCAGGTGGGAGTTTATTTCCAGCAAGAAACTTTCGAGAGGCAGCTGGGCAACGTGAATTTGTCTGTTTCTCAGTAGCACCATCAACAAGAAAATGTTAGCGTGCGTTAGTGATTATAATTAAATGTCAGCATGTGTTCGTGATTAAAATGAGCTGTACAAGGAACACGATGTGGTTGAATGCTAGATTGTGCAAATATTTTAGAGTGGTCTTTGTATTAACCCTGAAGAAGGTAACTTCCTACAGATACCATTGGAATTAGTTATTAATAATAGGAAGAGGCAAAAAAGAGGCCAATCATTGTAAGCATGGCCATCTGGGCAGCTTCACCAGGACGCCGCAATGCTATGCTCCACAGGCAACCACCGGTCCATCCCCTGCAGATCTGTGGGGGCGAGGATGGGGCACAGCAGAGATGGATGCAGGGACAGTGACGTTGGGTGAGGTAGGGAAGGTACTTGTTTGTCAGTCCAGCCTGGGGACCATGGATTGGCTAGAGGGAGTGAGGCCACTACAAGCCCATGAAAATTTGGGAATACATAATCCCCTAGCCCAGTGGTCGGCAAACTCATTAGTCAACAGAGCCAAATATCAACAGTACAACGATTGAAATTTCTTTTGAGAGCCAAATTTTTTAAACTTAAACTTCTTCTAACACCACTTCTTCAAAATAGACTCGTCCCGGCCGTGGTAGTTAGTGGAAGAGCCACACTCAAGGGGCCAAAGAGCCACATGTGGCTTGCGAGCCGCAGTTTGCCGACCACGGCCCTAGACAAAGGAGCTTGCTCTCTTGGCTCTTGACTCTGTGGCTCTCTCGCATTCGCCTGTGTTTCCTCCATGGCCATGTGGGCCTAGCAGCCGCATGTCCACAGCCATGCCGACCCCCACGCAATGGCCTGAGGACCGCAGCAGGGGACACAGTCTCAGCTGGCCTGGCGCTGGAGTAGCCGGTGCGGACATGGAAAGGAGACTCTGGGCAAGGCCTTTCATCCTGGCCCTGCTGAGGGCACCGCTGGACTTCTTCCTCGGCGGGAGATGGAACCTTGGAAACTCAGGGACTTAACTCCACGCAAATAAATGCCACTCATGCTCCCGTGCACGTCTCGGAAAATCCCTTTTCTCCTGACCCCGCAAGAAGCCCACTTCCCCTGGCGGCCGGTGGAGACGCGGAGAGCTCCCCACAGATAACACTATGTGTTGCCTAAAGAAATTTCCCTTCATCCCATGTTACTGCCTGACAAGAAATGCTCACAAAGCCTAGCATCTAAAGAAGCTTCTGGAAGTACTGTTACAAGTTCTCAGAGATGCGTGTTGAATGACCTTCAACCTCTCTTGATGGAGTTAGCCACATAAGGCCCAGGGGCACATTGCTGGTCCACCCAGAGCCTTAGGCCAATTAGGAAAAGGCTCACTTTCCTGTAGATCAGAGTTCTCAGCTTAGCATTTGGGGCCGGATGGTTCTCTGTTGTGGGGACTGGGTGGGGCCTGTGCTATGGGCTGTAGGTTGTTATCAACATCCTTGGTCTCTGCCTACGAAAGGCAAGGAGTAGCCTCTGCATTATAAAAAGCAAAAATCGTCCCCAGATAGCTCCTTTCTTAAAAAGATTTATTTTTTCTCTTAGTGTAAATAATGAAAATAAATACATTTTCCAGAAAGAGATGTGTTGTTACCACAGGCAGGACCCTCCTATGATTGTGGACTAAACATCAACTACATTCCCTTTTCTTTTTTTTGCAAAATGATTTTGTAATTATTTTCTTATTCTCTATGCACTGCAAACTGTACATCCTTTATTTTTTTAGCCTCAAGGGACTACCTTGGTAAATATGGCAGTGGAGAGCAGTACTGGGTAATTTCTGAGTTTATAACTAGGTTGTATACTCTACAATCTTTGAGCAATCTTAATCTCCCACTCAAAGGATACAAAATACAAAAGCAAGTCTTATTTTACCAACCAGATCCAAGGCTTTTCAATAAGATGCATGTGTCTAACAACAAATTATTTCATACTTCCCAATGTCAGAGGCCACCGACTACTGGATGATGTGACTTATTTTTGTTAGAAATTGACAGGTGGATGAATATGTCCCAATTTCCTCAGTAGGCCTCTAAAACCTGCTCTCATAATCGGAACTCTCTGGCTGCAGGTCTGACATTACTTCGTATTTGAGCTTCCAGGGAATCCATGCACACAGATGTGGTGAAGTAAATTATAGACATTCATTAGATTTGAGCCACTAAGAACTGTGTTTATGAGTAGATGAGACGGGAAGATGTAAATAAAACCCACAGTTGTATTTAGTTCTATCTGTCTACACCAGTGTGATTTCTATCTCTATTTCTGTCTATATATTTTTATTGTTTGTATGTTTAGGAAAACCTGGGGTAAAATAAACCCAAGTATCACCCTTGACACTCAACAGCTCCCCTAACACATCCTCTTTTTCCCTTCCATCCCTGTGCCCAGCATCTCACTAACCATAGGCTTGTCATACGCTCTGTGGTCTAGAGAGTGGCAGTGGTCAAATCCCTGTCCTTCCTCATCCCCGACACCTTCCCATCGAGGGCAATCTAAGTATCTATAGACCCATTTATGGGTCATGGCTATTGAAATAGAAAAAAATATAAACCAAAGTCACAAGAACATTTTTGTAATATTTGCAGTGACTACACAGGATTTCTATTATCAGCTGCACTTTTATATGCACACGCAGTTCATCCCCATAGTTCACACACATGACATATGATAGCAAGAGGGATGCATGCATTACTTAGAGATCCCGATGAAGCCTTGTTTGGCCGTAGGATCTATTGCTGCCTAGACATACACAGGGAAATAGGTCTGTGAGAGATTTCTTTTTAATTAATTTTGATTAAATATTCAGCGAAACCAATTTATATTTCCCAGCACACAACTGTTAATGACTCTGCTTAATGCTCATATGGTTTCCTCTGCTAAATTGTTTCCCTGTAGCATTTTCTTTTCTCAGTATGTTAGGGGAAAAACGTTATGGAGAAGAGTTTTTTTTGTATTTTAAATTTATGTTCCCTGCTGAGTAGATGCCCAGAGGGCGCTGGGTAAGTGCCTCTCATAAATCAAAGAATAAGTGGGTGGGCGAAGCTTTCCCCGGAGCCCCTCGGACTCCCGTGGCCACCATCACTCTCAGCCCACAACCTGCGCAGCGCGTCCCCGACACCGAAGTGGGAGCTGGAGGGTCCAGATGCCTCCCCTTGCACAGAGCCCCTGAGAACTGCCCCGCCGTGTCACAGCACCGGGCCAGGAATTTGAAGAAGAGGCTCGGACGGCATGTTGATGCCGAGGGTGGGTTCGCAGCTACTTGAATATCATGCACTCGCCGGTGGTAGAAGGCATTTCTGTTTTCTCAGTTTTTAGCAATGATACAGAAGTCGGCAAATGCGCCCGTGATGCACACAACTTAAAAAACCGCCGTGACGACAAAGGCAGATCCCATGCTCATCACGGTGCTAACGCTCAGGCTGGGACCCCAGAGAGAGCCCGTCTGCTCCCAGCTCAGAACTCCACATCCACGTGGCTGGCCACGCTGCTTACCCCTCTCCCGCCGCTTATTCACGTGGAAAATGGAGGAGGCTCTCCACAGGACAGGCCTCCTGGGTGAGGAGAACCAAGTGATGTTTTCTAGGTGAAGGGCCCACTCTGTCCGAACCTGACAGCACTTCCGTTCCTAACCCGCAGGCGGGTCCCTGTGGGAGGTGTTCACCGCGACTCGCAGAGCTGGCGTGCGAGGATGCTGGTCCGCGTTCGCAGATAATGTGTGTGTGTAAGTAGGAAACCCAGAGGAGCTAACAAACAACATTTAAGCCGAGTAAGTGAACTTGACAAGGTAGCAGGCTACAAAGCCAATACACAAAAGTCAGTTGTAATTTTATGTGTAAGCAACCAACAATTTGAAAGTACAATTTAAAAGTAATATTATTTCAATAATATCAAACATTTAAAATAATTGTGAATAAATCTACAAAGAGATGTTCAAGATCTCTTCCCAGAAAATTACAAAACTTTATTATGCAAAATTACAGAAATCCTGAATGAAGTGATGTGTATAGAGTATGATTATAAATTGAAGAAGCCAGGATAGTTAGTGATTTACACCAGTCATTTCCTCCCTTTTTCTAAAGGCATCAGGACAGTGTGGGATCTGAATGAGGACAGACGAATATACGATGGAACAGATACAGAGTTCAGAGTTACTCGCACATTTGAATGGAAAGTTAATATTCAACAAAACATGAAACAATTAAATAGGGAAATGAAAGTTTCTCCAACAAGCGGTGTCGAAACACCTGATGTCTAAATTGGAGAAGAAGGTGCCTCAAATTGGAACTTACACAAATGGTCACTCCGTGTAAGTCATTGGGACAAGTACATTTTCACAAGGAGACAGAGTCTTTTGACCACAGAAGATTCTTGCATGATTTTACACCAAGCATTACCAACATTCCCATTTTTTTGCACTGTGAGTGCTTTTTACTATGGTCTCATAGACACTTTGTTATTCTACCTACAAGTCCTATATCCTTTATTTTTAGCTCCAAGGGCTAATTTGGTAAACAGGATGTCAGACAGAGCTGTGCCTTTTCCTGTGTAGTTGTAGTGTGTTCTCCACATTTCCTAATAAGAGCGTGTACAAATAGACAGTAGCCCCTCTTATCCGTGGTTTCATGTTCCACAGTTACCCCCTTCTGTTCAAGAAAAGATCTGAGTAAAACAATGAACAGGACAGCCATAACTGGAAAAAAAGATTCCCCTCACATGGAGCTGACCAATGACTTCCATCCAGAATATATTAAAAATGTCTACGATTCAACAATAAAAAGACAAAGAACTCACTAGAAATTGGCACATGACTTGAACACATGCTTAACAAAAGAAGACATGTGAGTTGCCAGGACGCATACGAAAGGGTGCACTCGTCATTAGTCGCCAGAGCAATGCTCGGCGCCACTCTCCACAGTGCGCCCCACCCGCCGGAGGGGCCACGGAGAAAGGCGACAATCCGCGACGAGAAGGGTGTACGCAGAAACGGAAGCAGGAACTTCCGTGTGTTGCTGACAGCGACGTGAAATGTCTCGGCAAACTTGAAAGAGTATTTTGCTTTGCTTACAAAGTTAAACTTACACCTACAGGATAACCACTAACATTATCCCTAGGCACTACACAAAAGAAATTAAAACGTTGCCCTCAAAATATGTGTCCAAGACCATTTATCACAATTCTAATTATAAAAACTAAACCCTGGAGACAACCTAGATGTTCAGCAGCCGGAAACGGTAGCTGCTGAGCACTGCGTTTATACGATGAAATGCGGCACGAGAATGAACGACTCACCACCACCCATCAAAACTGATGAGATGTAGACGTGAACCCTTCAATGAAAGAAGCCAGGCCCAGAATGAACCCATCTCGCTGAACTTCTAAAACAGGCCGAGCGAATCCGCGCTAACAGACTAGTGTAGAGTTTCCCTAGAGCAGTGGTCGGCAAACTCATTAGTCAACAGAGCCAAATCAAAGTACAACGATTGAAATTTCTTTTGAGAGCCAAATTTTTTAAACTTAAACTTCTTCTAACACCACTTCTTCAAAACAGACTCGCCCAGGCCGTGGTATTTTGTGGAAGAGCCACACTCAAGGGGCCAAAGAGCCGCATGTGGCTCGCGAGCCGCAGTTTGCCGACCACGGCCCTAGAGTGATGTGTGGACTGGCCCCAGAATGTCCACAGGATGGGTTATGAGCTTGCATTCACCATGTGCTCATGTGCTGAGCTGTGCACTTACGATTTGTGCACCTTTATTGTGTATGTTAACCTGCAGTTATATATGTAAAATGTATGAGAAGACAAACTAAAGACCAAGAAAAAATGTTTACAAAGACACACCTGACAATGGACTGCTAGCCAAAATATACAAAGGATTAATAAAACTCAACAGTAAGAAAATACACAGCTAGATTTTTTAAATGGGCAGAATACATGAACTGACACCTCACCAAAGAAGGCATGTACGGGCCAATAAGCACTTGGACCGATGTTTAAGTCATATGTCATCAGGGAAATGGAAACCAGAACAGCAATGAGATTCTCCAACACGCCTGTCCGAATGGCCAAATCTGGATCCCTGACACCAAGTGCTGGTGAGGATGTGAAGTGATGAGCACACTCATTCGTTGCTGGCGGGCAGGCAAGATGGTCTAGAAGTTTCTTACAAAACCAAATAGATGCTTGCCAGACAACCCAGCAGTCACTCAGCTTAGTGCTCCCCAAGTGAGTGACAAGCTGCTGTCCACACCAACACCTACACACACGTGTGTAGCAGCCGTGTTCACACTCGCCCAAACACGGGAGCAGCCGGAAGGCCCTCGGTAGGTGGCGGACACACTGTGGTCCATGCAGACGATGGAAGATAATTCAGCACAAAGAAGAAATGAGCCGTCAAACCTGAGAAAATGTGCAAGAAGCCAAGCTCAAAGGCCACATACTGTGATTGCAACCGCATGGCCTTCGGGAGAGGGCAGACGACAGAGATGGCGAAAGGACCAGCGGGTGCCAGGAGGCAGGGTGAGCAGAGCACGGAGGGTTTGGGGAGGGGTGACTGCTCTGTAGGTTCTACAATGGTGCTTACTTGCCGTTGTCCCCCATCCTCGTTTAGTTCCGTTTTTGTTGTCCACGTAAGGGGACAGAATGCCGCAGCCGAAACCTCCGCTTTCTCTGAAACTCCCATCCCGTCCAGAGCCCCCGCCTCGCTGAGAGGAAGCGCAGGACGGCCTGGCTTCAGCCTCACCGGCCACGGCCCCGGACCCCTGACGGATTCAGCTCAGACTGCAGCTGAACTTGGTGCGGTGGGCAGGAAGACAAGATGAAATCCGAAGAGCCCGTTTTCTCGGCCACTGCCCAAGGATGCGCGCACCTGCGAGATCCGCGGCGGCTGCTGAAATGCAGGTCCTGGCGCAGGAAATCAGAATTCAGGTGCGAGACGCTGCCGGCCGCCGGCCCACGAGCCCTGGCTATTAACCTCCACACAAGTGTGATCGCACCTCCCTCCTGGGCAGATGCGGGGAGCGTGTGTGCAGCGTGAGCAGCGAGAGGCCGCTTCCGCACCCGGAGCGCTTCTCAGACAGGCAGGGCAGGAGGTGGGACAGGCCCTGGGACACTCAGGGCGCCCAGCCCAGGAACCTGTCTCCCAGGCGCCGAGACCATCAAGAAAGCTACGTTAAGAAGTTTGAGAAATCAAATTGGACGAAGATAAAGAGAACCGTGTGCATATTCTAACTTTGCTACATGGTACTGATCCAATAGCCTGTATTTATTTAAAAGGGAAACTGAAATGTCCCTCTATCAGACACGTTTTCTGGAGGACCATCTCTGTTGGTAGAATACTAACCGCATTGTCCTGGAGAGAAGAGAGAGGGAAAGACTCTCACTAAAAGACCATGGGGTGGTGAGGGCCTGGGTGGGGGGTGGGAGCGCCTGGAAGAGGTTAATGGGGGGAAGGGGACCATGTCATACTTTCAACAATAAAGATTAAAACAAAAAAAGTACTTTGAAAATTATGATCTCAATTTAATGAAAAGAAGTTTCAGCTACCCCTTTAAGACTTCAAGACATGAAATTTTATTCATAGAGATTTTACTCCCTGTTCCCAGTGCTCTGGAGTTGAACTTTAAGCTTTATGAACTTCTGCTGAAGTCACAGTCAAATATTCAAGTGCAAGATTATGCGTGCACTCGAGTGACAGAGAAGGAACTACGTGCCTTTAAAACCCAAGTCCATTTTACCGAATCCGAATAAATCAGAGTATCACTGGAATGGTGCATGCTCTCTCCCCCCTCATACACCCCTACACACACACGCACACATGTGAGCTGCATATCTGAGCAGACACTCAGACACTCAGATATGTCACATAGGCGCACAGGGCTGCCTCACAGGCCAACGAGGGCTCTTGACATCGATGATGAGCGCTCTTTAGAGTCACAGCAGAAGCGCGGCTTCTCCAGCCATGGTCCGATCTTCCATTCTTTACAGATCCTATTGCTTCTCTGCTCTGTGCAGCCTCTGTGCAGAGTTAAACTACAAAACCGGGTCCCGGTTTCTGTCACCCCCCCCCAACAGGAGGCTGTGGGTTCCTCTCTGCAGAAACCCAGTGGGCAATCGTATTTCCCTGGAGAGATTCAAGTTTCCGATAAAAATGTCCAAATTTCTCCCTGTGTATTCAGGAATCCCTCATCACTGAAGATGCCCGGCATTAGCCTAGAGCCCCTATCGGTGCCTCCAAGTGCCTGCAGGACAGACAGGATGTGTGCCCCCCGGAGAGGTCTCCTGGCTGCACAGTCCTTTCCTCCCGCCTAAGGGCCGTCCCCGAAGTCACCGTGGACGCAGGCTTATGCGCTAACCAACCTCGATGCGGGGGCCGGCCGGCGGGCCGCAGCAGCCTGCTGGGGGGCGTGTGGAAGTGTCAAGGGGCTGAGAGGAAGCGAGGACAGCAGAGCTCCGTAAATGAGAGCCTGAGAGCCCTGGGCGGCCCGGGCTCTCTCCAGCACTCAGCAGGCGGCCTCCCTCCAGCTGGCTGGCCTCGGTCCAAATCCTAAAAACGAGGGCCAGGTGTCCGGCGCCGCCAAGCCAAAAGTCATTTCCATTTTGGATGGAGATTAGCAATTCCAATTTAATTTTATATCTTGCAGAATCATTTATACATAGAACCTGATTTACAGCAAAGCGAGGTGATTCTGACGAGAGCTCTCTGCTTCTCGTAAAAATTCAATAAATGTTGATTGATTTTTTTTTCTAAAAATATATCATCAGTTCTTCTACTAATGATGGTTGGATGATCAATTTTAAATCTAACCAGAGAATACACCAAGTTTATGAGGCTGGGTAAAATATTGCCAAGATCATTCAAGGAAAGGAGTCAATTCGCAGGAGGCACAATTTCTCAAGACCCAAGTGCTACCCAGGTCCACGCTTGCTCCAGAGGGCTGCTGTCGATGAGCCTCCTGCATGTGTGCTTAACATCGCACTCGCAGACTCATCTGCTAACGTTATCTCCTGAACTCCACGAAGGGGAGGCTCGGGGTTTTTGAAATCGCTCAGCCTTTGTAATCTTTAATTCACAGGCACAACCTCGGTCCCCACTATCTCTAGGAATTTTTGAATCTAAATGAGCTAAAGTACCAAACCAGTGTATTGACCTTTCTTCTTCCAAGACTTGGAATCAATAAACTCTCTAAATCTAATAGTTTCAGTAATAGAACTGCTCAATCATTCACTCTCAGAAATAAGGATGCATGCAGTTATAGTCTAGAGCAGCTTAAAAGATAATTAAACCAACACCATTCGTCTTCCTGAGGATTGCCTGGAAAAGATGAGAGAAATAAATAAGAGGTTGAAGACAAACTCCAAACTTAGTGAAACATTCTGTGTTTTTGGAGGATCCCAATGCACACAGATAGAACGCAACCCACAGTGATTTTCCAACACGTTCTCTTCCTTTTTGCCCTCACAATCCTGACCGTGGGTACGGGGAAGAATTAATTGAACACCTTTTCAATGCGGCACGCATTTTATTTCTGAAACAAGACCACCACATTGTGTAAATCCATAGGAGCCACAAGTCTTGAAGACTTCTTAAACGCCATCCATAAAGTTGTATAGCACTTACTATTTTAATGCAGGAGGTCAAAAAGAAGGAAATCACCCTAAAACCAAACGTCTCTTATTTTCAATTTATAGAATTTCAAGATTTGCCTGAATCAAACCCGAGAACCTTCATCCGCAGGCCGCTGGTCTAACCACTGCGCACACACCCAGGGCTGCTCGAGGTTGATGCCTGCACAGGAATGCGCTATGCAGTGTTCTTGGTTATCAATACTGATGATTTTTTAAATGACAGTGCCTGGTACCCTAGTCAATCATGATACAGAATGATCAGTGCTAAACAGAGATCTCCGTAAAGTGCTTTGGGAAGAGATCAAAGGAAATTTGAAACCTTGAGAGTCCTTGACAAGTCTGGAAGGAAGAGCAGCAGGAATCAGGTGGCGAAGGCCTCCATGAGCCTGAATAAAGGTGTGGATTCGCCATGGAGTACATGTGCACTTACATGTTTAAGATGCTCTCTACGTGAATGTCACCTGCTCGGAGAATCAATCCCTGCCCGCTAGCTCACGGGACCTGTCCTGCCGCCCGCACACTGCTCCTCATCACGCGCCCCTCCCTCTCCTGCCTGCTCTCTCCCCCGCAGTCATTTATTTCTATGGCCCAGCGGATTATCCGGCCCAGGGTAGGTTCAGTAAGTAATTGTCCAAGGGATAAAAGGTGGGGTGTTTGTGACAAGTCTGTGCCACCCTCTTCATGTGACAAGAGTGGCCCAAATGGCAAATAAGGGCATCCACCCTAAAGCAGGACATTTATGCCCACGCATTTGTGAAGTGTGGCTGCCATGTCCGGCTGAGGTGCCTGCCAGCCACGCTTCTCTGCAGAGGCCACTGCATACGGTGGGCGCCGGGTGGCCTCCTAAACTAAGCGGCGGATCCTCCCCTCCCACCTGGGGGTGTGGTGGCGGCAGGAGCGTGAGGACACGTCTCCGCCCGTGCCAGGGGGCTCCTCGCTCAACACGCTAACTCCGGAGGCCTCAGTGCCACACGCCCGCACGCATTCGCTCCCGGGCAGCGCCGTGGGCTCCCATGCCGCCAGCACGCACCGGCGGGGGACGCTTATTTTTGGAATGGAAAAAGGTACTTCTGTTTCTACGATGTCTTTGAACATGAAGTGAGCACATTGGCCTACAGACCGCACCGTCTCCTAGTGCCTCCCCTGAGCCAAGGGGCACCTGCCGCGGTGACCTGCTTAAGGGGTTCGAGGAGAAGCGGCCCGACAACGGCGGAGACCAACGTAACGGACTTCTCCGGAGCACTCGATGGAGTGTCCGCCTGGACCTCCTGGCGCGGGTAAAGCTCGCATCTGGCTCGTTGGCTCTAAATAAAGCCCTTCAAGGGACAGCCTGCCCTGCCAGGCCCTGGAGAGGAGCCAGCAGGGCCCTCTGCCGCCCAGCCTCCAGGGAGGTGGAGAGTGCGCCCCGCCTGACGCTGGCAGGAGCCAGCCCCACAGGAATGCAGTTGATCATCCTGGCAACGCGGGTGTCACTGCCCGGAGCCCCTGCCCCTGGCTGCGTGCGGCAGCTCTGCAGGCTCTAACTCAGGTTCATCGGCTCATCACAGCGACCGAGTTCAGGCAAAAGGGCTCATGGTGACAACTCTCGAGAGGCTGGCTTAGCAGCGAGAACACCAATGCTATCAGTGGGCAGTGGGGCTACCGCTGAAGAAGAGTGGGCGCCAACAGAATCCCTTTCTAGAACCCAGCTCTCCTCACAGAATTGTTTTGGGCCACATTCTTTATTCACTTAGGGCATCTATTGTAATAGCCTCTTAGATCATTGTCCCAGGGAGTGAAGGCACTTAAGTTACCTGGCATATTTCTGAGACATGAAGCTGTGATTCGTGAGATCAAAGGCAGTGCTAACTAAGCACAGGGTGCACTGACCCCCAGAGTGACCTGCCCGCGAGCTGATCCTGCCGCCTAACCCAGGCTGGAGGGTGGAAAACAAATACAAACCGTCCATAGTTGATCTACGTTCACAACCAGCGCTGTGGTCCAATAGCCGGTCACACTTTCCCATGACAAAGCCCCGTTGTCTGAGTCACGCCTGTGCTTACAGTGATGCCTTCCTGTTAAATAGGTGACGCTCCGTGAATTATGGATCGCCCCGTCTTTCACCCGAGTGCAGGCAGTTCCGCTAACCATGCCCCCGGATCAAGAGGTAACTCAAGAAAACGTACACATTCACTTGCAAAGCCGAGAGTCATTGGCTCTGGATGCCGTTATCAATTAAGAGTTGAACACGGGGGCCACTGATGCCCTGATCTTAGCACTCAATGGGTCCAGCGCACGACGAGAAACCTGGTCTGCTTAACGCTTGGCATGGATGCATTGATTTTTCTTCATGAGTTATGCTTCGCTGTGAATCTAAAGGTGAATCTTCAGTGTAGAACGAATTAAGATATTACCAGCACCAAGCAGATTTGATAGGTCAGAAAGCATAAAAGGGGGTTTATTTGAGAGGCGGTTCAGTGAGCAGCTGCAAATGATATGTCTGAGTACTTCCTCCTGGAGCCTGCTTATGGAACTACCGGGAGATTTTTCAAAAGACAAAGTATTGGAGTTGTAATAAAATAAAGATACTGAAAATAATGAATATTAGTAGACATTCTTAATGTTGGTTATCATAATATGCTACTGATATATGCTGTGTCTTACATGTTATATTATATAATATATTAGGGTGGAGTAGTATTACTGGACAGTAGTAGACATTAAATAAGTATATTGTTATTGTCCCTACTTTATACACACTGAGGCTCCGGGGGTTAGATAACTTGCTTTGTTTACAATGTGGGTAAGAGGCAGAGGCAGAATGCTCTCTGTTTCCTCGTGCATTCACTGAAAATGTACAAGGGCTAAAAGGTAAGCGAGAGAATGAAATGAAAAGCTTTATGAGAATAAATTGAACAACATAGATTTTTGAAAAATGCAACTTAACAAAATTGACTGAAGAGGAGTATAAAATCTGAACAGCCCTTTACCTGTGAAAGGAACTGAATTGCTTATTGAGAACGTAGGCCTGGAGTGCTTCGTGGGTAAATTACTTCAAAGATTAGAAACTAAGCACTACCACGTTTTAGAACTTTAAGGAGGAAACACACACCCACTCATGTTACAAGTCCAGCATTGACCAACACAAACCAGAGAAAGACTTGTAATAAATGAAAACTGTAGACCAACGTCCTTCATGAACATTGAGTTTATTGTCTTTGGGCGGTAGCTCTGTTTTTTTCTTTCATTTGTTTGTTTAATGCAAGGTGGAGGAATAGTCTGAAAGTAGACATTGAGCTGAAGGTAAATGTCAACCTCTCCTTCGGAACTCGACAGAGATGTAAGTGGCGTGCAGTGAGCAACCCACGGGACAGGGCCACCATGGGCAGCGGAGGCCAGTGACCGAAGGAAACAGGAAGTCACAATCTAGCTTATTCGGCATGCTGGTTGGATTTGTGGGAGTAGAGGGTTGTTTTGAGTGGTGTTGGCAACAGCGCACTGAAGAAGGGATCAGGAAGCAAAGGCATAGCAACTGAAATAGGGGAGAGGGGAGAGAGCTGGGTGCTGACTGGGGAAATGTTGTTCTGAGCAAGGTGGGGTTAGCGGACAGCAAGGTTGCCGGCATTGTTCCAACGATGTCCAGGTCCATTTGCGAGGGTGAGAGAAGGGGTGCTCAGTGCCCTCAGAGAAGTTAGCTAAAGTCTGGACTGATGGCCTTCCCCCAACGTCTTGACCAAGTAAGCAAGCCTGAACGGAACGATTTGCTTTTCAGGCTTCTCACAGCTGTAGCCTCCAAAGACACTGGCTCTGCCACCTCTCAGTGAAGACGCAGAGGTTGATGCTTCTGTTGACGTCTTGCTGACCAAAGTGTCCCTTCGCCCTTCTCCTTCTTCAGCAGCGCCCAGTACCAACACACACTGACACATGGAGACTGGCTGCACAACATCGTGAAGGTATCTAACACTACTGAACGAACGGTCCACTTTAAATAATGAACATGATGGGTTCTGTTATGTGTATCTTACCACAATTATACATTTTACACGAAGAAAAAAATAAGTATGTGAGAAAAGAGCAGTGATGAGAAAGCCACAACAGCCAACGGTGAAATAATCCTCCTGGTGGTGACCCAGCTATGCGTTAGGCAGGGCAGGGAAATAATAAAGTCTCTTTTAAGAAGAGTGGTTGGCTGGGAGGATTAGACAGATTAATAGTTCACTAGAGGTAAGAAGCAAGGGGTGGGAGTGACGAAGACAGAAAAGAAATTCATGAGGCCCTTGAGAACTGCCTGAAGATGGAGAGCTAAAAAGTGATCATAGTGTCCCATTTTCTTGTTTTCATTTTCCAATTTCTACTCCATCGCTAGCATCAATTGCCTTCTTTCGATCTGTCATTTATCTATTCTCTATTTCTTTTTTTGAAAAACAAGCTATTTATTTCACAGACTTTAAAAAAGTGAGAAAATTTCAGAGGTCATCTAACAAAACTTCACATTTTATAGATGAGAAAACTGACTTCAGAGGAGATTACATAGGTCACCAATGTCACTGAGTAAGACAAAGTCAAAATTAAATTCCGTGTAGGCTAACTTCCAACACAGGGTAAATACTGCTCCTTCCAAATGCAGTGTAAGTAAATACTCAACCAGTTTTAAAATGTTGAGAGTTTTTAGCTGATAATTCAAATTATGTACCACTTATCCATAACTTTAAAATAATAGAATTCTAAGTCCATTAAATGCTAAGATCAAGTACTTTTTCCAAAGTCTTTAGTTAGTAACCATGTCTTGAGAGATCATGTGTGTGTATGTGATATATGTAATGTGTGTATTTGATGTATGTAGTGTGTGTGTGTGTGTGTGTGTGTGTGTGTGTGTGTGTGTGTGTTGAGAAGGGGAAGAAGGAAATGCATTTGGAGAAGGGAAACATAGGTTATAAATACAAAGAGGTTACAGGCTCTAACCTCAAAGAACTTAAAGTATCTTCAGGGAGCCACGACGTGAAATGACAGAACAATTACACAAAAATGATCAAGATTACATAGAGAACGGTGACTGGAAGAGCCTGGAGATGATGAAGGGTCAAGGAATGATTCTAAATAACGTTGTTCCAAAAAGCAATAGAAAAACCGCAGCTGGGAGACCGGGCACCCAGTTGGTGGCAGCCGCATATAAATTACTCATAAAAAATCGCCCACGAAATTCATTCAATCCTACTCATTCTGGCATTTCACATCATTCTCTTAGGCTCGGGGTCGAATGTGGACGGGAGAACAATATAGAGCCTTTATTGTTTTCAGAGTCGCCATCTCTGCCCTTAGATTCCGCAGCCTTGATGTTAATAATGTCATTTGACCCCATCATTCTCTGCGCTCTGCTTATTATTTATCGTTCCCTCAGGTAAAGAGCTTGTTTAGTGCGAGTCCCCCATCTAAACTTTATTTCCTATTTATATATGTCATTCCTCCTGGATTGTTCGAAAGTTCCATCAATTCTTTTCTTACACATTTTCCTTGACCTTTCACTGACCTCATGGGCTTTACAAAGCCATCTGATTTCTGCTCCCTATGTTCTCAAATCTGTCCTCACCTCTCTTACTTAATTCCACCCCCACCCCCACCCCGCCAGGTGGACAGCTTCAGACCACACCAGATTACAAGATCTACACATCCATCAGTGACACACTCAAGGGGCAGCCCCAGTGAGCACCAAAGCCCCACTGAAGCAAGTCCTGCTCCACAGGGGTGTCTCCTGCACAGCAGCTCTCCCATTGTAGTCACAGCTGGTCCTCACAGCCAATTGGCCTGGAGGTCAATTCCTCCCAGTGACACCAACATCAATCAAGGCTCAATTACAAGTCTGTGCACACAGCCCACACAGGGGTGCACCTAGAGTACCCAGCTCAGGTGACTGGGGAGGCTGAGCCACTGGGCCCTACAGGACACCTACTACTCAAGGCCACTCTACCAATTCCAGGAGACCAGCAGCTCTACCCAATACATAGAAACAAACACAGGGAAGCATCCAAAATGCAGAGACAAAGAAACGTCGCAAATGAAAGAACAGAAGAAATATCCAGAAAAAGAACTAAATGAAATGGAAGCAAGCAAACTACTGGATACAGAGTCCAAAACAAGGTTATAAGGTTGCTCAAGGATCTTAATGGGAAATTCAAGGGACTTAGTGAGACTTTCAAGGATCTCAGTGAGAGCGTCAAAGACACGAAAAAGGACGAGTCAGAAATGAAGCACACACTGACTGGAATAAAGACTCGTTTACAGGGTTCAACAGAGGCGAGGATTCATGGCACTGCCCTGGGATCCCGAGCTGGCTCTCGCTCTTCCTTCCACGTGACTGAACAGCCGGAACAATGGCTCACAAAGGCTCAGCTTGCTCGTTGCTGGTCACCAGGTGGAGTTGGGGCTTCCATTCTCTGTGCTCCTTCCCACATGGTGAACCTTCAAGAACACTCGTTCCGTGGCATTTGAACTATTTAAAAAAACAGAATGCTACGTCCACTAAATGCTGAGATCAAGTACTTTTTCCAAAGTCTTTGGTCAGTAACCACATCTTGAGAGATCCTGTGTGTATATGTGATGTATGTAGTGTGTGTGTGTGTGTGTGTGTGTGTGTGTGTGTGTGTGTGTGTTGAGAAGGAGAAGAAGGAAATGCATTTGGAGAAGGGAAACATAGGTTATAAATACAAATGTGGAAAAAGGTTCATAATGTGGGAAGGAGCATAAGTCAGTGGTCGGCAAACTCGTGTACGTCTCTGACTCGCTCATAGTACTGTACGTTTCCTAAGACCTGGGACTAGCTTTGGTTTAAATTTTTATCCCCAGCAACCAACACATTGCCCACCCATTCTAAGTAGGAAATAAAAGGTCGATGAGTCGATGAACAAATGGGGGCATGTTTGCTTAGTGAAACTCGAAAGTGTGCTCTAATATTTGAGATGCAAGAACTATAGACCCACAGGTAGTCAGACAGCGTGACCGAGGATCCACAGGGTCGGCAGCCCCCCAGGGCACACAGGATGCTCAGCCTCTTGCAGGTCATGCTTCGTGGTAAGGTTGCACACTGTGGCCTGCTGGCCCTGAGAAGTTGACTCTAAAATTAACTTTTTGGCTGACTCAACTCGGTGCAGTGAGAAGAGGGAGGACAGCCTCTGGCGTCAATTCCTTTAACACTAATTATCCAGCCTGTTCCAGATTAAATTTCGAATAGAGGGGCCAGGTCAGCCAACCTCCTTAAACTTTAATAGAAGTTAATTGTTCATTTATCAAACTCATTTGCAACTAATTAAAGTTGTCCTGCTGTAGAAAATACAAGGTAACCTGGGTTATGTTCTTCTCCGTGGGAGTGTATTTGATGTAAAAACAATTGGAAAAAATGGTGACACTTGTGTTTTGTGAATGCTCATGTGACAGCTGAATTGCTGACTTGAGACGTGATTCTTTTAGGTGAATTCACCACGTGAGTGTAGTTTCCATAACACTTCCAAATTCTGTAATGTTCTAGCAAGAAGGATATACGGTACTTCCTTTAGACCATAGACCAGCAGTGTGAATGCACACTGGAACCAGATCACAGACTGAATTTTCTGTGGGTAATATGACTGTTTTATGAGGCATAATCAATGGTGCCTCACCATAAATACTCAGAACAAAAAACACAGGACTTGAGGCTCCGTCTGGAACTGCCGTTTTACAATGAATTTTTATGCCTTCTTCCCCAAAGCCTCCAAAATGGCAGGAATGTCTACAAGGTGGTGAGATTGGATGCTGAAAAACAACATGTGTTTAGACTAAAAGGGATTTTCTGCACATTTCACTGTTAACAGCCGTCAGGTACAATATGCTGCTTGAAATACGGAGCTTTCTTTTATGGAGTGTTTTCTAATATCGAACATATTTCAAAGTTGTAAATTTTTGCTTTGGGAATATAATTTTTTTTCTAAAGGCATAGCTTTGAATGTTGCTCTTATGATGGCAAGATTGACAGTTTTACTTCCTGACACCACAAATCCTCAATTAAAATCACTGTCTGAAAAAGCCAGTCACCATAAATAAGATTTTGTACAAGGCCTGAGTTTCTAAGGCTAAACATTGAATCTATTTCTAAATCTACAAGGTGCTTTACAAGGTTGTTATTATTCTCATTTATAATAATGGTGATCTAAAATTTGAATTAAAGCCCTCCAGTCATTGCAGACTTCTCAATTGGTGTACACAATGTCCCAAACCCCTAGATCTATAAATATAGTAACTGATTATGTCCTACAGGCATACTTGATTTTCTCCTCAGGAGAACAAAGGATTCATCTATCATTTTTTGGGAGAAGGCAAAGTAAGGCCTACTGAAGTTCACATGGAATTGAATTGGGCACTTCCCATAAGTTTCTAGAATTAAACTGCATTATAATTATTTGTTTCTATCAAACTATGACTAAGACATGTGTTTTCTTTCTCTTTGCATCCAGAAACTAACAAAAAATTCTGTGCATAGAGAACTTTCATAAATACTTGTTGAGTAGGTAAAATAATGGATAGATGGATAAAAGGATGGATGGATGGATGGATGGATGGATGGATGGATGGATGGACGGACGAATGGATGAGTGGATGGATGAATGAGTGGAGGGATGAAAGGATGGATGGATGATTGGACGAATGGATGGGTAGATGGATTAATGGGTGGAGGGATGGAAGGAGGGATGGATGGAGAGATGAATGAATGGATGGATGGAATAATGGATGGATAAATAAATGGATGCATGCATTCATGAAATCACCACAATATGCTGCCTGACCCATTGGAATGTTGATTGTCACAGACATTGGACAATCCAGCACTATTTCCCTTTTGAAAATAAGTAATGGCTTAAAATAAACTTCTAACGCAGGTGGCTGTCTGTGCTAATTCCCCTTTGAGAGGTCTGCAACAATCCTCAGGGTCAGACAGACATTTTCCTGGAGAAGACGAAGAGCCATTGCTGTTTCTCCCAACAAACTCCTATGAGTTTGAAGATATTTAAATTCCTTGTATACGAGAATGAGCACATTTTCAGGCCAGAGCATCATCAGCATTTGTGTACATCGGTATCTAAATTCTAACTGAACTGGCTTGATGAGGTACGTAAATACTTTAGGTTAAGGAAGCAGCCTGTTGGGGTCTTTCAAAGACACGTATGTGACCCACAGGAGAACGCACGTCAGGTCTGGGATAGCCCTGCTGGTGGAGATGGACGCGCTATCTTAGCGCATTTCCTAGGCAATGACTCCTCTCCAGGGGCCTCCAGGTCAAAAGGGGTTTCTAAATGGATATCAATGAGTCAGCCCCCGCCTTAATGTGTCCTGAGCTCATTTTAAATCCCTTTTCACAAGGGAACTCAGAAAACAACACGACTTCCAGCCCCGTCTAAGCTGCTTCCCTGAGCAAGCCCAGCGGAAGGCGTTCTCTCCTTCCAAAGAGAACAAGGTTACCTTCGGGAGGCGCAGCGCAGGTGGGCATAATGAGCGGATGCACTGTATCCTCGGGGCCATTAAAAGGAGAACAGCATGAATTCTTAGGATCTGGGGAAGAAAAGGCGCAGGATTCCCTTTGCTAGAAAGGGTGGGCGCTCAGGTTTTCAGGAGAAGCCGGCGGGTGATGGCACTGAGGCGCCTCACTGGCTGCAATTGGCAATCAGCGCCCAATTTTGAGAAGTTAAGGCACAATAATCGCAAGTGATTGCAGATATTCTTCTCTGCCGGCCAGCATCGCCTGTCGCCCTTGCTAATCGCTTTAAGCCAGCTGCGGTGCGTCCCCAAACAGAACTTCCCCGCACAGGGAGCGCCCTGGCAGCTGAGGCCCACCCCCCCCCCCCCCCCCGGAGAGGGGAGTGCGCCCCCACAGGCAAGAAATGGCCTTAAATAACTGAGAGTTACTCAGGAAGTTCCAAACGGGGGAGACATAAGCCAAATACCCTAATACGAGGTCACACTTTTTGACACCGTGGCAGGTGCCAAGTGGTGCATCAGTCCTGTGCACAATGAGGGGGGGGGGGTGTCAGAGCGTCAGGGGGCGGGGCAAGAGGAATAGCCTCCATCCTGTCCCTCCACACCCTGCACCCGCAGAAGGAATGGAGGGCTCAGCCCCTTCTCCTCACCCTCCTGAGTGGCCCTGAGGCATCGTTGGAGCGGGGGCCATCCAGGCTCTCTGGAGACACGGCCTCCCCAGTGGGAGGCCGAGGCGGAGGCCGAGGCGGAGGCGCACCTTCCCGGCCTGAGCACTGCTCCGAGCTGGCCTCGGGGGTGGTTTAGTGAGCGCGTTCCTGAGCCCGCTCCCTGGAGTGGAATAGAAGTGCCATGTACATCCCAGGTCTATGACTTAAGCCCCTCCTTTTACAGAGCGACTCAGAGCAGAGGGAAGAGGGCCGTGAGACCACCGGCGGGCGGGTGGGGGCAGAGCTGTGCCTGTGACAGGAGGTGTGGGCAGAGCTGTGCCTGTGGCGGGTGGTGTGGGCAGAGCCCGGTGCCCTGATCACATCACCTCACCCTCTAAGCACAGGATGGCCCTCGGGTTCAGTGAGAACAGCCACGGAACACCCGCCCAGGATTCCCCAGGGACTGTCCCCCTCCGGCATCTTCCCTCCCTCCCAGCCTCAGTCTTCCCTGCGCTCCTCACAGCGACGGCACCTGGACAGGAAGGATGGTCAGCCGTGTGTTTGGACAGCTCTAGTGTTAGATTCCTTCACCGCTCCCCCTACGAAGGTCGCTTGTGTGCTGGTTGTATTTTCTCCTCGTGCAGCTCACTTGTCTAGCTGCTTTCCTGTATTAACCTTTTGCACTCGGATGTCGAGTGTGACTCGACATGGTTAGCATTAGAATAAAGGAATCGAGAAAAAAAGCAAGCGAGTGCAAAGGGTTAGTTCTGTAGATTCTGTCCAGTGGAATTGGTGCCGACTGAGTTCTCTGCTAACCTTTTTCTTAGTCCTTACTTTCATTTTGAAAACGGGCTCCCGTGGGTCTCCCCTGGGTCAGTGTAATGTAGGGGGAGATGGCTCTGCTTTCCCTCATCCCATGCCCTCAGCCACGTGGGTCTGTGCGAGACTGTGGACTCCAAACCTCAGGCAGGCTCCCGGGCGGCCTCCATTTCTGCTCCCAGCCGTGCGCAGACCCAAGGTCGGGCAGAGGTGATGGGCTGGCACCACCCCCTTCCCACTGCCTCCCCTGGCCATGCACCTTTGCACATGCGGCAGCCTTTCAGCTCTCAATATATATATATATATATATATATATATATATATATATATATATATCTGAGTTTTTCAGATTCCTTTTCATTGTCCAGGTTTTCTTTTAAGATCCACCCAGACGCTTGCTGGCCTCAACGGAAATGACAGCCTTAGGCGACGAGACGTTGCCCACAGCTGACTGTTATGTTAGTGGTAAGCAAGAGGTTTGCAATTTTACACAAAATTAGCAAATGCCTTAAAAAGCACAACTTTCCCACACCCGTACAATGACCGCATCTGAACTGCGCTGTTTTGATTGCGGTGAGTAACCCTGTAGCTCATCCCCCAGGAAGAGAACGGCAGCCAGCCCGGGGCCTCAGCACAAACTCCTCACACCCAAGGAAGAGCCTGACAAGCGCGTGCACACGCCCCCGGGGAGGGCGGAAGGGCAGGAGCCTCACAGCACACTCAGGGTAACCCAGGAAGGAAGCTCCGGCCAGTCTCTCAAAGACGGACACAAACATCCCAAACTACAAGGAAATGGAACCAAGTGGCAAATGAAAAGGATAACATGCTGAGATAGACTGAACTGCTTTCAAAAGCAAGGTAGTTATCATATCAACAGGCAATGTAATTCCCCAAATCAATAGAATAAGTGAAAAAATCATATAATTAAATCAATAAATACAGACAACGTTTTTGTAATGTATCTATTAGTGATAAAAATCCTCCCGAAAACTAGAAATAGAATGCAATCAATTAGTCTGATAAAGTGCATCTGTACACACAAGCAGACACAGTCAGCAGTGAAATTGAAATCTTTACACGCACACCCGCAGCAGTGCGATCAGGGGAGAGAGAAGGGAAGGTGTATGGATGGAAAGGAGAAATTAAATATGAAATTATTTATGAGAGACATAACTATGTGCTAAATTTTTTAATAGAATCTATAAATAATTCATTAGAATTAATAGGTGTGTTTAAATGGTTGATCTATCTAGTAACCTTGCTATAAATACAAAATAAATAAAAATAAAAGTTCTAACACTTTCTATAGCAGCAGCAGCAGCAAACAGAGCGCAAGCTACAGAGAGGTGGCTGCCCTCTCCCCTCCCTGCCTCCTGGCCATGCGGTCCTCGCACCGTACGGAGGGGAGCCAAGCATCGCGCTGTAGGGCCGGGCCAGGGCCGGGCCTGCGGTTTGGGAGCCAGGGACCAGGAGAGGCGCCCTCACGTGAACAGCAGCTTCCCAGTGTCTCGCCGGCGGAGGGCAGGCGCGTGGTGCGGCATCAGAACAGCAGGCGGGAGGGAGGCCCAGAATTGGGGTGAAAGAGCCCGGAGCTCAGAGCCTGAGTGAGGGGAGCAGGCCACGCAGCGAATCGCAGCGGAGAGCGTCCAGGAAAGGGACAGGGCGGCGGAGGACAAGCAGGAGAAACGGGTGAGCTGAAGTTGCCAATTGTCCAAATAAGTGGGTACGTTCCGGAAAAGGCGCGCGGCCCTGGCCGGGCGGCTCCCTGGGTGGCTAGTCCCGCGCACCAGAAGGACCCAAAGGTCGCGGTTCGGTTCCCAGGCGCACGCCCTGGCTGCCGGCTTCATCCCCGTGGGTGGCAGATGGCTGTGCCCCCAACCCCCCATCTCTAATCAATAAACAAAGAAGAAAAGAAGCCGGGAACAGGCTTCTCATGTCAGAAAACGGCCCGACGAGTGTGCGAAGGGAGAGCAACACCAGGATGAGCCTGGGGCCCGGGGTAGACTCAGCCGTGTCGGTGTGACTGACCTAGCTCAGGAGAGACAGGAAGACACAGGAGGACATGTAAGGGCACACGCACTCCTGTGCACACACGTGTACACATGTCACCCCTCTGCCCCTGCTGCAAGGCCAGAGCAGCCCCGCCCGGGGCTCAGCGCCCACCTCCACGTGGACAGGCCGCGCTCCCACCTGCTGTGCGGCGAAGCCCGCTGCTGGGCTGGGGGAGGGCTGATCCAGGCCGGCAGAGGACGCCAGGCAGGTGCCGGGACACCTGGTGGCTCCTGAGGGCAAGCAGCTCACACACACAGACTTGCCGAGGCCGCGAGGACCATCTAGAAAGCACTCCTGGCGGCCACGCCTGGGGCAACCTGAGCACCTAAGCAAACTAAACAAGCAAATCGGGTTTCCACTCCTGGGATGAAATTGGAAACCATGAGCCCCTAACAACATACATCCATACCACATACGTGAGAGACAGGCCATGTACATCGTTTGAAAATACTTCCCCATAAAAACACAGTAATGACTCCCAGGGGCAGACACTGCGCTACCCAGGCCGGCACAGCGTCACTCGCAGTGGTAAGACCGGCTCGCTCCGGGCTGAGCGCCCTAGTTAGGGTGCCCAGAGAAGCAGAACCCACAGGACAGATGCAGAGAGGAGAGGAGACTTAGAACAAGCATTGGCTCGCAGGGTCATGGAGATCTGGAAGTTTCCTGATCTGCCAGGTGGAGAACAGGGAAGCTGGCGGTGAGATTCAGACCAAGGCAGAGGCCTGAGAACCGGGCAGGGGCAGCCAGAGTCTAGGGCCCGCGGCCCGGAAGCTCCCATGTCCAAGGGCAGGAGAAGGTGGGCGTCCAGCTCAAGTCGAGAAGAAGTTGCCCTTCCTCTTCACTTCCTGTTCCTTGTGGGCCTCCAGCTGATTGGAGGGTGCCTACCCACAAGCCACACCCATGGGCAGTGTTTGCCAGCTGTCTGGGCACCCTCGGCCCCATCAGGTTCATGCATAAAATTAACCGTCACACTGAAAATCCAAATTCAAGTCTAGACCTGAGGAAACAGCAGACAAATCCGAGCGAAGAACATTGCATAAAATAACGGGCCTGTAATCTTCAAAAGGGCCAAGTTCATATAAATCAAATATTGAAGCACGTGACAAATAAACACAGCATCTAATCCTGAGTTGCACTCTCTTGCTATCGGATGTCATGGGGAGAATTAGAGAAATTTGAGAGAAGTCTGTGGGTAACTGTCATTACACACCAACGTGGACGTCCTGATGCTGATGGCTGCTCGGTAGGAGAACATGATCGTTCATGTGAAACCCACAACAAGACACTTAGGCGAGGCAACTGCTCTCATATCATTCAGGGGACAAAGGTCTTGAACTGTTCCACAACTTTTCTATCATTTTGTGACTTTTTTAAATGAAAAGAAGTACTTTACTGCTTGATATAACATCCTTAAAACTCATGTACATTTCTATTAAAAATGTACATCACTGTTATGCAATCAGTTTTTCTATACAGAAAAATATACAACTTCAGAGACATAAATTAAAGGGGAAAGATACACCACATCTCTCCTTCTCCACCACATCCTTATACAGATCTCCTGAAACCATAATAAAATCCTCATAAAGTTAACATCCTGGTAGAAATTCCTAAGTTGTCTCCAACACTGACACAGAAACAGGAAGTCGCGGTTATTTTAATTTACTGGATATGAAGAATGGTGTAAAGCCACGGCGATGAAGAGCGTGTGTTGGTGACGCAAGGACACACCAACAGAAATATCGCGCTGAGCACCCAGACGCAGAGCCTCCCGCAGCGGACACTCAGCTATGACCAAGTCTGACCCACGGAGCAGTGGAGATAAATGGTATTTTCTCAAGATCGTGCTGGGTCAATTGGCTATCAACACAGGGAAGATTGAGATGACCTCCGTCTCACACCACACCAACAGACTCCCTGCTTTCTGACTGCAGCTCGAAGTGTGAAAGGTCACACAGGAGGGCTCCGAGGGCCCCATAGAACGGCCCTCCATAATGGAAATACTTCAGGCCTGCACCTTGAACCTGGGAGCCGCTGGCCACACACGGATTTTGAGCAACTTGAAATATGACTCATGCAACTAAACACCTTCATTTTTATTTTTACTTTGTTTTACTTCATTTAAATCTCCTCCTGTGGCTATGGCTACTGGATGGACGTCACCATCCTAGATGACAACATAAGAAAATGCCCTAACCGGTGTGGCTCAGTGGATAGAGCGTCGGCCTGCAGACTGAAGGGTCCCGGGTTCGATTCCGGTCAAGAGCATATGCCTTGGTTGCGGGCACATCCCCAGTAGGAGGTGTGCAAGAGGCGGCTGATCGATGTTTCTCTCTCATGTTTCTAACTCTCTATCCCTCTCCCTTCCTCTCTGTAAAAAATCAATAAAATATATTTTTAATAAAATAAAAAAAAGAAAGTGACTGTATGACCTTGGGGTAGGGAGATGCTTTAGTAGAACACAAAAAAGTGTTCTCCATAAAGGAAAAGACGGATGAGCCTGAATGTAAATTAAGGACTTATATCCATCAAATGACACCGCTGAGCAGGTCAAAGGCGAGCTGAAGAGTTGGGGAAAGGATTGCACACATGTAGCTGTCAAGTCCTCAAATCCAGAATCTGCAAACACCTCCCATAAATCAGTGAGAAAATTACCCCAAAAAAACAACAAATGGCTTGAACAAATACTTCACAAAGAGATAGCCAAGTAAATAACTGTGTGTCATGAATCACCAAGGAACTTACAGTAAAAAGATCACAAGCTATCACTACACACCCACAGAAATGACTAAAATTCAGAAGACTAACACATGGGACAGTAGCCAGGACTTGGAGCAGCAGGGACCTTCCTGCTCTGCAGGCAGTAAGAGGAAACCCACTGGTAAACGGGCATTCTCTCTTACATTCAAATAGAGGCTTCCCTCCAATGGACACACCCAACCCAAATGCACGGACTTGAAACCAAGAGTCTCAGACAAGGCGTGTAGAAGGTTCCTCGAGTTGGACTTACCTGGTCTTTCCTCATGATAAATAAATGGTGGTGTTTGGTAACAAATTGTGGGGTACCCGGGAACATTACAGAGTAATGAAAATGAACAATGTGGATGAAACCTACAGAGTGAACGAAAGAAGATACAAAGAATACACATACATGAATCCTTTTGTGTAAGATTCAAAGCAAGTAGTACTGGTCCATCGTGTTAGAGGTCAGCATCATGGTTATCTGTGGGAGAGAGAGGAGGGGGAGCAGCGACTCCTGAAAACATCAGGGCCTCTGAGGTGCGCGGACCATTCAACTTCAAGCCCTGGAGAGTGGGTCCACAGGTCTGGACCCTGTGGTTAGGCATTCCGCTATATGCTTATGCCTTGTCACGTTGCAAATGGATTATATGACAATACAAAATCAGAACACTGTGCCCAGCCAGCGTGGCTCCATGACTGAGCATCCACCTAAGAACCAGGGGTCACGGTTCCATTCCCGGGCATGGTTTGACCCCCAGTAGAGGGCATGCAGGAGGCAACCAATCAATGATCCTCTCTCATTATTGATGTTGCTATCTCTCTTTCTCCCTTCCTCTCTGAAATCAATAAAAATATTTTTAAAAAGCAAACAAAAAAATTAAAATAACTGGGCGTATGACTTCTTCCCCTGGTCAGCGATTCCGAGCTGGCTTTATGACATCACTGCTCGTCCCAGCTGTGGCAGGAGCACGCTGAGGTGATTCAATGATCTCAAAATTAGATTAATATCTTTGAAATTCAGAAAAATAAATGATTTTAAGAGACAATGAAAATATCACCAAACTCCACAAAGAATGTCAGTCTCCTTCCCCTAAAAGAGTGGCACGTACTGCTTGAAACTGATGGAATTCTCGTTCCGGCACATTTTTTAGAGCCAAGGTGAATTTTATCACACGAACAACTTTTGTAAATGATTTCTGGGCTCAAATATGGAATTAGTATTATTACCCTTCGGCGTGCCATTAAAGGTTGTTTAATGAACGTTTTTTACACAGATAAGGAACATTGTTACCCGGGAAGACATATAAAAGAAGCCATTATCTCGCCACTTTCATATCCTTCTTTGTTTAGTTCTCTGGAAATCCTCGCAGAAGAAAAATGCGTGCACTTCTGTGCAGGCTTTATGCCTCTCTGGGGCTCCCATTAGCTGCTAATTGAGCTCTCCTGCTTCATCTCGGTCCCCGGGGACCAGGGACCTTTCTGTGACTTGCCCTCCACCACACCAGGCACAAACCTCCGTTTATTATCCGCACACGACGTGCCAGCACTGCGGAGGGGACGCTCCTCCAGATGAGAAATCCGCATTCAGATAGATGCCTGCATTTTCATTTTGGGGGGATGTGGCTACTCTTCTCTCTGCCGGCCTTAAAAAACAAAACCAGCAAAGGAAGAACGTCGGGGGACAGGCTAACCCCTGGGCGAAGGCACCCCCCGGCCGCCCCCACAGTGACCTGCCACAGCATCGGAATGGGCATTCATGACGGTGATCTTGTTCTGACATGAGCGGGTCAGAGCCGCCTTCGTGCAGAACCCAGAGACTCAGGGTTTTCTAAATGATAGGAAACCTGGCCTTCAGCTGCGTTCGTGGCATTTTGACATACAGTCCAATAAGACCGGGAAGACATATATTTTCCACACGTGTCTGTACCATCCCGCTCATTCCCCCTCCCCCTCACCGCACAAACCCCTTTTCTTCTCTAAAACACGGAGGCGAGGCCTCTCTGCTCCGCCAGGCCCACTGACAACACGCGGGGTGCTCCCACCAAGCGGTGGGGGTGACCAGCCCACTCGTGGCGGCGGCGGTTTCCGTTACCCTCACAGCCCCGCGGAGGAGCGGCCGCTGCCTCAGGGACATCCCCCCTCACTGGTCCCACTGGCGGGACGGCAAAGCCACGCCGCTCCCCAGCAGTGCGGGCCCCACGCGAGGCATCTGACACCGCCCGTGAATGCCCCTGAGCGTCACAGCAGCACCGCGGTGGCCACGTGTGTGGGTAAATGTGCGTGTGCAAACGCAAGTGTGTATTTTATTCACATTCTGGAGGAGGAAGAGAATGGAATCTCTTACTAACCCGGAAAAAAGTGCCATATACACGCCTTTATTTCCTAGTTCCTTACTCCACCATTGGAAGCCCTGAGAGCACATGTAGGGTGTGTCCCGTGGCATGTACTGAGGGAGCCAGCACATGGCATGTACTGAGGGAGCCGGCACGTGGCATGTACTGAGGGGAGCCGGCACGTGGCATGTACTGAGGGAGCCGGCACGTGGCATGTACTGAGGGGAGCCGGCACGTGGCATGTACTGAGGGAGCCGGCACGTGGCATGTACTGAGGGGAGCCGGCACGTGGCATGTACTGAGGGCAGCCAGCACGTGGCATGTACTGAGGGGGGCCGGCACGTGGCATGTACTGAGGGGGGCCGGCACGTGGCATGTACTGAGGGAGCCGGCACGTGGCATGTACTGAGGCAGCCAGCACGTGGCATGTACTGAGGGAGCAGCACGTGGCATGTACTGAGGGAGCCAGCACGTGGCATGTACTGAGGGAGCCAGCACGTGGCATGTACTGAGGGAGCAGCACGTGGCATTTACTGAGGGAGCCAGCACGTGGCATGTACTGAGGGAGCCAGCATGTGGCATGTACTGAGGGAGCTGGCACGTGGCATGTACTGAGGGAGCTGGCACGTGGCATGTACTGAGGCAGCCGGCACGTGGCATGTACTGAGGGAGCCGGCATGTGGCATGTACTGAGGGGAGCCGGCACGTGGCATGTACTGAGGGGAGCCGGCACGTGGCATGTACTGAGGGCAGCCGGCACGTGGCATGTACTGAGGGAGCTGGCACGTGGCATGTACTGAGGGGAGCCGGCACGTGGCATGTACTGAGGGCAGCCGGCATGTGGCATGTACTGAGGCAGCCAGCACGTGGCATGTACTGAGGCAGCCAGCACGTGGCATGTACTGAGGCAGCCAGCACGTGGCATGTACTGAGGGAGCCAGCACGTGGCATGTACTGAGGAGAGCCAGCACGTGGCATGTACTGAGGCAGCCAGCACGTGGCATGTACTGAGGGCAGCCAGCACGTGGCATGTACTGAGGCAGCCAGCATGTGGCATGTACTGAGGCAGCCAGCACGTGGCATGTACTGAGGGAGCCAGCACGTGGCATGTACTGAGGAGAGCCAGCACGTGGCATGTACTGAGGGGAGCCAGAATGTGGCATGTACTAAGGCAGCCAGCACGTGGCATGTACTGAGGGAGCCGGCACGTGGCATGTACTGAGGGAGCCGGCACGTGGCATGTACTGAGGGAGCCGGCACGTGGCATGTACTGAGGGAGCCGGCACGTGGCATGTACTGAGGGAGCCGGCACGTGGCATGTACTGAGGCAGCCAGCACGTGGCATGTACTGAGGGAGCCGGCACGTGGCATGTACTGAGGCAGCCAGCACGTGGCATGTACTGAGGGAGCCGGCACGTGGCATGTACTGAGGCAGCCGGCACGTGGCATGTACTGAGGGAGCCGGCACGTGGCATGTACTGAGGGAGCCGGCACGTGGCATGTACTGAGGGGAGCCAGCACGTGGCATGTACTGAGGCAGCCAGCATGTGGCATGTACTGAGGCAGCCAGCACGTGGCATGTACTGAGGGAGCCAGCACGTGGCATGTACTGAGGGAGCCAGCACGTGGCATGTACTGAGGGGAGCCGGCACGTGACATGTACTGAGGCAGCCGGCACGGGGTCTGGAGCTCACTGACCGTCGCCGCCACGCCCGTTTCCGTGGAAAGTGGTGTTTCCTTCCCCCCGCGTGTCTGTGAAATCCCCAACGTGGGGGAAGTTCCGGGAGGGACGGAGGCTGCAGCGAGGACAGGCCGCCCGTGGTGAGTGTCTCCCCGATCCTTTCAGGGGCGCGTGTTTTGAATGGGAACGTCCAGCCCGAGGCCCCTCCATCGGCTCCCCCTCTGGGGGGCCGCCCGCGGGCTCAGTACCCACCTCGGCGCTGCGTGCGGTCGGTGCGGTCCCGGCTGGAAGCAATGAGGCGGCTTCTGTTCATGTTGTTTGCGTTGCTTCTTTGGAACAAGTGGGTCCACATAGAAAATGGGCAAGAAAAGGAAAGGCCAGGCCAAGAAAGGCGGCGGAAGCGTCCCTGTGCCGGGCAACGGAAGCCCTCGCCCCGCGGCCGGGGCTCTTGCTGAGCCGCCGTCTGCTTAGCGAAGGGACAGACAGATCGTGGACAGAACAGGGACAAGATGGCGCTGATTTAAACGCTGGGCCCTTCAGTCGAAATCGCAGAAAGAGGCCCCTTCGGTTGAAAGGACTCTTTATTTAGCAAAGATGTAAAAATCCAATCTGTTGCCCACGAATACAAGTTATTTATGGGTTATTCTTTCTAGAAAATAACACTGCCCAGCCAGGCCAGCTGCGTGAGGCCACCACGGAATAAATAAGAGCGAGGGCGGACAGAGGAGCAGAGACTGTGACAATGATGAGCACCCCCCCCCCCCCCAATGAAGCTCGGCACCGCCGGGGCCTCCTCCCCGGGCTCGGCTGTGCCATCCGGTTGGAGCTGCGGCCCGCAGTCCGGCTGCCGGAGGGGCGCTGAGAGCAGGAGGCCAGCCGGTCTCGGGAGAACCAGGCCCCGAGGGAAGTCAGCAGCGGCAGCGGGACACCTGGGCTCTGGGTTTGTTCTCTGGGTTCTAGAAGGGGTCAAACGGGCAAGACCATTCGTCTTCCCTCAAGTGGATGTGAGCTCCATGGCCGACCGAAGTCAGGGGCCACTGTGCCTCTCGCCGGGCAGCTGGAGGGCCGGGCACATGCGGGCAAGAGGCTGTGTGTCATCACGTGGTGGGTGACTGGGACAGAGGGATGCTGCCGATTCAAAACGCAGACAAGACGCCAACCCTTCAGCCGCTCCACCTTCACCTGCCCCTTAGCTTCCAAGCTCTGTGACTGTGACCAGGTTTATAGCAAGAGAGACAGAGAGGGAGAGACAGAGATAGAGAGACAGAGACAGGGAGAAAGAGACAGAGAGAGAGAGAGACAAGAAGAAAGAGAGACAGAGACAGAGAGAGAGAGGAAGAGACAGAGACAGAGAGACAGAGACAGGGAGAAAGAGACATAGAGAGAGACAGAGAGGAAGAGACAGAGATAGAGAGACAGAGACAGGGAGAAAGACACACAGAGAGAGAGAGAGAGAGTGAAAGACCGGGAGAGACCCAAGCATCTCACTGGCCTTCAGTCCGTAGGATGTTTAAAGCTTTCAACACTACCTCCTGTGGAATCACTGGGGAGGTCCTTAAAAAGCAAAGGTCTTGAGTAGATATTAATTGAATCCATAAATGTTGTTTTGAGCGCTTCACATATGGGCCATCAATCAGTATGGAGACCACAACTCTTCATAATAAGAGAGTGTTTGAGAGTGTTCAGAAGGAATTTCAATCGTCACATCATCCTTTCCCCTTTGCCTATTAAATTTTGTATGATACTTATTATCTGAATCTTTCCCGTGTCCCTATTGACACAAATTACAGGATATGAAATATTTAGAAGTCTAAATTAATCAGAAAAAAATATTCTGGGTAAATTACCCAAATTAATTGGGATATAAAACAATACATGCAAAGCAATTTTAATGTGTGACATTTAACAGGAACTAAAAACTAATATGAACCCAATGTCCTAATCTGTAGCCAATTCATATATTTATTGAGGATTTATTTTTGCAAGACCCTGGGGAAAATATGATAGCCATAACAAGGGAAGTAAAACGTATTCTCTGTCCTTAGGAACCCACTTTGTAATGGGGAATATAAAACAAATGGGGAATATAAAGCAAATTCTTTAATAACCTTAACATGGGGCAGAATATAGTAAGCAAGGGGTGTGGTGAGCGGAGGGTGAGTGAAAATGGGAAACTGAGTCAGAGACAGAGTCTGATAAGAACTTGCAGGGCCACAGTGAGACCTGAGACAGGTGTGGAGATGGGTGGCTTCCCTGCTGAGTGTCCCACTGCTAGGGGCTGCACTATGTTCCCCAAAATGCATATTTTGAAGCTCTAACTCCGCAGACCTGAGAACGTAGCTATATTTTGAGATCAGGTGTTTAACGTAAAGATGGTGTCTTCATGTTAATCTATATATATAAAAGCCTACGTGACCATCCAACCATCTGACTGGCCGGTAGGTATGATGCACACTGACCACCAGGGGGCAGACACTCAATGCAGGAGTTTCCATAACTTTGCAGCAGCGGTTCTCGGGTGATGCACCCCAAAACCAGAGAGGAGGGAGCCTGATTCCGGCGGGTGTCACCCAAGAACCGCCCTCTCGGAATCCAGAACCCCTCGGGGGATGTCAGAGAGCCAATATCTGCCTGATCACCGCAGGCCAGGCCGAGAGACCCCACCTGCTGGAGGGACCCCACTCACTCCACAGACGCCCTTTGAGCCGCAGCGCCACCCCAGGTGCAGCCGGCCTGGGAGGGACCGTGGGAGGTTGGCTCCAGGGCGTGTTGCCCAGTCCCGCCCCGCCAGCCACCTTCTAATGAATTTCCTTTCAATGTGCACGAATCTGTGCACCGGGCACTAGTACAATATGACAACTTCAATATAAACACATGGGGAAAATACAGGGGGGTGGGCTCTCGTCCACTCTGACTGGTGTCTGCATAGGAAGAGGACGTTAGGACCAGGCACGGGGAAGGGTGCCCCTGTGAGGGCACAGCTGCCTGCAAGCCAGGAGAGAGTTTCAGGAGACACCAAGCCAGCCGACACCTCACTCTTGGACTTCCAACCTCCAGAACTGTAAGATCAAGTTCTGCGTTTGTCACCCTGGGTTTTGTTATGCAGCCCTAACTAATCAACAGCCTACATTTTGGCTTTACCATGTCTCTCTAGGCCCCATACCTTTAGTTAACTAGTTGTCGGCGATGCTTGGTGGCCTGTTCAGGTCACCTCCATGGGACTAGCAAGCCTATCACCAGGGAACCTGGGTAAAGGCTGCCAGACGCTCACACGTGTCCCTGTCTCTGGAGAACTCCCACACCTGACGGAAGGTGACTTGCCTGGAATTACTCCCCCATCTCATAACTGACGGCCCCAAACCAAGGCTGACTGACACGGAGGTGTAAAGACAGGCCGCTAGCCTCAGTGCGGGGGTCAGCTCTCTGGGTGGTTTATGCTCCAGTGGATCCGCTGTGGGTCAGGCCAACGCTGGACTCCCCTGAGCCCGGCTGCTCAGCCCTGCTCCTGCCTCTCAGGCCTCATGGCCTACAGCTTTGTCCGGAGGCGCTGCCTCTCAGAGTCACGTGCACCAAATACCGGGTTAGGGACTGCTTTGCGGGAACTCAACCTAAGGCAGGTGGTGACAACCGAGGTCCTAAGAAGCAGCCTCTGAGGAAATTGGGATTTGAGGGTTAGGTTTTGAGGGTTGGGATTTGCGGGCCCAGGCAAAGGCAATGAAGTTCCAGTGATGGTGGCACATGGAGTCTGGAAGGACCGAGCCCACAGATGTTTGATTGCTGAGGCCTGCAGCTGTGGCGAATGGAAACGGGGTAAATTGGCGCTTTCAATACCTCAGACCTTGGGGGGGGAAATCCCATGGGGAAAGTAGGAATGATGAGGACTGCAGATCTGGGTGGATGTTTCTGAGTGCCACAGACACCGTGAAGAGAAAAATGACAGGCTCGCACCCATTAATCGCAATTTAGAGCTCATGTGAAGGTCAGTGCACATCTTTGATAATATTTAAATGGATGCTCATATCCTGCAGCCAGAGGCAAACAGAGCTAAAGGCCAAGCGCAGAATCTAATTTCTACGATGGAAAACTTCAACAGAGGTACTCTAGTCATCTCGGGTAGCTTTCTTGCTTTCTGCACAACAAAATGCCCAAAGCTTGTACTGCCCCGGACCTAAAATGAGCCATTTCTCTAAGTAATTCTATTTATTGCAGCAGGAAATGGTGTTTAAATTCCTCAACCTGAATGGAAGGGTGCTCTGAGTATGGTTGGAAGGGTCAAATGCAATAAAGTCAGACTAAAATCAGTGTTTTTATTTTTATTTGTGCTAAGGTAGAATTAAAGCTACAGGTCAGGTTTGAGGATTTGCAGTTTTAATAGGATGTCAAATGACCTCCAGTAAAGGCATAATTAAAATAGAAAACCCAAAGAAAACTATGGTTGGAAGAGAGCTTAGAAATAGCTACAGCCCTTGGCGTGCTGTCCGTGGTCCTGAATATATACCGCCTAGGGCAGGACTGGAAACCGTGGGGACAGTATAGTATATTTCCCTACCCCCAACTTAGCACTGCAACTTAAATATAAATACATAGGAGAGGTTGTTTTCATTTATTAAAATATGACAGAACAGAAATATGATAGTATATGAAATCAGTTCTGTATGTTATAAAATGCAAGTAACTATTGCATTTGTTCTACAAAAGTGTAAGAATTAAAAATGTTACCGAGATAGAAAATAACAATAAGATATATTGAAAGTGCAAACTGAGACTCATGTTCCACTACCACATGAGTTTTGTCCCCAGTAAATCCACTATTTAGTCCAAAGCACATTCCATATAGCAATACCCCCTCCCCACCACCCTCGCCACATTCAGATGCTCCTTTTGAGTTTTATTGTAAAAATGGTAATAAAGGGTAAACATAGGAACATTTTCTTTGATTACAGCATACAAAACATTCGGCTACTCATATCACCAAAAACCTGTGTTTCACCTTTCGTTTTCAATATGCTGTCTCTAACAATTAAAGGCAAAATCTAATCCGAATTAATTAATTCCTCTTGGCTTTAGACCATGCTCTCTTGTTTACATAGAGGAAATCTTATCACCAAGAGATACTTCTTCATCCATTCAAGAGGAGTTAAATCTTCAGGCATGCTTTTTATAGTCTAACTCCCAACTGTCGCCCAGACTTAGCTTCAATATTTGTGGAACGATTTGTTTTTGTTTTGTTTTTTTAGCTTAGTTGGTGCTTTCTTCTAATGACCTTCTTCAACACAGCCTTCGAAAAGAACCCTCTCCAATCCCACCTCATCCTCACGGCCACCAGTGTGATGCTGTGGCTTTCACAATGTGTCATGATGAAGTATAATTACTGTAACAACATGTATTGCTAGTCAAACATTCAAAGTTTTTTCAGGTTTTAATGTGTCCCCTTTTATGATCTATTTATTAAATTATATGAGTTGTGTGTAATAAGTATAAGTGGATTATTTCTTAGGCACAGTTCCATTTAGCACTACCTTTCTTCTCTTTGTTTGTTTTTAACTAGAAATTACTCACATCTCTCATGAGTTCATGGGCCATGGGAAGCCAAGATAATTCTTAACTTCGTACCTAAAGCATGAAAGCTAAGATCCCCGCAACAACACACAAGTCTAGGTTAGCGTCCAGTAACACAGGACATGAAGAAAGCCTGGAGAAACTAACTCTAGTGAGAACTTAGCAAACAACAAAACCTCAGTGTCTTAAAGTGGAAGGAATGGCACTCAATTTAAAGGCTCGATTTTAATGCATTGGGGGAATTGGCTATATGTGTACAGTCTGTGTGTGTCTGTGTGTGTGTGTGTGTGTGTGTGTGTGTGTGTGTGTAGCCATAAAACCAAAATATCCTAAATGTACAAAAATATGTATGTATACAATAAATTTTCTGTTACATACAATGTTATGTAGAAAAGACCTATTAAAATGTTTTTATTATTTATATGATTAACTTTATAGTTTTTGTGTTTATTTCAAGGTGCATGTCCTTAAGATTCATTTCCTACTTTGAGGCATTAGCACACACAAACAGTGTTTGAGTTTTACATGTAACGTGAAAAGAAGTATGTGTATAATGGATATAGAAATAGATCATTGCTACTGATAGATGCTAAGGAGAGGGATGAAGATGACACCTGCTGTTTCAATACATCACTTACATTAGGAAATGACCCCGTTTGAACCATATATACCGAGTGGAGGACTGAGAACAGTAACAGGAAAATTCAAATAATTTTTATTACTTTTGTCTTCATTACTCTATTGTGAAATCTTAATGCTTTCTGTATTATAGCTTAAGCTTACTCATCAAAGACTTGATAAGGACCTGGTATATGCTTTACCCTGTAAATGCTCTGAGGAAAATTTCTATGAAAATTAGCTCTTCCCTCAGGGCAATTTTTACAAATTCCTGGAATAGCAGACAAATGCAGCGCATGCTGCGGTGGAAGTGCATACAGTGTGAAGAGATGTGCGGGAGGGTCATGTCTCAGGCGTCTGTGAGGATTTGCACAGCAGAGTCACTGTGGAAGGAAATTAAGGAAGGCTCCCGCAGACCCTACTCGTGAGCTAGGCCTTCCAGCCCACGTAGGATTGTAGGCAAAGGTATTACAGATAAAAAGCCAGGAAGAGAAAAACAGTAGGTCCTAAGCAGGGATGTGACAATGTTCCAGTGTTACAGGATTGCTCTATTTTATCTATTCTCTATATGTTTTGTCATAAAATATTCTACTTTCTGAAAGTGTTCAGAAACTAGGGTCTGTGGATGAGGATTTTTATAAGAAATGACATAGCAAATACCAGATTATAAAAATAAAAACAGTCAGGAAATCCAGATATGAGAATTTCATTATGTAAGAAGATATCATGGAAGGCTTTAGAACGAGGAGTATTAGGTCAAGTTTTCCCAGAGGCCTGGGGAGGAGGCTGGAGTGGGGTGAGAAGTTCAAATACCATCACAGAAGAGTAGCATTGCTCACGTTTGTGGAACACTCAGCCCAGCTAAGCACTTCCCAACGAGCACCCTTTTCATCAACACTCAACCACTGAGCCACACAGGCTGGGAGGGCCACCCTCTAACCTTCTCGGCATCCGAGGTCGCTGTCATCTCCAGCTGAGAAAACCGAAGCACCACAAAGGATGCTGAAAGGTAGAGAGAACAAGGAGCTGGACCATCACAGATGAGGATACACCATGTGACTCTTCAAATACTAAGCAACGGAGCTCCGAGGGGAGAGAACATTAGGCCTAACCTCAGCACGGGCATGAAGATCCACTCAGGGCTGTGGCTTGTTATCTTGGGTTCCTCCAACTCCCACTTCTCCCAGTTCCCATGAGCAGCTCCCCAACCTCGGTTAGTCATTATCACAACAACCTGTTAATCATTTAGATCTGCTAGAAAGAGAAGATTGATACGCTTGTAAAATGGATGCAAGACAGAGGCAAGTAAGCGGCCGCCCGTGTGTCTTCATCCATATCTAAGTTTTAAACTATTGAGCTGGTCCCCTCGTTGCTGAGCACCTAATGGTCAATGGGAAGGATGCAGCGGGCAAAGATCTACACTGTGAGTCCCTAAACAAAAGATTGTCGACGGACAGAGCAATTCCAGGCCAGTTCTACCAAAGCCTAAGGCCCCAACACCCAGGCCTGATGAAATGTGAGGGAAGGGGTGGCAGGTTCGAATTGTTTGGGTACGAGACGGAACTTGGGGAACAATGTTCAGGAGGCAGAGGGGCTCCCCGGATGTGGGTTTTCAGTGTTTTCTGACAACAAAGAAGGCACCACGAGCTGTCAGAGGCGCATTTCCTCTGCAAAACCCCTCAGAATTCTTGCTTGTTTTTAACTGGTTAACTTTAACCTAAATTTGAATCTCTCCCAAAAGGATTACTAAAATTTTTTCCTAAGGTTTTAGTGAAACTAAGGATGTGAACAGTTCTAAAGGTTATTTCTCTAAGCGTTGTCGGTTTAAGTAGCTTAATAATGTCAAACCCCACTGCAGAGGGCACAGGCCAGGCTTCCCTGAGTCACAGGAGGCGACTCACCTGCTGGCGGAGGAGCCGAGTAATGGCTCACACACACCAGGACGCCTCAATCCTCACCTCAGGCTGGAAGCAACAGTTAAAGCCTCATGGAACTAAAAGTAAAGCTACGTCTATATTTTGAATTGAAAATACGACTGTGGGGTGATGATAGGTTTCTAAGAAAGCACACAAGAAAACACAAGCCATAAAGCAAAAATTGCCAGTTGAACTCCCTTGCCCTGGCTGGTGGCATCATCCCGAGCACTGGAGGGTTGCGGTCAGGGCACCTGCCGAGTTGCTGGCTCCACCCTGGTGGGGGGTGTGCAGGAGGCAACCAAACCAACCAATGTTTCACTCTCACATTGATGTTTCTCTCTCTCTCTTTATCTCTCTCTCTTTCTCTCTCTCTCTCTCTCTCCCCTTCCTCTCTCTAATATTCATTAAACTATTCTTTAAAAAAATTTGAACTTCCTCAAAATTAAAAATTTTGCTCTTTAAAGGACCTGAAGAGTATCATGCTAAGTGAAATAAGCCAGTCAAAGAAAGACAAGTATCACATGACCTCACTCATATGTGGAATCTAAAGAACAAAATAAACTGATGAACAAAATAGATCCAGAGACCTGGAAGCATGGAACAGACTCATGAACTTCAGAGGGAAGGCGGGGGTCAGGGTCAGGGGTTGGGTGGGAAGAGATGAACTGGGGGACTTATATGTGTATATAAGTTCATATATAACCTATAAACACAGATAATAGTGTGGTGAAGGCCTGGGGGTGGGGAGCAGGGCAGAGGGGGTCACTGGGGGGGGGGGACATCTGTAATAATTTCAACAATAAAGATAAATTTTAAATAATTCAATAATTAATTGACAGGGAAACTACAAGTTCCTCGGCCGCACCAACCACATGTCCAGTGTCGGTGGGCACTGTGGGAAGTTCTACTGAGCAACAATAAACTGAAATCACCGTAAAAACCTTAGAAGAAAACACACGCAGGAAAGTCTTAGACATCTCACGTAGCAGAATTTTTGCCAATTCATCGAAACAAAGGAAAAAAATAAACAAATGGGACCACATCCAAAAAAATTCTTCTGCACAGCAAAATAACCGCCATCAAAATGAAAAGGGAGCCCACTGTATGAGAGGACATATTTGCCAGTGAGACATCTGATAATGGGTTGACCTCCAAAATGTATAGGAAACTCATACAACTCAACAAAAGGAAGACAAACAACCCAATTTAAAAATGGCAGAGGACCTAAACAGACATTTCTCCAAAGAGGACATACAGATGGCCAAGAGACATGTGAAAAAATGCTCAAAGTAACTGATCATCAGAGAGATGCAAATTATAACCGCAATGAGGTATCACCTCACACCGGTCAGAATGGCTGCCATCAACAAATCAACAAACAACAGGTGCTGGCGAGGATGCGGAGAAAAGGGAACCCTCGTGCACTGCTGGTGGGAATGCAGACAGGTGCAGCCACTGTGGAGAACAGTAGGGAGTTTCCTCAAAGAATTAAAAACGGGACTTCCTTCTAACCCAGCGATCCCACTCCTGGGAATATATCCCAAAACACCAATCAGAAAGAATATATGCACCCCTATGTTCACAGCATCACAATGTACAATAGCTAAGATCTGGAAACAGCCCAAGTGCCCATCAGCGGATGAATGGACAAAAAGCTGTGATACATTTACACCATGGAATACTATGCATCTGTAAATAAGAGGGATCTCTTACCTTTTGGGTCAGCATGATGGACCTGGAGAATATTATGCTAAGTGAAATAAACCAGTCAGAGAAAGACAAATATCATATTATCTCACTTATTTGTGGAATCCAATGAGCAAAATGAATTGACCAACAAAATAACACCCAAGCAGCGAGGCATGGAACAGACTGACATGCCTCGATGTGGAGTTGGGGGGACGAGAAGAGATAAACCAAAGAATGTATGTACTTACATGCATAGTCCAGGGACACTGGCAGCAGGGTGGTGAAGACCTGGAGTGGGTGGATAGGGGCTGGGAGGAGGGGGATGGGGGGGAGAAATGAGAGACATCTGTAATACTAGCAACAATAAAATACATACATTAAAAATAGAAAAAATAAAATCACAAGGAAAGCACATTTTTTCAGCTTCAAATGGAAAAGTATATTAATTCTCCTTTTTGCCTAGACCCGTGGTCGGCAAACTGCGGCTCGCGAGTCACATGCGGCTCTTTGGCCCCTTGAGTGTGGCTCTTCCACAAAATACCACGGCCTGGGCGAGTCTATGTTGAAGAAGTGGCGTTAGAAGAAGTTTAAGTTTAAAAAATTTGGCTCTCAAAAGAAATTTCAATCATTGTGCTGTGGATATTTGGCTCTGTTGACCAATGAGTTTGCCGACCCCTGGCCTAGACCCATACCGAAGGCAGCAGCACTACTTAGCAGCTGCGTTCGTGGAGGCTGGGTGATGGGAACGAAATGCTTTCATCATTTCAGGTTTTTAGTGAGAGAAGTGAGTGTTTTAGGAGGTTCTTGGTCAGAACACGAGGCAGGGACTCAGGGACAGTAAGCGTTTCTGTCCTTCACTCTGACAAAAGCCGGAGGAGACGGTCTGACGTGTGAGCTGATTAAGCAGGAGGGAGTCACCTCGCCAGCTTGGCTCAGTAGATAGAGCGTCAGCCTGTGGACCAAAGGGTCCTGGGTTCGATTCCGGTCCAGGGCACGGACCTCAGTTACAGGCTCCTCCCAGACCAGGGCTCGGTCGGGGCTCGTGCAGGAGGCAACCCATCGATGTGTTTCTCTCACATCGATGTTTCTGTCTTTCCCTCTCCCTTCCACTCTCCCCCAAAAAATCAGTGGGAAATATCCTCGGGCGAGGATTAACAAACAAGCAAATAAATAAACAAAGGAGCAGGCGGGCGGCGAGGGGAAGCAGAGGCTAGGGCAGGTTTTGGTGGGAATTGCTCTGCCCTCGAACACCAACCTTCCTGTCCACAGGGCCAAGCAATCAACTCCCAGCCGCCATTCTTCTTTCTCTTTTTTAAATATATCCCTAGGAAGTAAGCTATGCTCCCAACAGGGGGAAAGTGTCTTTGCTGATTCTCAGTTTCAGTAAGTTCATGGCCAGGAATGTTCATAACGTAAAAATGGCATGCTTTACGAGGGCCTTGTGTGCATTAAACATAAAGCTAAACTCCAGCTAATTAGCAGTTCTTGTTTGGGGAGCTCCTAGTGGCTGCTATGTGTGTCCTAAGTAAGCTTAGCAGCGGTGACGGCTGACCTGTTAATGTCAGCCCTTCCCAAGATCTGTTTTCCAAATTCCTCAGGACACAAAGGCAACCGTTCCTGTCTTTTCCATTTGTAAGTGTTAGAGCTTTGACCAAAAAACAAACGCTAAGCCCTGGCAATGGGACCTGTGAGGTGACTGGTGGAGAGACTGTGAAACAATGTCTGCTAGCTAAGCAGGAAGAATGCGAATGCAATCTCTTAGGCATGTTCCTTCCATCATCCCACCTGCGGCCTGGCCCTTCCCGGTCGGCGCCCTCACCCGAGAGCAGCTGCTGAGAGCCCCGGCATTTCTCGAGGGGGGTGGTGGGGTGTATCAAGCCCGGGATGGGTTTTCCATTTTCCTTGCTGGCCATGCTCCCCTGTGTCCGGAGCAGCGATGGGGAAACTGAGATCGGGGCTCCTCTCTCCCCTGGACAGCTGCGGGCTGGCAGCCGGGACACAGATGTGCGGCCCTCACCTTAAAGCAATGCTGAGGTGGGTGAAGGGATGGCACCTCATTCCGGGGGGAGACAGGCCCCCCACCATGCGCCTTTGTTGGGAGAGCTGAGCTGCTCCCCTCCTCCCGAAGGCCTTTGACATCCGAATGCAACATACTCTGCCATTCACCCCCCGACCCCCTTTTGCGGCCTGCAGCGGCTGCCTCCTCCCCAGGCCCTGCCCCCCGCCCTGCCCAGTGGCCTCCAGGAGAGATCCATCTCCATTAGCTTTCCCACTAACCAGTCTCCTCAACCAGCGCCCTTACCTTGGATCTCTATCCAGGTCCCTCTCCCCATCCTCAGAGCAGGACAGCCACGGGCATCACTCCTGCCCACTGCCCGGTGCTCAGGAGACGGCCATCCGGGTGGGCTCCGGGCCAGGAGGGACCTCCCAACGCTCCCACTGGATGAGAAGGGAGCCTGGCCATCAACCCCAGCATGCCCTGCGGCTAATTGGCCCTGATTACCACGCCCTCCAACCCTGCCTCCCTGACTCATGAAGTCCACCTGCAGCCACCAGACCTCCCCACCCCCCAAGCCTGGTCCTTTATGCTTGTTCTTTCTACAGGGTGAGTTTTCAAAATAAGTGATCGAGGTCAAAACACACAGGGGGTGGGGAAGGCACTTTGAGTCAGAAATCAGCGCCGGGAAATAATGGGAACGCCTCGTTTTCCCGGCGCTGTTTTTCATGCCTGAGACCAGTGATCTCAGCGGGCAGAGGGCGAGCAAAGGCAGGTCAGGGAAGAAGCACAAATGCCTGATGCAAATAGGGCGAAGGCCCAGCCTCCAGGGATGGCAGGAAGACCACGTGACCGGATCCATGCATTCATAGCTCATCCTAAAGATGTTAAAGCGAAAGTACTGATTTTACAAATGTGCATTATTGGTGTGAGTGTAAATCATTGCAGGTTTAAAAAAAAAACAGTGTGCCCTTAAGTCAGTAGATTCCCAAGAATTTATTTGAAAGAAACTATAATAATCTATATCATTAACAGCATTATTTATAACAGAAAACAAAGCACCAATAAAAGAGAATGGTTAAAATGCACATCTATAATGAAGTTTTATGCAGTTCTGTTAGGTAACTTTTTAAATATTTAATTTAATAAATAATATTTAGGAATTCTAATTTAAAACATATTTGTAGTTCTGTAATATACAATGTCATGTATATTGTATATTACAGGGTTACCCCAATTTTGTTCTCTATGTATATATTTGTATAGCACATTTTTTCATTATATAAACGTAAGTTTATTTATGTGTATTTGCATAGAAACTACTAGATATAAATACAAAACTGTATTAGTAATTGTTTTCTTGTAACAATTTATAATTGTTTCCTTAATTATTCTTATGTCTAATAGACTCTACTATGAGATTAAGCTTTTAAAATTAGAACAGAAAGGAGTAACAGCATAAATGTATTGTTATTACTGCAAAAGAAGCTAATGACTTAATACCCTCATACAAATTGGTACTTTTGGCTTGCTTCTAATTGTTGCTGAGACCTCAAAATGTGATGGAGTGCATAGCACGGACTTAGGCATAACCTCATTACCACATTAGCATAGAGGCAACCCAATCCTGATAGGACAATTGATTTACTCCAAGAGTGAGTTATAGTTAGAAACTGCTCTGAGCCAGCACCCTCAGTGTGATGTGAGTAGACTTAACAGAAGATGTTGTGCAGCCGTTGACAATGCTCAGGGAAGCGCTGCATCAAGCAGTCTACAGTGCATGGGTTAGAAAGGAACAGCGCTTCCCACATTTACTGAAATCAAAGATAAGTGGTAGGTAGATAGATAGATATAGTAGATAGATGATAAGTAGATGTTAGGTAGATAATAGATAGATAGATAGATAGATAGATAGATAGATAGATAGATAGTAGATAGATAGATAGATAGTAAATAGACAGTAGATAGTAGATAGATAGATAGATAGATAGATAGATGATAGAAGATAGTAGATAGATAGATGATAGAAGATAGTAGATAGATAGATGAGAGATAGATCGATAGTAAATAGAAAGTAGATAGTAGATAGATAAATGATAAATAGAAGCTAGGTAGATTGTAGATAAAATATAAATAATCTATATATATAAAAGCCTAAGTGACTGGTGGACCAGTAGCTATGACATGCACTAACCACCAGGGGGCAGATGCTCAACACACAGGCATGGAAACATGGAACAGACTAATGAATCTCAGAGGGAAGTGGGGAGGGTGCGAAGAGATTAACCAGAGAGTTTATATGCGTACTAGAGGCCCGGTGCACAGATTCGTGGGGTCCCTTGGGCTGGCCTGTGGGGATCAAGCCAAAACCGGCAGTCCAACATTCCCTGAGGGGTCCCATATTGCGAGAGGGTGCAGGCCAGGCCAAGGCACCCCACCGGTGCACAAATCCATGCACAGGGCCTCTAGTATAAATACAAAAAATAAGACAACTAGAAAGGGAATATAGTTCAAGGTGGAAGTTTTATTTGCACATTTGATTGGTTCACTATCACAATTATTCTCTCTGTACTGGAAAGAGAACCCGGAATTAGAATTTCTGAAAATTCATTCTCTGTTAGTCTCTATGGGCTCGTATCATACGAGACACTTCAGAACAATTAACCCGCTAATGTTAATCAATAACGAGTCCAGAAGGTTCATCATCAGTGAATGAAGTGCCCTGTGACCTCTGCCCAGGCACACCTCCCCTTCTCCCTTGGAGAAGTGTCCGTGTGACAGAGGCATCACATACCTAAGAGAGAGTGACTGTCTCTACCAGCAACCCCTGCTCCGCCTCACCGAGTGTGGTGTTTCCATTGGCTTTTAGGGAGAGTGGGAGAGAGAGAGAAAGACAGAGAGAAACATCGCTGTGAGAGAAACACATCGATTAGTGGCCTCCTGAACGCACCTGACCAGGGTCCAGGCCGGGGAGGAGCCTGCAACCAAGGTACGTGCCCTCCTTGATCGGAATCCAACCGGGGCCCTTTGGTCTGCAGGCCCGACGCTCCATCCACTGAGCCACACCAGCTAGGGCAGTAGCAATGCTTTTAAAGTAGTTTCCAAGCTGATCTTTGAAAATGCTGTTTTAATTTTTCATGTCTTTGAACACTAGTCGGGGTGGCCTTTGTCGTTATTGAAATTACTAGCCTGTTGTGTTTTTTGTTGTGAGTTAGTTGTGCTTGTCCTTGGGCAATGCCTCTCTTGAGGTTTTCCTTTGAATACACAGGGCACGTGTCCACGCAGATCCCCAGCAGACGGGGCTTTGCCCTGAAGCCCGCATCGGGCAGAGGTGAGCAGAGGTTCGGCGAGTTCTCCTCCTCTGGTTCGTCAGACCTTTCACGTCCTCACGCTCCGGGTGACACCGAGATCTGCAAACACAAGGTCACGTTAGAACGCAGCGTCTGACATCATCTCACCAACAACCCAACACACTGGCTTCTCGGGAGGAACCTGAGAAGTGGGGGGCGGAGACTGCAGGGAGCCCAGGCCTCCCCGCTTCCTTCCAGTGTTCCCATCCCCCACCTCACGTGATCCGCGGGCTCAGAACTTGTGCTCCCCTAAAGACCTGGCATTTTAAACTGGGTTTTCTATGTTTGCCGTTTATTTTAAATACCCTTCATTTTCAGTCTCCAGTTATTGTCTTCTGCTTTATGAAATTAATACAAGGAACATCTATACATGCTTAATTTCTAGAATTAAATGTGCACTAACAGTCCCATATATACTATACATGTTCACACACAAAGTTAGGGAGTTTCATCCGCATTAGCGATGGGTTCTTGTGTAATTAGCTTCAAGCACAGAGGGGAGCCAACCGCGGTCCACGCCCACTTAAGGTTGTATGTATTCATTTCTTCCTATCTCGAACTCAGGGTTGCGGCCAAACCCATGCTTTTCTTTGGAACGTCATCCTTCTGTAAAGGTCCCAGCTGCCTGGCAGCTTCAAGGGAGACTGTGACGTAGGCACGGAGATGAGGTGGGAATAAAATGAGCAGCTTATTCCCGTCACCAGGACACTCAACGTGCCTATCATTATTCCTCTTCTCACTTCCGAATCTCGCGTGCGGTCCTCTGCTCGCTCCAAAACGGACACATTTCAAATGGAAAATTAGTGGGCCACCGGTAAGTACTGGGTAAATTATACGGCCGCGCGGTGGCTGATGCGGAGCCTGTAATTTGAGGCAATCACTGGCGACGCGTTCTCGTTCACACGGGGCAGAGGGAGAGCGTGTTTGCGCTGACGGACGCCTTTCAGCCCTCGCTGGCTGCCATCCACAGACAACACTCCGCTGCTGCAGACGTGTCTTGACAAGTAAAATGTATGAAGTGTGTGGGGCTGAGAATGAGTCACTCCTGTGAACTAGAAGATAGAGGAAGCGAAACAGGGCAGTGTTATCAGATGACTGTGACCTCATGAGCGCAGTTTCTGTGAATCTTAGACGTTTCTGACCAGCAATGGCCCTGAGGGCGGTTCATTGCCGCCTCCACAGGCACCCACCCACCCACCCGGGTCATCGTGTAGTGGGATCTGCCTCCAACCTCTCTCTCCTCGGTTCTCCAGGATGGAGGCCATCTGACAGCAGGTGCAGGGAACTGGTTTACACCTACGGGGCCTCCCCGGGCCAAGCCAGCAGGCGCCACGCAGGATGCGAAGTCGTAGTTCACCGCACTGGGAGAGGAGCCGATGTCTGATGAGGAGCACGCGTGCCCTGGTCGCAGGACCCCCTGCCCGGAAGCAGCCTGCGGACGGAGCGCACTCCTCAGCAAGCGCAGGCGTCACTCACACGTGTTGTTGAAGGTGATAAACAGACACACTTCCAGTTTACAGGGGATGTTTAAGCTTGCTTAGGAACACTTGGCTGTATAAAGAGAAAATGTGAGAAATATCAGTCTTCACATGCATCTGGCTCGTATTTAAAAGAAAATCCCTAAAAGTCAATTAAAAAGAGACTCCTTAGGAAATGTAAAGGACTTCAGTAAAAATTAAAATAACACAAACACCTGGGTTTCTTGTTCCGACTTTTCCATCTTCGTCTCCGCCACTCCCGCCGGCGGCATGTGACAGCCGCAGTTTTGCAAGCTGCCGAGCACTGCACTGCGCTCTCCGGTCCATGCGCGTCCCCGTGTATCTCCTGTGACGTGACCAGAGGGTCCCGGGGCTGCCAGCACGGAACACGGAAGGTCCCTTGTACCCTAAAGCAGAAGCGACGCTCAGGAAACCAGCAGATGCCCCGTCACGGGGAAGTGGAGTTTATCAGTACTTTGTCCTCTCCTCGCTGGTTTGCATAACAATGTTAATATGCATTTCCTCCTCACGTTGGTCCAGAGCTTCGCCAGCCCACGTTGTTCTGAATGCCGCAGGCGCACAGCCGTCGGGGAGCATGGGGACGGGCGGTCTTCGAGCCGGCCGGAGCTGGCTTCCCTCTGGGACGCCTTGACCGACAGGATGAGAGAGGCGGGCTCCTGACTGAGTGAGCTGCTCAGGTCTGACCCTTCCCTGGGACCCGTTAGCGCGCCTCCTTGCTCAGGGATGTCTAGGTCGATGCTATGCACCTGCTCGAACTGGTACACCCTCCAGCTCCAGCTTCCTGGCCTGCAGGACCCAGAGATGCCCTCGTGTACTTCTGCGTGGTCCCTCGGAGACGGAGCTCTGGCCTCAGTGGTGGGTAAAGCACAGCCCATGGCAGATACCAGCCTGGGCTTCAGTGGGAAGCGGCTGCCAGCAGGCACGTCAGGCTCCCTGTGGGCACGGTACCCAGCCCTTCCTCCCGCTGGTGCAGCCTTTATCTTTCCTTACGTGAACATACCCCTCGCAGTGCGACTCCTTCCGATGAACCCACCGTGGGCGACCAACGCCACGTCTCACATGGCAAAGGGCCCTATGAGTCATTTATAAAAATATCTTCATTCGCACGCACTTCGACATTGTGAACTTGAAAGTCTCGTCCAGTTCCAAATGTTGCTAAGTCAATAGATTTTGCTACTTACTGAGCCAGAATCAACCCTTCCCAGCGTGCCCACCTTCCTCACGCCCTTCAGGGCGACAGGGATGCCCACACAAGCCACAGGGCGCCCGTGCAGATAAGAAAACGGAGGGAAAGCGCTGGCTGGTGTGCAGAGGGGCCATGTAAGGCACCACGAGACAGTGTCAGAGCTCACACTTATTCAACACCTACTATGTGCCAGGGACTGTCTATGACACTGCATTCAGTAACCTGTCCAATCCTCACAGCGACCTCTGTGACATAGGTAGGTAGGTAGGCAGGTAGGTGGGTAGGCAGGTAGGTAGGCAGATAGGCAGGTAGGTAGGTAGGTAGGCAGGCAGGCAGGTAGGTAGGTAGGTAGGTAGGTAGGTTGGTAGGTAGATAGGTAGGTAGGTTGGTAGGTAGGTTGGTAGGTAGGTAGGTAGGCAGGTAGGTAGGTAGATAGGTAGACAGGTAGGTAGGCAGGTAGGCAGGTAGGTAGGTAGGTAGGTAGGCAGGCAGGCAGGCAGGTAGGTAGGTAGGTAGGTAGGTTGGTAGGTAGATAGGTAGGTAGGTTGGTAGGTAGGTAGGTAGGTAGGCAGGTAGGTAGGTAGATAGGTAGACAGGTAGGTAGGCAGGTAGGTAGGTAGGCAGGCAGGCAGGTAGGTAGGTAGGTAGGTAGGTAGGCAGGTAGGTAGGTAGGTAGGCAGGCAGGTAGGCAAGTAGGCAAGTAGGTAGGTAGGTAGGTAGGTAGGTAGGTAGACAGGCAGGCAGGCAGGTAGGTAGGTAGGTAGGTAGGTTGGTAGGTAGATAGGTAGGTAGGTTGGTAGGTAGGTTGGTAGGTAGGTAGGTAGACAGGTAGGTAGGCAGGTAGGCAGGTAGGTAGGCAGGCAGGCAGGTAGGTAGGTTGGTAGGTAGGTAGGTAGACAGGTAGGTAGGCAGGTAGGCAGGTAGGTAGGTAGGCAGGCAGGTAGGTAGGTAGGTAGGTAGGTAGGTAGGCAGGTAGGTAGGTAGGCAGGCAGGTAGGTAGGTAGGTAGGTAGGTAGGTAGGTAGGCAGGTAGGTAGGTAGGCAGGCAGGTAGGCAGGTAGGCAAGTAGGTAGGTAGGTAGGTAGGTAGGTAGGTAGGTAGGTTCCACTTTCAAATGAGGAACTCACTGAAGATCACACCCAGAGGAGAGGAACTCACTCAAGGTCACACCCAGGGGAGAGGCAGCCTCCGACACAGGGAGTGTGACCCAGGAGCTGGAGATCTTAGCCCCTCTCCAGATTTCCAATCAAACGAGCTGGGGGCGGCCCAGGACAGGACAAGTTAGCACCTGGAGCCAGCCCTGCAGCTCCAGTGTGTGCCCGGCACACGCACTTGCTGGCGCTGGATGGAGGGAGGAGGGAGACGTCTGGACAGAAGTGTGGAATGTGGTCCCGCAGGCAGTGTCCAGGGGTTTCAAAGCCAAGGCCGGTTTGCAGGACATGTTCCCAAGAGCCCCGTGGGGAGAGACTTTGGGGCAGAGAGGGGCCGGAGCAGCACCCGGAGGAGCTGCCCCCAGGGTTGTGCATGAGCTCGACTGTTCAGCACGTATTGGAAGATGCAAACCTTGACACAACCAGGGGTTAGACCTGCACGTCGAAGGAAGCGTGAACGTGAGCAAAGCCGGAGGCCGTGGCCATCTGAGGCCTGGACACATGCAGCCTTCAGGCTTTGGGTAGAACCCAGGATGGCGGAACAGGACGGGAAGAGGCAATTCCTGGTGTGAGTCCAGCACCAGCCTCCGGCCAGGTGGGACCTGAAGAAAAGCAAGGCCCTCCCACCTGGCTCGCAGCCGGCGCTCGGGCATCTCCCACCTGGAGACACGGCTCGCCTCCTCACCCACCAAACAGCCTCAGGTCCAATGAGCGCCTTCCTCTCTTCTCAGGGGAAGCGGCCTTAACACATTTTTTAAATATTCTGGAGGGGGGGCGGGGGCGCCATCGAACAATTACAGTCCAAACCCTGGTGACCCCAGTGGATAAGCCCGAGGTCTCTGTAGACAGCTCTCTGTTCAGGCCACATGGAATGTCCTCAGCTAAACCCTTTCTGCTTAGGGATTTGAACAAGCACCAGCCACAGGCCCACGTAAGCTGCTTTGTAATTAGGTAAACGGGTCCAAGAGTTTCCATAGCTGCGTCTGGAATCCAGGTTCCTGGGGGTGAGGGGGGCCTAATTAGCTGCAGTTAATAACATTGGCACGAATCGCCACCGCGGGGTAAGCCTCTTACAGCCCGGGGACGGCCCATAATCTTGCGTGATGGCTCGTCTTATCCACAACGGCCTCCATCTCATTAGACGCAGTTGCCCTACATTAGACATGGCAGCAGCCCGAGAGTGGTGCCAGGAGACAGCCGAGTGGGAATGTTTTAAACTGGAGAAAAGGTGCTCAAAGAAAGCACGCCCTGGACTTCTACCCAGGCTCCCTCACATGGGACGCGCTGATTTGCTAAAGGGCTTAATTCGGACACATTTTCTCTGTGACTCACTTGTAAACCCTCTAGACTTTTCCACCCAAGAGTCTTCCTGCGTGGTGGCTCCACCATCTGTATAGTCCAGGACTCAGGCCTCAACACCGTACAGGGACTGTGGTCTGGTCATTACCCTCTTCTGCCTGGTCTCACAGGTGCCCTGTCCCAGCCTCAGTTCAGAGGAATCTACACTAATAAAAGAGAAAGATGCAAATAGACCATACCTCCGCGATGCTCACCAGCCAATCAGGAGTGATTATGCAAATTAACCCAATAAAGATGGCGGGGTAATTTGCATATGCAGGTGCAGAGCGAAGACTGAAAACTGAAGTCTGAAGACGACTGAAGACTGAAGAGGCTTGGCTTCTCCGCTGCAGCTGGAGTGAAGGCCTGGGTCCCGGGTGCCTGAGGAAAACCAGTGTTGGTAGTCAGAGGAAGGAAGGCCTATTGCACAAATCTTCATGCAATGGGCCTCTAGTAAATCTATAACTGTCCAAGCTCCAGCTCGTCATATTCAGCTGGCTACAAGGCCACAAAGAGATCCAAGATTACAAAAGTATAATTATTTCATGTAAGTATTGCAAGGCATGTGGGGCATCCCCATTTATTACAAAAGAGAAGTGGATTAGAACCTTTCCTACTTTCACTTCATGGGGCCACGTCGGGCAGCACAATGGGTCTCATTTTCCAAATAAATCCATGCATCAGTAGGAGGACGAAAGGGTCTTCAAGCCTATTCGGTCCACTCGCAGTCATGGTCGCTCTAGGATGGTCCCCGTGATCCCACCCCCATTGCACTAGGGTTGGTCCAGGTGACCAGTAGGAGGCGAGGACAGTAAAATGACACTTTGCTGCCTCCTTGCATCAGGGCTGCGGGTCTGCTTCCTAATTGTGACTCCTGTCTAGGTCAGTGTCTATAGACCTGCCCTCCTGGTGCGCCACTTTCTCCTGTCACAGCGGAGCGGTCAGGTCCAGGTCTCCAGCTTATTTCTCACAGAAGCTGTTTGATGTACTTGGAGCCTTGTCAACCCCATAGCGATGCTCACAGACACAGTCTCAGCAATTGTTCTAACATTGGGCACATATAAAACCTATGGCAGTGGTCGGCAAACTCATTAGTCAACAGAGCCAAATACCAACAATACAACAATTGAAATTTCTTTTGAGCGCCAAATTTTTTAAACTTAAACTTCTTCTAATGCCACTTCTTCAAAATAGACTCACCCAGGCCATGGTATTTTGTGGAAGAGCCACACTCAAGGGGCCAAAGAGCCACATGTGGCTTGTGAGCTGCAGTTTGCTAACCACGGACCGAGGGTAACAATGGTGCTTTTATGGAGGTCATAGAGTGACCACATGATTTTTAAGAAATTTTTTTCAATTTTATGCCTAGATTAGAAACAAGAGTTAGTATATTATTCTAAGACTAGAGGCCCGGTGCACGAAATTCGTGCATGGAGGGGGGTTGTCCCTCAGCCCAGCCTGTACCCTATCCAATCTGGGACCCCTGAAGGGATGTCCGACTGCCCGTTTAGGCCCGATCCCAGTGGGATTGGGCCTAAACGGGCAGTTGGACATCCCTCTCACAATCCAGGACTGCTGGCTCCCAACTGCTTGCCTGCCTGCCTTCCTGATTGCCCCTAACCGCTTCTGCCTGCCAGCCTGATCACCCCCTAACCACTCCGCTGCCAGCCTGTTTGCCCCCAACTTCCCTCCTCTGCCGGCCTGGTCACCCCTAATTGCCCTCTCCTGCAGGGTTGATCACCTCCAACTGCCCTCCCTTGCAAGCCTGGTCCCTCTCAACTGCCCTCCCTTGCAGGCCTGGTCCTTCTCAACTGCCCTCCCTTGCAGGCTGGGTGCCTCCCAACTGCCCTCTCCTGCTGGCCATCTTGTGGTGGCCATATTGTGTCCACATGGGGGCAGGATCTTTGACCACATGGGGGCAGCTATATTGTGTGTTGCAGTGATGATCAATCTGCATATTACTCTTTTATTAGATAGGATAGAGGCCTGGTACAGGGGTGGGAGCCAGCTGGTTTGCCCTGAAAGGTGTCCCTGATCAGGGTGGGGTTCCCTTGGGGCATGGGGCAGCCTGAGCGAGGGGCCTGTGGTGGTTTGCAGGCTGGCCACGCCCCCTGGCAACCCAAGCGCAGGCCCTGGTATCTGGAATTTATTCTCCTTCTACAATTGAAACTTTGTAACCTGGAGCGGAGCCAAGCCTGGGGCTCCCTCCGCAGCCGGCAGCCATTTCTGTTGGGGTTATAATTGAAACTTTGTAACCTTAAGCGGGTGAGCCCAGCCATGGTGTGCGGAAAGCTTTGCTTCCCCTGTTGCCGGGGACAACCCTGGCCTGCTCTCTCAAGCTCCATTCTGCCACCATTTCTGTTTGAATTTGTTTACCTTCTATAATTGAAACTTTGTAGCTTGAGTGGAGGCTTAGGCCTGGCAAGGGCAGGCAGAAAGCTTGGCTTCCTCTGTTACCTAGGAAACCTTGCTCTCTGTGGCTGTAGCCATCTTGGTTGGGTTAATTTGCATACTCGCTCTGATTGGATGGTGGGCGTGGCTTGTGGGCATGGCTTCTGGATGTGTCAGAGGTATGGTCAATTTGCATATTTGTCTATTATTAGGTAGGATAGGGTTTCCTTCTCAGAATACGATGGCCAACTTCAAAACCATATTCTTGAGCCACATTCCAGCACACAAGAGTGTCTTGTTTGAGGAAGTGAGGTTTTGTTTTTGTTTTTTTGTGGGGGCAGGTGGGGGGGGAAGAGAATCATTATTTTCATAAGTTCTGGAGCTGCCAAGTTTGAAAACCAATACTTTCAGAGGTGACCCCATGGTGTGATGGAAGAAAATACATTTTTCTGCATATCCTGACACCATCTAAATGTTTTAATGCAGCGAGTGGGGAAAGGAACGGGAGGTCACTGTTCGGTGTTTTCAGACCGCCTTGGGGCCTCCCCCTGTTCCTAGGTGCCGAGCCCCCCGACCCCTACCACACCCGGGCACTCCCCGCAGCTCCGCCCAGAGCGCCCCGCACACAGCCCTGCTCATCGTCCCTGCGTGAGGGCATGGACTCTCCTCGCTCGCCCCGCGCTCTCTGTTTCTCTCGGGGATATCACGCTACGGACCAAACAGGTCGGTGTGAAGAGTCTGGGAGGGTAAAAGGGCTCTGGTCAGAAAACCACGGAGGGCCACCATCCCGCCTGCCACTGGGGATGTAGCGGTCCACGCCCCCCCGCGCCTCAGATCCAGCACAGTCATCACTGGGTCCGACGCCATGACCCAACAGCACCCCTTCCCTCCTTCAGAGACAAGACTGAAGCCGAGTGTGTGGTGATGTCAAGTTCATTCAGGTTACGTCCCAGACGCCTGTCTTCTCCGTGAGCGAAGAGCACGTGACACATGGACGAGAGGTGGGGAAGGGTCCTTTCACTGCGGCCTGTGACCCCGGAGCCTCCTGGAGAGGAACTCTCAGGAGCGCGTGTGCGGCCCTCTGTCCTCCGCAGTGACTCCGGCTGGGCCTGCAGAGCCCCTGTCTGACTGGGAGTCTGCAACGCGATGGGGCCTCGGCATCTGTTAACTGTCCTAACCCAGCTGCGCGCGTGCTGTTCGGTGGACCAAGCAAGAGCTCCCGACTCCATCTCCATCTCCGTCTGCGTCTTCGAAGGCGCCCTCTTTCCACGGGGCGAGCCCAGGGCCCCTCCAGAAACGCGCGCTGGCATGACCTCTGGGCAGTTCCTTCAGACTTCAGGACTCGCCTGGTCTGCAAATCCCTGTCACCCACGTTTTGCAGGGCGCGTGCCACCCATCTTCGTTTCAGAAACCCACGGGTCGCAGGCAGGAGGCCGCGTTGGGTGAGCTGGCAGGTGGCACCCGGGGGGAGGGCGCTTCCTGCGTAAGTCGGGGGCCATCGGAGAGTGCGTCCCTGTGGCGGCGAGGAGAAGGGGCCTGTCACAGCCGCAGGAAGCTGGCCGGGGCCTGCCTCGCACCGCTGTTCTCACACACTAAGCGCCTGCGTTTCCGGACCCATTAGCAGGCAGCTGGTCGTCCTGGAAGAATCGCTTCCCAGCCCCGAAGATCGTCTTATTCCTGTTTGCAGTGAGCCGATGCGACCAGACAAACTGCCCAGCCCACGTTTTCTCTGAATTGTGAGCGGCTCTGACTGCTGACAAACGACGGGTGATCCAGCCCAAGTCCTGTCACAGCAAACACCAAACGCAGTGACTCCCTCCTCCTCACTCATCAGGGCCCTCGCCCCGCACCCCGCGTGTCCCTCACTCTGCCCCATCCAGGGCTGCGCCCGGCCTGGCCCCAAGCATGACCAGCACCAGGACAGGTCCCCGCAGACCTGCCCAGACACGGTGGGCGCCGATGCAGGCTGCTCCGAGGCATCCCATGAACACCCTCTCTGTGCACATCTGCAGACAGCGATTGACAAGACCCGTGTCTGAAACGCCCCGATTCGTGCCTGGGAGCAGCCGGCTGACAGGACGTGTTGTCGGGGCTCCGCGGCGCGGCCCCGGCTGCCAGGTGCGGGCGGCTCCTGTTTCCCCGTGAAGCATCACGCGCGGGTGAGTAATGAGCGATCTGAAGAGGACCGGGTGGGTCGTGTTTGCAGCGACCTGGATCTGTCAGCCCGCAGCTGGGACTGTGGACGGCGTGTCACTCCCAGGCAGAGCAACATGGATGGGTTCCCGCCCCACGTCCCGGGAGGCTGCGATGAGGCTGCTCCGCTGTGCGCAAGCTCCTCCGGTGCAAGTCGGCAGTCGGCGTGGAAAGTCTGCCACTCGGAGCATCGCGAAGAGGATGCCGGCTGTGCTACGGTTGGTGACCTGCAGAGGACGCGGCAGAAACTGTCCTCCGTCGGTGGGAAAGTTCAGGGCCAGCACTGAGCACACAGCACTTCCTGGCCCAGAATCTTCGGGATTCTGCTCCTGAGGTGGAGGCGGCAGGGGGCGGGCAAGGGGGCTGCAGGGTGGGGAAGCAGAGCTGCCGAGAAGAGGAGGTGAGTTCCCAAGATGTTATTTGATTTGCCCGATATTATTAATCGAGATGCAGAGGTAAAGCTATAATAAGGGTTTCCCGGTTTTCAAACAAGCTCTTCTTAGTATTTTTAGCAAACAATGACCTCAAGGTTGTGCAGACCATCCCATTGTTCCAGATATCCTATATTTCTAGAGCTAGAATACCCAGCAAAACATGAGACCAACATCAAATCAGTGCAGCGTGGAATTACGCTAAATTACGTTTTCTTTGTATGACATCAGCTCACTTCCATTATCTCAAGAATAAGACTCTGTGAAAAGGTTGGCATTTTTGGAGGCCAGTGAGTGAGCCTCTTGTCCCCATTCAAGAGCTGAGACAACTGAGAACTAAGCAAACTAGCAAATAGGGTGAAGGCAACAAGGCGACATGGTGGAAAGCCAACGTAACGTCTTCAGATGACAAACTAGCATGGAAGAATGTTCAGGCGACAGAACTACTTAGCTCCGCTCACAGAATCGGGAGGCGAGTCTAACCAGTAGCAGGCGCCCTTCCCACTGTGTCCGTGGCACTAGAGTTCCCATGGGAGAGCTGGTAGTAGCCTAGGGAGCAAAGAAGAGCCCGTGTCCCAGCGGGTGCCTCCGTCTCGGCAGAGGGAGGTACAGCTGTGCTACTCCTGCCGGGATCTGCTCCCCAAGAACTCACACAGGAAGTGAGGAAGGGGGGAGAGGCCAGGAGGGGCTCTGTAAGAAAGCATCCTCTACTTGGAAGGAGACTTCAGGAGTCGGGGGCAACAGCTTTTCTTCCTAGATCCTAAAAGTAACCCGTGCCCCTGAAAGCTGTTACTGAGGCTTCCATTTGGTGCCGCATGAATGTAATTCTTTATTAGAACCTCTGAATGCATTTTACCTGATGTTAGCCCCAGATCAGTCCATATATATACACACATGTATACACTGAGTGGCCAGATTATTATGATCTCTGAACACATAATAATCTGGCCACTCAGTATATATATATATATATATATATATATATATATATATATATATATATATGAGGCCTGGTGCATGAATTCGTGTATGGGTGGGGTCTGGCCAGCTCAGTATATATATATATATATATATATATATATATATATATATATATATATATATATGAGGCCTGGTGCATGAATTCGTGTATGGGTGGGGTCTGGCCAGCCTGGCCAGGTGGAGGGGACAAGGGCGGTTGGCTGGCCTGCCTGCTGGTCGAACTCCTGGTCGAGGGGACAATTTGCATATTAGCCTTTTATTATAGGATATACACTGAGTGGCCAGATTATTATGCATTCAGAGATCATCATAATCTGGCCACTCAGTGTATATGCTATGTAATAGATGCAGGCCTTACTAGCACATCTGTTTAATATTCTCCTTGTCTGCAACTTGTTTCCATCTCCCTCCCTCTCCTCTCCTCTCCTTCCCTCCTCTGCCTTTTCCTCCTCTTCCTGTTCTTTCTCCTCCTCCTCCTCCTCCTCCTCCTTCTGGTTCTGCTTCTGCTCCATCTCTTTTCTCTTCTTCTTGCCCTCCTCCCTGGCCTCCCCCTCTTTCTTTGTAGTTGGTTGTTGCCATCATCAAATCCCCGAATCTCACGTCTTATCCACCCCTGAAAGCCACCTGGAATGTTTTAATAACGAGGTGAGATGCTAAATAAATAAATACCGGTTTTACCTCATAAAGCGAATATACCCTGACAGGCAATACGTCCAGGAGACGTTTTCCACACACCACAGTGCGCTTCATCTCAAGAGTTCTGATTGTCTGTCAAAATCAAAACACAACACTGAGCTTTGCTCTCCACACCATCATCTGACAATCAATCGCTCTCCGTTCTCCGCTCCCAAGGTGATGAGTCCGAGTGTAACTCCCCAGAATAGACACCTTTTGGGCATGTGCACCTGAGAGTCTACAGGAGTCTCAAAGGCAACGTATTTTCAACGTAAGTGATGGCCTCCCTTTGAAATCTTTCCCCATAAAATTCCCTTTTCGTGGAAATATCTTTGCCCTGCAACCTCCAAAAAATGTAGGCATCACCAGTTTGTCAAACACAACAAAATATACACTGAAACGAGTGTTTTGTATTGCAAATGAAGATGATGTTTAAAAGTACGCATGGAGCCTGGCTGGTGTGTCTCAGTGGTTGAGCATGGACCTATGAACTACTCACGGCCCAATTCCCGGTCAGTGGGGGCCGTGCAGGAGGCAGCCGACCCATGATTCTCTCCCATCATTGATGTCTCCCTCCCTCTCCCTCTCCCTCTCCCTTCCTCTCTGAAACCAATACAAATACTTTTTAAAAGCGTGCACGGAGCCAGCATCTGTAATGTGGCCTGAGCAGTGACCCACTCTCCAGTGAAGCAAGCGTGACTCCTTTGATCCCAAATCTCTCTTTGCCCAGACTAAGGAAAAGGGACAATTTGAGAAAAAGAACAAAACGGAAGAAGAAGTATCTTCCTTAGTCATTCCTTCATGGAGGGTCCTCAATCTTTTCCTCGTTTTTAGTTGTGTGTTTTTTCTTGAAAACTTAGTCTATTATCTATTTATTTTGAAATGCAACTTCCTGCTCCTTTGCAATGCAGGTGGCATTGACATCGACTGAGGGCTCTTGTTCTTAACCACAGTTGTCATTATTCTTCCTTACACGCCATCATTACGCCGGTCCCATTCACATTACTGACATGCACTGGCCCCGATGAGTGTTAACTGCTGAATGACAGTGAGTAGACGGTGAGAAGCAGCCACACGGGGCCGCCCCGCACTGTCCTCCTCTCGCGGGCCTCCAACGTGCATGCAAGCTTTGGCCTCCATTCTTCATTCACACGTCCTGCTCCTGTCACAGCTCTGGAACCGTCTAGGACCGCTGTGCTTCCAGAGCGACGGCTAACTCGCTGTCTGCACTAAGCTGCCTTTCGAGAGGATGGTTCACCTGTGACATGTTCTGTGCAGAACCCATGAGATAGCGGGAGTCCTCGTGACCACGCCCACAGTGGGAACAGTCTGGAAGCTCCATGTTGCCTCGTGCTACCTGAAACCACAGGCATCCTCCCTCCTTGGGTATCGGTCCAACTGTGAAGGGAAAAGACTAGAAATCCTAAAGGCAGGGGAATGCTCTGAGGAGGATTGCCTGATAGACTCTTCTTTTTTTACTTTTATTTTTCAATTACAGTTCATATGCAACACTGCCTTGCGTTAGTTTCAGGGATGCCGCATAGGGTTAGACAATCACGCACTTTACGGAAGGATCCGGCGAGAGTTCCGGTACCCACCTGGCCCCCGCACAGTTCGCACAATCTTGTTGGCGGGAGTAAGAAGCGCTCATTGCAGTTACAGAACAGTCGCGGGGACATGGAGTGCAGCATGAGGACACTCGTCAATGATTTGCTCCTCTTGAATCCTTGCTTAGCCCAGGCCACTGTCCACTCCCTTCCCATTGTTTACATCTGCTTCTATCAGTGGTGGCTATAAGGAACTGTTTTTTAAGAGTGTTTCTTTTAATATATTTTATTGATTTTTTACAGAGAGGAAGAGAGAGGGATAGAGAGTTAGAAACATCTGTGAGAGAGAAACATCGATCAGCTGCCTCCTGCACGCCCCCCACTGGGGATGTGCCTGCAACCAAGGTACATGCCCTTGACCGGAATCGAACCTGGGACCCTTCAGTCTTCAGGCCGACGCTCTATCCACTGAGCCTAACCGGTTAGGGCTACAAGGAACTTTTTAATATGTGTCTCTGACAATAGCTGTAAAGAGATTGAGTCGGAATTATTATCTGCAATAAAGAGGGTGAGCAGGGCTCTGTGGCCAGCGAGCCACGGCTGTGCAGTGAGCTCGCGGGAGGGACATTCTGAGACCTCCTGTGACTCTTCGGTGCCACACGACGCATTTGTTCTTGTGACCAGGTCAGTCTTCAGTCCAAGTAATTACATTTTGTGGACCTAATATTTCGGATGCCATCTCAGTGTCAGTATTTACTCTTGGCATCCTCGCCTGGAGGAGAATCATAACCGACCGCGCGTCACACTGCTGACACCCGCTGCCCCTCTTCCCCAGGGACAGGGCTGGCCTTCGCGACTGTGGCCGCCGGCAGGGGGCATTCGGCCAAGGCTCACCAGTGCCTTCTTGCAAGTCATGCAAACGGGAAGTATTCACGATGGCCCCCATAAAAATTCAATTCTGATCTATCCCCAAGCCAAAAAAATGTTCTGTGCCTTCGTCTTCCATTGTGTCTGTATTTGTGTGCCTGCCGTTACTGCATTAAAGTCGATTAGACAATAGCAGGGAAAACCAATCAACTAATTGATGGAGATGTCGACTTGGCTTCCCCTAGCGGAAAATCTTAAACTCATAGAGACATTTCATCTTTCCAAACTGGACATTCTGCAGAGATGAATGAAGACAGATGGCCTCACCCAGAAGCTAGTTATCCTGATGAAGGATCTCGGGGAATCGCAGCTGTAAGCAACAGTGACCTTTGACATCTCACGCGTAGACGGGTTTGGGGAGAGAGGGGGACAGTGTGTGGGCACAGCTGCTTCTCTGATAGGAACGCTGACAGAGCTGCTGGGATCATTTTCTTGGTTTAAATTCTGCATCCCATTAGCTTTGACAGCAAAGGCTGGTCGTGTGACTGATGAATTCACATTCTCCCACCGAGAGACGTCGCAGTCTGGTCAGCCATGCCAGAACCCAACACCACCCGTCCGAATTATCACACACCTAGCCCCCTGTCATGCCGTGCTGTGTGTTGTAAGTTTGTTACGTCAGGAATACACGATCGGCGGACAGCGAAGGTAATGACAATGAGCATATCTGCACACACAAGAGCCTCTTGGGTCTGTGTGTCTGGCCAGGGAATTAGAGTAGACACTGAACGCCTGGGGTTGTTCTCCTGAGGCTGGATAAGCATGCCAATGGGCGGTGATAAATGGGAAGGTGCAGAGGAGTCTCTTATCTCTACGGAGGCTAACAGGTACTTGACAACTATTCCTACATTCTCTGTGCGCGCAGATAAGGGGGCACAACCAGGCTCCCTGGGATCTTACGCTGAGTGCTTCTGCCTCCTTCTCATTGAAGACTGGTTCAGAGAGTCCAGACCAGGCGTCCTCACACCACGGCCCGCGGGCCACAGGCGGGTGTTTTTGCCGTTTTGTTTTTTTACTTCAAAATAAGATATGTGCAGTGTGCATAGGAATTTGTTCATCGTTTTTTTTAAACTATAGTCCAGCCCTCCGACAGTCTGAGGGACAGTGAACTGGCCCCCTGTTTAAAAAGTTTGAGGACCCCTGGTCCAGACTCTGCAGACCGACACTGAAGCACACGTGGAGAGAAGGTGGTGGTGGTGACAAGGATGCGGTCATTGTGGAAGGACCGAGAAGGACTGGGAGAAACCGTGCACATTTGGATGTTCTTATGAACTGTTACTGTTAATGGTCCAGATTCATTAAAAAAATCAGAATAAGAATTAACTAGCATGGTCAACTCCCATCAATGCTGAAAAAATGCATCCATCCCATGGTTGACGAGATTTTAATGTGAAATAAAACATGAAAGTTAAAGGAACACATGGGAAGTTCAAGCTGATTACCATTCTACTCCTTAGAGGGTCGATCATGAACAAAGCAATGAAATTGAAATTATTTATCAAATTGAACACAGGACATAAAACACAGTGTCACTGGGTGATATTTTCGTCAATGGGACCGATCGAAATATTTGCTCTCTCTTTTGCCTAAAAAACAGAGAATGTCACGTGACTGATGTAAACTTGTGCTCCTCCGTCTGTAAAATGCAGGTAACGAAATGACGGATCATTGTCATGGAAGTTACACTAATTACACTCACGCTGGGCACACCCACAGTGTCCCGTGCTGAGCTGTCTCTGCCTCGCCTCTGCCAGCAGGCAGCACCCTCTGCCCACGTTCTGAGAACTTCATGCGAGCACCTGCCTAGCCCTGGGGGTCGGCCAACCTCGCAACCTCTCCTGACACTGGTTTGCTCAGAGATCAGATCTAAGCTACCTTTAGAGGAGCTAAGTTACTAAGTGTATTAAAGTAGACTTTCCCATTCCTAACTTCTACTGAGGACTGTTGGCTTTAAGCATCCCCGTAGTCTACGGAGAAATCCGAGCCAACACAAACAGGCCACGTAAAGGCGGGAAAGCTCTGTGGGGTTCTCCCAGCTCTGGAAGGACACTGGGCAGGAAGAGACAGACTGAGGGTTTTCTTGGAGAGAGTTTTCAAGCTTTCCACTTTGCAAAAGGGTGAATTTGAAGTGGAAAACCTGTATGTGCCCTCTGCCTCCATCCAGGTAGAGGGAACAGCGGGCACCGCCATCCAGATGAAGGAACTGGTTTTGCCTATTAAAGGCACAGAAAGAAGGCTGCTATTGCTGTATATCAGAGCACCCTGAAATTTTAATGTTTTAATCAGCGACCATTAATTTGGCTCACCTTTCTATGAGTCAGAGATGTGGTCTCAGCTGGACTCCCTCACGCATCAGAGGTCAGTGGCCGGGTCGGTGGCCGGGGGGGCAGGGAGGGGCGCACTTCTGGATACTGGACTGCCTCGACTGCGATAGCGCGTCTCTGCTCCACGTGCTCTCTCATCCTCCGGCAGGCAGCCCTCGCGGCGGCTGGGCAATGACCCAGAATGCGAGGTGAAGCACATGAGGCCTGCTGATGCCTGGACTGGGGACATGGGGACAGACAACCTCAGTTCTGCTACATTTCTTTCAATAAACGAGGCCAAGAAGGCCAACCCAGATGCATGATATAGAGAAATAAACATGTCAGATGGGAGAAGATTCAAAGTCATGTTTGCCGTGAGCCACGGATCCAGGGAAGGTACTATTTGGCTACCCGTGCCATTTATACCATGTTGGTGGTGCAGTGAAAGCAATGAGAGGGCTGGGCAGGGCCAGAGTAAAGAGGTGGTCACAGGAAAGAGACGGAGCCTTTTTTCCAGGTGCAGCATGCATCACTGGGCGCTTGTGTGAAATATGACTTAGGGATCCTGTGTAGGTAACAGGTTGCAAAGGGAAGGAGCAGAAGCAGAGTGGTCTTTTAAACGTAATTGCAGTAATACAGGCAATATTTGATGGTGTCTTGGATGAGCAGCTGGGGAGCTGGAGAAATTCAATTAAACCGGCTGGAGTCCCAGAAGAGCCAGCCATTCCAGTGGATAGTTGTAATGTGGACGATGTCTCAAAGAGACAAACACCTATAAATGCACCACCCAGGATACATCAGAGAAGGCTGAAGACTCCCTCTCAGGGCCACGCCACATGCCAGGACTGCTCCCTATGTCTGGGGTAGACCAGATGCCCCTTCTGTCCCGTTTCTCTTGCTGTCATCACGCCTATGAGAGTTCTTGGCACTCTACACTGTGAGCAAGCCCAGACTCAGATTGCTTGGCCGTCTGTTTGGAAATAGTCCCCAAGTGATCGATGCCAGCCCACAACAAGGTTAATTCAAAGTCAATGTCCCTCTGGGTCACAAATATAAGTCTGAGGGTCAAAGACATTCTTCCCACGCATGCAGGTCCACTGGGACCTATAACCACCAGATCAGCTCTGTCAAGCTTCCCACTGGGTGGGGGGAGGGAGACTCAGAAAATCAATAACATACTTGTTTCCAGCAGAGGGTAGCCTTCAGTACTTCATCCATTCCTCTTACTGCCTTCTTTTGTAATCAGCTCATCGTTTCTTTAGATGGATTAGATATGGGCTTTTTTCTCTATGAGAAACAAGCTGGCCCGTATTAGATGCAGACTGCCCACCATGGTTATGTTAGTCCACATTCTGTGTCCAAATAGTTGACCCCCTGAAAAGGAAAAATAATGAGAAAAATATATTCGTGTCACAGGCACATTTTACTGATTTGTTCATAAAAACCCTAGTCACCCTGACTGCTCTCTCTTTTCCCCACACCCTGCTCTACTTTTCATGTATTTTTTCTCATAGTCCTCATCATCTCATAACAAATTACAATTTAAGACTATCATGTTTTTATTGCTTTCTGTCTTCAAACCTCCACCGATTCCACTGGAATATAAACTCCAGAGTGCAAGAATCTTTGTCTGCTTTTCTCCCCGATGAATCACAAGTGCCAAGCCGATGTCTGGAACACAATTGGTACTCCATCAAGTGGTTGTCAAATGAATGAATTGGATTCCTCCCAACAGGCAAGCAGTTTGGAGGAGAGCAAAGAAACAGACAACTCAGACTCCTGCATTCTCTTCTCCCAGAGGAAGTAGGAAGGCGGTCTCCACACCCTTCCTCGCCGGGTCCCTTCTTCTGACTTCACATTTGTTTCCAACTCTCGTTCGATCGCCTGGCTTTAACTCAACTGTCTCCCAGGAATCTGTTTGCTATTTATTCATACTTGAGTGACAATCAATGCTGTTGCTTTCTGAAAATTATAGTTTCTATTCTTATACCTCAACTCCTAACTCATCCCAAATGTCTCCTTCTACATTACCTTTTAATCCTCAACCTGTGAGCCTGGCCTTTGATACCTTGTTCCAGGGCATCTTGGTTGGAAGGAGTTTCACAGCCTTCTGAGCACTTGAGTGGTAGGAGGTGGTTGGTATCACTCTACCCAGTTGAATCAGAGCCAAAGCACAAAGCTGTTTTGATCTGTGTCAGAACGCTTTTCTCCAACAGGGGGTGGCCCTGAACTGATTTTAAGCGTGCCTTCGCCATGACCACACCTTTGCATGAACGCAATATCATGAACTCATTTTTCACTACTATCTCCACGCAAACAAGCTCCCCCACCGCTGTGCGTAGACTGTGCTGTACGTTGCTGCCTGAATACCCATTTGAGAACCTCTTTTGACCCAAAACTGACAACAGTCTGGTTCCCTACCTGAATTTCCTCGTTGATTTTCTTGGGTACGTAGCTCCCAACACTATCTGAGTAGTTAAAACAACAGGGAATATTTTTTCTCAAAAGTGGGAGGGCTCAGGATTAATAACACTGTAAGACTGAGCGGTGGGGAAGAGCATTCCAGCAGAGGGAACAGCAAGTGTGAAGGCTTTGTGGCGTCAAGAACCCAATGGGATCTGATCATAACAGTAGATGGTGTGACTACAGGCAGACAAAGAACCCAATGGGATCTGATCATAACAGTAGATGGTGTGACTACAGGCAGACAAAGAACCCAATGGGGTCTGATCATAACAGTAGATGGTGTGACTACAGGCAGACAAAGCCCCCCTTGGGATCTGATATCAACAGTAGGTGGAGCGGCACAGGTGGACACACAAGGATTAAAGTAGCACAGAGTGAGTTCGCAGTGAAGCAGAGCCCGGCGTCTATGGCGATGGGTTTGGCCCAACATGGTAAGAAGCCTGGTGTTTATTCTAAGAGCAATTGGGACATATTGGAGTATTTGAGGCAGAAATTGACATATGAATTTGTTTAAAAGAAATCATTCCTGCTGATGCACGAGGAATAGAACGGAGGGGGCCTGAATGGAAGACAAGAAACCAATTATGTGACTACTGCCAGATTCCGGAGGAAAGATGCTGCCTTTGTAAGGGGATTTTCAGAGAAAAGGCCATCATGTTGGTGTTAGAGGGATTCTTGACAACATTCCAGGGCAGTGCTCAGCCACGTTCACTCTCACGGGAACTATCTATGTCGGTCGGCGCACAGCAGCCGTGGGAGGAAGAACGCTGAGATAAAAGGGAGACAAAAGAACAATTAGAAGAAAAAGTCTTGAGGGACACAAAGAGGCCAGTTGGAAGGGTTAGCCTTGGAAATGAGCCTCCTTCTCACTATAAGACGCTCGGAAAGGAAGACAGATAACTGGCCGAGGGAGAAGGCCCGAGTTTGTGGCACATCCAGGAAGCAGAACGCGTGACTGTCCTGTTCCAGGCCATTCCCTATCCACATCCGACTGGCCCTGGACGAGGTAGAGAGGACAAGAGGTGCCCAAGTCCCCTGCCGGTCCAGGGACCAGCACCCTCGGGGGTTTGAAGAGGATCAGATGGTGAGGGTTGAAAAGAAAAGGGGTTGTTGAGGAATCGTGGTGGGATAAGCTTCTAGAAGCACGGGAGAGCAAAGAGCCTGGCAATTGCTCTCCTTTTCTAGTGCCTCCAAAGATATGGAGCCGCTCCAAGAGAGAGACGCTCCAGAAAGAGAAGTGAGCGTGGGGGCCACAGAGGGGGCGGAGGGAGGGGCATTGGGGCGGGGGGGAGCCCAGAACTAGCGCTTCCGAGCCCGTCCTCCAAGTCCAGACATTTCCGAAGGAGAACGCCAGGTGTGCGTGTCTGTCGAGCAGTGATTGCGTGCACCGGGACTGAGTGGAGTCGGAGCTATTTGCAAATGTCCGAGTGTTTGTTTGAGGAGCCATAGAAGCAATGATGGGGAATTTGGCTGCTGGAGGTGGTGAAATTGACCAAACCAAAACTCCCCCAAGAAGACTCCCCGAGTTGCCCCGGGGGCCTCCGGCGTGGGGAGCAGGTGGTCACTCTGGCAGGAAGCCAAGCCACGCAGAACAGGGGGCTGCACGCTGCGCTGCAGGCTGGGCTGCTGGTCTCCCCACACGTGCACTCCGAGCCCCCCTCTCAGCCATCTCCCAAGCCCCTTCCTCACCTTTCTGTCCCCAACGTCACTTCCCCCGACAAACCAGAACCAGGCCTGTCTCGGGTAGAAGAAAGATGCCACGTGGCCTCGTGAGGCCTGTTCTAGAACACAGCACACCTGCCACCTGACGGCACCCCGTGGCCCGAGCTCCAGCGGCCTGGGCGGAAAGGGGTTCACTCCGCGTGAGCAATGCTCTCTCAGAAGGAGAATAAACTGACTCAGGAAAGACATTTGAGCAAAACACCTTTCTGAGCGAGTCCGAACCTGACGGGGGGGGGGGGGGGGGGGGGAGGAGAGGGGGGGCTCAGCTGATTGGCGCATCGTCCCCTGCTTGGAAAGGTCACGGTCACGTCCCAGTCCCGGCACATGCCGAGGCTGTGGGTTGGGGCACACACTGGAGGCAGCTGCTGGGCGCTTTTCTCTCACATGGATGTTTCTCCCGCGCTTTCCCTCCTCGCTCTCTCAAACCAAGAAAGACGCATCCTCTGGGAGGATTAAAGAAGGAAAGCGGCAGCCTCGGTCCACAGGTCGCCCACCCGCCCCTCACTCCCCCAGGGCAGGCCCTCGGGGTCAGGGTACCTTCGGGTGGCGCTCATCCTGTCCTGGGGGAGTCCCCACAGTCTCCTTGGAGCTTAGTCAGCCTTCTAAAGTCGCTATGTCGCCTGGATCCCATCTGAAGCGATGCCCTCCTGAGCTGCTCACGGCGGGGACCGTGGGGACGCTGCCCGGGGCAAGGCGGGCCATCAAGTGAGTCCATTCGGCCCGGATGAAGGCAGGGCCCACGTGAGAAGCGCTGGCAGGAACGGTCCCGTCGGGCGCTGTCATCACACACCAGCCTGGCCTGCGGGGCCGTGTTCCGGGCCTGGCGGCCTCGGCGGGGCCGGAGGGAGGGCGGCAGAGAGGCCAGGCCCACAGACACCACCCAGACTTATCCTGCTGAGCCACACGCCGCCTGGCACCGATTGCGAACGGCTCTGTCTCTTGTGCACTGAAATGCACTTTGTCCGGGTGAACGGGAATCCGCTCCCCACTTCCTCCCGGCCTGGGAGGCGACCAGCCGGCCCCTGCACAGGCCCCTCGCGCGACCTCCTGCCGGCCGCCCTGGGACGGGTCGGTCCCCGCTGCTGCCCACAGCGGCCTTTCCAGCACGCAGAGGGCCCCTGCAAACCTTCGCCTCACCTCTGTGCACCCACAGGGTCTGCACCCGCCCAGGCCGCCCGGGAGATGCTCTGCGCGGCCCGACACTGCCCCCTGCTGGCCGCCTGCATCCTCACACCGATGCTCTCCTGGTCTAACCGGCGTTTTCTCTGATCCACAAAGATTTACCCCCTATGTTTCCACTTAAAGCCACAGCGGGTGGGCTTCTCAGCAAGTGGAAGCGCCCCCAGCCCCTGCCAGTGGGAATCCTGGGACCTGGCCCCGGGGGTGCGGTCAGCGAGGCGAGGCCCAGGCCCCTGCCCGGCGCCCAGACGGCTGCTAGCCTGGCCTTGCCGCTGCCTCCTGTGTCCGGCTCCACATCGTCCCACTCGGAACAGACCCCGAAGGAAGCCCTTCCTTCGCCTGGAGGGCGGCTGCATTCACAGGCCGCCAAATCCACGGCCCTTCCGATGGGAAGACACTAGGTCACTCATGGACCAGGCCCGACGGCGTTTCCTGGAACCACCGTCAGGTGAGCCCTGGGCTCTCACTTCCTGCCGCCCGGGGCCGGTGACGGGCAGCTCGGGACAAAGGAGCGCCTGGCAGGTCCCCCTCGAAGCCCGCGCCTCCCGGCCTGGCCTCCGCCCGCCAGGTTTACCCAGATCTTTCCATGCTGAAGAGTGTGTGTGAGCATGTGAGCGTGTGTGAGCATGTGTGAGCGTGTGTGAGTGTGTGTGAGCATGTGAGCGTGTATGAGAATGTGAATGTGAGTTTGCGTGTGAGCGTGTGTGAGCATGTGTGTGTGAGCATGTGAATGTGAGTTTGTGTGTATGTGTGAGTGTGTGTGTGTGAGCGTGTGTGTGGGTATGTGTGTGTGTGAGCATTAACTGTGTGTGTGTGAGCATGTGTGAGTGTGAGTGTGTGTGTGTGTGTGAGCATGTGTTACCTTTCAAACTTTAAAATGATTTCACAGCAAAGAGTTAAGGTAAATCAGTACATGTGTTTGAAAGGCCCAAATGCTGGTTTTCCCCACTTTTCTTCCCTCCTGCAGATGAGGATGTGTCAAAGGCCGAATACAAGCCCTTGTGAGAAAAATAAAATATGCTGAGAAAAGGAACAGACTCCACGCTGACCCGGGAAGGTCAGAGGTGGAGGGATACTGACCCTCGTGACGAACGCCCACGCCCAGGGCTCCAGGCAGGGGGACACCCACACCCTCACCCACACCCACACCCACACCCTCACCCACACCCACACCCTCACCCACACCCACACCCACACCCTCACCCACACCCACACCCTCACCCACACCCACACCCACACCCACACCCTCACCCACACCCACACCCACACCCACACCCACACCCTCACCCACACCCACACCCACACCCTCACCCACACCCACACCCACACCCTCACCCACACCCACACCCACACCCTCACCCACACCCACACCCACACCCACACCCACACCCTCACCCACACCCACACCCACACCCACACCCTCACCCACACCCTCACCCACACCCACACCCACACCCACACCCTCACCCACACCCACACCCACACCCACACCCTCACCCACACCCACACCCACACCCACACCCACACCCACACCCACACCCACACCCACACCCACACCCACACCCTCACCCACACCCACACCCACACCCACACCCACACCCTCACCCACACCCACACCCACACCCTCACCCACACCCACACCCACACCCTCACCCACACCCACACCCACACCCACACCCACACCCTCACCCACACCCACACCCACACCCACACCCTCACCCACACCCACACCCACACCCTCACCCACACCCACACCCTCACCCACACCCTCACCCACACCCATACCCACACCCTCACCCACACCCTCACCCACACCCACACCCACACCCTCACCCACACCCACACCCACACCCACACCCTCACCCACACCCACACCCACACCCACACCCACACCCACACCCTCACCCACACCCACACCCTCACCCACACCCACACCCACACCCACACCCTCACCCACACCCACACCCACACCCACACCCACACCCACACCCACACCCACACCCACACCCACACCCACACCCACACCCACACCCACACCCTCACCCACACCCACACCCATACCCACACCCTCACCCACACCCTCACCCACACCCATACCCACACCCTCACCCACACCCACACCCACACCCAAATCCACACCCATACCCACACCCACACCCACACCCACACCCACACCCACACCCACACCCTCACCCACACCCACACCCACACCCACACCCTCACCCACACCCACACCCACACCCACACCCTCACCCACACCCACACCCACACCCACACCCTCACCCACACCCATACCCACACCCTCACCCACACCCACACCCACACCCACACCCACACCCATACCCACACCCACACCCACACCCTCACCCTCACCCTCACCCACACCCACACCCACACCCTCACCCACACCCACACCCACACCCTCACCCACACCCACACCCACACCCACACCCACACCCACACCCTCACCCACACCCACACCCAAATCTACACCCACACCCACACCCACACCCACACCCTCACCCTCACCCACACCCACACCCACACCCTCACCCACACCCACACCCATACCCACACCCTCACCCACACCCACACCCACACCCAAATCCAAACCCACACCCACACCCACACCCTCACCCACACCCACGCCCAGGCTCTGACTATTTTCCCGGGAGGCCTCCCTGGCCGGGAACTTTCTGAGTTGAAACTGCGCGCACCGTGCACCGTGTAAGCCTTGAACACGCTGCAAATTGCTCTTCGGAATATTTGGACTAATTTACATGGTTACCAGCAACATCCGGGCATGCTCTTTTTAAGCTCCCTACTAGTGTGCTTAATATAGTGCCTTTTCTGCTTCTCTCTGCTCTGCTCCGAGCTAAATATATTTATATCCGTGCTCGGAATGGCAAATCCGCCCCACGCGTGCCCTTCTCCATCTCACTGCTGAAGCAAGACACTCCTGACCAAGTGCACGCACACACACACACTCACACACACACGCTCACACACGCACGCATGCACAGACATACACACACAGTCACTCACACATATGCTCACACGCACACACGTGCACACACACTCACACATGCTCACACACATGCACACACACAGAATCCTCTGCTGCTGAGCTGGACTTGCCGCCAATCCCGCCTCGAGGCAGCTCTGCAGCAGCCACTCCCGGGGAGAACCGGTGCCCAGGGCCGAGCCCCCGGCCGCCCAGGACTGGCTCCTCCCCAGCACTGACCACGCACCCCACCCCCCCACCCAGAGACGGGCTGTGGAGAGTCTGAGCATGAATGGAGCCACCTCCCCCGGGCCCCTGAGCCCGCTCCGCCCCCCGCCCCCTGCATGCCCCACCCCTTCCCTGGGCCCTGTGATCTCAGGGTTCACTATGGTGCCCCCCACAGACCCGGCCTCCTGGCGGCAGCCTAGGCTGAGAGGTGAGTGTTCAGCTGCAGTGACTTCCCGGCCGGTGCTCTCTCTGGAGAAACTGCTCCCGCACAGCGACCACCCCGCCCGCTGGCATTAGACGGCGCCCAGGACGGGGCCGAGGATGCAGACCTGGGAGCATGCCGCATCGCCAGCTCCCCGAGTTTGGCCCCGTGTGTGGACGCCACACGAGGCCCGCGCAGGAGATGGGAATGCAATACCTGGGCACCCGTGTGTGGCTGGAGGCCACCCTGTGCCTGCCTGGCCCCGCCCCCTCTCCAGGACTTTCCCGTAACAGTCGGCTGTGGGAAGTGCATCTCCTGCTGGACACACAGACAGACAGACAGACAGACAGATGGGGAGGCAGGCTACACTAGCCTCCTATATAATAAAAGGCTAAAATGCAAATTGTCCCCTCTACCAGGAGTTTGACCGGGAGTTTGACCAGGGGGCAGGCTGGCCAGCCAACTTCCCGCAGCCCCTCCTTATGGCCGGCCCGGCCCCCAATCAGCCCCAATCGGGGCGGGGCTGGCAGACCCCACCCATGCACAAATTCGTGCACCGGGCCTCTAGTTTGCATGTGGAAGTACATGTATTACGCACCGTATGCACCACACTGGCTGTGTGTGTCTAATGCATACCCGTGTCTGTCCTCAGGAGGCGGCGGCACTGGGTTATGGAGCGCTGCCCGTCCTCCTGGCAGAGGGCTGGTCGGCTCCCCCTCCCATGTCCTGAGCCCCAGGCACCCATTCCGCCCGGGGCCGTGGCAGGGCGGGCGAGGGGGGGTGCGGCCGGGACAAGCCTCCTGCTGACACTCACAGTGCTCTCGCTGCTCAAGTCAGACGCGCCCTCCCCACAGCTCGTCCAGCTGGGAGGCCGGCTCGGCCCTGCGGCTCCTCGGGGATGAAGGGCATCCCTGAGACCCCGACCGCAGGCCTGCCCGGGGGCCCTGCACGGCCCCGGCAAGGACGTTTCTGTTCCGCTCCGGGGATTTCTCAGAGGGAAGCCCCCGGGAGGAAGGCTCGGCCTGGAGGTCCCCCCTCCCAGGGCCAACCGCAGCCTCTCCTCTCCGGACACCGGACACGTCCTCCCAGAGAGTTTCCCTCCAAATCCTCGGAACAGTAGCTGCTGCTCCCCTTCCCTCCCGGCAGCAGCGCCGGCCCCCGCCCCTCCCGCCCCCAGGAAAACCCGTCCTGTCACGCCTGGGGACGCCCCGGCACGAGGACCGCATGGCCTCCGCCCAGAAGAGAAACGCAGATCAGCTGGGGGGCCCGGACGGCCGCACCGTCCTGACGCGCAGGCTGCCCGACGGTGACCGCCCCCCGCGCTGCTCACACTGCGACTGGGGCCTCGTGGGGCGGGACGAGCCCGGAGGAAACGCCCTGGAGACTGCCTACGGCCACGGCCACGGCCACGGGGCGCTGGGCAGCGTCTGTTCCGGTTGTTCACACCCCTGACTTCAGGTGACAAAACGAGTCACTTCTGCCCGGCCCCGGGGCTCAGGGGGTGAGTGCCGACCTATGACCCAGGAGGTCAGGGTCCGATCCCCGGTCAGGGCACAGGCCCGGGCTGCGGCTCCATCCCCAGTGGGGGGTGCAGGAGGCGGCCAGTCCATGATCCTCTCTCATCACTGATGTTTCTCTCTCTCTCCCTTCCTCTCTGAAATCAGTAAAAATATATTTTTAAAAAGAGTAACTTCTTAGTTGACTATGACAGTTGTTCCCTCTGATTGTAGCTGCGAGTCCGACACTCACCCGCACCTTCCGGGCGGCCGCAAGGCTGTTTCACTGCCATCGTTCCTGGCCGCGCCTGGCTGCGCGCTTTTCCCGTGAAACATCTCACTCCCCCACGCGGGTGGGGGACTGGCCTGCCCCCGAGGAAACAGCTCCCGTGAGGGGACAGGCGCCCGGCCACAGCGGAGACTGTCTGTTCCGGTGCCAGACGAGGAGGAAGGCGCCGCTGTAGCCCCCTCCCCACCCCCTCCCTGCTGCCCCTCCCCCCCTCCCCACCCCCTCCCCACCCCCTCCCACCCCCTCCCACACCCTCCCACACCCTCCCCACCCCCTCCCTGCTGCCCCTCCCCCTCCCTGCTGCCCCTCCCCCCCTCCCTGCTGCCCCTCCCCCCCTCCCTGCTGCCCCTCCCCCTCCCTGCTGCCCCTCCCCCCCTCCCTGCTGCCCCCTCCCCCCCTCCCTGCTGCCCCCTCCCTGCTGCCCCCTCTCCCCTCCCTGCTGCCCCTCCCCCCTCCCTGCTGCCCCCTCCCCCCTCCCTGCTGCCCCCTCCCCCCCTCCCTGCTGCCCCCTCCCCACCCCCTCCCTGCTGCCCCCTCCCCACCCCCTCCCTGCTGCCCCCTCCCCACCCCCTCCCAGCGCCCCCTCCCCCACAGGGGCTGGCACCTGCAAATGGGGGCACAGCCCGCCGTGTTCCCACCGTAACGCAGCTCCGGGGCTGCCGCTGGGACCTGCCCCAGCTCAGCGTGAGCACCCACATGCCGCCCGCCTCTCAGAGGTGCTGGCTGCACCCCAGCAGATGCCCCTCCGCTCCGCTCCGGGCTCCGGGCTCCGGGCTGCGCCACGACGGTCCGCCTGTCTCCACGCCGACCCCCCTGAGCCACTCCTTAGCCAGTGACGGCGAACCTGTGACACGCGTGTCAGCACTGACACGCGTAGCCATTTCTGATGACACGTGGCCGCTGAGGCGGCCGCATGACGAGGATGAAACGTTTGCTGCTCCTGAGGATGAAACATTTGCGAAATCATGTTTTTTCCTCAAAGTGACACACTACCCGAGTTCTGCTCAGTTTTTTGGCGAAGTGTGACACACCAAGCTCCAAAGGTTGCCCATCACTGGCCTGGCCTTTGAGGTGAATGAAAAGGCACCTGCAGCAGCAGGTCTCTGCGCACGCGCTTCACGCGGCGGGGGGCGGGGGGGGGGGAGGGGGGGAGAAGGGGGTGCTGACCCACAGCCTCCCGCAGCCTGTCCCCAGAGGAGTCTGCCGTCCGAAGGCCACCACTCACGCAGGAACCATGTCTGCAGGCGAAGCTGTCAGCGAGCAGCTGCTCTGCCACCTTGTGGCTGACACACCAGCAGCTCCCTGTTCCTGACGGACGCACAGAACCCCATTCGGAACGGAACGTTCCAGAAAACTGAACTAGAAGAGAAGATGGCGGGGCCATCACCTGGGCCCAACCTTGACCGCCCCATGTGTTTATGGGACACATTTGAAAGTCTCAGTCAAAATTCATGAGGAGCATTTTGCTAAACGAGTCACGTATTTCGAGTTTACAGTTCAAAGAGTTTTGACCAACGTAGACAAAATGTTACTATCACCCCAACATACACAGATTTCCATCACCCCCAAAATATCCCTCGTGACTTTGTGCAAATCACCACCCCCCACCCCCCACCCCCACCCCCCGGCCGCCCTAAGCGCCCCTCTGCCTGCTTCCCTGTGAGCCTGCGCCAGGACCCTCAGTACCTGCACCAGACAGTCTGTCCTGTTTCCTGACGTCTCCACGGAAGGCAGCGCTCTGTCCAGGTCGCAGGTACGAGTACCTGAACCCTCCTCGCTGCCGAGTAGCATTGCGTCGGAGAGAAACACCACGTGTATTCACGGTCCCGTGTGTCTCTTGACCCTGCTTTGCCCTTTTGCAAGTTTCCTCGAAGATTCACGTTTACCGTTATGTCTTACACTTCTCGTGGGTGCTCTGGAGTTCACAATCTGTATCTTGATGTGATCGTGGTCTACCTTCAAGACCTCTCCCACCACTTCCCTCTCAGGGTAAACACCTTAAAGCAATACGCTTCCATCCCCCCTCTATTCTCTGTGCTCTTGTTTCTCTGAATTTTGCATATGCCGTAAACTCCACGTGCACTGTCTTTATTTATGCTTTAAAAATCAATAATTTCAACCCTTTGCACTCACTTGCTTTTTTTCTCGATTCCTTTATTCTAATGCTAACCGTGTCGAGTCACACTCGACATCCGAGTGCAAAAGGTTAAAATAAATTAAAAACCAACGCTTTTTTTTATTTACAAAAATGTTTACTATTTCGTGTTCTTTGTTCTTCTGAGTAGATCCAAATTTTAATATAGTGTCACTTTCTTCGTCCTAAAAAATTTCCTTCAACATTTCTTGTAGTATAGCTATCAGACAACTAGTATCCTCAGATACTTTTGTATGAAAATAATTTTTCCAAAAATATTTTTACTTTATGTAGATACTAGATTGGCAGGGTTTTTTGCCCGCCCTGCCCCCCAGCATTATCAGCATTTTAAGATTGCCCATTGTCTTCTGCCTCGCAGAATTTCTATTGATAAGTCTGTAATACTTGTTTTGGTGGCTGTTCATATGTCTTTTTTCTTACAGCATCTTACTAGATTTTCTTTCCATAACTTATTTTAAGCAATTTCGTTATGATGTGCCTTTTCCAATCCTTCTTGAGTTTTTTCCTACCTCCTTAAATACGTGTTTGCAGTTTTCATCAAACGTGACGATGTTTTACCATTACATCCTCAATAAATACCCTTTCTTCCGTTATTTCTTCCGGCACTGCAATTCCATGTGTGTTAGATTACTTGAATTTCCTCATGTCATCGAGGTTCTATTAAACTTTCCAAGCTTTTTTCTCTCTGTGCTTCAGTTTGAATATTTCTATTTCTATGACTTCGAGTTCACTGGTGCTTGCTTTTCTCTGCGACGCTGTCATTCCATCCACGGAGGTGGTTTCTTTGAATTTAGAGGGAACGCTGGGTCCTTTGGTGTTCGATTCCCTCCTCCGTGGGCTTGTGCTCTCTTCAATCCCATGGGCATGTTTACAATGTCCTCGCAGCTCTGGTGAGGTCCCTGTCACTCCTGGGTCTGCTCGCATTGCTGGCATGCATGCTGAGACAGATCACCTTCTTCTCCAGCGTCACCTCCGCAGGCCGGTCAGAGGGGAGCGCCGCTGGCCGGGCTGGAGGTTCTCTGCACCTGTAAGCTCACCAGGGCATGGGGGGGCCCGGAATACAAGTTCTCCAGAACGCTCCTAATGAGGTTCCCATCGTTAGGCTGAAAGTCTTGTTCCTAAAAGTAAATACCTTCCTGCCTTTCCCGCTGACGACAATTGTCATGTTGACCCACAGCATATTCCGACAGGGACTTGGCAGCAAACATTTCCAATATCCGAATGGCTTTGATGACAGGACAAAATGATGTGTACAATATGCTTAATTTAATCTGTTCTTTTTAAATGCATTTCAGTACTTCATGGGTCAATAAGAAATAGCGAAGAAATTACTCTGGTGGCGGGCCTTATAGCAGGAGATCACAGAAAGGGACCAAGTAGATTGAGCTTTCCATATCCTTGGCGTTTTTTTTTTGTTTTTTTTTTTTAAGAAATCGGAACGCCATGGTTGGGGTCCCTTCCTCCAGGGGCCAATGTCACCTTGCACACCTTGCCCAGGGCTGTCAGGAGGCTCTCCGCCCACTTAGACACGCACAGAGCAAGCTCCCTGCCGGCCGTGTCACATGGCGGAGCGTGGCACCGGTGACAATCGGCAAAGATCATAACCAAATGGATATTAACTAGAGGACGCCATGTTATTAAATGCCTACACACGCTGACATTCGTCAATAAAGACAGGTTTGATCTCTACTGCAACAGCGCTGAATTTCTTATTCCCATCAAATAACCGAATGTACTTTCCCATCCAATGAAAGCAAAACCAACTCTAAGAACTAGTGCTATAAATATGTTAACAAAAGTAAAACTAGTCACACGCACACGTGTTTACTTCAGTATCTTGAGTGAGATACACGTTAATTTATTGGAAATTAAAAGTGACGAAAGGAGATGCATCTTCATTAATGGACACGCATGCGAACACCCTCGATCTGTACGATGCTCTGGACGCTCACGGGTCATTCTGTTCGGCCACCTCAGAGTTGCTATCTGTGTCTTTCAGTCCTACATATTCTTTAATAAATTCCCAAAGGTTCCTTAAAACACATAAGAAATACATATCATAGATGAGCAAAAGGACATTAAGCATAAAAGAAAATTTCAACATAAACAACTACTTTAGGGTACGTGTACTCAAAAGCACAAACTGAGTCTCTGCAACGCTGCGCTTTCACTTCAGAGAGTGTTCCCGGGAGAGCGCTGGCCTAGAACCAGCGAAGGTCCTCCCCGGAGACGGACGGGCCGCTCCTGCAGCAAGGAGAGGGCGGCCGAGCAGACGCTATTTCCATTTCAGACCCGTTTGTTCCCTTTGCCAAGGCCATGGAAGGAGCCTGCCCAGCTCTCTACTTGTGATTCTATACCTTCCTTCTCCTTTGAGGACCCCTGCCGTGTGGTGAAGCCAGGACCCACCTGTGTGGCTCACTCAGCACCTGCTCTGGCACCGTTGCCCGAGCCTCTCTGCCGTGTGAACTGGGAGGGAAATGTTCTGTTTGCCGGACCCCTTTGCAGCCAAGGATGGGCCTCGGGACGGGACGGGTGCTGATCCTGAGATGCGTAGGGAGGGCTTTTCTTCCTCAATGAAACAAGCCTCCCGGGGAGAAGCTTTTGGCCATTGTCCTTCCTCCCCCGTCTCCCTCCAGGGCACACGGGCCAGCGCCTGAAGCCGTCATCCCGAGAGGCTCTGAGGAGAGCTATCCTCAGGAAAACGCGGAAGAAAGATGGGAGAACCTGGTGTCTGATACGCTGAACCCAGCCCACATCCGAGATGCCTTTTGACTGTTGATACAAATATGCCCTTTCATCTCTGAGTCACCAACGGTTTTCTGTTGCTCCCAGCCTTACCAAATTGTAAGATTTGAACCCTATTACAAACTCTAAGGACGTTAACTATATGAAGTCTTAACTTATGTGACAGATAATATAAAGCAGCCATTTTATTTTTCAATTAAAAGCTTTAGAGTAATGGATGTATAGAGTTTTTCAAAGGTTTAATATCAACAAGCACCTATAATTGAGGGGGCAAGCCACCCACAGCCACAAGTCTCCCTACCTTCCTGATCCCTGCCCATGGGAATCAACCCTGACTCTTCAGCTTTTTCCAAAGAATTTATTTTTACATAGATGATCGATAGATAGAGATAGAGATAGATGACAGATAGACAGACAGATAGATAGATATAGGTGATAGATAGATAGATAGATAGATATAGATGAGAGATAGATAGATAGATAGATAGATGATAGATAGAGATAGATGATAGAGATAAATAGATAAATGATAAATAAGTAGATAGATGATAGATATAGATAGGTATAGATAGAAATATATGATAGATAGATGATAGATAGATATAGATAGATGATAGAGATAGAGATAGATGATAGAGATAAATGATAAATAAATAGATAGATGATATAGATAGGTATAGATAGAAATAGATGATAGATAGATGATAGATAGATATAGATAGATATAGATAGATGATAGAGATAGATAGATGATAGATAGAGATAAATAGATAAATGATAAATAAATAGATAGATGATAGCTATAGATAGGTATAGATAGAAATAGATAGATAGATAGATAGATAGATAGATAGATAGATGATAGATACAGATAGATGATAGAGATAGATAGATAGATAGATATAGATAAATAGATGATAGATAGATAGATGATATATGATAGACATAGATAGGTATAGATAGAAATAGATGACAGATATAGATAGATAGATAGATAGATAGATAGATAGATGATAGATAGATAGATGATAGATAGATATAGAAAGACAGATAGATAGAGATAGATGATAGATAAATAGAAGATGTAGATGACAGACAGAGATGAGATAGATGCAGAGAGAGAGAGAGGTTTAAATCTTGGGCTGATCACCCCTAAGCATCGGGGGGGGGGGGGTAACATTTCTATGGAAAGTGAAGACTCAGGAATATAAACGCTGCACAGCATTGTCTGGTCTAATCGAGTTTTAAACACGCGGTTTGGAGAACAGCATGCGATTGGGCCAGTGCTTTTCACAGCGTCGGACTCACCGCTGCTCCTCCCCACTCAGCTTGCTCTTCCCCAGGCACTGCTTCACCTGGTTGTTGGTAACCTGCCAAGAATTAAGTCATCGGGTCACGTGTGCGGGCAATGACGCTGCACCCAAATAGCCTGCCGCCTCCAGAATCAGGCACAGCACTCTGCTTCCTACTGTGTGTGATGCAGAGACACACACATGACAGAAACAGAGGTGTACTCTATGCAGCAGGAAATGGTGAGCAGGCATTTTGGAAGGGTAACCTGAAAGCTGTTCAGTGCCAGCCCATTATATTTCCTGTAACCACGTCAGCTCATTAAAAGTAATTGTTACGTGTGGAAGGGTTAGAGAAACAGTAAATTCTGACAGACACGTTCAACTGTTTAGAAAGATTGTTTAATACATTAGCTTACACCTCTCTAATGTGGAGCTAATAGCTGCATAGCCAGCTATTCCTGGCATCACAGAAAGTTATCATTTAGAAAGCTAATGCATGTATTCTAATTTGATTTTTGACATAGTACAAGAAGGCACTAGAGAAAAATGGTTCTATTGAAAAGCATTGATTCACAAAAACTTACATTTATTTTCTTCTTCAAAATAATATTTGCTCTTTCTAATTTTATAGTTTCAGTCTGTAGGGAAAATGATTATAAGAGAAAGATACCTGGTTAATAATATAATAATATCAATTAATATAATAAATATAAAATAATATATAATAAAAATAGTTTCCCCATTTATGGAACAAAATGTGTTATACTGTTATTCTGATTTCAAAAATATGAATTGCACACCACTTAAAACAGATGATTGAAAAAGCATGACTGGGGGTATGGAGTAAGACAGACAGAGCCTGGCCCCCTGGGTAATAAGCTAGAAGAGGTGAAGATTGGTGTTGGAAAAGACTAGAGAATTTTAGGGAAATTTCAGAATAGAAGATTCCCTCACTTTTCAGAATAATAGAATTTGTTAAGGTGACTGGATACAATATAAAAATACAAATATGAACAAGTCACACATATACCAGCAATAACTGTTTATAAACTGTAATGTAATGTTTGTTAAAGTTTTCATACACAATAGTAACAGATGCCATAAAGTCACAAAAATAAACAACAAAAAATATTTAAAAGCAATGCATAAAATTAAATTAACATAAGATGATCCTTGATGGGAATGTTAACATTATAAAGCTGTCGCCTGGTCCCAAATCCTATATAATGAAAGCCTAATATGCTAACTGTCCAGTCGTCCGGTCATCCGTTCAACCAATCAAAGCATAATATGCTAATGATATGCTAAGGCCACTCAACTGCTCACTATGATGTGCACTGACCACCAGACACATCGACCAGTCGACCAGTCTTTATGATGTGCCTCACTGACCACCAGCAGGCAGAAGCTCTGACTGGTAGGTTAGCTTGCTGCTGGGGTCCGGCCAATCGGGACTGAGCGAGACAGGCTGGACACACCCTGGAGCGGAGCCCTCCCACAGTCCCTCCCCAGCTGGCCAACCTCCCGTGTCCCTCCCCTGCCCTGATCATGCACCGGTGGGGTCCCTCGGCCTGGCCTGTGCCTTCTCCCAATCTGGGACCCCTTGGGGGATGTCAGAGAGCCAGTTTCGGCCCCATCCTGCAGGCCAGGGCGAGGGACCCCACTGGTGCACGAATTCGGGCCTCTAGTGAATCTATAAATTCATTGGAAACCCAATCAAGATGCCAAGAGTACTACTATTGAGACTTTAAAATGTAGTAAACACTATGAATTAAAATATCCAACATAATTGTGAGCAAATAATGATGAGCAGGGGTTGTAAAGACTTGCTCTTCCAGATAACCAGCTTGAAAAGGATTGGCAATTGCATCAGCGAGGCTGCACAGTATATAATTAAGACCCTGGGCTGCGTTTAAATCCTCACACTACTACCCACTTCCTGTGCCCCGAATCAAGTTACATAGTCTATCTGTGCCTTGGTTTCCTCACCGGGAAAAGGAGGTTAATAGCAGCAGCTGTCTCTTCCTATCTCTACGGGCTGCTGAAAATTAAATGAAATGCATTTTTAAATGTTCGCAGCAGTATCTGGTGCATTGTTCATCGTTGATGCATTTAGTTATTTTTCATTGGGTTGGAAACAATGTATTTCATATGCATAACCAGAAATCAATGACTTAATAGGACAATACATGCAATTTTATTTATCTGCCATTATTTGAATTAAGGAGCCAAGTATAAATAATTTTTAAAAAAACTAATATAAGTTCATGACATGGATTCATTATAGGGCGTCTTCTATTTCATTGATTCAACCCATTTAAAGAGATGTTAATTATGAAAGAAGAGTTTATATGATTTTGGCATCATGTTTATAATATGTAAAGCTATAACTATTATTTTCAGTTTAAAAATTCAACTATAAATTAGTGTCTATTCTCAGGACATTATTTATATTTTTTAAGAAAAGAGAGAAGATTCTAAAGGAAAACACAGAAGGAGATCTGAACATATGATTTTGAGAGAGAAATCAAAGCCAGTTTGGACCACTACCACCTTCCCATATACTTTATATTCTGCTTAAAAGGATGAAAAAGTGGTGCTGGCAAAATATATGTAACCATATAACCACAATAAGAAAGAATAATCCCATCCTGTCTAATAAAAGAGTAATATGCAAATTGACCATCACTCCAACACACAAGATGGCCGCCACCCTGTGTTCAAAGATGGCCAGCAGTGGAGGGCAGTTGGGAAGGATCAGGCCTGCAGAGGAGGGCAGTTGGGGGTGACCAGGCCTGCAGGGGAGGGTCGTTAGGGGCAATTGGGCTGGCAGGGGAGCAGTTAGGCGTTGATCAGGCTGGCAGGGGAGTGGTTAGGGGGTGATCAGGCTGGCAGGCAGGCGAGCAATTGGGATCCAGCAGTCCTGGATTGTGAGAGGGATGTCCGACTGCCCATTTAGGATCCCGGTAGGATCAGGCCTAAACAGGCAGTCGGACATCCCTCAAGGGGTCCCAGATTAGAGAGGGTGCAGGCTGGGCTGAGGGACACCGCCTCCCCAGCACACAAATTTCATGTACCGGGCCTCTAGTGTCAATTATAAACTCTGTAACTAGCGGTTAAATTGAGTCAGATTCTGCCCAAATAAAAGTGAGGAGATAACATAGGCACCATAGCATTTTAAAACAGACTATCACGTACAATGTATTGTTTGTTCATCAACGAAGTTGACACAGTCATTGTAAAAACTGCTTTTAACTCAGTGGACTCTTCAGTGGCCGTCACTCAGTCCTCTCTGCCAGCAGAACTGCACAGCCAACTCAAAGTCTAACCCTGAGGCCAGCATGTCGCAGCAATTACAGAGGCTTGAGCCCCCAAAGAATTAAGCTTAAACCCAACTTTGTCACCTCTACCCGGTTTCATAGTGGGCGGGCCACCTAACTGCTCTGAGCCGCGCTTACATTTAGTGTACATACTCGACACTAAATGATGACCGTTAATTCTGTAACAAGCATTTTCTATACAAAATACTAAATTTTTCAATGGACCTGAAAGAGATTTGACCTTTAACCGAACTCTACAGAATGTTTTATCGCCTTCATTTTGTTTTGTTTGTTTAGATCTCTTAATTATCCTGAGCATTTCTTCATCATTGGCTACCAATGTCTATATGTATAAAACCTTAAGCAACCAGAACGACCAGAATGACCCGTCCCTATGCCATGCACTGCGGGGGACGGGACAGTCGGCCAACCTCCCGCAGCCCCTACCCCAGCCAGCCTGGCCTCGATTGGCCCTGACCGGAGAAGGGCCGGCCAGACCCCACCTGAGCACAAATTCGTGCACCGGGCCTCTAGTTGTGCAATAAAAATATATTTGCACCAAATTTTATGTAATTGTTTATCCCGTTGCAAATGAGATCGCTTCACGTGTTTGCTGTGGCCGGCAAGAGGAAGAACAATGCCGACACGGAAGTCAGTCAGCCGCGTACCTCGATGCTCTTGACCCTGCTCTCCGTGATTTGTAAAACCCCCGTGTGGACCAGAGTGGTTTTCATTTCTCGCTCCAGAGCTCGGATCTCGTCCAGCTTCTGGAGGACTTCGCATCTCTTCCTCTCCACCTTGTCGATGAGCGTGAGCTGCTCCTCCTCCTCCTCCTCCCTTCCGTGTTTCTCAGAAGATTCTGGAGATGTTTTTTAAAAGCAAAGCGTTAATGTATTTAACAGCATGGCCCCTAGTGATAATATTATGTATTATTAACAACATTACGTCTTACATCGCTAATATGTTATAGCTGTAAAATATAATGTAGCCCAAACTCCAAGCACGCCAACAAAAATTATGGGATTGAGGAATGGGGGTGCTGCTCCTTTAACCCCTTCATGTGCCAATAGGTGTTTCTTGAGTGGCTAATGGGAGCAGTAAGACCGTGTGGGGAAACACAGGGTGTCTTAGCCAGAGGAGAGTGACTACATTGAGACTCGACAGACAGACAGAAGTTAACCCTTTGCACTCGCTTGCTTTTTTCTCGATTCCTTTATTCTACTCGGGATTTAATTTTTTAAATACCCCAGATTTTACAAAGCACGGCAGTAGAATAAAAAACTGGAGTTTCTTTTCATACAAACTTATTTATTTGGATTTTTTATATTTCAAATTATTGATACATTCAAAGAGTAATTTTAATCTCGACATCCGAGTGCAAAAGGTTAAACAAGCGAAAGAGGAGCGGGACCTGGCACTTTCACTAAAAAGGTTACCCCGTGGGGCGGGGGCTGAGCACCAGGGCGTAACATCGAGAGATGATGCTAGGAAAGGGGGCACAGACAGACAGACAGACAGACAGACAGCAGGTGAAGCATTGCTCTGGGAGGGACGCGCAGCAGGAAGACCAGGGACTCTGGCTGGAGCCTCAGGGCGAGTCTGCTTGGAGCTCAACGCAGGTCAGGTCTGTGAGGACACCCTTCCCGGGCCCAGAGGAAGCGTGGTCCCATGTGAGTCACGAGTAGCGTGTAACACACGTGGAGGGAAAGGGCATGGACAGAATCGAGGTGAACAGTGAAGGTTAATGAGCAAGACCCCTCATGGAGCTGTTTGATGACCTGATCATGTTAAACTGTGCATCTAATCGTATGGTGAATTCCAATATGTATGTACTGCATCAATATTGGTAAAAGGTAACGCATTTGCCATGAACTGTGTGTTTTTCCTCCCAAGAAACAAGGACACAGAAGATGAATGGGTGGGACCCCACTGCCCCAGACTCTGCCTCCCGTGGGTCGGTCACCACGTTTCCTCCGCAACCACCTGAGGGGGAAGCACCGACTGAGACTCACAGCGGAGGCTCCTGAGGCCGAAATAACAAAGCTCGGAACCCGGGTGGCCACGCCACGTCGCCGGCCACGCTGCGAGGCCACATCACCGGGCCACGGCCTGGCCACGTCACCGGGCCACACTGCCAGGCCACATCACCAGGCCACGGCCTGGCCACATCGCCAGCCACGCTGCCGGCCACACTGCCACCATGGAGGCGCCCTGGGAGGGGTTCCCCAGCAATGGGCAGAGATGGAAATGTGTGTGCAAGGCAGAGGGCGTCGCCGGCGTGGACAGCCTTAGAAACTCCTCGCAGTCTGGAAAGCTGGCTCCTCTGAGCCGGGACTAAGAATGAGAAGGTTCTGGAAACCAGAATGGACTGTCTTCATTGCCGCGACCCTGACCACCACAGGAGACCACAGCCCCGCCCTGTCATCCCCACGTGGCAGCTCTGAACAGCTCCCGGGCGCTCGCGTCTGTCGTGTATTGCGGCCCTGCTGTAGGGCAGGCACCTTTAGTCCTCCAGCCGTCCTGGGGCCGGATCCCGAGTCTGTGTCACCGGTCAGGCCCCTCGGATCTGCTCCCAGGGTCTTGGTCAAACTTGGCCTGACTCTCTACACAAGGTCCCCACTGAGTCCCCTGGAAACTACAGACCTCAGAGAATAGGAAACAGGGGGCCCGTTTTCCCTGTTTCTGGGGACATGAGCCAACCAGCCTGCCCAGAGCCACGGGAGCTGGGAGAGCGTCCGCACCCTGCCGGAGGCTCTCAGGTCAACCACGGCCCGTGTCCAAAGGATCTCAGCTAAACACTTCCAATACGCCCGCCGGCGGGGCTCCGTGGCTGCGCGTCGCCCTATGAGCCAGGAGGTCACAGTTCCATTCCTGGTCAGGGCACATGCCTGGGTTGCAGGCTCCATCCTGAGCAGGGGGCGTGCAGGAGGAAGCCGATCAATGATTCTCTCATCATTGATGTTTCTAATTCTCACTGGAATCAAATAAATAAAAATATATTTAAAAAGACACTTCCAATAAAATTAAACTCACTGTGTTTCTAAAGAACTTGATGGGAAAATTAGTAAAATGTGATCACTTCTCTGAAAAAAAAAAATACCCTTTGACATAACGAATGGCAGGAGGCCCTGGACAGCGGACCAGGTCGGGGGAGCCGCACGGGAGGTCGGAGGGGGGTGGGCATGCTGGGAAGGCGGACATCGGGGACTCGCCTGCCTGCTCCTGCGCGCATCTCAGCCGCCGCCGCTCCTCGGCCAGCTCGCTCCTGAGCCTGCGGTGATGACAACACAGCGCGGTTAGAGCCCCTCCCTGCCCTCCTCCTCCTGTTTCATGTCTTTTTTAAAACTGAGAAATAAACACTAATCTTCTTTGTTTGCAACAAAGAGGGGCGTTCGAAGATGTCTATCGAGTGAGAGTGTGGTCAGTCCCGCTGAAGACACCAAAGAGCTGTTGTGCCGAGACTGCGGAGCCCGCTGCGTAAGGAGCTGCTGAGAGGAGAATAAATTATTTGCCACAACGATTATCGATCTGATTTTACACCTTGAACTCCTAAAAACGAGGCAAAACCTCGCATTTTAGATTCTGGGGCAAACAGCACATCAAGAGCCACAGAGAGTCTCCCCGAGGTTGGAAGACTGCACCTCCCCGCTGAGTACAGCTCACCCACAGAAATAGCCGACACATTCCACTGTTTCAACTAGAAATAAAATGCAAGAGATTTTTTAAAATCCTATATAATAAAAGGCTAATATGCAAATCGACCAAACGGTGAAATGACCGGTCGCTATGATGCGCACTGACCACCAGGGGGCAAACACTCAACATAGGAGCTGCCCCCTGGTGGTCAGTGCGCTCCCACAGGGGGAGTGCCACTCAGCCAGAAGCTGGGCTCAAGGCTGGTGAGCCTCTCCCGCCTCCACGGCAGCGCTAAGCCATCAGTCAGGCATCCCCCAAGGGCTCCCGGACTGTGAGAGGGTGCAGGCTGGGCTGAGGGACCCCTCCCTGAGTGCATGAATTTCGTGCACCAGGCCTCTAGTGTTTAAATAAAAACCTTTGTCATCTCTTTGCATCCTCTTCCTGGCTCCAACTAAACTAAAGGGACTGCCTTATTTCTTACGGGTTCAGAGGGAGAAGAAATGGACTCTGGTAAATGCTGCACATTCTGAGGGAGACCCTGTGATGGGCCACCACCCCCACGCCACAGCCGACCTAAACTCCAAGTCGGCGACTTCCACACGCATGCGCTCATTTCCTCTGACCCCTGACCCTCAGAGGCTGAGGCCACGTGGGTTGATAATAAAGGCAACAGCTTTTCCAACACATAAACCAGAGTGTTTCGTTTCTATAGATTTTGAATGCGGTAGTTTTAAATATTCCTTACGTCTCTACCCCTTTGCGCTTTCTCCTTCAGGGACTTGAATCACATGTAAACTGTATGTCCTTTGCCTGTCTTCCACTTCAGTCACGTGTTCTCTTTGTTTATCTCATTTTCCTTCTCTGGCTTTCCTGCTTTCCCTAACGCCGTGACTACCCTTTCATCCACGCTTCCTCCTTGGGGCCGTCATTCTGTCTGGACCTGTCACTGACGCTTAGCCTCCCGCTCCTTTGTCAAACTCTGCTCTGTGTCTTCTCTGTTCCTTGTTGTTGATGTCTGTGCTGAGGTGTAAGTTTCTGGCCCATGTTGTTTTCATATCCTGAACTGCTCCTCTGAGGGTGCCTGGCCTGAGGTGGGTGCTGGTGCCCGGTGTGGGTGCCCGGTGTGGGTGCGGGGTGCCCGGTCCGGTGTGGGTGCGGGGTGCCCGGTGTGGGTGTCTGGCCCGGTGTGGGTGCTGGGTGCCCGGTGTGGGTGCTGGGTGCCTGGTGTGGGTGCCTGGTCCGGTGTGGGTGTGGGGTGCCGGGTGTGGGTGCTGGGTGCCTGGTGTGGGTGCTGGGTGCCCGGTGTGGGTGCCTGGCCCGGTGTGGGTGCTGGGTGCCCGGTGTGGGTGCTGGGTGCCCGGTGTGGGTGCTGGGTGCCCGGTGTGGGTGCCTGGCCCGGTGTGGGTGCTGGGTGCCCGGTGTGGGTGCGGGGTGCCCGGTGTGGGTGCTGGGTGCCCGGTGTGGGTGCGGGGTGCCCGGTGTGGGTGCTGGGTGCCCGGTGTGGGTGCGGGGTGCCCGGTGTGGGTGCTGGGTGCCCGGTGTGGGTTCTGGGTGCCCGGTGTGGGTGCGGGGTGCCCGGTGTGGGTGCGGGGTGCCCGGTGTGGGTGCGGGGTGCCCGGTGTGGGTGCTGGGTGCCCGGTGTGGGTGCGGGGTGCCCGGTGTGGGTGCTGGGTGCCCGGTGTGGGTTCTGGGTGCCCGGTGTGGGTGCGGGGTGCCCGGTGTGGGTGCAGGGTGCCCGGTGTGGGTGCGGGGTGCCCGGTGTGGGTGCTGGGTGCCCGGTGTGGGTGCGGGGTGTCCGGTGTGGGTGCAGGGTGTCCGGTGTGGGTGCGGGGTGCCCGGTGTGGGTGCGGGGTGCCCGGTGTGGGTGCGGGGCAGCTGCTGGCTGTCCATGGTGGGGCTCCATCAGCTGCCCGGACCGGTTCTCAGCTCTGTCTCCTGGTGACAGAGTGTGCAGACAGACCCTCTCCAGCTCTGCAGTCTGGGCAGGGCGCGTGGTGTGGGGGAGGGTGTGGATTCCTCATTCAGAGCACCTGACCTCTCAGAGGAGCAAAGAGTCCCTCGATGTTGTTTGGGGCTTTTTCTTTTGTGTTGATCTTTAGCTCTATACCCTCTTTTATGGGAAAAAAAAAATCTATTTTTATTGATTCAGAGAGGAAGGGAGGGGGGAGGGAAGCATCAATGATGAGAATCATTCATCAGTTGCCTCCTGCACGCCCCTTTTGATTGAGCCCGCAACCCAGGCATCTGCCCTGACCAGGAGTCCAACTGTGACTTCCAGGTTCATAGGTCAACACTCAACCCGAGCCATGCCAGCCGGGCGGGTAACATCTTTTTGGAGGAAGGAGGGTCGGTAGCTGAAGGCGTGGGGTGCCCTTCGGCTTTCTTCTGTGATGGGGCCCTGGCTCCCCCTTCCCTGCGGCTTTCTCCTCCCTGCAGTTTCACAGGGTGCCGATCGCCCCCTTAACCTCTGTCGTTGTCATTCCGGAATCCTCTCTCTCCCACACTAACTTCTGCGTCCTGCCCTTCTCCGTGGGTGCTCCGGGAGGTCCCCAGCGACCCCCGGGCCTCCTCCCTGGGCACATCCCTCTCCCGGGCCCTGGTGTGCAAGCCTGAGGCTCAGGGCTCATGCTCCGCCCCCCACACCCTTGCTCTCGCCAGCTGAGCAGAGGGGGCGACGTGACCTCGTGGCACTGGGCACTGGTTTTCTGTGTTCCGGGATTTTGACTTTTCAAAAGGCTGTCGTCTCTCGTCACTGAAGCTACAGGTGTGTTGAGTTTTTCTCTGTTTCTTGTTTTGTTTTCTTGAGGGAATTCTGGGAGTGTCACATTTGCCTGTTTTTTTTAATCGTTTACAAGTCATTTCCTCCAGAAAGACGAGTACCCAAGGGGTTAGGGGATGTTTTAGGCTAAAGACACCCTCAGGGCATCCGCCAGGGCGTGCTGCCTCTGCAGCCATCGCCCACCCAATGCCGTCCGTCCTCGGGGATCCCCAGAGAAGACGTGAGAACCGCAGCGACACCCCCGCCCAGAGCAAGGCCAGGCCTTCGAGGTCCTGGGCACACGGGGCGGCTTGTGAAGAGGCGGGGACAGGCAGGCGGGGACAGGCGGTGTCTCACCTGGGGATACACCTGTCATGTGCTATAAACACTGTAAACGGTGAAAGTAATATATGCGTGTCATGTGTTGTAGACACTGTAAAACGGTGAGCATAGCATGTGTCATGTGTGTAAACACTGTAAACAGAGTAACATGTGTGTCACATGTGTAAACAGTGTAAATGGTGAGAGTAACATACGCGTGTCACATGTGTAATGCTGTAAAATGGTAACGTGTCATGCATTGTAAACACTGTAAACCGTGAGAGTAACATGTGTGTATCACATGTGTAATCAGGGTAAACAGTGAGAGTAACGTATGCATGTCATGTGTGTAAACAGTGTAAACGGTGAGGGTAGCATGTGTAAACAGTGTAAACAGTAACAGGCATGTCATGTGTGTAAACTGTGAGCATAGCATACATGTCACATGTAAACACTGTAAACGATGAGAGTAACATACTTGTGTCGCATGTGTAAACACTGTAAAATGGTGAGAGCCCCCTGCAGATGAGTGAGGTGGTGGCCTCACCTGTCATTGTGCTCCAGGGCCGCGTTGGTGGCCGCCACGAGCTCCCTCAGCTCCTCCCGGGCCCGGGTGACGTCCGCCGTCTTCACCGAGCTCCTCGCCAGCCCCCGGGCCTCCTCCAGCAGAGTCTACGCGGGACACACGGGGGAGGGGGGGTCCCTTTTCTGGCTGGTCCAGTGCAACCAGATTGGCCTGAGCCCAGGCATCAATTCAAGGGAACAAGGGAAAATCGGCCTGGCCAGCGGGGCTCAGGGGGTCAGGGTTTGATTCAAAGTCAGGGCACAGGCCTGGGTTGCAGGCTTGATCCCCAGTGGGGGGCGTGCAGGAGGCAGCCGATCCATGATTCTCTCATCATGGATGTTTCTCTCTCTCTCTCTCCCTCTCCCTTCCTCTCTGACATCCATTTAAAAAAAAATTTAAATTCAAGTGGAACTCGTAAGCGGGGAGGCCTGGGGGGTGTGGGGAAACCCCGGAGGAGGGACCGCTAGTCCCGTGAAGACCCGGAAAACATGTCTCGCTCTTTAAGGTTTTGGTTTACTAGGAAGTGTTTTAATGGCGGGGTTACTGCCGGCCTGCGTGGGCAGGACGTGCTGGTCAGATGCTTCAAGCAGGCCCAGCCCCAGCGCCAGCAGCATCCGGGCCTCCCGCCCCGCCCCCGCAGTGACACGCTTCCTGGCAGTCACCGTGACGGCTGCAGCATCTCCCGGGAGGGGAGCCACCGGGTCCACGTGGCAGAGGCTCCGCCTCAGGCCCGGGCAGCGGAGGCACCCGGGCCCTTCCTGCCACCCTATTCGTGGAGCTTAGCCCGCAGCGGGGCCACGGAGAGCGTCCGGACCCCATGCCTCCGTCCCAGCCCTGTGCCCGTCTTGTGAATCAGGCTGCAGCGAGCGCCCGGGAAGGCACACGGGCACTTCTTTAAACTGTCAGCTGAATCCAGGGCGGTCGGCAAAGCCAAAAGGCAGAAGTGTTGTCCGCTTGACCTTCATTTCAGCCCAGGTGCAGGGGGTGGGTTTTACTATGGAAATCCAGCCAAGCACCAGGAACGAATAGGAAAGCTTCCTGGTATTTGGGCTAGAAAATAAACGCGCTGCATCCGCTCTGGGTCACGGTCTCTCCATCAGAAGAGGGCAGCGGTCCACCCGGCCCCAGCTTTTTCCTTCCATCTCTGTGTCTTGTCTCTCTTATTTCTCAATCCCCAGCCGCCCCTGCTCAGGAACCAGACCGCCCTCTAGCCACGCTGGACGCGGAAGAGAGAAATGTTTACACAGGTTGGCCCAGAAGCATGGCCGCCCCGGCCCAGCTCGAGAGCAGACAGCGTGCCCAGGGAGAGAGGGTGGCTGTGCGTCCCACCCGCCCCGGCCCCTCGCCATGAGCAGAAGGTGAAAAGTGAATTCTTTACCCATAATGCCCTTCAGCTAGTCCAAGGTGTAGCTATTCTAAATTATGTAGGCACAGCTCTAGCTGCTTTGGCTCAGTGGATAAACCAGGGGTCCTCAAACTTTGTAAACAGGGGGCCAGTTCACTGTCCCTCAGACAGTGGGAGGACTGGACTATAGTTTTAAAAAAAACTATGAACAAATTCCTATGCACACTGCACATATCTTGTTTTGAAGTAAAAAAAACAAAACGGCAAAACACCCGGCGGGCCGGATAAATGTCCTCGGCGGGCCACATGTGGCCCGCGGGCCGTAGTTTGAGGACGCCTGGGATAGGCCAGCAGCCTGAGGACTGAAGGATCCTGGGTTCTACTGCAGTCAAGGGCACGTGCCAGGGCTGCAGGCTTGATCTCCAATAGGAGGCGTGCAGGAGGCAGCTAATCCATGATTCTCTCATCATTGATGTTTCTCTCTCTTCCACTCCCTTGCTCTCTGAAATCAACTATATATATAATTGTTTAGATTATGTAGGCATGAATGGGTCTTCTTGGGTTCCAGATGTTTCCCGCTGCTGGTGAGTGAGGAAGTCACAGGCTCCGCGGGCACGTGCGTGAGGAGGGTTACCTGGTACTGCTCCGTGGGCTGCGTGCTCAGCAGGAGGGCCATGTAGAGCTCGTATTCATCCTACACGGAGGGGAGGGAGAGGGGCTGCGGAGACTGCTCTGAGCTCACAGCACAATGTGGGGTTTTGCAGGTACAAGTAACATGGAGGTTAAGGACGTCAGTTTCAATCATTGTAAAAAATACCAAGTATTTTAGCGTTCTCCTCAACAAGGCACACACTGAATGCATACGCCCTCGCCATCTGTGCAGCCTATTTGAGTGTGAGCCATCGGTCCCCTCAGGATAGGGTCATAAACTGCCTGCAGGCGTCCACGCGGGACCTCCTGCCACACGGAAGCCCCTGGGTGGGTCCGGCTGGCCAGCGGGAGGCCAGCTCTCCGGGGCGGGGGCGTGCCTGCAGGTGTGGGCACGGAGGGCTGGGTGTACTCAGTGCCGCTCAGGGCCTGGAGGCGGCGGCTGTGGCACCACCACCCCTCCGCGCGGCTTCACCACCAAGGGCACACGCCCGGGGCCCAGCAGGCTTACCCTCGAAGGGTCCACAAACATGACCAGGCACCACTGGGGACGCAGGGGCACACGCCCCTGTTTACAGCCACCTGGGAGCGGGACGCTCCGGGAGACGGGCTCGGGGCTCGGGGCGGAGCTGGCGGGCGCTGACTCCAGGGCCGTGAAGACGGAGGTGGCCGCCGGCGCCCCAGGAGGCGGGACGTGTGCTGCTCACCTTCACTTCTTTCAGGATGCCGCCGAACAGCAGGGAGCTGCTGCACACGTCCTCGAAGGCCTGGCTGAACACCTGCAGCCGGTGCAGCTCCTGCGGGTCGCACGCGCACACCTCCCGGAGCTCCTGGGGAACGGGCGCTCAGCACCTCTGCTCGCCTTCCGCCGCCTTCCGACCGTGCGCTCAGGCTCCCCTCCCCGACCGTGCGCTCAGGCTCCCCTCCCTGACTGTCCACTCAGGCTCCCCTCCCCTCCCCGACCGTGCGCTCAGGCCCTCCTGCTCCCCTTCCCGACCACCCCTGGGGCTGAGGAGTCAGAGCCGGGCTTCCATCAGAGGGTGACTGACAGCTCCCACGTTCAAGGATCAGCCAGGGACACACACGGTGCACCTGATGCCCTCTAACCGGAGCTGAGAACCTGCGGTTACCTGCTCACCCTGCCTGTCCCCCTCTCACCCTACCCTGCCTGTCACCATCTACATCCCGGTGATGCTCCCCGGAACGGGCAGCTGTCACACTCTGCCCGGGGATGTACGGAGGCGTCGGAGGGTGCTTCTCCGCCCTCAGCAGGAGCCCCGGGAGCCAGGCGCCTGTGCCCCCAGCCCTCCCAGCCCCCCTTACCTGCTCCAACTTCTTTTCGTGGCGCAGCGCCGCCTGGGCCCCCGTGAAGTCGCTCTCCAGGAGGTCCTGCGTGGCCAGCACGTGCCTCTGGAAGTGCAGGAACTTCGTGTACTTGTCCGCCTTGGTCAGGCCCGCCAGGTAGGAGGTGACGTAGCGGTACTCGTCCCGGCCCGGGGGCGCGAGCACGCACTGCCGGCTGGACCGCGCGGCCTTGGGCTTTAGCACCTTCACCTCCGGCCACGTGAGCTCCTCCTTCCTGCGCTGCGGGGGAGAGCCCCCTGCGCCCCCACGCGGCTGCGGGGCGACATCCTCCTGGGAGGGGTGCGAGGCCCCTGCCTGGGGGTGCAGGTACCGGAAGAGCGGCGTGCCCGGGGCCTCGCTGGGGCGCAGCGCCGTGTGGATGGCGAAGTGGGCCAGCGCGTCCTTCATCGCGGCCGCCTTCTTCTCCGAAGGGCTCTCCGCGCGTCTCCGCACCGCGGGCCGGTGGGCGTTGCGCCAGTGATGCACGATCTTCTCGGGGGGCCGGTAGAGATTGTTGGGGTTCAGGTGTCCGGAGGTGTAGAGGGAGATGTCATGGTGGTAGCCTTTCTCGAGTCTCTGCAGGAGTCTCCTGAGGTTCCACAGAGCGTCCACCCCCGTGGCCTCACGGCGTCTCCACGGCAGGCCCACTGCACAGGGGAGACAGGCTCATGCCACTCGCTCCCCGCTGCCCCGCGGCCGCGCCCCGTGCCCGGAGGAGCGCTCGGTGCGAGGAAAACAGTAAACCCGTTTGTCAGGCCAGCTCTGCCCAGAAGCAACCGCCCTAAAGCAGGACACGGGGTTCCTCAGCAGGGAAGCGAGGCTCCAAGGAATGAGGAGTGACAGCGCCCCCCGCCGTCTGACAAGTGACCGCACACACAGCCCCCGAACATGGCAGCAGCTGCAGATCCCGGTCAGAACCGCAGCCTGGGGGGCTGGGTCTCGGCTCGGGTGACACCGGAGATGAAGGGGTGGGCCTGGCGGGGTGCTGGAGGCTTTGGGGGACCGTCGCTTCCAGGCTGCCCTGTTGCTGACATCGCCCAGTTCCTGCTGTTGTAGGACCGGCTCGCCCCACGCCCGCTGTTGGTGGGGGTGACTGAGCTCCTGGGGGAACCCCTTCTCCAGACTCACAGCCCCTCCACCTCAGAGCACTGCCCCGCCTTCCACGGACACACACACACACACACACACACACACACACCGAACCGCTCCCTCTGGTCTCCTCTGTGAGTTGTTGGTAGGTTTTCTGTGTTGGCAACTCACCCGCAGGCCCACTCCCAATGGGACCCCGGAGCTGAGCTGCAGCCCCCACGAAGGTCATCTCCCACACGGGGCTCAGAGATGGGCTTCCCGGAGCGGCGAAAGCGCTCAGTGCACTCACTCTCAGAATCCGAGTCCTCGGCCATCCTCCTCCCCACCGGCTCAGGGCTGGGCTGGTTACCGAGGAGACGGCCAAACATTCTAAGTCCCTCCCCCTCCAGGTCCTCTGCTGCCTGGCAACCCGGCCAAGGCCACGCAGCCCCCAGGGACTCTCTCCCTGACCCGCCCTCTCTAGGGCCTCTGCCTTCCTCCGCGGAGCACCAGTCTGCTTGTCTGTTTTAGCTTTAAAACAAACACTCCACATAATGTGAGGAAGCATCCACATACCCTGGCACTTGCTTTTTTTAAACATATTTTTATTGATGTCAGAGAGGAAGGGAGAGGGAGAAAGAGAGACATCAATGAGGAGAGAGAATCTGCCTCCTGCACGCCCCACACTGGGGATCGAGCCTGCAACCCGGGCCTGTGCCCTGACCGGAATTGAACTGTGACCTCCTGGTTCCTAGGTCGACGCTGAGCCACGCCGGCCGGCCCTGGCACTTTCTACCTCCTCTCCAAAGCCTGGGAGCAACCACAGGGCGGTCTTTGCTGGTGTCTTGTTCCAGTGCACAGCCCCCAGCAGGTGCCGTGCAGCGCGCTGACCCAGGAATTCCCGCTGGGGAGGGGGCCGCAGGTGGAGGACCGGCCAAGACCAGCTGGGGGGGGGGGGGAGCGCAGGGGGGTAGAGGAAGGACGTGCTCTTCCCGGGGCTGCCCGCGTCTCCTCTGGGAGGAAGCTCTACAGGCGGGGCTCAGAGCACAGCGTGGCCATTCGGGGGAGGACGTGGACAGCTCGGGCGCCCAGGGGCCTCCTGCAGCTGAGCAGGGGAGCCGGGGGGTCCCCGAGTGTCCGCCTGTGAACTCTTACTTACTCTGCAGCAAGGTGGGGCCCACAGGCGGCCACGGGAAAACTCCGGGGGCCCCGTCAAGCACAGCCCGCGTGAGGCTGACGGAGAAGTCCACTGGGCACCATTAACCGAGGGGTCCAACTCAGACCGCCGGACAGAGCCGACCTGCCCTGCTCACCACAGTGCCCATGGACACACCAGCGCGTGACCTTTACCCTAACACCGTCAGCGTCTCAGGAGGCTTCACAGGAAGCAAGGGCTGAGCCAAACCCGCGCCCAGGGCTGCGCGCACAGGCCAGGGCGGAGGCGGGGGCCGGAGCTGCTTGGAGGGCCGCGGGCCTGGGTGTCCCGAGGTGTGGACACTGTCCAAGGCTACACCCGGGTTCTCTTCACTTGCAGGCTCAGCTCTGGTGTGCTCCTGGCTACGCGGGGGGGGGGGGGGTGAGGGGGGTACGATGGGGGACAGCGGGACTGGAACTGCGGCCTAGGATCGCTCACGTGCTGCTGCCTCGGGTCAGCAAGAGGCCACCAGACACACCGGTCAGCACAGCTCCCCGGGGAAAGCCGTGAGGGCGCACAGGGAGGTCAGTCTGGAACCTTCTCCACCACAGCGGGACTCCAACTCACACACGCACACCCACGCACCCGGGACTCCTTCCCGCCAGCCGAGCCGGGGAGAGGAACGGTCACTGGGCCCCACGCGGGAGGCTGTTCAGGAGCCGGGCGCTGGCGCTCGAGGTCAGCTCTGTGGCCTGAGCCGTCCTCCCCCAGAGTGCCGACCCGCCATGCCGCACCAGGGAGCTCATGGTCATCTTGTAAAATCCCCATTCCTCTCGGCCTTCCTGGGGCAAACAGCCGAAGCAAACATCCGCATCCCTATCCCAACTCAACGTCTCCTAGCAACAAGGCCTGGCGCATCCGAGGCTGAACCGCTACACCTCCTCCACGCACATCCTCCACGCACCACCCCCAGGCGCCTCCCCCAGGTGCCTCCCCCAGGCACCCCTCCACGCACCCACGTGGGGCCGCTTACCATCCCCACAAATGACAGCACAGGATAGAGGAGGTGTTTAAAAACTGTATTCAATTATTCACACCGCAGGGTATCTGTTAAAATTATGAACAGCTCTGAATATAGTTCATGTATCATACATATATATACTTCATATGTCTAGTTACATATCGACAAAGGACTGCGCGCTGCTCCGAAGCGGTGCTGTGGGCCGAAGGCGGGTTCTGCAGGTGGCACCCACATAGATGCGTGGCCGGCGGCTGGGATGCCGAGTGTATGTACAACTCGCCTCGGGTTATAATGAATGGTTGCTGTTCATCGTACAAACGTGACAGGAGGGGGTTCTCTTACATACAAAGACGGCAAGTGAGCACGGAAGAAGGTACACACGTGTACAGCGCGTGTCACTTACAGACGCAGAGGCCGGGCCTCATCAGGTCATTGGCCTTGCGCATTTTACAAAGATTTCCGTGATGCGTACAAATAATGACTGGAAATTTACTCAATTAAACGCAGCTGGATATTGTTCATCTGAAATTCCTTCTCCTTAATCTAAAGACAGCCCGTCGGCCTCGGGTACAGATCCACGGGCGGGAGATGGGCGTGGGGCACGTGGGGTCTGGCGCCGTGTGACTGCGCTGCACTCCGTGGCGTGGTCAGCAGGGAGGGTCGACCAGACTCTCAGCGAGGTGGGGACCTAGGACTTGTAAAGAAAGTCACCTTTTCTTTTCAGAAAGATCCAAAATGCTGCATTTCTTCAAACGGTGGCAAGTGTTCACAGTGTTTGGGGCAGCGCGTTCTCGGCCACGGGTTCAGGGCCCCCCGCTGTAGCAACGCCTCCAGAAACGTGCTCACAGAACGCACACCGTGCAGCGGGTCACGTGGGAAGTAACACCCCGCGTGCCACCCTCACCGGCTATTTGAGAGGTGCAGGGGACTGCCGCGCCCAGCCCACGCGGCACCGTGGGTGGGCTGGAGTACTGGAGAATACACCCTTAAAACTTGGCTTACAACAGCAACGAAAACTGTCCATTTAAACTTCTGCAAACACACAGCCCCTCACACACATCAGCTGAAAACCGACCGCTCTGCTCTGCTGCCTGGATCCGGCTGAGTCTCTGCCCAGCCCCTGGGTGGCCTGACCTGTGTCGGGGGAGGGGAGCGGCCGGCCCACAGCTGGGCTGTCAGCCACCCGCCCTGGCAGTGAAGCAAGGCCCTGGTCGCCTTCTGCGCACTGACAGTGCAGGTGGAAAGCTGAGTGTCAAGTGGAGGCCAAGGCTGCCTGGGGTTGCAAACGTGCTTCTTGGGAAACACCCATGTCTTTCTCTTGGTTCCACCTTCTAATAATTTAAACCAGAACAGCATGGAAACTGCTGTCTTTCCTTTTTGCTATTTTTATCATCACAGAAATGCATCTAACTTAATACTTCACACAACCAAAATGTCCCGCTGAAAAAAGAAGGAAAAGTGTGCTGGACCGAGCATCACGAATTCAAACTCAGGATGAGACTTTAAAGCAATCGGCGAAACGTGGATCCAGACAGGTTTATGCAACGCGAACCTAGAACAAGCCGGCAGGCACGGGGGAGGGCCCGACAGTGCCCCGGCCAAGGTACATCGCACAGTGACTGGAAAGTCAGACTAACTCTCCCAATAGAAGGCATACACTCATGGGACTAAATTAATGTCTTTAAAGAATTAAACGCTAACTCAGCGAAGTGTAGAAAGCATGTTGGAAATATGTAAAGACAGAAAAGCTTTTCAAAACCCAGATCATGCATGTGTGCCTGGAACCCAACAAAACCACATCGCACATCACAGTCAGAGCCACGGCTGGGAGCGCAAACAGGGCTGCACAGCTCACTGGTGGCAGTCGCCAGAGTGTATGCGAATAAAATCGAATAAAAGGCAGAAATCGGTGAGGAGGGAATGGTTCTAGCCATTCAACTTAGTGAGGTTAGCCATGGATGCGTCCCTTTACATGTCTCCAATTGCAGTTAAGAAAAGCAAAATAAATATATGCATGTAAAAGAAAAATTACAGTATTAAAAAAATGGTAGGGACCAAGGCATGGTGAATAATTTAGTCCTATTTAAAGCTCAAATGTTAATTTTGAGTTCAGAGACTAGAAGATAATACTCAAAACTAAACATATTAAAAATATCCAGGTAGCTATAAGGATTGATGTCGCCACAGGTCTTGTGTATGTGAACATTCCAAGAAAGCAAAATTCACTGAGATGGGCTGCACACAATTAAAAAGCAAACTAAGAAGCATGCAGGAGGAAACCTACACGAAGGCGCTGCCTGCGCTGCCGGGACAGCCAGGGGCCCGTGGTCACCGGCACAGGCGCTCGGCCTGGGGGGAAGGGTCGGGAGTGAGAGAACAAGGTTCCTCGCCCGCGTCTTAGAGGTAATCGGCCTGGGAAACGGCTCCATCCCGCCCAGGAAAAGGGCCGTTTTAGAGAATTACTTTCCAAGCCAATGTATTTCTTTGAAGTTTCCTAATTCACGAGCCACCGCCCACTACTGAGCACTACAGGGCTCGCATTTCTAGAACGGACCCCACAGCCCGGGTCCACATCCAGGCTGTTTGCTCCTCCTACAGGATCTCCAGTCGGCACACATCCGGCGTGGAGGGAAGCGGGACAACGCGTCTGACAGCAGAACTGTCTGCTGGGACTCAGCAGGCCAGGACACGCCTGCGGATCAGCCTCCCTCTCCTCACGGCTGTCACCAGATTCCTACCAACAGGGAAATCTGGCCCCAAATCAAATACCACCTTAATGAGAAACTCGTCAGAACTTCCAGTGATGAAAACCATCTTCCCTTTTAAAACAGGATTTGGGGAAAAGGTGAGAACAGAACTCTCAAGGTTGTCTGCTAAATACAGGGTGACCGCCCCCCCCAAAAAAAGTACCCGCACTTTAACAGCTGGTGGCTAGATTTTGAAAATGAAATGGATTTTAATAAACGCCGCCTTCACAATCACTCAGTGTACAGACTTTGTTCTGGGGCACCCTATAGATCTGCCAACATAGAAAAAATACTCCCAACTACATGTTTCTTTTCAAAAACGGATTGTTAACTACGTGTGACTGCACCCTGGAACCTCGCACTCTCGGCAAATCTCTGATCCTAAGTAGGTCTCACCCGTGGGGGAGCAGCGTCACTCGTTCCCATTAGAACACGGCCCTGCGCTCACACCTCGTTTCTACTCTGACAACAGTTCACAGCAGTTTCACCCACAAATCCACACGCATTTCTTTGGGAAACTGGAGAGATCACATAATACACCTGCTGTGTCCAGATACGAGGACGCTCCGTAACAGCCGATCAGCACAGCAGCCCTGCCACGCACGCCAGCCGCCGGGCCTGTGAGCAGCAGAGCCCGTGCCGCCCTTCACCACCAGCCAATCAGGCAGCGATCTGAAGTGAGAGCCACCCCCCTCCCCACCCCCCGTGCAATTGGGTCTCCAAGTTCATCGGATGACCAAGTCCACTTTTGTGGCTGCAGGTGGATCCGGTGGGGGAGGCTCAGAGCGTGGAGGCCAGAAACCACGAGCCGCTGTTCCACTCACTTCCACGAGCACGGCAAGGCCGCTCCAATCAGCTCTTAGCAAACGACACAGTTTCAACGTGAAAAATCAGTCTTTGAAGAATGTGGCTGTTTTTTATTTTTCGTGTGTTTGCTTCTCTCTCGCTCTCACATGTGTGTCTACGTACAAGTGTGTATCTACATATGTACATGAGTGTAAAGCTACATACATCTGTGTATCTAGCCAGAGTGGCACTTCTCTCTCCAGCTGCTCCGCCCTACCTCATATTGTAGAATTACAATAGCAGACGGGGCTCCGTGGAGGGGAGGCGGCCACGTCCAGAAGCCCCCCCACCGCTGCCGTGAGGAAATTGAACACATAGTGTTAATTTTAAAGAACAATGTTTATGCACAGCTCCCTGCCCCACCTAAGCAAACCATGCTGTAGAAACAACTGATTTACCTTTGCAAGAACCAGGCTCCTATGAACCACCGTGTGCACAGTACAGCGTATGTGGACGAGTATTTTAAAAATCTACGTTATAACGGCCTCATTCTAGCTTCCTGCCCCGGGAACAGTGGACTCGCTATTTGGCACGGACCAGCCTGTCACACTGTGAGCCGCCAGCTAATCCCTGCAGGTCAGGACGAACCGGTCACAGGTTCCAACCTGACAGTGTCCGAGTGCTAAAAGCCACGGCAGCATCACGTGCTCCAGAGGTAAACTGCTCGGCTCGTCATCCCTGTGCGGGGTCCAGGCTGTTACTTTTGTGCATTTTTCACAAACATTTACATTATGGCATGAAGGGAGTCCGCCAGAGATTGTGCAGAAGGAACTCACACCACAGGACTCTGGATGTTGGGCGTTGAGCAGAGAAGACAGGAGTCAGCTCCAGCCTGGCCGGGTGGCTCAGTGGTTGGGTGTCGACCTATGAACCAGGAGGTCACGGTTCCATTCCTATTCAGGGCAAGTACCCAGGTTGCAGGCTCGATTCCCAATAGGCGGCGTGCAGGAGGCAGCTGATCAGTGATTCTCTCTCCTCATTGATGTTTCTCTCTTTCCCTCTCCTTTCCTCTCTGAAATCAATAAAAATATATTTTAAAAAAGAAATCCACTCCGGCCCTCGCTCTGGCTCCTTCCCGTCCTGACACGCAGCTCAGGCAGGACGAGGGCAGCAGGAGGCTGGGACCCGAGCGCTGAAGCAGCAGGCGGAAGGAAACGTAGAGAAGATTCAAGTTCTAGGTTTAATTTGATTTTGGGAGAAATCAATGGTAATGAAATAATTTGAAGAAGGCTTTCAATGTGAATGTGGACCTAAAATTCTGCCATGACACAAAGTGAAGCTATAAAGAAATCATCATTCAACATTCACATTTTACACCCATAAAAGCCTGTCGGCTGAAAAACTGCACATGCCTTGCTTTATTTTGTTCTCTTTGCAAAACGATGTGACTGTGCCAAGGCCGAAAAGAAACCATCTTAAATGCCCTCTGCACCCCTGCCCGGGGCCCCGACGCCTGCCCTCATCCTGGCGCGGCTCCTCCCCAGGAAGAGAGGCTGCTTCCTGCGGCGGGGCTGGCCCTGCCCCCGGAGCCCTTGGCACCAGCAGAGCGCGCTCAGAGCCCACACGCCTCCCTCGCCGGTGTTGACACGCGTCCGCGGGAACCTGGGTGGCCTCGGTCCTGCGGCTGCCTGCTGCGCCCACGCCCATCACAGGCAGGCCACACATGAACACCCACAATCGAATGCATAAAACTCCTATTTATAGCCAACAACATCGAAGCGACGGTGTGAGAGCCCAAGTACACTATCGTAATAGTACCATTTCCAACCCTCGCTAGAAAGACCAGCGGCAAAGCACCCTTTGTGAAGAACGTCTGTCGTCCCCAGTAAGGCCTCAGCAATGTCAGCCGTTAGGCCAGGCCGGCTCGCTGGCCCGTGGCCCCGCGGGTCGCTGTCCGCGACGCGTGCGGGTGAGCCTGGCAGGTGTCAGCTGTGGGCGGAGTCACTTGATGGTACCTTCTGCACGAGGCTGGCATCCCGGTCGCCAGGTGTAGGTTTCCCCCACGAAAACAAAAGGTAGAAAAGTCAAAGCAGCGAGACGAGCGTCTGTGGTGGGACACCCCCCGGGCTATCAGTCGTCCATCTTCACAGGCAGCTTCTCCGAGGGGCCTGGGGCCGCCGGCTGGGACGAGATCCAAGATGGGTTCTCCTCCCCGCGGATCACCTTCTCCCACTGGCTGAGGTTGTTCCTAGGACAGACGACCAGCGACACGTGCTGTTTACTGGGGTCCTGGACTGCGCCTCAGCGCGGACCCCACCCTCCCGCGGCACGGCTCCGCACCAGGGCTTTGGGTGCTGTTCTGACTGATGGTAACTCACTTGCTAGGCCAGGCAGGCTCCCATTTGCCTCCCTGACTGGACACCACAGCTCAGTGTCCCCAGAAGAGCCTGAAGCCACCTAAGCCTGGGGGGGGCCCGGGTCCCAGATGGCAAGGGCAGGAGGCCAGTGAGGCTCAGGACAGATCATGTCACCCAGTTAGAAGGGGTGGCAACGTGGGGATGTGCCGTCGGATGACTTGCTGAGGAACATGTGGTACCTTTACACATGGGATACTACGCAGCTGTGAAAAAGAAAGCTCTCCTACCCTCTGAGGCAGCCCGGAGGGACCTGGAGGGCACTATGCTAAGTGAATCAGCCAGGCAGAGAAAGACAAGTATCACACGATCTCACTTAGGTGTGGAATCTAATGAACAAAATAAGCTGATGAACAAAACAGAACCAGAGGCCTGGGTCCCAGGACAGACACGTCAGCGCAGGGCTGGGGTCCTGGGTGAAAGGAGGGAGCTGACCGTCTGTGCACAGCTCGCGGACACACATGCCAGTGTGGCGTCAGAGGAGGTGGTGGGCGGGGAGGGGCTCGGCAAAGGGGCCATCTGTGACCGTGTCAACAGGAAGAGCCCTGCGCAGTCTGAGTCCCCCCCAAGGCTGTACGCACCTGCAGGCTTTGAGGAGCGGCTCCGTGGGCGGGAAGATCCGGGTGAGGGTGGTGTAGCAGGGGATGGCCACCGCGTTGTAGAAGCCGAGCTGCCCGTGGAGCCACCGGCAAGAAACACACGCACGTTAGCCACCCCGCAGCACGTGTCCTCCGGGCGACGCCTGTCCCTAAGCCTGCCTGCCACACGAAAGGTCTCACTGAGCTACGAGACCGGGGTTCACTCTCCCGAAGGGAAGCACGAGGAAGCCTAAAGCACATCTGTTACTGTAACCCCAGCACCACCTTCCGTGGGATCTGCTTTGGATGAAGAACTGTGATCCAGGTGCCGTGCTTACCTCTGGTCAGATCTGGAGTCCCCCAAGGCGTGTCCAGGTCAAGCACCTGCTCTAAGAGCGCCCCCCCCCCCCCCGACCCCGGGACCACGGCCGGGTCTTTGCTTGTTCGCCTGCTGCTCTGGTGCCTAGTTCGCTCTCCTGATGTTACACTCAGCCCCCCTCCCTTTCCTGACCCACTACAAATCCCAGGGACTGGATCCCAGTTCCCTCAACTCGTCAAACCCCACCGTTTCCCATGGCTTCCCAACGTCTTTCAAGAAAACGGCCTTCTATGGGATGTGCCAACGGGGAGAGAGGTTCGGAGCGACTGGTCCTTGCGCGTGCTCCTGCAGGACAGTCTGCCCGCCCCGCCCCTCACTAGCTCTGCCCACGCATTTCCGCCCTCCGCCGCGGCCAGGCGGAGACCTGCCTCTCTAACATGGAGCAGACCTCACGGAGCACAAGATGGGGGAACATGACGGGGGGCTGGAGACAGGCATGCCATCCTGTAGCAGAGAAGCACTGTGCAGCAATCGCCATTTAGAAGCAATGCAGTTGGTCGAGTGTCAGGTGAGCACAGAAGTGCTTTATCTAAAACACTCTCACCCTGTAATGAGCCTGTGATGTTTGGAAAAAACCAACTATTCTCTTACTTCAGTAACACGAGAACTCAGCCCGGTCTTGGCGACATGGCCAGCCGCCCTGTGCGTGCTGTGGGATGACCGCTCAGCTCTCCAGAAAGAAAAGCATCGTCAGGTCCCGGCCTTAAAACAACTACCCACACGTGTACAGGGATGAGACAACGCGTGGAAAGACCCCATGGCACGAGTGGCACAATCTCGGGATGCAAAGCCTTTCCCGTGGGCCCTGCGTGGGAGGCTCACAGACACACACCTGGCTGGAGAGACTGGCCCCACCGGGAAAGGGCCACAAACAACGGGAAAGAGCCGCTCAACTCCAAGTGCCCATGCAGCGTGCGTGCCAGGCGTGCGGGTGCATCCGCGCAGAGGAGAGGGAGCAGCCCTCTAGGAGCCGGCTAAGCAACGGGCTGTTGCTCATAGAGGCCGTGGAGACGCAGGAGCCTGCAACTCCCGCTGGGCTGGCGCCCTCCACGCACAGACGCTGGTATGAGCAGTCAACCAACCAACTTCAAGCCAAGTAGGAAAACTGGAGAACTTAGTCAGAACCATCATCCTGCAGCCCGGCCGCGTGGCTCAGTGGTTGAGCGTCAACCTATGAACCAGGAGGTCACGGTTCGATTCCCAGTCAGGGCACATGCCCGGTTGTGGTCTGGATCCCAGTGTGGGGCTGGAGGCAACCAATCAATGATTCTCTCTCATCATTGATGTTTCTCTCTCTCCCTTCCTTTCTGAAATCAATAAAAATATATATTTTAAAAACACCATCATCCTGTAAATTCTCTGAAATTATTTCTACCCTGAATTCCATATGATAACTATTTGTCCATAACTAACTTCCTAATTGTGGCATTAGAGGATGGGGAGTTAAAAAGTCATCACACCACACATGTGCACATGGAAAGTTAACAAGGCACAAGAACTCTCAAGACATAAAAAGTTAGTGTTAGTTAAGTATTTTATGTATGTTCCCTGGACAGGGAATGGTTGTCAATTTATGGCAAGATAAAACTAAAAGTCTATGCATTATTTGTTAGAAAAAGTGGGCCTAATCAAAATCTATAATGCTAACCTCCAAAAAAGTATCTGTTTATTCAAAGACAAAGTATTTTCTGCGTGTTAAAAAAATATTAACCACTCACACTCCTCCAGCCCCTGTATCTCAGGCAGGAAAGAAGTCTGTTCACAGCACAGCGTCTGCGGGCGGGACTGCCGAGGTGGGCGTGGACTCAGGTTTCCCGGCTGTGGCCTTACGCTCCCCAAGGAGCTCCCGTGGCTCACGGTTCCGCCTTCTGAACAAGACCACCCCACACCTCACCCCGTCCACACCGCTGCCCTGCCCTCAGCCTCCAAGGTCGCAGGAGCCTGGGAACTAAACAGAGGACAGAAGCACCGGCCTGGCAATGCAGACTCGGCAGCGTCCACTGCGAGGGCGGCGCCTGAGCTCTGAGCCCGGCAGGCTCGGCTCGGGGCAGGGAGTCAAGGGCAGAGAGATGATGCTTGTCAGCCGCTCTCAGATAAAGCACTAAAGCTCTTCTATGAGCTGCCAGACCGGAAGGAGGCACCTGTGCACATGGAACACAGATGGCATGTGCTTTATCCATGTCCGACGGCACGACCGCCTCACACTCGCAGACGTCACAGCATCATACCTGGCCTTGTGGGACCTCATCCCTCTTGTCCCGGTCCATCATAGGTATGGGCTGTATTCCCAGCTTCTTCATCTCGTCGCCCTGAAAGGAGCGGGGACAGTCATGCTTTCTCACAAACAGGCGCAGTACTCAGGGGTTCTTCCCTCCAGTCACTCACTTTCTTCACAATGAACCCTGCTCGTGGTGACTGACAGGACAAAGCCCAAACAATGAACACCTCAGCGTCGCTGTGGGGTCTCTATCCTGAGGTCCCTCTGCACTCGCTGCCCAGAACCCAGCTGCCTCTGCTCCCTCTGCAGGAGGCAGGCGTTTCATAAGAGGAGATAGAGCCACGAGTGAAGAGAAACATGGAGCAACTCCCAGCCCTTCCCTGGTGTTTCCCACGGTGTTCCCGTGCTGAGCGGGGAAGCTGGGCCAGGAGAGGAACACGGTCCAGATGGTGCCGTGCGGAGGCCGCAGCCAGAGGCTCACTACAGGTGGCTGGCTGCCAGCTCTGGGCCCAGCAGCCTGCAATCAGGATGCCACTCGCCTGTCGTCAAACAGCACGAGTGGGAGCAACCTGCACACAGGCGGGGCCCTCGGCATTCAGGAGCAACGGGAACAAGAGAAGGCATCCCACTCACTCGGGGACAATTCAGTAGGAAAACTCAGGAGTAAGACACACATTTCTGACCATTCGGGTCTCAGGCAGGACAGGTGTTCACAAACCAAGTGCCTCCCATGCTGGCTCCCAGGCGGGGAGTGCCGTGCACGCACTGTGGGCAGGTGCACGGACAGCCCCCAGGCCTGTGGGGCAGCGCGACCCCCTCGCATTTCTGCCTGCACCGCCCACGACTGCGGCCCCCCGGGGGCCTGGACAGGGCCTGTCCCGACAGATGAGCGTGCTTACTCCTGAGCGCGGGCACCACTGCTCTACGAGGAAGACCGGCGCTGTTCGGAAGCAGGCCCTTCCGGTGGGTCAGAGCTGGCCACACTCGTCAGACGCAGCAACCCCTGCGCGCACCTTCTGTGCCAACGCTAAGCCCGTCGGTGTGTGACCGACTGCAGCCTTTTGGAATAACTTGCAACACGAGCAGCTAACTTAGTGCTACTACGTCACCCATATGCTTACTTTCTCTTCGTTTTCCCCGTTTCTTGACATTATGGAGTCACATGAAAACCAACGACCTACCTCAGCCCAGAACTCTGCATAAATGTCGTTGGCCGTCAACTTTGTAACTGGCCACAGTTTCGTCACAGAACAAAGGTCACAGGCAGTCATCATCAAGCCAATGACGCGGTCTCTAGAACAGAGGACACAGAGTGGTCAGCACCACTCATGTTGGGTAAGGCCTACCTGTATGGCCTCATTTTACCTTAACTTCTTAAAAGTCCTATCTCCAATGGTAACGTTCTGGGAATTAGGACCTCAGCCCGCAGCCACTTTCTAGAACAAACGTGAGCCTCCCGCAATCATTCGCCTCTGTCCACACAACACCGGCACACCCGTCTGACTGTTCCTTTACAGGGAAGCTCACGTCAGGTCAAGGTCTGCCAATTTGGCTTTTGCTTTGTCAGAGCTGCCTTGACGGCTCCAGGCCCTCTGGACAGCACACCGGGAAAGCACGACCACTCTGTTCACAGACGGGGACTTAATATAACTGACAAGTGTGTTAGGGAACCTTTAGGGAAATATATATTTGGCTACAATGGGTAAAGAAATTGGAAATTTTACAAGAGATACAGAAGCTATAAAAATGAGCCAAAAAGGAATCTCAATCCTATATAATAAAAGCATAGTATGCAAATTGTCCCCTCAACCAGGATTTCGTCCGGGAGTTCGACCAGGGGGTGGGGCTGGCTGGGGGAAGGGAAGGAGGCCCTGGCTGGAAGCAGCGGTGGCAGCAGGCAGTCGGGGGAAGGGAGAGAGGCCCCGGCTCGCAGCGGCAGCAGCTAGGGACCCTACCAGTGCACAAATTTCGTGCACCAGGCCTCGAGTATCCTATCTAATAAAGAGGGAATATGCTAATTGACCATCATGTCCTCACAAAGATGGCGGTGCCCACAGCCAATAAGGAGGAAATATGCTAATTGACTGCCACACCCTCAAAGATGGCGGCACCCACAGCCACAAGATGGCAGCGCCCAGTCCCCTCAGCCCCGCCGGGGCAGCACGCGCTTGGCATGGCCACGCCTGCCCCTAGGTGGGTCTGGCTGCTCCACACGCCTGCCTCCGGAGTCCCCCAGTTCCCTCAGCCCCCCAGCTGCCAAGGACCGCCCGAGGCTCAGGTAACCAGGGCTGGCCGAGGCTTGCGCTGCCGGCAGTGGCAGCAGCAAAGGTGTGATGGGGGCATTGCCTTCCCCTGATCGCCGGGTCGCCTCCCACCCCTGAAGGCTCCTGGACTGTGAGAGGGGGCAGGCCAGGCTGAGGGACCCCCCTGCTCCAGTGCATGAATTTTCATGCACCGGGCCTCTAGTATAAAATAAAACATTGGCTGGAATGAACGACAGATGGGCGAGGACATTTGAAAGGACCAGTGACACTCCAAATGGATCCCCCCAGAGCACCAAGCACTCCCGGGCTCCCACACGCTGCACAGGACGTGCACCTGTGGGACTGGTTGTTGAGGTTCAGCGAGCCCGTCTGGTGCATCTCCTCCAGCTGCTTCCTGTTGCCGAAGTAGAGGGCGAGGTCCGTGGCGATGATGGCTTTGCGGATGATCTCAAGCACCTGCTCGTACTCGCTGGAGCTCAGGGTGGAGAAGATGTTGTGCCCTTCCAGCTGTGGAGACAAGCGCACAGTGACAGGCACCTGCTCGCACCCGCGGCGTGTTCCGTTCCTCCAATGAGAGCAGGGTTACAGTCACAGAGCTTATTCTTGTGCTATTTGTTAATCACTGTGTATTTCCCATAGGACAACTATAACCCTACTTAAGCCACACCCAGTATCATCAGCCAATGGCACTGAAACGACGAATGGAATGAAGGTTTTGGTTTCTCTTTAAGCTATAACCATGAAGCTATCACTTAAATGAACTGTGAAACTACAGTAATGTCATTTGCTATCACCAAACCCCAGTGATTTAATGATTAAACCAAGTTTTTGGATATTTCTCATAAGTTATTAAAGGACTGGAAAGTGTAAAATATCTAAGTAAATAATTTCCTCTTAAATTAGAAACAGTAGTAATTTTTATATTATACTGAAAATCAATGGGCTTAAAAGTCATCTATATCCTTGTCCCCTCCAGCCTAATGAGTACCAGCCTCCTTGGCTTTATCCAAGAAGAACCCGTCCCACAAGCTCAAAATAAATTCGGCACGTCCACAGCTCCCACAGGAAGAACTCCCACCCAAACACCGTGGCCGAGGTGCACAGCCGAGGGGGCCCCTCTTCTGTCCTCAGGCGGCCTCTCCCACACGGCCCGGACAGTCGTCGTCTGGCTGCCACTGCCCCAGCAGTCTTCTTCCTCATGGGAATCTTCTAAAACTCCCCACAATCATTCCTCCCTCTAAGAATGTTAAGTCTTTATTTGTAATTAAGATAAAAAGGGACTGTTTTTGTTCACACAGAAGAGGTTGAGATAATTAAGATGCATTAATGTGTGGATTCATCACTTACGTTTTAATGATTTCATTATCAGTGGTCTGCAAGTGTTTTCACTTGTTGTAGCTACAACCATTGCAACTATGTTAGTGTGTCATTCGTGATCATGTTTTCATCCCTTTCTAAGTGTCCCTGGTCTAAGACGAAGGAGGACCCATTTCAAAGGTCTGCATGTTCTGCCAGCTACTTCGGATTCACTATTTCTTTTACTACTTTTCAATGTTGAAGGAGGAAGAGTTCAGGACAGGACCTTCAGAATGCAAAGTGGTAACCGGGACCCTTTTGCTTCCTCCTTTAATTTTATGAGAATAAAGGAAGTTAACAAATAAACAAAAATGCCCCCTTCCCTTCAAGAGACTCTAGAATAAATATATTCTCAATATTTTGCTACAAAAACACAGGAAAATAAAGGGGATATATGCAACTAAATACACCAGATAAACAGCTTAAAGCACCCTTCAATAGATGACTGGATAAAGATGTGGCACATATACACAATGGAATGCTACTCAGCCATAAGACGAAATACTGTGTGTGTGATGAATCACCATCATGCTAAGTGAAATAAGTCAGACAGAAACACTGAAGAGCCATATCATCACACTCTTATCTGAGATAAAACTGAAAGGCATAAGTGAACAAACAAGACAAATAAGCTGACAAAACTCATAGGCACAGGCAATGGCATCTGGCATACAAACCACCAGGTGTGTGCATTGGGGGGAAACACATGAGGGAGGGGTTCCCAGAGAGAAGGGGTAGGCAGTCAAGGGTAAAGGGGGTCAAATATGGGGATGGAAGGGACAGGACTCTGGGTGATGGGCACACAGTGCAATATACAGATATTGTGGCATAGAATTGTTCACTTGAAACCAATAATTCGATTAACCAATGTCACCCCAATAAGTTTAACTAAAAAGATAATTTAAAAAGAAGAGTATCTATGAAATTCTAATTTTTGTATCCATAAATAAAGTATTATTGGATACGAAAATATGTTTAAAGCTCCAATTTCACATTAGTTAATAACTTAAAGCCTCATGAATACAATGGGTTTATATCCCAACTAGAGGCCCGGTGCACGAAATTCGTGCACGGGGGGGGGGCAGCGGGGAGTGTGTCCCTCAGCCTGGCCTGCACCCTCTCCAATCTGGGACCCCTCATGGGATAACCAGCAGTTGGACATCCCTCTCACAATTCAGAACTGCTGGCTCCTAACCGCTCACCTGCCTGCCTGATTGCCCCTAACTGCTTCTGCCTACCAGCCTGATTGTCCCTAACTGCTCCCCTGCTGGCTTGATTGCCCCTAACTACCTCTGCCTTGGCCCACACCTGGTACCCAGGATTCCCTCCTCCAGCTGACCACAGGCACCCAGGATCCGGGCTTCTCTCCCTCTGGTCAGCCATAGGCGCCCAGGCTGGCTGCAGCCTTAGGGGATGGTGGACAGGGGGCTTCGCCTGTGCTGCAGCTGCAAGTGCTGGCGCCCAGGACTGCAGGGTGGGCGGCTTCTTTGTCTCCCAGGCCACAGCCAGCCACAGGTGCTGGTGCCCGGGACTGCAGGGTGGGCGGATTCTCCATCTACCATGCTGTAGCCAGCTGCAGGTGCTGGCACCTGGACCACAGGGTGAGCGGCTTCTCTGTCTCCCAGGCCACAGCCAGCCACAGTTACTGGTGCCCAGGTCCGCAGGGTGGGTGGCTTCTCTGTCTCCCAGGCCACAGCCAGCCGCAGGTGCTGGTGCCCAGGTCCGCAGGGTGGGTGGCTTCTCTGTCTCCCAGGCCACAGCCAGCCGCAGGTGCTGGTGCCCGGGACTGCAGGGTGGGCGGCTTCTCTGTCTCCCAGGCCACAGCCAGCCGCAGTTACTGATGCCCAGGACCGCAGGGTGGGCGGCTTCTCTGTCTCCCAGGCCACAGCCAGCCACAGGTACTGGGGCCCAGGACCGCAGGGTGGGTGGCTTTTCTGTCTCCCAGGCCACAGCCAGCCACAGGTACTGGTGCCCAGGACCGCAGGGTGGGCGGCTTTTCCATCTCCCGGGCTGCAGCCAGCCACAGGTACTGGTGCCCAGGACCGCAGGGTGGGCGGCTTCTCCATTTCCCGGGCTGCAGCCAGCCTCAGGTACTGGTGCTCGGTTTCTCCATCTCTCCCAGGACGTGGGGCGGGTGGACAGCTTCTCCAGCTGGCTGTAGCCTGGGATCATAGGGCAAGTGGCTTCTTCATCTCCCAGATCGCATCCACCCTCAGGTACTGGCACCCGGTTTCTTGTCTCCCCCAGGATGTGGGGAGGGCGGCTTCTCCAGCTGGCTGCGGCTTGGGATCACGGGGCAGGTGGCTTCTTCATCTCCCAGGTCGCAGCCAGCCTCAGGCGCTGAGGCCGGGTTTCTCAGTCTCCCCCAGGAGGTGGGGCAGGCGGACCTGAGGTTTCTGCTGCTGGCTGCAGCCTGGGATCACAGGGCAGGCGGCTTCTTCATCTCCCGGGCTGCAGCCAGCCTCAGGCACTGGCACCTGGTTTCTTGTCTCCCCCAGGACGTGGGGTGAACCGCTTCTCCAGCTGGCTGAGGCCTGAGATCACGGGGCAGGCATCTTCTTGGTCTCTGTGGCTGCAGCCAGCCTCAGGTGCTGGGGCCCGGTTTCTCCGTCTCCCCAGGACATGGGGCGGGCGGACCTGAGGCTTCTGAGGCTGGCTGCAGCCTGGGATCATGGGACGGGCAGCTTCTTCGTCTCCCGGCCACACCCAGCCTCAGGCGCAGGGCCCGGTTTCTCTGTCTTCCCAGGACGTGGGGCAGGTGGATGTGAGGCAGGCGGACCTAAGGCTTCTGAGGCTGGCTGCAGCCTGGGATCATGGGGCAGGCGGCTTCTTGGTCTCTGTGGCTGCAGCCAGCCTCAGGCGCTGGGGCCCGGTTTCTCCGTTTCCCCAGGACGTTGGGCAGGCAGACCTGAGGCTTCTGAGGCTGGCTGCAGCCTGGGATCATGGGGCAGGCGGCTTCTTGGTCTCTGTGGCTGCAGCCAGCCTCAGGCGCTGGCGCCTGACTTCTCCAACTCCCAGAGACCTGGAGAGGCTGGGGGGCGGGGCTGCCGCCATGTTTTCAGTTTAATTGCATACTCACTCAGATTGAATGGTGGGCATGGCTGGGGCGTGGCTGGTGGGCGTGGCTTGTGAGTGTAGCGGAGTGATGATTTGCATACTACTCTATTATTAGATAGATTGGTAAAGAACTATAAACCCAAGAATGTTTCTAAAGCCGCCCAATGGGTGAGCAGCCATACATTCTTATCTCCATGGAAGCTGGTGAGTGGGTTCTGTAGGTACTCCAGATCCTAAGGTCAGAGACACCAGGGAGTCCACCCGGTGCTAAGACCTGCCCAGGGCTACACCTGCCCAGGACTACACCTGCCCAGTACTACTATGCTCGGTGCTACACCTGCCCAGGACTACACCTGCCCAGTGCTACACCTGCCCAGGACTACACCTGCCCAGTGCTACAACTGCCCAGGACTACACCTGCCCAGGACTACACCTGCCCAGTGCTACACCTGCCCAGTGCTACATCTGCCCAGTGCTACACCTGCCCAGCACTACACCTGCCCAGGGCTACACCTGCCCAGTGCTACACCTGCCCGGTGCTACACCTGCCCAGGACTACACCTGCCCATGGCTACACCTGCCCAGGGCTACACCTGCTCGGTGCTACACCTGCCCAGGACTACACCTGCCCAGTGCTACACCTGCCCAGGACTACACCTGCCCAGTGCTACACTTGCCCAGGACTACACCTGCCCATGGCTACACCTGCCCAGGGCTACACCTGCCCAGTGCTACACCTGCCCAGGACTACACCTGCCCGGTGCTACACCTGCCCAGGACTACACCTGCCCATGGCTACACCTGCCCAGTGCTACACCTGCCCAGGACTACACCTGCCCGGTGCTACACCTGCCCAGGACTACACCTGCCCAGTGCTACACCTGCCCAGGGCTACACCTGCCCAGTGCTACACCTGCCCAGGACTACACCTGCCCATGGCTACACCTGCCCAGTGCTACACCTGCCCGGTGCTACACCTGCCCAGGACTACACCTGTCCGCAGCTGAGACCTGCACAGTACTACACCTGCCCAGTGCTACACCTGCCCAGGACTACACCTGCCCAGGACTACACCTGTCCAGTGCTACACCTGCCCAGGACTACACCTGCCCAGGGCTACACCTGCCCAGTGCTACACCTGCCCAGGACTACACCTGCCCAGGGCTACACCTGCCCAGTGATACACCTGCCCAGGACTACACCTGCCCAGTGCTGAGACCTGCCCAGGACTACACCTGCTCGGTGCTACACCTGCCCAGGACTACACCTGTCCGCAGCTGAGACCTGCACAGTACTACACCTGCCCGGTGCTACACCTGCCCAGGGCTACACCTGCCCAGGACTACACCTGCCCAGTGCTACACCTGCCCAGGACTACACCTGCCCAGGACTACACCTGCCCAGTGCTACACCTGCCCAGGACTACACCTGCCCAGGACTACACCTGCCCAGTGCTGAGACCTGCCCAGGACTACACCTGCCCAGTGCTACACCTGCTCAGGACTACACCTGCCCAGTGCTACATCTGCCCAGGACTACACCTGCCCAGTGCTACACCTGCCCAGTGCTACACCTGCCCGGTGCTACACCTGCCCGGTGCTACACCTGCCCAGGACTACACCTGCCCAGGACTACACTTGCCCAGTGCTACACCTGCCCAGTGCTATACCTGCCCGGTGCTACACCTGCCCGGTGCTACACCTGCCCAGTGCTACACCTGCCCAGGACTACACCTGCCCAGTGCTACACCTGCCCGCAGCTGAGACCTGCCCAGAGCCGAGAGGCCTCCAGCCCTAGCCATGGGGGTGCTAGAACACAGCGCCCCCGCCTGCTGGAGCACACCTTTCTGCCTCAGCCATATCTTCCCTCACAAATGAGGGACACCGGTGCTCGGTCTGCAGATGCTCAGTCCGCGGGGTTCCCTCCGTGTGGATGGTAGCAGCTCAGGACCTGCTGTGTCCAAGGCCCAGCATGACGAAATGTCTGACTACAAAGTGTAGGTGCCGTGTACTGAAACAACAAATGCAACTCAAGTGCACTCCAAGTCGTCACAAAGGTTCGTGACCTGCACCCGGTCACAAGCGCTGTGTGCCAGGCTCCAGAACGAAGCCCCTGCCCAGCCCTGCCCGAGCGCCGCCCCGCGAGCGGCCGGCCCACCTGCAGGATGGACACGGTCTGGGAGAAGTGGTGCTGCTCCATGGTGGACGTGGAGTAGAGCGCGGCCAGCGGGTGGTCGAACTTCTGCAGGTAGCTGTTGCTGAAGCCCCTGTGGTCCAGGTCGTGGCACAGACACGCGATGAGCAGTCCTTTGCGCTGTAAACACCACACAGGGCACAGGCGTTGAAAACCAAGCGCGGGCCAGGGAGGCCCACGGCCGTCACGCCTGCCACACCGCCTCTGCCGCCCGCCACCAGCAGCTCCTCAGCAAGCTCTGACCCCCTGTCTAACTGCTTCGACACCTCTGGGCTTTCCTGCTCATGAACTTGAGTCAAAGGATCCCTCCTCAGCTCTGGGCAGAGGGTAGGTGGGGTCCAAGAAAGCCAAGGCCCCCGCGAGAGAAGCCGATGTGCCGGGAGAGGGCAGCCTCGTCCTCCATGAGCAACCTGCTCATGTTAGATCCCAACATGTCAGTCATTGTAAACTAGGAGGGTGACAGCTAAGTCACAGGACCTGTGCGACGAGGCACATTCCAGAGAGGAGAGCAGGCTGCAGCGCAGGGAGGGGCACAGGTGAGAGGGGCCTGAAGACAAGGAGGGGCGCAGGCGGCCCTGGGAGGCGGGTGGGCGCGCAGTGGGTAGACACCTGCTGCGGGTGGGCCCTCCTGAAAGCCAGCGGGTCAGGGAGGCTGTGGCTCGGGGACCACGGGGAGAGGACGAAGAGGCGGAGGCGGGGAGGCTGAGGACCTCATAGGTCTTGTACCCTGCATGAGCCAGGGAACGCGACAAGACAATTTCGTCATCAGAGATGAGGGCTCCCTTCCCTCCAAGGCTAGGGGTCTCCTGGAGCAGGACACCGGTGATGGAAGAGGAGAGAGGGGACCGCGGTGAGGGCTGCGCAGGGGCCAGGTGGAGAGGGGGTGTGCGGCATCAGGCAGCTCCAGATCTGGAATGCTTGCAAGAGGCTAAGCTCTGACGCCCCAACACACAGTGGGCCCAGCGCACAGTGGGCCCAGTGCACAGCGGGGCGAGAATGGACAAGCCGTCCCAGAACCTCCCGGCTCCGAGCTGGAAAGCTTCCCGTGGACCCACCTTGCCAGGTGTGGGAAGGCAGGGGAGGCAGTGACACACCCCAGGGCCCACTTCCCTGCGAGGGGATCGCGTGGCACTGAGGTCGGGATGGGTGGCCCCTCGGTGGTGTGTCCATGTACCCAGAGCACGAGGCCACGGGCAGCCCTGAAGGGAGGAGCCAAGGCTGCAGACACCCCTCCTCCCTGGGCATCGTTCAGTGAGGCTGGATCTGCGCATCTGCACTTCTTACTCAGAACCCTACGGCACAAGCCTGGTGTGGCCGTCTACACAACGTGCTCCTGTGAGTCACAGAGCCAGGGTCTGTCCCGGAGCCTGTCGCACGTCCACGCCACCCGCGTGCCCGACTCCGAGGGGGACAGGAACACGGGTCCCGGGGAGGGAGCCCGCGGCGCGCACCTCCAGGTCGGAGAAGAGCCCCAGGTTGTTCTGCAGGATGGCGTACATGCAGTGCGCCACGGTCACCGCGTGCTTCCAGTTGTGGTAGGGCACCCGCCGGTAGTTCTTCTTCACGGACATGATGAAGCGGCACAGCTTCTCAAAATCAAAGCTGTGGGGGAAAAGACAGGAGCCGGCGGTCAATACGCCCAGGAGAGGCCTCTGGTCATACCGCACGCACGTCTGTACTGAACGCGCGTGACCGTGAGGGTCTGGGGACGCATCCTGGCGCCCAGGACCCTCACTCACGCTTCCCCGACGCTCCGGCCAGTGCGGAGCGAGGGCTCTGTAAGAGCTCCTCTCTGAGGCGCTAGCCGCCCACCAGGGGGCAGGACTGACCGCCTGCGGCTCCCCATCACTCCGCCCATCGCCTCCTCACCTGGCAGGCACCCGACCCCAGAGCTCAGCAGACAACCTATGACCATCTGCTGACGAGCATTCTGAGCTAATCATTTCCCAAAAGCATATTCAGATTCGCAAACTACAAATATGTATACCATGGGAATTTTCTAGATGAGTGGTATCTTTTCAAAACGAATCCAAATTAAATGGTCCTCAACTATTAGTCGCCATGACTCTATCCTGGCACAGTACATGGTAGAAATGGCATTTTGTTATAAAATATGGTTATCATATGTTATTTTATAATATAACCATGGATTCATACCTATTTAAGGGCTTACCAATGTTCTCCGTGGATTTTAAGGCCGCTTAAATCAAAAGCACAAGACAAAACAGGGCTTTTTGAAATACCAAAAAAATGAGGGTTCAAAAAGCTTCTAAAAATATGTAACCTATATTTTCTCCACTGAAAGTTTTCAAATGTCCTTGAAGTGTAAGGAATGCCATTTTAAGAATTCCGAATGGTCAACCCTCCATTGACATACGTGAGAATTAACTGGAGTGGTCACCTGTGTGCGTCCTTTTTACAGAGTAACTTAGTCACCGCTGGACGGGAGAGAACACACGGGCTTCAGCGGTTCTGGAGCAGCTCAGGCTCCAGCCACTCCGCGGGGAGGGGGTAGCGAAGGCGGGCGCTCTGGGCCGCGCGGCGAGGGGCCTGCAGTGCGAGCGGCAGCCCCAGGGGGTGCCTGACACGGTCTAGGCTGTGAAGGGGACACCTGTTTCCTGCTCCTGTTCTGCCTGGTACACAATGGAAGTTGAAGGCTGACACAAAGGTACGTGTATATTCCAAGCACACTTCCAACAGTGTGCAAGCATGTGCCGGGGTCTCCTACCTCCTTCAGTTAGACAGCCTAAGTTCGCTCCCCCACATTGTGATGGCCACCTGGTTCTATCCATGCTGTGAGCCGAGGGACAGAGAGCTCATAGCTGCTATGGGGAAAATGAGAGGGCTGCGGCTCTGTCCAAGTCTACTGGCCTTTTTAACGTTAAATCTTTAGAAAAGGCAATTCACATAGAGTATGTGTTAATAACCCCCCCCCTCCCCGAAAGAGACAGGGCGTCCAGGTAAGGGAGGGAGGGGCCATGTCACTCCACAGTCTGAAAAGGGTGTCTCCAGGCCCTTCGTACCAGGACGTCCCACAGGAACGATGGATCATGTAGACAAAAATCCCAGGCCACATGTTCTCAAAGGGACCAATGTCAAAGTGGAATCTGAAAAGAAATGCAGAGAAGGCTGCTTATTCCTACATCAGTTCACACATACTAACGAGAAAGAAAGCAGGGTAACTGCTGTCTCCTGAGGCTGAGAGACACGGAGCCAGCCTCTCTCCCGCCTCTCAGTCACGTCTCTGCTGTACATACAGGTTTCCAGAAGGAAACGCCACTCCCGCCCTCAGGAACTTAGTGCAATAGGTGCTTAATTGTCATTGCTTAATTTCCTATCAAACAGTCTGTAAAAAAGGGATGCTGTGGTTACTATCAGAACAATGAAAAAGTAAAAAAGTTATATTATGAAAAATGCACAGACATTACATAACTCATAGATAAGGGAATAAAAAAACTTAAAAAAATTTTTAGAGCTAAAGATTATCCTATCTTCTATTTAAATCCACAGAAAAAAATTCATAAATATAAACACACATCCGAAGTTTTTACCTATTTTTCATTTGCTAATTTATTGACATTTAACCCAAATAAAGAGTGGTATGTGGTATAGTATTTAAAAAACATTATCCTCCAGGCATCACATTCCTGACACCAAAGGTGTGAGTTTCCTGCACCAAGTGATGTTCCACAGCGCAGCTCCATCCTGAGCCGCCGGGGATTACCAAGCCCCAGGCTCAGTGCTCGGCCGGCAGACTGCCCCTCACTTCACACCACAACTGCGAGTCCGGCCGCCCTGTTTCCGGCCAAGCAGCAAGAAGCTGGGGTTTGGTAACGTGCGGCCACAGCTCCCGGACTGCGGGAGCAGTTTGCTTCCTACTTGGGGTTCACTAGGAAGGAAGCACGTCAGGAGGAGAAGGGGGGGGAGGGAGGCACAGGCAAGCTGTGGGCAGGGGCACCGGCTCCGTGCTCTCTCAGGCTCCCCCTCCCCAGGATGTGATGCATGTGCGCACAACTCTCGAACCCTTATTCAGGGTTTCCTCACTCAGGAGGCCTTACCCCAGGCATGACTAAGTCACTGGCCTTTGATGATGACCTCAGCCCCACCTCCTGCACCCCCAGAAGTCCTAATCACATGGCTTGTTCCTGGCACCCAGACCTCAGCCTCTAAGGGTTCGTCCTTGGCATAAACCCTTGTACAGTTGAGTCTTATTACGAATAAAGAAAGACACCCCTTCACCCACGTCACAGGGTGTAGGAGCTCCTGCCAGGAAACAACTACAAGACCAAGTGCACACATTCCTTATTATAGCACAACCAGAGGCCCGGCGCACAGACTCATGCACCAGTGGGGTCCCTCGGCCTGGCCTGCGGGGATCGGGCCGAAACCGGCTCTCCGACATCCCCCGAGGGGTCCCAGTTTGTGAGAGGGCGGTTCTTGGGTGACGGACCCCAGAATTAGGCTCCCTCCTGTCTGGCTCCAGGTGTGTCACCCGAGAACCGCAGCTGCCAAGTCACTGCAGCTCAGCAGTTCCTCCGTTGAGCATCTGCCCCCTGGCGGTCAGTGTGCATCATAGCTACCGGTCGGAGCATCTGCCCCCTGGTGGTCAGTGCACGTCCTGGCTACTGGTCAGACGGTCGGATGGTCACTTAGGCTTTTACATATATACTAGAGGCCCGATGCACACAATTCATGCACGGGGCTCAGCCCTGGCAGCCGAGGCAGCCCACGCAGCTGCCTTGGCTCTCACAGCCCCGGCTTTGTCCGGAAGGTCTTCTGGCTGTCCGGTCTAATTAGCATATTATGCTTTTATTACAGACAGATGTATACTATATATACCATTAAAAGATAAACTAAGGCATAGTTGACATTTCATGAGCTAATCTGACCAAACATCAATTCCACCAGAAGTGTTAGCCCCGAGGTGGTGAGGAGGGCTGCACCCAGGGGAGGGGAGACCACAGAGAAGGGGCAGCAGAGAGAGGCGCTCACTGATTGGCTGCAGCAGAGAGAGGCGCTCACTGATTGGCTGCAGCAGAGAGAGGCGCTCGCTGATTGGCTGCAGCAGAGAGAGGCATTCGCTGATTGGCTGCAGGTGAAGTGGCTGGCTCTTTGGGGATGGGCTGTCCCGTGTTTCCACCTGTTACCTAGGCCCCCAGGGCAGTGAGGCCTCCTTGTTTAATTACCACCACTGCATGCCCCATTATAAAGCAACTATCAGCTCTGGGTCACTTCTGGGAAGTTTCTATGCCGTTAGTGTTGGCTTGTACTTACAATGGGTGTACAAATTACCAGAGGTTCTACCACCAGCAATTGCATATATTAGCATATAGAGCATAGGATTGGAAAACAAATTGTGAAAGTTGAATTATGAGCTTTTCCAATTTGTAAATTTGAAATTATACAGAAAACTGTTACAATCTGATATCAAATGCCATTTAAATATTAAATATTATATAGTGTAAACTGTACAAAAGACTAAAGAGAACAGCTAACATTTAGGTTAACTCGTTTCAAAATTGCGTTCAGTGTCTTTTTTAAATATGAGACCCGGACAAGCTGTACCCTGAGACCTGGAATCCCCTCGCGAGGGAGAAATGGCAGCGTGCAGCTGCACCGCACTGCGGTGTCTGCGCCCCTAATCCTGTGCCCGGTTCCCCTCCGGGGGACCAGACCACGCCGAGCGCCAGGCGGGGACTCACAGCTCCACCTCCTTGCAGAGGCGCCCGGGCAGCGTGAAGCGCATGAGGCCCTGCCACTCCTCGGCCGTGCAGATGCTGTGGTAGGACAGCTTCTCCATGGTCACGCGGTAGATGCACTCCGAGTGGCGAATCCGGTGGTACATCTGCAGGCAGACAGGGAAGGGGACGTGCGTCATTACAGTTCCGGGCCTGGCGTGGAAGAAGCGGAACAGCGACTGGCACCACCACCACCCCTGAACCTATTCCTGTGTCTACCTCCACGAACCCTGGAGCGCCCCACACATGCGGCCTGGCGGGGACAATACAGGACAACGTGTGTGTGAGAGGCTGAGTAAGCCTGGAACAGCTGTCTTGATGTTGTTGTTAAGCCTCACCCAAGGATATTTTTCCATTAATTTTTTAGAGCATGAAAGAGAGAAGGAAAGGCAGAGAGAAATATCGATGTGAGAGAAACACATCGATTGGTGGCCTCCTGCACACGCCCCGACCAGGGCCCGGGAAGCAGCCTGCAACCAAGGTATGTGTCCTTGACCGGAATCGAACCCGGGACCCTCAGTCTGCAGGCCGACACTCTATCCCCTGAGCCACACCGGCCAGGGCCAGCTGTCTTTACCAGGCCTCCTCTCCGGGAGGGAGCCTGCTGGCTATTCCCCGGCCGGCACCTCATCCTTGGACTCGCAGGTACAGGCACGCAACACTCACACCTGCCGTCTACAAGCCATGCGGTCTGCTGTTCTAGGCCCGACGGTGGGATTATTATAAAGCCTGGATGGAGATGGGCAGAGACTGAGTGAGTCAAGAATGAAGGTGTTTTTTCTGTCTCCGTTTAAAATGTTGGGCTTCATCCTGGGTGTTCTCGGTCCTCCCGTCCAGGAGGCTCCGATGCTTGACTGCAAGGGCCTTCATTAGTCAAGAACGTTGGAGACTCGGGCCCCATACGTGGACATTCCTTTAGCAACTGTGTGCACAGGCACTGCGCTGACAGGTCATGTGTTTTATAAAAACACACTGAAATAGACATTTTTAAATGTACATATGTTCATGCTTACTGAACACGGCCTTTTGTTCTTACTAAACAATGATAGACATTAAAATAAAAACACTGTAATGTAACTAAATGCCTGTTATCAGTCGGCATGTTCTTTTTTACTCCTCGGTGGGGTGGTGACATGATGTCTGGCTCAGTTTCACCTATTTCCATGCTGATGTTCAGAAAGCTGGAAGCTGTGCCAGAAAGCATGTGGGTCCCAATGGAACGACACTGTCCTGCCTGTTCTTAAAACAGCCACTTGTAGCTTCGGTCCCTAACAGCTAATATTTTGGTTGAAACTCAGATACATTTCTGTTTTCAGGAACTCAATCAGTTAATCCTGAAAACTAAACAGCTGAATCTCCACATAAGCATCGGTTCACAGCTATGAGGAGTGGAAGAGAGTTTGTTCTTATGTTCTAGTTGATGACTTACTATTGTCCGTATGGACAACTGCCCACCAACTTCTGCCCACCCTGTACCATCCAACAGGCTCAGGCCAAGGAAACGACGGCCAACATCTGTCTTCCAAGTGCCCTCTCCGGGACGGGAGTTGACTGGGAAAGCCATTGTTTTCTTGTTCGGTGTTAATGCCGCGTGCTGTGTGGCCGTGAGCAAACTCCTTAAGCTTCCCGTGTCCTCTTTCCTCAGCTCAGCTGGAGTCAATGTCAGAGAAACTACTTCAGTGAAACTCTCCATGCTTCCACCTTCTCGTGAGTGAGAGCAATTCTCTGGGCCCCTGAACACCAAAGGGACAACCAGGCACACCAGTGACACTGCGCTGTGGGGCCCGACCTTCCCTGCCGCAGAGCGAGGTTCCGGAGACGAAAGTGAGACGGCTGGAAGGGGCTCTGTGGGTCAGACTAGAGCTGCCAACATGCAACCAGAGAAACAGAGATAAATGGACGCAGAGGCTTCTGGGTAAACTCTCCGCTGAAACAATGAGACACAGGGGCACGTCCCAGTGGAGAGACCTCCATTGAGCGGTCACCATCAACAGGAACGGGAGGTTCCTGCCTGCAGGGGTGCGAGAGCACATCACTCTGTGATATTCCCGTCAAAGTTATAACCTCAGAGCAAAGCAAGAGGAAACATCGGGCGAAGCAAATGAACTCCTCACAGTAACTGGACTGCATGCTACACAGCCCCCAGCCTGCAGGACGGAGAGGAGGGACAGGCCCGGGGTCAGCTCCAGGACCTAGCACAGGGGCTGGATGTGTCCCCACAAACCCTAGCCCTTCGGATGTGCTCGTGTTTATAGACTGGGTCTTTAAAGAGGTAATTAAGGCAAAATGAGGTCAGCAGGGTGGGCCCTGATCCAATACAACTAGAGTCCTTGTAAGGAGAGGAGCTTACACACAGACAGGAACCGCAGAAGGACCAGGGAAGACCGGGGAGGGGCACACACATGTTGCATTAGAATAAACGTGGGTGGGCAATACAAACAGGTGAGAGAGGGAGGAGGGTGATGCTGCCTTTCCAGTCACTGGCGCTTGCCACTGTTTTTTAAATGGGCTGCGTAGGTACCAAGTTGCTACAGCGCTTGGATTCCACTGGATTTACGTAAAAGATAGAAGTCATATTCTGAATATACTGGAAATTACATTCTCTGCAACTCTGAAGCTAAACAAATGCAAGCTGTCACTGTTTTTATTTACGGGGAGACAGAACCTGAAGAAAAAGATAGCTGATATCCTGTTTCTTTCCAATGAGCCACGCAACACTCAGTGTCCCCAGCAGAGGGCGCCCTGGCACCACAAAGGAAGCTGGGCTCTCAGGAAGGAGCACTGAGCTGGTTTCCTCCGCCCCTGAAGTACTCTTTCCCCCACTGGGGGTCCCAGTCCTTGTTAAGCGGTTTCCATTAGTTACCAAATTAATCCTGTGGAACGTGGGTGGTTCCATTTCCAAAAAGGCAATTTCTCTAAATTATTAAGGTGGTAACTTCCATTTCTACTGATTGCACTTTATCAAAAGTTAATAAAATGTTCCCTAACTTCAAAATCCCAGTCCTGTCACGAAAGGAATCCTAGAGTTTATAACAGACTAGATGTCCAACTCATTGAAAATGGAAAAGATGGTAAATTCAACTCCTCTAAGTGAGACGGCACAGGGGAGCGGAGGCACCTGCAGTGGGCAAGCAGGCAGGACGGGGAGCTTCCTGCTCCTGGCACCGCCCTCCTCACGCCAAGGCGGCAAGGCCAGACAGTGAGGCTCCGAAAGCGCCTCCCCGCTCATCTCCGTGGACGTGAGGCCTGAACAGCTCACCTTGTTTAACTTCTCCCTCCCCCCGCAATGTATTTTTATTGATTTGAGAGAGGAAGGGAGAGACAGAAACATCGATGATGAGAGACAATCGTTGAGAATCATCGATCGGCTGCCTCCTGCACGCCCCCTACTGGGGACTGAGCCTGCAACCTGGGGATGTGCCCTTGACCAGAATCAAACCCAGGACCCTTCAGTCCTCAGGCCGATGCTCTATCCACTGAGCCAAACTGGCTAGGGCAACTTCATTTTTTTAAAGAACAGATTCTCACCTTGAAATAAATGCAAAATACTAGGGGATTTTTTTTTTTTCTTCCAAGGCCTGGCTTTTTCTAAATTTGAGCCACCAGGAATTGGTTTAATGAAGGAATCTTAAATGGAAAAAAAGACACCCTCACACTACTTTATTCCCATTGTTTTAAAGTTACTATTGCGTAGTGAGAAAGGTATTTAAAAGCATGGCTCACGTTGGCACAGTGCAAGGCTAACGCACAGAAGACGGCGAACATCTTGAAGTTGTTCTCGTCCGTTTTGGAGAAGGCGCTGCCACTGATCTTGTTCACCATCTGCACCACGCCGATCACGCTGCCGCGGCTCACGATGGGCATGCACAGGATGTTGCGCGTGGTGTAGCCCGTGTACAAGTCCACCTCCCTGTGGGGGGCGGGGAGAGTAAGCAACCACACACACACACACACACACAAAACAGAAGGTAAACGACTTATTCTACCATAAACCTCAACTCTGCAAGTTACATGCTCCTATTACAAATACCTCTAATGGAGCCGTCAGCTCCCAAAGTCAAGGACCCCGTGGCATTTGGAAGTGTTCTACTTAAACCTTTTTAAAAACATTCTAACCGGTTTGTTCTTTTGTTCTCAAGGGCTTTTCAGAAGAGGATCCAGAGGCCTTCGGCTTATTGCTCAGCTTGAAGGACCCAGCATTACTGGGAAAACACCAACTGTCCATCCAGAGGAAACTAGAATCAATGTGGTAAGCGAGCACGTGCCTTTGGCCTTGGCTACATTATGAGGTGAACTTGCTGAGCAAGCATACATGGGCGTGCAGAGCGGGCCCGCACCAGCGCTCCTGTCTGTACACAGAGCTCTCGAGGACTAGACCACACCACCCGCTAAGGCACTGCGCCCAGCCCCCAGCAGAGACGCCATGGCCTGCAAAGCCCAGAGCACTGCTCTCTGATTCTCAGAAGTTTGCCGACTTGGATGTCGAGGAAATACTTTCTGAAAGTTAAGACTCCGTTCCACAGAGGCAGCCATGACGTTAGGCAACCAGTGGGATGGGGCTGTGTGCCTGGCTTCTCCCAGAGGCCAGTGTTTCTGAGACACGGCCACGTGGCTGTGTGGGGCAGGGTCCAGCCCTCTGATCGCTGAGGAGGATCCTATGGTCAGGATGTGTCACCGATTCTTTACCCGGTCACCAGTTCATGGACATGACCAATGGGTGACCCAGTGTGTGGCAGCATGAACAATGCCGCGCTCAAGACTGGCTTCCACTGCTTTGTGGACGGGGTTACCGTTTTTCTTGGGGACACACCCGAGCAGAGCTGACTGAGAAGAGTCAGCATCTGCTTGTCTTGACGAGAATCCACAAACGGCTTTCCGAAGTGCTGGGCCATCACACAGCCCATCCGCAAAGCGGAGCGTCCGGTCCCTCGCCCGCCAGCCCTCGCTAATGCCCATCTTTAAAAATCTCAGCCCTTCACGTCTGTGTGTAGTGGGATCTCACCCTCAATTAAGTTCATGTTCCCTCACCTCAAAAGTCCTGCGTTTATTGGCCCTTCACAGCTTCTTTTGTGCGGTGCCTGCTAAGACCTGTGCCCTATTTATCAAACAGTTTGCGTTGTTTTTGAAAAAGCAGACACTCAGCATACTCTTTATTGATAAAACACATCACTAGAATAGATACAACCTGTGTTTATATCCAAGTTGTGTATGTTTGACATTAATAAAAAAATACCTGATAGAACTTCCTACTGTTTCTTTTATTTAGTGTCTCTTAAAATAAACTGAATGCTTGATTTAAGTGAACACTCTGGTCAAAATATCTGAACTATTACTCCCTAATAATCATAGCATCAATCTTAAGACTCAATTTCTAGAGATTTATTAAAATTATTATTACATGATTGGGTTTCTAGTTCTCCAAAGAAACACAGAACAGACAGAACAAAACCCTCTACGGCCTCCTGCTCCGACCCCCACAGCCTCTGACAGCAGCAGCAACCGGCCCCGTTCCCACTCAGCGTGTCAGGCACAGCCGACAGACATTTATAAGTATTTCCTCTCATTGTAAAATAAAAACAGAACCACAAGAGAGGCATGGTCGTACCCAATTTAAAGAGGAGGAAACTAAGGCTCAGAGATGAAGTGACTTACCAGGTCACCCCAGAGCTCTAAGTGACAGGACAGTCACCCTAAAGTGGCCCTTACGCCCGGGTGCTACCAGAGTGGGGCGGGACAGAGTGCTGGCACCACAGAAACAAGCAGCTTTGTGACGGCACACTTTTGCTTTTTGTTGCTTTTACGGTGTTTTAAACCCCGTTAGCTGGGAATCACTAATGGTCTGGTGCCCATCGTTTGAAATATCTGAAAGCACTGACTCCTGATAACAAGGTCGCTGCAGAGAATTCCCAGAGCCGAGAGGAAAGGAGGGACTGCAATGGGGTGTGAGCTCGGGCTGCACAGCGACCTCAGCCAGGGGTCTCAGCCCAGGGGTCTCGGCCCAGGGGTCTCAGCCCAGGGATCTCGGCCCAGGGGTCTCGGCCCAGGGGTCTCGGCCCAGGGATCTCGGCCCAGGGGTCTTGGCCCAGGGGTCTTGGCCCAGGGGCCTCAGTCCAGGGGTCTTGGCCCAGGGGCCTCAGTCCAGGGGTCTCAGCCCAGGGGTCTCAGCCCAGGGGTCTCAGCCCAGGGGTCTCGGTCCAGGGGCCTCAGCCCAGGGATCTCGGCCCAGAGGTCTCGGCCCAGGGGGCAGGAGGGCAGAAGCCAAGGGGGAACAAGAGCTGCTTGCTGCACCTGTTGAAGCGCGGGTCTGCGTAGGCATCCGGAATGTTTAGCACTTCCCCCGTCCTCGCTACCTGGCCAGCAATCCCTTTCTCAATGGAAAACCTGCAAATACAAGAGAGAGGAGCATGCTCACTAAGCACAGATGCTGTGACCCACTTTGAAACCGCTTACTGCCACCAAACATTGAACAGAAAAGCACTTTAAATGCTTGGATCCACTTTACATTTACACATTCTAAACCATATTATTATAAACTGTGCAAAGATAAAGCAGAAAAACGTTGCACAGTAATCACTTGAAACCTTGATTTTAAGATATAATTCAAAATATGTGAACTTATACTGAACCACAAATTGAAATTGAAAAATTAATTAGCACTCTCCTGCACTGACCAATAGCAATCCTTCATATTGACAATGTACATTATCATTTACAATACGCTTCAACCTACATTTTCTGCGCTAATTCTCACTGTGGTGGGAGCTGAGGCCCATATGGGTTCCGCAATTTGCTAAAATATGTAACATGTCAATGGTACAAGGAAAGCAAGAACACACTCTATAGCCGTGCACGCCCTACCACACATATAACCAGAACCACAAGCTCCGGATATCGGAGAGAGGACACGACTGGAATGCTAAGGCATTTGCAATACAGCACGCTATAAAAATAACACACTTTAACACTGCTCATGTTTTTATTTCTCTAATTTGTTAAATTTAAAAATAGTCAAAACACAAGCATTGTCTATACTTAGGTTTTGATATTTAATATCAACATTTTCTATTATAAACACATTCTCTCATATATAGTTTTCTGATACAATATTATCATCAGTCACGCACTTATTTTGAAATGTGGTTAGCAAAGGTGTCTGCCATGCACACATCGTCGTACTTCTATGGCTGGACAGAACTTTCATCCCAGTTTCCGCTTTATAGGAGATAAGCATTATTGAAATAAGCTCCACCTGATGACTGTCACTGAAAATATTCCAAAGAAAGTGGGTATGACACTGACGGCACTGAAAGGTGAGCCCAACGCTGCCTGAAACGAGGTCGCTTCAAGGTTGCGTTTTCCTGGGCTGTGACCCGCGTGGCCATGGCAACGCTGACGCCCTGAGCAGGGGTCAGAATGCACTGTGGGATCTGCGCGGGACGGCTTGGTCACGGGTGGCCTGACTGTCCCTTTATTCCCACTTCAGGCGGCTGCCCTGCAAACACATCCCCGTTGGCTGGCCCCTCACTGCTCCCAGCCCTGCGAACACGCTCCACAAGGGCCCGATCTCGCACGTGAGGGCACCAGTGCTTCCGGGAGGGAAAGGACCTCCCGCAAGAGGAAGGACTTCGCCCACAGACTAGATCCAGGCTGACTGACCTAAAAAACAACCAGCCTAAATATCACCATTAAAAACCTAGAGAGTGCCTGTCAGCCAGTCACGTGAGTGGAACATAGCACTATCCCCTAGGGCCGTGGTCGGTAAATTGCGGCTCGCGAGCCACATGCGGCTCTTTGGCCCCTTGAGTGTGGCTCTTCCACAAAATACCACAGCCTGGGCGAGTCTATTTTGAAGAAGTGGCGTTAGAAGAAGTTTAAGTTTAAAAAATTTGGCTCTCAAAAGAAATTTCAATCGTTGTCCTGTTGATATTTGGCTCTGTTGACTCATGAGTTTGCCAACCACTGGCCTATGGCCTGGAGCAGGACTGCCCACTGGGGGACAGTGGTGAGCACCTGCAGGATCACGTGGTCCTCTTCACACCTGGTTAGTGCCCCCGTGGGACAGACAATGGCTCAAATGAACAGCGATTCCTAGTGAACAAGGACACTGCTTTACTGGGCTGCTGTGACCACCAAAGCATTGAGAGGGTTATGTGGAGAGCCGTTAAACAAAGCACATAAAGGAAAAAAAAGAAAATGTAAAAAAAAAAAATCCAAGTTTTGACTGTTCAGTTTGATTCCCACACATCCTGACAGTGCTCCCTGCAGGCGTTGGGACTGTGACAGGACGGAGCCACCGCCAGCCACACAGACCCGCTCCGCTCCGTGACAAAAGCTGCCACTTACAGCACGAAGGCGGCTTTGGTGTCAAGAGGCAACAGGAGTGTCACATGACTGATCACACCGCCTGCTCAGTTACAGAACAGCGAGCTGAAGTCATCAACCCTGCAGGTCAGCGCCCACTGCGGCTGGACTTTGAGACCGATGGCCACTGGTGCGGAGGGGGCGCCCCCTCTTTCAGCTCGCCTGCCCCTAGACACGGGAAACCTGCCGCCTCCATCCAGGCGGGAGCGCCTTTACCTACCTGGGAGCACTAGTCAGTTTTTCCAACATGATTTCCAAAAGGACCGCCTCCGAAGACGGCGTTTCCGGGGGACGCTAACGCTTCTCGGCGCGGTTTGGCCGGCACTGCAATGCCATTCCCAGAAGCACTGCCTTCAGGAGGCGGGTCCTGGTGGGAATGATACCACAGTGTGACAAGCGGTCAGCGCACCTGCGGGGCACAGAGCAGTGGTGGCAGGACCTGCGGCTGCACTCGGCACGCGGCCGCGCCTGTGTACCTGATCTCCTTGGTCTTCTTGAAGACGGGCCTGCCCTCCTTCACCTCCCCGATGTCGAAGAGGTCGGAGTACAGCTCCTGGTTCTTGTGGTCCACCTGGAAGAGGGCGCAGCGGTCGGCGTTCACCAGGTTCTTGGCATAAATCTAAGGGCAGACGATAAAGCACTGGTAAGCCGACGAGAAAGGCATCAATTTCGCATCAGAAATACATCCTCAGTTCAGTTATAGCAATAAAATAAAGTAAAAAAACCACATGATTATCTCAATGAATACAGAGAAAGTGGAGGTTGAAACCCAATTATGATTTTAAAAAACTAGGAACAGAAGGAACTTCCTCAATCTGATAAAGGTCATCTACAAAAAAAAACAACAAACATACTTCACAGTGAAAGACTGGATACTTCTCCTCTAAAATCAGCAATAAGACAAGGATGTACACACTCTCAACATCTATTCAACACTGTACTGGAGGTTCCACACAGGACAATTACACGGGAAAATAAAGGGCATCCAGCTGGGACAGGAGAAAGTAAAACTACCATTAATTCTAGATGACATAACTCCGCCTACAGAAAACCCTAAAGAATCCACTTAAGCAACTATTGGGAATAATGATCTCATCAAGTTTGAAGGATACAAGATCAATATACAAAAACCAATTTTACTTCTATACATTTTTAATAAAAATCTGAAAATAAATTTAAGAAAACAATTCCATTTATAATAGCATTAAAAATAAAATATTTAGAAATAACTTTACCAAAATAAGAACAATAGTTATGCTTTGAAAATTACAAACGTTGCTCTAAAAGTAAAGATAATGTAAGTAAATAAAAAAAGACCCCATGTTCATGCTGGAATACTTAATGTTGTTAAGATGCCAAATTGATCTATGAATTCAACACAATCCCTATCAGAATCCCATCTGAATTCTTTGTATAAACTGACAAGTAGATTTCTAAAAGTTATACAAAATTGCAAGGAACCAAAAATTATTGAAAAAGAGGAACAAATTTGGAGGACTCTCACTTCCCATTTTCAAAACTTTCTACAAAACAACAGTAACCCAGATAGTGTGAGACTGTCCTTGAGGAAGGAAGAAAGATGGATGGGGGTAGGACCAAGAGCCTACAAATGAGATGACGGCGGAGGTGAAGTAGCAGGGACCTCCATGTCAGGAAGACTTGGCTGGGAATTCCCCAACCAGCACATGTACAAAGGCCTTTAAAGACCACAAAAAGAAACTCAATGTTTTCAAGGTATAAATGTTTTCCATGCTCACCACTAAGTAATGAAAAACTCTGAGGTATTTTTCAAAACGTTGTTTTACGCCCTCCAAATACACAGAAGTAACCCAAAAACCCAGACAACACCTCCAGACCCCTTCTCACCCCTTTAGACGTTCACATGTCCGGTACATTACACACCCCACCATACACTAGGCATGACTCTAAGTAAGTAAAACATTGTCAAAACAAGCGGCAACCTACCATGATGTGTTCAAGTAGAGAATCTATGGCGACTATGTTATCAAAATACGTTCTGCAAAAGAGGACAGGAAACAGTGAGCGATCTTAGTGAGACAGAGCGTAGGGCACTTTGAGCACGTCCCCCAGTTGTGTCCTCACTGAAATGAAAGCATAACGATATATGTCTGATTCCTGCCATTTCTGGAACAATCCTTAATATTATTTTAAAGAGCTTCATGGAACGTTATCACCGACTTTGGCCTGCAGATTCTCGTTTCAGAGGGAGCATTAAGGAATTCTTTCATTGATAAGTACTGATGCAGGAAGTCTGTAGCGTTAAACTAAAAGTAGGAAGGAATAAAACTAGGTTCACTACATGTAATACTGTCATTAATAATTTTGATCTGAAATGAAAAACTTTTAAATGTGCTACACCTCATTAATACGGTTAAGATGTAAATTTACCACTGAAAACCCAACAAGTTCGAACGTAGCTGAACTGTACTGAGGCAGCAACGTCACTCACTGAGAAGAAACACCAGAATAAACACGCTGGTGAGGTCCGGGGGACACACACAGTGAATATACGTTCCGTAGGAGGAGTGGAAGGAAGTGTTTTGGAGGTGGCTGGTACACCCACAAAAATATAGACCTGATGAACAGAGGACCCATCAGGGGGCATGGAGTGTAGGGGTGTAACAGTCCCGCAAAGAAGGCTTCTCAGCGTGGGCTGTGTTGGCGAGGCATGCTTTTAGCACAGGTTTGCGTACATCCAGCCATGTCCTCGTAATGAGGACAGCGCATAAATAAACCGTGCCTTTCTTTTAAAGACGTCGTTAGCTGGAACACGCTAAGAATTAGGCTCAGGGCCCCGCACACTGAGGAACGCATGGCCAGGAAGCGGGGAAACAAACTGGTTACCCCACCGAGCAAAGTGACATGTCACAGGCAGGAATGAACGGGGCTTCGGAAAATTTACAAGAGATTCAAGCCCATGGACAAGAGATGCTGAACAACTTCGCTTTCAGTGTGTTTTGAAATAATATCACGTGCCCCACAGCTATTATTTCACTTTATCTCAAAGATTAGGGGATCAAAGAGGATCTCCCTCAATTCCATGTTTCTCTAACTTTATATTTAAGAAACTAAGTGTAACACAAAGCAGCGACTTCAGACTAACTAGTCACGGACGCTAGGAGAGCGTGGGAGGGTAGAGCAGGCAGGCCCGAGGGCTGCTGGCAGCCGGGAAGGCAGCCGCTCTCCCGTGTGAGCCCGGAGGCCTTGACCCCGCCGCACCTGCGGCAGCCTCAGGTCTCAAGGGCAAGCACAAGCGGGACCCCTGTGCACCTGGGGTTCCATCAAGTTCCTCGGCCTGCGGCCACCCCCGCCCGGGAGTTTCTCAGGTCCAGTCTCGGGTGATGGGCCTTTTCTCTAAAATCCTGTCTCAGCTACTGTACACGGGAAAGTTAAATAGTAATAATAGCATTTCGCTGACTGACGTTTACAGAAAATGCCGGAGAGGTCTTTTTGAAAGGAACTAACTAGAACATTTCCTCTCTACTGCTGTTAGTTTTCTCCCACAGACAGACACCCCGTGTCTGTACCATATGCATAACCCATGGACACATGGGGGGGCGGGAGTAGGGTGGAGGGGGTCAATGGGGGGAGAAAGGGGACTTCTATAATACTTTCAACAATAAAGATACATTGAAAGAAATGCACAGCAAACTGCAAATGAGAACCATCGCCTGCCTGTCTCCGCCCTTCCCCGGCAGCGTGAACGAGTGAGCGAGGCTGAGAGAGTGCCCCCAACCCTCTCGGCCCGCCCCCCCACCTGCCCAGTGCAGTCACCAGCAGCAGCAGCCACCCACCCCCTAAAGCGCACACTCACTTCGATACGTCCAGTAGAAAGTCATTCAGCTCAGTCTGTTTGGCGAGGCCTCTGCATAGCTGCCATAGGAAACAAAGGCCATTAAGGGTAGCAGATGTTTGCTTCTTTACAAGTCAACATTCCAGAACACCACTGACCTTGTTTAACGTAAAAGGTGGAACACAATCGCTGGCTTATAATGCCGTAATACCGTCAATCCCAGTTCATTTTTCTTGAAGGCTTAAATGTGCGAACAAGCACTTCATACTTAGGACCTCATCTGATCACCACAAACACTGCCGGTGAGGGACTGACTGTGTAACTGAGGTGGGAGGAGCTCAGAGCCTTGCTCAGACCCCAGAGCGGTGCGGGGCGCGGGGCGCGGGGCGCGGGGCGGAGCCAGCATCTGGTCCAGGCCTCCAGAGCTGCTCGCTCTTCAAAACCCTTCCCACTTGGGAAACTGACGTGGGCACATCTTCCATCCACTCTCTCGTGTCAGCTCCCAAGTCCTGCTCCTCAGCCCCCTTTCCCACACTTAGGGCTTTTCTCTGCATCACCTGGGCCCTCCTTGACCCGAGCTGGCCGAGGGGACTCAGAAAAGCAAAACACGAGGAGGAGCAGCGGAAGATACAACGCAGAACTGTACCCGTGTTCCCTGAGCTTCACAAGTCTGGCCCCCGTGAAAGCTGTGCAGTGTGTAAATGGGGGCATTTTTTCCGGAGAACCAGGGTCTGAAAGTCAATGTTTGTTTCCATACACCATTTGGTGGAGAGGATGCCTTAACTTAGGAAACGGAGTCAGAGAAATATCAATGTTCCTACCAGTAGGAGACTGATCCTGGGCTTTCGGGGGGGGGGGGGAACAAAAATCCTAATAGGACACATACCCTTTATTGCATAAACAATGGGCAACTGTATATAAGTATATAAAAATAACCGCCACATAGTTAAGCCAGCGAGTAAGGTTTTAGAAATAACATCACTAAGATGCAAACGGAAAGCCCGAGGCTGAGGCCAGCCCCCCCGGCAGGAAGCCCGGGACAGGGACCCACCTGCACCTGGTGAATGGCGACAGACGCCCAGGCAAGGTTCGCTGTTGCCACCTGCGGAAGGTGAGAGAACCAGGTTAGCCAGGTGCGCCAGCCCCACCGCGTGGAGGAACACTGCCTGAGGTGCCAACACAAAGCATCAAACATGGACAGGACTTCTTACATTCCGCCTTCCTTTACAATGGAACCCAGTGCGTCCTTGTTCCCCTTCATTGGGGATAGAAAGGAACATAAATGGATTAAAAGAGCTAGAGTCCAAGGACTTCAATATAAAATAATTTTAGTGTAATAACAATGCTATTAAAAAGGCCTCTAACAGCAACTCTACAAGGAGGAAGCATGTCTAAACCTTTGTTGACGAGTGCTCACATTACTCACTCCTACTTCTGCTGCTCCCCATTCACCTAGCCAGTATTGACCTGGTGTCTACCAGGTGCCGGCGCTGTCCTCGGTGCTGAAGACAGGGCACAGGGACACAGAACGGCTGACTGTGGGGACAGAAAAGGAGAGAGAGCCCAGCCGGCGTGGCTCAGTGGCTGAATGTCGACCTATGAACCAGGAGGTCATGGTTCAATTCCCGCTCAGGGCACATGCTCAGGTTGCAGGCTCGATCCCCAGTGTGGGGCGTGCAGGAGGCAGCCGATCAATGATTCTCTCTCATCACTGATGTTTCTCTCTCTCTCTTCTTCTCCCTTCCTCTCTGAAATCAATCTATAATAATAAAAGGGTAATATGCTAATTAAACCTGATGACCTTCCAGGCGAAGAAGCCACCCGGGTCCCGGATGCTGGGTGGTGGCTGGAGGGAAGCAGCCTGGGTCCCGGGTACTGGAGGGAAGCTGGTGCCGGCAGCCCGGGGCGGGGGGTTGGGGTGCGGGGGGAGGCCTACTCTTACACGAATTTTCGTTTTTGGGCCTCTAGTAAAAATATAATTGAAAAAAAAGAAAAGGCAAGAAAGAGCGAGTGCGAGCACAGCGCTTCAGCTGGCAATGGAGGCCGCAGAGGACCGGGAGCAGGAACCGGGAGCGGGGACAGGAGCGACGGGAGCCTCGGTGCTCACATGCTCCGGGAGGCCGCCGGAGGGGCCACACTGGAGGCCACCCCTGCAGAAGGGGCTGGAGCTGGGAAGGACGAGGACACACACAGGCTCTGACTGGGAGCCCTGCAGCCTTGCTCCAGGGGCTGGTGCAGGAGGGGAAGGTGGGCACAGGGTGTGCCATCCGGGGCAGTGGACAGGTGCAGCCAGAGGGAGGCTGCCCACCCGGGTGTGGCAGGCATGCTGCAATGTTTATTAATGTATTAACGAGCCAATTCCCGCTCAGGGAAGAGAGACGGAGTGCACTGTCCTCTGCGTGGATCTAGTGCTGGCACCTCACGCACGACGGACTCGAGGAAGCTGACATTTTTAGGAAAACGTGAGGACCTCCAGAATGGGGGAACTGTCTGGAGTCACCTACTGCCTTGTCTGATTTACAATAGGAAGTACTCTTACTTTTATTGTTTCAATGGATTCTCACTTTAAAATGCCTAATTTCCAGTTTAATCAGTCCCCTCTCTAAATAACCACAAAAAAAAAGTTTTTAAAAATAATTAGTATAGTACCAAAAGCAAACTGTGGCTTTAACTATTCATTCATTCATTCACTGCGACTGACTGAGCGCCTCCGAGGCCAGCCCAGCCCAGCCCTGCCGCCTCACCTCCTGCTGGCGCAGAGAGAAGGCGTCCTTGCCCCAGTGCCGGTACAGCTCCAGGATGCCTACCAGGTCGCCAATCGCCGTGACGATCGGCAAACAGAGAACGGACTTGATCCGCGTCCCTGATTCCAGTCCAGTACCGCCTGGAAATCGTTCATCCTGGAAAATTAAATGGGAAAATGTAGAAGTTCAGTAAAATAAATGGAATAATGCACTTATGACCCTTATTTCTGTAAGAAACCACCTCATACTTACAACCAATAACAAGCAGACCTTTTCAAGGAAAAACCAAGTGACTTGGCCACCATCGGCAGTGCTTAAGGAAACGCTGGTCGTCAGCAGCGTGGCTCCTGGACAAAGCGGCTCTGAGCCTTAGCTTTGTGCAGCAGGGCTTCACCCACTCACACACATTAATTTCACGCAGTAATCAAAGAAATGCTGATGGCTGACATCTGTTATTCACCACCTGCTACTGTTCTAGAACTTTTATAATGGTGTGTTAAGTATAATGTCACAAGTGGAAATTCAAATGTAAATACCATATGAAGGAAATTATAAATTACATGTTTCTCTTTTATTTTGAAGGTTAAAATAACACAAAAGTGGATGATCATGATAGTCATTTTACCTGAACCTCAAAGACTGATATTAAATATTCAAGTCATCCAATAATTGTCAATTTTTATCAAAAGAAAAATTGGTTCTTTGAATTTAATAATTTTCTAGCTTAGCCAAATCTCTCAAATGAATTAATATCAAGACACTAATTCTACTTGTTCAATTTCTGTTGTCTGCGGGACGTTTTTCTTGAATCTAGAACAGCACAAATCTACACTTACTAGTATAATTTACAAACCTTTTGAAAGTTTGCATATACAATAGAGCATTTTCAGATGACAACTTATACAGTGTCTACTTTTAATACTTTTTAAAAGTGAAATCTACTTTCCATTTTCTTTCTTTTTCTAAATAAAATAACTAGTTACCTGATTTGTTCAAGGTCATACAGATAGTCAGAGACGGAACCACAATTAAAACCCACATTTCTGAGTCTCATTTGGTAGTTTTCCAGAGCAAATGGATTGCACCCAGAAACCTGTTGGCGCCCTCGTCACTCGGAGAACTCCACTTTGTATCACGGTCTCTGCACCCGTGCTTCATCGGTTCCCTAAAACTGCGCCTGCCCCCGGGGTCTGCTCTGGCTAACGACAGGGCAGAACATGTGATGGGAGCACAGACTCGGAACCTCACAGGCATGTCTGACTTCCTCTCTTAGGACCCCGGCCGCCACCATAGAGCGTGCCAGGCCACCCTCCAGGCGGAGGGGAGACACACGTGGAGAGCCGAGGCCATCTGAGGCCAGCCAGCTCTGAGGAGGTGGCCAGCTGATGGCAGCTGTGTAAGCAACCCAGCCAGGCCCAGCCCAGACCAGCAGGAGGGCCCGTCCAGACTCAAGGGAATAGCAGGTGGTTGTTGTGTGACACCCAAATTCGGGGTCCCCCAGCGATGGCTATCCATTCATGCATATCCTGCTAGGTTGTGACATACAGATAGTTACCACTTAGTTTGCATGAGGATAAATACACATTTTCATGTTCAGCTATACTGCCATACGTTCGAATAAAAACTATTCAAATCTAGCACTCAGTGAGCATAGAAGACATGGTTTTCTGAGTACAAAAACTCTGTTCACATACAAAGTCATGACTGACCTGTGTCTTGCTTTGATGCTTTAATAAAATGGCTTAAATGATACCATCAGCGTGCTAAGTCTTCTCTCCATTAAATTACACCTCCCCCACCTCCCGGAGGGGGCGGCACACAGAGTGAGGAGCCACGTACCCCAAGGATGTCTTCCACGAGCAGCGTCTTCCGGGACTTGGCCACGTAGGCGGAGGTGGTGGTGCCCTGGGCGATGGGCCCCGCGGGGATGAGCCGGGGCTTGCCCTCCTTGATGCCAGGGGGCGTGAACACGCACAGGCTCTGGGAGGAGAGAGAACAGGTTTGTAGGCTTCCGTGCGCCGTGCCATGGGGCAGAGACTCCTGGCGTTTGGTGACAGTCCCGAGAAGGCTGGTGCTGGGGAAGAGCAGACACGAGGGAAGGCTCAGTGGCCAGCCTGGAGCGTCTGAGCTGAAACACATCCTCACACACAAACAGGCGAGATGCAGGACTTGAGTGAATGTGCACAGAAAGGCTCTTAAAATAGCCGATTTTGCTGTCTCCACAATAATGACATGAAAGGAAAGGAAGCTGTCCTTGGGCTCAAGATGGTATCTGACAAGAACCAGACCCGCCCTCCCTGCAGACTGGGCCACCGACCTGCAGCGGGTCAGTGACAACGTCCAAGGGTGCGGCTCTGTCCTTTCCCGGAACCCTTCCTTTCTCAGAGCCTTGTCTGCTCCGCACACGCAGTCCCTCCTCTCTGGGAGCGGGCCGCCTGCCGCACGCTGTGAAGGCCGCGCAGGACAGCAGTCAAGACCCGGCTCTGCGCGCAAGTTCTGGACATGTCTGGGGGCACCTGCCCCTGTCAGGTGACTGGATGGGAGGGTCCAGTTCTGACATCATTTTCAAATAAATGTTTTTAAAAATATGATCCATTATTTTGGCTAAATCAAATCCTATTTCAAAGAACTATCTACTAAACCAGAATGGCTCGCCTATGGGCATCCCCTGGGCGCTGGGCAGCACTCTGACATGACTCCGTGATGACACACCCAACGTGAAAACCACTGAGGCTCGGGTGATGTGTCCCAGCCGACTGCCATCTTCGATTGGACTGCTGGGGCTTCCAGGTGGAAGGCCTGGAGCGACAAGCATTAGACCACCTCTCACGCCAAACCTGTCCCTCTGCGCTCAGGCCACCCCCACGCTGGCTCCAGGGCAAGGCAGGCGCTGGGTGTGTTCATTAACTTCTCAGTTGAGTGGTTTGCAGGCTTTGTAAGGCCAGAGACCCCTTTTTCACATGACATCTCATCTACAATCACAAGGCAGTGAGCTGTCTACACGGCCTCCCACAGCGGGAGAACTGGGAGAGGGAGCGGGGACGCCCGGCTGCCTCGCACACCACCGTCCGGAGGGGCAGCGCCGCTCCGGTCACCAGCGCACCCGCCTCAGCCAGGGCGGTGCTCGCGTAGCATTGGCCATTGGGTACGTGCCTGTGGAAATACAGTTTAAGTGCTTCTATTGTAAAGTATTTAAATACACGTTACACACTTTAAAGAAAGTAAACATTTACACTGTTACATACAAGATGATGAATAACCATTTCACCTCACTCATTTTTAAAGAGGCCAGAAGTCAGAATCCCTGTGTGTGAAGCTGCTATCTTTCTATGTGCATATGGCACAGCGGCGGCAAGGTCTTTGCTAGATGTACCACCTCTCGTCGCAATAATTCCGTGTGCGAGACTGGGCGGAGCGTAGAAAAATGAGTCAAGAACAGGAAGAGAGATGATTTCAAGACAGAAATTTACAGGATGCGGTATATCTGGCTTGAAGACAAATCGGAATTGATGATGATTTTCCCAAGCCCTGGGGAAGTTCCTCATGAGGAGATGCCGGGCAGTGTTCCCGTCTCCACCAGACAGGCTCAGGAAATGAACTGCAGGCGAACCGCGAGGTGCAGACGGCTCTTGAGGAGCTTCCCGCGCCGGATGGAAGGTCCGTTCCGAGCAGCGCCCAGCAGCAGCTCTTACTCATTACCGCCGTGCTGACTGCTGTTTGTCGTTTTGGATGACTTTGCTCTATGCGCGTTAAGAATGGATTTAATAACATCTTCACGTTATACTTAGAGCATCATAAAAAAGCAAGTTTGAACAAATGATTTAGTGGGAGACAGAATACTCTCACAACTTATTTTAAATACCTAATTTTTAAATGAAATGGGAATGTGTGATTCATTACCATCAACTAAATCGACAATTCTACTTCCTTTGGTAAACACTTGTTCTCATTTTTCCTTCTATATGCAATTCAAAGGTCACTTTATTCATGAAACTTCATTTTATGGGAAGGCTTTAACTCACAACCAGTTAAACTTCAGAAACACTTTTTAAGATGAAGTTATTTAGGTGTGCCGTTATTTCTCCTCGGAGACGCTAGATGGCGCTAGGTGGCAAATGAACCTAGGTGCATGAAGATGGCATGAGCCCACACCCACCTGGAACTGGAAGTAGATAGGTGACTTTGTTTGCACATTTCTTACAAATAAACCCACTAAAGTTTATTGCACAGCTGAAAAAGCCACACATTTACTGTAAACTACTGGCTCCAAACTGGCTGCTAAAACCAACAGGCGAACAGCTATCTAGGAACTTACTTGATGTATTAAAAACTATTAATGTATTATTAGACCCTACAAGGTGCTCAGCTTTTACAAAGAGCTCTTATGGATAACACAGGAACACTAATGATAACACCATGAAGTATGCCAGGTGCCAACCAGCTGGGGTGTGAGCAGGCATGAAGAGAAGAACTGGAAGAACCCTGAGGGTTGAACTGAGCCCAGTCTTCGTCATGGAAGCATTGGTGTTGTCCCACAGCGTCTCTAGAGCACCTGCCAGTCACGTGCCAGGCGCTGCTCTGGCCGGAACTCAGCGGCACCCACTTCCTCTCACAGCTCCCAGCTCTCACAGGTTCACTTCTTCTACCCAAAAAGGCCTTTATTTTCCCTTCTTATCTCCTGAGCACGGTCTTCCAAGCTCTGCTCAACAGAGCCAATCAGCCAAGCTGCTTTCAATGGGACCCACCCCCAGCACCCCATCCAATGCCGGGGCTCGGAGCACCGTGGGCTCCTCCCTGATCACTTCAATGCCACGTGCTGTGATTTAGCGTGGATTTCTCCATTTCCCCTTCTGGCTGCACATTCCTTGACAACAGAAAGGACTTGTTCTTTGCCTTTGTATGCTCTGCAATGTAGCACCGTTTCTGGTACGTTGCAGGTATTTAAAATGGCCTGTTGAATGAGTAACGTTCTCATGACATAACCTTTAAGAATGCAGGTTAAATGAACTCTGAGAAAATGTAAGACTCTTGTCAAAGTCACCAAGTAGTGAACTGCACTCACAAATCTGCCTCCAGAATCAAACTCCTGTGAAAAGCTACTCAAACAGTATGCTCAATCAATGTCCTACTGGTTTTCAGAAAAGCATTACTTTAGCACTATCTTCAATGTCTTCCACTTACTGGTCTATAGGGTTTCTATCACTGTTTGCTTAAATAAAGTAACTTACAGTTTCCTCGAAAACTGTCCATTTTATTTAGACTTTCACTTTTATCAGTCCAAGACCCTCTCAGATTTGTCGTTTTCGCTGTAACCATTGTTTTATTTTTAAATCCTTAGGCGTATATGATGGTTTTCTCCTCCTTGTCAAGAGGTTTAACAGTGGCTTATCTTTAAAGGACCTGGAGTTCCTCGGGGACACAGACTTCCTTTTCCTGCGTCCATAGGTTAAATTGCTCAATCCCAAGAGGCAGGGATTTTAATTGACGACAGTGCTTCTGGTATCCAGGACAGGGTCATGTGATCGAGCCCAGTAAAAACGTGTCCGAGCAATACATCCACTTACTCTTCTTCTCTTATTAATGTTCCAAAAAAGTATAAAAGTGTTTAATACTTTAAGGATGTGGATTTTCCACTGTGAACTAAGTTTGTTCACAACTTTAGCAATATTGTAATTCAGTTTCATCACCATTGTTCTCTAAATATTCCACTCACTGTATTTGGTTTTTTTCTTTGTTCAAAGAGTAACTGGCTTATTGTTTACATTTACATATAAAGGTTAAATTTCCTTGTTTTCAGCCATTACGGGATCTGAATTCCTTAAATAGGAGCTAAATACATCAATGTAGAATATGATTTAAAGAAAGGGAACCCCGAGTTGGTAAATCCTAAAATAAGAAACTGAATTAAAGATAGAACGTTTTTGATCTGTCAGCAACTAAAAGCACTCCTGCATTTTCTGCCCATTTTCTGTGAGTGTTCTGCGTTATAAATTCCAAAGTTCCAATGTTTATTGTGTAAACTTCGGGGGAGCTCGACCTTCACCGCAGACTGACCTCCACAGATCAGGCGCCCTCCCTTCCAACCGAACCCTTTCTGCTCGTGCTCTCGTGTACGTGCGCTCTGGCCGGCATCTTGGGGAGCAGGTTTGCTCCAGCTGAGTGTCCTTTTCCCCACGCCTCTGTGTCTCCACGTCCCTCTAGAAAGCAGAAGGAAGCTGGGGGGGGGGGGGGGGGGGGCGGGGCTTTAGCCTGACTGACTTTTTTCTTTCTTTTAATAGGTGGACCTATTCTACTTGTAATTTTGTTGTGACATATTTTTACGATGAGTTTCATAATCAGACTTGATATTTTATTCTTAGTGTTTTAATGCTATTTAGCTTGTTTGCTATACTAGTAACTTTGTGTTTTCTTTACATTTTCCTCTCATAATATTAATGCCGATATTTAATTATACTACTGAAACTTTTTGATATATTCAAATATTACTTAAAATTATGTTTCTCAATACATCAATTCCAGAAAATTAACTATCTCTACTCATTCTCATTCATGAAAAAAAGAATACTTTTATAAGTATAAGAATTTTACAATTCCTTCTATCTCTATCTCAATCCATGGTATTTATTGATCTACACTTAAAATTTTTATCTCAGTCTATTTAGGTTGCATATTGTAATTTTGTCACCAAAGCATATACATTTTGTTTTGAAAGTAAGTTATTTAAGAAAAGCTTTCTAACTATGATTCAAAATCCATAGGCAATCTTTAAAAACATTGATAAACTTGTATAAATGGTAACTTCCATGTGCAAAAGGAAGGAATGTAAGGAAATATACATGCATCTGCTCATCTGTGCAAAGAAGTGTTTCATTTTATTGAATGGGGGTATTAGCTTACATTGCAGAAGTATATCAACATCTGTTGTAAGTAAAATGGCAGATTATATCATTTGACACTCCTGAAAAAAACAACTTTAAAATTATGTCAAGGTGGGTGTAGTATCATTTGCAAATCTTTTATAACGCCGTGCTGGGCCGAGGCGCAAGGAGGACCCACAAACATCGAGAAGGAAGGGTAGACAGGGATTCTTCAGGTAAGAATCCCTTTTCACTTTTCCAGTGAAAAAGCCAGATAAGCAAATTACCAAACTGGGAAGTAGCAACCAAAGCCTCGACATCGAGACGTTCCCTCGGGAAAGCCGCCTGGTGACCCGAAGGCGAGAGAAAGCCTGGTCCTCTCCAGGGAAGGCTCGCGGGAGACCCTGCCGGGGCCAGGACCTGCCAAGGGCTGCCCCCGCTGAGCCTGAAGGCAAACACACTCACAGCCACAAGGGCACCACACGGAAACCAGAGCCTCTTGCATTTACTGCCCGAGCAAGAATGGAACTCTCCTCTGAGAAACGTAACTGTGCGTCACGTGGTTGGAGACCAGAATATCAATTGTAGGCTGGAAACAACTCAATCAGATAACTTAGTTTAATGGTCTTGAATTGGCCACGCCTTCTGCGGGTGATAGGCAGAAACAAGCACATAACCTGTCTCTAGGAAAGAAACTGCAACATGAGCTTAAAGAATACCCACTGGAGCCCTAACCTGTTTGGCTCAGTGGATAGAGCATGGCCTGTTGACTGGGTCCCAGTTTCGATTCCGACCAAGGCCATGTACCTTGGTTGTGGGCACATCCCCAGTAGGGGTCGTGCAGGAGGTAGCTGATTGATGTTTCTCTCTCATTGATGTTTCTAACTCTCTATCCCTCTCCCTTCCTCTCTGTAAAAAAAATCAATGAAAGTATATTTTTAAAAAATAATACTCGTTGTAAAAGGCCCAAGGAATAATATGATTCATAGTTGAAAAATGGAAAACAAAACACATAAGGAAATAAGTCACCTTCTATGAAAGATGGAAGAAATGAAAGAAAGGAAACTGTAAATTCAGAAAGAATATAAAAAAGGTATAATTCATCTATTTCAAGAAATAAAAGATAAGTCCAGGGGATAAAACACTGTAATGAAGGACTGAGACAAATGGAAAACAACCAAAAAGTGACTGTCTTCTAGTCAATCTACAGAGAGATGACATATACCCACCTGAGCCCTTTATGCAGCCAAAGCATCGTCACAGAACGTGGTGACAGACATATTCAGAGGCAAACACTGGTTTCCATCACAGGTCCTTGTCTAGGGAAATCCCAGGGGCCAGAGGAAGGAGGACTCCAGATGGAGAGCAGAGATGCAAGGAGTGAGAGCGAAGGGCAGCTACGGACACAGCTAAGGAGACACTTAGGGGAACGTCATAGTGTCTCCACCCGCAGAAACGCCTCGCCCCCACGTCGATTACACAAACGAGAAAATACAGTCAACAAAATACAGCAACCACCCCAAGATTCACCTCCCAGATCAGCTCTCTGCCTCCACGAAGCTTATGTTCTAGTGCAGTGGTCGGCAAACTCATTAGTCAACAGAGCCAAATATCAACAGTACGATGCCTGAAATTACTTTTGAGAGCCAAATTTTTCAAACTTAAACTTCTTCTAACGCCACTTCTTCAAAATAGACTCGCCCAGGCCGTGGTATTTTGTGGAAGAGCCACACTCCAGAGGCCAAAGAGCCACATGTGGCTCGCGAGCCGTCGTTTGCCGACCACAGTTCTAGTGAAAAAGCCAGATAAGCAAATTACTAACACAAATCACAGATACTTGGGCAATTACAGCCTCACTGAGTTCTGCGAGGAAGCAGGTGCCATTAGGAGAGTGTAACGGGGGGTGTGACCCAGGAGGGCCAGAAAAGCTGCCGTTTGCTGTGGCCCCTGCTGCCACCCCAGGGGTCCACCGTGGCACACAACGTAGCTGTCCCTCAGGCGTGGGGACGGCAGAGGTGCAAGGCCCGGGACCAAGACAGAACACAGCACATCAGCTGACGTGAGGAGTTCAGGGCAAGGAGCCAGAGGAATGCAGAGAGGGTGTGAGGTCACCCTCGACCAAGCTAAAACGTGGGTGGTGAGTAGCAGTGAGAATGCCGATCTGCGCTGTGTCACTACAAGTGCAAAGCGCTTTCTAATCACACAGCAGAGGAGGCTACTTCCCTGAGCGCAACATAGAAAGGCGTCTACAGACCAGGAAGCGCAAACACGGCAAACGTCACTCAGCTGTGTTTGCACTTTCTGGCCCAGCCGGTGTGGCTCAATGGTTGAGCATCAACCTATGAACCAGGAGGTCAGAGTTCAATTCCCGGTCAGGGCACATGCCCAGGTTGTAGGCTCGATCCCCAGTGTGGGGTGTGCAGAAGGCAGCTGGTCAGTGATTCTCTCTCATCATGGATGTTTCTCTCTCTCTCTCCCTTCCTCTCTGAAATAAGTAAAAATATACTTTAAAAAATAAAATAAAATAAAAAAAGAACATGGGTCTGGAATCTCGATCCCTGCTCTGAGAGCCCAGCCCTTCTTGGGGCTCCCACACACTGGGAACCCCTGGCCTCTGGGACTGCCCTACCCCCCTCTGCCAACTAGGTCTCCCCATTGTCCTTCCCCTGAGCAGAAGAGGCCTCCTAGAGCAACAGCCCCAGTTTTGGGGTTCCCATTACTTCTCTTCAGGTAAACAGCCTGGAATGCTGAGTCCCAGGTCCAGGTTTCAGCAGAGAGTCTGCAAGGTCCCAGTGTGGGTCACAAAGAGCTGTGGCTGAAGGACAGGTGACATGGGGACAACAGGCCAGCGTGGCTAGCCTGCGGGTGGAGATCCCAGGGCAGGAGTGGAGACAGGCGGACTCCCTTTCACCCTGAGCTCATAAGCCCGGCAGTAAATAAGAATAAATGCAATCATACCAGAATTTTCTAAAAGAAATTCTTACTTTTTAATAAAAATCCCAAAATTTAGAAATAACTTTTTAGAATGAACAGAAAACAGTGAGATCCATTTGTTACTTTAGTATCTTAGCCACCTTCAAGTCCCACCAGCACGGGAAATGTAAAGTAGGTGGGGGCGGCAGGGACATCTGGATAATGCCCCTTAATAAGCACTCTCGGTGGCTGTGTGTATGAGCGGCACCAAAAGACATGCTGGGTGAACACAGAAATGACTGAGAAAAGGTCCCTAAAGACCTTCCCGTCCCGTAACAGCGACTGCAAAGCAGAGAACACGGGGCTGAGGAGGTGCGGGGTCCCCTACGAGGTAGGGAATTCAGCCAGTCGGCACTGCCTGCACCTCACTTTCCTGCCTGCCCTGCTGCATACTCACGAGACCACAACCAACCTCGGAGAACTGCGTCTCCACTCCCCTTCCCATTTACATCACACGAACAGCCCAGGACCCTGAGTATCACACGCAAAAACACATGCCAAATCTCAAACCACAGCGCCACACGCACAGCAGGAGCTTGCCAAATCAATGTGTAACTGAGGTGCACATATTTAAGCTATGAGTGTAAGTATCGTCGGCTCAGAACATCCTCCTAAAACGTGTGTGTGTTTAATGCCGCAACAACACTGAGAGGCCGGGAACTGAACACCGTGAGATTCTCTGCAGGACGCCAGCTAAACCAGCGACACGGCCAGTGTGCCCCCTGGAGGAGGGCCGAGCAGCCACGCCAGGGCCCCCTGGAGGAGGGCCGAACCAGGGCCATGCAGCTCAGGGAGTCACTTCCTAGAAACTCTCTCCCAAAACGCTGAGTTGTCTTCAACAATCTAAAAGTCACATTTCATTTTACTTCTTAAAAAAGGTTCTTTATTGACTTTTAGAGCGAGAGGGAGAGGGAGAAATGTCAATGTGAGAGGGAGCATTGATTGGCTGCCTCCTGGACTCCCCCACTGGGGACCGAGCACACCACCAAGCAGGTGCCCTGCCCTGAAATCGACCAGCAGCCTTGCAGTGCAGGGGGCTCTGCCCCTCCACTGAGCCACACCGGCCGGGGCAGAAACCACCTCACACTTTAGCGATGCTGAACTTCTGTTCTCCCTTTGTTCTGCTGCAGACGGTGTGTAGAAAGGGCTGTCCACAGGGTGAATAACTTCTTCACAAAACAGTAATCTAGAAATGTCGTTGGTGAGGTAGAACACCACACACCAAAACCAGAGCCATCGATAAATTGTAAGACTTTACCCCTCACTGTCGCCATGTTGGTAAAATTCTCGGCTGGTAACACCACATGTAGAAACAAACAGTAAGGTGAACTTAAAGCACTTCATTCCAATACGTCTATTACGATGTTAACGTAACAGTTTACTTTCTAAAAAGCTTATGACATTTTCTTAACTAGGGCGCCAAAATCTAAATGTAGATACTTACATTATTGCACTCGCCAAGGAAATACAGTGCAAATCCATCCGCTTTTGTGGCTGCCAAGGCAATGAGAGAGGAAGAGACTGATGGGACAGGAGACACAGCACGGGAGCCTCGCGGCGAGGCCTCAGCACCCAGACGGTCAGCGGGCTCCTGACGGTCACCCGTCGTGCGGCAAGCGGCACACAGTGGCCTGGGCTTTACTCATTCACGTAAGTGGAGCGCTCCGTTTACTTTCATCAGCCATTGCCAAGTGTAAGATGTGACATCCTCAACCCACAGAGCAGGCAGTGTGCTATATAATAACGTACTTGGCAAACTTGAAAATCAGAATTATTGAAAAATATTTTTAAAATCTGAGAGTTGTATTTAATTTTCAAAGTATTAAAAAATACTAGAAGTGGTTTTCATAATATTGAATAACCAATATAAGCATCGGCCAAAAAGAATTCTGCTCGCATCTGCGTATCGTCCCTGAAGAGAACATGACCGGACTTTTCTAACACTCTTCAGGGTCGGCTGGCGGCAGCCCCCACAGCAGGGAGAGCACGGCTCAGAGCAATGCCCCGAATTTACCTCCTTCCCGCCATGCGTGTGGCCTGTCTCTGCCGCAGCGTTCCCAGCGGTCAGGTGGTCATAATAGTACATAAAGTTGTCACCCTCCCAATAAATTTAAAGTGCTGCTTCTGCCTTAAAATTAGTGATTTCTTGTATAAATGTGACTTAGTTCAATAAAACTACACAAAGAAAGCCAGGTTTGAATGAGAAGGCATCGTACATTCCATTTAAATTCAGGCAGATGCTGTTTTTGGGATTCTGATGGTCTCAGAATAAAACATTTTCACTTCAAACGTGAGCCCAAGAACAGAAGGAAGCGCATGGCACCCTCTGCCCCTCCGTGAGCACACGGTGGCGCCCTTCTCGGCCAGGCAGCGGGAGCCAGCCGTCCGCCGTGCGAGCCACGCGGTCTCACCTGTTCTGATGATGCTGCTCAGCTCGTACAGCAGCAGCTGGTTGTCCCCGCCTGTGTCCAGCCGCTGCTCGATGTAGCTGTTCAGTTCATACACGACTCCCTGCATGTTCGTATCTTGGTACTTTAATAAAAACATAAACGGCACAATTAAATATAATAAAAATTCCTTTGTTCATAAAACATACTCACTCTGTATGACTTTATATACTTTTACACAGCATGGTTTAATATATTCTACAATAAAATAGGGGACAAAGTAAAACTGCTATGAGCTACTTAGAATTAGCATAGAGCCCATGCATGTCTATTTATATCAAATATCCAATGTCACAAATCGCAGCTGTGTTTCTCAGGTTTTACATATAATGTTGCCGGCAACTTCCTCAGTGAAAACGGTCCAAGTCTGCCAAGTGAGTGAAGCATCGTAAGAAAAGCCACCCTCATGCACCCCCGGGGGAAGCCCAGAGCATCGCCGTCCGGCCTCTGCATCACTGTGGCTGCCACCCAGTCCCGCCCCCCCTCTACCACCTTCACGGCCACTGCGTTCAGGGCCGTCCCACGGACCCTGGGCCCCATCCAGGGACCAGGGACACACACAGCAGGTAGGTGGGGCCTGGGAGAAGGTGGCAGCCGAATCTGCGCTGCCCCCACCACAAGCCATGCCGGTCTTCTGTAAAACCAGAGAGCAGGCTCCGAACAGCAGCTTCCCTGCGATCCAGCTCGCCCCCTAGGCCCCTTCTCCTAACACCAGCCAAGGTGAGCTTGGAAAACAAGACGAAATTCTGTCACTACCTGCTCCCCGTGCACTCAGCTCTCTGACCCCTTATCCTCAGCCCCTGATCCTTCAGCACCGAGGGCTCTGAGGAAGCACACCAAAGGACGCCTTTCCCATCGGGGGTGGGAGAGTGAGGGTCCCCACACTTACCCTGCTGACTTCCTTAGGCACCGACTCATCTGGGGGAGGGAGAAGGAAGGGAAACACAATTAGAACTCGGCGCAGGGTCTGGAACATGCAACACGTCCTTCAATAAGCAGAAGGCTTCACTGCAATGCTTCCTCGTATGAAATCTAAGAACCTGGGTTTTAAAACCTTTAAGTAAGTGTCAAACATACAACTTTAGAGCTAGATGTGCATATGAATTTTGGAGGGACCTGAAATGACCCGACTTGCTTGTCGTTTCACGATCACCTATAAATGGCTGTACCTGCAAACATGGCTACACTGTGGCTTGTTCAAATGTGCGCACAGAAAAGGCTGTGTAACTAGGACAGGCACCCATGTGGCAGGAGGGATCTCCTGCGGGGCTGGCTACATGGCCAGAACATACTGTGTGACCAATAGGACACAAGAAGCAAGCTGGCCCAGACCCCATTGAAGCCACGGGTTCTGAGTGGCCAGCCCAGGTCCCCGGCCCTCACACAGAGGAAGCATGCGTGTGGCCTCTCCAGGCCCGCACGGAGGCAGCCTCTTGTCTCCACCGCGGCTCTCCAGGGTGTGGAGCCATCAGGAAAGGGCCAGGATGCCCACTTCCACTCACCACAGAGCACAGAAGTTCTAGGCAGAGGCATTAGGCAAGAAAAGTAAATAAAAGACATCAAATTGAAAGAAGTAATAAATCGATCTGTTTGTAGGTGATATGATCTCATAGGTAAAAACCTGAATATTTCACACACAAAAAACACACACTTAGAATTCAACAAAGTAGCAAGATAAAAAAGCAAGCACACAAAAATCAGTTGCATTTCTGTACACTAACAATAAACAATTCAAAAAGGAAACGAAGAAAAAATTCCATTTACAGTAGCTCCAAAAATAATACAATACTTAGGAATTAACCAAAGAGATGAAAGACTTGTACAATAAAACCTACAAAATATTGGTGGAAGAGGTAAAGGGAACATAATGAAAGCACAGCCCACAGTCATGGGCTGGAAGGAAATACTGTAATGGGTCACAAGCATCACTATCATTTATCGAGAAATCCTCAGGGGAACCTCTAGCAATTGAAAATAATATTTAAAATAATGATAGCCCTGACTGGTTTGGCTCAGTGGATAGAGCGTCGGCCTGCAGACTGCAGGGCCCCAGGTTTGATTCCGGTCAAGGGCACGTCGTACCTTGGTTGCGGGCACATCCCCAGTAGGGGGTGTTTTCGGGAGGCAGCTGATCAATGTTTCTAACTCTCTATCCCTCTCCCTTCCTCTCTGTAAAAAATCAATAATATTTAAAAAAATAATAAAATAATCATGATAATACAGTATTTCTCTTTAAATTACATACATAATTAGTCCCTTTACCATGTTCAACAGCAACAAGGCCATAGCAGAATAAATTTACAGCTACCTTTAGGTAATGTATCCTTAGGTAACAAAGAATGGCTCATTTTCTGTGGTAAGCAATAAATAAATTAGTCTAAAGACCACAGTTTCCAATTAATATAAAGCCTATATTTTTAACATACTATGCTAAGAAATACAACCTTATCTTGCTATCAACCCTGTGTCAAAATTAATCTAATAGACATGAATGCTTTTAAATTATTTATTCACTCATTCAATCTTTTATTCATTAAGTGAGATTAATGTGGCCCATTATGTCAAACGCTGCAAAAGATATTAGAGACTCAGCCAATGCATGGAGAGCTCTGTTACTAAAAGGGATTAAATGATTCCTTCCCAAAATGTAAAAACTAGTACACAAAGTATCTATGAAACGGAAGCGAAGGAGGGCAGTATGAGACAGGGGCACTTTTCACACGCATTAACGAAGTCTCAGACAGACTCAGAAGACCCACAGACCTCCATCTATCAGAGTGAAACTCAAATCGCACCAAAGAGACAAAAACATGAGGTAAGTGGTCAACACGTAAAAACACTCCAGTAAAAGCAATTAACGCCAGCATTTCTCATTCTAGGGTGTTACTTAAGACAGCACGAATGTCACTCAGAATTCTCTGGAGCTGGAAGTCACTGAATGTGCTTCAGCAGAGAAGTGGGTGAGTATCGCTCAGCAGCACCAGGGAACACACAAGTGATACGCGCAGCCCCATTCTGCTAAGGATTCAGAGGTGGATGCATCCCACATTTCAGCGTAGAGTTGTCTGGTCCCAAATAGTTTTACCGAACGTTATAATATTGCTAGAAAACACTGTCTTCTAAAAATCACGGTATGGGAGCAGAGCAAATTATTGAGAGTAAATAGAGAGCATAAATAAAGTGACAAAAATACATCACTGGAATCAAAAATATTTTCTTACTGAAGTGGTAAGGCTGGGAGAGGTATTTTTAACAAGCCCATCTCAGGTAATTCTCATCCATGTTGAATTAGGGAAGTAAATATGGTTGTTCATCTATGTTTTAGACGAACTCTCTCAAAGAAAAGCATCAGATACATTCTCAAATGAGGAGTTTTGGCTATGACCGATCCAAGGACCCTGGACTTTTAAAACCCTGAGCCTGAGATCGATTTCAAAAACATTTCTGATTTCCTGAAGGCAGACCCTCCGTTCACCAGTCGCCTCCTGGCCGAGGGTGCGAAGTGGGGGGGCAGCCCTTGCCGGGCCTGTCTGCTCACTGCCCGGCTGCACGCGTCACTCGGGATCCTCTCCCCCCCGTACGCAGATCGGCACGGGGGCTTCGCTTTCTGAGTCTCGTTCCCTAACATGCCTTTTCCCAACACAAAGTCAGTGTTCCACCACGTGCCACAGCCAAGGGGAGCAGTTATTTACGCCACTCGGAAAGACGTCACGGAGGTTCTATGAAAAGTTTCCAGCAAAACTTTACTCCTTGATATTTCACAAACACGGGAGGGAGGGAGACCGTTTTTGCTTTGATTTTAGAACTACTGTGTTAAGACATCTGCAAGTACTTGACCAGCATGGCTCAGTGGTTGAGCGTCGACCTATGAACCAGGAGGTCACGGTTTGATTCCCGGTCAGGGCACACGCTCGGGCTGCAGGCTCAATCCCCAGTGTGGGGCGTGCAAGAAGCAGCCAATCAGTGATTCTCTCTCATCATTGAGGTTTCTATCTCTCTTCCCTTCTCCCTTCCTCTCTGAAATCAATAAAAATAAAAATTTTTAAAAATGTCTACTTGCTAGATATTTTCAAATACACAGTCAACAAATCTGAAGTAATCTTTTTTATTGTTTATCATCTATCTTCCCTATAAGAAAATGACCTTGAGGGGATCGAGTTTATATATTGCTTATTCTACAATTACATACCCAGGTGCTCAATAAATATGTTTGTTGACACACGGAATGGCAAGCCAGAGCAATGAGGAGAACCTGGTCACATTCCTGCTATAGTCACCACTCAGATAAATGTTTCTAGAAATTATTATCCAACCTTTGGTTAAATAATCCAGGCCAATGTTAAATCTCCAGGAAGCTTTTAATAGATGGTGAACTCATTTGCTTTTAGTTCAGATCAAGGCATTTGACACATCTTCTGGTTTTGTATTACACAGAAAAATGATATGGAAGTTCTGTTTAAGTGAAAGTGTAGTTTCGGTATCTGAGAGAGGTTTTTCAGAGAAAGGAGAGAGCACACCAAATGAAGTTCCAAGTAAACCACTTCCACGACCTGTGTTTTCCTCACTTGTGATGTGTGCTAATAGGCACTGCCCCATTTTTGTGTCCTACTCGCTAAAACCACCTAACATTGCAAACTGGCTCACGCCCTGTTCACTGAATCGCCTACGATGCACACACAAGCATAGAAAACATCTGTCACATACAAAGCAGAACAAATGCTATTTAATCTGCAATTTAGGAGCATAATTGAAATCTCACTCCTTCCAAGCATGAAATATTTGAATGAACATTAAATCTTATTTCTAGAATGATGGACAAATACATAGTAGATACATTCTTTGAGTAAAAAAAAAAAAAAAAGAAAGCAACTTCATGTATTTTATGAAAAATATTTAAGGCAGCTGAAAACGCCAGTATTTCTATTATTAATTATTTGACATTTATAAATACACCAATAGCTACATGGTCTGCTGCTGAATAGACATAAAAAGTATTGGCCATAAAACAGTATTGCAGCTCATAATTTTTATTTTTTATTGCAGAATATTTTCTCTCTCTCTCTCTCTCTCTCTCTCTTTTTTTACAATATACAAAATAAATCAGTCTCTATGCGGTCTCCACTTCCGGTCCTCAGGTATCAGGGTTCTCTCCTGCGAGTTTTCCATTGATTATTTAGGAAGTTTTTCTGTATTTTAGTTGTAATATTAGTTTGTTCCTGGGAGCATGTCCATGCAGCATCCGCTTACTCTGCCACCATTTTTAATCTCCGCTGCTCATAATTTTTAGATCATTTGAGTTCAATCAATCACCCTCTTGAGTACCAAATGCAGAAACTTTCAAAACCAGAGTAAGGAGAGTCAGCTCTGAGCAACATGCTGGTAGCACCCTCCTAACAACACAACATTTCAACAATGATCCCTTTAACTTTAAATATAGCACTTTTGCTACACTAAACACATTTCCAGAAGAACAGTATTTATTTTGGTGTTTTTAATATAAAAGGTCCTCGTTTATTTAAAATCATATTGAAAATTAATTTCCACTCTGAAACAATATTCTTAGAAATGAATATTTGGCCAAATGCAATTCATAAAAAACCAAAATTATATGACATTATTCAGATCCTACATATTAATATGTGCATTCAATCTGGCAGGAAATGAACTGCACATCCCTCCTAAGCCCACATTTGTTTTTTCATCAGAGCTGCTTCTTCCGTGGACAGATCTGAATGAAAATCTAATGCCAAGTCATCAGTTTTCCTACTGGGCACAGGTAAAAGCTGCGTGAAAACTTCTTTTGGCAAAATATATTAACAAATATAGCTTTGCAATACAAATAATATTTTAGAATCATTAATAATCATCATTAAACAAAACCAAGTCTAACACTGCATTTTTCAGTGTGTTCACATCTAAATAAATTTTCAGGAATTACCTGTCAAGGTCTTTCTTCTTAGTCAAGGGTCTTTCTTTTCTAGTTCTCTCTTTAGAGTAAAACGATCACAAAGCTAACATGGCACTGTCTGCCGCGTGTTTCCTTTCCAGCGCGTGTCAAATGCCTGTCCTGTGTCACTATCAAGTGGAAAATAAGCCACATTCAGTCTGAATGAGATCTCACCTTCTGCTTTGTTATTCTTCCTCCTCAGCCATTTCTCTACCGTCTCTGTACTAACACTTTCAGATACAAATTCATCTAATATCTGAGGGTGAAGAGAAAGATATGCCTTCACTTTTTCATCTGTCAAACCTGTAAAGGAATTGAAAAGAATAAAATTAACCCATATGACATCTTCATATACATAAAAGATGTAAGAATACTGACTGATTTAAAATATAATAAGTACAAGAAGAATACAAAGATGTGAATGCATACAATGGAATAATATCCAGCATAAAAAGGGAAGATGTTCTGATACATGTACCCCACGAAGGAGCCTTAAAAGCAAGTCAAATAAGCCAGTCCGAAGGACAAACATTCACCCTACGTGTCCATTCACACGACGTGCCTAGGTAGGCAGACGCACAGAGACGGGGCATTGAAGGGGGTTGGCGCTTGGGAAGCGGAGGATGGGAAGTATAGCTTAGCAGGTACAGTTTCTACTTTGAGTGAAGGCATGTTCTAGAAGTAGACAGAGTGATGACTGCACACATTGAGTCTAACGAATGCCCCTGAACACTGGAAATGGCAAAAATGGCAATTTGCTGTTATATATGTTACCACCATAAAAAACAGAAAAAGTAAAATTAGAGCCTCAGTGATTTAAAACTACAGACATTACATCACGAAACAGCTGTGTTCCGACGGCCCATGGCAACGTTACACTTGAACTGAGGCCGTGTCCCAGCTGCGCAGTCACGCCCTGCAGAGTACTCCCCTGTGGTGTCAGCAGCTGCCCTGGGTTTAATACTCAAGGCAAACGAAGCTCTGTAACAGTGCCAACAGGAGAACGGACCACTGGCACCTTCAGGTCCCGGACACGTCCCAGGAGTACGTTCTTATCCGTTATTGCTTACAACACAAACTGGACCCTTGCTTGGGGAAATGAATCTGTAGGTGCAGTCATCGTGAAATGTGTTCACAGAGATTCTACGTCCGTCGTCTGTTTCACCGAAATAATTTCCTCGTCTAATGATAGCTGCCCCTTACTACACCCAGGATTTTCAAAGCACTTTCACATGTTTCCATACTGAATCCATAAAATCATGTTTTGCATTTGGTGCTTCCTGTTGCTGTGTCATTTTGCGAACTTCAAATCCCAAACAGGTTACCCTCAATTATTACTCAGTAACGGTAGTTGTTTCTACTACTGTAGCCTCACTGTCAATTAGTCAATAGAATTGCCATCCTAAGGGATGGTTAGGTGAAAAAGACAATAGACAGATTCTACTTTGTAAAGAAAAAACTAGCCCTAACCAGTTTGGCTCAGTGGACAGAGCGCTGGCCTGTGAACTGAAGGGTCCTGGGTTCGATACTGGTCAAGGGCACATGACCAGGCTGTGGGCTCGATCCCCAGTGTGGGCCGTGCAGGAGGCAGCCGGTCAATGATTCTCCCTCATCATTGATGTTTCTATCTCTCCCTCTCCCTTCCTCTCTGAAATCAATTAAAATATATTTTAAAAAAGAAAAAAGTAAATCTGTCTGACCCCAGGGAACAGGCTGGGTGCTTCCCCACCAGACAGGCCAGGACTCATGGGTGTGATTCTCAGGGGACGGAAGTCACGACTCTGACGACTCTACAACAGGACAGTGTCACTGAGAAGGTAGATGATTTCTTTCAGTGGATTAGTACTTAGGCAACTTAAACAACAGATTTATAGAGAGGGCTAGAGATAAAGGTAGAGATATAGAAATATAGATTTATACAGAGATGGATATTGGTAATAGATTTTTTTCAATGAGAACCTATGTTCACCCTGCAAAAGAGCCCCAGTGATGTAAAGTTCTATTTAAGAAATTCTACAAGGGGTTACACGTAAGACTCACTAGAGAGAGAGAGCTCCCCTGACGGAGCAAGTTGCCGTCCCAGACACAAAAGAAACAGGGTGCTAAGGGAGATGACCTCTGACCTGACCTTCAAGAAGACAATGCACAGTGCGTGCTCTTGAGCTTCTCCCCCACAACACAGCAGGGAGCTGATGCGTGATTCCTGCTTCTCGCTCCCTCCCCTCACTCTTGTGGCTCAGCTTTCCAAGTTCTTACCTAACTGCCTGTGTGTGTGCCCCTCTGCTTTCTCTTCAATAAGCGATGCTGACGGCAGTGAGATCTAACCAGGAGTCTGAATGTGTGTTTGATCTCTAGTCCTTGTTCTTCCACCACCACAAGCTCCCTCTTGACGCAAAACTCAATGATCCTTGTCCTTCCTATTTCTTCTCAAAGTGATTTTAACTCCCACTTCCCCCTTTCTGCTCCTCTCCCTTTTCTCAAAACCCAGGTGGGAAATAAAAAGCCGTAACTGACTCATCCCTCCTGTCATCTCATTTCATGTTAGGGCATTATGATTCAAGTCTTATTTGCCAAGTTACAAAATTACATATCTGACAAGATAAACCAAGAATGCTTAAAACTCGGCAAGAAAAACGAACCAATTAAAAGTGAATCCAATATCTAAACAGATACTTCACCAAAGATGATGCATGGGTGGCAAACACACCTATGAAAAGATGCTCACCTGTCATCCATGAACTGGCGGCAAAGTAAGAAGTGAGATTCCGTAACATCCCTATTGGAACGGCTACAACCACAGTCACCGAGCACCAGCTGGTGGCGAGGCTGCAGCGTAACAAGGACGCTCACGCTGCGGTAAGAAGGCAGAGCAGTGGCCGCCTGGAAGCCTTCTCCTAAAGCTCAGTATGGTCTCCCCACGCGGTCCAGGGGGCTCACCACTAGGGAGTCACCTCACTGGCACGAAGGCTTATGTCCGAACAAAAGCCTGCATGTGACTGTTGATAGCAACTCTACTCATGATCCTTCACCCAAACAGCAAGTACCCAGGTGCTGTGGCATGTCCATGGCATCAGATATGATTTAGCAATAAAGAGAGAGCAGCTAACCAGCCTTGGAAAGAGATGAGTCCTCTAAAATGCACACACTGAGGGCAGTCTGAAAAGGCTGCGTACTATCAAACCCCAATCATACAACATCCTGGGGAAAGCAAAACGAGGGGGGGGGCGGGATCACTGGTTGCCAGGTATTCAACGGGGAGGGAGGAATGGGTGGAGCACGGGGCGGGGGGGGGGGTTGGTCACAGGGTACAGCCTTCTAGCCATAAGTTAAGTTCTGAAGACCTAATTCACATACAGCAGGGTGACTGGAATCAACGCTGCTGCATTATACAGTATACTTGAAAGTTAACAGAGCAGATCTTACAAGTTATCACCCCGCAAAAGAGGTAGTTATGTGAGGGGATGGGGTGTTAACTAACCTTATTGGGGTCCTCCTTTCTCAATACACATGTGTATGAATCATCAAGTTGTACACCTTAAGCTTACCTGTGAGTCGATCATTTCAATAAAACTGAAAAAGTGTTGTCTTCTAATTATCCTCCATTCCTAGTGAAACCAGGTGTGTCTATGACCAAAAAAGCAGTCCCTTACTGAGCCCCGCTGAATACCCTGCCAGGGTTCTGACCTACATCACTGACTCCCACTCCACACGCCTCCAACATGCCTCACCTGCATGGATCAGAAGGCGACCCCACAGCCCTTCGGCACCAGCGCGAGATGGGCTTCCCCCTGGCTAGGCCAGCCACGCCCGCTTCTGGAGCTGAGAAAGCCAGATAAACACTGACGCCCCTCAAAGTGACAGGAGAATGACGACAGCAACGGTTTTGAGTAGAGCTGCAGGAGTAAGCTTAAGTACCCCAAAACCCATCCTCCCGGGACTCCAACGGGATGATGCCCTGCAGCATAAAGAACTCCATACTCGCCCTAACCGGTTTGGCTCAGTGGACAGAGCACTGGCTTGCGGACTGAAGGGTCCCAGGTTTGATTCCGGTCAAGGGCATGTACCTTGGTTGTGGGCACATCCCCAGTAGGGGTTGTGCAGGAGGCAGCTGATCGATGTTTCTCTCTCATCGATGTTTCTAACTCTCTATCCCTCTCCCTTCCTCTCTGTAAAAATATCAATAAAATATATTTTTAAAAGACTTCATACTCTCAGCACTCTGCCTGGCACCCCAGGTCCCTGGGGGAGACAGCTACCCTGGTCCCCGGGTTGGAGGTGACCAGATGCACGCTCAACTACAGGCTGTGTTCTCTGAGGATGTCACTGCACCCTCTTGGCCTTCTGCTCTCATCACCCCGAAAAGGCCGGGCCAATGCTTGCAGGGTTACGGCACATGCGAAGACCACGGAGCCCAAGGGCCCACCCAACACGGCCCCCGCAGTCGGAGGGTGAGGAGATCAGCAGGCCTGTAAGGGACCGAAGAGCTGCCCAGAGGCAGCAGTCCGTGGCCCGGGCGATGGGAAAGAGGAGGAAAGGAGCAAGCAGGGGCAGCAGGTGTCCAAAGAAGCCAGAGGCTTTGGCCGTGAAGACAGCGGGATGGACAAGGCTCTCCTTGGATGATGGTGCCCTGCCCAGAGTAACGGATGTGGATTAAAGGCACAAGGACTGAGTAATCACTGACTTTGAAAAATGCAGATAGAATCAATATTATTAGCACAAACCAGCTGGTAACCATAACCAAAGACTAACGTCAAACTCTGCCACCTGAAGCCGAACGTAATGTCTCAAATGTTGGACAACAGCACGACAGGCAGACAAGCCTTGACCCTGCGTACGTCCCGCACCTCAGCCCGGCGAATACACTGAACCTGTGGCAAAGCGCAGCTGCCGAAGAGCAAGCACAACCTACCAGGTAAAGGAGCAGTAACAAAGAGAACTTCAATCTACCACGCCATGCTGAGATTTTCAGGAAGTGTTTAATAAAATGTTAAAAAAAAAAACAAAACTAATGATAAATAGCGCCATAGAAATAAACCTTTCATAGCATACAATACTTTAAGAAAGGTTTAAAATAGAAAGAATATAAGTTTCATGTGGTACAATTTAATCTAGTGAAATAAAAAGAAGATAAAAATGGAGAAAAGAGAGGCAAAAAAGAAGGGGAATAATAATATATAGGCAGATTTTGAATTCATAACCTCAGTGGTTTAAAACTTGGATTTAGATAAGACAAGCAGAATAACAACTATAATTTTTAATGGTGATTTAATACCCTGGTGAAATACTTTTTAAAGTATTTCCATCAGTATTTTCATTCATCTAAGTGTAAAGGAATTATACCCTAAAGGTGAATGTATACAATCCCACATGTTGGCCATTTCTAGGAACCATTTCTTTTTATTCCTTGTTCAATGAGATTTTAAAAAACCATAATATTCATAAAGAAATTTGAAACAAAGAAAATAAAAAATAGTTTACTCAAAAAAATGTAAAAGTCATACATTTTCTTTCTTTGCTACAAAGCATACCTTCTTAAGATTTTATTACAAGTTGACCGAGAAAGAGCATTTCCTGACTTCCTCTATAGAAGTGTATCACTATTTATACTTCTCCAGTCAATGCAGTAATTCATTTAAAAATATTATTGAGTTCTTACAGTGTCGGGCATTATATCATGTCTTAAATCAGGGAACTCAAGAAATAGTAGGAAGATGAGTAGTCAGACACCTAACTAAGCTGAAAGGTTAACAAGGTGCATAAATGAACATAAAGTGTGTCGGACACGATCAACTCTAAACACTGAGATTCCTTGATTCACTCAATAAATGTTTGTTGAGTGCTCTATGAACCAGACTTATCTCTGTGGCTGATATATAGGAAACCACATCCTTAACCTTGTGGAATTTTGGGGAATTATCTTTAATGCCGGGTAAGGCTCGCCAACAGAAACTAGTCACAAGTTAATGAGGCAGCAGGCAGTGTCGAAGGTGACCCAGCGTTGCCACCTCAGGTGACTGGCGGGAATATGGAAGGCAGAGAGCAGGGAAGGCTCCTGGAAAAGAAGCTGGCTTGAGTCTCGGACCTGCTGAACTGCAGGTGACTGTTGGGCCACCTAGATGGTGACGTCAAGGAGCCGGCAGGAAATACTAATTAATCTGCGGCTCAGAAGTCACCCATATTGATTATCGATTTACAAACACATCAGGTTGCCCAGGAATACTGCAGTGCATCCCATATGGCAAAATAAAATGTTAATTCCCATCTTCACCCTACATGATTTTTTTAAATTATGGAAGAAAATTATAGTAAACACAGTCTCATTAGAAAGATTAAGTCATTCTAGGAAAATAAAAATCATGCATGTATATTTTTCAATTGGATTATATAATAAATCCTTTGATCATTCACCTCTTTATTCAAATCATCAAGACTCAGAATTACAGACAAAAAGAAATCCAATGAAAGTCGATGAGTTGGTCTCTGATCATAAATTAAAAGAACGCATTTTGAGAGAAAAGAGGCACTGAAGATACATCTCACACCGCCGCACAGTGGTCCCTGGCGTCTCTTAGCACAGAGAGGGGAAGGCTCCCTCCCCACGGAGGGAGAGACCGCGGCAACTGCTCCTTCATGTTGTCAAAAGAAAACAGGAAGAAAAACTCTAAGAAATACTAGCTAAAGCTCTTAGCTTTTGTCTTCCATACATACGTCAAAGGAGTTCATCCAAGACTACATTCTGACAAGATTGTTTCTTTATCCTGTCTCCACATCTTAACTTTCTAGAAAGTTCCTGGGCAAGTCTTGGCCCCATTAGCAAACCCAGACCCAGGCTGTCCCTGCTCCCAAGGCCACACCTTCCCGCACTCCCTGCTGGTGAGGACAGAGCCGGCAGCCCAGGAGCCCAGACCATGACGTCCGCGAAGGAGTGGCAAGTCCGAGCACAGACGATGGGCACCGTGGGTAAGGTCGCCCCTCTGCCTCCCTCTACTTCTGCATAACGAGGTCGGAATTCTCCTCCAACGTCATGTTCACAGCTGATAAACGAAACTAGGCCAATAATTAACCAACAGGAACACATACCAGGTTAATCATATTAACTTCAATTCTATATTTAAACCCCAAAATATAAAGTTTTATGAAGCATTAAAATTGGTTTTTCTGGATCATGTAGGAAGTCCTTTCCATTAATTTTTAGTGCCATTGTGTGTTTCAAAATTCCAACATCAGAATTGGAAACGATTTAAGTGTTATAATGAAATTTAATTACATCGGAAAGACTGGCAATAAGAACACCTATTTCCTAACGTAACCGCATTAGAGAGGAAATAAACGACGCTGACAGGGCCCTCTGAGGCTGGTCAGGAAAGGCAGCGCGTCTCTCTCTCGAAGCCCAGCCTGGCTCAGCATGACTGTCGCTACCTTACTAGACGCTCTGTCCTCGTTCCTTATTTTACCACTAAAAATTGTAACATTTAAAATAGTTCAAGAGAGAGAAACCAAATGTCCGTTCACAGGGTGGAGTTTCTTTAGAACATACTTCCTTATTAAGGCCACAAGCCTGGGAAAGTAATGAATTTGACCTTCTTAAGTCAACATGAAAGGTCTCAATTTTTCACCTATCTATAAAAATCTATAATAAAAGCGTAATATGTTAATTAGACCAGATGTCCTTCTGGACAACCTGCCGGACGAAGCCGGGACTGCGAGGGAAGCCTGGGTCCCGGGTGCCAGAGGGAAGCCGGTGCCAGCAGCCAGGGGAAGAAGGCCAACTCTTGCACGAATTTTGTGCATCGGGCCTCTAGTTTTATATGAAAACACTAGCATTAGCTGTTCTTCCAGATAACTTCCAGATAAACATTTAAGCTATTTAATTGAACGTCGCATGTACAACAAATGAAGCTCTCTTGATTCACACCGAGTAAGGGCCGTCACTACCCGGAAAGCGCGGCGGCTCACCCAGGACATCAGTCCACGCAGGATGGGAGAGCACTGGGCAGGGCTGCTGTCCCTGCCGTGGCGGCGCACCTGGCCCAGGGGAAGCCATGTGCCAGGAACACAGGGCTAGTCTCTGGCAGAGCAGACTTGGGTCGGATCCCAGACCCTCCTCAGTGCTTTCCGAGCAAGCAGCTGCTCTCTACCCGTGCCCTGTGGCTGCCACGACCATCTCCACAACCGGGGCTTCACCGGCAGAAACTCCGGGGCCTCGGGGAGAACCTCTGTCTCGGTGGGTAGGCACCTCTGGCCCCCGGGTCCCACTGCCTCCTCCCCTCGGGGTGTGCCATCTCTCCCTCTGCCTCTCCTACAAAGACACTTGTCATCAGACTTAGTGCCCAACCAAGTCATCCAGAATGAACTTATTTCAAGATCCTTAACTTCATCACATCTGCAAAGACTTTCTCCAAATAAGGTCATAGCCACAGACTCTGTAGTTAGGTCGAGGGCAGAGAGCTGGGGGGTGGGGGGGCATGGGGGGGGGAGCATGGCTCTGTCCTCCAGTTCGCAGGCCTGGTTGGTATCCCCGGAAATAGTGAAAACTATAATTGATTAGAGAAAAGGTGAGGATTTGGAGTCAAGTCGGGCAGACCTGGACCCAAAAAGGGTCTCTACCAGGTGGTAACTGTGATTTTGGATCAAGTACTTAAGTCCCTGGGCCTCGGTTTTATTTTGATAAAAGTACATACACCGGTCGCATGGACTTTTATGATCAATTCGATAATAAAAGGCAGGCTCCTGGGCCTCGTCCTTCCTCAGACGATGCCTCAACTCGATGAAACCCGGCCTCTCTCCCCCCCGAGTGAGCGAGCACACCCCTGCGGGCCCAGTGAGTAACCCTGTGTCACGCAGGCTGTCACGGCGTGGCTGCAAGAGGCTCTCATGCGGCACACACAACTCCAGGCGCGGCCGACCCCAAGCACCCAGCCTGCGCCCCGTGCAAGACGGGCTCGCCCTGCGTCGCCTGCCTGACAAACGCTTCGTGAGGAGCACATCGCGGCCAGCGAGCAAAGCTGTGGTCTCTCCCGCAGAAAGCCCGTCTCCTGCCATCACTGCGCCACAAGCAGACAGAGCCCGTCGGGCTCGCCTCGCCGGGACCCCACGCTCACAGAGATGCGCGCTCAGCGGGCCGCACGCCCTCGCTCGCTCGTGGGTGATGTTCACACGCTGATGTTGACAAGTCTTTGGAGTGGCTATGGGTCTTAAGGTATTTTTGGCTCACACGTCCTTAAAATACTCACTAACGCAGAGAAGTGCGTCCAGAGGACGGTCGGCCTTCCAGGCAATTCGGCTCAAGAAATTAATGGAAAGTCACCGCCTTGGGACTGCATTTCACATGCGGAAAAGCGCTGAGAAGGAACGGCAGAAGGTGTGAAGGATGTGACTGCATTATCCCGGGGGACTGCGTCCCGGCAGCAGCCCTGGCAAACTAATAGCCCTCCTTGCTGACCATCTTACACTTCTTTCTAAAATACGTTCAAAGATAGATCTGATCTTCTTAACAACTGCATTGTGTGAAGAAATAATAAACATGCAAAAACAGACTATTAATCTGCTCTGATATGTATAACATGCAAATGTATGCCTACAATCTTCCTAATGCTCACATTTAGTTGCTTCCACCAGGAGAAACAATCAAGATAAATGAGAGTCCTTTAGTGAGAATTAATGCAATGCATATAATAATGTGTTTTACCATCTGCTTTCACAAACACAAGCGGGAAATTATGGCAATTCAGGTTATTTTAGTATATTAATATCAAAAAGAGAGCATATTTTGTTTATGATGTTTTCAGAATCAAAACCAATTTTCTCAAGTACTACTTAATTTTAAAATAGAAACAACTTAATTTTCTTTAACAAAGTAACAAACTAACATCTCAACTAAAAAACATCTTCCAAGTATTTGGTGAAAGATGTATGCGAGGTGGCGTTTTTAGTAAATCCATGTCAAACATTAAGAGTCTCTCCACCATCCGCGTGGTTTCCAAAGGCAGGAACGACACTGCATTCCTCATCGCATCCCCAGAGCGCGCAATGGCCGCCACGTCTTGTCAGGAGCGGGATTCATGGTCTACCCGCCGACATACCACCGAGTCAGCTGACAGGGAGCCACTGCCCCAGGGAACACGGTCAGGCTCCTGTGAACTTCTGGTCACATTCCCATCCACCGATCACTACGTAACGTGTTTACGTGTGTTTCTCTTCAAAGACCTTTTTTAGTCTACACCAGTGATGGCGAACCTAACGCCGCATGCCGAGGATGAAACATTTGCTGCTCCTGAGGATGAAACATTTGCGAAATAATGTTTTTTCCTCAAAGTGACACACTACCCGAGTTATGCTCAGTTTTTTGGCGAAGTTTGACACACCACGCTCAAAAGGTTGCCCATCACTGGTCTACACTGTGGGTTCATGAGCACTGCACCCTAACTCAGGCCTCACGACGCTTCTCACACACACTGTCTCCACGAGGCTCACCGCTGCCTCCTCATGCCTATCAGGACCCCAGACAGAGCAACAGCACTAGGCCTGGCCACTTTACACAGCAAGGTCCCCCAAACAATGCACAGAACCCAGCCGGTGTGGCTAAGTGGTTGAGTGTCGACCTATGAACCAGGAGGTCACAGTTTAATTCCCGGTCAGGGTACATGCCTGGGTTGCAGGCTCGATCCCCAGTCTAGGGCGTGCAGGAGGCAGCTGATCAATGATTCTCTCTCATCCTTTTTTTTTTTTTTAATATATTTTATTGATTTTTTTACAGAGAGGAAGGGAGAGGGAGAGTTAGAAACATCGATCAGCTGCCTCCTGCACAGGCCCTACCAGGGATATGCCTACAACCAAGGTACATGCCCTTGACCAGAATCGAACCTGGGACCCTCCATTCCGCAGGCCGACGCTCTATCCACTGAGCGAAGCCGGTTAGGGCTCTCTCTCATCCTTGATGTTTCTCTCTCTCTCCCCCTCTCCCTTCCGCTCTGAAATTAGTAAAAATATTTTTTAAATGCAGAGAAATGGGAAAAAACATAGTACTAAATCCACAGCAAACAGGATTCTTGTTTCCAGCATGAGAGCCGGGACCAAAAGGCAGAGTGCCACGTGGTGCAGCCTCACCAGAAGGTGCCGCTCCGTGGATGACCCCGCTTCCCACGGCTCTGCCCACACACATGTGCTTCAGTGACGGCGAGAGCACCAGAGCCCCGCTCCTAGGCTACACATACATCTTAGTGAGCAGACGGACTCGCGAGGACAGAACCCACACGCAATGAGGACAGACTCTACGTTCACCCAGCAGGCATCTGAGGAATGCGCAGGGATGGAAGAGGGAGTGAATGAAATCATTAGCATAATCAGGTGCTCCCGTGACCCCCAGCAACATCATCATTTTGATCCACTGAGACACGGCCACGTGACATGGACCCACCAGCGACCGCTGCTCTCACCGTGGCCCAGGCGGACCTGGGAACTAGGCCCTGCCCTGCCTAGCGCGCACAGGCTACTCGCTTTGTTTATCCCACCGCTCTTGGCTGCTGAGTGAGAAACTTCTAAAACAAGTGTCATCCAATTCTGCTGGGAAACCTACCGACTTCATTTAGTCCCTCCACCAGCTGGAACAAGAAATTACCCACCACTCGGGCACAGCGCGGGGCAGTAGAACATTCCTGTGCTCGGTCAGTCTCCGCTGCGGACAATGCTCTCTCCGAGGGAGAGGGGCCAGCTGCGGGCTGCCCGCGAGCGGTCACATGGTGTTCTTGGAAAGCCAGTTCTCACTGGTGGGAACCATCTGAAAGCATGTGACACCCTGGGGGAGTGTCACACCTCCCTCACGGGCAAACTGATTCTGCTCTTTAAGTTTCCATTCAGACCTAGTGCCCGTTTGGCTAGGTGGACAGAGCATCGGCCTATGGACAAAAGGGCCCTGGGTTTGATTCCGGTCAACAGCATGTACCTCGGTTGCAGGCTCCGCCCCTGCCGGGCCCTACTCAGGGCTCACGCAGGAGGCAACCAACCCATGTGTTTCTCTCACATCGATGTTTCTCTCTGTCTTTCCCCCTCTCTCCCTAAAAATCAATGGAAAGATGTCCTTGGGTGAGGATTAACAACAACAACAAAAATTCCCATTCATTGGTGTTCAGCCCCAGCTGGTCGGCCTGTGATGTTTATTTCTCACAAGCCACAGGCATTCTCCACTGTTTCAAGTTGTGCCACAAAAACATACAAAAGTTTTCAAGCCATTGCTCGCTGGCGTTCTACTGTTTCCCATGCAGACACTTCCCCGGCCTCAGCCTGCTGCCTCGCTGTCACCCAGCTCGCCCAACTCATGGCAGCTGCCAGCTCTTCCTTCACCATCAGGGCGCCAGATCCTCCCAGCGACTCAGAAATAAACCCATGTCTGGGCATACACGCATCATTCCGCACACAACTAACGTACACGCACTGCACAGAAGCAGTAACGCACAGAACCGGGCTCGTTTCTCTTTCTAGCAGAGAAATGGTTAAATAAAAACAAAGCACATCTTTTATTGAATGTCACATATTACCTTTAAAACTCCAACTCGCTAACTCAGTACTGAATCACTTAATGACAGAAAGTTAGCAGCTAAACAGAAGGGGCACTGTTTTTCTGGGCACAACAGCATCACCTAATTAGAGCCAGGACTCTGCCTGTCAAAGACAGCCTCTGAGCTCCACCTCATGCTGACCTACCCAGCAAATTAGCTAACCTTTCTGGGCCTCGATTTCCATCTGTAAAATGGAGATAATAATAGTACCTATACCTCATAGGTTTGTTTTGAGGATTAAATAATAACAGATAAAAACTGCTTAAAACAGTGCTCAGTACGTTATTTATTGCTAACACATAAATATGATATTAGTTTGCGGAACAGTCAACAAAAGAGGACTACGTCGTCAGAAAAGCGGCCTCGGTAGAACATCACAGCCTAGAAATGGAACTTGAGGAATGCAGAGGCATCGCTAAACTCCAAACACTTCTTTTCAGCTTCCTCGGTGACAAAAAATTAGATATTGAACAGTCATGCTCAGATTTTTCAATGTCTACATATGCATTTCACCATTCTTCATGGCTTTAAGTGGCTATATGAGTTTATTTTTGTAATCAACAGTTCTCACTGTTCATTTTATTTAACTCGTGTGTATTTTGAAATGTAGTTTACATGATGATGCAAAACGTGAATCTCACTAACCTGAGCTGGTCTTAAGAAACAGTAACTGATAATTTTGATATATAATGTGCGAGCTGTTTAGGTTTTTAGAGCGTTGGCTTTGCGACAGGCACCTCGGGCTCCCCTTTATAGCGAGGCAAGCACAGAGCCACAGGGTGAAGTTATCTTTATCCCTTAGGATAGGGGTGGGGACCTTTTTCCTGCCAAGGGCAATTGGGATATTTATAACATCATTCTCAGGCCATACAAAACTATCAACTTAAACATGAGCCTGCTCTATCTGGCCAAACATTTAATTAACTCCCCCCTAATGCCTTGGCAGGGCCAGACCAATGATTTCGAGGGCCGGATGCTCCCACCCCTGCTTTAGGGTTTCATAATGAACCACAAAGACAGTGAAGCGCACACCATACCGGACGCGATTCTGCTCAGACTGTCCATACGAAGACAGTTCGGCTCTAGAGCATGCTCTGTTCTGTCTGCATTCTTTTTAATCAGGAGAGAGAATAAGGTGGGCATATGCGTGGACTACCACCGGTCTCGGCGAGTCCAATCTCATGAACCTAGACCCTCTCCACATTTCCGTGGAAATGCCAATAAGGATGTCGAGACAAACAGCCTCTCCGATGTTAAGTGTTGCCGAACTGATCCTGGTCCCTACTCCGTTTTTCCCCTCCTCGAAGTTTATTAGAATCAGACAGAGCAAGCCCGGGAGAGTTTATGAAACCCACTCAACTAACCCCTTTCCTCAAGCTCGCCACACTTATTTCTTCACACACACACAAAATGAATCCACAAATGTGAAGACTTGTAAGCGGTAACAAACATATCATAGAATATCATTCCTGATGAATTAAACACATTTGTGCCAACAAACATTTATTTCCGCCAAACAATTCAGAAATAATACTGAACCATTTAAACAGACAGGAATCTGGCCCACAGTCAAGAAAAGCAATCATGTATTTTAAAAAGCACTTCAATAGAGCTGCGCTTTCAGACAAAGCCTTTCCCGCTCGCTCGGCACAGAATGTGGGCAGGGTGCCAAGGCTCCTTATCAGCGGGCTGACATCAGAGCGGGCCTGCGTGCGTCAGCGCCAGGAGGGCCCCTGGCCGTGGCCACGGACCATGTGTTCCTTATCTTATCAGTTACAGTGTCTGGCACTTCACCCGGTGCGTGAACCTGAGAGGAAGGAAGGTGTGTGCTTGTGAGGGTGTAGGTTGGGGCTGTGCGCTAAGCAGACTGCCGCTTGTTCACAAAACAAACAGGCCCGCACAGTCACGGTGATGGAAGTTCCTGGCCTCGAACCCAACCCAAAGAGAGTTTACAACGAGGCGCTCCAGCTCTCTGTGACCACCGCTCTCCTAGCCTCGCAAACGTGTGTCAAAATTAGACTTTCGGAAGAGGGAGTCCATTAGATCCCCCCTGGCAGAGCTAAAGAAAAGGCAATTTCTTAGAAACGTACACATAGCTCTTACATTAGCTCCAGTAGAGCAGTTCTTTGGGGTTGTGAATAAGATGAAAACGGCTTCCAAACGTTTGCTAACGTTTGCATCTCTAAAGATCAGGCCTGGAAGGCGGGAGAGGGACACTCGAGGACCCGGTGCGGCTCAATCCGTCACTCAAACCCAGACTGAGAGTTTCCTGAAGAGAAAAAGGGCCTGAGAAGAACTACCCAGAAATTAACGTTTTTTAAATGATTTTAAAATCACTTTAGAAGAAATTTTAAGTATTTAGACATCACACTTGCTAAGTAAAAATTAATTTTCTGATGTCATAAACTAGTACTTTTAATATCCAAAACAAAAATCATTTAATACTGTCAACTCAAAGTGTGCATGTTAAATAGTCCTCTACTAAAAACAACATGATTTACAATTACCTCACAACACTGGTTATACAGCTAACAAAACAAGAGACTTATGAAAGTACATTTAAACCCACCACTTCCTATTCCTTCGAGCTTGCCCGTTAAATTAGAATACATACAATTAATTTGAACCCAGATACTCTTCTACGTGGGTTGGCGGTCATGCTCTTATAAACCACATGGGAAAAACTGTTTTCTCCCGTCACAAAATTTCCCTCCCAGCCCACAACCTTCCACTCTGGACGGAAATACTGTCTTTCCCCACAACAGTCATGATGCAGCTCTAACCCTCACGGGGACGGCCCTCGGAAACGGGGCCTTTGCCGCTAACAGGTACTGGGAGCGGGCCCTCGTGAGGGGAGGGAAGAGCCACCATGTCCCTCCACCAGGTGAGAGCCCAGCGAGAAGAACCACCTGCGGGCCAGGGAGGAATTCTCACCAGGAAGTGAGTCACCCGCCCCTGGCTCTTGGGCCCGTCAGCCCTGAGAACTGGGAGGAATAACTGCTGGGTGAGCCAGCAGCCTGTGGTCTTTTATCCCAGAGCAAGCCCCGCAGGCCAAGACACTTTTCCTGTCCTCACGCCTCATTCCTTCCACAGTCTGACCTTTGCCCTCAACTTTGGCACCTGATCATCACCTGGTTTCTCTGCCTAAACCTTGCCTATTGATTCCGAAAATCTTTGCCAATTACTACAATAATGCCTCAGCTGCCACCACGGAACCCCTTGCTTATCCCCAGCAGTATGTCAACACAAGCGTCCGATTCCCTTCCCTGACACTTCTAACTGTTTAGAGAAAAATGCAGTCATGCCGATTCTTTCTCCCCCGAGACTCCCAATCCCGATGAGGGGAGTCAGGACCGTCCCGTTAATACAGCATTCACACCTCGTTATCTCCCTGACACATGACCTTCCCCCCCCCCCCTCGAGAGGATCCTTGTTTTCCCTCTTCCACGTTTCTCTGAACTTTCCCTTGTTTTCTATCTTCTCTCCTAATGCAGCCAGCTCTGCCTCTCAGAGGGAGATTCTTTCTCCGCCTTCAATGTCCTCCTTCAATTAACCCCTCTCATCTCATTCAGCTCTCCTTAGCGCCAAGCTCTCTTCATCTCCTCTCACAGGTTTCTAACATGCTCAGGCTCCCAACAATCCTGAAACAACAATCTCCCGCAAGCCCGGTGAACTCATCAGCCATCCTCTACTTCTTCCTTTCACCGAGTTGAAACAGCAGTCCAGTGTGTGCTTGACCGTCCTTCATTCCGATTAATGCCTGGATCGGCCCGCTCTGAGGTCAGCCGCCAGCACTGCACGGAAACGGCTTTTGCCAAGAGAAGCCGCTCCCCTGAACAGATAAACATCATTCTCTCGCTTTTAGGATGATCTCAATCTTCATCTTCGTTGGCCTCAGCAATGTCAGATATTGCTAACCAGCCCCTGGCTTCCTCGAGAATTTCTCCCACAACATAGCTAAGGAGGCCGGTTTACCCAACAGTCCGTTTGCCTAAAGCAAATATGTTTTTAAACAGAGCAATCACTCTATAAAATCTAAAATGAGAAACAGCCAACCAGAACTTACAGGCATCTCCAAAAGCTGTTAAAGCGAACCCCTCCCGTTTAAAAGCTGTGCGCTTTTTAACACAATAAAACCCTTCCAGCAAGGGTGGATGTCCAAGACTTTCAATGCGTGAATGAAAGATATTTTAGTCAATTGCTATTTTTAATAAACTGGCAGATTACAACCGAGCTCCGCAGTAGTCATGTGCTGTCCGCCTAACCGCCCTCCCAGGTTCCTTTCGCTGACTGTTCAAGCCGAGCTTTCCTCTTCCATCCTCACCTGCATCCTCTTCCAAGTCTTCTCTCCCCCTTGTCTTCCACTGTAACGTCCCTGTGGATGCCTTCTACATCCATCCTCCTAGCTTCTAAAGGAAAAAAATCAAATAGCTACCAGGTAACTGACACCCCCACTTCTTCCACCCTGACTCCTCCCTCTCCTGTACCCCATCTCTTTTTAGGTCAAATCCTCCTCCTCCCGGTCACCAAGGCCAAACCCCCCGCCACCCTCCGAATCACTGTCGCCTTCCATCCTCGAACACGTGCAATGCCTGCGGGGTCCCGCTCGCGCTACCTGCACCGCCTGTCTGCCCCGCTGGGCCCTGTCCACCCCCCGGCACTGCCTCCGCTCAGGACGCGGGCCGGCGGCCACCACTTCCTCCCGCAAGGTCAGGGCAGGTCCCATCTCCGGCTCAGAACAGCCTCGCTGGACAGTCATGGGGACAACTTCCTGTGTGAGGACGGGTCACTGTGTGGCCATCGCACGGGAAAGGCCACGCTCCTGCCAACGTGTCCGCCACACCCGGGCTCCCGCCGCGGGACACACGGACCGACCGCAGGGCAGGGGGCGAGGACGGCGTGGGGCCCTGAGGTCAGCGCGGCCCCCAGTGCACCCGTTACGGGCCTCCTCTTCCCCGGTGCAGGCCGTGGGGGCCGGTTTCCCGCCTCAGTCGAAGGGCCCCGGGCAGTCCCCGCACCAGCCAGGCTCCCGCTCCAGGCCGCAGGCCAGTCCCTCCGCGCACGCGCAGGAGGGCACTTCCGGCGGGAGGGCCGCCAGGCCGGGAGCCTGCGCACCACGGGGAGGCGCCGGCGCTGTCCTTCACAGGCCCTGGGGCAGCCGGCCGCCCCGGCCCACACCCCCCGCCTCCCACTCAGCAAGTCCTCCACGGCCTCGGGCACCACGCTGGCCTCCAGCGGGGGGAGTCCTGCCCGCCCTGCCCGCCCTGCCCCTGGGCCTGGAAGACCCCACACCTGGGCCCCAGCAAGGCCGCCCCCGAGCCCGCCCACGGCTCTGACCGGCGCTGGGGCAGGGCCGCCCCGCGTCCCCCCAGCAGCACCCACCTCCGACGCACCTCTGGGGGCCCCTCCAGGTCTGGGGGCCCCTCCGGGTCTCCGGGCCCTTCCAGCCCCAGCCCCGCCCCGCGGAGGCCGCCCCGCAGCCTCAGGACAGGCCCTCAGGGGCCTTCGCCCCTCCCCGCCACGCGGCACTGGGCGCCCAGCGCCAGGCACTTCCGGTGACGTCACACGCACACCGGAAACAGAAACGCCCAGCCACCAGCGCAGAGTCCGCGTCACGGTTTCTAGGTTTTACCAACGGCGTTCCCAACCGGATACAAAGCCCAGCGATGCCGACTCTTAGAAATAACAAGTAAAAGATGGGGTCGCTCCCGCAGCACGGAGCGCCATGGGACCCCCGGGCCCAGCACCCCGGCTCCCCGGAGCCCGCCGCCCGTTTCCGGGAGGACCGTGTTCGGCCAAAGCCGTCTTCGGGCCCGCCGTGCCCTCCCTGCAGGTTTCTCCGAACGTCATCCATGAACTATTTCTCCCACGTGAGGAAAGACCTAAGGCTTTATGTACTGTTAAAGGAAATGCAGGCTCCATTTCCACACACTCCCAGGGAAGAGGACAACTGTTTTCGCCTGTTCAGAATTCCAGGTTGCAGGCGACAGAGACTCCGGGAGGGTAAGCGTCTCCTAAGGGCAAGGGCGTCTGTACAGGAAGCACGGCTGGTGTCAGGGCCCCGTCCGGGGGCTCCCAGACCAGCGCCCAGACCCAGGGCCGGCACTCCCAGCCCCGGGCCTCCTGCAAGACCAGGGGACTCCACTCTCTCTTCACGAGGATCAGCCTTTATATGTCTTTTCTGATCATCAACCAGAAAGGTATCTTCAGCCCTGAAGGTAATTTATAACGTTGCTAACTACTACTATAAAAATGGATTTTTAGCATCTTGTCCCACCGTTTCAAACTGTATTACTCTTCGCATAATAGACACTAGGGGGAAATAGCTCCCCACCCCAAACCCAGCCTAATGTTAGAGAAAAACCTCGGTGGCATTGAATTATTGGGGAATGAGCTTTATGATTTCACTGGGTTCCCCGCCCTCAAGTCAGTACTTTCAAATATATTCCAAAGTAAATGACCTTTATTTAAGTTACATTTTCTCATCTGTTAGAAGGCATCTGGGGGGGTGGGGGGGCAGGGATTACAATCCTTTCGTAAATAGGAAAATGAGTCTGTATAACTTCTCTAATAAAACCTAACTTTTCGCAAGTTCTGTCTCTTAAGGAAAATAAAATGCCGTATGTGCATGTTCCCAGTCACTATTCCATGAAAAATATTAGAAAATTTAAAAATATACAGTAATGGTTTACTATTCACTACAGCAATTTCTGGTAATAACACAAACTCATGTACTGAAATAAACACAATATCACACATGACATCTTCCCCAGAGGTTGGGAGAGTGCATACAGGTAAAATACACATAGAATACAGACATCAACGACAATAAAACAGACTCTAGTTTCTGGGTTCTGAAGTTTGTCTCTGCATCTATTACATTCATCGTTTTACCACCAACCTCAGTAAAGTCCTTCCCTAACCGAAGAAAATTAGATTTGGGAGTTAAAGTCATATAGGATGGAACACACAGCGCAAATATTTAAATATTTGTCCTTTTGAAAAAATATTCTCGTATGCAATGAAATCGTTAAGAAAGCATAATTATAAAGTTCCTTTTAAATCAGCCATGACCAGAAAACTAATATATTTAAGACAGATTAATATACTGCCAACATTTATCAACTCGCTTGTATACTTCTCTGCAAACTGCTGAAGTCCATAAAGTAAAAAGATAAAAATTTAATCAATTGCAAACACACAGAGCAGTGCCATTAAAATACTGCAGGCCTTTATCGGCTTCTAATTCTGTTTTCTGGACACGGCACCGGAGAACAGCAAACTCGGTAAAACTGAAATGACAGTGACTCTCCGGTCAGTCCAAGCTGTTCGGCCGGGTTCCCTACAGAGCCCAGCACACATGACCTGCACATGTCTGTGAGTAGATGACATCACATTTTCCCTCTTTTAATTATCCTCTACTACTCTACATTAAAAATAGTTTGTTATTTAAGAAAGATATTTTACTTCCTTCTATTAGCTTTCAGTAAAATGAAGACTTAATCACAAACTAAAGAAAATGAACACCACAACCTTTTTTTTTTTTTACTTTGAAAATCAAGTTAGTATTTCTTACACTGGTTTGTGAGTGCGTGGTTCTTCATTTTATCCTCATATTTTAAAGTAATTGCATTTATCCCAGACACATACCAGTGCCTGGCATAGAGGATGTTGGTTACTAGATGGATGGACAGACAGGCAGATAATGGGAAGCCAAATGGGTGGGGGGGGAAGCCATAACTGGAGTGTTCTATGTGCTCAGGCTAATTAACTTCTCTGCAACGTGAAACAAATTGCAACTTTAATATCAAACTAGAAAGCAAGCGAATAGGTTTTCAACAGCCCAACCATCTAGGTACATTAACATTTTTCATTTGTATTTAAAACTGCATCAACATATACATGTAATTTTTTAAATTTAAGGTGTTAAGAAAACACTTCAAATATCAAAATTTTAAGTTTAAATATGCTTACTATGTTCATTTTATATGACAAACTAAGATTTTTTTTAAAAGTATAACAAATAGTATTCTGAAGGTTACTTGAAGAATTTGGATTTCCATTTGAGATTGAGGTAAATTTTTGGATTATCGGTGGCTGTGTTTCAGAGATATTTATAAAGACTAGAAGAGGTCCAGAAATGGGATAATACTGACGAACCTTTAATGACTCGCTTTCCATTGATAACAACACCAGTATTCAAGCAAACCCTGGATCCTGGGGCTTTTCCCCTCCATTTTACAATTCAGAACCAGGCAACACCGACTTCCACGAAAGTAGTCACAATAACTAGGGCTGAAGCTGTTTTAACTCATTTATTCTTCATGACGAATCTGTCAGGTAAGTCCTTATTCCCTCCGTTTTACAGATGAGGAAGCGGAAGCAGAGAACGTTGAGACAGGTGGTCACACAGCTGGCGGTGCCAGAGCCGGGACTGAGCCTCCGGAGTCCCACTCTCAGTCACGGGGGCAACCCCGGCTGAATCAAACCAAACCACGTGCACGGGGCCGCCAGACACAGACCTTCACGTTCGTCACCCCGAAGCTTCCTGAGTGCTTCCAACGTGCCAGCGACAACCCGTAGCCTCCTTTTTCCTTCTTATTGCACACGTGTGCAATGTTTTGAGGTAGAGACTAAAGTATGACTTACGTTAAAGATCATTTTGACAAAATATATTTTTATTGATTTCATAGAGGAAAAGAGAGGAAGAGAGAGAGAGAGAAGCATCAATGATGAGAGAGAATCATCGATCGGCTGCCTCCTGCATGCCCCACACTGGGGATCGAGCCCACAACCCAGGCACGTGCCCTGACCGGGAATCAGACCGTAACCTCCTGGTTCATAGGTCAATGGTCAGCCGCTGAGCCACGCCAGCCAGGCTAAAGGAAGATCAGTATTCCATGTTTATAATGAAAGCATCAAGTATCTATTTTAATAAATAGTGTGGACATTTAACTCAATTAAAACAACCATAATGAAATCACAGGTTTGTAGAGTTATTTCCCCTCAAATAACCAAGTGCTTAAATCAAAATAAATCCCAAAATGGGAAAGAGTTGCTTTGCCCAGATACTCTCGCATCACATCGTATCAGTCATCTGGATCCTAAAGGCACGAGAAGAGGAGCAGAGGGTGGAAGGAAAGGAGGAAAAATTAAAATAGACACAATTCATTGTCGATTAGTTGGCGTGGTCCAAAGGGGTCCCGTCCAACCTTCCTGTCCAATTCCTGGTGGTCCGCACAAGGGGAGCTGTTTGCATTGCCCCAGATCGTGGAAGAGACTTGGAGCCTGTGCCCCGACGAGGATTTCTGCCTGCCTTTGCTATTCTTTGAAGGCTCAGCCTGGACCGAGGCTCAGGTTCCGCACTTGACGTGAAACGGTGCGCTGTCACCGGCGTCCATGTGAGAGTCGCCGTCTGCGGCAGTGTTTGCTCCGCTCTGCTCCGTTAGGATGGACCTGCCAGTCCCGGCTGCCGTCCCTCCTTCAAAGCCCGGCTTTCCCAACAGCAAGCAGCACAGCTGTCCGGCGGCCCTGCCAGAGCTGCGAGCGCACACCCATCACTCATCTGGCCCAGCCCTGCTCTGCAATCTGGGCCAAAGGGCGATGTCAAGTTCACCTCAAACCTGAGACACACAAACAAGGCTCCTCAAAAGACATAAACAAAAAGTGTAAGTGGCTGGCTGAACATACATCCCCCTGACATACGTGAAGACGACCGCCCGCCTGAGATTGCAGGCAGGGGCTGTCAGCTGCTCGCGGAAGAAAGGAGCTTAACCCATGAAGCTGGCCCGTCCGTCCATCCGTGCTGCCCCCTGAAGAGATGGCATTACGAGTTCATAATGAAGGATCTGTTTTACAATACCAGCAGACAAAGAGGCCGTGCTAGGAGGAAAAACCATTTTTAAGTTTTCATTCAAATCCTCACAGCCAAATGATCAAGTCCGAAATGCCCTAAGGAGGAAAGTTGATAATATGAGTCAACATTCTAAAGTGAGCAAAGCAGCCCGCACGTGGGCTCCTGCAATAAGAGAACACGAATCGCGTAATTCAGAATTTACATCAGCAAAACGTACGCCAGCTTCTGTGAAGACATTGCATTCGTCACATTACGGTGTCTTTAAATATTCAGCAGTAAACATTGGCTTCGGTGAAGAGCTTTTTATTATAACGACGTTTTAAAGGATACATGTGCTCCTAGACTCCCCGTCTGGGCAGGGCCCTCCTGTTGTCATCCATCACACAGGCCATTCTGAGTAACGGGTTCAGACAGTCACAAGTCCGAAGTCCAGAGGGAACCAGAACTGCCCGGACTTTTCGTTCTAGCACACCACACGAAGGGACGTGTTCTAAGTGAGCGAAACCACCAACAGGAATACTTTTACCATAAGCTGACATTCAGATTGAATCAGAGAAGCCCATAACACATAAGCTTTCTAATAATTGCTTTCTGTGCTGATGATGTAATAATTTTTAAAATGCCATTTGCTAGTGAGAAGCAGTCCACGGTACTGGAGTTCAACTGGAGCAAGCACTGGGGGTGTATTTGCGTGCACATCCCCTGCCTTTATAAACGGATAGGGCCCGAAGCAATGAGAGCACGGAGGGTTGAGGTCTGAATTACTAAAGCCCATTCCCATGAGCAGGACCGGGCTCCTTGCAGAAAAGGCCGACTCCATGTCGGAGGTAGGAAAGCTTCAAGTAGGTACAGGCCATTCTGTGCCAGCAGGGCAAGCGGGCACCTCAGGCTAATGGAGACGATGCGAAATGGGCCAAGGAAATGTTCTGAACGAGTCCGTACCGGCCAAGTCTGGGCCAGTGAGGATCAGAACGAATAAATACAGCAGTGGGCTGTATGTCACACACTACATGTAAAAGGAAAAAGAATAAATACGGGCTTGTATTATTATAACATAGAATACCAAAGGGATCCATGAGTCCATGCTCATACCCAAAGCAGACGAAAACAAGGAGATGGGAGGGGAAGGTGAGAAGAGCTCTTTACAGGATAATTCAAGGTTTAGATGTAGAAGGAAGAGTAGAACTTTTCAAATACCATCATCCTGTAAGCTCCCAGCCCCCCAAAATAATTAATCCAGGCAAAGCAATCAATGAATGCCAAACCAGAAACATGTTATTCACACTATCACCAACTATCATCCACTGAGGACGCGTTACAAAGCAGAAAAGATACCTTCACAGTGGAGACATCCAGCGGCCGCCATCTGAACCCAGTGAGCAAATTTCCCATCACCACAAACAGAACTGATGTTGAATGACGCAGTGAGAGCCCGTGCGAAACCAGGGAACCAGGGACTGTCCCGCACAGTCTGAAAGAGAACTCACGCGGAAAGGGGTGGCAGGACAATAAACAAGACCCAGGTCACGTCGCTAGGTTTGCCTTCAATCTGTGGGTGAAGAAACTGAAATTCAGAAAAGCTAGATGACTTTCTCAAAGTCAAGTTCTCTTGTGAGTGGCAAAGCGGGACTTGGGACCAGCTCCGTCTGATTCTAAAACTCGGATTCCACAGACTACAGGAGGCTGGCCTCCCCAACCACCCTCCCGTCTAAAGTCTGGGTCCGGCCAAGGGTCGATGGCTCCCTTAAACCCTGGCCAACTCCTCCAGGGGCCAGCCTAGCCTCAGTCCTGTTCCCCTAAACCCGTCGTCTCTACTTCAGTCCTTGTGAGCTTCAATGAGAGCACCCCCTCAAGTTCACAACAGCACTGTAGAGTCAAGCCTGGGAATCCTTGGCTGTGTCAGAGTCAGGAAAACTGGCTCAACTACCATAAGGATGGATGCCTGCAAAGGTAATGAAGATAAGCCTACAGAACACCCCAAATTAAAGGGGTATTATCATCTTACTAGAGGCCCGATACACGAAATTCGTGCAAGGGGCTCGGCCCTCGCAGCCCCGGCTGCCTTGTGCCTCGCAGCCCCAGCTTCGTCCGGAAGGTCATCCAGATGGTCGGTCGTTCTGCTGTTTGGTCTAATTAGCATATTAGCTCTTTATTATATAGGATTGTTCTAGTCCAATGAAATGACTGAATAAAATCAACCATGAGACATATCCATGAAACGCTTGCCTGGGATCCATTATAACAGCCTCAAATGAAAATCAACACTTATCTTAATCCATTTTTAACACCAACACCCAGACCTCTAGCATAACACAACCAAAAGCCTAGTCAGTACCTGAAGTTAACCTGTCCAACAACGAACACCTGATTTTCCTACAAACCTGACCCTCCATTTTACAGACTTTAGGAAAAACAACAGAGCTTGGCCAACACTTTTTCTTTTTTTTTATCGCATGTATTGGGGTGACATTGGTTAATAAGACTGTATGGGCTTCAAGTATACAAGTCTATGATCCGTCATCTGTATACGGCATCGTGTCCACCACCCAATCTCAGTCTCTTCACCCACAGATTGGCTGTACCTTTAAAATACACTCACAACCCCACGGCTTCTCATCCAGCATGCCGCCCTCACCGTGGTCCCGGCCACCACCACCCTTGTCTGGGTCGGTCACTGGCCTCCTGACTGGTCCCCCCGTTTCTGCCCTTCCTCTCCCGGCCTCGGTCCTCAGCGCAGCAGCCGGGGTGACTTTATTCAGCAGATCAGGCCACTCCCCTGCTTAAAACCCTGCCGGCTTCCCGTGTCGCTGAGAGGACAGAGGAGCCCGGTGACGGGGTCCTGAGCACCTAGACGTGCTCTCAGGTGAGGGCCCTGCACCCACTGCTTGTCCCTCGGCGTGAGGGCCTTGTCACCGCGGTCTACACGGCTCCCCGCTTCCTGCGAGAAGTCCTCGCTCAGATCTCACCTGCTTGGAGCGGCCTTCCCTGCCTTCCCCAACCAGAGTTTAACTGCACTCCGTACCCCTTCGCCCTGCCTTTTCTCCCTGGCAATTACCCCCAGCCTGAGGCGCCATACCTGTGCTTATGTGTCTACTAGAGGCCCGATGCACGCAATTCCTGCAAGGGGCTCGGCCCCCCTGCCCGCCATCCCCATCCCCGCTGCTGCCTCCGCCTCTGCCTCGGCCCCCCCACCGCCGGGGCTTCGTCCAGAAGGACGTCCGGTCTAATTAGCATATTATACTTTTATTATTACAGATTTCTATCAACCACCTCCCCCTCCACCCCATGCCGCCCCCAGGAGGCACAAGTTTTCTTCTTAATCTGCTTGCTCACCGCCAAACTCCCAGTTTTAAAAAGAGCAGCACCTAATACCTGTGGCGTAAATGAAGAAATAAATGAGTCTCTGACAAACCCAGACACACAGAGCACGAATCCAGGAAAGTATCCTTGTGGGTTGGTGTTTGAGCCACTTTCTTCTAACAGAGAGAGCTAAATCCCGGCCCGGCTGGAACGCTGAGCTAGTCCTGCAGTCAGTTACCGCAGTTCCTGAGACACACTGCGTGGAGGAAAGTAAGCCAACGGGGTCGCCGTGGACGGGCCAGGGGCGCAGGCAGGAGCAGGCGCGCCCGTACCCCCACAGCATGGCTGGATTTGCACCCAAGCGCTTTCCTCTGCAGAACCAGGATTCCGGCACAAAACGCTTCCTCCCTGTTGGCTATCTGAGTTGACTACCATTGGGACCCGGATTATCAACGAAAGGCAGACCTCCCCTTTCCGTGCTGTGGAACAGCTCTCTACCAGTGTCTTCAGTCTGTAAAATTTTAAGCAAAGTTTTGCTAAAAAATATATTTTTCCTGTTTCAAAAGATACTTTGACAGTGAGTTGCCAATACATTTGCGTGTCACTCTTAAAAGCTGTATTTTAAGGCCTCTAACAGTGTTAAGGCAGCTTTTGTATATTACATGTGACAGATTAACAGGAGGAAAAAGTCCCTCAGGTAAGTCCAAAGGTAGCACATAATCCAGGGGTGGGGAACGCCCGGCCCTCGGGCCACATAAGGCCGTGGAATCATTTGGTCTGGCCCTGCCGAGGCCTGAGGGTGAGTTAATTAAATGTCTGACCAGAGGGAGCAGGGCTCATGTTTAAGCTGACCATCTTGGATGGCCCACGCATGACGTTATGAATACCCAGGGCCCTCGGCAGGAAGAAGTCCCCACCCTGAAAGACCTGGGGCAATGTTACAGAAACAAGCCCGGGTTCGACACACAATGCCCACATCCCACGTCCCAGAGCTTCACGGCGGTGGCCACGGCCCCGGCCCCGGCCAGGGCGGGAGACGAGTGAAATCGGGAGTGGTGTCGGGTTCCCTGACAGCCCTGGCTGTGCCTCCGTCCCGTGTACACCCCACTGACATCTAACGGACGGTAATTAGAAGCTGACAGAAAGGAGACTGGGAGGCGAGTGGATGGAGGAGAGGAAGAAGGGCAACAGAAATGTGCTGTGCGGCCCGCGTGGCACAGCGAGTGGCAGGTGTCGCGGCGGGGAACAGACACGATGGCAGCCAGCACTCCGCCTCCTCGCCGCTCAAGGCCGCGAGCCGGCCCGGCACACCACTCATGAGTCTGATTTAAGACGCGACTTTCCCCGCGTATTTTCTGTTATAGAAAAACCCCAAACCTACTCATTTGCTGGGTAGACCTTAAAATACCAACACACATTTTAGCCATTACCTAATCACTCCTGGGAATGGCGACACGTACTGTTTGCACAACTTGAAAGAAACTTTCCAACGCCTCCTCAATTTCTGTTTTCCCTATTTCCAGGTCATGGAGAGCGCGCCCCAGAAGACTAACAATATCAAAGAGACCTCAAAAATACAGCTTTTAAGAGTGACACGCAAATGCATTGGCAACTCCCTGTCAAAGTATCTTTTGAAACAGGAAAAATAAATGAAAAATGTATCTTTTACCAAAAACTTTGCGTAAATTTTTACAAACTGAAGTCACTGGTACAGAGCTGTTCCACAGCACGGAAAGGGGAGGTCTGCCTTCCGTTGATAATCCGGGTCCCAACGGCAGGGTCCCTGCCGTGTGCCCCTGGGAAGGGACTATCCTAACGTTCCGACCGGTACAGTGGTGATAATAACTACCATTTTATAAGAATGACTGTGAAGACGGATGAAGATGATGCATGGAGAAGTCTCCATCTACTGCTAGAACAGCGGTCGCCAACTGGGGGTCTGTGAGGTCCTGAAGGTTGGCGACCGCTGGTCTAGAACATGATAATTAGTAAAAAAATTAAAATAAAAAATTAAAAAAAAAAACCTGGTTCCTTGGGTTCTTCTATTTTCTATTAAGCCCATACAACAGGTAGAATCACAAATCGCTTTTTAAAGAAAAAAACTCCATTATCCCTATCCCTTTTCAAGTAAATTGGGAAAATGTTAACGCCTAACTCCTGGACTCAGAGTCAGGAAGTGGTTTTGCTGCCACCTCGGGGGGTGGCCATGGACTTGGTCATGTGACGTATGGTGACCGGGCCAGCATGCGTGGCTGCCTGGGCGTGGCTTCACCCTCGGTCTCCCGAGGGACCCCAGGTGACCAGGGAAGCGCTCCCTCCTGCTTCTCATCCCCCCCCCCTCCCCCGGATGTGTGCCCCCAACCCCCCCAAAGCCGTAGAACAGCCCTGCCGGGCAGTGGCCCGGGGTGAGCTGAACTCCACTCCCCATTCTGACAGATCCCAACACCTCCTGCGCTCTGCCCCCTTCCGGAGGCCAGGCTACAGGAACGATGGAGGGGTAAGGAATACAAACTATCAGAACGCATGTCAGGCCAACTCCCCCACCAGGACCGGGACGGAGCTTTGGGCAGGTCCTACAGGCTCCGCTGGAAACAAAGGCAGCCACAGCAAGGAAATAAACAGCAGGCGGAGGCCACAGAACCACAAAACCGGGGCCACCTTCCCGAGGCGGCAAACCCTCCCGGGCCCCGGGGTGCGGTTCGGCCCTGCAATGCTCGGCCCCCATGGCTTTCTGTCGCCCTGGTCCCACCTCTCTGCCGGCTTCTCTCCAATAACGCACAAGCCAACCAGGTTTGTGTTTGTTTCCCCAGCGTCGCCCTGAGCTCCAGCAATAATGGAAGTCAGGGGAACCGCACAAGCCTCTGCTTCCATCAGCTAACCCCCACCCATCAGTAAATATCGGGGTGCTCCGTTACATGGGGGTGTTATAAACAGCTACTTCCCCATGGTCTTTACTTATTTCTTTTTAAATGTCTTTATTGACTTTCAGAGAGAGAGGGGGAGGGAGAGAGAGGTAGAAACATCAAGGATGAGAGCGAATCATTGATCGGCCGCCTCCTGCACACCCCACACTGGGGATCGAGCTCACAACCCGGGCTTGTGCCCTGACCCGGGATCCAACCGTGACCTCCTGGTTCAGAGGTCGACGCTCAGCCCCTGAGCCCCGCCGGCCGGGCTCCCAGAGCCTTTAAAGAGGCTCCGCAGAGCCCCTGGTTCATAAGCATTCACCGCCGTGTCAGTCAAACAAGCACCCTCCTCACCGTATATCCTGGTCGTAGAACGGGGGGTCGCCATGGACGGGCCAGGGGCGCAGGCAGAAGCAGGAGCACCGGTACCCCCCCCAGCACGAAGCCTCTATGCAGGCACCCGTGGCCCGGCGGGCACCCGAGCCCCAGCGCTGGCATCAGGCATGCAGACGGCCCTGGCCCGGGGCTGGCCCAGTCACCTCCTACCCGAGGCAGAGCTGGGCCCGGGGGAGGGGGGGCGCCCTCTGCTGCCCCACTCTCTCCGGCCCAGGACCCACCAACTGCCTCCAACAGATTCCAACTGCCAGGCTGGGGACAGCCTGGGCCCTGCGCCGCTGACATCACAGTGACCCCGGAACCCGCACCCCCGCACCTCCCACAGCCCCCTCAGCCAGAGGCTCCGTCTCTCAGTCAGCACTCCCTCCCCGAATGAGGAGGTGACACCTCGCCGTCCATCACCTTCTCTCCTCAGGGGCCCCAGGGAGGACCCGCTGGGTCTCCAGTACCACCAGCTGGGATGCATGGCCCAGAGGCCCAGCCTCCCCAGCAGCTCTCCCCGCCGCAGGGGCAACGGCCAGACGGGCCCTGCCAGGAGCCGGCATCTAGGAAAACGGCGCGGACGAGCCCTCTGCAAAGTGAGGCTGCCAGACCAGGTAACCTCATCCGGGGGAAAAGGGGTGTCTTCTTTTCTAATAGATGTTTATTGGTTTCAGGGAGGGAGGGGGAGAGAGAGAGAAACATCAAGAATGAGAGAGAATCACTGACCAGCTGCCTCCTGCACGCCCCACACTGGGGGTCGAGCCCGCAGCCTGGGCCTGTGCCCTGACCGGGAATCGAACTGTGACCTCCTGGTTCCTAGGTCGACGCTCAGCCCCTGAGCCACGCCAGCCGGGCGATGAAGACTGGTTCGATGTTGCTCACTGTTGTGTGCCTGAGCCTAGCCGAGTCCTGGCACACAGGAGGTGTTTGGTAACGTTCGAATGTCGGACTAAATACATCCAAATGGAGACACAGCCCTGAGCAGGGTCAGTGACCTTCCTAATGAATTCAAACATTCACCCCGGGGGCGCTGCTCGCCGTGGAGAATCCGATAAAATCATCATCCAGGCCAAGGGTGAGACTCCGGGGACAGCGCACAAGCATGCGCGTGAAGAGTTTAATTCCATGCCTTACGTCAAGATAAAACAAAATTGATACGGTAACCAAGCCACAACAGTGACCTAAGCCTGTCACCGTAAATGTCCCTTTCCGAAGACACATGTGCTTTGGATGCTCCCCACCAGCCCTGCCGCGTGCCTCTGATTCCACAGCGATGAGCACAGGGCTGGGCCGTTTCCACGGGAGACAAGCAGGAGCGAAAGGCGGGAGGACCAGGCTCCGAGGAGACGAGGAGACAGCGCCACTGGGATGTCTTCTTAACAGAATTTTTGTCAAAAGGCGAGGAGACCTCCCGTGTGTGGGTCTAAGGTCCTTTAAACTATGACGTGTATCCAAATGCATAAAGCCCGTTTTACTTTAAAACTCCTCTGGCCGGGGACTGCCTGCCTCAGAGCTCATGTGGTCAGTGCGGAGGAAGCTGATTAGGTCACGACCAGGTTCCCCGTGCTAAAACCCAAGGACCTCTGCGCATCCCGGCCGCCTCCCCGGCACCTCCCGGCGCCACCGCGCGGACACACGCCCCTGCTGCGGTCACTTTCGTTTTCTGCTTCCCGTGCCCCGAGCCGCACCCTCCGCTGTGCAGCGCTCACCGCCCGGGAATGCGGGGCCCACACCCTGCAGGCCCAGCCCCGGGAACAGCCCCGTCTGTGTCCACTGATGCCTGTCAGGAGCCGCACGCCCCCCGCTCTGCCCACAGCGTGGGCTTCCTTCCCGAGGCCTGACCCCCGGCCGGCAGCGTGGACGGCCTGGCTGTCGGGTAAGCCCTGGGGCTTCCTTGCCTCTGTTTTTCTTTCCAAGTTACCCCACGGCCTTTCCAGGTCAGAGGGCCCTGAGCACGGACACAGCACGCACGTGAACAGAGCTCAAGGGGAGCAGCCACTGGTTCCCCGTCCGCAGTCCTCACCCAGAGCCCTCGGGGGAACCAGACTGTAACAACAGTGTCCTCAGATGAAGCGCAGAGCCTGGTTTTATGTGTATTTTATTTTTAAATACGTTCTTATTATTGATTTCAGAGAGGAAGGGGGAGAGAGAGAGAGAGAGACATCATGGACTGGCTGCCTCCTGCACGCCCCACACTGGGGATGGAGCCCACAACCAGGCATGTGCCCTGGACCGGGAATCGAACTATGACCTCCTGGTTCCCAGGTTGACGCTCAGCCACTGAGCCACGCTGGCCAGGCGACAGACCCTGGTTTGGAACAGGCAAGACTCGCTTCCCATCTTCAGCAAGGAAACAGCGTAAGGTCCCCGGGCAACCCTCACGAGCCGTGGCCTGAGGCCCTGCAGTGGCAGCTCCATGGCAGGCAGTAGCAAACACACTTGAAAATGCAATTACAGCCCGGCTGGTGTGGCTCAGTGGTTGAGCATCGACCTATGAACCAGGAGGTCACCGTCCTATTCCCGGTCAGGGCACATGATCTGCTTGTGGGCTCGATCCCCAGTGTAAAACTTGCAGGAGGCAGTTGATCAATGATTCTCTCTCATCATTGATGTTTCTATCTCTCTCTCTCCCCCCCTCCCTTCCTCTTTCTGAAATCAATAAAAACGTATCTTTAAAGTCTTCAAATTAATTAATTAACTAATTAATTAATGAAAAACTTAATGATGTTTTCCCCCAAGTAGCTTCCCCTCCTTTGGAGAAACATGTTCTGTAGGCAGAGGGCCTGAAGGAGGCGGAGATGCTGTGACTTTTCTAAGGTTTCTGTGTGTTGGCCGCTGTCCATGCCGCTGCCTCGTGCCCTCGGCGTGGAGGCCCAATGCGTGTCCTACTAGCCTGTCCCTCCACGGCCTCTGCTTGCCAGCTTCCTTCCAGCCAGAGCACCCGGCCAGCAGACAGCGGACGGCAGCCAGCCCCTCGCGAGGCTCACACTTGGACGTGCACTCCCGTTTCCGGGACAAGTAAGAGGAGAATGGAGTGATCTGCAAACCAAAGCAAAGGGCCCACGTGATGCTGTAACGACCAGTGTTTTCTGAGAAAAACTAAACCTCTTCATATACAAACGTTTGCGAACAGGTCGTGTTTTTTCCCGCTGTGTTTTACTGAGAGTAAATATTTTCTGTTTAGTTCTGCTGGCAGCCGCCTCCTGAGTGTCTGCGATGAGTCAATGCTCTTCCCGTCTCGGATGCCTACAATGAAAACTGCGGGCACAACTTCAAGAACAGCGACGTGACCAGAGACGCTCGCAGCGACAAAGGACCCAGATCGCGTCCTGGGCTGGAGGCCAAGCTCGGGACAACCACCACAGCAGAGAGAGTCCCTTCCTGCCGTCCGGCTCCACGGGCAGGTGGACCCCCAGCAAAAAGCCAAATAAAGCCCGGCTGGTTGGGCGTCGGCCTATGAGCCAGAAGGTCATGGTGTGATTCCCGGTCAGGGCACAGGCCCGGGTTGTGGGCTCCATCCCCCCGGTGTGGGGCATGCAGGAGGCAGCCGATCGATGATTCTCTCTCATCATGGATGTTTCGCTCTCTCTCCCTCTCCCTTCCTCTCGGAAACCAATAAAAATGTACTTTTAAAAAGCCAAACACATACTTGGGAGCGCAGGGCCTGGAAGTCAGCATGGGGTCAGCTGTAGGACTCACAGGTGCTGCAGGCCACCCCCAATCACTCACAGAGCCTTGGCCTCTGCGCAGCCAGCGCGGGGGTGGGCCAACCAGACCTGCGCTCCTCCCAGCATCTGGCACCGGGGTGAAAGGGCACCAGGGTGAAAGGGCATCGGGGTGAAAGGGCACCGGGGTGAAAGGGCACCGGGGTGAACAGGGCCTCCTAGCCTTCGGAACAGAGGGTTTCTGGGGCTGAGGGTTTCCCAGGATATGGGGGTCCTTCCTGAACCCGGGGCAGTCCCAGGCCAGCCCCTGTGGTCAGGGGGTCCGCCTGCCCAGCAGAAAGGTAGCTGCAGGGTCAGCCAAACACAGAATGGAGGTGCAGAGCAGAGAAGACCCCCCACCAGTGGCCTTAAGGACTCCGTCTCCTCACCGGTTCTCAGGGGGAAGTCAACGCCAACAGTGGAATCATCACCCGGATGGAGACTGCCCTGTCCCCAGTAAACCACACAGAGCAGTCCAGTCCGAGAAGAACGGGCCAATAACAGTCCGAGAAGAATACGGCGACCTGCTTCTCTGAGAGCAAAATAAGTATTACCTATAATAACAGAAGGGTAATATGCCAATTAGACCGGACGTCCTTCCTTCCAGACAAAGCCGCAGCGGGCAGGGGCCAGGGCCAAGGCTCTTGCATGAAATTTCGTGCCCCAGGCCTCTAGTCTACTATACTAGTATTTATACAAGAGGCCTGGGGCACGAAATTGTGCACTGTGGGGGGGTCCCTCAGCCTGGCCTGAGCCCTCTCTCAGTCCAGGACCCCTCGGGGGATGTCCGCCTACTGGCTTAGGCCCGCTCCCCACAGAGACCGGGCCTAAGCTAGCAGTGGGACATCCCTTTCACAACCCAGGACCCCTCAGTCCTTACCACTCGCCTGCTCACAGCTCCTTGCCGCTCGGCTCGCTGCTCCTTAGCGCTGCCACAGAGGCGGGAGAGGCTCCTGCCATCACCGCTACACTCGTCAGCCGTGAGCCCAGCTTCTGGCTGAGCGGCGCTCCCCCTGTGGGAGCGCACTGACCACCAGGGGGCAGCTCCTGTGTTGAGTGTCTGCCCCCTGGTGGTCAGTGCACATCATAGCGACCAGTTGTTCCGGTCATTCTGCCGTAACGGTTGCTTAGGCTTTTATTATATAGATACACATGTAATAAGTAATGTGTACTATCTATATATATAAAAGGCTAATATGCTGAGTGTCCGACTGTCTGACTGGTCGCTAGGACAGGCACTGACCACCAGGGGGCAGACGCTCAACACAGGAGCTGCCGTGGCGCACACTGGCCGTTTACAGAGAAACGGCACCGCGGACCTGGCACCCACAAAGCAACACTCTGCTTCCCCCAAGTGGGACACGGCCCCGCCACCACCCCGGAGCGACAGCCCACCAAATCGCAGCCAATGCTGCCAAGACCTCATGGCGCAAAATGAGGCCCACAGCCCAGCCCGGAAATGGTGGCTGTCGGTGCCGGGTAATGACGTCACGTAGCAACGCCCGGCTTCCTCTCCCTAGCGACTAGCCTCCTTGGAGTTTCTGCAGCCCAGGAACACGACTTGCTTTATAGCCAGGTGCAAGCATTTCACACTTTAACCAAATGTTTGTGAAGCGTTTTCCCTGCCTCATCTCATTGGATCCTCACAGAAGTCCTGGAGTAGGTAGACAGGAGACTCGGTGGAATCCTATTTTCTTTTCATTAGCCAGAAAACGGAGATTTAGAAAGCTTAGAAGCTTGAACTGACTGAGAAGAAGAAATGGTGGACCTTGAGAATGACTTCAGGTTTTCTCACTGCGCAGAATATAGGCAAACACTGCTGCAGTTAAATATTTCACCCTTTGCCCTCCCTGCGTGATCTACAATAACAATCTGCTTCGTGTTGGTATTTACTGCTGTGTGGCTGACAATTACCTGAAAGAGAAGTTGGGGTGCTTCACTGGGCTGGGAAAAGTTTAGCTACATCAGAAAGCAGGTCTAATGAAGCAAGTTTATTCTATATAGTATATAAAAGGCTCAGTTGATTTGTGCATGCATGATACATATAAAGCTATCGCTGGCACCAATCGCACATGTGTGTTTCGATCTGTCATTGTTGATCGTGAATTTGGTTGGCACTTCTATTATAGAGAAAGGGCGAATAGCGATATTAAAATATTTCTTCTAATTAATTTCCTTTCAATGTGCACTAATCTGTGCACCGGGCCTCTAGTACAGTATATGCCCTCAGAAATTAAGGGCACAGCACGCGGGCCTCCCGGGGACCAGCCGCCTGGGTCCGACGCACCGGTGCTCCCTCCCTGACCCTCGCTCCTGCAGTGTGCTCTGAGGCAGGGTCTCCCCCGCACGGGAGGGGCTGGGGCTGTGACAGTGATCCAGGCCACGGCTCCGGCACAGCGCCCGCCCGGCAGGCAATGCCGCTCACGTCCGGCACTTCCACCAGGACACGCGTGAGTGCGACCAGGCTGCTCTGGTCTGGAAGCCGGAGAAGCACGCATCCCTTTTGAAGCAACGTTTGGAAGATTTTCCCCTCGAAAAGGATTACTTTTCCAAGTGCGGCTTCCAATGGAGGTGAAAGTCACCAGTCCCCCCGCATCGGGTCGAGCCCCCAGAACGGCGGGCCGGGGGGTGTGGCCATGCATCTCCCTCAGCAAACAGGACGGAACCGCTCCAAACGCGCAAGTGCTGCACCTGACAGCATGCAGATACCGCGGAGGCCCTGACCTCGGGGGGCGGCCGGGCCGGGGCGGGGAGCCGGCCTCTGCCACCGCCCAGCGTCTCTGGGCAGGAGCGTCCCGGCTGCGCCGATGCCGAGAACAGAGATGAGGGACTCGGCACTATTTCGGGATCTCTAATGTGCGAGGGGGCCGGCGGGTGGGCGGGTGTGATGACTAAGTGTTGAAGAAACTTCTGAAGAGCTCCTGAGAGCTGGGGGAATTAGGCTGCGGAGTGTGAGAAGATTAGACAGCTTAGCGGCAGCTCCTCAAAGACCAAGTCAACTGCAATCCGGAGGAAACGTATTATACGCTGTCCACTGCGTAACGTGGGCTCTTCCTTCTCCTCAGATACCAAGGTGAGGACAGAACCGGGGATGGAGAATTCCAGAAAGCTGTGTGCTGTGAGCCAGCACGAGGTAGGACATGAATAGCCTGTGGTTAAGGTTCCAGAGAAACAGCTTCCCCTGACCTACAGTTCTTATTTATTCTTTCAAATGTATTTTAACTGATTTCAGAGAGGAAGGAGAGGGAGAGGGAGAGAGAAACATCATTGATGAGGAGAATCCTGGGCCGGCTGCCTCCTGCACGCCCCGCCCTGGGAATCCAGCCCGCAACCCGGGCATGTGCCCTGACCCAGAATCAACCCTGACCTCCTGGCTCATAGGTCGACGCTCAGCCACCGAGCCATGCCGGCTGGGCCTAGAATTTTTAAAAAGCATGTCACCACATTCAGAAATTCAGAAAACAAGTCGTTTGATGACATTTCCAAATCTAAACTTTTTATTTTTTAATCTGATATAAATGAGTGTACAAGCTAACCAAGTACAGCATGAAAAAAAATATATTAAAATCTACTTTCAATTAGCCTAGTTGAGTCCTGCGTTGTTTTAAATTAAAGCCCACGAGAGAATTTTAATGAGCCGAGGAGTAGCAATTGCTTTCCATTTAAACACTAACCAGAATAAATTGTTACCGTATTGAATCATTCGCACGGTACACACTTCATTTTGGTTCCAATTAAACACCATCGCCGATATAGAGATCCAGCCACAATCAGGAAAACCTCAGGGACACATTCGCCGTCGGAAACAGCGCCGGCAGCTCCCGAGGGCTCCACAGCTTCGGCGTAAAAGCGCGAAGCCGAGCGTGGCTGCTCGGGCACCCACCGGGCGCCGCCGGGCGGTGCGGACGTGGGAACGGGCTTCAGGGCCTCTGCCCGGTTTCAGTACGTCGCACCGAGAAAGTCAGGGCCCACACGACTTCACTCACACGGGGACGTCACACGGAAAGCAACAAGTGAACAAGAAAATCCAACAGGCAAACCCTCATGGCCGCAGACAGCAGTCAGGTGGTCCCAGAGGGAGGGGGTGGAGGGCAGTAAAGGGTTTGGGGTCAAATATATGGGGACGGAAGGAGCTCTGACCTGGGGCGGTGGCACACAGTGCAGGACACAGATGATGTCGCCTAGAATTGTGCACTCGGAACCCATAGAACCTTATTAGCCCATTCACCCCGATGGACTTACACAAGTAAATAAAGCATAGGGACTTGCAGGAATCCTCAGACTCCTCCTCCCTCTCCCTCCCCCAGGGCCCCTCCCCCCCCGCCCCGTCCGTTAAATACGTTATTAAGGGAGGCGTGTTGGGAAGAAACGGAACGTCCTGCCGGCCCCTCTGTGTGATGAGCATCAGCCGGCGCTCCTGCGTGGGGCGGCGTGAGGGCGGGGCAGCGGCACCCGCTTTCCTGACAGCGTGAGGGTGTCATGGCTTTCCTTTCGCAGCTGAATGTCATCAAGTCAACCGAGTCTCGTGAAATGTTCGTGCTACGTGCGTGAGCTTTTTAAGGTTTTTTACATTGGCTTTTAGAGAGGGAGGAAGGGAGAGGGAGAGAGACTGAAGAGAGACCGACGGGCTGCCTCCTGCACGCCCCCTCCCGGGGATCAAGCCTGAAACCCGGACAGGTGCCCTGACCGGGAGTTGAACTGGCGACCTTTCGCTGCACAGGACCATGCCCAACCCACTGAGCCACACCAGCCAGGGCTATCTGCGTGTTTCTGTGTAAAGCTAGGTTGAGATACAATTCGCCTACCACACAATTGTCTGCGTAAAGAGTACAGCTCAATGCTTTTTGGTATATAACATTTTTTCTTGTGATAAAGATATGGAGCATCGATTTTGCCATTTTAACTATATTTAAGTGTACAATTCAATGGCAGTAAATGTGAAAAAAACACAGTACTATTCAACCATCACCACCATTTAGTTCCAAAACTTTTCCATCACCCCAAACAGAAACTCCGTTACAACTAAGTCCTAACTCCCCACTCTCCCCTCTCCCCAGCCCCTGCTCATCTCTGCCCCCCTTTCTGTCATGATCCGTTTGCCTAAATACCTCATGAGTGGGACCACACAATATTTGCCCTTTCCTATCTGGCGTAACAGCCTCAAGATGCATGCACGTTGTGGCATGTTTCAGAATTTCCTTCCTTACGGTTAAATAATATTTCAGTGTATTGGATGCCATGTTTTATTTGCCCATCCACCTGCTGATGGGCACTTGGGTGGCTCTCACCCTGCGTTGTGGAGAAATGCTGCGATAAACTTGAATCGACAAGTGTTTGCGGGACTTCTGATTACAACTGCTTGGGACATACCCCCAGGAGTGGAACTGTCAAATCACATGGCAATTCTATGTTTAGACTCCCCTCTGGCTGTTCCCCCACCAGGCATGTACCATGTTCTAATTTCTCTGCATCCTCACCAACTCTCATTTGTCATTTTTTAAAATTACAGCTATTGCCAGGCTGGCATGGCTCAGGGGCTGAGCACTGACCTATGAACCAGGAGGTGACGGTTTGATTCCCCGTCAGGGCACAGGCCTGGGTTGCGGGCTCCATCCCCAGTGGGGGGCGTGCAGGAGGCAGCCGATCCATGATTCTCTCTCATCATTGACGTTTCTCTCTCTCTCCCTCTCCCTTCCTCTCTGAAATCAATAAAAACATACTTAAGTAAATAAAATAAAATTACAGCTAGGGTAGGAGGTGTGATGGTGCCTCGTAGTGGTTCTGATCTGCCTTCCCCTATGGGCTAATGACGCTGAGCACCCTTCCATGTGTCTGTCGGCCGTCCGTATGTCTTCTTTGGAGAAATGTCTACTCAAGTCCTTTGCCCATGTTTTAATTGAGGTGTCTGTCTTTTGTTCTTGTGCTGTAGGAGTTCTGTATATATTCTGGATATTAAATCCTTAACAGATATATGGTTTGCAAATACACTGAGTGGCCAGATTATTATGATGTCTGAACGCATAATAATCGGGCCACTCAGTGTATATCCTATATAATAAAAGGCTAATATGCAAATTGTCCCCTAGACCAGGAGTTCGACCAGCAGGCAGGCCAGCCAACCGCCCATGTCCCCTCCCCCTGGCCAGGCTGGCCGGACCTCACGCATGCACGAATTCATGCACCGGGCCTCTAAAATATATAATACACACACACACACACACACACACACACACACACACACACACTGAGTGGCCAGACTATTATGCGTTTAGAGATCATAATAATCTGGCCACTCAGTGCATATTCTCCCACCCTGTGGTCTGGTCTTCACGTTCTTGCTGGTGTCCCCTGACACAGGAGTTTAATTTTTATGAAACGCATCGTTCCTTTGGTTGCTTGCGCTTCTGTGTCATGTACAGAATCCACTGCCCACGTCATGGTCTCCCCACTTTTTGAAAGTTTCTCTTTACTCGGGCTTTTAGGGACGACCTACATTGGTACCGTTTTCACGTAAGAAACTCAGAAGGGATTTTTGCTTTCACAAAAGAGGAAAGTGAACACAGTGTCCAGGCTTTGTTTCGCAAAGAGCGTTCAAGGCCGCGGCACCTGGGCCTGGAGAGCGGCCCCGCCCAGCCCCTTCCTGGACCCGCTCAGCCCCCGAGCCCAGCCCCCGCTGTGCGCGGCGTCTGGGGGCACCGGGCTTTCCCTCCACTTATGCACGTCCGTTGGCATGAGGCGTCCTAGGCAGCAGAGGAGCCTAAGAGCTCAGAAGGGCATGAAGCTCGGCATACAACTGGGTGTAATTAAGCCATGTGATGGTGGCCAGTGAGATGACGATGCTGGGGGTGCCGAGAATTTGGGGTCTGGGAACCCTCAAAACTTCTCCATTAGGTTTCTACTTTTGGAATAATGGAGGACACCAGTAACTGTGTTTGAAGGCAGTGTTTCCTTTTCATCCCTCTTCCTATTTCTTACTAGAGGCCCAGTGCACGGAATCATGCAGGGCGGGGTGGGGGGGGGTGTCCCTCAGCCTGGCCTGAGCCCTCTTGCAATCCAGGACCCCTCGGGGGATGTCTGACTGCCGGTTTAGGCCCGATCCCCACAAGCCGCCTGGGATTGGGCCTAAACCCACAGTCGGACATCCCCCGAGGGATGTAGCAGTGCGCCAAGTGGCACACAGCCAGGGAGGAGCCTGAGCCAGGGCTGGGCACCACGCCGCTCACGCTCATCCCGGCCCCCTGTGCCTGCCCCGGCCACTGCAGCTGAACTCGCCAGCCATGAGCCCAGCTTCTGGCTGAGTGGCACTCCCCCTGTGGGAGCGTACTGACCACCAGGGGGCAGCTCCTGCGTTGAGCGTCTGCCCCCACCTGGTGGTCAGTGTGCATCATAGCAACTAGTTGACCGGTCGTTCTGGTCATTCCGGTCATTCCATTGTAACGGTCACTTGATTGTAACGGTCGTTCGATTGTAACGGTCGCTTAGGCTTTTATCGACATAGATAGATTCTTCATTATGCACATAGAACATGCTTCCAACCACCACGACTGACACGGTAGGACACAAGGACAGGGTACCTTTGGAAAAGAAAACCATTTCTGCTTAGAAATGCAAATGTCGAGGGTACGTTTCTACTTAAAGAAACCTGTAACCTGACGATCCTGTTTTAAATCCGCACGGGGCGGGGGGGGGGGGGGGGGGCGGGGGGCGGGGGTTGATGTCATCTCAGAAAAGCATGAGAAGCGGCCCAGACAAAGGCTACGGTCAGGACCTCCCCACTCACAGCAAGTTTTCTGAGGAGAAAAGGTGAAGAACAGGCAAATCTGGGAGAGACCGGACAACGGGGACGGCCCCTCCAGAGCCGGCTGGACAGAGCTGTCGCCTGCCCCGCGCCCCAGGTCTGCCCGCCGAGCGCTCCTGCGAATCGGGCCGCCACCATGAATGTTACATCATGTAAACGGAGGCATCAAAGTTACTGGAATTGCAGTTTTCCCGTGCCGCGTGTACTTTTTTTTTTTTTAATGAGATGAAGAAAGGCTTAATTTCAACTCAACCACGTGGCAGTTCACAAATGTGCACACCACCCTTAACATCCACCCGGCTGCAGGGGTGGGAGCAGAGTCACGCCCCTCAGCGTCGTATAAGGGAGACCATTTGGACAGAAGTGAACCATCATCAGTGACTGCCTTCCCAGGTGACCGCTGCGTTGGCCACCTCGGTGGCTCCAGATCTACCATCTAGAGCACGTCTGCATGCAATCACCCTCTGCCTGCTTTCTGTTGCCTGGCTGCACTCACCGCTGTAACGCCATGAGTGCGCGATGACATTACACACATCGTAAGAACTGTGAGTATGTCCCAGAGGGAAGAGGGAGGAACGAGCCCGTCCCCCAGAGCAGTGCACGTGTGACCCAGGTAGCATCCTACACGTGTCTGCCATCCTACACGTGTCTGCCAGGTAGCATATCTCACACAAAACCTAAACTCACAAAAGTACCCTTAGACGCCGAGAAATGAAGACCGTGCCTAAGACCCAAGGTGGCAGGGACTTAACTGAATGGGTCTGTTTTGTTTTGTTCTTGATATATTGTCATTGATTTCAGAGAGGAAGGGAGAGGGAAAGAGATAGAAACATCAATGATGAGAGAGAATCATGGATCGGCTGCCTCCTGCACGCCCCCTACTGGGGATCAAGCCTGCAATCCAGGCATGTGTCCTGACCGGGAATCAAATCCGGGACCCTCTTGGTCCATGGGACAATGTGCAATCCACTGAGCCACACCAGCCGGGCTGAATGTTGTTTCTAAAGGGCTATTATGAGGCTGAGGTTACAGAGGCCTGGGGGTGAAGGGGATGCCACCCCCACCTGAGCAGGAAACTCTGCTGCTTCTGAATCAAAGGAAATGGAATTCCAGTTCGCGTTCACAGCTTATAAGAGAGTTCAGCCAGGAGACTGCGAGGGTGAAGGTTAAAGATCGTCAGAATGCCCCGGGACAGAGAACGGTGGGGCCTCCTCTCCAAGGAGAAACGTCTTTATAAAGTAATTTTATCGAATTTCTCAGGCTTCAGGGAATCCTGAAATGAATGCGACAAAAACTGGACTGGGTTCTGAATCCTACCAGTGAACAAGCAGCAGCCAGAAAAGGGCTCACCACCACCTATATATATAAAAGGCTAAGTGACCGACCATACGTACGTCCAACCGGCCGACCGACTGACCGGCCGGTACATATGACGCACACCGGCAATTTAAAAATAAAAGTTGACTCACGCATGTTTGATACATATAAAGCTCTCGCTGGCGCCAATCGCACGCGTGTGTTTCGATCTGAATTTGGTTTTTTTGTTGACATTCTGAAGCTGAAAGAAGGCGGCGGCGGCAGCGGCGACAGAATGTGTCTGAAGACCAACTACAGGCACAACGTACCTCTGAGGCCGAGAGAAGCCAGCGTCCCCGTCTGACACTGGCCTCCCATTTAGATTGATTCAAAGACAGTTTCCCGTGATGCCGGCATTTGTGATGACTATTTAATAAATCACAAGGACAAACTCTAGACAGAGTAGGAATATTCCTACCTGAACCCGTTTTCGGACATAGTCAGTTATATATTGCTTTCTCTCGAGTTTGAAGAGCGTGTGATGTTAAAGTTGTAAATACTTCATCACACGGGACATTAGTCAAGTACTCTGAGAGTGTTTTTACTCTTAATGTGGTGTACGGGGAGACATTAGAATAAGGTTAATCACTTTATCAGTCATTGTTTTTATCAGTGTTGTTTTTATACCAACCATGTTTTTGTTTTTGCATCATGTTTTTATGTCATGTCTTTGTTATTGTTATGTCATGTTGTTATTGTTTGTTGTTAATCAATTTAGATATTATTTTCATGTACATTTTACTAATTTTCTATCATCTCTGACACTTCTATCATAGAGAAAAAGCAAATAGTGATATTAAAATATTTCTTCTAATTAATTCCCTTTCAATGTGCACGAATCCGTGCACCGGGCCACTAGTCTTTCAATAATAATTTTGTGATTTCAAATTAAGAACAAAACATAATGGACTGACTCTGACCTCGATCCAAGCATCTCGGTAAATCCCGGTCAGAGATTTCAGCCCAGATGACGTGCCTCTGGGGGAAGAGGCCTGAGTACACACGTCAGAGCAGGACAGATGGGTGCGTCCAACAGGCCCTGTCACAGACACGGGAGGGAGTGTCCCTTTGGGCCCATAAACCAAACAGAACAGGCCTGATGGGCTGTGAACACAGCGCCGGGCCATCCGCCTGCCTCTGAGAGACACGGGCCTCGGTGCTGCACACGCATAACCGCACAAATGCCGAGGCTGAGACCGTCTCTGCGCAGACGCCCGGGGCAGAGGGGCATCCCCCGCGCCGTGCGCACCTTCCCGTCAGCCAACGGGCTGGAGATTATCCCCGGCCTCGCTGAGGGGCATACCATGCCCGTTTCTTTCTTGTTTACTTACTTATTTATTTATGTATTATTGATGTCAGAGAGGAAGGGAGAGGGAGAGAGAGAAACATCAATGATGAGAGAGAAGCACGGATCGGCCGCCTCCTGCACGCCCCCACTGGGGATGGAGCCCGCAGCCCGGGCCTGTGCCCTGACGGGAATCGAACCCTGACCTCTCCTGGTTCACAGGTTGACGCTCAACCGCTGAGCCCCGCCGCCCGGGCCCATACCTGTTTCTGAGCATAAAGACAGTCACTGTAGGAAAAGAGGTTTTGGTCTCGACCGGGTGTTAACCTGCAGAACACAGCACGGGCCTCGGGTTCCGGCATCTGTGAGACGTTGACGCCACAGCACAGCCGCTGGGGAGCCCGGCCTTCTGGCAGCCTCACCCGCAGGGGAGGAGAAGAACTCACCGGAAAGGCTGGCGGGGCCCGCGCCATCAGGCTCGCGCTCCTCAAATACGGCTGAGCAGCCTCTCCACACCGGGACTGCGTGCTCCTGCCCGGCAGAGGCTTCTAGAACACAGGGAGGATCCCAGCGACCCGCGTGGGGAAGCGCAGCTGCCCGGCCCTCCTGCGGGGCAAGGCCGGAGCCCACGGAGCCCGGAGGGTGTCCGCTCCACGCCCACCGCGGGCTGCGCTGGCCCGGCCCCTCCCGAAGGGCGTCTCCTCCAGTAAAACCCTCCCGGGGTCACGTCCCTCCAGGTACAGACCCGCGGAGAGAGAGAGAGAGGACAGGCGTGGAAAGAAGAAACCGCCAGCCCAGGGCACCAGCGCTCACTCCCGCGGGCAGCAGGCGCCTGCGGGCGAGGGGGGTGGAGAGAGCTGGGCCATCCCCACTTTATAAAGTCCACTTTCCCAGCGAGATGCTTCCCTAAAGCTGCAGGCGCAACCCGAACCCTTATCCACCGAGGCCTCCTGAGAGACCGGAAGGGGGGCCCTTTAAGCAAATCCCATCCGCGAAACAGTGATTGTTCCCCGAAATGAACACGCTATGTGCTTCCCACAGCGAAGAGTGGGTGCCCTGGGCCCCGAGTCTGATTGGGGGCCCCGGGGGGGGGGGCAGGCGCACCGTGGGAACCGCCTCCCGTGAGCTTCGTCCACCCGACGGCAGCGGGGTGCGCGGTGCCCGCAGTGGCCAGGGACGGCAGCAGGGTGCGCGGTGCCCGCAGTGGCCACGGACGGCAGCGGGGTGCGCGGTGCCCGCAGTGGCCAGGGACAGGCCTGCGCTCGGAGGACCCCCGGCTGCCGCGGGGGCGCTGCTCGTCCTGCCGGGGAACCGCGTGGCGGGCAGCACGGGCCTGGGCTTCCGGGGAGAGGTCACGCCTCGGAATTCATTCGCTGTGTGACCGTGAACTGGGGGTCCTCCGTGCACACGAGAGCCCGCTGACGGGATCGCAGCCGGTGGCGAACCCACGCAGGCCGTCGGCCGTGGCATGTTTCGGGGCGTCCGCGTCAGGCGCCCGGCAGCACGGCAGCAGACACGGCCACGCACACCAGACACAGACACGAAGGGGAAAGAACAGGGGGTAAAACAGCGGGAAAGGGGGTGCCACACCACACACCCACAGAAACCACACGCCGCCCAGAGAAGCCAGGAGTCGCCGCCAGGGTGAAGCTGTGAGTCACTCATGTCCAGGGCACAGCGGGGATAAAGGCACCCCGATTCTGGAGGAACACACAGCACCCCTGCTGTGCAGAGGAGGGGGCCCAGCGCGGTGCTCAGTGGTCGCGGCCTATGAACCAGGAGGTCACGGTTCCATTCCCGGTCAGGGCACACGCCCGGGTCGCGGGTTCGATCCCCAGGAGGGGCCGTCAATGCCTCCCTCATCATGATGTGTGTGTGTGTCTCTCCCTGCCTCTCTGAAATCAATACATTTTATAAAAAATAGAATGAGTGTGTCCCCGCTGCCGCTCTTTCACAGGGAACTTCCTGCAGACACAGCCTGACTGTCCCCAGACCGGAGGCCCGCTCCCCCGCCAGTCCAAGGTGACACGGCCCAGTGAGGCCTCGGGCCTCGGGCCTCGGGCCTGGCCGACCCCCAGCTTCCCTGCGGCCGCGTCGCTGTCATCCCTCCTGAAAAGTGCTGGACCACACCCCCCAGGGGGCCCCTCAGACAAAGACCACACCCCCCAGGGGGCCCCTCAGACAACAACCGCACCCCCCAGAGGGCCCCTCAGACGAAGACCGCACCCCCCAGGGGGCCCCTCAGACAAAGACCGCACCCCCCAGGGGGCCCCTCAGACAAAGACCCCCTGCCTCGGTCACCAGCTGAGGCGGGGGGCAGAGGGGTGCTCCCTCACTACCGCAGGAGGACAGGCCACGCCCTGCAGGAGCCAGGACCGCACGCAGCCCCGCGGCTCCCTCGCCGGGCAGTGCCCGCACCGGGGCTGGCCTGACAGAAGGCACCAAAGAGCCCCCGCCCCCCGCCCCCCCCCAAAGGCTGGCGCTGGCTTTACGTCTGTGAGGAGCCCTGGCTGCGGTGTGCCATTCCGTGAGACGGGACGGAGGTCACCCGGCGTCTGTCCTCCCGTTGCCACGGCGAGCAGTGTGCGGGGCGGGGGTGGCGTTCGCTGTCCTAGGCGGAAGGGGGTTCTACACACCCGGCGTCCCGCAGCGTGCCCACTCAGACATGGCACGTTAAATCGGTTCGTGGGCAAGAAAGTTGCGAGAACCCTCAGGTCTGTCCTTGAGACAGTTATCCTCCCACGAGCCCCGCCGGCCTGGGACCAGGCCCTGCAGTGGAGGAAGTGGGGGCTGCGTGCAGAGCACAGTGATACGTATCTTCACTTCCTCCAGAGGTCGGTGGCAGGGCCGGCTTTGTCTCACCTCTGCGCTTTGTAAACGGCCCCGGAGACCTGGAATGCCTCCTTGGAGAGAACAGCTCCCTTGATGCCCAAACAAATGACAGGCCTGCTCCGGTCAAACATGGCCGAGACCCTGTGAGCGGAGCACAGTCTGTTTCTGGTGAGATGTACAAGTGGGGGCATTCGAGACAGAAGAAATCTTTAATAGCCACCTGGGCAAACATGACGAACAAAGAAATAAATGGGAAGGTGTCATGTTAATTTAATGAACGCCAAAGCCCTATTTCAACAGGAAAAGGTTGCCTGCTGTACAGTTACCGTAAGCCGCCGACGGCAAGGTCTCCAGGGCAACACCGACACAAGCGCAAACATCGCAGGCCCCGTGCTCCCGCTGGGCAAGCACCGGGGCCTCTGGGAGCCGCCCCGTGGCCGCTGGGGAGGCCCCGGGCCTCTGCTCTTCATGTTCCTGCAAACGCCAAACGCACCATCTTATCTGCAGACAGACCTTTACGCTCACGTGGCGACGGAAAACCTCTCCCTACCCAGGACCCGTGGTGCGTGTTAACAAAGCAGTCCATCTTTCTTACCCTGGTCAGGACAAACCCGGGAAATCCACCCCATACGCTACCCCCACGCAGTCTATGAGATGAGCCCACACTCAAGCAGGCTCACCGGCTACTTCCAGAGAAAGCTGACACACACACACACACACACACACACACACACACCTCAAAACAAAGTTATAAGAATGGCCCTGCCCTAACCGGTGTGGCTCAGTGGATAGAGCGTCAGCCTGTGGACTGAAAGGTCCCAGGTTCGATTCCGGTCAAGGGCATGTACCTTGGTTGCGGGCACATCCCCAGTAGGGGGTGTGCAGGAGGCAGCTGATCGATGTTTCTCTCTCATCGATGTTTCTAACTCTCTATCCCTCTCCCTTCCTCTCTGTAAAAAATCAATAAAATGTATTTTAAATAAAGAATGGCCCGGAGCAGCAGATTGGGCCTGGAGACAGGGACTGTAATTTCATAACCCACATGGGAGGTCTCCGGTCTTCGCCCTGACACACAATGTTGAGGATTAAACGTGATCATGGAAAGGAGCGTCTGATTTTACCACAATTCACGGCTTTGGGGACTCTTCGTGGGAAGAATCCAGGCCGTGCGGCCGTGCCGGAGCCGTGCATTCCCGGTGGCCGTGCCCCCGGGCCCAGGGACAGCGGTGTCTGCTCCCGTCTGCCCCACGGCAACCGGAGCGCTCACTATCCCAGCGGGAAACGGCTGCACAAGCAACGATCTTGCAAAAACTGGAGAGAGGCCCGGCCAGCGTGGCTCAGTGGCTGAGCGTTGACCTAGGAACCAGGAGGTCATAGTTCGATTCCCAGTCAGGGCACAGGCCCGGGTTGCGGGCTCCATCCCCAGTGGGGGGCGTGCAGGAGGCGGCCGATCCATGATTCTCTCTCATCCTGGATGTTTCTCTCTCTCTCCCTCTCCCTTCCTCTCTGTGAAAAACAAACAACAACAACTGGAGAGTGTGTCTGGGCGCCCCGTGAAGACGCTGTGAGAGACGGGGAGCTACAGACACGCACCTGCTCGATGGCCCGCGTGAGCTCGCTCTAATCTGGCGTTATCCTCCCTACTGGACGCGCTGCCTGCCTCCCAGCCCAGCCTCCGTGCCAGCCGCCGTCACCCGTGGAGGGAAGTGAGAGGGGACCTCACCTGGCAGCCCGAAGCCGCCGCTCCAGCCAGCTCGCCATGACCTCCCCGGGGATGATGCACATGGACGTGCTCCGTAAAGGACCTAACACGCGCCGAGCACCGTCCTGAGCACCTACTGTGTAACTAATGTATCACCCTATGGACACGGGGCCATTATTCTCACTCCGTGTTACAGACGAGGTAAGTGAGGCGAAAGGAAGTGAGGAGGCTCCGTCGCAGCCAGTGGTGAAGGCCAGGGTGGGGGCGCGGTGGGGTCCCAGGACCCGGGCACTGAGCCACGGTGCCAGGCAAGGGTGGCACAGAGTGTGGGACACAGCCGACACGAGAACCAGCAGAGAGGACCACGCCGCTGCCCCAGGGGCCGATTCCGAGGGCCGGCCACACCCCCTGCCCCCCAGGCCTGCGGGCTCCCGGGGCGTGATGGTGGGTGGCGGTGACACAGGCACAGACGTCGGACATGACCCCCCTGAGTTAGAAAACAGACGCTACATCCCGTCCACACTCAGTGACACTTCGTGAAGCACCTACTGTGTGTCGGGCAGCCGGGCAGAGCGACAGAGACAAAGGGATCGTCGTTAATGAACGCCAAGGCTTTGTGCAGTTCCAGGGGTCTCTTCTCCCCCGGCCCCCCGGCACGGGCGGGACCGGCTCTGGCTGGCACCCGCTCCAGCATCCTGGCTGCACGGGCTGGGGCGTGGCATGTGCAACCAAGGCGGTGCCCGCGCAGAAGCCAGACCCGCTGGAGGCCCCGCAGCCGAAAACCAGTTTCTGAAAACGTGTCTCGTCTCCACCCCGGCAGCCAGCGAGGAGGTGCTTTCCCATCCTTACTCTGCCCAACGCCCTCCCCACAGTGCCCACTCCGCCCTCCCGGGCCCTCCCTCCCGCACTGGCCGGAGGAGATGCTATGGGTATCGTCTCCTCTAAACACCGCCCCAGGCTCTACGCTGGGGGACGGGTCCAACGCGAGGGGACACCCAGTCAGACTGAGGTCAGGCCTTTAGAGAAACACCTCCGTGTAAGGCAGTGATGGCGAACCTATGACACGCGTGTCAGCACTGACACGCGTAGCCATTTCTGATGACACGCGGCCGCTGAGGCGGCCGCATGCCGAGGATGAAACATTTGCTGCTCCTGAGGATGAAACATTTGCGAAATCATGTTTTTTCCTCAAAATGACACACTACCCGAGTTATGCTCAGTTTTTTGGCGAAGTTTGACACACCAAGCCCCAAAGGTTGCCCATCCCTGGTGTAAGGGCTCCTACTTTTGGGGAAAAAAAGAAAGCTATTTGAACTTTTCTATTTGGAAATGATTCTAACAGGCAGCACACCCACCTTCCCTTTTACTTCCACTCCTGATTCTCATTACTTCAGGCTCAGCGGGAGTGAAAACCAGAGGGAAATAAAGCCAAATGCAAAGGGCTTTTTAACGAAGAGGGAGGGAGGGATGGAGGGGAGGGAGGCATGGAGGGAGGGGGGAGGGAGGGCTGACTCAGTCATTTTGTCATTTTACATCAAAAACAAAATCTAGCTCTCAAGAAAAGTAACCGTTGTCTCATCCCAGCGCTGAGCTGTCTTCTGCAGGGATGCGCGTGGTCCGCGTTCCTGATCCAACCCCGGGCGCCCGCGACCACGCTCACTCATCACACAGTCTCTGCTGTAAACATAACTACCGGGATCGATGCCACAAGAACAGAACACTTAAAAAGCAGGGGCCGTGAAGTCTTAAAACGCGATCCTTTAACGACCTCCTAGTCCAAACCGGAACACGGGGAGCTCGTCCTCCCGAGGCGAAGGCCCACGCGGCGCCCACGCGCCCACAGGTATGTGTTCAGCTGCCCACCTGGGACCCAAAGCAGACTGTGGAGTAACAATGGCCAATGAGCGGCGACGCTGAGGGAGGAGAGCGCACGGTGCCACGCACACGTTAGATAACAAAGGGGCCTGTTCGCCCTCACATTGTGTCCCCGGATCCTCACAAAGGCTCCGTGTGCGCGGAACTTCCCAGCCGACAAAGCTCTTTTTTCACCATTTCATCTTCATCTGGAGCGAAAGAGGGAGGGGGAAGGCGCTGTCCACTTCACAGCCCGGCCGGCGTGGCTCAGTGGCTGAGCGTTGACCCATGCACCAGGAGGTCAGGGTGCGATTCCCGGTCAGGGCACAGGCCCGGGTTGCGGGCTCAACCCCCAGTGTGGGGTGTGCAGGAGGCAGCTGGTCAATGATTCTCTCTCATCAAGGATGTTTCTATCTCCCTCTCCCTTCCTCTCTGACATCAATAAAAGTATATTTAAAAAACAAAACAAAGGCAGACATAAAGAGCGACCTACGTAACATCCAATGGGTCCAAGTTCTCAAAACTGCAGGCCTGTCCCCTTTTCCGTGAGAATACAAGAAATGCAGAAAATGCACAATCTCCAGATGTTGAAAATGCTTTCAAACTGCCAAGATTGCTTTCAAGGAAGAAACATCCTGGTGGCTTTTGTTTACCGAAGTTTCAAAAATTCCTTTAGAACTTGCACGACGTTGTTTCTGTATTAATACTATATGTCTAGTATTAAGGTTTTATACCACTTCCGAATCACTAACCATAATACCACTTCCTCGTCTCTGCCCATCACAGCTGCCAGCACCATCCACCAGTGCCACAGGCTCTCCACCTGAGGACACGCGGGTCTGAGCTGGGAGACGGAGAGAGGGGGCAGATGGGCCAGCGCGCTGAGCAGCGGGTCAGATCCTAAAATAGGAGCTGCTGAGCCTTCCCAGGAAGCGGGCCAGACTGGGAGCGGCCAGGGACGGCGGCCCCAGGACGGAGGCGGCAGGGGCCTCCCTGCCCTCGGCCCCGCACGGCCCCGGGCACAAGGACACCCCCATGCACCTCCCGGGAGGTCACAGCTTCCTCTACAAAGCAGCGGCGACACGCTAAGGATTTCTGCAAACTGCTCTGCGTTTCCTTTTCTCTTTCTGTATGAAAACACTCAGGTGAGCCTCCTAACGTCCTGGAAACAGTACAGATGTGAAATTCTTACAACGTGAGAAAATCCCAAAAGGTTTTGACTTAAACCAGATGTGCTGGTTCCAGTTTGAAGGAAACGTATTAAGGGGAAATTAACATCTACCGAGCACCCATTCTACAGAAAAGGAAATTCCCAGAAACGTAGCAGAGCTGAGATTTGAGCCCCAATTTGACAGTAAAATTCATGCTTCCAGGCACCCCCGCTTCCCGGGAATGCTTCATCCAGTCCCTGCTTAGCGAGGGATCCGTAGTGGACCCTCTGCGAACGTAAACTCAGCCGACCTCACGCTCACAGGGTCCAAGAAAGACAGATCGCTTCTGGCCTGCTAACACACTCATCGCGCAGGGGCAGAGGGCAGGGGCGGAGGGCGTGGCCGAGGGCAGGGGAGGGCCACGGCCACGCCGTCTGGAATCCGTCTAAGGTTTATGAAGCGCAGCCCACGGAAAAGCGGAATCCACTTCGGAACTTAAAAACGCCTGCGTGTCCTCTCTGTGGTCTCAAAGCGCTCCAAAGAGCACGGCAGATGACAGCGCAAACCCCTCCGACGACGCGTGGCGTTTCAGGTTAAAACGAGACACGCAAACCAGGCCCAGAGTGAACTGTGAAGGGGTTAGGATGCGGCCGCAGAACTCGCCCTTCCCGAGAACTGCTCACGGGCACAGTGAGAGCGAATGACTAGTAAAGGGCTCACACAAAAGGTACTGTGCTCTGGCTGGTTGCTCAGTGGTTAGAGCGTCGGCTCACAGACCACAGGGTGGGGGTTTGAGTCCTGGCCGAGGGCATGCACCTCGGTCGTAGGTCGATCCCCAGCCCTGGCCGGGGGCAAGTTCAGGAGGCAACCTAACGCCCGACCCATTTCTCAACACCGCGGGCACCCCCATTTCCTCACTGAGAAGTCGCCAGTCCCGAAGGGTTAGGCCTGTGGTTGGCAAACTGCAGCTCGCGAGCCACATGCGGCTCTTTGGCCCCTTGAGTGTGGCTCTTCCACAAAATACCACGGCCTGGGTGAGTCTATTTTGAAGAAGTGGCGTTAGAAGAAGTTTAAAAAACTTGGCTCTCAAAAGAAATTTCAATCGTTGTCCTGTTGGTATTTGGCTCTGTTGACTAATGCGTTTGCCGACCACTGGGCTAGGCAGTACCGCAAGGGCCAGCAAAGAAGGGAAAGGAATAGGAGTGCACTGTGTGTATCCTTCACACACACACACACACGCACGCATGCACGCGTGCGCATGCACGCGCGCGCACACACACACACACACGCACGCACAACACGCACACACACTGCTCTGAGGCTCGCTTCTAACAATGGCATTTGTGCAACGCTGAGGTCATCGCCCCACCCCGAGCTGAATGCCTCCCTGTCTCAGCAACACGGGTGCTTCCTGCCGGAACCCAGAGACGAGGCATCACAACAGATCGACTCTCAAACATCTGGCCAGGACGCCTCTAAAATCACATCAACACAAAACAGAAAGAACTCCGAGAACACCGAGGGAGAGAAGGCACGTTCCCTACTGACGGCCCGTGACGGAAGGACAGGCACACGCACAGCGGTGCCAAGCCCCACAGCCGGCGGCTGTGCCGTCTGGTGAGGAGCGAAACCAAGGAGCGCTGACGGCAACCACCAACAACCCTGACCCCACACACAGCCCCGGGGCCTGAACAGCTGCCAAAGGCGTTTGCGGGCTCCACGGAGGGAAGGGACCGCGAGCCCACTGCCCCCACGCCCTCGCCACGGCCCCCTCCCAATCAGGAGCAAGAATCGTCCGCCGTCCCCAAACCCGGGCCCACGAGAAAGCCGTGCTTCGAGCACGAGGCTAAGGGTGTGCGTGTGCCCACGTCCCCACCCCGGGCCCAGGGCGCGTGCTGCGCGCTGTCCGTGGGGGACCCCGGCAGGACGGGTGTCTGGGTCAAAGCCGTCTGTCGGGGCGCTGGAGGCTGACATGGACGGCTGGGGAAGGGCTCTCACAATCCAGGAACTAGGAAGGACGCGGCAGCTAAAATAAAACCATCGGGTGGGCCAGGAGGAAATAATAGCAAGTGATGAGACAAAGGAAAACATCAGCATCGCACACGGAACACGGAACCTAACCAGGGTGATACCCACACCGAGGGGCCGGGGGAGACGCCCCCTCAGTGACTCAGAGAAACCGTGTCTGTTAGCGTTAACCCCAAAATAAAACCGGGCACCGGATCGAAGGCCGATCTGAAGAATCCGGGGCCGCCCCGAAGGCGCGGCCAGGGGGAGGGCCCGTCCTGCTCCTGGGACCCCCTCTCAGGCCTGGCGTCTTCCGTCGGTGCCATCCGCCCAGCTTGGCGCCCACCCCCGCCCGCACACGTCCACCCGCCGTGGGATGAATGGATGCGTGAGTGCCCGCTGTCCCTGCTCCGGATGAAAGCCCCAGGGCTGTGACATTAGACGAGGTGACCATGAGCGGTGTGGCCCCGTCCCGTGGGCTTAAGCGGCAGGACCCCTTGAGGCCACGTTGCCGCTAGCTTGACAAGTGCGAGAATGCAGAGCCCACGCTTCCACGCGCGGTGTCTTGCCAGAACGTAGTGACTTCCACCCGGGAGGCAGGCTGGGCAGCCCTCCAGCCGTTTCAGCAACAGCTCGGAGCGCCGGCGTGAACCCGCCGACGGCATCCGTCAGGCATCGCGTTAAAGGGGACGTGCTCGCTTTCCCATCTCCAAATCTGGGCGTGACGTGGAGAGGCGTGGACAAGTATCGGGGTACTGATGCGTGTGGGGGGTAGCAGTCATGGTTTGACATTTGGGGATCTCAGGTACGAGCAGCAAGTGGGAGGCTAGAGGAAGGCAGACATCAGCGAAACTACTTCAGGGCTGAGAACTCAACTGTGATCTCAAGAGGGAGACGACAAAACCACGGCGAGATACATGGCGCCACCCCAAGCAGAGTGCCTGCGGCTACTTCCGTGGCATCTCAGTGAACTCTCATTTTTAAACTTAATTTTTGAAAAGGTAACCAGTTACAAGATTCAAAAATCCCAACATGTAAGAAGTGTGCACTGAAGTCTCTAAACCCATCCCCGCACCCCGCACCCCCTGCCCCCCAGTCCTCAACTCCCATGGCCACCCCACACTGCCAGGTAGGGGTGACCAGCGCTTCTGCCGTTTCTGCCCAGTTTCCGTGTGATTTTTTATAGATTTTTATTGGTTTCAGAGAGGAAGGGAGAGGGAGAGAGAGAATCATCAGTGGTGAGAATCATGGATCGGCTGCCTCCTGCACGTCCCACACTGGAGATCGAGCCTGCAACCCAGGCCTGTGCCCTGACCGGGAATCGAACCCTCACCTCCTGGTTCATAGGTCGACGCTCAGCCCCAGAGCCACGCCGGCCAGGCTCTGGCCAGTTTCTTTAGGCAACCACAAGCAGATACAAGTATATGACCCTCTCTAGCACAGAAGTGTGTGGGTACGGAGTGTATTGCCTGACACTTCGCTTTTCTTTACGAAGGGGTGCATCTGTCATACCTTCAGTACATCTGTTTCCCGTGTACATCTGCAAATTTCATTTCGCCAGATTCCCTCCGGACAGACCTTTACATGGTTTCCCGTGTTCTCTCTCAGCCGTTGCTGCAATATTGCCTCATTAAGTCACTTTGCCTATGTGTTAGTCCAGTGGTCGGCAAACTCACTAGTCAACAGAGCCAAATATTAACAGTACAGCGATTGAAATTCCTTTTGAGAGCCAAATTTTTTAAACTTAAACTTCTTCTAACACCACTTCTTCAAAATAGACTCGCCCAGGCCGTGGTGTTTTGTGGAAGAGCCACACTCAAGGGGCCAGAGAGCCGCATGTGGCTCGCGAGCCGCAGTTTGCCGACCACGGTGTTAGCCTCTCTATCAGTAAATTCCCAGAAGCAGAACTGTTGGATCAATGAAGCCATGCATTTTTTAAATACCGATCGATACCGCCCAACTGCCGGGAGTGGACCCGCGTGCCGGCTTCCTCACGAACCGCCCACGGTGTGCACAGGGCCCCTCGCTGCTGCAAACCGGGCCGGCGAGCCTGGCGCTCGGCGCTATTTTCACCTGCGTTGCTCCCATCACGAAGGAGGTGAGCATGCTTCCTTTGTCCACGTTCTAAAAACGGCCTCCCCGTGCCCTGGCCCTCCTTCCCACCGGGCTGTTCTTCCTCCTCGCCGTTTCTGGGAGCTCTCTCCGCGCCAGGAAGGGGAGCTCTGTGCTGGGATCTGAGCGCCGAGTGTTTCCTTTTCTGGGGCAGACGTTCGAGAACTGCCCGCAGCCTGTGCTGCCCGAGCTTCAAAGGCCCGGCAGGAAGTGGCCGAGGGCGGGCAGAGGGCAGGGCCACCGCTCAGGCCTCCCAGGAAAGGGTCGCATTGGCTGACGGTCTTTAGGGCCATAAAAATGTTTTCAACGTTGATAAACATCAAGCTTTTCTTTCAATACTTCTGAACTTGGAGGTTACATGTAAAGGCTCTCCCCACTCCAAGGCTAGAAAGAAATTTCCTTGTATTTTTAGGGTTTCTTTTTATATACAGTTGACACTTAAACAACACGGTTTTGAACATACAGATTTTTTTTTTTATTATTGATTTCAGAGAGGAAGGGAGAGGGAGAGAGAAACATCAATGCTGAGAGAGAATCATCGCTCAGCTGCCTCCTGCACGCCCCACACTGGGGATCGAGCTCGAAACCCAGGCCTGTGCCCTGACCGGGAATCAAACTGTGACCTCCTGGTTCACAGGTCGACGCTCAACCACTGAGCCGTGCCGGCCGGGCGAGAATTTTTTAAACAAATACACAGTCAGCCCACCTTCCTTATCCCCGGGTTTTGCATCTGCAGATTCAAACAGCTGTGGATCCAAAGCGATACTGCGGATGGCAGCTGGGCGTCCACGGATGGGGCCGGCCGTGTGCTGCGCTGCATCATTCCACAGCAGGGACGTGCGCATCCACCCACAGATGGGGTGTCTCGGGGCTCCCTGGAGCCCATCCCCACGGCTACCAAGGGATGGTTGTAGTCGGGTTATTGGGAGGTCAAAAGGTGTACAAAGACTTCCAACTGTATGGGGCTTGGTGCCCCTAACCCCCACGTTGTGCAAGGTCAAAGGTATATATACAGGGTGTCCCAACATACACACACTTTCACAGCGGAGAAAATGAAATGAAAATGAAATGCACTTTAATCTTGAAAATGAAATGCACTTTAATAAACTCTGCCTCCAGAACTATTCAAAGTGTGTGTAGACACATTTGGGGGCACACCCTCTGTGTAAACATCGGGTCCATTTGGACCCGATGTGTGCTGTGTATCCAGTGAAAGTATGACCGGACTATATTTTTCCTGGGTGACCAGGCGTCTCACACACCTGTACTCGATTCCCGATTGCCACTCCTCTTGGGTGGGACGACGCTTTAAAAACACACCGATTCCTCGGGTGCTCGGTCTATTCTAAGACGCTTCCATCCCGCGGATTGCTCTTCTAGTCAGTTACATGCCAGTTCCCAGGGCTTTCGCAGCTGAGGTGTTAGAACTAGGTCTTCGATCTGCCTCAGAATAAGCAGAGGCTATAATTAATCGGGGACCCAACCAGCATTATTCTAAAGAGGCCTGATGACCGATGGGATGAGACTGCTGTGAGCAGCAGACTTCTGACTCTGGGGCAAAGGGACGCTGGAAGGTGCGTGACCCTGGCAGCGATGAAATGACCCGGATCACGGCATCCAGGAGCCACGGAACCAGACCTCCTTGGTCTTCCTCTTCCACGTCTGCCTGGGAAGCTGCTGAAACCACAACTCAGACACGCATCGTCCCGCCACCTACGAGGAAGGACAACTTGAACCCGGTGCACGCACACAGGGTGCTGGTGCGGCGCCTCCTCCCCCGACGGCTCCTCCCCGGGCTGGCCGCGATTCTGGAAGGTTCCTTCTAGCCTTTGCTCCGGCACAGTGAGCAGCTCTCCGTGCAAACTTGCTCTGACATAGACCCGCCAACTTCACAAAGTCCAACTGTGCGTGTATTTTTATAAGTAACCCATCGCATCCAAACACGTGGCACGGCTTCCACACCTCGTGCGCACCTCTCTCTGCTGGCGCAGAAGTTGTTTCCGTCCAAGTAAAGAGCGTCTCATTGATGCCTCGGGAGACGACACTGAGGCACCCACATGCTCTGAACCCTCCCCGCTCCTGCCATCACCGCCCGGGACGCGCTGCCCTGCGGCTCCGCTCGGGAGCAGAGCGTGCTCTCCAGCCCCGCGCCCGGGCCCGGTGCCGAGCATGTGCTTGGATTTCATCAAAAATAACAGTGACGACGCATCGAACCAAGTTCCACGTTACCAGCAACGCTGAGTAAGCACCTTATTTCCTTATTTCCTTCCTTTCGGGAGGACTGATCTTTGGAAAGGATCAGTATTGTGCTCGGCACGCGTGCTGGGCACCGAGGTGGAGACAATGAATGAAGGAGCACGGGCCGGCGGGAGACACACCAAGGCAGACAGGTCTGCGCGCAGGGCTTCGGGAGGCCCAGAGGAGAGGGCCCAGAGCCGGAGGGAGAAGGCGGGGACTTGGGGGACCCCACGGGCAACCGGGAGGCCAGGCTCCCAGGAGGAGGAGACGCCAGGACCAGGCGGGCGTGGGGGCACGCGCGGAGGCCGCAGAGGTGCCCGCGTGGAGGCCTTTGCGGGAGCAGGTTGAGGGACGAAGACTTCACGTGGGCAGTGGAGGCCACGAGACAGCATTCCGTCCGCCCCACACGCTCCCTGTCCACGGCCGGCAGCAGGCGGAGGCCGGGCTCTGACCTCGGCTCCTCCGCCGATGACAGCGGCTCCGTGAAGGCCAGGAGCAGGTGCGTCCGCACGGACTTCTGGCGGGGTGAGCCAGCAGCTGGCACGGCCACGAGCAGGGACATGTGACACGCTCTCAGGACACTGTGTCTCCCCACCCCACCCGCCCCCACAAACGCGTCAGAGACCTCCTGGCCGCCACCAGCTTCCCCCCGCACTCGTCCTCTGGGGCAGCCCTGGCCGCCATCAGCTCATTCATCCCACTCGCTGTTCTCCGATTTCTCACCTCCCCGGGACCTCCTTCCAGGGGGCTCCCTCCCTCCGCCCCTCACACCAAACACTCGGCCTCCCCCGGCGCCTCCTGCCGGGCAGCGCTCAAGATGTGTGTCGAGGGCACGAAGAGTGTTCATTCTCTCTGGTTCCACTTATTTTTTTTAAATATTTTTATTGATTTCAGAGAGGGAGGGAGAGAGAAACATCAAGGATGAGACAGAATCATGGATCGGCCGCCTCCTGCACGCCCCCCACTGGGGATGGAGCCCGCAACCCGGGCCTGTGCCCTGACCAGGAATGGAACCCTCACCTCCTGGTTCACAGGTCGACGCTCAGCCGGAGCCCCGCCGGCCGGGCTGGTTCTCTTTGTTTCTGACGCAGAGCCCTGCACTCACTGTGCCCCGTCCCAGGCCGGCCCGTCTCCAGTACCAGAAGTCTTCCTCTTCCGAAGTTAGGCTGCAACCACAGCACTCTCTCTCTGGAAGCTCGCGATCACCCGTCGCTCTCTCCCTGCGCAGTCCCTCTCCATCCCTCAGCTCCGAGGCTCACTCCCTGTCCCCCTCACCACCCCCCGCCCCCCCCGCCATGCCTCGGTGCCTCGGCGCCTCCTGGCCGCTCACTCTCCCCTGACCACACGCTGCCCATCCCACTGCCCACTCCGATAGGGTCCTGTGAAATCGCTGCCAACGTCCCCCCTCGCCCCTCGGCCCACCTCAGCCCCTTCGTCCTCAGTTCTCTCCGAGGAAACGCCCCGTGCCACCATGCTCCCCTCCGTCTTCCGTTCTCTCCGTCCTGTTGCGTCCAGCTCCTGTCCCTCCCCCAGCACAGAAACATCCCCGTGGGTCCCGCCTGGGGAGAAGGCCCGCTCCCGTCTCGCTGTCGCTGTGGGGCTGTGGCTCTCCCCTCTCACTGAGAACCAAACGGACACACTGGGTCCCCGCGGGCTCCCGACCCACTAAACGCAGGCCTCCACCCACCAGCGCCCCGGACAGCAGTCACACGGGACATCCGGCCGGTCACTGACTCCAGCTCGGGGGCACCTGCTTGTCTGTCCTCAGGTTCCTCCTCCAACATCTGCGACGCATCCCGCCGCATCCCACCGCCACTCCCCCCAGGCCCCCCTCGCAGCCCAGCGTTCTGCAGGCCTCTCCCATCACCTCCGTCCCCTCCCTCTTCCCACGACCTGTTCTGCTCAGGGTCCCCTCGGGGCCGCGGCCCCACCACCACCTGCAGAGCCACAGCCCGGAGCTCTCTGCAGACCCGGCAGGGACCTCGCGGCCACCAGCTGTCCAGCCGCCGGTCCATCTGCAGCTCCGGGACCCCAAGTCCCGTGACACCTCTCCTTACCCTCAATGGGGGGAGGCGGGGGGCACGACCCCATGATTTTCAAAGCCGTGATTACAGTCTTCTTCTCCCGTCCGGACCCACCAGCTCTCTGATTCCCAGACTTCATCTGCCCACGGCCTTCTCGACAGGCCCCCTAAGTCCTGCGCGGGCGCCTCAGGCCTCCCGGTCCGAGCAGCACCCCGTCCCAGGGCGCCCCTCCTTTTTAAAAGAAATATTTTTTATTGATTTCAGAGAGGAAGGGAGAGGGATGGAGAGAGAAAAACATTAACGCTGAGAGAGAATCACTGAAGGGCTGCCTCCTGCACGCCCCCTACTGGGATCAAGCCCACAACCCGGGCGTGTTCCCTGACGGGAATCGAACCCAGAACCCTTCAGTCTGCAGGCTCATGCTCTATCCACTGAGCCACACCAGCGAGGGCGAGGCGCAGTTCTTGATTCCTTTCCCGCCCTTTACCCCCCAAACCCAGCCCCCCTGCACGCTGATACACCTGCCTGCACACACCTATGGGTAATGGAGCCACTTCGTCTCCATCACCGCCACCCTCACCCAGGTCACGTGCCTCCTGCCCTGGCTCCCACGATGGCCTCCGTGCGCTGTCTCCTAGGTCCACGCACCACCCTGCAGCCGCCACAAGCTGCCGAGAGCACCAGCCACGTATCGCCCACCTGGTTACACCCCCGGAGCTTCCCTGCTCCCACAGTGCAACCCAGCTGCCCCCCGACTGACAGCCCCGACCCGGCAGTGCCCCTGGGCCTCATCCCACCCCGTTCCGCTCGGCTCCCAGGCCCCAGCAGCACCCCCTTCATTCTGACCCTCCGACCTGAGTCTCCCTCCGCCGGGGTGCTCTGCTCCTCGGGGTCCGCACAGCTGGCTGCCTCTGGCCACTCCGAGCCCAGGGTCACTGCCGCTCCCCGGGAGGCCTGCACAGCCCCCCAGACTGCAGGAGCCTGCAAGAGTCCATCTGAGCTCGCTGCAGGCTGCGGCGTCTGATATTGCTGACGTGTGCGATGTTTGGGGTGTGTGTGTGTTTGGTTAGCATTTACACCAGAGGCATGGGCACCCTGCAAGCAGGAATCCCCGGGGCCAGCCACAGTACCTGCCACAGAGTCGGTGCCCGATACCGACATCTCCCGTTCTGAGCGCGGACCCACCACCCACACCCCCAACTTTGCATCCAGAAACCCAGCAGCCACCTGTCCTGCCTCTGCCTTACCCCATCGCCCAGACCTGCTCCTATCACCGCTGCCTCTCCCTCCGTCTCCCCTCACTCCCACCGCTTCTCACCTGGTGGGTTCCTCTGCGCAGACGTCAGCCTCCGCCTCCCCACGGAAGCCTGCCCCCCCAGGGAGGTGGCCTCCCACCTGAGCCGCCTCCCTCCCTGAGCTCTCCGCATCCTTCCAGGCTTCAGGGTCCAGGATAACTGGGCCTGAGCCTCAGCCCCGGGGAATCTCCTCTTGGCCGCACCACCCACCCTCCCGGGCCCCGGCTGTTTCTGATGGCGGCCAGTGGCCCGTGGACGTGCCCTCGCGGCCTGCGGAGAGGCCACCAGGCTACTCCCTCCAAGCCCGCGGCGGCGGCGGGGAGAACCTGACGTCACACTCGGATGGGCCCCTCGGGGAACCTCTGCAGGCCGCCTCAGAGCCTGGGCTCCCTGCCCTCCTCTCCTGTGTCTCCCGCAGCTGCCGGCGCCTGGGAAAGGGACTGCCTCCCGGGGGTGAGTCCTGGCTCCCCACGGAGGCCGAGAGCGTTCGGAGCGTGGCCTTCCCTGTCTTCGTGCCTTGAAGACAGCACCACGCTGCCCATTGTTTCTCTTCATCGGTGAGTTTCCAACACAAATACCTGAGCACCTTCCACCGGTGTGCCAGCCACCCGCAGTCCCAGGGCCCTCCGCGGCCGGCTCCCGCACGGGGAGGGCACGGGCAGGCACAAGTGAGCGAGCAGGCCAGCAGTGAGCCAGAAGCTTCCAGAGCGTGGCCAGCGCTCACTCAGACCGGACAGCGGCATCTCCCGTGCCTCAGGGAGCCCACCGCACTGCACTGCGCCCGCCCTTAGCCCAGGGCCGTGGTCAGCAAACTGCGGCTCGCGAGCCACATGCGGCTCTTTGGCCCCTTGCGTGTGGCTCTTCCACAAAACACCACGGCCTGGATGAGTCTATTTTGAAGAAGTGGCGTTAGAAGAAGTTTAAGTTTAAAAAATTTGGCTCTCCAAAGAAATTTCCATCGTCGTACTGTTGATATTTGGCTCTGGTGACTAATGCGTTTGCCGACCACTGGCCCAGGGGGATCGGCTCAAACAGCTCATTCTCCTCGCGAAGGAAGTTAAAGTGCTCTCGAAGGAATTACACCTGCGAGCGCTTTCCTTTCAAGGGAGACACAGCCCTTCGTGGAAGTGACTTTTCCTCCTGGTCACACTCCCCGAGCTGTTCTTAAACAAACAATTAGCGCAGCATTAATTGGCGGAAGGTTCGCCACACCGTGTTCCACCTGCCACCCGGTAAACACCGCCTTCACCTTTGCTTAGTCACCCGGCGCGAGGCGTTTCTCCCTCGTGATGAGGACTTTTAAGACCTGGTCTCTTAGCAACTTTCAAATACGCGAGCTAGCGCTGTGACCTGCCGTGGCCACGCTGCACGCGACCCCAGCCCGGGGCGGACTTGTTTTATGGCCCCGCCTGCGCATGTTTCCTTGTGGGGAAGACGGCGCTGTGTGGTAAGTCATCGAAGGTGACTATCAGGCTCAGATGAAGGAAGACACCACCTTGTCCTGTTGCACTCTCATTCGAATTTTTGCAGATTTTCTTTGTTCGCCCAGGGGTGTGTGTGTGTGTGTGTGTGTGTGTGTGTGTGTGTGTTGTTGTTGTTGTTGTTGTTTTTCATTAAAAGAGACATGTCGTGCCCAGCCAGCATGGCTCAGTGGCTGAGCATCGACCTATGAACCAGGAAGTCACAGCTGGACTCCCGGTCAGGGCACATCCGGGCTCAATCCCCGATCGTGCAGGAGGCAGCCGATCAATGATTCTCTCTCATCATGGATGTTTCTATCTCTTTCTCCCTCTCTCCTCCTCTCTGAAATCAATAAAAAAATGTATTTAAAAAAAGAGAGAACCGTCGTGCAATTTAAGTTAACGGCCCTAAGTAGTTCCACCCAGTTCACAACGCTTGCCCGGGGGGTGGCAGTCCTTTCTGATGACTCTAGTCGCCGGCATCTCCAGGACACCTGGTCTGCCCAGCCCCGCCCTGGCCTGGCTCTGCTGTTCCCGGACAGGTGTCCACCTCTGCAGCCCAGGTCCTCCGAGGACACCGTTCTCATGACTTCCGTCTCCTCCAACAGCTCGCACCGCACCGGGCCGCGCCACTCCCTGCTGGCGACTGTCGGTGGGCCTGCACCCGCCTCTGCTGCCGCGGCTGGCCTGGCCCCCGCGCGTCCCCGACATCCGGTGACCTCAGCCTCACCAGGCCCAAGGCGATAAGTGAGACGTGAAGTCCAGGGGAGCGTCCATGCACTCATCTCTCTAGCTCTCCCGACGGACCCTGCTTGTGTCCGTGTGTCCAAGGATTGGCCACACAGTGTCGTAGCCTCAAGAAGCTGAGCAGGAGTGATGCGCGCATAGCACATTTCCAACCACAATTCCTGGAAACGCGCACCCTTTCTGTGCTGAGTGTTTGAGAAACAGGCAATACCCTGCAGCTGGCATCACCTGCTGTCCCTGCTCTCTGTGCCCGCCCGCCCGCCCTCCTTTCTCTGCCGCTCTCCGCCTCACCCAGAGCAGCCGGCGGGGACTCCACACCCTCAGGGAGGTGGGCACGGTGAGAGCGAGAGCCACGTTCAAGGTCTTTGAGGCTCCCGCTGGCCTATCACAGTGGCACTTCTCGGCTTCGCTGGCGCGCGCGCACACACACACACACACACGCATGCACACGCATGCACACGTATGCACCCCTGCAAAGTTGGCTGTTCGGTCTCCCAAGGGCCTGGTGCTGTCCCTGTGCAGACATTTTCTATCCCAACCAGCAGCTTTCTGAAAAGTTCAGAGGTCGGCACTCCAGGCAGACGGTGGGATGAGATGAAGTCAGGAATGGCCTGATGGGGACGGAGGGGGACCACTGACCTGGGAGCGCCGGGCATCAGTGCTGAACCCGCTTCCAGGGGGCTCGCCCACTGGTTGGTTGGCGGGTCGGTTCCTCGGGATGGAGGCCTGGCCAGGGCAGCGCCTGGCACGGGCGGGCAGGAGCTCTGAATGAGTTTGTTCTGTGCGTGACGGAGTGAAGCAGCGAAGCAGCGAATCGGTGAGAACCCGATGCGGGCCGCGGGGACGGGAGTGTAACTGGGGTATCAGAGCTGCGACACGAGGCGCTTTCTGGTGGCCACTAAGGTCAGACAGGCATTCCTTCAACGCAGTGGCTCCCAGCCTGTTTTTGGCCACGCCCCCCCAAGCATCTCTATAACCCTGATGCCGCCCCTCCCCCCGCCGTGACACATAAGCCTTCTTCTTCATAAAGTGAACTCCTAGTCACGTGGAGGAAGCCTAAAAGGCCATGAACTTGGTCTAAACAAGCTTCCAAAGAACATGGCATCCATGAAAGAGAAAAAGAAAAGAACGAAAGGACAGTTGAGGGACTGAGGAAGAAATCACTAAGAAATTGTTAAAAAACAATAATACAAAGTGATATGAAAAGTAGCAAATAAAGTTTCAAAACATATAATAGAGAACTGAAATGCATTAAGTATGTCACAATGTATATTTATATACCATACATGAGGCACTAGAGCCATAAGAAATGCAAAACATTCACTGTGAATAACTCATTCTCGAATCGCCCCCCTTAAAAATCAAATCGCCCCCCTGTGGGGCGTGCCCCCCCCCCGTGGGAACCACTGCTCTAACCGGTAACTGACCACAGCCCTTTGCACAACCACTTGCTTATCAGACCAAGAGGTCCCACTGAAAGGGAAGAGGGAGTCAACACAATTAACCTACGTCTGTGCCCTGGCCGGTTTGGCTCAGGGGCCAGAGTGCTGCCCTGCCAACCAAAGGGTCAAAAGTTCGATTCCCGGTCAAGGGCATGTACCTCGGTTGCAGGTTGGACCCCTGGCCCCAGTCGGGCCTCGAGTGGGAGGCAACTAGTTGATGTCTCTCTCTCATCTCACATCGATGTTTCTCCCCCCCACCCCCCACTCTCTCTAGGAATCAATGGGAAAAAATACCCTCGGGTGAGGACTTAAAAATAGTTACAGACACATCTGCATGCGTGTGGGCATCTTTATATTCTCATAGTATCCAGATTTTTTTCCAAAAGTCTCATGTTAACTGCCAAGTACCTAAAAAGTCTGCCAACTTGAGACACTTCAGCAATTCAGACAAACGCGGCTGTCAGCAATGACAGGAACGAAGACCCCAACGTGGAGGGTACAGCGTCCCATCAGAAACTGGCTCTGTCCTGTAAGCATCGGTCTAGCCACGGCCCACCTCCCCGTGAGGTGGTCTAATAACAGACTGACCGTAAAGGTGCCTTCGTACTCACGGCCTCAGCCACGTCCCAGACTCCGTGGTCTGTTCCTGTTCACACACCAGGCGACCCTCCCCGCCGCCTGGGCCCACCAACAGAGCAGCAGCACAACAGCGCTCCAAGGTCCCCTCGTGGGCTTCTCCCTGTGGGACTTGGCAGGGGGCCCCCCATGGCCCCTGTCCCCTCCAGACCCCCTGTCCTTCCAAAGGGGAAGCCGGCTGGGGTTCCCCTGGGACCACTTCACCCCACTGACCTGCTCACCTTCTCTCTGCTCCATAACACCCCTCACCACAGGCCCACCCCAAACACACACACACACACACACACACACACACACCCCGCAGCAGGAACCACCACCTGCAAACAAAACCTCATCATCTTAGGAGACGGGTCCCATCCGATGCCCGCACCCCTGTCTCCTCAGCACCCGCCTCTCCCAAGAGCCACGTTGTCACAGGGGAGGGGTGGCAGCCTCCAACCAGCCCACGCGGACAGCTGTAAAAAGTAGACGTGGATTTTTTAAGGAGGAATTGACAAGAGGAGGGGGCAGGCCAGCCCTGTGCACGTCAGGTTCAGCTGACAGCTGGCACTCTGGACCTCCCATCACAGCCGCGGGGCTGCCTCAGCAGGTGCCAGTGTCCACGCGGAAGGCACCTCTGGCAGCAGGCCAGCCCTGGTGCCCATCCCTCCTCAACTGCCACCTCTCTGAAGGCATCCACCCTGCAGGTGGGGCGGGGGCTGCAGGTACTGGGGCTGCTGCACCCATCAGGCCAGGGGAGGCACAGGACGGGGGGCTCAGCTCCAAGACCAGGGCCCATACCCAACAGATGAGGTCAAGCAGCCAGTAGGAGCAGAGACCAGAGCTGGCCAAGGGGTGTGAGAGAGACCACGGGGCCATGCTGTCCCTGAATCTCCACCCCACCCCCAGCCTGGGAGGCAGGTTCGCTGGGAGGGGAGTGGTCAGCCTGGTCCCCAAGGGGCCAGGCTAGCACGCCCCGCGGCTGCACCCCAAAGGCACCCGGACAAGTTTCAGCCGCGAGGAGGGGCTGGACCCAGGGTGCCGGGAAGCCCGGACCGGGAGCAGGAAGCCCAGACCGCAGCCGCGCCGGGAAGAGTCGGCCCGGAGAGGAGAAGGCGCCGCGGAAGCGCGGCTCCCCGGGAGGCGCAGACAAAGGCTCCGCGCACGCGGTGGATGCTGCGCCCGAGCCCCTCGCGCAGGGCTCGGAGGAGCCGCGCCCCGACTCTGCCGGCGCCAGAGTCACCGGTGAACCGCGGCCCGGCGCCCCGGACCCCGACCTCACCTCGCTCGCCCTCCATCGGCAACAAAGGCGGTCCCCTCCTCTGCGCGCCGGGCGCCCCGGCCCCTGCCATCTCCCGCCTCCCTCCCGCTTTCTGGCGCACCTCCGCCGGATCCTTCTGCTCCCTCTCCCCCCTCCCCCGCGACACGCCTTCTGCCCCCCTGCTCCCCGCGCTCCATCTCACACCGGGGCTGGGAGGCGAGGTGGCCGGGCTCCGAACCCGCAGCGCCTCCCTCCTCCACCCCAAAGCCCATTGTCCTCGCCTTCACCAACGCGAGCGCCAGCTGTCCCCCAGGATCTGGAGAGGGGTGCTGGGTGGGGGTGCGCCTTCTGCCTGGAGGCGCAGCCGTCCCCACCGGCTAGTCCTCGCTCTGGAACAGCCTCATGGGGTGGAACGGGGTCATGGGGTGGGGCGGGGACACTGAACCCCGGGGGAACACGAGAGAGCCTTCACCACTGGGCGCGCGGGGTTCGGGGCCATGGTCAGCCCTCTCCCAGCCGGGGGTCTCCACGGACCCCGCCTCCCCCAGGGAAAGAAGCGCGCTCACTCCTCCTGCCCCGGGGTCCCGGGCTGAGGAGGGAGGAGCCGGGCGGACGCGGTCCGAGTTGGGAGTGTGGAGACGTGTCGGGGACTGTGGCCGGGACAGCCCAGGGCGGCCACGCGGACAGCAGGTCCGGTTCGAGACGCCCAAAGCCTCCGATCACCCTGTCCCGCGCGCGCGGAGCCTGGGAAGCCCAGGGTCCCGCACCGGCAGGCGCTCCCGCGCGCCCAGCCCGCGCCCCTCGGGAGAAGCCGGCGGGCGCCCCGCCTGCCCCCCGCGGGGAGTGGGGAGCAGCACTTACTGGGGCTCAGGAAGCACTCCGTCAGCCTTCGGAAGCAGCTCGTGTGGTTAGAAGGTCCATCTTCCATGTCGGAGCCGAAGCGCAGCGGGGCCGCGGCGGCGAGGGCGAAGCCTGCGCCTCCGGGCCGCCGCGGGGTCTGGCCGCCACCTCCTGCGCTGGGGCCGAGGCCGGAGCGGTGCCCGCCGGGGCCCGGGAAGCCCGCGGAGCCCGCGCGGCGGGCGGAGGGGCCGAGCGGGAGCCGGGGCGGCGGCGGCAGGCGGGGCCCGGCGCGGGCCGGGAGCAGCAGACCCAGGAGCGTCGGGGAGAGGAGGAGCCGCCGCTCGCCGCTGCCGCCGCCGCCGCGGGGACTGCCGCCGGGGGGGACGCTCAGGGGAGCTGCCTCCGGTCCTCCGCCGCCGCCAGCATCGCCGCCGCCTCTTCCAGCCGCCGCTGCGCCCTCCCTTCCTGGGAGCTGCGCGGGGAGGTGGAAGGCAGATGAGGAGGGGACGAGAGAAGGAGGGGGCAGCGGGGGCGGCGGCCAGAAGTAAAAGGAAGATGGAAAGGGGGAGGGGACAGAGGAGGGGAAGGCGAGCGCGCAGGGAGCGCGGGCTGGGACCCAGGCGCCGCGCGCAGCCAGGGCACCGAGGCCCCCCGCGGGCCTGGCGCGGCCGGCGCTGCAGGGGGGTGGGCGCGTGGGCGGGGCGCGCTCGGTCCGGCCCCGGCCCGGCCGCTCGGGGGCTGCGCTCCCCCCGCCGGCCGCGCTGCGCTGGGGCTCCAGGCGGAGTTTGCCGGGGCCGGAGCCGGGCGGGTCCCCGGCTGCGGGCAGGGGGGCCTGGGGGCGGGGAGCGCGCGGCTCCTCGCGGTTGGCCATGGCCCTCCTCCTCCGCCCGGCCTCGGCGGGCTCCGCCCCCGCAGGACCTGCCCTCCGTGGCCAGACGGCCGAGCGTCGTCCGGAGCTTCTCGCCCGTTTCCGCGCCTCTCGCGGCCCAGTCTTCACATCGTGTTTCACTTTGGGTGCGAGGGGGCCCGGGCCGCGGCGCCCGGCTGCTGGCGCGCACAATCCGCGTACTCCGGGCCGGCGCGGGCTGCGGATGGCTGCTGCGAGCGTGGCGTGGGGTGTGCGCGTTCCGGCGGCCGAGCCGCGGCCACTGCTCCAAAGCCGCGGAGAAAAGCGCCGCAATGCCGCTGCCCGTGGAGGCGGTGGCGGTGGCGGCGGCGGCAGAGGACGCCCACTGGCGGAGCGAGCGCTCCCCACGCCGCCGCGGGCCGCGCCCACGTAGCGCGCCGCGCGCACAGGCTCCAGCACCCCGCGACCCTCCGCCGACCGTGTGCACCTGGGCGGGGGCCAAGGGGCAGGGGTCGCACTGCGCCTGCCTTTTCGGACCCTAAACCCAGCCCAGCAGCGGCCCCAGCTGTGCGAGCCACCTCTGCTGCCCCTCGTCCGCGCCTGCAGGTCCGGTTCTAGACGCCCAAAGCCTCCGGATCACCCTGTCCCCCCTGGCGGCGGGCCTGCGGCTCCCGCAGCGCTGTGCACCGAGGTCCCCCGGCGTTCACACTGGACGTTGGGTTGGGGTTAAGTCCCCGTTCAGCGCTCCCAACAAACTAAGGTGTAGGCAGTCCCTCCCAGCGCTCCCTGCCGGCCGCCCACCTCCTGAGGAGATTCAGGTGCTCGGCCCGGCCTGCCCGGTGACAGAATGGAAGGGGCAAACAGGGCTCAAAAGAGAAACCCCTGCGATCCCGGCCCCAACGCCCTGAGGACCCCCCTGCCGGTCTCTCCGAGAGCCGGCCCTTCCTTTCCCCGCCTCGAATCCAGCCTGTGCTGCTCGAGGGACCTGTGCCGCCCAAAGGGCGCTAAGCACGGGGAGCCGCCGGAGTTGGGGAGTTGGGCCGCCAGAGCGCACGGAGGCGAGGTGTCCGCTCGCGGGCTGGGGAGCGCGCGGCGGGGCCACCACCGCCCGGGGGTTAGAGGGCGGGCGGCGGGCGGCTGTCCAGGGTGGGGCGGGCCGCCCGGACTCGCTGCACCAGGTCACCTTCCCAGGAATGGAGCGCGCGCCAGCGGCCAGCTGGGGCGAAGGGCAAGCTGTCACCTAAGCCAGGGGCGCTGGCGAAGGCGCCTCAGCTGCGCTGAGGGCGGGCTGGCCCCGGGCGGCGCCCATCCCCGGGCCGGTTCGCGCGCACCCTCCAAGTTTTCGTCTCCCCGGCCAGTTCTCCGGTGTTTCTATTGTGAAGTTTGCTGCAGAGTCTCCCCTGGGCTAGGCTTTTCCCGCTCCCACCCAAACGCCGCGCTGCGGGAAAGTGCGTGTTGGTATCGGAAGCAAACTGGGCAGGCGGGGCTCCCAGGACGCCACGAGGCGCTCCTCGCGCGGCGAAGACGCGGGCGTTTCTGCGGTGGGCAGGCGAGCTGCGCGGGTCGCGGAGAGGGAGTGGGGGGCGCCGCGCCTGGCATCCAGGGGTCCAAGTCCCTGAGCCTCGAGAACGGGATCCAGGCGCTCTGACGTTACTCAGGGGGCTTGTGCCGTTTTGCTTTGTTTTGGGGGTGAAGGCAGCAAAGGAGAGAAGGAGGAGGACCCTGCCCCTGGGTCTGGTCTGCCCGGCCTCCTGGCTGCTGCGCTCTCGGGCGGGCAGCGCTCACCTGTCGCTTGTAACTGCCCGGGAAGGCGCGGTTCTGTGCGGGCTGCGCCGGCCGCGTGCAGCGTCTCCGCAGCTGCCCACCCGGGTTGGGGAGGACGGGTTTCACCTCCCAGTGTCCACTGTTCATCCCTTTACACGCGACGTGCTTCTTCTTGCCGTTTACGTTCCTTTAGTTGCCTTTCGGAGTCATTAACGTGACTTACCCGCCACAAACACGTTTACCTTGAGCTTGAATTTAAGCCTCGTACCTGTGCGGGGAGGAAGCCATCCAATGCTGTCCTGCGGGTCTGTCCAATAGGGGCGCGCCTTTAACCAACTTCACGAACCCTTTTCTGGACTCACACCGCTACCTTTCGTCCTTCTGCTCTCCGCACGCCTGCGGGAAGGCGCACGCTTCCTGGACAAACCAGAGAGAAACGGCGTGACAACGCGAAAGGGCCGCCGGAGCGGCTGTTGGCTGCGCGTTGATGGCATTTGTTCAGCGCGCTGCCCGCTTCATCCCGGCGGCCGTTTCTGTTGCTCTGAGTGCGGCGGGCGCTGGGCCCCTTTTCCTTCTTTGGAAACACCGTTCAGTCAGAGGTTCCCACGCCAGACGCCCAGGCGCAAGCGCGCGCCACTCCCCCGTGTTCAGGTGCCGCCACACCTGCGGGGAGTTTCCTGGGACTCTCCCTTCCCTCTGACCTCCCCGGGGCATGTGTCAGAAAGGGGAAAAGGTGGCCCCTGCTCATCTGTGACTCCAAGCCTTGTATGAATGGACACATGGGTCCCGAACTAAGAGAACTCGGCATTCGGGTGGTCCCCACACAGTTTGCGAGGTGGTCTCCGGTCAGGTGGCATCCGCTTACTGTAGGATTTCAGCGCCTCGCCTCGGGAATTCAGGGTTGTAGCTCCATGGGGCGGTGACTGATGCCATTGGGGCAGCTCTTTGTGAAATAAATGACCTTCCTCATTCATTCCCCGTTGAGAAAATGCCAGTCCGCTCTGCAGAGAATGAAAACGCAGCGAGTATGAAGAGGGCAGTTGGACCCCAGTAAAAAGTGCCAAGACGGGGGTGGCTCTGACTGGTAGCTCAGCCTTGTCAGACAGTGTGATGTGGGAATGAAACCTTCCAGTTCGTCTGTCCATGCAGCCATGAGGACATTCTCATTATCCAAGCACGCTTCCAGACATTATTTTTAAATCAGGTCCTGTCTATATTTGTTTTAGTACTTAATGCATAATAATTCATTTATAGAGAAAGCAATATCCCTGATCGTGATCTACTAGTAATTTGAATTCTATGTTCCTAAAAACATTTTAAAATAAGGGTCAAGGTAGATCCCCAAGACATTTTAAAATGATGATTTTCCTCATCCAGTTATGAGAATTCTTTATCATTTAACCGCGCACCCCTGTTAGTAGCCCAAGAGGGAGGCTTACAAGTGCGGTTAGCATTTGATGAACTCTTTGGTCAACAAGCAGGTTTGTGTCTTAATTGATTTTACTTTACAACCTTAGTGCCTGCAGCTGTCAGTTTCACATTGCTCACTGATTCTTGAATCTCCTGTGTTCTCTTTCAAAAATGCTTGTAAACTTCATAAAATATCAAACCAAGCTTGATTGAATGGTGAACTCGTCTACTTATACAGATGAAGTCTATGCAAAAGCCACATTTTCTTTGCATTGATTTTAAGACGTGTGACTTATTTAAAATATAGTCATCTGAGCAAAATAACTCCTAAGCAAGCAGCACAGTGGCAACAGGTGGGGTTCACCTGTGAGACTTTTCGATGAAATTGCTAGAAAATGATGAACGTGTGGTCACTGGGGCGTGGTCTATCATGTCCCACAGACTAACGAGGGCATGGATCCCTCCTCTGGCAGGTTCTACATGGAGATCAGTGGCCAGACACCCACCCTCTCCCTTCCACACCCACGGAACCCCTTGCTACTAGTCACATGTGTGTCTCCGTAGAAAGCCTCCTGCAATACTTCTCACCTCCAGTCACCAGAGCCACCCTGCCTCGTCTCCTGGAACTGATGCATCTCATCTGTGCACGTGAACAAGTGGCATTGACCTTCTTCCTGAGAAGTTTTCTCGGCGATAAATTGCACTGGCGACTCCATTTTAAACAGCTTGACATCAGAGGCAGGCTTGTCGATCCACCTGTCACCTTTCACAAAGGCCAGTACACAATAGGCACTCAATGGTTGCTGCCTGCCCGTCACCTGCGTGCCAACTGGTTACAATTTCTATTGGTGTAGATGTTAACAAAATCTTGGGTAAACTGAGGGATGCCTTCTTACAGTATTGCTGTAGTCGAGTCTGAAAGGGAAGGGGGCTCTTAAAATTTTAGTGAGAAAAATATTATAAAGTCAATCTACTGAATGAGACACCCTTGAAAATAGACCAAAGATGATTAAAAAAAAAAATCCTTCAGGAACCCCTAATATTTCTAGATCTTCAGTTTCACTTAAACTATTTTTATGAATTCAAACAAATTAACTATAAAATAACCTACCATTTTATTATTGCTTTATGTTCTAAAACAACTAAAAGTCAGTACAGATGATACTATCTTCATTTAAAAAGTAGTGTTTAATTGTCAACGACAATATTGATAATAGGCAGATTGTTAAAACATTAATATTCCAAATAAATCTGAAGTATCCATGCCTTCCAATGGGGGAGGTTAGGTGTGTTTGGTGATGAATAGTAAGATCCAAAGGTAAATGCTCATTAATTAAATGCTCAGCATCTCATGCCCCCTGGAAGGAGGCTCTGCTAATGGCTGTGCCGAGGACACTGGCGTTAAAAGCCGCTCAGGTTACATAATCGATGCTACATTCTTGTGGTAACCATGTGAGCACGGAGTCTCTTACATAACACTGCCGTGTTAGGACACAACACTAAATAATGAAGACGTTGCCATTAAAGAAAAATAGGGAATCACTTTGGAAGCCCCGTGAGGCTTGTGGAATGCTGAAGCAGTTTTCATTTCTCAAAAACATGCAAATCAGACGAGAACCAGGAGACCTGGTTAACCAGCACTTTCATCAAACTTTTACAGGTCCGGGGTTTCCATTTCATTGAAGACTGTGCTTTCAGAGTCAAATAAACGCTGTGTGACAGAATTGTGTGCATAGATGTTGTAGAGAAGAGGCCTGAAAGAGAGACGTTTCTTTAAGAGAGTCCGAGCCCCATTAAAGCATTTGAGTCGACAGTGAACACCGCCCGGCTGGTGTGGCCAGTGGACTGAGCACTGTCCCATGGCCCAGGAGGTGCCAGGCTCGATTCCCAATCAGGGCACATGTCCAGGTTGCAGGTTTGACCCCCATTAGGGAGCATGCAGGAGGCAGCCCATCGATGTGTCTCTCTCATCCGTGTTTCTCTCTCTCCCTCTCCCTTCCTCTCTATCTAAAAATCAATAAAAACATATTTTTAACAAGAAAGAAAGGGAGCACAGAGGCGCGTTAGGGATAAGAAGCTGGGGTCCGGGAACAGCTTACATTCCCCCAGGGGTGTGCCCTGAGCCCTGGGAACCCCGTGGGCACCTGTGAGCGTAGCGTTTCCTGACAGGTTGCCTTCAGATCCCTCCCGAGTCTGTCCCACCACGAGGCGTGACGGCAGCGTGTGATGTTTGAAGGGCTCACGTCGTTTGCAACAAGCAGGGCTTCGTCTGTGGCTTGGACACCGTTTCCTCTCCAACAGCCTGTTATTCTAAAAGCCACGTCTTCATAAGGAGCCTTGACCTTTACCCCAGGGGGTCGGACGCAGTTATGGGGAAGAGAAGAGTGGTTGGGTCTTACAGATTTGTCTCAAAAACAGGGATCAGCATGGCTCATGTAATCAGGGGAATGTATTCCTTTTTGTTCATCTGGAAAAAAAAACAAAAAAAACCCGGGGCACAGGTGGGCACTCGGGGTGCTCTGGTCTGGACCAGGATGGACGGGCACTTAAGGGCGGGCAGCGGGCACACGGGGAGCTGTTGTGACGTCAGGCCTGACTCAGGAAGACAGGCTCTCCGGAGGACAGACAGCTCCACGCAGCGAGCCGCGCCCGGCGCCCACGTCCGTCAGGCTGTGTCCCACACGCTGCGGGGCCCACGTACGTTCCAGTCCTTGTCTAGACGGTGCCAGCCCCCTGCTGGCAAGCACCCCCGCCCCCCGCTGTGAAGGCTACGCTGCACGTGAGCTACAACTTTGTGCACGGAATGGGCCCTGGTGAGAAAAAATAACTCACAAACGCCAAAAGGCAGGCAGCCTTGTGCTTCTCGGCCCGTTGGCCATCCCCACTTGACCGAGAACCAGAGAAACCTGCCAGCATCAGCCAGGGAGCGGAAGGAAGGAGAAACCGAGGCAGCGTCTCTCCCATGATTCCCTGCCACATCCATTCTGCTCGTTCACACACTGGGGCTTAATAAGTTTAGGGTGGCACTCGGTAACATCGTAGTCACCAAAGGTATTGTCGAAAGAGTGGGGTTTCCGCCCTAGCCAGTGTGGCTCAGTGGATAGAGCATCGGCCTATGGACTGAAGGGTCCTGGGTTCCATTCCGGTCAAGGGCACATGCCCGGGTTATGGGCTCGATCCCAGTGGGGGGTGTGCAGAAGGGAACCAATCAATGAGTCTCATCATTGATGTTTCGCTCTCTGTCCCTTCCTCTCTGAAATCAATAAAAATATTTTTAAGTGCGATTTCCCCCCACAGAGCTCATTGGCATCACATTATGCTCCTGACGTGTAAGCAGATGTCGGGGAGGGTCTCCCTGTGCCAGACACAGCAGCCTGACTGGAGGTGCTGGCCACGCGCGGGCAGCCTCCTGGACGCCCGTCTGGTCCCCGCGCTGACTTCAGGTCTCCGGTGAGAACCCTGCGACCCGCGAGCCTGTGAGAAGGTTTGCTTTTCTCCACCTCCCTCCAGCCTTCGTTCTGGTAGCCGCTTCCCCTGGAAGTTTCCAGAAATCTCCACCCAGGAGACTTGTGCTCCTGCCCATTATCGTGCACTATGCCTACGGGCATCCAAATTCATCCTACGTGAGGACGCAGCCCTACGCAGGTAACCCACCCTCCCTGCCATCAGTGATAGAAATCAAGTCAGTGTATCAGCCCTACTTGAAACAAGTCTTCTCCTTTCTCGCCATGAGATGTGAGTCCGCTGCGGATGGGCAACCTCAGGCCGAAGGGCCCGGCCCTGGCACACAGGGCTAATGCGGCCCTTACACCCCGGAGCTGAGTGGCATGAATAACTGGTTGGCTCAGCGTACCATGTCTTATGGGTCACTTTCTAAAGGACCCAGCTGGCCCAAACCCAAGTTTTCCACTTGTGGTCGAACTGGGCAGGACGGGACCATCTGCATTAGCTCAAGCTGGGACACCTGGCAGGGACCCGAAAAACAACCCCGCCACACGTGGACGTTCACGGTGGGAAACCAGAGAGAGGCCTCGGGTGGGCGAGCAATTTGCACCTTCTGTGTCGACTTCACCTGCCCTCTCCTTCCACAGGCTCTGCGTGGCCTCGGGTCCTGAAATGTGGCCCAAGGGCCTGTGTTTTATGGTGTGTAGACTGACATTCTCCTAGCATGAGTCACGTAGTCGTTACCATTCAGCCGTTACCATTCAGCGGTGTTTGTGGGCCACAGCTAAAGGCCTTACCCCGGGGCCACTGAGACACCTAATGGGGCATCATTAACTCCGAGCAACTCCTCTGGTAATAGGAGCTGAGAAATGCTGGCAAGCACATTCTGAAGATTCTCCTACTCGTTTGGCATTGGACAATTAAACCAAGTTAAAAATGACTGTGATGCTCATCTAATAATGCTATATAATAAAAGCCTAATATGCTAAGTGTCTGGTCTTCCGGTCGTCCATTCAACCAATCAAAGCATAATATGCTAATGATATGCTAAGGCCGTTCAACCACTCGCTATGACCACCATGGGGCAGACAGTTGACCGGTAGAACAGTCGCTATGATATGCACTGACCACCAGGGGGCAGATGCTCCGACTGGTAGGTTAGCTTGCTGCTGGGGTCCGGCCAATCGGGACTGAGCAAGACGGGCCAGACACGCCCTGGAGCCCTCCCACAGTCCCTCCCTGGCTGGCCAACCTCCCACATCCCTCCCCAGCCCCGATTGTGCACTGGTGGGGTCCCTCAGCCTGGCCCATACCCTCTAGCTATCCAGGACCCTTCAGGGGATGCTGGAGAGCCAGTTTCAGCACGATCCCGCAGGCCAGGCCGAGGGACCTCACTGGTGCACAAATTCGTGCACCGGGCCTTTAGTCCTACATAATTGACACATAAGTTACGGTATGGTTCCCTTCACTTAAATGCAAATGTTTCCTGTGATCGCCTCTTCTGAACTCTGGAGTTACCCAGAGGAAGCATTGTTAATGGGAAGCTGGTCAGGTTGGAGGTGATAGAGAGGCTGACGATGTCTGGGGTCTCAGAGCACCCCGAACTTCAAGCATCATCCATGCTTTAGGTGAGGACCAAGAATGGGGATTAATGTATTTGAGCAAATGGAGAAGTCACAGTGGACTGGGGGCCCTTCAGATGAATTACGATAGAGCCCCAATACAGGGAGGGGCAAAAGTCAGTTTGCAGTTGTTCACGTGGAAAATCCTATATAATAAAGAGGTAATATGCAAATAGTCATTACGCCGTGATGGTAACAGGAGAGCAGGGCAGCGAGCTACAGTGCGTCAGAGAGCTACTCGTGCACGGATTCGTGCGCAGGGCCACTAGTAAAGTAATAATAAGTGATAATGCAAGAATAAACTCTGTTTCATGTACTTGCAACTGTAAGGCCTGCTTTTGCCCCGCCCGGTATGCAGAATACATTGGTCACGTTACCCGACAGCTGCCAGGTGCCTGCAGATCCCATTCTGCCACCTTCTCCTTGGCTGATAGAACCTTAACACGTGGCCATGGACACGCCCATGGCCCGTGGCTGTCCCAGCCACCTTTCCAAATGGCGGCCTGGTGAAGAGATGACTGTCATAGGTGTTCGATGTGTCAATGTACAATTGTCCTTTGGGGGCAAGAAGTTCACCGTTTCTTGAAGAATAAAGAGTAAACCATCTTTTTCTTATTTTTACTTAATCCCTTCACCTGTTTCACCAGGCTCCCAAGCCCCCTTCCCGCTGGCCGCTGTCTGTCTGTCCTCTGTGCTGTGTTCTCTATGAGTCTGGGGGCAGGGGGGCTGGCCTGGGTGAGAGAAGTGAAGGGATTAAGCAGAAAAACAAAACTCATAGACATAGACAACAGCACGCTGATGACCAGAGGGAGAGGGGGCTGGGGCAGGTCGAAGAGTGTGAGGGGGATACATGTGATGGAAGGAGACGTGACTTTGGGTGGTGAACATGTGATACAATATACAATGACGTGTTATAGAACCATACACCTGAAGCATATACAACTTTATTAACCAATTAGAAGCCCGATGCAGGAAGATTCCTACTAGAATGGGCTTTCCTTTCCCTGGCTGCCGGCGCCACCTTTCCATTCCGGCCCAGCCCCTTTCTGCTCAGGCCCCGGAGCCACCTCTTTCCGCTCCAGCCCCGCCTTCCCACGCTGCCCAGAGGCCCTGAGAGACCGGGGGTGGGACAGAACGCCTGCAGTCACTGGGTGCCTGTGTACGCAAATTAACCGCCATCTTTGTTGGGTTAATTTGCATATCATTCCTGATTGGCTGGTGGTGTAGCGGAGGTACGGTCAATTTACATGTTTGTCTATTATTAGGTAAGATAACTCCAATAAGTTTAATAAAAGATGTATATATGGTGTCCCAACATGTACACACACACTTTGAATAATTATAAAGGCAGTGTTAACTAAATTAAGACTCGTTTTCAAACGTGAGCTCTCAGCTGCTACAGTGTGTACACTTTTTGGGGAACAACCATCCTTGTCATGAACCCCCAGAGTCCACTTGTTTCTGTGACTGTCATCCAGGGACCGCTCCGGGTAGACCCCTCTTCTGTTTCTGACTGTTTTGATGGCGTTTTCTTAACCCTCTTAGCCTGAGACTGCTAAGCCTGGAAACTTCATTTTTCAGGGATTCCATGGCCGCAGTGACCCAGCGTGATCGGGGAGCACGTGGAACCCCTAAAGAGCATAAATACAGCCCAAGTCCTCCTGGCCTTCGTCTGGGAGCTGAACACATGCCATCGGCACAGCCCTGGTGATGTGTCGACCAGGAGGAGAAAGTACTGGCGCCCGCGCCGCCTTCCCACCGGGTCTGTGTGTCTCCCGGGGAGTGTGCTCCCGGTGGCCGCCAGGAGACTTCATCCGCTGTCAGAGCTGCCCCGGCGCCCCCGCGCCCCCAGGCGGCCTCTCTGGCTGGAACTCAGGTCCGTTTTGTAGACCTTGCACACCTGGATTAGAACCCTGACGCAACAGCCGCGAAGGACAGCCCGGGCTTTTGATCTCCCCTTGAGGCAGGCCCGCGCTCTCCTCTCCAGGCGGGATGTCCGCACTGGCTATCCCAGACCCAGCCCCGTGCTGGCGGGAGGTGGGAGGCAAGATCACTGTGGAGGACCAGCTACAGTGCTCGCCCGCATAGCGGCAGCTTACCGCCAACGCGGCCGATTTATCGCCAGGGCAGCATGTGCGCTCAGGAAATCTGTGTTCAGCCAAATTTACTTCTTAAGTTACAGTGAAATACAGGTAGAGTCTGGTTTTATGTTTTTGCACTGGGATTTAAAGAAACCAATACAAATACGTTTTCAGAAGAGAGATAATGCAAGCAGACTCACTAAAATATCCCCTTGAATCCTGCATTTAGAACCTGATTCTAGTTATTAAAAAAAAAAATAAAGATTTCCACTAAGTTTATCAAAGTTTCCACAGAGTTTGCCATGAGTTACAGGTCTGCACAGCTCATATCCCTCCCGCTGGCCCGGTGTGTGAAGCAAGGCCTTGTAGCTTGGCCCGCACTTTCTCACACCCTCCAGCCGCGCACCGGGGCCACGAGAGGCACCGCCTTTATTGGGTGTAAGAGTGTCGCCCCACCCTTCACACAGATTAAAATAAAGTATGGGCTGCGGGCCCACAGGGCTCCCAGCTGCTAGGCTGGAATTAACTGCCCAGCAGGTTCCAGCCCAGCCATTGCTAAGCCAACTCACCCAGAAACCAGTCACCAGGCACAGGATAACTCAAGAAAATATAATGAGGGAAATGAAACCTTTTTTTCAAATCGTTGATTCGGCTGATACAATTCCCATTTCACTTTAAAACACCGCCCAGCGAAGGAATTGCCTTCCCGCTCCTGGGCACCTGATCGCTGTGCTGGGAGGCAGCGGGGAGGGGAGGGGGTCTCCTCGGGGCGGGTAAATCGCAATCTGAAAGTAAAAGTATAGATTCACAGTCAAAAGCTTTGCACAATGGCCCTGCCCGGTAGCTCAATTGGCTGGAACACTGTCCTGAGACACCAAGGTCGTGGGTTCAATCCCCACGTAGGGCACATACAAGAATCAACAGATGAACGAACGCATAAGTAAGAGGAACAACAAGTCTCTCTCTCTCTCCTCTTGATTCTGTTTCTCTGGAGACTCGGGAATAACATCCTTCCCTGGGATTCCTTCTATGTTGTCGAGCCACGGCCTTTGTATTCAACCCTCCCTCTTCTATTTTTCTGGGAGAGAAATATCCTTGGTGATCCCCTTAAGAATCAAGAACATTGTGGGATTTCCTTTTGAAATGTAAACTCTAGTTGTGAAAGCTCAGACCCCCGTAACCATTTCCTGTGGATTCCAGAATACAGTGATTAAAGAGTGTCCCCCTCCCCCTTCCTCCTCTCCTGGCCGTCCGGACAGTTTTGTGTGACGCGATTCTGTGCCGGCCCGGCCCCCGCTAGCGTCCCTCCCAACACGCTTCTGAAATCCTCGGTGCCACACAGCCTCGCCCGCCCCCTCGCTGCTTCTCCCTCTCTCTCTTCCTACTAACGGTTTTTGTACATTAGGAAAAAAATCCCAAAAGAAAAAAAATCCCTCTGAATGGCAAATTAGCACCACATAGGCGGACACTCTAGCCTAGCAACAGCCACCAAATCCACTGTCACCCACACGGACACCGTCTGCTTCCTTCTGGAAAGAGATGCGCAGCAGCCTGCCCTCCCCCGGCTCCCGCTAGGCACACCGTCAGAGGAGAGCTGGGAGGCTGTCCAGAAAAAGCTCCCATTGAAACGATGGGTTTGGAGATCCCGCCGTTTCCCACGGTGCCTTGGCAACATGCATGCAGCCTGTGTTCAGTCCCGGTCAGTGTGGCCGGGGGTGTCCAGTACAAGGGGCTGTCCTGTCCATCGCCTCGGTTTACCCTCAGAACACCGCACAGGTGGGTAGATCTGAAGGGGGGGGGGGGCGGTGACCTAAGAACTCACCGAGGCAGGTGCCTCTCGGTTTAAGCTGCGTAACCGGAGCCTGGCCTTCGTGTCTTTATGCGGCAGGGACCAGCCTGAGGTGCGAGCAGAAACCATCAAAGTTGACATAGAAAAGTCACGAAGAACCTTCCTGGAGAGGCTGTGGGCCGGAAACGGCGACCGGGAAAGGCAAGTCTGGATTCTGACGCAGCTCTGACCTCCCAGCCCTTGGGGAGCTGGGGGGCGCCTCCTTCTCCCGACAGACACCCTCTAGAGAGCCTGTCAGCCCAGCGAGGCCGGGCCCCCAAAGCTTTCAGCGCTCCCCAACACCAAGGACGGAAGCACTTCACAAGCCCCTGCGAGTTCCAGGTGGTGCTCACGGAGAAAATCCACATGGGAGCTGGGCCGTGAAATTGCTGCTGCTCAACTGCGTCCACCTATAGAAATGGTATGTCACACGGCTCAGCCTTATACGCAGCGAGGCCCTCTCTCGGCTTCCTTTTAAGACACAAGGTTTCATGTGTCCAGTTTAGCATGCAGAGAGGATGATGGGAAGTGGCACTTCGGGAATAGCCTCTATCTTATAACCACCAGGGCTCATGTTGGGACCGATGGTAGGTGCTGTTGAGTACTATTTAGTCCCCAAAGTGGGTACTGTTGAGTACCCATGGTGACTACTAGTAGGTGCTATTGGTACCCTTGGTGGCGATGGCTGGGTACTACTGGGTGTTGTTGGGTACCGTGGTTGGTGCTGTTGAGTACTGTTGGGTACCCATCGTGGATACGTTGAGTCCTATTGGATACCTACAGCGAGTATCGTTGGGTACGGTTGGGTACCTGTGCTGGGTGTCGTTGGTGCCTATGATGGCACTGGTGGGTATTGTTGGGGCACCGTTAAGTACTGGGATAGAAACAAAAGCAATCATAGAGTTCGTTTTAGGTTTTTCTCTGGAGGAGTAGAACATCTCACTGGGAGAAGTGAAATTTCTTCTCTGGGGCTTTGGGAGTCATATACTAAAGAGAGACTTAAGGCCTAATATAATATTGCAAATTCTAAAACGTAAGTGAGTTGCTACCAAACAAGCCAGGAAGGATGACAGTTCAGCTGCAGCAACGCCCACGGGGCAAACAAATGGGAAAGCTACTCCGTCTCCACTCCCCAGGAGGCAAACTTCCAGCTACAGCTCGAGGGGCTTTCCCTGGCGATGGGCAGCCCGCAGGCACAGTGAGAAAAGAAGAAATGGAGTCTTGATTACGTAAATTGACCTTGAACTTGAGTTATAATCTGCAGGTGATTTTTAGATAAAGGAACCTTGAGAAATGTCCACTGCAACAAAGACACATGAAAACACGGCCTTCCAGAACCCGCCTCCTGCCTGAGTGCACCTGTTTCCTGCTGCCTGTCTCAGAAGGTGTAGAATGTGCGCTTCTGTGCTCATATCCCTATGGTACCGTGAACCGTATAATTCTGAAGACTCTCAAGGCCCTTCCTAAACCACATGGGAAAGCCCCTAGAGAGAGCACACAGGGGACTCTCCCTGGGAGCATAAGACAGACCCGTCTTCGAGTCTCCGTTCATTCAACAACGCCCGATTCGTGGAGCACTAGAGGGGTCGGTTTGCCTCATCCACACGCCCACGTGATGGACATCAGAGTCTCCATCATGAAATCAGTTCCCGAGTGGAGGATGGTGACGTCTGCTGCTCAAAAAGGAATAAAATGTCAACCTCCCAACACGTAGGTCCAAGGTCTATAGAAAGAGGAACAATCCTATCTAATAAAAGAGTAATATGCAAATTGACCATACCTCTGCTACACCCACAAGCCACGCCCACCAGCCAATCAGGAGAAAATATGCAAATAAACCCAACCAAGATGGCTGCGGCCACAGAGAGCAGGAGGGAGGCTTGGGTTTCCCTGGCAATGGAAGAAGCCAAGCTTTCCGCCTGCCCTTGCCGGCCCAGGCCTCCGCTTAAGGCTACAAAGTTTCAATTATAGAAGATAAATAAATCCCAACAGAAATGGCTGCCGCCACGGAGCGAGCAGAAGGCTTGGCTCCGATCCAGGCTACAAAGTTTCAATTGTAGAAGATAAATAAATCCCAGATACCAGGGCCTTCGCTTAGGTTGCCAGGGGGCGTGGCCGGCCTGCAAACCACCACAGGCCCCTCGCCCAGGCTGCCCCATGCTCCAAGGGAACCTCCACCCTGATCTGGGACACCCTTCAGGGCAAACCAGCTGGCCCCCACCCATGCACCAGGCCTCTATCCTATCTAATAAAAGAGTAATATGCAGATTGACCATCACTCCAACACACAAGATGGCTGCCCCCATGTGGTCAAAGATCCTGCCCCCATGTGGACACAAGATGGCCGCCACAAGATGGCCAGCAGGGGAGGGAAGATGGGAGGGACCAGGCCTGCAAGGGAGGGCAGTTGTGGGCAATCAAGCCTGCAGGGGGGGGGGGGCGGGCAGTTAGGGGTGACCAGGCCAGCAGAGGAGGGAAGTTGGGGGTGACCGGGCCTGCAGGGGAGGGCAGTTAGGGGTGACCAGGCCTGCAGGGGAGGGCAGTTAGGGGCAAAAGGGCTGGCAGGGGAGCAGTTAGGCATCAATCAGGCCTGCAGGGGAGTGGTTAGGGGCTTATCAGGCTGGCAGGCAGAAGCGGTTAGGGGCAATCAGGAAGGCAGGCAGGTGAGCAGTTGGGAGCCAGCAGTCCTGCATTGTGAGAGGGATGTCCCAGATTGGAGAGGGTGCAGGTTAGGCTGAGGTACACTCCCCCACCCCGTGCATGAATTTTGTGCACCGGGCCTCTAGTTTTAAAATAAAAGTTCAAATTGATATTTTTTAGTCATCACTGCTAACATCAGTAATTGTTCTGGAAAGGGGTGTGTGTGTGCACGCGTGTGCAAGTGTGTGTGTGTGTGATGTTCCCTTAAAGCAGCAGGCCAGTCATCCGAGGGTTTGAGAAACGGGCTGCCACGCCCAGAGCTGCAGATTCGGGTCTGGCTGGGGCTGAGGGTGCCGGTTCCTCCTGAGTCCCCAGTGACACTGAGGCTGCTGGCCCAGCGTCCTGCCGCCCCTTCTTTCCCTTTTTAACCCTCCCTGAGGGTATTTCCACTGAGCTTCTGAGAGAGAGGGAGGGAGGGAGGAGAGAGGAGAGAGGTATGTAGGGAGAGAAACGTCAATATAAGAGAGACACATCGATTGGTTGCTTCCTACACGCACCCCGACCAGGGCTGGAGATGGAACCTGCGATGCAGGTACCTGCCCTTGATGGGAAATCGAACCCGAGACCCTTCGGAGCAAGGGCCCACGCTCTAACCATTGAGAAACACCGGCCAGGGCGCTGTCACCTCTTCAGCCAATAAAGGACCCTATCGTTAGTTCATCTCCTCCCCTCCTGAACAGAGCACACTGCGGACAGGATACAGGCAGCGTCTGTGAGAAACTGTTGTGAAATACGCTCATTATTCACGCAGAGGGGCCGGAGCAGCAGCGCCGTATAAAAGGCGTGGCCCTCGCCGTCATGGTGACCGCAGACACAACGGGCGGGTTTGCAGAGGCGTCTGCCACCCCCGCTCTTTCTGCCCCAACAGCCGCCATGGGAAGTGAGAGGCGTAGGGCGGGTCCCTGGGCCCTCCACCAGCCCGCGGCCATGTGTCTCTGCGTTAATGCCATCGGCTTAATTGTTCGGAATCAATTATCGTCGTCAAAGGGGGGGAACGTGGCTCACAGAGCAGTGGGCGTCATTCCGGAAAACCTATGTCATGTGGCCGAAGAAATCCCTCTCCGTCCTTGACTTGCTGCGCTCCCAGCAACCCACTAAAGCCGTCAGCCGGGTCTGAGCACCTTCTCACTGTCACCTGGGCCAGGGAGGGCCACAGCGAGGGAGGTCTGCACCTGGCTGATGCCAGCAGGAAGCCACTGCCCCAGCCGGCTGTGCCTGCACCTTCGGGACCCGGTAGGCGCCCCTCCGATTTGCTCCTGCAGACACCTCAGCTCTCCCCATTCTGCCATCGGGGTTCATATTGCCGTCCACGTGGGCCATGGCCTGCCTTGGAGCACAGCTCCTTACAGTGTGTATCCTCAGCAACGTTTCGGAATGAAGGGAAGGAAGGAAGGGAAAGAGGAAGGGGAGGAGGGAGGGAGGGAGGGAGGAGGGAGGGAGGGAGGGAGGGAGGGAGGGAGGGAGACTGCAGGTGGTGACAATAATCATAAAGGGACCGAGTATCAGAGCAAGACACAGGTCTCCAGCGACAGGTGGGCGGTGGCAGTGTGGACAGGGAACAGGACCCAGGACATGCTGAAGACTTCGGGTGGGGCTTCCCCAACACAGCCTCCTGGGAACCGGCAGCGAGCATGCGGAGGAGAAGCAGAGAGGGACCACACACACACACACACACACACACACACACACCACCCCAGTGAACCAGCTCGCAGTCACCTTTGTCCACGTGTGCTGTGGGCCTCTGTGACAGGCGGATTCATCCACGTGCCCTTAGTTGAGATCCTGCTCAAATCACTTGAGGTGGTTTTATCACACGTGACTGACAACCAAGCGTCACGTCATAACCAAATCTTAACCCTGCAGCCATCACCGCCGGCCGCTCACCCACCGCACGTGAGCCAGGCAGCGCCCGCCGGGATGGCGATGGTCCAGGCAGGATCCAGGCTGTCCTTTGGGGAAATTCACGTTCCAGGAAGCTTCCCACCAGCCCGACCATTCTGGTCCTCATCTCCCTGAGTGGCAGGAGCAGTTCCCCACGTGGGTGAGCAACCTCCCCCGAAGACGCCCCCAGGATGCTGGACCTGGGGCGGGGCCGCGGGGCGAGGGCGGGGCTCCAGCCAGACAGCAGGGAGGCTGGGCCGTCTCAGAGCCCAGCCAGCAGGGCCCAGCCACGGCTCAGCTCAGTGGGAAGAGCCCCGGGCACAGGCCTCCCCAAGGAGGCGCCCACATTGTGATCTATAAAATGTGAAAGCAGAATCCACCACAGGACGCACCGGGCTCAGGGTGAGGCAGGTGGGCAGGAAGCCATTCAGAAGGAAAACGTGAGCGGGTCACGCTGACAGGAGGCAATCCGACCCACGACCTGGTTGCCTCGGTGAACAGGGGAGGCACCCTTTTTGGTGTAAGGGGGATCCTTAGAGGGCGGGACTGGGGACCCGTCAGAGGACCGAGCCTCGTCCTCACCAGATGTTGCTCTCAGCCCTGAGTGCGCAGGGCCCCCCCCGCCCCCCAGTGTCTCTGTGCAGTTGAGGTCCATCTGCGGGAGCCCTCCTCCACACCAGCCGTGAGCCCGCCTTCCCCACCCGCTCTGCGCTGAGCCCGGGCCTGGGACAGCACGGAGGCCCCGCCGGTGACACTCGGGGCTTGTGCTGCTCACACTGCCCGATGGGTCACGGGAGCCGGTAGGTGATTCCAGGCGTGAGCTCCCCAGGAGCCGCGCTCACCCTCGCGGCTGTACCAGCCCCGCGGAGGTCTTCACCGGCGGGGAGTCTTCACCGGCCGGCGTGCACCCTTCCCTGGCCACGCCGCAGGGCCTGGCTACTGGTTCTGTTGTAAACATTCGAGTGAGGATTGGATTCTTGCAGGGACAACACTTTAAATCAAGAGGGCAGAACACAGCCATTTCAAAACTAAGGACCGTAATGTCAAATGCATTTGGTAGGAAGAGAAATAGCTATGTTTTCCCTTTCTTTTCTCTTTAAAATTTATTTCAGAGAGGAAGAGAGAGAGAGAGAGAGAGAGAGAGAGAGACATCAGTGATGAGAGAGAATCATGGATCAGCTGCCTCCTGCACGCCCCCCACTGGGGATCAAGCCCACAACCCGGGCCTGTGCCCTGACCGGGAATCGAACCGTGACCTCCTGGTTCATAGGTCGACGCTCAACCATGTTTTTCAATCACATCATACATTATATTGTCATGTGTCCTGTTTCCCACATTTGGTCAGAGCGTTTTAGGAAAGCCTGGAGAGTGCGCTAGACCCGTGGTCGGCAAACTGCGGCTCACGAGCCACAGGCGGCTCTTTGGCCCCTTGAGTGTGGCTCTCCCACAAAATACCACGGCCTGGGCGAGTCTGTTTTGAAGAAGTGGCTTTCGAAGAAGTTTAAGTTTAAAAAATTGGGCTCTCAAAAGAAATTTCAATCGTCGTACTGTTGGTATTTGGCTCTGTTGTCTAATGAGTTTGCCGACCACTGCCCTAGACCATTGGCCGTTGGGGGGGGACGCAGATGGAAGCTCAGTGCTGCGCCTGCGATGCTCGGCCATCCCATTTCTCCAGGCGGGCGTGGCTCATCCCACATCAGCGCCCCCCCCCCCCACGGCCCCCGGAGCCGCCTCCTCCGGGAAGTGTGTTCTGTGCGCTCAGCAGGCTTTGGAAAATGCAAAGCAGTTTGATGTGAAGGAGAGTGACATGAGTGACATGAGAACGAGAGCAACGGTTCTTTTAAATGTCATACGATTCTCTCTGCTCGCAGTCGAGCACCCCAAAAATAACTCCGAGCGCGGCTGGGTCCCCAGGTCCTCTCTTCCCTCTGCCCGCCCCCAGGTGCGCCCACACCCGCCCCACCTTCCTGCCCTGTCGGCACAGCCCCCCCCCCCCCCCCCGCCAGCTCCCCATGCTCAGGCAGGCTGCGGCGGGCAGGGCGCGCTCGCTGTAGGGAGCTGTGCATCCACGGAACTCGGAGGCTCTCTGAGCCATGGAGTCAGTTACCACCTGAGGGCCAGGCCGGTCCATTAAAATAAAGAGGAGGCTCCCCCCCGCCCCGCCCCCGTGCTTCCCTCTGATAAGGACACAGGAATTGCCCAGTCTGTGTGGCTCAGTGGTCGGAGCATTGCAGGAAGGGTTGTGGGTTCGATCCCCGGTCGTGGTGTGTACGCGAGGCAGCCGATCAATGTTTCTCTCTCACATCGATGTTTCTCTCTCCCTCTCCCTCCCTCGCTCTCTAGAATCAATGAAAGACATATCCCAGAGTGAGGACTTAAACAAAAAAAAAGGAAGAATTGCCAAATGGAGAAGTTGGCGGGATAAAAGGTTTCTGCTCAGAACAAGCGCCCGACACTGAGACGGACTCTGCATCCTGTCGCTGCGACTTGACTTTCCCACGAGGTCCGTCAGCAAGAAGCCACTCCCAACGCCAACGGTCACATGTGGTAGCGACACCAAGGGGTGACCTTGGAGAGGGCCCTTCCCACAGTGTGACCTGCAGGCCCACCACCTGCCCGGCCTCATCTCAGCGCGCCCGGGGGGGGGGGGGCAGGGAGAGGGGACCTGCGCCCAGAGACCTGCGCCCCGGAGACCCACGCGGTGGGAGTGCTGGGAGGCGGCCGGGGCCGGAGGCCACGTCACACAGGACTCCCGTCTGTACTGTTCTTATTTAAATCAGCTCAGCCAAATTGTTGGGATTTGAAGTCATGCTAAACAAAAACACACCCCCAGCGGCACCGTGTCTGCAGCACACGGACGGGCAGGTGCGTGGGGGTTACGGACACTGGCGCGTGGCGTGCATGTGGACTTCATGTCAGCGCTCCATCCCTCAGACCTGGTTTCATACTGAGCCTTCCCACCTGCTGAGTGTGGCTTTGGTGGAGCCAGGTAAGCTCGGCGTCAGGACCTTGAAGGTGACGGTGGCTAGTGCTGCCTGGATTAAGGGGGCGCTGCCCCCTGCCCGAACCCCCCAGCTCCCTCCCCACGCGGCCCTGCGGCACCCTGGCCCACTGCCACGCGGGGCCGTGACCTCTGAGTCGGGCTTGTTTACCATTTCGTCCCAGGATTTGAAAACAAGCGCTCGCCAAGTAGGCACGGAATTAATGGACCTTAATTACACCCTTAGGCTGGCTGAAGGCACCCAGAGGAGCTGATCAGCAGGCGCTTGCATCATCCCCGAAGCCCTTAGGATGAGTCACCCCTGGACCAGGTCCCTCTGTGCTCAGTAATTGCAGGTGGAAAGACGGGGTCTTTAAACGCATCTAATTAATAGCAGGACTCACCCTGACACAGAGATCGGATCCCGGAGCCCACGGATATGAAAGTGCAAGGGGGGAGGGGGAGGGGGCAGGGTGACTCCAGGGGCCCTGGGGGCAGGAGGACAGGATTCACGGCCAGCCGCACCCCATCCACCTGCTTCCAGGAGAGAGGACACCAACCCCAGCCTCGGGGTGCTGGGAGCCTGTGAAGGAGCCTGAGCCGACACCTGTGGTCTCCTCATATTCAGCGAGGGGGTGGGGACGAGGTTTAGCTTAGATTCTGGGGCGTCACTTCATAGAGGACGGGTGCGCTGTGAGAGGTACAGGCCTCCGTGAGTGAGGGTGAGGGTGAGGGTGAGGGTGAGGGTGAGGGTGAGGTGGGATTCAGGATGCAGCCTCGGGCACGCCCTGTGTCACCCTCACCAACCTTGGCCTTGACAGACTCCTGCTCGCCCCGCCAGCATGGCCCTGCCCCCTGGGTCCCTGGGCCCTGCCCCCTGGGTCCCTGGGCCCTGCCCCCTGGCTCACTGGGCCCTGCCCCCTGGGTCCCTGGGCCCTGCCCCCTGGGTCCCTGGGCCCTGCCCCTGGGTCCCTGGGCCCTGCCCCCTGGGTCACTGGGCCCTGCCCCCCTGGCTCACTGGGCCCTGCCCCCTGGGTCCCTGGGCCCTGCCCCCTGGCTCACTGGGCCCTGCCCCTGGGTCACTGGGCCCTGTCCCTTGGCTCACTGGGCCCTGTCCCCTGGCTCACTGGGCCCTGTCCCCTGGGTCCCTGGGCCCTGCCCCCTGGCTCACTGGGCCCTGCCCCCTGGGTCCCTGGGCCCTGCCCCCTGGGTCACTGGGCCCTGCCCCCTGGCTCACTGGGCCCTGCCCCCTGGGTCACTGGGCCCTGCCCCCTGGGTCCCTGGGCCCTGGCCCCTGGGTCACTGGGCCCTGCCCCCTGGGTCCCTGGGCCCTGCCCCCTGGGTCCCTGGGCCCTGCCCCCTGGCTCACTGGGCCCTGCCCCCTGGCTCACTGGGCCCTGCCCCCTGGCTCACTGGGCCCTGCCCCCTGGCTCACTGGGCCCTGCCCCCTGGGTCCCTGGGCCCTGCCCCCTGGGTCCCTGGGCCCTGCCCCCTGGGTCACTGGGCCCTGCCCCCTGGGTCCCTGGGCCCTGCCCCCTGGCTCACTGGGCCTGTCCTTCCCCACTGGTCACACATCATGGCCGCGTCCCAGGCCCAGGTCCCCTCTGTGTGGGAGTGGGACGGAGGCTGCGAAGAAGGCGGGCTTGTTGACAGTAGAGGTGCAAAGTCAGGACAAAATCAGGCTCGGAAACAAAACAAGAACCTGTCACTGAGACACCGATCCCTGGAAGCACGGTTCCACACGCGGCCGCTTCCCGCGTCTGCCAGAGCCTTCCGTCGGGCAGCGTGGGAGCTCCCGGAGAAACCGCTCATCCGAAAAGGAAGCCGGCGGGAAACCATGTTCCTTTCCGGCCCCATTTCCGTAACACGCTTTCCCCTGAAGGGAAGAATGTTTCTATACTGAAACCTCATGGGGCTTCCCCACAAGTCACACACCGAGCCCGTCACTGAGAGACCCTTCCCGCACGCGGCGTGAGAGCTCTGCGGTCCTTTCCTGGTGAAAACTATTTTTTAAATATATTTTTATTAATTTCAGGGAGGGAGACGGGGAGAGAGAGAGAAGCGACAATGACGAGAGAGAATCACAGACCGGCTGCCTCCTGCACGCCCCGCGCAGGGGAACGAGCCCGCCACCCGGGCCTGTGCCCTGACCGGGACTCGAACCTCGGCCTCCTGGCTCACAGGTCGACGCTCACCCCTGAGCCCCGCCGGCCAGGGCCACACGGCACCACACGGCCAATCCTGTCACCATGTCCCTCCTCTGCACGGGTCCCACTTGCTCAATGTCTCCTTGAACCGCTCCCCCTCTTGGCCTCTGGGCCATGCACAGCGGTCCCCTCCCTCCCCTCCCCTCCCTGCGGCATCCCCGCTCCTTGCACTGTAAGTGCCCTGGAGGGCGGGTGGGCGGGTGTGGGTCTCAGCTGCCACAACACTGTTCTCTCCTCCGGCGTCTCCACTGGAGCAGTGATGGCGAACGCCACCCTCGAATGACTCCTGGCTCCTGTGGGTCCCTCAGCCCAGGGGCACCCATCTCCCTGGCCACTCGGCACCCTTCAGATGCCCGTCGAACAGGCTCCGCCCCTAACACGCCCAAGACCAGCTCTCCTTCTCCCTCCACAGCCCCGTCTGCCCGCCTGGACAGTGGGCCTGGGCCGAAGCCAGGACTACCAGCCAGCGGGACCACTCCTCTTCTCTCTCCTGTGCGCGCCCCGCCACGCTGTCAGCCAGACCCCAAACCGCGCCTTCCAATGGTGCCCGATACCGCACGGAGGCCTCTGTGTCTTCCCTTCCCCGCCCTGAACGGGAGCCGCGGCCACAGGACAGGATCAAGGTTCTCAGTGGGCTCCCGGGACCAAGAGAGAAACAGCAGAGCCCACGATGTGGGTGGAGGGAGGTGTGAGCGCCCCCCCCCCCCCCCCCGTGGCCCCGGCCCCCGCCCTGGGCACAGCTGAGGAGCTGCGTCCCCGGGATGAACGCGCCTCACCCGCAGGCTGATCGCCGTGAAGGCGGCCCCGCCCGCTCCAGGTGAGACACGGCGAGGCGCACGCTCCTTCCCTATTTCGGGAGCTCTGTGGCCAAGGCTCTCAGGGTCTCATTTCACAAGAAATGTTTCCGATAAAACAGGACCCTTCTGCTCGATACGTGTCTCGCCCCAGAAACGGTCAGATAGAGGATGCGAGAGATGCTGGCGTGGACCGGGCCTGGCGTGGTGATGCGGGACGTTACATGTCATTGTGCTCAATGACTCGTTCGGCCGTGGTGTTAATCAAGGTGTGTGACCTCACCTCACCAAACAACGGGTAAAAAGAAAGTGGACCGGTCAGGTAAGCCCTCAACAAGAGAAGAAACCGAAGAGAAACAGCCACCAGGCATCTTAGAGAACGCGTGCCGGCCTTCCCGGCTCTGGGCTCCATCCCCACACGGGAACCCGCAGCCTTCGCACCGGGGACCGTGGTCCGCACTTGCCCGTGGCTCCATCTCGGAGCGAGGACAGACGTGAGAGGAGGGAGGGGTGGGGGTCACAGCAGCGACCCGGGTACCTGGGGCGTGGCGGGAGTCCGGGCTGCCTGCGGCCGGGTCATCGCTCATCTGCTCCCGGGTGTCGGTCCTGCTCCTCAGGGTCAGCAGGGCGGGGCCTTGGCTCCCACTGGTCGGTGCCAGGGGGAGGCAGCTGCCTGCAGGGACAAGGGGACGTGGGTTAATGCCGGCTGCTCCGGAGACGCCCGGGGGAGTCTCCCTCCAGGGAGACCCTCTAGGACATCAGATGGTGCCCAGGGCCACAGCTGACCTCGATGTGGGGCCCACACAGGCCCACACGCACGGCTCCCCACTCTGGATCCGGGGCCGTGACGGCCAGGCCCTTGCATCAGCTCCAGCCCCCGCTTCAGACCCGCCGGGGATGCTGGGAGCGGCCATTGGAGGGCCTGAAGTTAGACTCCACGTGGGAGGTTTCTGAAGCGGGTTCCGGGTCAGCCTGCCCCGTGCGGCGCCTCTAACCCTAACCTGAAACCTAGGGACGACTCGCTGGAGATCAGAAGAATTATCCTGAGCCAAGAGCACACAACTGCTATTGTAACAGCTCTTTCTTCTCCTAAGACAGAAACTACACAGGAAATAACAGCCACCAGTGTGCCCACCGCCCGGCGTGAGGAGCAGGGCGCTGCGCTCACAGCTGTGAGCGGGTTTCCGAAAGCTGTGCCAGAGAGGGATCCTGGGTTTGAGACGGACACATTGGTGCCCGTGAGAACAGTTCTGATAGGGTGTCTGTGCATGTGTGCACATGTGTGTGCATGTGTGTGTGCATGCATGTGAGTGTGTGTGCACGTGTGTGCATGTGTGTGTGTGAGTCTGTTTGAGAACATGATGACGTTTGGAGGGGAAGACCTTCCTTGGGCTAACGAGGCCCCGCGCACACCTTTAATGATGGAGGAAGGAGCGGGAGTGAGGGAACCTGAGGCTGACGGACAAGACCACCCGGGGCTCGGAGCCGGCCACGCCCGAGGGACCCGGATGAGGGTGAAGAGCGTCCCCTCGGGGAGCATGGACGGCAGTCCTTTTCCTTTGTGTAGGGAAAAGGAGGAGGCGGGCGGAGGCAAGAGGACTGTCGTGAGGACAAGGAAGAGAGGAGGCGCCAAGATGGTCTGGAACATCTGAATGAAATGCAACATCTGTGACCCAAATAGTTTCCTGCTATTGACTACTCCTGACTTCTAAATCGTTTAAAACCATGGCAAATTATAATAATAAAATCGTAATATGCTAATTAGACCGGACGTCCTTCCGGACGAAGCTGCAGCGGCAGGGGCACAGGCAGAGGCGCCCGGCCACCGTGTGAGGCAGAGGCGGCCGCCGCCACCGCGGCAGGGCAAGCCCCGTGCACGAATTCCGTGCACCGGGCCTCTAGGGTGCATACCAGTATAACGTGGAATTTACCATTTCAGCCATTTTAAAGCGGTTGGTTCTGGGGCAGTAAATGCACTCACATAGTTGTACAGACATTGCCACGGTCCCTCTCCAGAACTTTCCATCTTCCCAAACTGAAACTCTGTCCCCAGCCCCTCCCCCAGGCCCTGGAAGCCACCTGGAATTCACTTTCTGTCGGTGAGTCTGACTCTTCCAGGAACTTCATACGCGTGCACTCACACAGCATGTGTCCCTGAAGCCTGGCTTATTTCCCGTGACAACACGCCCACGCTTCCTCTACACGGCCGTGCGTGTCAGACCCCTTCCTTTGTGAGGCTGCCTCCTACGCCCCTGGACGGACAGATGGCCTTTGCTTACCCGCTCACCCCGATGGGCTGCTCCCGCCTTTTGAGGGCTGGGACTTACACCACCAGGAACATGGATGCACAGCTCTCCCTGTGGCCTCCTGCCTCCCTGCCTTTGGAGTCTTATATCCAGAAGCGGGTTGCTGGATCACGTGACAATTCCACATTGAACGTTTTCAGGAACCACCATACCATCTCCACAGCTGCTGCACCCCTTCCCATTCCCATCAGTAATGCACAGCGGCCCGGTGTTCCCATGTGCTCACCAACACGCGTTTTCTTTTCATTATTTGTGAAATATCTGCCAGGCTGGCGAGAGTAGGTGGGACTTCACTGTGGTTCGGATTGTGTCTCCCTGTGTTCAGAGATGCTAAGCATCTTTTCTGTGCTCATTAGACATTTGTCTGTCTTCTTTGGAGAAATGTTTACTCAAGTCCTTTGCTCACTTTTTTTTTTTTTAATTTTTATTGATTTCAGAGAAGAAGAGAAAGGGAGAGAGAGATAGAAACATCAATGATGAGAGAATCCTTGACCGGCTGCCTCCTGCACGCCCCACACTGGGGATTGAGCCCACAACCCGGGCACGTGCCCTTGACCGGAGTTGAACCCAGGACCCTACAGTCTGCAGGCCGACGCTCTACCCACTGAGCCACACCAGCCAGGGCCTTTGCTCGCTTTTGAATTGGGCTGTGGGGTATTGTGGTTGTTGACCTGTCGTCTGGACAACCATCTCTGATCAGGTCTGTGATTCACACGCATTTCCTCCCGTTCCGTGGGGGGCCGTTTGCTCTGCCTGCTGCGTTCCCGGTGCACACAAGCTTTTCATTTCGCTGAAGCCCAGCCGACCCCTCTTCTTCGGGGCCTATGCCTTCTGTGTCAATCCAGGAAGCCGTTAGCAAGCCCCGGGCCATAAAGCGCTTCCCCTCGATTGTCTCGTAAGGCCTCTGCAGCCACGAACTGCTCACGCCACGGGCCCTTTGCCAGGAAGCTCCCAGATGATGTGCCAGAACACAGGGGTCAGCCGAGGAAAAGGGGAGCAAGGCCAGAGGGGGTGCAGAGGGACCTCACAGGACAGAGGCGCTGGGAGTCCGGGGGGAGCCCTGCGGGTGGGCAGAGCGGAGGGTGGGCGAGGCTCCGGGGGCGGGGCCCGCATGCTGAGACCGCGCGCCCGACACGCGTTGGGAATAAGTCTGGAAGCCGTGTGGTCAGCGGTGACAGATCTGGGCGGGCACGTGGAGACAAGACCACGGTGTCGCTGAAAATCAAAGCTCACGAGAGCAAGGCCAACATGGATGCGGGGAAAGCTGTATGAGGGGAAAACAGAATCCCAGTACCCTGTTTGGCTCAGGCACCAGGAATATGGACAGGGACCAACACGCCAAGGCACCGCTTTGCCCAGCAACGGCACTGGTCCCGGGCACTGAGCTCTCAGGGTGCGGGGCAGCGGGTGGCAGGGGCGACTGCCCGCCCAGAACAGTCCTCATTTCCACGACAGAAACTCAGCTGCGAAGTTGGCAAACAAAGGGCTCCCCGAGCAATCACAATGTGTTACTTAGAACAAAGGCAATAAATGCCTGGCAGGCGGGAGCAGAGGCTTGGAAGCGCTGTTTCTTGGAAGCAGGACCGAGAGGGGCTGGGGAGCGTCTGTATTTTGTTCGAAGCCCCCCAGTATCGTGTGACTTCCAGCACACGGTCCATGCACTTGGGGAGCTATTTGGCCCACTCGTGCTCCCCTGAACTCAGCACGCCCACGGTCAGGGTCACCCCTGAGGCGGAGGCAGGGGCCCCTGCCTTGAGGCAGGCGGCCCGGGCGGCACAGGTGGTTCCTGAGGGCAGGCTGGCCGGAGTTCAGCGCTTCCGGCCTCCTGAGCTGAGCAGCAGCCCCGAGCAACCGGGAGCCCCCCAGCAGCCCTGCCTGGGGACGAGGCCTAACTGTCCCCACGCGTGGAAGAGGGATGGGGAAGGGGATGGGAAAACCAGCAGAAATGCCCCCACCATGGACCCTCATCTCCTAAACTGCCCTGGGAGGTTGGTTTAAACTTCCGGCTTGAATGTGAATACCAATAATCAATAACAGACAGTGGCTGGAGTCAACACCCATCGATCCACCAGCCCGAGAGACGCCCTGGAATGGGACCGATCTGGCTGGCCTGGCTGGCCCGCTGCCTCTGAGGGAAGGCGTGGCCGGGCATCTCCGAGGGACTCAGCGGAGGGGGCCCATGGCGTGATCCATGGCGAAGAGGGAGGATGTGGCCATGCATTGGAGGAGGAATAAACCGAAGTCCAGGTTTAAGAAATAAAATCGGTCCCCAAATCCTCTGGCCCAGGGTCCAAGGAGGTCAGTGACCGTGTGCACGCGGAATCCCAGGCGTGACCAAGGGCAGCCGCACGGACCGTGTGGACGTGGTCCGAAAGTAGCCTTAGAGACAGACGAGAGCGTCCCACAGAACGGCCCTGCTAGCCCTCCTGAGGGGGGTCAGAAAGGGTGCAACGCAGAGGGGCTGACTCCAAAGCGGGGCTGTCGGACTCACACGGCCCTTCGGACACGAAGTGGGTCCTCGCTGCTGGGCTCGGCCCCTGCGGCCTGGGACCGAAGGGGGTGGGGGGTGAGAGTGTTCTCGCCTCAGACCAGCTCTCCGGCATGACGGGCTTACTCCGGATGCATGTCTGCTTTTCCCCGGAGACCCGCACTAGGCAAGAACAAGTTAAAAAAAATACTGATTTCAGAGCGAGGCAGGGAGCGGGAGAGAGAGAAACATCCGTGATGAGAGAGAATCATGGATCGGCCGCCTCCTACACACCCCCCACTGGGGATCGGACCCACAACCCGGGCCTGTGCCCCGACTGGGAATCGAACCATGACCTCCTGGTTCATAGGTCGACGCTCAACCACTGAGCCACACGGGCCGGACTGCACTCTGTTGCTTCCTATTTGCTTCATGATTTGTGACACGTGGAGCTATGAATTAAGACCCAAGAAAATGCCCTAAGAGGGAAGGTGGACTCCACTCCTCGGTGGCTCTGGACAGCCCGCCGTCACTCTTGTTTCCTGTCTGCACCCTAAGTGCCACTTACAGACGCTGACGTCGTAAGTGGTTCCAGATCCCGCCGTGTCCACAATGGAGACGAGAGCGATGGGATCCAGATGCCTTCCTGGTAAACAGGTCCTCTGTCGGGAAAGCAAGCGGGACAGGAAGGAACTCACGGATGCCCGAGACGCTTATTACAGACGAGGTCCCTGCGCCTTGGCAGCCGGTGAGCACGCAACCCCCGGTGACCCACTCGCCTGCAGGGACCGCGTCTCATCGAGTCCTGCTCGCTTTTTAAGTAATCCATCGGTTCGGTGTAACGCTTCTCATGCCTTACAGTGAGCACAGCCCACGGGACGGCACCGACATGTAAATTAGGAGAGCTCAGGCTTAGTAAACCCCAAAGCTGCTGGAAGTCCCTGCGAGCCACGCAGGACGGTCTTGTCACGTGTGCACCCATCGCTGGTGTTGGGACGAGAGGTTAGGAATTGTGCTATTTCCCACGCCCCGGGCTCCGGGGTGGTCAGCAGACGGGCACAAAATAACCGCAGGTTTGTATATTTCATCAAATATAATCTCCCCAACGTTGCTGAGTGGAACAGAATAACTTCCACGAGTGTGCCGGAAAATTCTAGAGTCTCCTCTTGGCGTGAGATGAGCGTTCGCGAAGGCTGGTCCCCGGGCCTGTCAAGGGCGTGACAGGAAGCAGCACAGAGACGGCCTTGCTGCCGCCCCGCTGTGCGGAGAGCGAGGTGCCTCCCTCCCCGCTAAACCTTCCACGCGTGTCACTCCCACTCGGTGCCAGAGGTTAAGGTTAACTCACTCTCGCCAGGAGAGCTCCAGGTCACATGACCCTGGGGGGGGGGGGGGTCTGTGCTGCTACCGAGCGCCCTGAACACGCAGGCGACCGCCCTGCCACCCTCGGCCGGGGGACAGCAGCCGCCGGCCTCGGGGATCTGCACAAAGTCTGACCTAAGAGAATAAGCGTGTTTGCCTCCGGAAGCTTCACTTGGACCACACGTTAGTTTGAATTCCACATAATAACGATTCCTCTCGATGCCGTACAAACCCAGATGCGCACACCGCCCTGGGCACGCGCCGGGCTGCTGACACAGGGCCGGCCGGCGTCCCCACCGCGTGCAGGATGGAAGGTGCGTGCCCGTCAGCCCACAGCGCTCGCCCCACCCAATTCAGGGGGGACGTGGGGTGCAGGGCGCTGGCCCGACGCCAAGCTCAGTCTGCCGGCTCCCCTTGGAGCTACGGGAAGCGACATGCATGCTGAGGAATGTGACGGTTTGAAGACAGTTGTGTGCAGTTCCCACAGCAGTTTTCTCCACACACAACACTGCCCGGCGTGGGGACCTGAGAGTGACATGACGGAATAGGCTGGGATAAAGGGAGGGGGTGTCAGGGTAACATTTTTGGGCAAAAGTGCATTTTAAGCCAACCAGCATGGGGATGAGATAGTGGAAATGCAAACAGCCTGGAACGAGACAGCAGAGGACAGGGCCTGGCCTCAGGGACACTCGGGCCCCCCAAGGCACTGGTGCCCCCAGATGAAGTTAAACCACTTGGGGGCCAAATAAAGACACCCACGGGCATGAGCTGGCCCCGCTTTCCCCATCAGTTATATTATGTAAGAGTTATGAACATTTAATATAAAGAAAAAGAATTATCATTTGAAATGAGGCTAATTAAAGAGAGGCTAGAGAAAAGGGGATATATTTAAACCTCCCCCAGTTAAAAGTCAATGTCAGTGAAACTGAATAGCAACCTTCTTTAGATGGAAAATCCCGGGAATACAGCAGGGATGTTTTTTCATCCTGACTTTATTCTAACTGACAGACATGAGAGATGAAAAAAACACCGGGATACTGGGATAAATTGCCTACTGGTACAGTATTCTCAGATACGGAAGGGTGGGGATCTATTTTTAAAAAGGGATTGTGTTAGGAGGCATCTATCTATCTATATATATAAGAGGCTAATAGGCAAAGTGTCCCCTTGGGAGTTCGACCAGGAGACAGGGAGTTCGATTGCTCGCTATGACGTGCGCTGACCACCAGGGGGCGGCGCGGAATGAAGGAAGGCCCCGATAGGCCCTGATCGCTGGCCAGGCCTAGGGACCCTACCCGTGCATGAGTTTCGTGCACCAGGCCCCTAGTTCAAAGATAAAGATAATAATAAAATAATCATCCCACATGCTCCCACCACGGGCGGAGGTAACCCGAGACTCAGCTGACTTGGGAGCCCAGATGGGTAACCTGGGGCCCAACTGCGTGGATCCGGTCCCCGTGGATCACCCCGCGTCTCAGCAAAGCTCTGACTTAGATTTCTTAGACCACCGGCTCGGGGGGGCCCAGGGATTACTGCAGAGCTGCCCTGCGTCTAAGGCCCTCGTATCTGTCCCCAAAGAGCCCTACTGCGTGCTGCTCGGCGGGAAGAGCGCCCAGGCCATTGGGAAGGGCACACAGACAGGCCTCAGGCGCCCGGTAACACACTCGCCGGAGGCAGGGGACGTGTCCGCTGTTTGTAATGGAAGAACCATCTCCGCAGCCACGCTGTCTGAAGGCAACTGACATACCCATGTGAACATATGACAGTCATAGATGTGTGCATGTTTTCAGTAAATATGCCACCTGCATGTTTCTTGAAACATATCCCTGGAAGATGCATTCCAGTGAAAAGATGACAAAACACCCAAACTCCAGACCGTGAAACCCAGCAGGACCCCGAGACAGGCACACAGAGCGAGCGCCGTGCACGCCACGCCCTCCCAGTCCCCGGCCTCCCTCCACCTCCAGCCGCCCTCACGAGCCTTTTCTCGGAAGCCTTCCCGTGGCCCCGGGCCGTGTCACACAGTCCTCCCGCTGACGGCAGAGTCTGCGTATCCCCGACTCCGGCGGCTACAGAGTACGACAAGCGTGTGGCTCACAGAGGTGACAGCACTGTGGACCCCTGTCCCCACGTCAGCGCAGGACACACAGCCGCACCCCAGAGCTGCCGGGGTCCCCATGCGTGTCCCCCTGGGGGAGCCGCCACCCTGGGTCCCGGCGACATGGACATGAGCAGCGAACCGGCCTCCCGGAGCGACGGGCGGAGGGGAGGCGTGAGGCGTGTGGCTGCTGTGGGTGCTGCCAGCACGGTCCCCGGGAGGCTCGGTGGGTCGGGCAGGCCGGGAGCCCTGTTGCCAAGCGGGCATCTGAACAGAGGCGCTACGGGAGCGAAGGAGGGAGCCCCGTGACCGTGGGGAGGAGGGTTCCGGAAGCTTCGGAGTCAAGGCCAGGGGCAGCAGTGGGTGAAGCCAGCGCCACGCGGGCCGGGCAGCCTCTCGTCTCCGTCTCTTACGGGAGCCGGGGGGCGCACTGGCTCCTCCACCCGGGGCCCCAGGGACGGTTCTTGGGGTGCCGTCGCCCGGAGGACTAACTGCCACCTGCTCCACATCCCAGGGGTCCCAGTGCTGGCAGAGGCGGGGCGTTCCGGGAACACGTGCCCTTCACGCCCAGTCCCTGCCCAGCGGCGCTGGGGCGCTGGCTTCTCTCCCGCCACAGGGACCCTCGCTGCCGTGCCGCCTTGAGACCCAGGACATAAAACAGCCAAGCAAGCCGCTCTCGCGGTAAACCTGCCCCTTCCAGACCGTCGAGGGCGGCGATCCGCTCTCCTGCCGATCGTTTTAGGTGAGACAGCGGCCACGCTGGGCTGGGAAGGGGGGGCCTCCCCTGTGTTGCCGGTGGCGCTTCTGTGGACAAGGCCCTGGGACCATCGGCCCTTCTGTTTCCCGCGTGGCCCAAGCCAGGTACCTGGGCCTCACTTCCATTAAACCGACTTTCCGCTCACAAGTTGGTTTCCAGGGCGTGCAAAGGTGTTGTCAGGATAAATGGCAGCGTCTACAAAGTGCTTGGCGTTCCCGCATAAAAAGCTCCGGGAGAATAGAACATTAGCGCGCTATTATTCTCCCGGGCGTGGGCGGCGTGGCAGCGAGAAATCATGTCAAAGATGGAAGGAAACTTAAAAGTCTGAGGCTTTAAAAGGCTGAGATGATTAAACCACCCCGTTGTTTGACAGGAGAAAATTAGACTGTTCTCTTGTCTCAAAAGTCATGATGCTCCTTCTTCACTTACGTACCCCACAATCTCTTCCTGCACCCAACTTTCACCGGAGTTGAGAAAGTTCCACATGTGAAAGTTTACTGTGCAGACGCGCCCGAAAGAGACGACCTGGCCCGGGAGGAGAGAGGACGCGGGGCCCTTTGTGACAGCCACACCCCGAGTCAGGGCCGACGGAGGGTCCAAACGCAGCGCCCATGTCCGGGCATCCCCTCCCGGGCCTGGAGGCGGCCGAGGCTTTGGGGCCACACACGTTGGGGAGGTGGGGAGGTGGGCTCACCCTCTCAGAGGGGTATCAGCTTGGAGCCAGGATCGCCAGAAACAGAGACAAATCCACTGGAGGGAACCTGCCACCACCCGCGCCAACTCGTGTCCCACAGAAAACGACGTCAGAGTAAAAATGACCAAACGGAGGGAGAAGACGCGCAGGAGATGAATTCGCGACAGCACCAAGGCGCGCACTCCCCGACAGCAGGGCCTGGGGCCAGGAGAATCACATATGATGGCCTGTTCAAAGGCTGAGACAGGGCTCCGAACCACCATCGGAGGAGAAACGGGCAGATCTGGAGGGGGAACGAAGAACAGATTCCAGAAGCTCAACCACAGGCGGTGAAACTGGAAAAGAAACGGGCGGCGTATCGGTTGCAGCCGAGGAGAGCGCCAGAGCTGCCACTGAGCGCCAGCGGGAAGGCGGCACTGGCTCCGCTCATGGGCTCTGGGCTATTGTGGGGTTTGGGCAAGTCACTTACCCCTCTGCCTCAGTTTCCTCACATGTAAAACGAGGGTAATCATAGCACCAATCTTGTAAAGCTGCTCTGATAAGGAAATGAGTTCATGTACTTTAGAGTAACACACATGAGAACTGAATCTGGTGCATACAAAGTGCTCAATAAAAAGAAAATGGCTACCATCAATGTCACCATCACCACCACCTTCATCATCACCACTGTCACCACCACCTTCATCATCATCACAGTCATCACCACTGTCACCACCACCTTCATCATCATCATCACCATCGTCACCACCACCATCATCATCATCACCACCATCGTCACTGTCACCACCACCAACATCATCATCACCATCACCACTGTCACCATCACCAACATCATCATTATCACCACCATCATCACTGTCACCACCACCATCATCATCATCACCATCACCATCAACATCGTCACCACCATCATCATCATCATCACCACCATCGTCACCACCACCAACATCATCATCATCACCACCACCATCACCACTGTCACCACCATCATCATCATCATCATCACCACTGTTACCACCACCATCACCACTGTCACCACCACCATCATCATAGTCATCACCAACACCCTCATAATCACCATCATCACTGTCACCACCATTTCACCACCTCCACCCCCATCATCCTCATCATCTGTATCATCATCATCATCATCATCATCATTATCATCATCCATGGACTATTTCTTCAAGTAAAGTTATAAGAAATGATAAACCCAAAATAGGTAATAGTCAAAGCTTCTAAAATATTGGTCAGGTCCCTAACATTTCCTATTGGCTGTACCTTTTTACTGACTTCCCTACTAGAACACTTACAAATTCATTCTGGTCACTCCCAAGTCTAGTTTCTTTACACTTTTATTGATGTTTGAAAACATGTTCTTTTCTATATTCCTGACCCCAATGCGTTTAGCGCACAGATAGGAAACGTCTTCCCGGAAAACAAATAAGAACAAATCATTCTCCTGCTACGGAGGAACGAAGACCTGGTATTCCTAATGCTAATACGACTAATGCCAATGCGCATGCTATTGCTTTAGAAGCAGTTTTTTAAAAAAGGTTAAGTATTTTTTTCTTTGCTTAATCCCTTCCCTCTTCTCAAGTCTCATGGACACAGACAACATGTGGCGTTTGCCAGAGGGAAGGGGGGCTGAGGGGCAGTACTAGCGGAAGAAGGTAAATGGGGGATAAATGGTGATGGAAGGAGACGTGACTTGGGGTGGTGAACACACAACGTGAAATACAGATGATGTATTATGGAGTTGTATACCCGAAACCCATATATTTTATTAACCAACGTCACCCCAACAACTTCAATAAAAACCGTTCACAGCAGTTCCATAGGTATGGACAAGCAAAGGTACTTCATACATATGTGACTTCGGTGGCTAAGCTCATTGCTTTGGATTCGGGACCACTTGAGCTCGAGCGGGTCACTGAGCCTCCTAAACCTCCGTTTCCCTATCTGCATAAAGGACCTTATTCAATACGCATGTTGTTCTAGGAACTAGCTGAAACGTGGGACGCACCCAGGCGGTCACTGCTTTGGGGTCAAGAATCGATATTTCACTCTCACCTGAGCACCTTCCTTACATCGACGCATATGAGCGGCTCTCGGATGCCCGTATCTTGAATTTTAGTGGGACATCGTGTAGAAAGTAGATTTTTGTGTCAATCATAAAAGTTTGCTTTGAAAATTGAACAGATGCGCCAAGGAGTAAAACCCAGTTGTATAGAGACAGGCGTGCATAGCTAATGCACAACGTTTGAAGTTCTGTAAAGGCCACGTCCTAACGAAACCACGGAGCAGTTCGTAACAAGCATCACTGGCGATCGGAATTCACAGCCCACTCAGGAGACATGCTTCCTTAGAGGCGTGATCACTGAGGGTCCATTCCGGGGGGAAGGAAGGGGTGATGATGATGGGAATTGCAGATCCGGCCCCGTGAGGACAATGAAGCCACGGCCGTCACCGCCTTCGTCCCTGAGAATGGGGCATCAAACAATGGCGTCTCGGTAAACAATATTCATTAACACCTTCTTCCATGTCTCACAAATCACTGTCAATATGAAATATCACATAGGCATTGCGCAGGAACAAACGCATTGTGTACATTATGTGTGCGAAAGAGCCTGGAGGTCAACATGTGAGGACAGTTATCTGTCCGGGGCGTGTCTCCCAAGGCCTGGCCCTAAGAAACACCCCACAGAGCATCTGCACATACGCAACGCCTAGGATCTTGCATGGGATTAGGGTTCACGTGTTCCCTTCCCGCTGGGGAGCATGCGGGATGCCTCCTTCTCTCTAAGGGATTTTCCCAGCTCTATGCTCATACTGGGTGAGGGGCCGAGCGGTGGCCAGGGCTGCGGGGCCACCAACAAGAGCACGCTGGGCTGTAAGAGCCACGGAGACCCTGGCCCAGGCACAGGCTGGCTTACCTGGGTTTCGTGACTCATTTATATTTTATTTTCTTATATTTCTTATTGATTTCAGAGAGGAAGAGAGCGATAAAAACATCCATGATGAGAGAGAATCATGGATCAGCTGCCTCCTGCACAGCCCCACACTGGTGATGGAGCCCACAACCCGGGCACGTGCCCTGACCGGGAATCGAACCATGACCTCCTGGTTCATAGTTCAATGCTCACCCACTGAGCCACGCCGGCTGGGCTCATTCTTTTTCTTATAGCAGAAATCAAACAGTAAGTCCCCTTGTCCCTGATACCATGAGACAGAACCTGCATTAATTTAATAAAAGCCGTGGTCTCATGCGCACACATGTACGTATGTGTGTGTGTGTGTGTGTGTGTGTGTGTGTGTGTGTTGTCTTCATTGTCCAGTTCAAGGTGCCAACACCCAGAGGGTGAGTCTGACTCAGGACACCTGGCTGGTGAGGGTTCCACCGGGGATCCCACCTGGACCTGCTCTGCGTGAGGCCAGGCCCTCCTGACCCTGCCGCTGGCCTGGACCCATCGTCCAGTACCTTTGGGATCTTGGGAAGATGACTACGTAAGTCTTTTCAAACTTGTCTTATCTGTAAAATGGGGATAAAACTTATCCACACAAGTAATGTATGTTAATACACATGTAGATAATCACCCATTGAAATAGAAACATTAAATTCCCACGGAAAAACCTGTGTGACTTCCCGTGTTCACAGGAACCCGCGGTCAGGAGCGGCAGGAGGAGAGGCCCAGATGTGGGGCCGGGATGTGCTGTCCCGAGTGAAAGACAGCCGCCCCGCTCCGCCCGCCGCCCGCCGCCCGCCGCCCGCAGGGGTGCGGTTTGGGGAGGGTGGGAGGCGGCAAAGTAGAAATCAAGTCCCACAGATGGTTTTCCTCTTTCGGGGAAACTCCTCTTGAGGAGCAGCTGTGTCCTCCGTCGGCCGAAGACTGGATGTGAAAGAACAAAACAAGAACGGAACGGAAACGGATGAGACTGGCCTCGGCCCTCAGGCCCGGACCTGTGCCTGGGTCTCCCGGGCTTCCTCAAAGCCTCCCGCATTTCCCCGGAAACAGTGCTTCCCACGAAAGCGCCCGCAGCAAGGACGGCTCCACGCCGGCAGCGCCCTGGCTCCAACACGCCGTCCACAGCCATCAAGTTTCCGCCCGGAGGGGCTCACCGAACCCGGCACGACGGGCAAGACGAGCGCTTCCCTGGGAAGGAGCCGGGCGTCTGCGGCCCAGGCGGGTCACACCTGTTCTCAGAAGCTCCCTCCACGCCGGGCCCTCCGCCCGCAAACACGGTGCGACTGGAAGCCTCTCTCCCTTAAACCCAGCCCCACAGCAGGTGCCTCCTCTTCATGATGAGAGCCTCGAAGCTGCTCTTTGCCTGGTCCTTCGGGGGAACGCCTGGTCCTTCGGGGAAACGCCTGGTCCTTCGGGGGAACACCTGGTCCTTTGGGGGAACGCCTGGTCCTTTGGGGGAACGCCTGGTCCTTTGGGGGAACGCCTGGTCCTTCGGGGGAACACCTGGTCCTTCGGGGGAACACCTGGTCCTTTGGAGGAACGCCTGGTCCTTCGGGGGAACGCCTGGTCCTTTGGGGGAACGCCTGGTCCTTCGGGGGAACGCCTGGTCCTTTGGGGGAACGCCTGGTCCTTCGGGGGAACGCCTGGTCCTTTGGAGGAACGCCTGGTCCTTTGGGGGAACGCCTGGTCCTTCGGGGGAACACCTGGTCCTTTGGGGGAACGCCTGGTCCTTTGGGGGAACGCCTGGTCCTTTGGGGGAACGCCTGGTCCTTCGGGGGAACACCTGGTCCTTCGGGGGAACACCTGGTCCTTCGGGGAAACGCCTGGTCCTTCGGGGGAACGCCTGGTCCTTTGGGGGAACGCCTGGTCCTTTGGGGGAACGCCTGGTCCTTTGGGGGAACGCCTGGTCCTTCGGGGGAACGCCTGGTCCTTCGGGGGAACACCTGGTCCTTCGGGGGAACGCCTGGTCCTTTGGAGGAACGCCTGGTCCTTTGGGGGAACGCCTGGTCCTTCGGGGGAACGCCTGGTCCTTCGGGGGAACACCTGGTCCTTCGGGGGAACACCTGGTCCTTCGGGGGAACACCTGGTCCTTTGGGGGAACGCCTGGTCCTTTGGGGGAACGCCTGGTCCTTCGGGGGAACGCCTGGTCCTTCGGGGGAACGCCTGGTCCTTTGGAGGAACGCCTGGTCCTTCGGGGAAACGCCTGGTCCTTCGGGGGAACGCCTGGTCCTTTGGGGGAACGCCTGGTCCTTTGGGGGAACGCCTGGTCCTTCGGGGGAACGCCTGGTCCTTCGGGGGAACACCTGGTCCTTTGGAGGAACGCCTGGTCCTTTGGGGGAACGCCTGGTCCTTCGGGGGAACACCTGGTCCTTTGGGGGAACGCCTGGTCCTTTGGGGGAACACCAGGTTCACGGTGACTCACGCAGGGAGCGGCCCGTTAGGTGTGCGAAGATGATACAGGAAGAGGATGCGGGTGAGGGGCTCGGGGGAGACGCGACAAGGAGGAGGGAAGGCCAGCGCCTTCAGAGAGGCTGGACAGCGGACACCACCCGGCCAGAGGCAGCTCCCGAGGTCACGACAGGGCATCCCAGGGTCAGAGCATCCCCGGTCACCTCCCTCAGCCACAGGCCCGGCAATGGGACCCGCATTCAACAGGTCTGAGAAGTCTGGGAGAGGAGCGGAGACCCGGGCGTGGACAGACACGCGTGGACCCCACTGGCCACCGGTTCTCTCTGCCACGGACTCTGCCCCTGGGCCCGGAGCTGCGCCGGCCGCGTGCGAGCTCCTCCCGAGGAGGCAGGTGCCAGGCGGCATGTGACCTGGCGGCACAGGGGCCACCATGTGCTTTCCCTGGCAACCCGACGACGTCCCTTCTGCCTGGGACGCCCTCTCAGTCTGCTCTCTCACTCCCACTCCTCACGTTGCTGATCTCGTGGTCCAGCTGAACAGCAAGGCTTTGAGCGGCGGCACTGGTGCTGGCGGCGCGGCCCGTGTGACCCCGTGGAAGGACCGTCTCCCATCTGTGCCCCCGCTCCGTCTGCCAGGACCCGGCACCGAGGGCGTGACCCCGGGATGCCCTGTCGTGTGTGGCCGCAGCTCTCCCGGAGGCCTCCCACCAGCTGCGCTCCGGCCACAGCACCACAGCAGCTCCGTGAACCTGACCCGTCAGAGTGAAGATGGTGGTTCCGTTCACTTCATTGTCCCCACTGGACACCGGAGGACACCGAGCCCGAGGCCCCCAGCTGGCGAGCGGCGGAGCGAAGTGCCTGCTCACTCCGGGAGCTGTGCCTCACCCGAGGACGCCAGGCCGGGCGACTGCGGGAGGGGCAGGAGCAGCTCGGGCACACAGGCCCGGTGCCCCCCACCCCCCCAGCTCACAGGACACAAAGTCCCCCCAGCTCACAGGCCCGGTGCCCCCATCTCACAAGCCCGGTGCCCCCAGCTCACAGGCCCGGTGCCCCCGGCTCACAGGCCCAGTGCCCCCCCAGCTCACAGGCCCGGTGCCCCCGGCTCACAGGCCCGGTGCCCCTAGCTCACAGGCCCGGTGCCCCCAGCTCACAGGCCCGGTGCCCCCGGCTCACAGGCCCGGTGCCCCCAGCTCACAGGCCCGGTGCCCCCATCTCACAGGCCCGGTGCCCCCATCTCACAGGCCCGGTGCCCCCAGCTCACAGGCCCGGTGCCCCCAGCTCACAGGCCCAGTGCCCCCCCAGCTCACAGGCCCGGTGCCCCCGGCTCACAGGCCCGGTGCCCCCAGCTCACAGGCCCAGTGCCCCCAGCTCACAGGCCCGGTGCCCCCGGCTCACAGGTCGGGTGTCTTCCAGCTCACAGGCCCGGTGCCCCCGGCTCACAGGCCCGGTGCCCCCCCAGCTCACAGGTCGGGTGTCTTCCAGCTCACAGGCCCGGTGCCCCCGGCTCACAGGCCCGGTGCCCCCGGCTCACAGGCCCGGTGCCCCCAGCTCACAGGCCCGGTGCCCCCAGCTCACAGGCCAGGTACCCCCAGCTCACAGGCCCGGTGCCCCCAGCCACAGGCCCGGTGTCCCCAGCTCACAGGCCCGGTGCCCCCAGCTCACTGGTGCTGGTGTCTCCAGGAACACTGGCCGAGGGACCTTAGGCTCACGGCCGCAGCATTTCGGCTCCTCCATGGGAAGACCTGGGCTCTGCACGCTCTGATACTGAGCTGTGGGCCTCGGGCGTGTTAGTTATATTTTTAAAAATCCTACTCTGCCATCTGGGAAGTAAAGCTGATATTAGGACTTTCCTCACATGCACCCAAGCAATGAGCGACACGATTAGGACCAATTTAGAAACCACACGGGTTTTAATAGATTCTCGTGGCAAAAGCCGGTTTGCAGGAGGATCAGAGGCAGCAGATGGGACAGTGCCGCCCTGATGGCCACCCCTTGTGGGAGTCTGCAGTTAGGGACGGCCTCGGTCATATCCTAGAGCAGGCGTCCTCACACTACGGCCCGCGGGCCACATGCGGGTGTTTTTGCTGTTTTGTTTTTTTACTTCAAAATAAGATACGTGCAGTGTGCATAGGAATTTGTTCATAGTTTTTTTTTTTAACTATAGTCCGGCCCTCCCACGGTCTGAGGGACAGTGAACTGGCCCCCTGTTTAAAACGTTTGAGGACCCCTGTTCTAGAGCAACTAGAATATAAGCAATTCGTGGAAAACTCTTGATTTCCATTTTTTAACTATGGAATGCAGTTTTCTAGAACATTTCCTCTAAAACTGCAAGAAAGCGTCTTGAAGGACCGAGCCAGTACACTGTCGCTCCATGAACATGACAAACCTCTCCCTCCTGAGAGCTGGTGGCGCCCTCACCTGCCTCCTGTCCTCTGTCCACAGGGACACGCCTGTGAGGGTAAGGGCAGGTGTGCGAGAAAGCGGGAGTGACAGCGTTGACGGGCCGCGGGGGCGGGAACCCGAGCGAGGGCTGATTCCCAGCTGCCTCACACATCCTGCGTGGCCTGGCGGCGGCGTTCACGCCTACGCACCGGAAGTACGTGTAGCCTGGAAAGAGCAAGTGTTTGCGATCGAGAAAGACTGACCTGCCCTAACCAGTTTGGCTCAGTGGATAGAGCGTCGGCCTGTGGACTGAAGGGTCCTGGTTCGATTCCGGTCAAGGGCATGTACCTTGGTTGCGGGCACATCCCCAGTAGGAGGTGTGCAGAAGGCAGCTGATTGATGTTTCTCTCATCAATGTTTCTAACTCTCTCCCTCTCCCTTCCTCTCTCTAAGAAATCAATAAAATATATTTAGGAAAAAAAAAAAAAGGAAGGAAGACGACCCACAGTGGCAGCGCTCCACCTCTCTCGGGGCTCACTGGCGTCCCACTGTGTGTGTGCGTCACCTCATCTTCTTCACCCGATCATCTCTCAGAGACACCTTGGCCGTCTCCATGTCTTGGCCGCCATGAACACTGCTGCGATGAACATAGGGGCATATATATCTTTGCAAATCAATGTTTTCAACTTTTTCGGCTAGATGCCCAGAAGAGGGGTTGCTGGGTAAGCCTATTCTTAATTGTTGGCGGGACCGCCATGCTGTGTCCACAGCGGCTGTACCAGTTTGCATGCCGCTGGCTTGAGAGCATCATGCTGAGCAAAGCAAGTCCGTCAGAAGCAGCCGAGGCCCATATGATGCCACTCACATGTCGGATATGCAACGGAGGGAACAAACGAGCAAGATAAACCAACCAACCAAATCTCCCGGACACAGACAGCAGGACGGTGGTTCCCAGAGGGACGGGGGTGAGGGCAGCAAAGGGTGAAGGGGGTAAATATAGGGGGACGGAAGGAGGACACACAGTGCAATAGCAGACCATGGACCACAGAACTTGAAACCTGTATAATCTTACTAACCGATATCACCCCAATACATTTATTTTAAAAAGCCAAACACAACAAAAAAATTGTCTTAAATGAGTTATCCTTATATATGCTTATCTCACCTACTTACACATTGCTTATAAAGCCTCAGCAAGAACGTGTTGAAATTTGATTTGTCTTCTCCTCACTCTTAACTTGGCCTGGCCACCCAGGGCCAGAACGCCACGGAACGTCCCACGCTGAAGTGGAAACCGTAGCAGAGGATCCGACAGCGTGGCCAATTAGGCTCCGTTCTCCGCGCGGTTGTTTTGCTTGGCAGACGGGGCGAGTTCGGACACGTTCATGCCCCCCTTTTATTGTTTGTTTGTTTTGTGGGCCACGCTTCCTGCAGGCGGTCTGTCCAGGAAATGAAGCCGCCAGACCTGCCGGCTCGGCCTGGCGCGCCTCCCCGTCCCCAGAGAAGCAGCCACCGCAGGGACACAGCCCGTATGGGAGGCAGGGACACGTCGGTGGGAACAGGCGTGCGTAACAGCTGCCGGCGCTCTGAGACCCTCCCTCACATAAACCTTTGAGACGCGTGTAGTCGCTGCGGGGTGGGGAGTGCTCTTTATGCAGCCACTGGACGATTACCTAACTCGCAATCTTGACTGAAAAACACACCAACTACGCTCACCCTCTGTGTTGTTTTATGAGAGAACTAGAGGCTCAGTGCACGAATTTGGGCATGGGTGGGGTCCCTCGGCCTGGCCGCGGGAGGTTGGCCCGCCGCCCCCCCCCCACCCCCTGCATCAGGGCGGGGGAGAGAGGGGGGAGGGACCGCAGGAGGTTGGCGGGCCATGGGAGGGGCTGTGGGAGGTTGGCTGTGGGAGTGCACAGATCACCAGGGGGCAGCTCCTGCATTGAGCGTCTGCCCCTGGTGTTCATTGCACGTCATAGCGACTGGTCGATTGGTCATTCTGGTCGTTCAGTCATAACGGACACTTAGGCTTTTATATGTAGAGATTTGCTGGCTCATAGATCACACCCCCCTCCTTCTAATTCATGCTTTTAGCCTAAGCCAGTGGTCGGCAAACTCATTAGTCCACAGAGCCAAATATCAACAGTATAACGATTGAAATTTTTTTTGAGAGCCAAATTTTTTAAACTTAAACTTCTTCTAACGCCACTTCTTCAAAACACTCGCCCAGGCCGTGGTATTTTGTGGAAGAGCCACACTCAAGGGGCCCAAGAGCCGCATGTGGCTTGTGAGCCGCAGTTTGCCGAACACGGGCCTAAGCGAAGAGAGGCCTTCCTGTGTTTCTACATAAAACACGCACGTGGAGTTGCTCAATCATTTCACTCGGACACTTGGTCTCATCACATTTTTTCTTTTCTGGGGCCTTGGGTTCCCGAAAAGACTGGGTCAGACAGCACTGAGAACAATCACTTCTGGTTACATTAGGTGGTTAAAACGCAGAAACCAAGAATTATGTTCCTATAAATATGTATTTGTTCAAAAATATTTTATTAAGATGATACATAGGCCATACAATTCATTCTGCGAGCCCTAACCAGTTTGGCTCAGTGGATAGAGTGTCGGCCTGTGGACTGAAAGGTCCCAGGTTCGATTCCGGTCAAGGGCATGTACCTTGGTTGTGGACACATCCCCAGTAGGAGGTGTGCAGGAAGCAGCTGATCGATGTGTCTCTCTCATCAATGTTTCTAACTCTCTAGCCCTCTCTCTTCCTCTCTGTAAAAAATCAATAAAATATTTTTAAAAAATTCATTCTGCGAAAGTGAACAGGTCCATGGTTTTCGTACGTTCACCAGGCTATGCAGCCATCACCACAGTCTAAATCAACGACACTTCTAACCCCCAAGGGAAACCCCGTACCCATGGGACCCAGCGCGGCTCGGGGACCACTGGCCTCCTGTCTGCCTGTGCATTTGCCGGGTCTGGGCACTTCCCAGAAAGGGACTCATACAATACGCAGGCCTCTGAGGCTGGCTTCTGTCAGGTAGCATGATGTTTTCAAGGTTCACAGTGTTTACATGTATCAGTACTGCAGTCTCTTTAAGACTGGATGACATGCCAGGGCATGAACACACCGTTGTCTGTCCATCCGCTGAGGGGCATCTGGGTTGTTTCCACTCGGGGCTGTCGTTCTACTGCCCCAGGGAACACGCCAGTGCGGCTTCTGCGTGACGGTTCGCTTCCCGTCACCTCGGGCGCAGGTCCTAGTAGGGGAATGGCCGGGTCCCACGGTGTCTCCGTGTATAACTCGCTGAACCACGGCCAGATGCAAACAGCGCAAAGCGAACGGTAATGTTTCATGTGTATCTCATGTTCCATTCTGTAAAGAACATCCATGAACGTCACTGCTCTTTACAAATTACTACAGAAACGTTCCCATTTCAAGTCTGTCTGTGAAACATCCGAGACCAGCGCTGCCCACAGGGCCTCTGTGGCGACTGGTGGGCCTACCGGGGCCGTCAGCCACGTGCGGCTGCCGAGTGCTTGGCATGGGCTTGTCCAGTGAGAACCCATCTACAATAATGGAAGCTTAACATGCTCATTAGACCACACGTCCTTCCGGACGACCTTCCCGAGGAAGCCGGGGCTGCGAGGGCCAAGCCCCCTGCATGCACTACGTGCATCGGGCCTCTGGGGTTTACATTATCTCATTTTAATTACGTTAGGTTTAAACAGCCACAGGGAGCGAGCGGGTGGCGGCGGTGCTGACAGCGTGCTTTCCCCGCTGGTGTCTGGGATCCGCTGAGAAAGGCCGCGGGGAGTTTCGGAGCGGAGCGCCTGCGGGAGGGCAGCGTCGCCGACGGGAGGAGCCTGGCCCGGTGGCCTGTCGCTGGGCCTCACAGTGAGGCTGTCGCTGGGAACACGCCCGTCTCCGCGAGGGAAGCGGGGCGCCGGGTTCTGGCTGCACAGACCCCAGGCGCTGCCCCGCGTGGAGCTACAGTGAGAAACCCTCCGGCTGCTCACTGTGCTTCGTCCGCCGTGGGAACCGCGGGGAGCACGGGGTCGTGGGAACCACGCTCCGGTAGAAACGCAAACAGGAGCGCTGTGAGCAGACGGTGGGCAGCCTGCGAGCTGGTCAGCGCTGCCGGGAGGGAGGGAGCGGCCTGGGGGCTCGTGTCTGAGAAAAGCCCGCGGCCACGTCCTCAGCCCGCAGCCTCGGGAGGGTCCGTCCTCGTCGAACACGAACACGAACATGGGCGACGGGCAGCACCTGCCCGGAGAACGGGCCGGGCCGCCGGACGCCAACTCCCGCCGAGGAAAAGGCCACCCCTAACCCCCGCTGTGAGCCAGACCCGGTCCTTATCGTGCTATTTCCGAAAATATGAACGGGGGGACCCCCATCCCCAGAGAACAGCTTCTTCACTCGGGAATGAGTCCTGGCCGGGTCCCGGTCTCGTCTCCTCTGCGCAGCACGCAGCCAGGCAGCCTGACAACGGCAATGTCACCCGATGAGGACAAGCAGGCAGGTCTCACTGCGGACGCGGCAGGAAATGCCTGTTTCTCTCTTCCCGGGACGGACGCGGGGCTCTACGCGGTCCGCTGGCAGGGAGTCCCCCCGTCCCCCGGGGACGCCAGCTTTCCCAGGACCCGGGACTTGCTCTAGTACAGAAGAAAGCCAACGCACAGGAAGGTCTGAAATAAAAAGCGCAAGTCTCCCTCTCAGCCCAGTCTCCCCGCCCGCTGCCTGGATAAAACCCTTTTCCTTGTATCCTTCCAGAATGTTCTCTGTGCAAGTATTTACATGTAACAGCCAGTCTTCTGCTGCAAGAAGTTATGTCGGAATCAGGAGCTTGAAGACCTTGTTCAGAATTTCTGCCTTAGAGGCCCGGCTGGCGTGGCTCAGGGTTGAGCATCAACCTATGAACCAAGAGGTCACAGTTCTATTCCCGGTCAGGGCACATGCCCGGGTTGCAGGCTCAGTCCCCAGTGAGGGGCGTGCAGGAGGCAGGCGATCCATGATTCTCTCTCATCACTGATGTCTCTCTCTCCCTTCCTCTCTGAAATCAATAAAAAATACATTTTTAAAAAGAATTTCCGCCCTAGGAACCATGGCGTTGCCTTGGACCCCCACCCGCCCTCCGTTCACACACACAGCCTGTCCTCCCGGGGCGTGTCACTGTCCCGCTGGAGTCTCGTCACCTCTGCTCTGAAACTGTGTATCGACCTTGAAGCTGGGCTCTGGGTCGTCCTCCATCCTCCGTGTCCCTCTCAGGGAAGCCGACAGCCCACAGTCCTGTCACCCCATCTCTAACCATCTGATGTCACCACTTGAGCCACAAGAGAAAGTGCAAAGACGGGGAGCAGCGCACGGGACCCCGTCTGTCCCGCCAGGTGCCCCCAGGCCTCACCTAGAACCCCCCCATTCATCCTGCGAGGGTCCTCCCGCCCCGTGCGCCCACTCTTTATCCAGAGATTAACTCTTACAGTAACACTCCCTGCAGCTGGCGGGGCTCACGATGCATTCCTGCTCTTCTCTGTCATGCCCAGTGCAATCCAGGGCCCCCAAGGAAGATGCGGCCCCAAATCAATGCAATCCAGGGCCCCCAAGGAAGACAGGGCCCCAAATCAATGCAATCCAGGGCCCCCAAGGAAGACAGGGCCCCAAATCAATGCAATCCAGGGCCCCCAAGGAAGACAGGGCCCCAAATCAATGCAATCCAGGGCCCCCAAGGAAGACATGACCCCAAATCAGTGCAATCCAGAGCCCCCAAGGAAGACATGACCCCAAATCAGTGCAATCCAGGGCCCCCAAGGAAGACATGACCCCAAATCAGTGCAATCCAGGGCCCCCAAGGAAGACGTGACCCCAAATCAATGCAATCCAGGGCCCCCAAGGAAGACGCAACCCCAAATCAATGCAATCCAGGGCCCCCAAGGAAGACATGACCCCAAATCAGTGCAATCCAGGGCCCCCAAGGAAGACATGACCCCAAATCAGTGCAATCCAGGGCCCCCAAGGAAGACATGACCCCAAATCAGTGCAATCCAGGGCCCCCAAGGAAGACGTGACCCCAAATCAATGCAATCCAGGGCCCCCAAGGAAGACGCAACCCCAAATCAATGCAATCCAGGGCCCCCAAGGAAGACATGACCCCAAATCAGTGCAATCCAGGGCCCCCAAGGAAGACAGGGCCCCAAATCAATGCAATCCAGGGCCCCCAAGAAAGATGTGGCCCCAGATCCTGCCGCCCCTGGTTTACTGGGTGGCCAGGAGACCAAGGCACCCCGTAATGAATCACAGGGTGAAGGACCCGTGAAAGCTCAGCCGACCTCGCTCTGTTTTTCTCATTTCTGGGCCAGATCGCCTGTTGAGATGGGCAGCGTGGCCTGTGAGCGCGTCTTCCCCCGAATTGCCATGTTCTGTTACTGCTGGCTCCAATTAACGCGCGTTCACTTATTTCTACTCCAACAGCACAGATGATTACTTTAAAACATGCACACGCATATCTGGTCCTTTCTACCGCGGGCAGAAGAAATCATCTTTTTTTCCTTGAAAATGCCCTTTGTCTGTTTCTTTCCCCGAGAAGGGCGTGCTGGCGCCCCTTCTCTCTGGAAGGTTCCGCGTCTGAAATGATGGCCCACAGACAGCTGCTTCCTAGGAGGCGATTGGAGGAGGAGTTCTTGTGGTTTGTGATGCCAACTGCTCCCCAGCGCGTCATCACGTTTTCACAGCCTCCAATGAGAACACAAACTTTAAAAAATAAAAACCCTAACTTCCAGATCTTTCTTTCTGTTTCTTACAAATCAGATCTCAGAGAAGTTCAGATCTGCAGGCCTGACCAGGACATAACCGAGAACCAACCGTGAGAAAGAGGCTCTGACCCTACGGCGGCCTCGGTGAGGGCGCCCCGCAGGCAGCCAGCCTGGCAACGCGTTTCCACTCAAAATCTCCAGGGAGCGGCCGCCGGGGGGGCAGGCTGGGCAGGAAGGAGCTGCTTCCAGAATCTTCACTGGGTGAGCGCAGACAACAAGTAAATGGACAGGGAAACCATGAAACCTGGAGGTGAGAATTCAGACCACACAGAGCTGTCCAGCGGGGAGAAACAGCCCTGCACCTGGAAGGTCTCAAATCCACTGTTGCATAACCAGTCATGGGATTCAACAAGCATGTTCCATGTATTTGGCATGTGTGTGTGTGTGTGTGTGTGTGTTAAGGCTGAGATGTGTTTAAGACGTTATTTCAGAAAGACATTTCAGTCATCTGGGAAATTCACTCATGGGTTACAACCAACCTCTCAAGAATCCCAATATTTAGAGGCCTTTCAAAGTTACACACTGTGTCCATCTCAAAGCTGAAAAGAAATCAGAGGAAAGTAAAAAGCCAAGGTAACAACGTGAAAGGACTTCCACAAACACAAAGGTGGCATGAACGTGGCTTGGACTTGATCGTCTTTAACGATTGTGCCTTCTTTTCATTTTGATTTTCCTCTGAAAATTACCATTAAATAGAAAGACTTGCCTGGCCGGCCTGCCTGGCTCAGTGGTTGAGCGTTGACCTATGAACCAGGAGGTCACGGTTTGATTCCTACTCAGGGCACATGTCTGAGCTGTGAGCTGTAGTGGATCAATGATTCTCTCTCATCATTGATGTTTCTGTCTCTCTCTCTCTCCCTCTCCCTTCTTCCCTAAAATAAATAAAAATATATCTTAAAAATAAATAAATAAATAGAAAGACTCACCGTAATAGATTTGCAACAATACAAATTAGAAATATCTATGTTTCAAGAGAATGTTGACAGGAGAAAGCAAATCGTAATAACATACGGAAACATGCCCTGACCGGTTTGGCTCAGTGGGTAGAGCGTCGACCTGCGGACTGAAGGGTCCCAGGTTCGATTCCGGTCAAGGGCATGTACCTTTGGTGCAGACACATCACCAGTAGGGGGTGTGCAGGAAGCAGCTGATGGATGTTTTTCTCTCATCGATGTTTCTAACTCTCTATCCCTCTCCCTTCTCTCTGTAAAAAAATCAACAAAATATATTTTAAAAAACATACAGAAACAAATGTGCTTTTATGTGCATCTTTTGAACACACATGGAAGGGCTACACAGTGCTCTTCGATCCATAAATGGCCTGGAGACAGACACGCCAAACCCCAAGGTCACTGCGTGTGCGAGGGAGGAGGGCTGGGCTGCGGGTCAGACACGCCTCGCTGCTGCGCACAAGCTTGACTTGGAAGAAGATCAGCTCTCGGAAGCCAACGGGCCTTGGGGGCCCTGGAGGGGACAGAGCTGCCTCTCAGCTCTGGCTGGTGGGAGGCAGCTCTAGGTGCCCTCACTTCCTTACTCTTCTGCATTTTTGTTTCTTTACGTTTTTTCTTCTCTGAAGAGAATACAACTTATTTAGGTATCAGTGAAAGAGGGAGGCTTGGGAAATTCACAAATACACAGAAACTAAACAACACGCTTCTAAAGAACAATGGTTGGAAAAGAAGACATCCAACGGGAAATGAGGGACGTCTTTGGGGTGAGTGAGAACAAGCACAAAGCATGCCCAAGGCAGAAGGCGGCCAACATGGCGCTCGTGTGCCAGGGAGAGATGCGTGCTCCCGCCCCAGCTCACTTCCAGCGCGTTCTCCCCAGGCCCCCGGCAGAGGCTCCTGCTGTGGACAGGCTCAGTGCCTGGACCTCTGCTTACCACCTTAAGTCCCAATCCCGTGTTGTCTTCCCTTCCGTTTAGCCCCTGATACCCGATTTCACCGATATGCTGGCGGCCGGAGACTGACGTGGTCCGGACAGAAAGTACTGTGTCAGTCACCGGTGACTGACATGGCGCTTGACGTGTTAAAGCCTGAGTGTGTACAAGAAGGGAACGTGGATTTTCCAACTGAACCTCAATCAATGCAATACAGCCTATCCTACCTAATAAAGAGGGAATATGCTAATTGACCGTCACACCCTCACGAAGATGTCGGCACCCACACCCAATAAGGAGGGAATATGCTAATTGACTACCACACCCTCAAAGATGGCGGCGCCCAGTCCCCTCAGCCCCACCGGGGTGGCAGGTGTGTGGCACAGCCGGGCCTGCCCCCAGGCAGATCCAGCCGCTCCATGTGCCTGCCTCTGGAGTCCCCCAGTCCCCTCAAGCCCCCCAGCCTCCCAGGGCTGGCCCAAGATGCAGGTAAGCCGCCAATGGCGGCTGCCCAGCCGCCCAGGTGGGCCCGAGGCACAGGCAAGCCTCAGATGGCAGCTGCCCAGCCGCCCAGGGCCACCCGAGGCTCAGGTAACCAGGGCCGGCCGAGGCTTGCGCTGCCGGCAGTGGCAGCAGCAGAGGTGTGATGGGAGCATCACCTCCTGCCGCTGAGGGCTGTGAGAGGGGGCAGGCCGGGCTGAGGGACCCCCCTTCTAGTGCATGAATTTTCATGCATCAGGCCTCTAGTTATTATAAGAAAAAACAAACACGTGTGGTCATGTAAAGAGATATAGGAAAAGCCCGGCTGGCGTGGCTCAGTGGTTGAGCTTTGACCTATGAACCAGGAGGTCACAGTTCGATTCCTGGTCAGGGCACAGGCCTGGGTTGTAGGCTCGATCCTCAGGGTGGGGCGTGCAGGAGGCAGCCGATCAATGATTCTCTCTTATCATTGGTGTTTCTCTCTCTCTCTCCCTTCCTCTCTGACATCAATAGATACATATTTTTTAAAAAGAGAGAAATAGGAAAGGTGTGGACACAATGCACTACCCTTTCATGATGAAAACACTCAACAAACCATAAGCAGATGGGAGCGTTCTCAACGCGAGCAAAAGCTTCTATGAAAACCCTTAACCCCAGAGCGCCAGCAGCCACGGCACTGGGGGGGGGGGGGGGCTTGGAGGGGGCGACCGCGAGAACCCCCAGAGCCAGCAGCGTTGCACTGTGCCTCTTCCGTGTCGTCATTTAGAGAAGACAGACCCGTGGGTGCTGCCGCCGCGGGTGTGGAAACTGGGCCGCTCGGGTGATCTGTGAAACGCCCGCAGTCCAGCCAACACGCGTGGGAATACCGCCCGCGGGGCCAAGCAGGAAGCACGTTTCTCCTTATTGCAGTGACTCTGTCAAGGATGTCGTCAGAGCGAACACGGAAGCGGCCATCTGAACCCTCTGCATGGAGCGCCTGCTGCTACCATATGGTGTCCACGCGATCGAGGGTGTGAGGAGGCCAGGGGAGGCCCAGCCTCCGCTGTGGGCGAGGCCAGGGGAGGCCCAGCCTCCACGGAAGGGGGCACGTTTTCCTAACCTTCCCTGCATGGCCAGCCACCATGTAGGCCGCACAATCGCATCTCGGTGACACTTCCTTAGCGACTCGCCGGGCGCTTTGAAATCCTGTTATTTTGGCAACGGGATGGATGTGAGCGGGTCATGAACTTCCCAAGGGCCTTGCGGGAACACGCCCGCTTCCTTCCGCTGGGCTGCCTGGCCCGCCTGCTCCTCTGGAAACCTACCCCTCGGACGAAAGACAAAACATTGAACGTGCTGAGGAAGATCTAGCACACCTGGTGCATTTTTTTAAAATGGGAAAACGCAATGCCATCTGGGGGGACAGTAGAAAACGGGTCCCCGTGTTCATCGCCTACGTTTGCCTCCTGGCTGCTGGCTCGCAGGAAGCAGGAAGCTGCTGGGAAACAGATCGCTGTGCTGCAGGGAGCAGACTGGCAGCTGGCAGAGGGGCCTGGGCGAGGGAGGGGAGGGGACCAGCCAGGGAACAGGGACACAGGTGACAGTGTGGCGATGGCGCGAGGGAGGGGGTCGGGACTGGGTGGAGGTGGACAGCGGGAGGGGGGAGGGAGACAGTTATAATAGTGTCAACAACAAAAATAAAGTTAAAACAAATAAATCCATAAAATCAATTTGGGCTGAAAAGAAAGCAAATCATTTTGTTCAAGCAACGGAACCGTCTCGGTTTAGCTTTCCGCGCCGGTGCTCAGAGCGCAGCTGTGAGGCTCAGATGATGCCAAGAGCCTGGGCCCAAGGAATCAGGCCCCCCGCAACCTCCCTCCCCGCCCCAGCGATGCCCAAAGGTCCTCGTTTCTGAAACCTGTGAACGTTGCTTCCCGTGGCCGAAGGGACTTCAAACGTGATTAAGCGACAGGCCTGGGGACCGAGGGGCCGCCCTGGGTTACCCAGGTGGGTCCTGACTCTCGGGGCCTGGAGGGGGACGCTGAGAGGACGGGGAGGGTGCGGGCGGGCGGCTGCGGGAGGCGCCGGGTGCCTGTGGGAAAGGCTCGGCCAGGGCTGGCTGGCGGCCTTCAGAGCTGGGAGGCCAAGGACCCGACCCCGGAGCCCCAGGAGGGGTGCGGCCTGCGGACGGACGGACGCCCGGTCTCAGCCCCGGGCCGCTGGGCGTGGAGCTCAGAGCTGTCGGACGGTCTGCCGGGTCGTCTGCAGCCACCACGTTTTGGTTCTTTGTTCTGGAGCCGGACAGGAATGCCAGCCCCCGAACATCTGCCCGCCCCCTGAACATCTGCCAGCCCCCGAACATCTGCCCGACAGGAACATCTGCCCGCCCCCCGAACATCTGCCCGACAGGAACATCTGCCAGCCCCTGAACATCTGCCAGCCCCCCGAACATCTGCCCGCAGAGGAAGGGCGATGCCGCCCCCAGAGGGAGAGACCCGGCGGTGGGCAGAAGGCCGCGGGCTGGCCGCCGAGGCGGGGCGGCACCTGAAGTTCTAGTTAAAGCAGGCTCACCTCGAATCCCGTAAGTCAAAAGTTTCTTCACATTCAGCAGCTCGTCACCCGGCGAGCACATAGCTCAGGGAAGGACGCCGTCATGTGGGTTCCTGACAAGTTAATTGTCCTCCGGGACGCGCTGTCATCCTCCTCACGCATCTGATTTATCGCTTCAGAGATCATATCGCGAACTGAAGGCTGCCCTGCCGGTGACACCCACCTCTGCACGTGACAGAGAGAAGGTGGCCGTCCTACCCCAAGTCCCGTGGCCCAGGCAGCGGGCAGAGCAGGCCAGGTGGGGGAGCCGGGGGAGTGTGTTAACCCCCTAAAGAGCAGGCCCAGGTGGGGGAGCCGGGGGGAGTGTGTTAACCCCCTAAAGAGCAGGCCCAGGTGGGGGAGCCGGGGGGAGTGTGTTAACCCCCTAAAGAGCAGGCCCAGGTGGGGGAGCCGGGGGGAGTGTGTTAAATCCCTAAAGAGCAGGTCCAGGTGGGGGAGCTGGGGGGAGTGTGTTAACCCCCTAAAGAACAGGAGCCCTGTGGCGCCCGACATGCACAGCCTTCCGCTCAGAGGAAGAGGTCCACGTGGCTTCACTATTTCTCATTTGACCTTCAGAGACCAACGCTGGACTCCAATGCCCAGCCCTCCCCGGGCACCTCCTGTGCAGCCCAGAGCTCTGCTACTCCCTTCATCCAGTGTCCGGGTCCACAGGTGGGTCGCATCCACCGTCCGCTGATTCGGAAACTGAGCGCCCGCTGGGAGCGACATCGGAGCAGCATCCCACCCGAGCCAGCGACGCGCCCCCGGCCGGCAGACCCGCCCTCCCAGACGCACCCCCACTCCACTGACGGGCCTCGTGTGGGGCAGGAAGTCCTGAGGTCAGATTTCCAAAGCCAAGTTCCACGTGTGTGTGTGAATTACGCACAAGTTTTTAAACGATGCTGCGTGCAGAGAGAAGCGCAGAAGGATCCATAGGAATGTAGATTGTTGTGCGCCGCCTTCAGGCGACAGGCAGCAGCCCTCCGCCCGGACTGTGTGGTCCTCTCCCGCGCGCCCCCGCCCCCACGCCCACACTGGCTTGCCTTATAAGTCCATGAGCACAGACGGACAGACTCAAACAATCATGTTGTCCTCCAGGCCAGGGCTACATGATGGCGTCCTGGCGTCTGAAAGCACAATTGGCTGAGTGAACAAGTGCTTGTTGGACGACCCGATGCCGAGCCCCGTCCTGGAGACGGTGAAGCACCGGAGAGAGGGTCTCTCACCTGCTGGGTACACAGGCCCCGTGCTGGGACTGGGTTTAACGCGGGTCCCCCCACAGTCAGGACTTCAGCCTCAATGTTTCCATGTGCGTCTTACCCGTCGCACTAGGACACGTTCTCTTCAAAGGTCAGGAGCAGGCCTTCAGGGTTCCGTCCTCTCCCCGGCGTGTACGTGGCGCGGTTCCTCTCATTCATACCTTCCTGCAGAACGGGTGGACAACGTTAAGGAACAAAGGTGGTGCCCTCGGAAAGAGGCCACTCCTTCAGACGGAGGCTTGCTAGTGGCTGGGGATTCTGTGGGGAGCCTGGTTTCCGGCGGCGATGGGCACTGGTCGAAGGAGGGAGGAAGAGTCCTCTCCGGACGGGAGGGACCCCCGGGAGCAGGGTACGATGACTGGGTTAGAGAAACCGCCCGCTGGGACCTGAAGGGTCAGAGGACGGGTGCTTTGCACATCCTTGCTGGCTCTGGACAGGGCAGCATCGGACTGAAAGAACTGCTTGCGATCTGGAAATGCCAGAAGAATCCACAGAATTAACCCCGTTCCATTTAAGGAAGAGGAGAGGAGAACAAGTGGCCTGTCAAGTCCCAGCTCTTCCTTAACTGGAATGCCAAGCGCAAGCCAGGTCGATGGGATGAGACGGTGTCGGACGGAGACAGCCAGCAGCGGCGATGGACGTGGGATGTGGGCCTTTGACTCATCGGCTTCGATGCTCCGCCTCCGAGTTCCAGGAGACTCGTTCCCTGGTTCCTCCTGGTTATTGATCACCCACCCCACCCCGCATGTCCACCTTCTCGGCACATTCCTGCTGCTGTCCACGTTTCCCCATGAACTTCCTGCTCATTTGCATATGACACTAACCTTTCTACTTGACAATTGAATCCCTCCTTCTTTTTTTTTTAATTTTTAGCCCTTTCTACAAAGGGAAAGAAGTTAGGACGATTGAAGAAATTTAAATAACTCAAACTTTCTTTTTTTTCTTCTTTTTTTTAAAATATATTTTATTGGTTTTTTACAGAGAGGAAGGGAGAGAGATAGAGAGTTAGAAACATCGATCAGCTGCCTCCTGCACACCCCCTACTGGGGATGTGCCCGAAACCAAGGTACATGCCCTTGACCGGAATCGAACCTGGAACCTTTCAATCCGCAGGCTGACACTCTATCCACTGAGCCAAACCGGTTTTGGCAAATAACTCAAACTTTCAATATGGTAGAATCTACACTAATAATAGAGAAATATGCAAATTATCCGTTACAGCGTCACATCGCGACTGGATCAGCAGGCTGCGTCCCCGCCCTCTGCTCAGGCAGCTGCAAGGCCCGGGGTAGGATAGGATAGGACAGGAGGGGGTAAGAAAGGAGAGGGGGAGGAAGGCAGGCCTGCATGCAGACAGGCCGAGAGGAGAAGCCGATACAGAAAGGGAACAAGGAAAAGACGCAGGAATGGAAAAGGGAAGGAAACGCGGGGCTGCACGCGGGAGGGGGTGGCACTGCGGGGAGGGGGGTGTGTGGAGCAGGTGCGCCGGGCGAGGGGTGGGGTGGGAGCCCCGCCCAGACGCGGGAAGAGGGCAGTGGCCCCAGCGCAGGCTGTTGGCAGGGAGGCGCCCACGGGTCCGGGATGGAGTGGTGGACGGTCCAAGGCCTTCTGGGCGGAGGCACTCCTGCTTCGTGGCAGTAGCAGTGCCCGGGCTGCGCGGGCCTCGGCCACCCTCGCTGGGCCGGGCGTCCCGGGCAGGGAATGGGAGCAGGACGGTGGTGGGGAGGCCGGGGAAGGGGGGGCAGTGAACACCTGTCTGGGGCTGAGCCCTGGGCTGGGGGTTAATGCCCCCCCGAACGGAAGCTTTAAGAAGGGAGGGAGGGAGGGAAGAACTTTATAAAGGAGTCAGCAGAGAGCAGAGTTAAAGAGGGAAAGAGGATGTGGGAGTGAACTGTAGGAGCTATAATGAAAATCAAGTATAGTCATGTACTGGGGACAGATTTTAAAAGTAGGAGTCAGAAAAGAAAAAAGATACATGATAGTGAATAATTACGCAGGTAGATAGATAGCTGTTAAAACAGTGGAAGTAAGTAGAGAAGAATGTATGGGGAAGGTAGGATGAGAGAGAAAGAGGGAGGGAAGAAAAGTTTTAAAGGGGAGCCGGTAGAGCTTAAAAGGAGAACGGGAAGAAGGAAGAAATGGGGGCAGGTCCGAGGGAGGAAGTGAAGAAAAAAATTAAGGTGGGAAGGAAAAGGGGAGGGAGGGGAGGAGGAAAGAAGGAATGTGGGGAGGGAGGGAGGGAGGGAGGGTGGGAGAAAGATGGGAAGAAGGATGATGGAACAGAAGTAGGAAATAAGGAGGAAAGAAAAGTTTATCAATGATGAGTCAGTAGGAAAAAGTGATACATAGAGGAGAGAGAAACATTGTGTGAGAGGGAGAAGCCAATAAGGAAGTCAAATACAATTGTGTGTGAAGGGGATAAGATTTTTTAAAAAGTTAATAGGGGTGACCAGGCCAGCAGGGGAGGGCAGTTAGGGTGACCAGGCCAGCAGGGGAGGGCAGTTAAGGGGATCAGGCTGGCAGGGGAGGGCAGTTAGGGGTGACCAGGCCAGCAGGGGAGGGCAGTTAGGGAGATCAGGCCAGCAGGGGTGGGCAGTTAGGTGTGACCAGGCCGGCAGAGGAGGGCAGTTAGGGGTGACCAGGCCGGCCGGGGAGGGCAGTTAGGGTGACCAGGCCGGCCGGGGAGGGCAGTTAGGGGGATCAGGATGGCAGGGGAGGGCAGTTAAGGGGCTCAGGCACGCAGAGTCGTTAGGGCAGGCAGGCAGGTGAGTGGTTAGGAGCCAGAGGTCTCAGATTGCGAGAGGGATGTCCAACTGTCTGTTCCCGGATTGGAGAGGGTGCAGGTCAGGCTGAGGGACCTCCCCATGCACGAATTTCATGCACCAGGCCTCTATTCCTATATAATAAAGAGCTAATATGCAAATGGTCATCACACCCTCGCACCCTTGCACCCTTGCGCCCTCGCGCCAGGCCAGGGGACCTGAGGCTGCACCCCCCGCTCCGGCAGGGCTTGACAAGGGACCTGAGACTGCGCCGCCCGCCCTGCGGGGCTTCACGGGGGTGGAGACGGCTGGGTCTGGGTCTGGGTCTCATGCGATTCAGAGGTGCGCATGGGTAGGCGGGGACTTGACTCTGGGTTCCGTGTCGTGCCCCAGACTCTGACAGGAGGGAGATTTTCATAGACATTTTACTAATTTTCTTTCATCTCTGACACTTCTATTATAGAGAAGGGGCAAATAGCAATATTAAAATATTTCCTCCAATTAATTCCCTTTTAATGTGCACGAATTTCATGCACCAGGCCACTAGTAGGAAATAATAGACAAAACAGCTCACAGGAGTTAAATGTGAAAACATAGCAAGCAATGCCAAATCACTTATTTAAATGTGCACTGGAAAAATCACCATTCAGATAGCAACCTCCTAATGGATCGCAAGGTCTCCGATAACTTTGTTTTCATTTTGTTCTTGTCCAGGAAGGCCAAGCTAGCTGGTATGTGCATGAGGTGTGTGTGTGGGAGGTGGGGGGTGGGGCAGGGGGGTGTTGTTGATGGATATTGGGGTGACCAGAGGCACAGAGATGAGGACTTGCGTTTGAGTGGCCGTAACTGTAAACAGGATTTAGACGGGAAACTGTGTGCAGACAAGATGATTTGAAGACAATAGAGGAAACTGTGGTGCTAGAATCGCTTTAGTCAGGTTCCATTAAGACAAGATCAAGAAAGACACGGCAGAGCTGGGGCTGGGGCTGTTCAGTACCAGGGAGAGTTCCCCGGAGAGCCGTAACTGGGGAGACCTGAGCAGGTGCCCTTTAACCTCCCGAAGTCCCACAGTCCCTTCTGCTATGGGAAGTCCAACGCCAAAAGAAGAAGGCTGGTTATCATCCATTCAAAAAGCACAACGACAAACGCCGTGGAAGAATCCAACCTTCCTGTGACGGTCAAACAGACTCCTAACCCAGTCATCCCTGCTTTACCGCCCCAAAGCAGGTGTCGTGAGACAACCTATGCAAATCTCCTAACCTGTAAAATGGGTGTATGATGCTTACCTCCCAGTGCCGCTGTGAGAACTGAGGGAGGTTATTTACATTAAATGCCTAACACAGAAGTTAACCTACACTGGCCACTCTGGTGTAAATAGCAATTCTCTCTCTCTCTCTCTCCCCCTCCCTCCCTCCCTCCCTCCCTCCCTCCTCCCTCCTTTCCTCTTCTTTTTCTCCCTCTCCCTCTCCCTCTCCCTCCTACACTTTTTTTTTTCAAATTCAGAGCCTACATTCTGACAAAGCAGAGACTTTAAAATCTGCTTTCTCTTTGAGTCAATGCTGATACCCAGTTGATCAAATGAAGTTTAGATTCTAACTCAAGGGAGTTCTTGGCTAGCATCACAGATACCCTGCAAAGACGATTAGACTTCCTTTTTAGTGATACAAAGTATTGCTGCTCTCGTTGTATAACTTTATGTATTAAACCAGATTCTCACCCACTTGGTATTATCAATAGGTAACAGTCTCTAAACCCACCGCCCGATGAAAACATAACAACCTTTTATCAAAGTCATGCACTTGGTAAAAGAGATTTCGTTCAGCATCAAAGTGCTTCAAACAGCTTCACAAAACAGTCGTGTTTATTAAAGGAAGGAAGAGAGGCCTGAGGCTGAAGCGACACCCTGGCCCGTGGTTCCCACTACGGCTGCACCTTAGGTCACGCTGGGAGCGCTCAGAACACAGGTCAATATCACGTACTCACACCCCTTCCGACTGTGACTGACATTTCAACAACGTGATTCTGGACGTGCAAGCAGACTTGGGAGCCACCGATAGAGGTCAGAGCGAACACCTGTGAAAGAACGGCTTCCGACCGGCGTGTTTAAACACCCCTTTTCAATACTCGTTTCAAAACGGCTTTATTAACTCTTTGGTTAGTGGCAACCAAAGCCCTCATAGGAATGGTTTCTTCAACATTTATAATGATGTTCAGCTTCCGAAAATACAGTCCTCAAAGATATGCATTCCAGAATAATGACTTAACCCAGGTAATCAGTTCACTGAGAATCGGGAAGGCAGGGACACGAGCCGTTGTTGAAGGATTAATCTCGGATTCTAAAACAGGGCACATGTGTGGGAGTGACCACTTCACACGTAATTACTTTTAAATCACGATTCCTTCTCAGTCGTGTGGTCTGCGCGGTGAGCCCAGAGGAGGGTGACCCTGGGCAGGGCAGACCCAGCACAATACAGAGGTGACCGTACTTCCGAGCACTGCCCGCCGAGAGGGAAGAGGAATTCAGGCACCAAAGCCCGTTTCTGGGCAAAGCCACGTGGTTTCCAGAACACTGGCTCCCTGTGAACAGAAAGCAAACACTGAGCCGAGTGAGTGTCAAAGTCATTTCCATGTTTGTGTGAGGAATAAAGATGCCCTTTTCTTCACATAAAGAAAACTTGTTTTCCACATGTCGCTGATGGGAAACCACGGCTTTAAAAAAAAAAAAAAATATATATATATATATATATATATATATATATATATATATATATATATATAATTTATTTCAGAGAGGAAGGGAGAGGGAGAGATAGAAACATCAAAGATGAGAGAGAATCACGGATCAGCTGCCTCCTCCACAATCGGGGATCGAGCCCGCAACCTGGGCATGTGCCCTGACCGGGAATCAAACCGTGACCTCCTGGTTCATAGGTCAATGCTCAGCCACTGAGCCACTGCGGCCGGTGAAAACAGTGGCTTTTCTAAAACAGCGGTAGACGCTCTCTGTTAATGAGGCGGATGGATTTCATCGGGTGGCACCTGAGTCTTTGTGCCTTGATTTTAGTGACATCCTGGGCAGCCGACGTCGACTTCTCTTAACCAGAAAAAAGACGGACTTCTCTCAGTCCCACCGGGGAGACTAAAGCAACCCTGAGTGGAGGCACCACTGAGCCTGACTATAAACGAGACGCTATGGACACCTCCCGTGTTAAATGTTCTTCACGTCTACGAATCCGACTTCATTTCCAACTAAGTTACTCACTTCAAATCTCCATAGCCAATAATAATGGCAACTGCGATAGGAACTACTCTTAAACCCGTGTATAGTAACACACTCCTCTAGCCGCAACTTGCGCTCAATGGATAGCTTCAATTCCACGTTCGTGAAGAAGGCCTCACAGTTGACGACATAATAAATCCAAACACAAACAAAATGTCAGCGGTCTCTTGAAGACACAAGACAAGACGTAATAAATGCTCCGCGTGGAAGTACAAGCGAAACAGGATGACCATGAAGTGACTAATAAGCCGTCCCTGGAACCCGCGTGAAAGAAGACACTCCCTGCCGATGCGGACGCAGCTGAGAGCGTCAGGAAACCCCTCATTTCTGCAGGAAGGAAACGGAATGGAAGGTCACCGGCGTGAAGAACCAACGGTCGGATGCTACCAGGGGTGATATTCCCACACTGTGAGCGCCTGCGGCTCCGGGCTGCCCCTGCTTCACCTTTGACCCCTGGGGCTCAGTTGGGGAAGCAACTAGAAAAGTCTCAGGAATCGCGGGAATCCTGAATAAAGGAGATGATAGATGAAGAAGCAATCGCTACGTGGTGGTCGCCGTCTCTCCCGCACCAGGAGTGGGCCTGATGCCCAGGGTGGACTTTCATTAGCAAAAGCATCCATTCAGGTCCATCACTGTAACAAACACGGGGTGGTAACAGGGAAAGTGTGGGGGGGCAGGAGTGGAGGGAGGGTGTGTGGGGATGCTCTGAGCTTCCTGTCACCCAAAACTCTAAAAATCAAAGCCTGCCCTGGCCGGTGTGGCTCCGTGGACAGAGCGTCAGCCTGCAGACCAAAGCGTCCCCGGTTTGATTCTGGTCAAGGGCACCTACCTCAGTTGCAGGCTCTTCCCTGGTCGGGGCGCGTGCAGGAGGCAACCCATCGACGTGTTTCTCTCACATGGATGTTTCCCTCTGTCTCTCCCTCTCCCTCTCCCTCTCCCCAATGTCAATGGGAAAGTCCGCGAGCGAGGATTCTCTCAGAAATTAAACGGTGGGGAGTCACAGCTGCAGGCGCGGCGGCCCCGTGGCCTGGGTCCCGGGAAATGCTACGATCTGGCCAGTGGCGAGGATCCATCGTGCAGCCCCGTCCGTAAGCTGAAAGCGATGCCCGTGACCATAGTCCCCGCGAGGCTTCAGGCACGTGAACAGCGCGGTCGACTCTAACCTCAGACACGGCTCAGACTGACCAACACCTGGCTGGAGCGCTAGTCAGCTCACCCGTAAACCTCCTCGCGGCTTCGGCAACTGAAAAGCACTGGGACTCGGTGCCGCCGTAGAGGGGACCCTCGGACGTGCGGCCCAAGGAAACGCCGGCGGGGCCCGTGTGCAGGACGCACCGCCCTCAGAAGCGCCGTCCAGGGAAGCCTGACGCTCGGGGCAGAGAACACTCTGCATCAGAAGTCAGCGCCCGGGAGCCACGCTCAGGCCCCGGGGACGCCTAGCTCTCCCACTTCTGAGATGCGCCAAGGATTAATTCCACACGGAAGCCAGCTGCCCCCAAATGACACACACACACTCATGAGACACGCGTGTCGGCCCCGCCGCGCGGAACTGCAATGAGCTCCTTCGCGAGCGGCTTCCTGTGCTGCGGACCCTGTCGAAGCTCCGTTAGGAGCCGAGGCGCCCCCGGGCGACCCTGTGACATTGTTCGTGACCGGCGCTCCTTTCTCTGTCCCGTGCCCCCCCCCCCCCACACACACACACACACCCCGACAGGAAGCCCCTGGGAGGCCTGGGTCCTATTCGGATCGCGTCAGAAGCAGCTCGCACAGAGCCAGGCAGAGCAGGTGCTCAGTAAGTCGTTGAATAAACGGTGCAGCCCCGGGAATTGTTCTGAGGAGACGCGATGTCCCGTCGGGCGACGGGGGAAGATGTGAGGCGCCCTGAACGCTCCTTTGTTCCTCGGCTTCCCCCTCGCCCTCTTCTTTAATTTTTATTGATTTTAGAGAGGAAGGGAGAGGGAGAGAGAGAGAAGCATCAATGATGAGAGGGAACCATGGTCCGGTTGCCTCCTGCACGCCCCACACTGGGGATGGAGCCCATGGCCCGGGCCTGTGCCCTGACCGGGAATCGAACCCTGACCTCCTGGTTCATAGGTCGATGCTCAACCACTGAGCCACACCGGCCGGACCAGAGCAGACGTGGCAAACACGTTTGCAGGAGGCTGTGCACACAGGGAGGCTGTGCACACGGAGAGGCAGGTACACACGGGGAGGCAGGTACACACGGAGAGGCTGTGCACACGGAGAGGCGGTGCACACGGAGAGGCGGTGCACACGGAGAGGCTGTGCACACGGAGAGGCTGTGCACACGGGGAGGCTGTGCACACGGGGAAGCGGTGCACACGGAGAGGCGGTGCACACGGGGAGGCAGGTGCACACGGAGAGGCAGGTGCACACGGAGAGGCAGGTGCACACGGAGAGGCAGGTGCACACGGAGAGGCTGTGCACACGGAGAGGCAGGTGCACACGGAGAGGCTGTGCACACGGAGAGGCAGGTGCACACGGGGAGGCTGTGCACACAGAGAGGCTGTGCACACGGAGAGGCTGTGCACACGGGGAGGCTGTGCACACGGAGAGGCTGTGCACACGGGGAGGCTGTGCACACGGGGAGGCTGTGCACACGGAGAGGCAGGTGCACACGGAGAGGCTGTGCACACGGGGAGGCTGTGCACACGGAGAGGCAGGTGCACACGGAGAGGCTGTGCACACGGGGAGGCTGTGCACACGGAGAGGCAGGTGCACACAGAGAGGCTGTGCACACGGGGAGGCTGTGCACACGAAGAGGCAGGTGCACACGGAGAGGCTGTGCACACGGAGAGGCTCTGCACACGGAGAGGCTGTGCACACGGAGAGGCAGGTGCACACGGAGAGGCTGTGCACACGGAGAGGCTGTGCACACGGAGAGGCTGGTGCACACGGAGAGGCTGTGCACACGGAGAGGCTGTGCACACGGGGAGGCTGTGCACACGGAGAGGCTGTGCACACGGAGAGGCAGGTGCACGTGAACAGCCAGTGCTTCCTTTCCCGCCGCAGAAACCGAGACGCAGCAAACCGGCCACCGGGCGCAGGGACAGTGACAGCCACGCTCCTCATTTGCTCAGAGTCCCGCGGTCTGAGCGCAGCCCTCGGCAGGGGCATACCGTCTGCGCCCAGTGGATGCCTGGCCGGGGGCCTGGCCGAGGGCGTGTGCCCAGGGGACTCTGGTAACCCCGGGGAGAGGGAGAGGGCGCCGCGGTTTAGACAGCGTGCTCTGTGGCCCGCCTTCCAAGCTCCTAACACCTCTCCCAGCCTTCCCGCTCTGCCCCAACCTGCAGCTCACTGTAGCGAGAGGCAGGCGACCGTCGGGGATCTGGGTGGAGAGCTGGGGGCTCACGTTCCGCTATTCCGGGAATGAAAGACCGAGGGGCTGTGAGGGCTCCGTCAACGCCCAGAGTTGAAAGGGAGGACGCGGACCCGCAGCTGATCTCGGACCCAGGAGCTTCCTGTCCCAGCGCGGCTGAGCGAGGGGGTTCAGCCCCGGAGGGGGCACCGCAGCTCGCATTCGCCTCGGGGTTCCGCCCTCACCCTCCAGCCCGCGCCCGCGCCCTCCTGCCCTTTGCCCTCTCAGAACAAAGCCACAGCCATCACCCTGACAGCCGAGCAGAAGGGGAAGCCGCCCTAATTACTGATAATTATGATCCTGCGGGAGCTCGGGGAGGAGGCGTCGCTCCGCGGGAGAGCGTGAACCTATGCTAATGCGCTACCTCGGCTGCCATCTTCCCGTGACAGTCACTCGCGGACCTGAGGGGCTGGGGGTGGTCTCCATCTTTTTGTTGTTGCTGGTAACCCTCACCCGAGGACATTTTCCATTGGTTTTTAGGGAGAGGGGGAGGGAGGGAGAGACAGAGAGAAACATGGACGTGAGAGAAACACGTCCACTGGTTGCCTCCTGCGGGAGCCCCGACGGGGAGGAGCCTGCCACCCAGGAGGCGGGGTGTGGGGGGGAGAGGACAGGGAGCGCCTGGCTGTGCAGGGATGCCCGGCTGTCGCCCCTCCCGGTGGCCAGGCCGCGAGCCGAGAAAAGAACTCTCCGGAAAGTGCGGCAACTCGCCTCTACCTGCCACCCTCCGCCGCTGGCCCCTGTGGCCTCCGGTGAGTCATCGCCGCCTACCTTCCCGCGAGGCGTCACCTGGATTAATGAGTTCAGATGCAAAGCACCTGCCGTGAATAGCGCCTGGAGCGGAGTGCAGGATTCTAACCCGCGCTGCGCCCCCGCCCCCACCCCCGCGAGGAGCTGCTTCGGGACTCGGGCGAACTCGGCCTTCCCAGGGAACTGACTGGCAGGACCCGTTTGCCTCCAAACGTGGCCTCACCAAACCCCGTGAAACAGAACCCGACTCCCTTCCTCCCAACCCTGTCCCCGGTGCCGGGCCACACCAGCTGGGACCAGGGCGGGGACGACGCACAGCAGACGGCAGGCAGGTCTCCGAGCCGTGGCTCCTGCCCACTGTGCGCGGCATCTCTGCCCGCTGTGCGTGGCCTCTCTGTGAGCCCGTGGCTCCTGCCCACTGCGCGGCCTCTCTGCGGTGGGGCAGGTGCTGCTGCTGCTGCTGCTCCCGAGTGTCCTCACTGCTCCCAGGCAGAGCGACTCAGAGTCCTGCATGTCCGGTGACCTTTGCTCCTTGACCTGCACCTCCCATCCCCGTGGGCTCAGGACACTTGCTGGGTCCCCACTCTCTGGTGCGGAAGAAGGCGGCCCATGGGGAGCTGCCTGCTTTCAGGGTGCAGAGCCCCCCGTGTGGAGGGAGGGTGCGCAGGGAGCGGAGTGAGAGAGAGCGGCCCCACCCTGTGGCCCAGGGAGATGCAGGTGCCGCGTCCCTGCTCAGCTTAATACCCGCAGCAGCCTGACTCCCCTCGCACAGGGCCACCTCGCCGGAGGCTCCCGTCTCCGCGGGGATCTCCCCTCCGCCCAAACGGCTGAGCGACTTGGCCCCTTCCCGTCCTTCTCGCGGGCTTGTAGCTCCTGGAGAGAAACTCCGAGAAGAAATGAGTGCACAACGCGGACACGAGGCCCCAGATGGCCCCGTGCAGCACCAGCCGGGCCGTCCCGCCCGAAGGGACGTGCACTCGATCTCCAGGAGCCGGCCTCTGACGTGTGAGAACTGGAAGGTGCCGCACACGTTTTTGTTAGAATTGTCACTGTCGCTCACGCCGACAAGAGCCAGGGACTCAGCACAGACGACAGCCCTGATCCTGCTGTCACCGAGCCAACGACGGAGCCACGACTTCCATCACACAAGCCACACGGGGCCACACGCCCCGTCAGAGCCGCCCCGGGCCTGCAGCTGGGAGGCTGCGGCCTGGTGGTGAGACCCCTGCGCGAGGTCACGTGGGCTCCTCCGCCCGCGGCCCGGGAACCCCACCTGTCTCCACCCTCGGGGAGGAGGGGACAGCGAGCAACAGACGTTCAGGCTGACGGGAGAGGCTCAGGCCTTGGCCTGGTCGCTGACGTTCGGGGTGAACCTCAGGGAAGGTAGCACCACGGCAGCGCGGGCCTCTGGGCTGAGGCGTACGCACGCCTGGCCGGTCGGTTCCTGGTACCGTCGTCGCCGTCGTGCACGGAGAGGGGAAGCAGCCGCGGGAGAGGCCAGCCTCCAGCCTCCGCCTCGGAGGCCAGACAGGCAGCACGCGATGCGGTTAGCGCCCCCCCCCCTTCTCGCACACGGACCCCGCACCGTCCCTTCCCCGCTCTGAGGCCGGGCGCTTCCTCGGGGCGCGGGGCCGCTGCGGCCACCGGAGCGCGGCCTGGGGATGCGTGTGCTCTGCCACGGAGCCTGGCGCCCGCACAGGCTGTTCTCGGCGGGGGCAGGGGTGCCACGTGCATCCCTCTGAGTTTCCACCGCGCCCGGCCACGTGAGCGTGCACATCACCGGTCCGTCCCTAGATCACGCTCGTGGGGGGTGAGGAGACAGGACCCACGCAGGCTGTACACCAGCCCCGACGCGGAGCCGAGGAGGCGGGGCAGGAAGAGCCCCTGTGGGCCAGGAGGTGCCCTGAAGGCGGGGGGGGGGGGGGGGGGGCCTGAGACACAGTGGAGGCCACTGCAAGGCACGGGGAGTGTGGGTACGGGGAGTGAGGGCACGGGGAGTGTGGGTACGGGGAGTGAGGGCACGGGGAGTGTGGGTACGGGGAGTGAGGGCACGGGGGAGTGTGGGCACGGGGAGTGTGGGCACGGGGGAGTGTGGGCACGGGGAGTGTGGGCACGGGGAGTGTGGGCACGGGGGGAGTGTGGGCACGGGGAGTGTGTGTAAGGGGAGTGTGGGCACGGGGGGAGTGTGGGCACGGGGGGAGTGTGGGCACGGGGGAGTGTGGGTACGGGGAGTGTGGGCACGGGGAGTGAGGGCACGGGGAGTGTGGGCACGGGGGAGTGTGGGCACGGGGAGTGTGGGCACGGGGGAGTGTGGGCACGGGGAGTGTGGGCACGGGGAGTGTGGGCACGGGGGAGTGTGGGCACGGGGAGTGTGGGCACGGGGAGTGTGGGTACGGGGAGTGTGGGCACGGGGAGTGTGGGTAAGGGGAGTGTGGGCACGGGGAGTGTGGGTACGGGGGAGTGTGGGTAAGGGGAGTGTGGGTACGGGGAGTGTGGGCACGGGGGAGTGTGGGTAAGGGGAGTGTGGGCACGGGGAGTGTGGGTACGGGGGAGTGTGGGTACGGGGAGTGTGGGCACGGGGAGTGTGGGCACGGGGAGTGTGGGTAAGGGGAGTGTGGGCACGGGGGCGCGGAGGGCACGGGGGAGTGGGCACAGTCTAAACCGAAAGAAAAGAAAAGAAACATTGCCGTACGTTTCCTACAGTGTCAGCTGAAGGGCAATGTCAAGGTTGTCCGGGTATCGGCTGGATTAATGGGATTCTAAGTGAGGGCCCCGCACAGAAGGGACTTAAACCACATTCTCGGGGGGAATGAACTTCAAGTGAACGTGAGGGGAGACAGAGAAGAAAAGAAATTCGGAGAATGAAACACAAGGAGAAATGGGACAGGTCAGCACAGACATCAAAGAGAAAAAAAGGAACCCAAACCCAGTGCCTGCGCCGCGCCCGCGGTTAGCGCTCCACGCACAGCAGAGAAACGCGCGGGGAAGACCCGACGCTGCTCCCGCGGGCGGGGCACACGGTTCACACCTGACCACGCGCATGTGCGGGAGCGCGGCTGTGGGGCGGGCCGGGCCAGCGCCGTGGGGCCACAGGGCGCCCGTCTCTGCCCGAGGCGCCTGGCGGCGTTCATGTGCCATTAGGCCTCGCGAAGAGATGGAACGCCACCCGGGATCCGCGGACACGGACACGGCACTAACTGGCACCGTCTGGCACGGCCTCCCGGGCGCGTGAAGCAGCCACACACGTGGGAAACTCAATGGTGCGTGTGATGAGGAGCCCGCAGCCCTGACCGTGAGCAGGGAGCGGCCTCCGGACCCTGGTTCATTCGCCAACGCGCCGTGTCTCCGTGAGGCGGGCTCCCCAGGCGCCTGCGGTGGAAGCGGCGAGGCCACTCGTGGGTAAAATCACGGAGTGAGGCCTCCGGGTCTGGGACGCGCTCGGGGGTGGGTTGAACTCTCGTGGCCGCTTCCAGCGTGCGACAGCCCAGCGGCAGCCCTGGCTGTGTCTGCGGGGGCTCACGGCTCCACGGGACACGGGCTCTGTGTCCTCCTCCAGGACCGTGACCGTCCCTAAGCAGAGGGGCAGGGAGAGGCAGGCTGCGGCTTCACCCCGAGGCCGGAGCTGTGGCCGTGGGGGCAAGCACACCCCAGGACAGCCCCAGGGAACACGGCCAGATTTTGAGGAGCCTACGGAGTGATGTGGTGACAGGTCAGCAAAGCTGTCCTCCCAGGAAATTGTCCTTAAAAGAGAAACCGCCCCACGTGGCCCGTTATTCCGTTTGCCGACACGCAGACCTGGACGGCGCGGCTGCCCCACCGGCTGGCGGGCAGGTGAGAGCTGTCCAGGGACCCAGGGGCGGGAAGGAGGTCAGGAGGGTTCGGGCAGGAGGGCTCCCCTTCCTGTGGCCCCCCAGCCCCTCTCATCCGGCTCCTGGCCAGTCCATGGGGGTCTGAGCCTTGTTTCTGTTCAAAATCCAGGGGCGGGGACCCCCTCGAGGACCCCAGGAAGCAGAGTGTTTCTCCGCCAGCGGTCTGCGGAGGAGGAGACGTGAGCCACGGAGATGGACGATGGAGAACAAAGAAAGGGGAACGTGCTGAGGAGTGAATGCCACAACCGGGAGCACGGGGAGCCCCCAGGCTCAGCCCCTTCCCGGAGCCCCGAGGCGTGCCCCGACCACGGGCTCTGCGGAGGGTCCGAGCGCCCCTCCAGGGCTCAGCGCTCCAGCGGCGATGACAGGGTGGGCGGGGGCCACGGGGCCACGCGGGAGGACACTTGTTTTCAGAAGACAGCAGCGCACTCGCCAGCGCCAGGACTCCTTGTTTGTTGTTGTTGTTAAATTATGTTTATTGATTTCAGAGAAGAAAGGAGAGGGAGAGAGGGATAAACACATCAGTGATGAGAGCCGTCACTATAAAGAGAGTTTTACATTGTGCACATCTCTCCAATTCTGACTCGATAGGACCCGGGGGCCAGGGGGCTGGGGGGTGGGAATGCCTCGGTCTGGAGCCGGCGCCGTGAAGGAAGCACCTGGAGAAAACCTGCCTCCGAAGGACACGCAGCGGGACGGGGTTTTCTCCTGCCCTGGGTTTGGAAGTGCAGGTGCCGGAGGACGGCGCCCTCTGCTGGCCAGCGGCGGGATCGCCGGCCCGGAGGAGGAGGACGCCCAGTGGACCCCTCCCAGGTCTCCTCATCAGGGGGATCCCCTTCGGGCCAGATTCAAGGTTTTCAGGGTTTTTTTTTCCAACCACGTAATTTATTTAATGCCAATAATTAAAATGTGTTTAAAGAACCAATGTTATTATGCCAGAATTCAGCCTGAGTAAAAATACTTGGTGCCATTCAAGTTTCTGCAGCACATCTAGGCATCTTGTTAGGTTCCTACTGCATATGCGTGTGCGTGAGCATGTGTGCACACGTGTGTGTTTGTGTGTGCGTGGGTGAGTGTGTATGCGTGCAAGTATGTGTGTGGGAATGTGTGCACATCTACACACGTGTGAGCTGTGAATGTGTCTGTGGAGAGAGGAAGAAAGTGAACAGGTAGATGCAAGAGAAAGCAGGCGACCGGAGGGACACGTCGTTTACGCAGAAGAGAACTTCCTGCCTGTATTCCCACCCTGTGCGGGTCACTATTCTGTCGTCACACACCGAGGAGCGTCACGGTCTCAAACACCACGGGAGCATGAACGTCTCCTAAGTGTTACTCAGGGTTTGCATCGTGGTCCCTCGTGAAATAGAGAAAAGCAATGGAACTATTCGAACTTAGCAAGGATTGACTTGGCTCCCCACACGTCACTAATAATTTGAATAAAATATTCCACCGATGGCCCCACCCACTTGCGAGAGGTGCCCTGGCCACAGCGGGCCCCTTGTCCACTAGACGTCTTGTCAGCAGGTGTGCGGCACTCCGCGAGGCCCTGGCGGGCGCTGGGAGGGGCAGGGGCTGATGAGCTGTATGTCTGCCCTCCTGGACCGTAAAACCAAAATCGCTCTCCCCAGGAAAGCTATCGTTAAGAACGGAAGGAGCGATGAAGAGCTTCCCAGGAAGAAGAGCTGTGGGACCTCGTCACCACCAGACCGCATCACAGGAACGGTTACAGGTCTTCTCCAAGAAGAAAAAGAAGGGAAGTATTTTTTTAATGTGAATAATAAAATGGCAATACATATTTATCAATAACCACCTTAAATGCAACTGGCTTAAATGCTTCAATCAAAAGACATATCGAGGCTGAATGGATAGAGAAACAAGACCCTGACATGTACTGTCTACCAGAGACTCACTTCAGATAGACACACACACAGACTGAAAGTAACGCCGAGCGGGCAAAAGCCCGCTCACCCATGGCCGACCCCACAGGGACCCACCTTGTCACTCCTCAGAGAACCGGGGACATGTGGCTGCTGGTCTGGATCCGGTCCCCGACTCTGTGTGGGGGACCCGGAGGGTGAGTGGCAGCGTGGCCGTGGCAGGGCCGGGACCAGGAGCGAGCCTCCCTCCTGCCCGCCACGCCCGGCTGCCCCTGACGTGCCCAGCGACGGTGTCTCCTGAGCACGCACCAACCCATCACCCCGTGTGAATCGCGTGGGTTTGCGGGATCTCATAGGGAACCTGAAGGTGGGACAAACAACGTCGCGTTGAACTGAACTTTATGCAAAACGTCCCCTCAGACAATGAGAGAGAAACTGGGATGCCCTGTGGCATGTGACCGCCCCGGTGACGGTGAGGATGGAGCCCGTTCAGGGAGCGCTGGGCGTTGTTTGAGGGCGGCAGGGCGAGTGCCTGCCTGGTGGGGCTTCAGGGATAATTGGGGAGAACACAGCGCGGAAGGAGGGGGGATGCCCACGGAATTAGGGGGGAAGACGGGGAGACCAGCCCTGTAATTGCAGGTTTGGGCTCGCTGTTGTGTGGGGTGCAATTACAGAATCCGGGAAGGGCCCGCAGCTACAATCTGCAGGCTATGCCCCCGGGAACCACTAGAGGGAGCCACCCGCCCAAAGAGCCAGACCCCAGAGGCCGGGAAGGGAGAGCCGTGCTTGTCCAGGTTTAAGATTCTAAAATGCTCGTATCTCTTTGACGTGCATCGGCCGCGGAGGGGAGGGTGCGGTGGGGCTTCAGGAAGAGAAACAAAGACCCCCCCCTCGCGTGGTTTGAGGGGCCTGTGGACAGCGGGGGCACCACAGGTTGATGGGGGGCTTCGGGGGGGGGGGCTCGGAATCACCCGGAAGGCCCTGGAGGGAGTGGGGCCCGCATTCAGTGAGAGGTGGGATCGTGGGTCTGCAGCGCCGGGCGGGGACAGCGCCCGTTTTATGGAGCTCCCCGGGGCCGCGGGCCCTCGGCACACGGAAAATGCCAAGTGAGCAACATGTGCCATTGTCCTCTTTTAGACCTGTCCACGTGTGTGCATGTGTGTGCATATGTGTCCACGTGCGTCCAAGTATGTGCATGCATGTCCATGTGTACATATGTGTGCATGCAGATTCGTGTGAGCTGGTGCGTGCTGAGAGGGGGCAGGGAGACTGGCGTAAATGATCTACGTGCACACGCACACACATGCACGCAGTGTGGTGTCTATACGCTGCATCTACACGTAGGGAGAGGGCCTGCACAGGGGACCCGGCGTGAGTGGGGCGCTGAGCCGCGTGTCACTCTATGCGTGGGCTCGCCTCCTCTAGCGTCTCGGCGACCCGCATCCAGCTGGCGCCAGGCCACGGGCACTGCCAATAGTAAACGGCCCCGCCCGGCGGTAACGGGGTAAACCACCTGACGCTCACTCAAAACACACGGAAACCGCCAGGCGAGAGGGTCCCTAAACCCTTTAAAGTGCTGGCTGCGTGTCGGTGGGACGCGGTGGGCGTGGGCTGCGCAGGGCTGTGCAGCGGGGTCCCTGCGGCGCCGCCTGGGACTGTGGCCGCCCCGCTCCCCAGGGCCGGGGCGCCGCGGGCACCGCAGGTGGGTCCCCTCCCAGCACAGACGCCTGGTCCTCGCCACTGGGCGGCAGCAGAGACACGGACGAAGGAAGAGGGCGGCTTGCTCCTGGGCAGTGGGGCCGGCTTTCCAGGCAGGAAGTTTTAGGTAGAGAGGGGGCGGGCAGGTACCCCACAGCCTCTGGGCTAAGTCCTCAGGGCGTGACCCGCAGGGCTGTGCATGGACCTCACAGGAAGGTCATGCGTGTGTCAGCAGCCGCCTCCCTCCCCTCCGAGCCGTGAGCACCCCCGTGATGGCGTGTCCGGGTCCTGGGCAGTGACAGGTGAGGTCTGGGGTGTCCCAGGGGCCCTGGAGGGAGGGGCTCTGTGGAGCGCTGTCCTTCGTGCTCAGTTTGCTGTGACCCTCAAGCTGCCCTAAAACATACAGAGTGTGTGTGTGTGTGTGTCAACACCAACACGGCTGCGGGTCATCCCTCCCCTGCGGGCCTCCCTGTGCCCACGGCCCAGGGGTCCCCGTGGGTCCGGGGCTGCGTGCTGCTCGAGGGGAGCCCTGGAGAGGCGCAGGCTCCACGTGAGCGCGGGAGCACGAGAGGGTGAGCTGCGGGTGTGCGTCCCGCCCTGCAGACAGCTCCGCCTAGAAGCCAGGCGCTGCCTGATTGTCAAAGAAAGAGACGGTCTGACGTGGGGGTCTGACGTGGGGGGTCTGACATGGGGGGTCTGACGTGGGGGTCCGACGTGGGGGTCTGACGTGGGGGGTCTGACGTGGGGGTCCGACGTGGGGGTCCGACGTGGGCCTGGCCCCGTGCAGGCGGGTTAGCGGCCTTCAGGGGCACTCACGTCCCGGGCCACCCCTCACACTTAGGGGAGGACGGAAAGCAGCCCTGCCCCCCCCCCACCCGCCCAGGAGCCTTCGGAGCGGCCTGCGTTCCAGAGGGCCCCCCCCCCCCCCCGCCCGCGCTGCGGCCGCCAGTGTCCCCACCACGGGCGCGAACACGGCTCCCTGAGCCCCGCTTCCCAGGGCGGCCCCGCGCTTCCTCAGGCCCCGACGGCTCAGACCCGGCGCCCAGCTTCCAGCCCCCGACCCCTTCCCACTCGGCCTCCGAGACGGGCAACACGGTTCATGCCTTAACTCCCTCTGCAGGCAGCCGTGAGCTCGAGGCTCAGAGCTACTCCATACGGAGGCCGTCAGCCACCTGGCCACCGCCTGGGCACCGCCTGACCGCCGCCTGGGCACCGCCTGACCGCCCCCTGGGCACCGCCTGGGCGCCGCCTGGCCGCCGGCATCTGCAGCCCACACCCACCTCTCTCTCGGCTTCCGTCTCCGGCCACGACGTGTCTCGGAGGGCGCGGGCTTCTTCCCCTCGTTGGCCCAGGAGATGCCGAGGGGCCCAGCGGCTCTCGAAGACGCACAGCCGGGGAGCATGGTGGCCACGCCCTCTCCCAGGACCCGCAGGGACCGGCCGGGATGCAGGGAGGGGCTGGGGGGGCCTCAGGATGCCGGGGAGGCCGCGTGGTCCTGGGGAACCCTGAGCCGGCCCTGGGGACCTGCAGCCCTGGTTCTGCCCCGCAGCCCCAGCCCCACGACTCCCTGAGAGCCACTCGCGGGAGCAGGTGAACCTCCTGGAGAAGGTGGTGCCTCCGCGCTGCCCTGCGGGCGGGTGTCTGCGGAAGGCCCAGCACCACGGGGTTGTTGCTGAGCATGCGCGTTAGCAGCTAGAAGCACCTGGACGCCCCTGCTGACCTGAGCTGACATTTAACAACGATCGGATCCAACCCACTGGCCCCAGCGGGTCCTCACAGCTCATCCGTCCGTCCCTTCCCCGGAGGCGGCGGGCAGCTGCTGTGCCACGTGCGGGACACGGCGAGGATGGCGGACAGCGGGCGAGGGGAGAGAAGGGGGCGAGGGGGGCGCGGGGGACGAGGGGGGAGCGGGGGGCGAGGGGGGAGCGGGGGGCGCGGGGGTGCGGGAGCGGGCACGGCCCTGGCCGGGGGCGCACAGGTGCGGCGGAGGACAGCATCACCACCCCGTGGACCGGACCGCGGGGTGAGCACCCGAACAGCACGGGCAGGCGACGGGAGCGGGGGAGACACGGCAGCCGACCTGAGAGCTTCGCCATCCGCCGGACAAGCACGTGGCGTCCTTTGTGGCCCCAGAACCACAGGAACCGGGGAGCAACCTGAGCTTCCTCACCACCCGCGTCCCAGAGCCACACAGACGCCCGAAGGGGGGGCCCGGGTCGGGGAGCCTCTGCGGGAGGAGCTGGTTTGTGGGCTGGGGCCACAGGAGGTCCAGACCCCAGCCCAGACCCGGGCTCACTGTGTGGGCTGTATGCACGAGGGCGGCGAGGGCGCCTGGAGACGGCCGTTCCGTGTGGCCACGGGAGGAGAGCGTCCCGGGATCCACAGGGGGAGATGGAGAAGCCAGGGGAGGCGGGGGAGGGGGCAGGGGGAGGAGACCCTGGAGGGGCGGCCCGGTGTGGAACTCCCGTGCAGCATGCCTCACCCCTCACCCCTCACCCCTCAGGCCCTTCTCAGGGGCCGTCTGACCGAAGGGCCCGCAGGCCGCAGGGCGTGCTGACAGGCACACCGCCCGGCCACGGCCCGCTGCCCTGCGCCCGCACGCCCCCCTCACGGTCATCTTTCTCCTTCCCACACACGCTCCGGGAACAAGGCCCGTCAGCGCGCGGTCTGTCCCCGCCTCGGAACATGGCCTGAGCCGGCACGTGGTCAGTAGACTCGGGGGGCTGGTGCTGTGTGCTGGCTAACTTGGGGGGACACTCCATCCGTGGCTGCCAGAATCGGGGTGTTTCCTGCTGCAGAACAGTTCTTTAACAACCGGAAACCCCTGAGACCCACCACGTGTTTTGTGTTTGTTGTTAACCTCACCCGGGGATGTGTCCACTGATGTGAGGGAGAGAGAAACATCGATGTGAGAGAAACACATCGATGGGTTGCCTCCTGCACACGCCTGACCAGGGCCTGGGCCTGGGAGGAGCCTGCAACCGAGGTACGTGCTCTTGACCGGAATCGCACCTGGGGCCCTTCAGTCCACAGGCCGACGCTCTATCCGCTGAGCCACACCAGCCAGGGCCTGACCTGCCACGTGCTGATTGAGTTGACATCTAATAACTCAATTAGATGTCAACCCACTGACACCAGCCGGGTCCTCGCTGGCTCACGTGTCCCTTCCCGGAGGCTGCCCACCCCCACCAGCTGCTGCCGAGCCATGTGCAGGACACAGCGGGGACCGGGGCCGCCCTGCCCGCGGCGCGTTCAGCCGGGGAGAGTCGCAGAGATGGATGCCCGTCGGCGTGCTCTGCAGCGGGAGCACGGGGACCAGGGGGACACACTGCACGGGGTTCCCCGGGCAGAGGTGGCACAGGCCTGAGCCTAAATGGGGTGCAGAGGCCGGGACCCCGAGAGGCCCCGCTGCCGGCGGTGGCTCCTTCCAGGAGGACCCGGCCCTCTTGGGAGTTGGTTACAAAATCACCTCCCACCTCCTCGGTGTAAAAATAGCATCCCCTCTGCTGACGCAGCCGGTTGCCCAGCAACCCGGCTGCCCCTCTTTTCTGTTTGAATCTCCGCCTGCTAATCTCTCATCGGCCCTCTGGGTCACTCGTCCGCACGGTCTGATTGGTCAGGGTGGCCTGACACGTCCCTGGTAGAGCTAACGGGCGTGATGTCACCTCGGCGGAGCCGGGCCCTCCTGTTCCAGGAGGCCACGGAGGGCGGAGGCCGCGGAGGTTTCTAGAGACCAGGTCCTCCCAGTGGTCACTCCGAGTATAGGCATCGGCCGGGCCGTCAGCCGCCTCCCGCGTGCGCACACGCACCTCACTGGCCAGGACGCGAGGCTGACACTGAAGGCCAGGCGTCCCTCGCTTGCTCCAGCCCTACCCCACCCCATTTTGAACACCTGCCCCCCCTACCCTTGTTTTTTGCTTTATTTCTTCTTAGCACTTATCACTGTTGGTTTTTTTATTGATTTCAGAGAGGAAGGGAGAAGGACTTAGAAAATCAGTGATGAGCCCTAACTGGTTTGGCTCAGTGGATAGAGCCTCGGTCTGCGGACTGAAGGGTCCCAGGTTCGATTCCGGTCAAGGGCATGTACCTTGGTTGCAGGCACATTCCCAGTAGGGGGTGTGCAGGAGGCAGCTGATTGGTGTTTCTAACTCTCTATCCCTCTCCTTTCCCTTCTGTAAAAAATCAATAAAATATATTTTTTTAAATAAATAAATAAATAAATAAATAAATAAATAAAAGAAAATCAGTGATGAGAGAGAATCATTGATCAGCTGCCTCCTGCACACCCCACACTGGGGATCGAGCCCGCAACCCAGGCCTGTGCCCTGACCGGGAATCGAACCCTGGCCTCCTGGTTCATAGGTCAATGCCCAACCACGGAGCCTCGCTGGCCGGGCCGTTACTGCTGGTTTCAATGTAAGTCATGGTTCCTCCTCTCTTCGCCACGACACTGAGCCGGCGCATCGCGCTCTGGCTTCCTCTCCGCTGTGTTCCTGGAGCCGGGAATCGTGTCCGGCGTGAACTAGATGCTCAGAACCACGTTGGCTGGATGGTGCGACGTGAGGGGGTAGAAAACCCCCTGGAGGGAGGGAGCCACCCCGCGGGGTCGGGGCTCCGGACGGCCAAGGTCAAGGAGCGGAGCGTCGGTGACAAGTACCCGCGAGTGATGCAGCGGTCGGTCGGGGTGCCCGGAGCCAGACGGCAGCCAGGGCGCTCGCCCCCGACTCTCGCTGGCGAACAGATGGCAGCTGTTCATGGCTCATCCGAGAGCCAGGCTGCGTCTCAGGAAATCGCTGACCAGGCTGCTAAGGACAGTGCTTTCTGCGGGGACTCAGGGAGCCGGCACGGAGTGGGCGCGGTGTAAAGCCATGGTGCCAGCGTGCACGCTCTCTGAAAGTCTCTTCTAATCACTTCTGGGGGAGTTTGGGGTTCGTTTGTGGAAGTCTAATCTGGTTCTGCAAAGACCAACGTCTAATGTGGGTCCTGGTGAGATGAATTTCCTTTCTCCGTGTCATATTCCCATCGATCAGAGGTCCTACAACTACTGGAGTTAAAAACGGAAAAACACGTTTTCCCAAATCACGTGGACAACAGCTCCTGGACAGGGAGAGGGTCCCGCTTTACAAAGCCCGAGAAATGGAGGCAGGGCCGGGGCTCGGGCACGTGCTGGTGTCTATCCTGAGCCTTGATGTGTCATCGGAAAGCGGGGACCCTGGTCCCCACCGTGCAGGGCTGCCGAAGGGCAGGAACCGATGCGATTAGAGCAGCTGGGGCCGGATGGAGCGCTGGGCTTCCCGAGTCACCAAAACACAGCACCTGGCTCAGCTCGGTGGCACTGAAGGGCCTGTAAGACCCAGGATGTTTCTGCCTGGCGGCAGGGCTCGGGGGCTGAGCGTCAGCCTATGAACCAGGAGGTCACAGTTCCATTCCCGGTCAGGGCACAGGCCTGGGTTGCGGGCTCCATCCCGTGTGGGGCGTGCAGGAGGCAGCCAATCCATGATTCTCTCTCATCATCGGTGTTTCTCTCTCTCCCTCTCCCTTCCTCTCTGACATCAATAAATATATATATACATATTTTTAAGAGAATCATGATGTTTTCAAGAACTCAAACATTCTTATAACTTTTCAAAACCCAAAACATCAACACTTAAACCTCTCCTTCCTAGAAACCACGCTCCTTATTACAGCGAGTCTGCATTTAAGCGGAGAAATTAAAATACGCATTTCCTCTTCCCTGAACACTCGCTTGGAGCGAAGGATCTCCCCTTCGCCCGTCGGCGTGTCTCAGACGGCCATGATGGAAGACCTTCTGTTTTCCGAAAGGACGTGGGAGCCTCAGCGTTCCCGTAAACGTGACCTCGTTCCACGAATGAGAACCCGCACTCCCCTCTGCCGCACCAGCAAGGCGGGCGCGGTCTCCCGGCCAGTCCAGCGCCCGCCCTCCCGCTGTGGCTGGGCCGCTGCTGACCCGACCGGGGTCTCCTCTCCGCTCCTTTCTCCACGCCCAGCGAGGGGGGATCGGGGCCTCCCCGCTGAGGGGGACGAGGCAGCATCTGCCTCTGGGTCCAGTCCTCACACCGTCAGTGTGTCCCGTGTGTCGCCTCCTTAGTGCCGCATCTCCCACGTGTTTGTGTTTCTAAAACGGGTGCTGCTCGCGGCTCCCAGGTCCCGGGAGGGTGAAGTGCCGTCCGGGGCTTGGCGGACACCCCGCGTCAGGCCAGCCTCGCTGGGTCTCGAGTTAGGGAGAAGCTGGCCGGGTGCTCAGGGGGACCAGAGCACAGACACCAAACAAGGCGTCTCCGAACAGAAACGCTCACAAAGCTGTTCTTTGATCGTTGGATGAAAACGTGAACGGAAGCTTGCAGGAACCTAACCCCATGTTTCCCCTGAAAGCTCACCGGTTCGGGATTTGGGGTGACTTTCTAAAACACAGCTGCCGTGGGTGATGAGAAGTGACCCTATAGGGAGGTATAGGGGTGTGTGCGCACACACATGTGCATGGAAGAATATGTAAACCTGCATGGGAGGATATCCACACGCACATACACACACACACACACACACACACACACACACATGGGGTGGGCAAAAGCAGGCTTGCCGTTAGGAGTACGTGACGCCATGTATTGTGTTCCTGTCCGTGTTAATGACTGTATTGTTGGTCATTAGTATTAACCCGCTTCTGCCCACGCCCGTGTCTGCATGTATGCCATGTAAGCACGCGTGGGGCTCGAGGCCTGTGGCTGGGTCCTAGTTTCTTGCCAGGAGACCGTGGCGATTCCATGACCTCTCAGGAGCCGGGACGTGGAAGCCTAAAGGCCGGAGGGCGTCTGTGCAGAAACTGTCCGGTCCCCACTCAGGAGGCGCCACGCGGGCCGTGTGCCATCGACCCGCCCCGGCGCCTGCGCACAGAGGGCGTGTCTCTCCCGTGACCACGCCCCTCCAGCCCAGAGGGCTCCTCTTAGCTGCTGATGGCAACGCTTTTCCCAAAACGTCAATATTCTAAATATGTGAGGGTCACACGTCATTCTTCTCCAGAAAGTTCACACGAACAGACTTCAAACCCAACTCTGCCAAACCCTCCCCGGGCACGCACCCTGTGGGTTCGCAGAACCTGCCAGAAAGGAGCTTTTCCAGTGTCAGCATTCTGAGGAGTGTTCTCACCCAGCGCTGAGGTTCCCATAGCAACGCGTCCCATCGCCTAGGCGACAGCAATCTTATGATGTCACCGATGAGCTAAACTAACTTAGAAAGCGCTGGGCCATTGCCTCTCCTTCCCCCTGCCCCCCGCCATCGCCACGCTGCCCGCCAGCCTGGGCCTCCCCATGTCTTCCGCCTTCCCGCCCTCAGCACTCAGCAGGCCGCCCTCTGCGCCCGGAGACTCCCAGCTGCGGTGCTCAGGGCGGAAAGCGTCCTGCCTCAGCGGAGCCGCTCAGGAAGCCGCTGGTGGTCGCCTAACCGTCCAAGGCCAGTTTGCGCTCCTCAGACCACCCCCAGGGGGACACGCGCCCAGCTTCACTCTGGACGTTCCCGTGAGCGCCATGCCCGTGAGGAGAGAAGGCGTGCGCAGAGGCGAGGGGTCCTGTGAGCGGCAGCCAGGGACTCGGAGCCTGAGGAGCTCCCGCCGCCCCGCTCACCGTCACTCCCACCGGAGCCTCCTCGCTCACCGTCACTCCCACCGGAGCCTCGGACACGCTGGCGGGCCGTTGTCTTCGAGTCCTCGTGCCGGCCGCAGGTGTTCCCGCCGGCATTGCACCTGCCTCCTTGGCGTAGCCCCAACCCCTCGCTGTTCAGGGCCTTTGGCCGCACCAGGAGTGTGAAGGCCTCGCCTCCGCGGCTTTGCATTTGAACTTGACCTCGTGGCTGAGAGTGTGGCCTCACCTCCCGATGGGCCTGCACCCTTGATTCTCACCACAGTGACCAGAAGCGGCTGCGTCGCCCCCTTCATCTCCACGCGCCCCCCCCCCCCCCGCCCCGTTCTCTAACTCCTCTGCGCTCAGCACATCGCGCTTCCCTGTGCGCCCTCCGACCCGCCAGAAGCAGGAGCCACGCCGCTGCCGCCGCCCATTTGAAAGCAGAGAGCACGTCCCCCGCAGGAAGCCAGGGCTCAGAACGCGGACACGCTTGCGCACGGGACTCTCCTGCCTGCTGTCCGCGATGCCCCCGCCTCCCAGCCCAGCGCTGGGTCCCAGTCAGTAGGAAGGCCATACAGCAGCAATAATAATAATAATAATAATAATAATCCTATCTAATAAAAGAGTAATATGCAATTTGATCGTCACTCCAACACACAATATGGCCACTCCCATGTGGTCATAGATGGCTGCCCCATGTGGACACAAGATGGCTGGTAAGGGAGGGCAGTTGTGGGCGATCAGGCCTGCAGGGGAGGGCAGTTGTGGGTGATCAGGCCGGCAGGGGAGGGCAGTTAGGGGTGACCAGGCCTGTGGGGGAGGACAGTTAGGGGTGACCAGGCCTGCAGGGGAGGGCAGTGAGGGCAAATAGGCTGGCAGGGGAGCAGTTAGGCATCAATCAGGCTGGCAGGGGAGTGGTTAGGGGGTGATCAGGCTGGCAGGCAGAAGCAGTTAGGGGCAATCAGGAAGGCAGGCAGGCGAGCAGTTGGGAGCCAGCAGTCCTGGATTGTTAGAGGGATGTCCGGTGGGATCGGGCCTAAACGGGAAGTCGGACATCCCTCGAGGGGTCCCAGATTGGAGAGGGTGCAGGCTGGGCTGAGGGACCTCCCCGCCCCCGTGCACGAATTTTGTGCACCGGGCCTCTAGTAATAATAATAATAATAATAATAATAATAATAATACCTTGCTTTTGGATACAAACTTCAGATGGAGAAACATCTCCCACACGCTCCCACGCTAGGGCCCCCAGCGAGGTACACAGGCAGGCAGGACTATCTCCAACACATTCGAGTGGAGACATCCACGCAGGGGACCCCGTGACCCGACAGATGGCTGGATCGGGGCTAACACAGCCCATACAGCCAGGGGCTGTTTGTACAAATGTCAGAAGATCACTGACTTACACGGGGACAAGAAGGGGTGTCTCCAGGGCTCCTTAGCCCCACGGGCAGCGCCGGCTGTGTCCCTGCCAGGCCCTGGGGTCTCAGCGCCCCTTCGGAGCTCAGCACAGCCCAGCCTGCACCCCGCCCAGCTCACTCCCGGCCGCCTGTCCGCGTCTCCAGAGGGTCCGGGGCCCCCGCTGGAGACCTAACAAGACTTTTCTTTGCCCTTTTTTTGGCCAAAGTGCACGTTAAGACATCAGCGAACATTCAGATTTTGTTAACTGTCGCTTTTTACGGAGCGGCTGTTCCTTGCAGAGGAACTTTCCTCCTAAGTCCATGGTCGGCAAACTGCGGCTCGCGAGCCACATGCGGCTCTTTGGCCCCTTGAGTGTGGCTCTTCCACAAAATACCACGGCCTGGGCGAGTCTATGTTGAAGAAGTGGTGTTAGAAGAAGTTTAAGTTTAAAAAGTTTGGCTCTCAAAAGAAATTTCCATCGTTGTCCTGTTGATATTTGGCTCTGTGGACGAATGAGTTTGCCGACCACTGTCCTAAGTCGTTCAAATGGTGAGGTGTGCACATTCTCTTAAAACAGGCGCATTGGAATCTGTTCCACGTGGCACCCAAAATACACTTACATGTTAGAAAAGAACCTGCCCACGGCAGCTCCTTTCTGTGTGTGTGTCTCTGAGTAAGAGTTTTTTACAACTTATCGGAGAAGCATTTACGGACGAGGAGGCACTTTGCATGTCCAGACGCTCACAGGCTCCCTGGTGCTTGGCACACAGTAGGACTCAACAAAAAGGTGTTGAGCGAGCGAAGAGTCCACAGTAATTACTCAATGAGAGAACAGCAAGCAGGCGTTTGGGCACACGATGAAAGCAGGCTCCGGCGAGCGGCTGTCAGCTCCGCAAAGCTGGCTGTCGAGAGCAGAAAATCGCGATTTTAAAGCAACAAAACCCACGTTCTGTAAACGGCGTCTCACAGGGGCTCACTGCGCGGAGCCAAACTGGCCTTTTCGTGCGTGCTCATCAAAGCATCCTTGCTCCTTGCAGATCCTTACCTGCCCGGGCCTACCCCTGGGCCCTGTGCGCCAGCCCCCGCGTCGGAAGCGGATGACCAACGTCAGGAAGCCAGGCCTCTGCCCAGACCCCGCCCCGCAGAGGGCCCAGATCAGTCCCCCTCCTCGTCTCTCCCCACGAACGCACCAGAGCCAACAGCTGGGCAGTGGCATCAGAAGTCCAGACATACCGCATCCTCCCTGTGACCCAGCAGTGGGCGTGGGGACCCAGGGGCACAGCTGGGCCCCTGTCAGTGACTCCAGGTGAAACACCCGGTGGGAGGAGCTCGAAACCAGACCACTGAGGACACGACCAAACAGCTGCGTCATCAAAAGCAAATTCAGCCCTGGCCGGTGTGGCTCAGTGGACAGAGCATCGGCATGCGGACTGAAGGAGCCCGGGTCTGATTCCCGGCCAGGGCGCATGCCCAGGCTGTGGGCTTGATCCCCAGTAGGGGGCGTGCAGGAGGCAGCCGACAATGATACTCTCTCATCACTGATGTTTCTATTTCTCTCTCCACTCCCTTCCTTTCTGAAATCAATAAAAATATACACTGAGTGGCCAGATTATTATGATCTCTGAAAGATTATTATGATCTCTGAACGCATAATAATCTGGCCACTCAGTGTGTGTGTGTGTGTGTGTGTGTGTGTATATATATATATATATATATATATATATATATATATATATATATATATTAGAGGCCCGGTGCATGAATTCGTGCATGGGTGGGGTCTGGCCAGCCTGGCCAGGGGGAGGGGACATGGGTGGTTGGCCGGCCTGCCTGCTGGTCGAACTCCGGGACCATTTGCATATTAGCCTTTTATTATATAGGATATACACTGAGTGGCCAGATTATTATGTGTTCAGAGATCATCATCATCTGGCCACTCAGTGTATATTTTTAAAAGCGAATTTCATAAAACTGTGGCGCAGAATTCATTGACAATTATGGGCGCCCCCAGTGAACTGCAGAAATAAGGTTAAGTCTCCCAAGTCAAGTCAAGAGAACATCCATTGCTCGTCATGGCTAGACGTTTTCGTTAAAATGGCTATGCTGCCTCTCGTTTACCTATCTCATTGGAAACAATGTTTTCTGATGAAATTCGTCCATGGAGCTGGCTTTTGGCTGAGATGTCACTAAGCCGGAAGAGTTCCAGGGGAAGCTACCAGGGCCTTGTGGTCACTGGACAGGGAGGTCTGTCCCGGATACTGCTCCAGGTCCCCAGAGAACCTTCTTGGGACTTCTTCTTGGGGGCGGAGGGAGGGCTGATGCTTTACAAAACACTGGTCCCTAAACCCCTTATCAGGTGCTTACTCAAGAAGGAGAGATAGAGAAGTCAGAGATATTCTAGGTGTGACAACAACAAAAACACTTAGTGTGAATGACTGGTGTGTGCGTGTGTGTTTATGTGTGTATGTGTGCATGTGTGTGTGTGTGTGTGTGTGTGTAAGAGCAGATTGGACACAATGGGAAATAGAATTCTGGTTGGAGACTGGAAATGAAGTTCTGTTAGAGAAGGAAAATCTTCGGCACAGTGGATGCATGTGGGAGAATATTCATCACAGTGTTGCTTGTGTCAGAAAACTGGAAAGACATAAATGCTCATTGATGGGGGAATGAGTAAAGTATAGAAAAATGTGGCACATTTACACTGCAGAATGTCATGCAGCTGACACAGAATTTAATTAGATATATCAGCTAACCCAGCAAGATTTCTAAGAAGTACTATTGATAAAACAAGATATGGAAAATATCTAGAATATCCTTCTTTCATAAGACAACAGCACAAAAGCCATATATATATATATATATATATATATATATATATATATATATATATATATATACTTTTTTTTTTCTCTCCAAATCCTCTTGTTCTTGAGTTCAGGTAGCAAGTTCAGATAAACGAGGTTTCACATAGTGAAGTATACCTGCTATGTACATGTATAAATATTTCTATCTGTAAATCAATAAGCAGTATTATGAAATCCCACATTTTTGCATTTATAAAAATATAATAAATTTCTACACACAATTTTTATAAGAAATAAAACAGGAGCGTTATTTTAATTTGTGTCACTTGGCTCCTCCTGGCATTTTTATTCCTGGACAGTGGGACTTACTTCTCCAACATAACTGGTTCCAGAAGGCTGTTCAAAAACCGAATCATCTTTTCCCATTAGAAATAATGTAAATTGAATTAACCCATCCCAGACCCCCAATGATTCCTTGTTTTAACCTTTCATATATATAGTACATGCCTATTCTACTGTTTAATCCTATATAATAAAAGCCTAATATGCTAAGTGTCCGGTCGTCCAGTCAGCCATTCAACCAATCTATATAATAAAAGCCTAAGTGACCATTATGGCGGATCAACCAGAATGACCAGTCGCTATGATGTGCACTGACCACCAGGAGGCAGATGTTCAACGCAGGAGCCGGCCCCTGGTGGTCAATGTGCTCCCACAAGGGGAGCGCTGCTCAGGCAGAAGTCAGGCTCACGGCTGGCGTACGCAGCAGTGGTGGCGGGAGCCCCTCCCCCCTCTGTGGCAGTGCTAAGGAGCAGTGAGCCGAGCAGTAAGGAGCAGCAAGCAGGCAGGTGGTAAGGAGTGAGGGGTCCTAGACTGCGAGAGGGCACAGGCCGGGCTGAGAGACACCCCTCACTCAGTGCACGAATTTCGTGCACCGGGCCTCTAGTCGACACTAATAAAAGAGAAACATGCAAATTGGCCATCACTTTGCTGTGCCCACCAGCCAATCAGAGCGAGTATGCAAATTAACCCAACAAAGATGGAGGTTAATTTGCATACACAGGCACAGAGCAAAGACTGAAGACAGCGTAGAAGGAAGAGGGAGGGAAAGCGCGGGGCGGCTGCGGCAGCAGGAGGGAAGCCCACCTCTGCGGGCTTCGCTCCCTTCTCTGTGCTTCACTCAGGCTGCAGGAAGCCCTATTCTTGCAGGAATCTTCCTGCAACGGGCCTCTAGTCAAAGCATAATATGCTAATAATATGCTAAGGTTGTTCAGCTGCTCGCTATGACATGAACTGACCACCAGGGGGGCAGACGCTCTCACTGGTAGGTTAGCTTGCTGCTGGGGTCTGGCCGATCGAGACTGAGCAAGATGGGCCAGACACACCCTGGAGCCCTCCCTCGGTACCTTCCCCGGCTGGCCAACTTCCTGCGTCCCTCCCCGGCCCCGATCATGCACCAGTGGGGGGTCCCTCGAGCTGGCCTGTTCCTTCTCACAATCTGGGCTGAGGGACCCCCTGCTCCTCCCTCCCCACCCCCCCCCCCCCACACTGAGTGCACAAATTTCATGCACTGGGCCTCTAGTCTATAATAAACACTTTAAAAAGGAAAAGAAATGTAAATGAAAATTTAACAAAAAGGAAAGGAAATGTAACTTTAACAATAATTATAAACAGCAACAAAAGCAAAAAAAAAAAAAACAACACAAAATATCCTGAGATGTTAACAGCAGGAAATGAACTCACATTCACACTCTCTCCTTGGTCTGCCCTGAGCGACGGTGACTGATCCCACGGGTATCGGCATGAAAGGGTCGTCAGGTTGAGAAGCGAGATGTTCAAGATGGGCGACGGGAGGAACGCGCCCCCGTGGAACGCACAGCGCCTGCACTCGGGCGTTAGACGGCGTTCGGAACACGACACGCAGCACACTGTCCTCACCAGAGCCTTCGCGGAGCTGAGGGCAGGAGCGGGTCCTCGGAGGTGGGTCACCGCTGGAGCTCACGCGGCTCGGAGCCCGGATGGGCGGCCCGTCTTCCTAACGCCCAAGTCCCTTCCCTGCTCTGGACACGCAGGTTTCCCACGCCCGCGGACGGCCACGGAAAACAGACTGACTCAGCCCCACGGGGACGCGCCTACTGGTCAGCATTTCCCAGGCGTGGCCTCCGCCCTCAGCACAAAGGCCCGTGGCCGGCTGGGCGTCCTGGGTCTTTCCCGGCGGTGGCAGGGGCCTCGGATCTGATGGACGGGGCAGACGGGGCTGCCTGCGCACGTGTGGGAAAAGGACGACTGTGTGAAAACACGAGTGGACACTAATCCCGGGCACAGGGAGCGCCTGCAGCCACCTGCCAGCAGCCACCTGCCAGCAGCCAGCCCGGGGAGCCGGCTGGGAACAGCCTGGTCTCACTCCTGGGCCGGGAGGCGGGGCCCTTTCCCAGGGAAGGCTGGCGCTCTGCGGGGCTCACCTGTTCTCACCTGCAGACACACCCCCCCGCCCCCCGCACCCGGGTGCCCTCCCTGCAGGCCGCCCAGTGCCCCAGGAGCAGCCCTTTCCCGATCCGACCCGGCGGGTCCTCCCTGGGGCTCCGGTCCACCCCTCCCTCAGGCCATGGCCCGTTTTCTGAACCGCTGCTGCTTCCTGGGAGTGAGCTAATGACTCACACGTGTCAGGAACCTGCGTAGGGGATGAAATGAGAGAACAAAGCGAGTTTTCTCCAAAGTTTGAAGCAAGCACCCATTTTCCTATGCAAAGCGCAGAACTTAAATTGTTTGATTTTTACGTCTTTTCTTTTTTAAATATGTTTTTATTGATTTCTAGAGGGAGAGGGATAGAGAGATAGAAACATCGATCATCAGAATCAGCTGCCTCCTGCACGCCCCCCACTGGGGATCAAGCCTGCAACTCAGGTGTGTGCCCTGACCGGGAATCGAACCGGGACCTCCTGGTTCAGTAGTCGGCAAACCGCAGCTCGAGAGCCACATGCGGCTCTTTGGCCCCTTGAGTGTGGCTCTTCCACAGAATGCGGGCGCGCAAGTACAGTGCGATTGAAACTTCATGGCCCATGTGCAGGAGTCGGTTTTTGGCCTGGGCGAGTCTATTTTGAAGAAGTGGCGTTAGAACACTCAAGGGGCCAAAGAGCCGCCTGTGGCTCGTGAGCCGCGGTTTGCCGACCACTGTCCTGGTTCATAGGTCAATGCTCAACCACTGAGCCGCACAGGGCTGGGCTGATTGCTCGTCTTTTCCAAAAGCATAACCCCCAGAAACTTCCAACACCCCTGTGCCGGTCCCAGCAGGGGAGGCCGTGGAGGGAGACGGTTAGGAGCCAGACTGTTGGGAGTCAGCCTGAGGTTTGCGCCTGAATCTGAGACTGCGCGGCCATGTGACCTTAGGCACGTGACAAACTGTTCCCGCCTCGGTCCCCTCACGTCAGCGGGGGTTGCGGGATCACCTGCCTTGTAGTGCTGCTGTCGCTGAGATGAGATGGTGGCCACTTAGAACGAGGGCCGGAAAATAAGAGCCATTACTAGCTCACCACTAGCCACCTGGCGTGGGCAATGGACACACCTGTGGAACCGGCAGGCGCAGCCCCGTCCCTGCAGCCCGGGGCGCGGGGGGCGGGGCGGGGGGCAGGAGGCCCTCCAACCCAACCTCCCCAGCCTGACAGAACGCGGCCCCCGGCCGGGCTCAGCCCCCTCTTCTTCTTCTTTAAATATGTTTCCACTGATTTTTAGAGAGAGAGGAAGGGAGAGGGAGAGAGAGAGAGAAACATCGATGAGAGAGACACTGGATCGGCTGCCTCTTGCACGCCCTCTATTAGGGATCGAGCCCCCAACCCGGGATCGAGCCCCCAAGACCGGGAACCGAACCGGGGACCTCTTGATTTATGGGTGGACACTCAACCACTGAGCCACGCCAGCTGGGCAACACCCCTTCTTTCAGGCCAGACTCAAACCCCACGTCCTCACTGAAGGGTGTGCGAGCCGAGGGCCGCGGTGTCTCCCTCTCAGCGGCCTGCCCCCTTCCCCGTCCAGCCGCTGTCTGTGCGCCGATGTCTGCGTGAGAGTTTCCGCCCCCCGGGCCACAGCCAGCACCTTGGGGACCGGCACATCCGGCTTCCTCGTGAGCACTGTGCTCCACGAGCGTCTGCCGCTGCGACTCCTGGCGGTCCCGCTCAGGCTGGCCGACAGCCCGCTGTGTGAGCCCCGTCTCCCCCGGGGACTTGGGGCTAAAAACGCTCATTTGTGACCTAACAACCCTCCCCGAAACGCCGGCTCCCGCAGCTGATTACCATTCTGTCTGTTCCCACCTGACGACGACGATTACAAAAGATGCTAAGAACCTGGGACACATCATCTCCCGTGTCTCCGCACCTGCGGGGGCGGGAGCGGCCATGTGTTCCAGAATTTTCCACCCCTCTCCCTCTGCGGTGGGGCCCCTGTCTGCTCCCCGGCACTCGTCTGTCTGCTTCCATGGAGCCCCCCGGACCCGCCCGGGAAGGGCCGCCGTCCTCATACCGAGTGTACCCCTGCCCCCCACGAGATGGCTCCAGACTCGCCTGCTCTGGGCCATGGTCCTGAGTGGAGGACGTGACCTTGTGACGGGTTACCGCGTGGGGGGACACCCTGGGAGGGACCCAGCTCCTCGGTGTCAGGTCCGGCGGGACCCGGTTCTGAACCTCGCTGGCTCTGTCCGGCTGTTCTCGCTATCGCTGCAGCCGTAACGTTTCCGGGTCCCCTAGTTTCGATGCTGTCTTCTTAGCAATGTGGGAGCTCACAGAGCCTAAGAGGCAGGAGGCCGGAAACCACCCTACGTCCTGGCTCGGCCCAGCGGCCCCAAGCCCCCGCCCGCGCCCAGGCCCGGCGCCCGCCAGGCGGCTCCGGCAGCCGCTCTCTGCCGCGGCCCCGCTCGCTTCGCTCAGTGTGTTTTATGTGCTTCCCCCGCCACGCTGCCGGTTTACAAGAGCGAAGCGTGGCCGCGGCGCGCTCTTAACCAGATGTCGGGTTTTCCATCCGCTCATGCTCCTGCCCCGCCAGCTGCCCCTCCCGTCCACCCGGCTCCGGGCTGCGAACCAGCCCCGAGGGAGCTGTGAGCCCGGCCAGGGAGACTCACGCCGGCTCCGAGCCGCTAGAAACCACCACTTCCGCGGTGACGGAAACGTACTAATTACGGAAACGTACTAATCACAGCGTGGCTTCCTCTGTGACTGGCCTTTCAGCGCGCCGTCCTCACCAAAGTGCTTTGAAACCGTGGAGTCAGTGGCCCTCCCCCGTCCCTTACAGCACCCGGGGACCACGTATGAGTGTCTACACGTCACTGCTCAAGGGGTGAGAGAATGAAATGCTTCCTTTGTTAGTTGTCCATTACTTTTTAAAATACTTTTTAATTGATTTCAGAGAGGAAGGGAGCGGGAGAGAGAGAGAAACATCAATGGTGAGAGAGAATCAGGGATCGCCTGCCTCCTGCATGCCCCTCCCTGGAGCCCACAACCTGGACCGGGAACGAAACCGTGACCTCCTGGTTCATAGGTCGACGCTCACCCACTGAGCCCCGCCGCCGGCTACTTTGGTTTTTTCGGGCCAGGAGTGTGTCTGCCCGCTGCCCGGGGCCGCCTGCCAGGACACGGGTCATCGGCCAGAACAGCAAAGGGCCCTCGGCTCAGGGGGAAGGTGAGGCGCTCACAGGCCGAGGCGTGCTCGGCGGGGTGTCAGCTGTGAACGGACGGGACTGCCCCGGACTCACTGAAGAAGCAAGTGCGATGACCAACACCACAGCCGACACCTCGACGCCCGCTCGCCGGGCACCTGCCTCGGGCCGGGCTCCCCGGGCACCAGCGTCCGCGGCCCCCCTTCAGGGAGCAGCGAGCAGGGGGGCTGCGCGTCCCCGTCACACAGCCAAGGGCGCATGGCCAGCGGGAACGAGAAAGGCGAGGACACACCTGTGTGGCGAGGCGGGCAGTACGGCGAGCCCGCTGCCTGCGGTTTTAGAAGGAAGCGTCTCGCCACCCTGCACGCACCCTGGGGTGTCGTTTCTGATGCTTCTCTTGTCGCCTTCCGTGTCCGAGCTGCCCTGGGAGCCCGGGGCTCGGCTTCAGGGCCAGCAAACGGGGAGCCGGACTCCCGGGTCCCAGCAGCGGGGCCTCGGGCCAGGCCTGGCCACAGAAGCAGCAGCCGGAGGGCCACGTGCACAGGCGAGGGCGCACAGCCAACACTTAGTCCTTGGCAGGCCGCGTGAGGCCGCGTGTGGGGCAGGTGGCCCTGGCAGGCAGACGGGTGGCAGCATCAGAGCCGAGACCCCTCCAAGGCTGGCGAGGACGGGGCTTTCCGGGGAACGGCCAGGCACGTGGACCGGCCGGGCACGCTGGTGCCGCTTGTAAACGTGGCGATACGGTCACGGTGTAACTTCTTGGACCTCTGGACACTCCCTTCAACCACCTGACCGAACTCCTTACCAGAACGTAAGCATTCTTTTTAAAAAATATGTGTGTTTTTATTGATCTTAGAGCGAGAGAAGGGAGGATAGAGCGATGGAAACATCATTGATTGGCTGCCTCCTGCACACCCCCTACTGGGGATGGAGCCCACAACCCGGGCGTGTGCCCTGACCCAGAATTGAACCAGTGACCTCTTCATTCATGGGTGGATGCTCAACCCCCGAGCCACACTGGCGAGGCAGAACGTAAGCATTCTTGCTCATGAGCTATCCACCCTGTAAACCCGCCATTGACGTGAAAAATGTTTACCCTTATCCTTTCCGTCATCCACAAAACACCACTTGAATCGGTCTACTAAATTATTAAACAACTCTTAAGTCACGCGGCAAATGTCTACGTAATGGTGTCACGACTTCCCCACGCCCTATAGACTACCAGCAGTAATTAGTACGGAGACGATCACGCATACATTTTTGACAAGTGACAACTCGCTACTCGGAGGGCTGCAAGGATGTGTCAGAAACGAGCCCTTCTAGAATCTTCCGGGCCAGCGGGAGGAAGAGGGACCCAAACGGTATTGGAATGGTCCTCGCGCCAGGGACCGTGGGAGACACCAGCCAGGGGTCAGGACTCAGGGGGCAGGTCCTGCCGAGGAGGCGAGGAGGCGCCGTGGCTTCAGGGAGAAGGAGGCGGGAATTCCAAGGGCCCGAGGATGCGGGAGAACCTCACAGGGAGAGGCCGGGAGGGGAGCCCCGAGTTCTGGGAGAGGAACCTTCCCAAGCTCCCACCAAAAGTGGACGCAGCTGCCCAGCGGGTGTGAGTCGGAGCTGAGGGCCAACCTCGGAACCCCGGTTCGATTTCCAGCCGGGGCACATGCCCGGTTGGCAGGCTTGGACCCCGGCAGGGAGCGCACAGGAGGCAGCAAATCAATGATTCTCACCATTGACGTTTCTCTCTCTCTCCCTCTCCCTTCCTCTCTGAAATAAAAATAAAATATTAACAATAAAAACATATTTAAAAGAAAAAAAACACACAGCAAGCCTCAGTTGATCTGGGTGCCGTGTCCCCGTGGGGAGGAGGGGAGACAGTAAGGCTCTGAGTTTTGTCGCTGTTTACAGTGGACGGAGCACTGGCACCTCCATCCCTCCTCGCAGCTCCTTCGGGACCTCAATGCGGAAAGAGGGGGCTGTGCTGAGGTTACCGGAGAGTGAAGGAAGAGGCGGTTTCCTCCTCGGAGAAGGAGCGGGAGGGGCCTCCTGGCTCCGTGAGGCCCCCGGGGAGGGACGGAGGGGGTGGCCGCTGTGCTTGGGGCCCAGTCTGCCCTCCTGCTTCCTTCCAGAGACCCCCCTCCCTCGTCTGCAAGGAGGAGGAATCCTGTCTCGGGGTATTTGGGGCCAGGTAGCAGGCAAATATGTTGTTTTTTCCCCGTCTGCTCTCAGATGGGGAAGGTCTGACCTGGAGCTGCTGTGAGTGGCCGTGGCCGCTGAGCAGGTATCTGATTGGGCAGAACTGAACCAGTGACCGCTGGGCAGGGATCTGATTGGGCAGAATTGAACCAGTGACCGCTGGGCAGGGATCTGATTGGGCAGAATTGAACCAGTGGCCGCTGAGCAGGGATCTGATTGGGCAGAACTGAACCAGTGGCTGCTGAGCAGGGATCTGATTGGGCAGAACTGAACCAGTGACCGCTGGGCAGGGATCTGATTGGACAGAATTGAACCAGTGGCCGCTGAGCAGGGATCTGATTGGGCAGAACTGAACCAGTGGCCGCTGAGCAGGGATCTGATTGGGCAGAATTGAACCAGTGGCCGCTGAGCAGGGATCTGATTGGGCAGAATTGAACCAGTGGCCGCTGAGCAGGGATCTGATTGGGCAGAACTGAACCAGTGACTGCTGAGCAGGGATCTGATTGGGCAGAATTGAACCAGTGACCTCTGATCAGGGATCTGATTGGGCAGAATTGAACCAGTGGCCACTGAGCAGGGATCTGATTGGGCAGAATTGAACCAGTGGCCACTGAGCAGGGATCTGATTGGGCAGAATTGAACCAGTGACCGCTGAGCAGGGATCTGACTGGGCAGAGCACAGGGCGCCTGTAGAGCCTGGAAACACCGTAGACTTCCACCTGGGTGTGCACACGTGTTAACATGAACTACACCGTCCACCTACGATTTACCGACAGTTCACCTCAGAGGGTGAACTTTCTAGAAATGTTACAGCTCAATTAAAAAGAAAGATGTTGGCATGCGAGCAAGCTCAAAATGTGTACAGTTATGAGTTGGCTTCTATTCTGGATTTTCGTGTTCAGCCTTTTGTATTTTTAGCCAGAGATCTCGCCCTGGCGCAGCAGTGTGTTCTCAGGGTACGTTTCGAATTCTCTTTCCATCGGAGACGCCTGGCAGGTGTTCCCGTAACCCGCTGACCAAGCTCCACCTCACTCAGGAGGGGACCACCGGCATCCTGCGCCTTCTCGTGGGGCATGCTGAGAGGACACAGTGTCACCCCGGTAGTGCCCTGGTCCAAACTACTTCACCTCACTCTCATCTCTAAGGAGTACCTGATGAATCCAAACTGGGAATTTCCTAATGTAACAATAAGCAATCGGTACCATTTTACATCTAAAAACATCATCTTAAAAGAAAGGAGAGTTAAAATTAGAATACGCCCGGCCAGGTGTGGCTCAGCAGTTGAGCGTCAACCTATGAACCAAGAGGTCACCGGTTCAATTCCTGGTCAGGGCATATACCCAGGTTGCAGGCTCAATCCCCAGTAGGGGGTGTGCAGGAAGCAGCCAATTGATGATTCTCTATCATCATTGATGTTTCTAAGTCCTTCTCGCTTCCTCTCTGAAATCAATAAAGATATTTAAAAAAAAAAACTAGAAGACAAAACAATATAGAACAATTAGGAGTCGGGGGAAGGGAGGGTGGGGATGAATTTCAGAGAACCTATGGGGCTGAGCGGATGGGGTTCTAACTGGAGTGTAACTGTGGGGAAACAAGGGGTAATGTTATGCTTCAGTGTCCAGTATCGAATGAAATATATTGTGACTAAACCAAAGTTTCTAAGTAGAGGATGATTCTCTTGATCTGGCTTAACATCAATAACTGTAATTCCTCACTGTTTTCGTCAGAGACTCTTCCCATATTGTCGTCCACACACACCCATCGCCTTCACAGCTGCCTCGGCATTGTGACATAGTCACTTCTAAGTCCAAAGCGATGAAGAAGAGAAAAAGCAAAACAGAAATTGTCTGGCATTGTCCATATTTCCACACCAAACGTCCCTACGTTGTAAGGACAAAACCTTATACGTTTAACGTTTTATGCAAATACCTTCCATCAGTTCTGGACACACACAGGACACAGAGCCAGCGGGAGCCCACGAGAGGACCACACTCAGACCATGATTTTACACGCATGTGCGCGCGCACGCACACACACACATGTCAAGTAACTTCCAAGGACATCCAAAGAAATGTTCAGCCAGAGCTGGGACAGCCGCCTCCTTGCCCAGCCAAACGGACCCGGATGGAGCCACGTGGTCAGGGAGAGCCCAGAACCACCATGAATGTTACATGGCCCGTTAGGAGCTCACCTCACCCCCAGGAGGAACCAGAAGAGAAACGTGAGCAAAACCGGAGCCATCACACCACGACCAGGACATGCCCACAGGGGGCGGAAGTGAGCACCTGCCGCGGGACTGGCTGGCGTGAGGGCAGAGAAGCGCCTTGCGTTCCTGCTCTTGGGTTCAAGGTTCCCCCACACGCGCTCGGGGCGCCTGTGTGCTTCCCAGCTATGAAGACGCCAGGCCACGCCAACCTGCTGACGACAGTCTTACCGCCGATGACCGCCGTGAAGACGCACTCCCCAGGTGCCGTCGTTGAACTTATGCTAGGATGTGCGTGCAACGGTTGACATGAACCAACGCACGGGCCTTCCGAGCTGGAGAGCGCGGAAGGAGCCGCTCTGATGCCCAGGTCGTCAGCAGACAGACGCAACGCCTCCCTCCGCTCCCCCGTGCACGCGGTCAAGGTGGGTTGAGGGGCCCCGAGGAGAATCAGTAGCACTGGGCGGGGTGGGGGGACCTGTTCCCAGGTGTGTGAGGCTCCTTTCTCATTTCTGGGCACGTGCCCAACCACCGGTCACGCAAGCGCAGGTTCCCACCTGAACTCCGCCTCTCGCAGCGTCGGCGAGCACCCAGCCAGGCGCCTGCCCCGCACAGACAGGTCTGCACCGCCTCAGGCGTGCGCCACGCCGCCACCCCAGGGAGACACGGCCACATAACGTGGGCATTGAGTGCCCGCTCTTAGTGGTCCCGTTACCCATTCACAGCAGTTACTGGGCAGCGTGCTTATCGGCCCAATGCGAAGGCTGCAGGCCAGCCACTGGGTGTCTCTGAGCCCCAAAACAAGGCCGGTTTGTACAAGAAGTCGTTTCTGAGCTGTGACCGTCTCTGAGGAGCGTGGAGGGAGGGGCCCGCGGGCGCCGACTCGGACCTGCAGGATGTCCTGGCCGGCCTGGCTCACCGGGGCGTGGGGCTGGTTAGCTGCTGTGAGGGCAGGACCCTGAGCACGGCTTTTCCATTTCAAACACCACACATTCCCGCGAAAAAGGACGAGAAATGTTTGTTAAGATGCAATTTCCATAACCGGCAGCCACGCATCCATGATGATTAAAATGGCACCGAGCGTACCCGGGCTTCTGTTTACCGTGATGATGACGTCACTTCCCATGGACGCCGCTGGTTGCTTCACCCCGAGAACGTGGTATGTGCCTCGAGAGTAACCTGGGGTCACAGCCAAGAGCTGGGCACGGAGCTGACGAACTGTCAGACGCTCCCGGCGAGGCCGAATCATTCTCCCCAAGATGGAAAAATACCAACCATCCGGATCAAGTCATGTGCAATATTTGAATTTCTTACCAAATGCCAGTTTCCCAGGAAATTCTTGTAAGCAACGCACTGGCTTTGGCTCTGAGATCACAGCGGAGCCAGCCCGGGGCCGTGGCTGAGAGGAGCCACCGCCGCTCGCCCTCCTTCAGGCCCCGAGGTGCACGCGGCCGCGCCAAGGGTCCGCGTGGGCACGCAGACTCACGTGCAGGGCGGACTCCCAGGACCCTGTGTTTCTTATGACGTCACAGGAGCAGGCATGGACTCCATTTTGGAGACACATGCCCATGTCTCGGGTGCCCTGCTCGGACCACACCGGCCACCAGCCCGCAGAGCCCACCGGCTCCGTCTGCGGGGCAGGCAACCCCTGCCCGGCGCCAGGGCAGGCCGCACCTCCTCTCCTGCCCCCGAGCGCCAGCACCAACCTTTGCATCTGGCCCACTCTCCTTTGCCTCTGAACCACAGCCCAGGAAAAGCTTGCCTGGCTCCTCGGGGCCTATGGCTCCCCAAACCCAGAATGCTCCCAGCAGAATCCGAGGTGTCTGCCTGGCTTCCTCCCTGTGCAATCAGACTCCAGGCCCGACTCTGGTTCCCACAGGAAACCCCCCATCTTCGCTTCGTCCCTGGCATCCTTCGATGAGTGCCCAGGGCTCCCCCATCCCTCCCTGCAGCCCAGCCTCACCTCCAACGTCAGGGCCACGCACAGGCAAGCTTCTCCATGATGCAGCCGAGCAGCCCGGGGCTGGAGGAGCCTGGGGGCAGGCAGCCGCCCTCCCTCCTGCCCCTCACGGGCCACGCACACCAGGGGGACAGCTCCGCCACCCCACCCTCCAGACACGGGTGTCCTGCACGCAGACCTCCGTGCCGGCTGCCCACACCCCTGTCCATGACGCCCCGCTGTCAGACCCCGGGCCCACCTCCTGCCTCCTCTCCGCCCCACCCCACCCCGGCTTCCTCCCCAGGGCTTCAAGCGCACCCAAATTCAGGCCTCGGTCTCCGGCCCCAGCCTCTTCGGCTCGCCCCCACCCCACCCCCATTTCCGGAAGACACATGTAAAATCCCATCTGCGGCGAAGAAAGTCCACCCAAGTTGCCTGGCCATGGGGCACTGGGACGGAGGGGACGGAGGGGACGGGAGCATTCCTGCAGAGGCCCTGAGTCCCCAGCTCCCTGTCCTCCTCTCCGCCCCCTCCCCCTACCTGGCTCCTGGCTGCAGCTTCCCCCCGACCAGGCAGCGGGCTCCTCCTCTGGGCGCGGGGACTCGGCACCGCCTCCACCCTCCAGGGCTTTGCGTTTCTTCGACATCTCTGCCCAGGGCTGGGCTTGGGGGGTCCTTCCCCACCCCCAGCCCTCCCCCGTGGAGGGGAGCGTGAAGGTGGGGTTAGGGGGAGTGGGGAGAGGCCAGGAGAGGGGTGGGGAGGAGAGGCTGGAGGGTGGTGACTGGGCAGGGACCTCTGCTTCCAGAGGGGAGGCACTTTGGAGAGGGAGAGGCAGGAGGCAGGAGGAGGCAGGGACGGGCGGGCGGTGCAGCCTGCTCAGTGCCCGCGCCTCCGTCTAGGGGCCGCTCGCTCGCTCTCCCTCCCTCTCTCCCTCTCTCTCCGTCCTCCTTCCCCTTTTTCCTTCCACTAGAAGGGTGAGCTGAGAAATCAAAACCCAGAGCGGAGAGGCTCCCAGGCCACTCAGCTGATGGCTTTCTAATCTGGGGGGGGGGGGGGTTATATATATACATTAGGACTCCCGGCCCTGACTGTTGTGAGGGGGGGTGGGGGGCAGCATTTGTGGTGGTCAATGACTAGCAGTGGAAATGGGGTGGGAGGGAGGAAATAAAATGCTGAAGAATGCAACCTAGCGATGCCTTCGGGTGCAGGACCCCCTGCCCAGTGACATCACCGGAGCTTTTGCAAGGGGGCTGGGGAGCGGGGGGCGGGGGGACGGAGGAGAGCAGCGCCAAGGCGAGGGTGGGGGAGGATCTGGTCCCCATTCAGAACCAGAGGGAAGCTGGGCTGGGAGGAGGGAGGAGCAGGGCCTCCAGCTTCTCCCGCAGCCTCAGGAGGCACCTGCCGCTCTGGCGTCACCGGCACCGGCTTGGCACCGGCTTGGCACCGAGGCTGCGGTTTGCAGCCGGAGGACCCAGGACCCCGCTGGGACCGGGAGCTGGACAAACCCTGCGGGCACTAGCCACTAGCCGAGGCGACCTCTCCGCCCGGGAGGGGGCTGCAGTCTCCCCCCTCTGCACCCCTGCAGCTTTCCTGCTTAGAAACTGGGGTTCCCTCCTCCTCACTGCGCTCAGCACCCGGCTCCAGAGCAGTCACTCCCCAAACCACACACACACACACACACACCCTTTCTCGTGGCCACGAGGGACGAGGGAAACGACGGCTAGTTTCTTGAAAAGTGGGATAAAGGTCGGCACTAAGTTTTCCTGGGCTCCCAGGGGTTAAACAGCAGGTAACTCTCAACTCACCGCCCAAGTCCGCTGGCGCGCGCCTGCCTCCGCTTCATCCAAGTTGAGACGTTAAACCGGGAGGAAGGCGCGGGGTCCGGCTCCGGAGAACTGCGCCAACCAAGTTGCCAGCGAGGCCGCGGGTCCGGGCTCTCCCCGGAGCTCCCGCTGCCCGCCCAGCAGGCTCCGTCCCGAGGCTGCGGGCTCCCCATTCCCTGCACTTCGCGCGGGTGCTCTCCGAAAAGGGGGAGACACCTCCGGGCGGCGGGCGGGCGGCCTCCCTCGTCCCCTCCTTTCGCTCTGGGGGTCCCCGGGACTGGCGCGCGGAGAGCTCCGGACGCCCGTGAAGACGGGGCATCTCGCCGGTCCTCCCTGCGGCCGCAACTTTGGGCTCGCGCACCTGCAGCCCAGGAGCGTGTGTGCGCGCGGGGGTGCGTGTGTGCGCGCGCGCGCGCGCGTGCCGGGCGGGGTGCTCCCGGGCCCCGCTCTCCCTGCCGCCTGGAACTTGGAGAGTTTTCCTTTAAGCCGAGCTGCCGCCCGGACACCCCCGCGTCCAACAGGAGGCGATGACGTCCGCAGCCTCGTTGCCAGCCGGCCCCGGGCTGCGCTCGCTCCCGCAGGGGGGGCGCTCCGACGTCAGCAGCGGACCTTTGGCGCGGCGGCTCCCGGGAGACGCGGCCGCCCCCGCACCTGCAGCCGCCCGCCCCCGCGTGGGGGTGAATGAGATCAAAGGCGCGGGGCGGGGCCAGGGGAGGGGGAGGGGAGGGGTGGGTCGACCTGCCGCTTTGTCCTGGAGCCGGAGTGTATAAATAGTGCTGTCTCCGGCCAGACTCACGGCCCCCCAACCCCCCCCCCCCGGCCCTGTCACTGTCACTCGGCGTCGCCTCGCTGGGGGAGGGGGGAGGGCGGGGAAGGGGAAGGGGATTGGACAGGCTGCGAGCCCTTTTCCCATTCATAGATTCCGTGGCGTCTCCGGCCTCCGCCCGGCGCCGGTGTCTGTGAATGGATGGAGCCCGCGCGCGGGGACCCCCGGGTCCGTGGACGTGGCCCGCGCCGGGGGCGCTCCTCCCGCGCGGAGACACTCGCCCTCGCCTCCTGGAGGGGGCAGGCCCTACAGGGACGCCCTTAGGGGAACCGGGCCTGCCTGCCCGCCCCTCCAGCCCCGGTCTCTCTGCTCCACCGCGCGGGGAAGCCCACCGGGCCTGGAGCTGCGCGCAGCCCCGCATCGCGGCGCGGAGAGCCAGCCAGGCGCGGGCTGGACCGGGCCCTCTGCCCGGGGATGGTAGCCACAGCCCCGAGCAGCCACCTGGAGCGGGGCAGCGGCTGGGGCCCAGGGTGTCGCCCCCACACACACCGCGCCCCGTGAACACTGCTGGCGGCGCCAGCCCGCGCCCTTCCCTCGCCAACCCGCAGGGTGTGCGGCGCCCGGGCGGGGGCGCTGTGCGGGGTGGAGGACCGCAGCGCGGGGGCCAGGATCCTGGGCGCTGGATCCCGGCGCTGCTCCTGGGAGGGGCCGTGGCCAGACCCTGGTGGGACCAGGCGCCCCCGCTGGGCGCTGCCCCTGCTGCTGGCCCAGGGCGCAGAGGGCGGAGGTCGGAGACACCCACACAACGCAGGGCTTCCCAACAGACACCCAGGCTTCCCTGGGGCGCAGACACAGTGGCCGGGTCAGGGTGACAGCCTGCCCTGAGCCCTCCAGAGCCTGCGCCAGCCTGTCCCCTGGTGTCCCTGCCCCACAAAAGGCCGCCCTGCCCCTCGGCCCGGCCCTCCTCTGCTCCTCTCCCTCCTGTTCCTCCCAGCACCTCTCCGGGTCCTTCCCACCACACACACGCTGCCACTTCTTCTGTGAAAAAAGAGAAACACACACACACTCCTGCCCGGCCAGCGTGGCTCAGTGGTTGAGCGTCGACCTATGAGCCAGGAGGTCACGGTTCGGTTCCCGGTCGGGGCACATGCCCGGGTTGCGGGCTCCATCCCCAGTGTGGGGTGTGCAGGAGGCATCTGATCAGTGATTCTCTCTCATCCTTGATGTTTCTCTCTCTCTCTCTCCCTCTCCCTTCCTCTCTGAAATCAGTAAGAATATATTTTTAAAAACATTCCTGACCCATCTGCTCTCCACCCCGTCCCCTCGCTCCCTGACAATGTGAGGCCCCTAGACTCCGGCTCGGGCTCCTCCTCTCGCGGCCTGGCACCCGCTCCGGGACGATTTTGCTCCGCGTTGGTCCATGGGAAGAGCCAGTGAGAGTCCCTGGCCTCCATCTCCGCGGCCCAGCAACACCCACTGTCACCCACGTGCCCGAACCCCGTGCTGCTCAGCCCACGGGCACAGCCAGTCCTTGCCTGGCCTGACTTGCCAACAGCCTGGGCAGAGGTCAAGGTCCCCTCCTCCTGGCAGGTCCTCCCCCCCCCCCCCCCCCACACACACACACACACGGGAGACTGTGGGCGTGCGTGTTCAGCTCAGCCCTGTCCCCTCGCGCTGACTCGCTCACCCAGCCAGCACCCCGCCTGGTGTGGGGAGGCCTCGGGAACTCCCTGGCTTCTCTGTTAGTTACATGTGCTGGGGTGACTGATGAATGAGATTGTCCAGGCTTCAAGTGTGCGATTCTGCGCTACATCACCTGTACATAGCACTGCCCACCACCCAAAGTCAGGTCCCCTGCCCTCAGCCTGTATGCGACCCCCTCTACTATCCTCCCGACCCTTCCCTCTGGGACCGCCATACTGGTGTCTGTCACAAACAAGAAAAACAAACGGTCAAATGGCCTTTGATTCCCCTCCCCCACACCTCCCCAGTCCGGTCCGGTCCGTGGTCCCAGCCCCAGGAAGTGAGCACTTCCCCTCTCTGCTGCCCTCAGGCCCGAACCTCGGGGGAACGTGGCCCCTTTTCTTCATCTCCACGTTCCATCAGCCAGCAAGCTGTCCCCTCGACCTTTCAACGTGTCCAGGCCCCACGCCCCTGCCACAACCCCACTGACACAATCCTAGTCCCTCTGCCTTCCACCCCCCCCCCCCCCGCCGGGCTGTGGCTCTGCCCGGGCCTGCCCACCCCATGCCCCGCACGCAGCCAGGTGGTCCCGTGAAAATGCAGGGCGTGTCGCCCCTCTGGTGGCCCAGGAACAGCAGCGGCCAGAGAGGACTCGTGTCCTCTGAGCGCCACGGTCCTTTGCGCCAGCCCTGCTCTGTGTGTTCACATCCCCTCTCGTCCAGCGGGTCAGGATTCCAGCTCCTGAAATCAATGTCTGGTCAATGAGACAAATCAAAAGCACTTTCAACTCACAAATTTCTTAGGCGATTATTTTGGTCCTAGTTGGTCCACGAGAAAGAGCCAGTGAGAGTCCCTTGAACTCTGCTCCTGTGTCCACACGGCGCGTTCCGCATCCTCTGAACTTTCCTTACTTCTGGCACAGGGAGGTGTTTCTGGAGTACCTTGCACCTGCCTGACCCCAGCGTGACCCCATGCTGAGGTCAGCCATTGCTGAGGAGGCTGTCCTGGGGGTGGTAGAGACCACGATGTGGGTAGCAGGGTGCTCGCTGCTACTGGGCTGTCTTTTCTCCTTGGACCTCACGGCAGACAGGTCTAGGCAATAAGTGAGCACACACACACACACACACACAGATACACACACAAACACGCATGCACATGCATGTGCACATATACATAACGTCACATGTCTAGAGGTCAGGAGTCCTATATGTCTCATTGCTGAGCCACAGGGGAATAGGAACATAATTGTGTCAGATTTTGTCAAATGCTCCTGCAAAGCGTTTGTGCCCGTTTACAAGTCACCGATCTTCGTTCTCAGAGAAAGTAAATAATTCCCATGTGTGAGCAGACTGCTGCGCGGGCCGCTGCTTCCGTGCTTACGGAGTGATTCGGTTCCGCGCTGGGACGGCGGGGCCTGGGGCTGCCATCCCCGGGCCTCGTGGGATGGGACGAATTTAGCGGGATGTGCACACGTATGCTTCTGAACTCTGACCTCCCAGACTGAGCTGATGGGGTTTGAACCTAATCTATTCCTCTGCGGTGTGCAATAGTGCACTGGGAACCCCATGGAAATCGGGCGCGGTCTCCGTCCTCAGTCCTGTCAGGTTCTTGCTCTGGGAGCCGAGGAAAGTCTGTTACTAAGACTGTTTCCTTGTCTGCAAAACGGGATTAAAATAGCATTTGCCCCGACTACCTCGTGGTTTGGTTTAAGGATCAAATGTGTGTGTCGTTTATAGACATGATGACCAAGCGCTCCCGATCATCATCTATCAATTATCTGTCTATAATCCACCTGCCATCTATCTATTAATTACCTACATGCAATCTATCATCTGTCAATTATCTATCATCTAGCTACCATCCCTCTACCCCTCATCTATCGATCTGTCAGTTATCCATCTGGAATCTAAGCACCATCTGTCTGCCTATCAGCTATACTCATCGTCTCTGTCTGTCGGCCTTGAACCCTCCCTCTTCCCGACAGTGGGGGTGGAGACCGCACGGAGCCTCAGGAAGGCTGCCTCCATCCCCCGCTGGTGAGCAGTGTCCCTCCACCTTCCTCTTCCCTCATCGGACCCTCGTCTTCATCAAATGAGCGGCTTGAGCTCCTTCCCCGTGGGACTCTCTCCTCCTCCACGTTCTGACTCTTCAAGGAGCCGCCATCAGCCAGGCGGGGAACGCCCTGTGCTTTGAAGGCGGATCTTCGCTAAGAAATAAATGTTTGAAGGGGAACTTTCAACGAAGAGCCACTACCGTTCCCGTGTCTCAGACCATTGTCCCACCCGGAGGCGCAGCGCCCGCCCCCAGATCCGGTGCCAAGTCTGGGGGGTGAGGGGGGTCCCACGCTCCCATGGATCTTAGGCCATTATCCTGAGCTTAGTGGGCTCACAGAGGCGTCGCAAAGAAAAAGAGGGGGATCATCCGCACACGCCCCCCCCCCCCCCCCCGGCACTCAGGCTCCACTCAGGTGACCCGGACACCCCGCAGCCTGCCTGGCCAGAGCGGGAGCAGAGAAGGGGGCGCAGCAACAAGGCTCCCCGCGCTCGGGACAGCGCCTTCCACAAAGACTGAAGCTCCGGTGTGAAGCCGCGGCGGCTTCTGAGCGAGGACTCCCTGGCCTCCTGCCCCGCAGCCCGGCGGCTCTCTCTGCCTTTGACACCCGAGGACCTTCACCTTCCACACGCGCTGGGACAGCTCAGCACCTTCCCCGCCGGCGGCTGTGACGGAACCGGTGCCACCAGCGGAGTTCCCAGAGGACAGGGGACCGGAACAGTCCTGTGGCAAGAAGGGGGGGAAGCGGAAAGAACTCGGGGTTCGACTGGAGGTCACCCCCGAGGGACAGTGCAGGACCGGTCCTCCTGTAGCCTGGGGTCCGCTAGCACCACCGCTGGTTCGAGGAGCGCGCACCCCAACGTCAGCCCTGCCCACGGCGCTCACCCAGGATCTGTGCTCCGGTTCGGCCTGGTGGTGAGGGTTAGCCATGGAGACGGGCGGGCTGGGCACCGCGCTGTGCCAGGCGCAGGGCAGGACCCACTGGCACACGGGCCGGGACAAGAGGCGTGGCCTCGGGGCTGGTGGGAGGGCCGGTGTGCGGGGAACCACGTGTGTCCGCCTGGAAGCACCAGTGGTGACGTGTGCGTGAGGACAACCACGCCGAGCGTCATGGATGGCACAGAGCCACGAGCTCTGGGCTGGGGTGGAAATGGGCAAAGAGGTGGCCTTGGGCGTGGGCCTTCTCGTGGGAACGCGGAGCAGAGGCCGTTATCCGGGTGAGAGGAGTCAGGGAAGCCCAACAGAAGGAGCCCTGGAGACCGAGGAAGGCGAGCCGTGGGTGGGGTGAGCGGGGGCGGCGGCGGGGGGGGGGGGTGGCTGACGAGGGAGAAGAGCCAGGGCCCACGGGCCTCGGGCCTCGGAATGGGACTGAGAATGAGGTTCGTCCCGAGGCCACGGGTGGGCGTGGAAGGGTTTCCAGGGAGAAGGAGACAGTCAGGCTGGCTTTCTTTCCCCAGAGGCCCAGCGTCTCCCCTGCGCCCGTCCACGGAGTCAGTCCCAGCTCAGCTTTGGGAGGTTTGAGGGAGCAAACAGGACGTGCAGGGCGGGGCGGAAGCAGGTTTACCGTTGTGAGTGTCGACCTATGAGCCAGGAGGTCACAGTTCAATTCCAGTCAGGGCACAGGCCCGGGTTGTGGGCTCCATCCCCAGTGAGGGGCGTGCAGGAGGCAGCCGATCCATGATGCTCCTCATTGATGTTTCCATCCCTCTCTCCCTCTCCCTTCCTCTCTGAAAATAAAAATAAAAATTCAGGGGGTTGGCCACATTCACCATGTTGTGCAACCACCACCATTACCCCCCTCTTCACCTCTCCCAAAGGAACTGGGTGCCCATCAGAGCACCCTCCCACTGTCCGTCTGGGCCCCCGAGCACCCTCCCACTGTCCGTCTCCATGGACTTGACTCCTCTGGGAGCCTCCTGTGAGAGGAACCCCAGCACCTGCCCCTGTGTCCCCCTGCCACCTGGCGCGTTGTTCCCAGGGCTCACGGCTGTACCGTGGCCCCCAGTGTGGGACTCCGGTCACGGCCAGCCACGGCCCTCCTTCGTGCCCCTCAGACCACGGCTTGGGGCTGGGCCACCACGTGGCCCTCGGGAGTGCTGCTGCTGGGAATCCTGGTGGCCACGGATCAGACATTCGCCAGTGCAATTCCCAGGCCTAGCTGGGACCCACTGGAGACGCGAAGCCAGTGGAACAGGACCCCCCTCCACCAGGAGGGGCTCCCAGCTGCAGGGACGCTGGGCGCCGGGGCCACCAGGGCACCAGACGAGTCGCCGCTCCCCCGCCCGAGTGGGGAGAGCAGAGACCTCCCAATGCCAGGCTGCAGGCTGCAGGCTGCGTGGTGGCCACGCAGTGGGGGCCGGGCCGTCACCATGGACCTTTGGCTCCTGGAGGAGAGGAGCCCGGGCCAGGGTCCTGCCCCGGGAGCCGGAGCGGAGACAGCCCACCGCCCTCCCTGTCTGTGTCCACAGAGCAGCAGCCGCCGGCCCAGCTCCTGGCCCTCAGCGCTGCCCCACAGGCGGGCTCTCCCAGGCCCGGGCTCTGCAGGAGCCGCAGGGGAGGTGGTGCGGGGCCCCGGGCCGGACAGGCCCCTCGGAGCGCCCCCTTTTCTCCCTAAAGACCTTTTCACATGCACGTAACCCCCTCCAGCAGGGGCAGGCCTCGCACCCGAGGCCCTGGCTGAGAGGGGACGGGGCAGGCTGGGGACAGCGGGTCAGCGGAGGGGTCAGCGGTCCAGGCTTCATCTGGGTGCGGCCCCACCCAGACACCCCCCTCCCGCACCTGCCCCTCCTCCGCTCTCCCAGCAAAGGGGGTCCTGGGGGGGGGGGGGGCGGGCAGGTGCTGCAGGGTTGGCGCGGCCTGGGCACCGCAGAGCGGGGAGTGTGTGCAGGGGGGAGGGAGGGGGAGGCCTCGGGAGCCACAGGGGCGCTTGGCGCGGGGCTGCGGAGGGTGCGGGAGACGGAGGGGTGGGCCGGGGACTCGGGGCCCAGAGGAGGGGTGCAGTGGCTCGCGGGGGGCGTGGGGGACGCGGCAGAGGGGGCGGCAGAGCGGGCTCGGGAAGCCGGCCCTCGCGAACCCCTTGCGGGCCCCCGCGCCCCGCGGCTGCTGGCGTCAGAGCCGCCTGCGTCAATGCGGGGACACGCGCGGGTCTGCGCTCCTTTTTCTCAATGAGCCGCCGCCCGGGGGGAGAGGGGGGGGGTGCTGTTATCCGGCCCGTGAATCACTCCGCGGCCGGCCGTGCACGGCGCCCCCCGCAGGGAGACCTTTCCCATCTCCTCCGCACCTCGTGCGCCCCCCTCCCCAACCTCCCTCTGCAGACCGGGCCGCCGCGGGGCCTGGGCACCAGGTAGCCGGGCCTGCAAAGGCCGCCCAGGCGCCGTGAAAAATGGGATTTGCAGGCAAATAGCCCCCCCACCCCCCACCCCCCACCCCCCACCCCCCAGGAAGGGCCGGAGCTGCCGCCGCACAAATCCATTGCAGGCCCAGCGGGGGAGAGGGCTGGGCGCATCGTCAGGAGCCCCCCCTGGCTTTTCTGAGGGGGTTACTGACACAAAACAGAGCGCACCCCGAATGCAAATCAAGGAGCAAGTGCGTCAGCAGGGACGCAGGCTGGGGCGCAGGGACCCTGGCTGCTCCTGCATTCATGGGGGGGGCGGGGGGCTGGTGCAGGCAGATCTCACCGGATAAACAGCCCTGCTCCACCCCTGCTGCCCCCCCCCAGCACAGCCCCTGAGCCCTGGCTGCTCCGCAGCGGGAGGCCCAGGCTCAGTCCCAGGGGGGAGGGGGGTCTCCCGGGAGAGCCCCTCCCACTCAGGGACACCCCCCCCCCCCCCCCCCCCGCAGGTACTCAGGCGGCTCTCCGCACAGAATCACAGGCTTCTGCAGGCTGGCCATCTGCCCTGCCCCAGGGGTCCTCCCTCCGGACTCCTCCGGGCGCCCTCAGCTAACAGTGGGCGCCGGGAGCCAGCAGCCTGGGAGTGAAGTGGCTACCGAGAGGGTGGCCTGGCCTTTCCCCAGCCTGTGGCCTCCATGCCTCCAGCTTCCCCTCAAGGTCACCAATGACAGGAGCCAGCAGCTGTGCCCGGTGCTCCCCGCTGCCGGTTACAGCAGCAGGGTCACCCAGCCGCACCCAGCCGCGTGGCCAGGGGCTGAGTGTCGACCTATGAACCAGGAGGTCACGGTTCGATTCCCAGTCAGGCCACACTCCCAGATTGTGGGCCCATCCCTAGAGGCAGCCAATCCATGATTCTCTCTCCCCATTAATGTTTCTCTCCCTCTCCTTTCCTCTCTGAAATCAATAAAAATGTTTTAAAAAATAAAAACAACACTGCTGGTAGGAATGCAGACTGGTGCAGCCACTGTGGAGAACAGTATGGAGTTTCCTCAAAAAATTAAAAATGGAACTTCCATTTGATGCAGTAATCCCACTTCTAGGCAAATATCCCAAGAAAACAGAAACACCAATCAGAAAGGATCTGTGCACCCCTATGTTCATAGCAGCACAATTCACCATAGCTAAGATTTGGAAACAGACTAAGTGCCCATCAGCAGATGAGTGGATCAGAAAACTGTGGTCCATCTACACAATGGAATGCTATGCTGCAGTAAAAAAGAAGGAATTCTTACCATTTGCAGCAGCATGGGTGGAACTGGAGAGCATTATGCTAAGCGAAATAAGCCAGTCAGTGAGAGAAAAATACCACATGACCTCACTCATTTATCCTATATAATAAAAGCCTAATATGCTAAGTGTCCAACCATTCGGCCATTCAACCAGTTGCTATGACTCACACTGGCCACTAGGGGGCAGATGCTCCAACTGGTAGGTTAGCTTGCTGCTGGGGTCTGGCCAATTGGGACTGGGTGAGATGGGCCGGATATGCCCTGGAGCTCTCCCGTGGCCCCTCCCTGGCTCCTCCCTGGCCCCTGATTGACCCCAATCAGGACTGGGTAAGACAGGCTAGACATGCCCTGGAGCCCTCCCTGGCACCGATCTTGCACTGGTGGGGTCCCTTGGCTTGGACCCCTCGAGGGATGTCCTCAGGACAGGCCAAGGGACCCCACCAGTGCACAAATCTGTGCACCGGGCCTCTAGTGGATAATAAAGAACAACATAAACTGATGAACAAAAATAGATCCAGAGACAAAGAAGCATCAAACAGACTGTCAAACTTCAGCGGGAAGGCAGGGGAGGGTTGGGGGTGGGGGTACGTGATCAACCAAGGGACTTGTATGCATGCATATGAGCATCACCAATGGACACAGAGACACTAGGGCAGTGAGGGCATGTGCCAGGGGGTGGGGGAGGCCAGGGGGAGGTCAATGGGGGAAAAGGAGACATACGCACTACTATTTGCAATACTTTAAACAATAATTAAAAAATAAGAAAAAAAATCGTATGAGCTGTTCAAGAAAACTGGGGGAAATAACAAAATAAATAGAAAACAGCAGCCGGTGTCCCTGAGCTGGAAACCCAAGCCTGCACCTCCCCCCTTGCCCCCCGCGCACCCCCTCCCCGCCCCCGAGTTCTCACTGCAGACTACGGTAGAGCAAGGGGAAGTTCTGCCTGTGCACGAACTTGGTTCTAGGCATCAATACGTCAGCTATGGCCAGTGCGGGAGGCCATGGTCAACGCCTTAATCCCACATTCCTTCCCTGCAGATAGAGGTGAGAACTCCGGAGGCATGGGGGGGGGGGGGGGGCAAAGAGAGAGCCTGAAGAAGCCGAATCCTTACACCTGGGTGTACATCGTTGGATGGAACCCACAGATGCCAGCGTGACCCCTTTTATAAAAAGTGGGGCCCAGACACCTGGGTCCGGGTGAGGCCACGCGCCCCTGGGTCCGGGTGAAGCTGGATCCCGGGTCCGGGTGAGGTCGTGTGCCCCTGGATCCGGGTGAGGCTGGGTCCCGGGTCCGGGTGAGGCCGCGCGCACCTGGGTCCAGGTGAGGCCACGCACCCCCTGGGTCCGGGTGAGGCCACGTGCTCCTGGGTCCGGGTGAAGCCGTGCCCCTGGGTCCGGCCGAGACCCAACCAGAGGGAGTCGGACCTGCATTACCACCATTTGTCCACCATCCAGAGCTGAGGGGTCAGTGCCGACATGTACACATAAGGAACTGGTGGACATTGATATTGGGTCTCAAAAGAACTGTTGGTCCAGAAAGAAACTCACTACAGACTGATTCATTTGCCTGTCAGCATAACTATTATTGCTCGTCTCACATTCAGTTCTTATAAGTATATCTCTAGTGACACATGATTTCGCTCATCTAGGGGAAATGATGAACAACATAGACTGATGAACAACAACAGAACCAGAAACAAGGAGGCATCGATCGGACTGTCGGGCCTCAGAGGGAGGATAGGAGAGGGTGGGGGGAGAAGGGAGAGATCAACCAAAGGTCTTGTGTGCATGCTTATGAGCCTAACCAATGGTTAAGTTCAACAGGGGGTTGGGGCATCCGTGGGGAGGGGTGTGGGATGGGAATGGGGGGATGAGGACAAATATGTGACACCTTAATCAATAAAGAAATTTAAAAAAAAAATTTAAATAAATAAATAAATAAATAAAAGTGGGGCCCAGCAACCTTAGGGAGCACAAGGAACAAAGGTCAGCGTGAGGACACTGTAGCCTTAGGACACATTCAAATACAACCGGTCCTTCCTGTCTAAGCCCCTATCCAATGGGCATGCTAGCGGCCCAGCAAACAGGGCGGTGCCGTCAGCACAGACCCTGGTTCACACCGGCGGATGGACTTCAGGGACGATCCCCTTTGGGGCAGCCTGCATATCGCATACAAGAAGTCAAACTTGGTCTTACTGCAAAACGATGCTTTATACAAAATGAGAGAGGCAGACACAAGGAACGCTCCCAGAAAACTGGCTCCCGTTTTCATCCAAAGAAGGGAAGGAAGGATCCATTTTGCAAAAATGTAAGGATACAGATGTGAGGGGGTGTTTGTGGGAACTGGGAGCAGGGCCTGCTCTGGGGGGGGGGGGGGGGGGGAACGGGGTCTGTAAGGGCAGAGGAGTGGGTCCTGCCCAGTCACCAACCAAGGACGGTGGGAGGCGCCTGCAGCCCTGGCTCGGCCCCTGTGGCTCCCGAGCCCCCAGAGGCCCACAGTGGATGCCCTGCAGGAGGTGGACACACCCTGCCCTTGAAGGAGGCTGGAGGCCTGGCACCTGGTGGCAGACCCACCATCAGCACCCAGCCCGGCCCGGGCGGAGACAGAGAGGGAGGCGCTCTGTTGCTGGCTGAGCCACCACGGGGCTCTGAGGACGCGTGTCCTTGTAGCAGGGCTTCCGGGAGAGGGAAATCCCAGGACAGTGCACCCTCTGAGACGGCAAAGTTAAAGGCGCCAGCTCCCTCCCTTCCCTTCAAGAGGACTGCACTGTGTGTGCTCATGTGCATGTGTGTACATGTGTGTATGTGCCTGTGTGTGCCTGCCTTAGGGTTAGAGTTAGGGTCAGGGCTAGGGTTAGGGCTAGGGTTAGTGTTAGTGTTAGAGTTAGGGTTAGGATTAGGGTCAGGGCTAGGGCTAGGGTTAGTGTTAGAGTTAGGGTTAGGGTCAGGCCTAGGGTTAGGGTCAGGGCTAGGGTTAGTGTTAGAGTTAGGGTTAGGGTCAGGGCTAGGGTTAGTGTTTGTGTTAGTGTTAGAGTTAGGGTTAGGGTCAGGGCTAGGGTTAGTGTTTGTGTTAGTGTTAGAGTTAGGGTTAGGGTTAGTGTTAGATTTAGGGTTAGGGTCAGGGCAAGAGCTACGGTTAGGGTTAGGATTAGGGCTAGATTTAGAGTCAGGACTAGGGTTAACGCTAGGGTTAGGGTTAGGATTAGAGTTAGGGTTCCACCAAAACTCTGATCCATACAAGGTTTAGGAGCCCAGAGAACATGTACTGCCTGTAATTGCTTACACGCATGCGTATCCTTTAGGTTTCATATCCCCACTCATCTTCCTGTTTACCACCGAGTGAGGAGGGGCTCGGAGAGGAGGGGTTTGTGCACTAGTGCGCCCCCGCAGCTGTGCCGACATCCACTAGCCGCTGTGGGAACAGACATGTGTTCTGGCTGCACGGGCTAGATAGAGCCTAATTTTATTAATTAAAGGGACGGGCTAAGCGGGGGGAGGGAAGCAAAGGACGCTTTAAGGGATTTTAGTTTTTAGGTGCTTTTCCGTGTGCGCAGTGGCTCAGGAGGGCCGGACCTCACCTGTGCATAAATTCGTGCACCGGGCCTCTAGTCATTTATAAAACGTGAATCACAGTATCATCCCCCCAGGAAGACGGAGTGAGACACCGCAGGTGGAAATGCCCGGAAAGTGGCGGCATGGTGCAGACCCTCCATTTTCCTTTGGTTTAGAACTTGGAATGCCATCAGGATCTGTCAGCGATCACAGCAGGAGGGGGAGGGGCTGGATGTATTCCTCAGCCTGTAGAACTGAAATGTGGAACACAACATAACGAGAATTCTCGTGGAGATGATGAGTTTTAAAGAGATTGGTGGCTTAAAGTAAAAATAATAAAAGCATATTCTGGGGTTGATAACGGACGAAAGGTAAAATGCATCTGCACAGAAGAGAAGAAGAATAAGGAGCAGGAAACGCCAGGAAACCATCACCGGCTTCTTCAAGACCCGTCATATTAACGACACGTGTCTCATGTTACGTGAAGGGGGACTTGATCCATTTTTAAGATCCGTGGCCGACCCCAGAGCAGCCACGCAGGCACAAAAAGGAATGCAGCTGATACGCCAGGAACACTGAGTTACTAACACACAGCCAGCCCAAACGAAGACAGGCAAAGAGCAGAATAGACAACAGATGGGAAAACCAAAACCAGCAACAAGATAATAGATTTAAGCCCAAGCGTGGTGATGACGCAGCGAATGGTCTCACCCGGGGATTTCTGCCAAGGGCCAGCAAGTAATCACGTTATGCTCGGTGTGCAACCTCCTCTGTGCTGTTGGAGCAAGAAGCCGGTCGTTGCGTGCCCCAAATCAATGGACGTGGCCATGATCCAGCAAAGTTTACGTACAGAACCAGATGGTGGTTTGGGCCTAGGGGCCTTAGTTGGCTGACTTCTGGTCTAAACAGTCCAGTTTAAAGGCAAATATAGATATAGGCACTGAGATGCTAATAGTAAAATACTGAAAAACAAATGACCAAAACGCCAGTCCAAAAATGCAGGAGTGGCAAGATGAACATTAGGCAAAGTAGATGTCAATGCAAAGAATTCACCAAGGAGAAAGAGGGACATTCCACAAAGATAAGGGCATCGATTCATCTTGAGGACATACAACGCTATCTTGGTATGCACCTGGCAGGTCTTCAAACTACGTAAAGCAACAACTGATTAAAGTGAAAGGAAAAATAGACAAATTTCTAATTATAATTGGAATTTACAGCACATCTCTCTCAGTAATTGATAAAACAAGAAGACAATAGGCTAATAAAGATTTAGAAGTTTTGATAAACACTAAGATCAACTTGTTTTAATTGATATCTATTAAAAAAAAACAACCTTCCCCTGCACAACACATTTATTTCAAGTACATATGGAACACTTACCAGCACAGACCATATTCAGGGCCAAAAAACAGGTGTCCATAACGTAAAGGAATTGAAATCTTACAAAGTATATTGTCAGAACAAAATGAATGTAAATGAAAAGTCAGTAAAAGAAATATATGTAGTAAATCTCCAAATGCTTAGAAATTGAACACTCTTCAAAATATGCAGTGTTTCAAAGGGAAAAAAAATCAACGGGAAAACTAAAAGATATTTTGATTTGGAGAAAAATAAAAACAGTCTGTCAAAATTTGTGAGGTGCAGCCAAAGCAATGCGTAGAGGAAAATTTGTAGCATCAGATGCTCATATTTGGAAAGAAGACATGTTTCAGATCAATGGGCAGGACTTCCATATGGCAGCATGAAGAATAGCAGCGAATCGTCTCCCCAAAAAGGGCTCTAAATATTTTCAAAAAACAACAATTTCAGGGCTCTAACTGACCAAAAGCCTATTGGGAAGTGTTTACTCATAAAAACCTATTAGACTTTATGTAAGAACGGTGGGAGACGGCAGGGATCTTGCCTATGGTTGACCTCACCCCTTTCAGCTTCATTAGTGAGTCAGTTGTACCAATTTGGGACAAGTCACGGAAACCAGCACCTTTCCTGTGAGCGGAGGCTCACTGACCTGGAGTACAGAACAAGCGGACGACAGCAGCCCCACCCCAGCGCATCGTCAAAGTGGAGGTCTCGGAGGCAAACACATCGGGCAGGACAGCAGTCAGCTAGCCTGTGGCCATAGTCCTAACCGGACTAGCAACAAAGTGATCCAGAAAACGAGACACTCGGAGAGCCCGGATCCGCATCCATGCCGCCCACGGAGGAAACGCAAGCAAACGGCAGGCACAGTTTTCACGTTTACTTCCGACATTCCCGTTCCTCATCCATCCGGAACGGGGTTTTGTGTACGGTGCGAGGTACGGATCAAAGTCCACTTTTTCCATATCATTAGCTTATTTTCTCCATTAAATCTCTTAGACAGATAACATGTTGATGCATATACCCTTCTCGACTTCTAAGTAAATACTTCATGAACTATAAAACTATGGTTTAATCAAAACCAAGTTAAAATGAATAATTAAATACATCTCAAAGTGTTTTACATTTTTGTTGAGAATAGAAATTTTTAAGAATTCACCTTTAAGAAATTTAGCAGCTTTTAATTTATAAAATTCCCTGATTTCCTTAATATGCATAGGGAAAAATTTAGAGCTGAACGTCATCAGTATTTTTTTAAATATATTTTTATTGATTTCAGAGAGGAAGGGAGGAGAGAGAGAAACATCAATGATGAGGGAGAATCATCGATCGGCTGCCTCCTGCACGCCCCACACTGGGGATCGAGCCTGCAACCCAGGCATGTGCCCTGACCGGGAATGGAACTGTGACCTCCTGGGTTGATGCTCAACCTCTGAGCCACGCCGGCCGGGCATCAGTATTTTTTAAAACAAAACCAGTTGCTGTATTTGATGTTCCTACTGGCCTGTCCAGAACTGCCCATTTGTTTCTGTAAGATGCGATGAGAAACAAGCCAACACGCCCCACGCCCTGGTGAGTTCTGTTCAACCAGAGTCTCAGCCCCGTGGCACCGTCTCCCCTCAGCGGCTTTACTGTCCTGAGGATTGGCTCCGACGGAGACAAGCTCCCATTAGACTAGGGCAGTGGTCGGCAAACTGCGGCTCTGTCGACTAATGACTTTGCCGACCACTGTCATATACTACCCTTTACCTCTCTGCACACAATATGCCACAATTGCCTAATCCTCACAGCTTCCAACTACACGGTGACATTTAGTCTAGTCCAGTGGTCGGCAAACTCATTAGTCAACAGAGCGGCAAACTGCGGCTCGCGAGCCGCTGTTTGCCGACCACTGGACTAGTGGGTCCTTGCATCATCACATTCTGACCAGTTTTTAACAACCACCCAGAGGAATAAGGCGGGAGAGGGCCGCAGGGCGTGGCTGTGGGTGCAGAGATGTGGGCCCGCTGCAGGGGGTCTGCCCACAGGGGGTCCTGGCTCCCTGCTGGACAGGACCTGCCCACATTCTTCTTCTTTTTTTTTTTTATTGATTTCAGAGAGGAAGGGAGAAGGAGAGAGAGACAGAAACATCATTGATGAGAGAGAATCATGGACCGGCTGCCTCCTGCACGCCCCCCACTGGGGATCGAGCCCACCACCTGGGCCTGTGCCCTGCCCGGGAATGGAACCGTGACCTCCTGGGTCACAGGTTGACGCTCATTCTGTTCTCAGTATTTCCAAGGCCTTTTTCTGGAGAATCGTCTTGCGAGCCCGGACGTGTGATCTGAGCCAGTGCCGCCCACCAGCCGAGCTGTTTCCTTCCCGAGTGAAACAGACAGGACCCCTTTCTCCCTCGTTTCTCGGTCCCTCGGGGCCTGAGAGCAAGGAGCCTGGCCCGGCAGTGAGATCAAAGCCACACAGGAACCCGGAAGGCACGGCGCGTCCTCGGTGGACAAGCCTCTCGCGCTCACCGGGAAGCCTTCGGGTGCTGGCAGCGTGACAAGCAGAGCCCGTTCCAGGAGAGGTCACCCTCGGGGCCTTAAAAAAGGAACTTTCGAGCGATTTGTGGTCCGAGTTCTGACTCCCTGATCTCATTACGAAGTTCAACTCCGACTTCACGTTGTGGGCGTTTCTCATTCATGTAACTGACAGACATGAGTCCCCACGCACCTCCGTGGTCACAGGAACTGCCTCTGCAGGGCTCCCGCCGCTCTGCTAGCAGCCTGAGAGCCGAGTCCATCCCCTCCCGCGGCCGCGGCCACGCCTTTCACAGCAATGCACGGGCGCACAGGTGGCGGCCCAGCTGGCGCCCTATGTGGGGGCGGCGGCCCTGACGTCAGCTGGCAGGGCCCGGCTGGCAGCAGCCCGCAGCGGCGCCCACACGGCTCCCTTCCCACCCAGGGCACTGCTGACGGCTGCTTCTTGGTATTCAGATTCCGCTTCTACAATTTCCCCAACAAGAAAACGTGTCACCTTTCTGGACGCTCAGGCCGTGTTATTCTCAGCCCGTCGTTACGTGTGGACGCCTCCCATTAATGGCACTTGGTGACACATTTATGCCTCAGGATCTTGGTGTTAATTTTTTTGGTGTTAACCCTCACCCGAGGATATGTTTCCATTGATTTTCAGGGAGGGTAGAAGAGAGGGAAAGACAGAAATATCCGTGTGAGGGAAACACACGGATGGGTTGCCTCCTGCATGAGCCCCGACCAGGGCCCGGGCCGGGGAGGAGCCTGCAACTGAGGTACATGCCCTTTACCGGAATCGAACCCGGGACCCTTTGGTCCCCAGGCCAAGATGCTATCCACTGAGCCAAAGTGGGCTTGATGTTAATTTTTAAATATGTCTGAACCCATTCTTTTATTATTGTTACCAGAAGCCCGGTGCACAAAATTTGTGCACGGAGGGGGGGTTCCTCAGCCCGGCCTGCACCCTCTCCAATCTGGGACCCCTCGGGGGATGTCCAACTGCTGTTTTAGGCCCAATCCACCGGCAGTCAGACATCCCTCTCGCAATCCGGGACCGCTGGCTCCTAACCGCTTGCCTGCCTACCTGCCTGATCACCCCTAACCCCTCTGCCTGCCGGCCTGATCACCCCCACCTTGCCCCCCTGCCGGCCTGACCGCCCCTGACTGCCTGTGCCTCAGCCCTCAGTCTGGCCTCCCTCTGTGGGAGGCGACCTGGTGGGTCAGGGGAAGGCACCATCCCCATTACCCCGCTGCTGCCACTGCCGGCCTGAGCCTCGGCCCTCGCAGCCGCTGCGGCTTTGTCTGGAAGGGCGTCCGGAAGACAACCCCTCTAATTAGCATATTACCCTTTTATTAGCATAGAGTTGGAGACCATTACAACCACGCAGAACTTAAAGGAAACACATGGCCCTGGCTGGTTTGGCTTAATGGAGAGAGCATCGGCCTGTGGACTGAAGGGTCCCAGGTTTGATTCCGGTCGGGGCACATGCCGGGGGGGGGGCGGGCTCCATCCCCAGTAGGGGGCCTGCGGGAGGCAGCTGATCCATGATTCTCTCTCATCGTTGATGTTTCTCTCTCTCCCTCTCCCTTCCTCCCTGAAATCAATAAAAACATATTTATAAACAAACAAACAAACAAAGCACCCGGACAGAGAGCGGCCCCGGTCCCACGTGCAGGCGGAGGGGGGTGTGCTGCTCCGAGAGGCGGCGGCGAAGGCCGGGAACCCCCGCAGGAGACAGGATGCCGCCCTGTCCAAAGATGCCGCCTTGTCCAAAGATGCCGCGGGAACAAAACGAAGAGTCCTGAAAGCCGGGGGAGGGGGAGGGGAGCCCGGGCGGCAGTGCAGCTCCTCCTTCACGGAGGGCTCCTGACCCGTCCGCTCCAACGCGAGACGGCGTCACACACGTTAACAGGCGTGATTTCAGCATCTGTCCCTTCTGAGGGCTCTGCCACCACGTGTCACCCAGAGTTTTCAAATCAGTCCCTGCCCCAGAGCCGAGCTAACCGCACGCTGACTGTGGAACCACGTTACTCGGAGCATCGGGCCATGTTAATAGAGGTAGATTTAGCAGACCCTGGGAGGTCAGAACCCCTCTACAAGAATCCCAACACTCTGAATACTGGTTATTTTTTTACCCCTCGGAACGGCAGTAAAAGGCACCGCCAGGGAGCCCTGTGTCCCAGTGACCGAGGAACAGCCCCGAGCAGCCTGTGACCTGGGAAATGGCCTCACCAGCATGGAGAGCGGTGCCAGGAGCACGTGGCACAGCCCTGGGCCCGGTGAACACTGCGGTGGCAGCCAGCTCTGGATGATCACCTGACAGAGGGGAGCACATGGCACAGCCCTGGGCTCGGTGAACACTGCGGTGGCAGCCAGCTCTGGATGATCGCCTGACAGAGGGGAGCACGTGGCACAGCTCTGGGCCCGGTGAACACTGCGGTGGCAGCCAGCTCTGGATGATCGCCTGACAGAGGGGAGCACGTGGCACAGCCCTGGGCTCGGTGAACACTGCGGTGGCAGCCAGCTCTGGGTGATCACCTGACAGAGGGGAGCACGTGGCACAGCCCTGGGCTCGGTGAACACTGCGGGTGGCAGCCAGCTCTGGATGATCACCTGACAGAGGGGAGCACGTGGCACAGCCCTGGGCTCGGTGAACACTGCGGTGGCAGCCAGCTCTGGGTGATCACCTGACAGAGAGCAGCTCGGGATCCCGCTGTTACCTGACTCGCCCAAGACCCAACCATCGTAAGAGGGTGAGCGAGGGTTCAAACCGAGGTCTGGTTTTCTGCTCCACCCCCAGTCCTTCCTCACCTGCTCCTCAGCCGCTGTTTCCCTCTAACGTGCCCGTGACCTGGCAGCACCGCCTCTCCTGGGCCAGGATATACTGACGCCACGCCCCATAGTGTTGATAGGGCTCCTTCCTGGTCACCGAGTAGCTCCACCATCGCTCAGGTCTCCAGGGGCCCGTCAGTCTAGTCTGCTGGGGGGCTGCCCTCTTCACAAGACTCCTAACAAGCAAACAGAACACCCTGCTCCTCCCCGCCTGCCGTGGCTGCAGGCCTGTCCCAACACTCGTGGCACCAGCAGGCGTGCTTACAGAGTCGTCTTCACCCCACGTCAGCCCCTCTCTCTTTGGCCCTTGCATCCGGCTGCTACCCTCCTGTTATACTGAACCCGGAGTCCTGGTGACAGTGACACACACACACACACACACACACACACACACACACACACAGTCCACTGCTCCCTGTCCCTCCAGCACTAAAGTGCCCTTACACAGCCTCGGCCTGAGCCCCTCCTCTGCTCCCAGCCCCGTTTCCTACTTTCTGGCTTTATTCCAACTTGTCAACTTGTCTGGTTTCTTTTCTTGACTCCTGGGTGGGTGGGTAGATGGATGGGTGGTGGATGGATGGGTGGGTGGATGGGTGGATGGATGGATGGATGGATGGATGGATGGATGGGTGGATGGGTGGATGGGTGGATGGATGGATGGGTGGATGGATGGATGGATGGATGGATGGATGGATGGATGGGTGGATGGGTGGATGGATGGATGGGAGGGTGGGTGTGTGGGTCGGTGGATGGATGGTTGGGTGGGTGAATGGATCGGTAGATGGATGGGTGTGTGTGTCGGGGGGGGGCGGATGGATAGATGGGTGGGTAGATGGTTGGATGGGTGAGTGGGTGGGTGGGTGAGTGGGTGGGTGGATAGATGGGTGGATGGGTGGGTGGGTGGGTGGATGGGTGGGTGTGTGGGTGGATGGGTGGATGGGTGGATGGATGGATGGATGGATGGATGGATGGATGGATGGATGGGTGGGTGGATGGGTGGGTGGGTGGATGGGTGGGTGGGTGGATGGGTGGATGGTTGGATGGATGGGTGTGTGGGTGGGTGGGTGAGTGGGTGGGTGGATAGATGGGTAGATGGGTGGGTGGGTGGATGGGTGGGTGGATGAATGGATGGATGGATGGGTGGATGGGTGGGTGGATGGGTGGATAAACAGATTGATAAACTGCATGCATACATCAAAAGGAAAGTCACACCACAACCAGGCAAAATAGAGGCTGAATGACCCACAAGCCGTGAGTGGGAGCTGGAGCCCAGGTGATGGGATGTGCATGGAGCTTGCACATCCAGGACAGCTTTGCGGGGGGGGGGCGGTCCATTCCTGCGGTGGTGACCCCGCAGTGATGGCTGAGTCCTGTCCATGGCTCTGCCTCCCACCAGCACAGCCTGCTCTCCAGAACTCCTAGCTCGGTAATTCTCACACCGCTACTGCTCTGAACTTCCCCTTTCCGGCTCAGTTAACCCCCACCTGGGGGGAAACTATCGTTTGCAGTGCTAGTGCCAGAACCTGCCACGTGGCAACAACTCCTCAGTATCTGCTGGACCAAGAAGGACTGAGTGCATGGACCAGCGTAGGTTCAACTCCCAAGAGGGTTCGTGACAAGGAGGTTTTAACCCGGGGACCTGGGGAGCTGGCTGGTGTTGTGCTGCCATCGTGTGGCCGTTTGGATTATTGCAGCCGAACACCACGTTTTGCCAAGTCCTGGTGCCCCTGCGGGTCATTCTTGTTCCCCCTTGGCCGGTGGGACTGAGTCAGAAGCTAACAGGGCCTCCTCCCTCCCTCACTCCCTCCCTGACCCTCTGTCCACACCCCTTAGAGCTGGCCTTCCCGGGGTCCACGCGGGGTCTCTGCTTTTCTCACTGGTAAGTTGTGATGGTCCGTTACCCCGTGTGCTAACGTCCAATCCCACAGCCACAGCCCTCCCCACGCAGACGCCACGTGCCAGCACCTTCGGCCACAGCCGCTGTTTCTTTGCAGGACGCGGTTGGAGCCGTGATGGGGAGGCACTGGACCTGCAGGCTGCTCTGGGTAGTACGGCCATGTTAATACTTATTCTCCCAACCATGAGCACGGAGTCTCTCCACTTATGTCTGTCCTATGGTTTTCTGTTGGGTCGGATCGAGCAATTGAGTTGATGCCGCTCCCCCAGGAACTGGCTTCTCAGGCCATTTCACGAAGGGCATCCCCTCTGCTGAGACCACTTTTCACTTGCGGTGACCACATTCCATTCTCTCCCCTCCGGGTCTGCATGAAGACGTCTCCGCCCAGAAGAATCCCGACAAAAGTCCTTTAAAAGCCACCGACTCCCCTCACTGGGGGCTGGAGCCAACCAGCCTCAGCCACCTGGTGTGCGGATGATCGAATAAATTCGTAATCCCTCACCACTCTGGCCTCGTGCGTTCCTCTTCAGCGACCTAACGTTTTCAGTGTCCAGATCGCCCCCTCCTTGGTTAGATCTATGCCTGGCACGTTGGTCTTTCTGATGCAGTTGTAAATGGGATTGTTTTCCTTATTTCTTTAGTCCATTGTTGGTGCAGTTTCTGTGGATCAATTCTGTGCCCTGCCATCTTACTGAACATATTTGTTAGTTCTAACGGTTTTTAATGGATTCCTTAGGGCAGTGGTCGGCAAACTCATCAGTCAGCAGAGCCAAATATCAACAGGACAACGATTGAAATTCCTTTTGAGAGCCAAATTTTTTAAACGTAAACTTCTTCTAACGCCACTTCTTCAAAATAGACTCGCCCAGGCCGTGGTATTTTGTGGAAGAGCCACACTCAAGGGGCCAAAGAGCCGCATGTGGCTCGCGAGCCGCAGTTTGCCGACCACTGCCTTAGGGTTTTCTATATTCAAGGCAGGGCAAAAGTAGGCTTACAGTTGCTGGTGTGGAAAATAATACAATGATTAATGCGCAATAATACCAGGACCAACTCAGTCTCACCTCCTCACCACGGCAAGCCCACTTTGGCCCGCCCTGTGTGATACTGTCCTCTTCAAACAGGGACAGTCTCCCTTTCCAGTATGGATGCATTTTACTTCCTTTTTTAAATTTAATTTTTTAAATATAATTTTTATTGATTTCAGACAGGAAGGGAGAGGGAAAGATAAAAACATCAATGATGAGAGAGAATCACTGATCAGCTGCCTCCTGCACATCCCCTGCTGGGGGTGGAGCCCAAAACCCGGGCATGTGCCCTGACCAGGAATCGAACCGGGACCTCCTGGTTCATAGGTCAACACTCAACCACGGAGCCACGCTGGCCAGCTTTTTTTTATTTTTTGCCTAATTTCTCTGGCTGAGTGCTCTGTGGAATGAAAGTGGTGAGACTGGGCCTCCTTGCCTTGTCCCTGATCTTGGAGGGAAAGCTTCTCGCTGTTCCTGTCGAGAGGGATGTTAGCTATGGGCTCGTCCTAATGGCCTTGACTCTGTTGCGTACATGCCTTCTATGCCCACCGTGATGAGAGTTTGTATCATGGATGCACGCTGAGTTTCTTCACACGCTTTTTCTGCACCTGTTGAGAGGATGATAGGAGGCCGGCCTTCACTGTGTTACATGGTGCGTCGCGCTGACTGATCTGTGGATGTTGAACCATCCTTGCATCCCTGGAATAAGTCACACTTGGTCTCTGTGCTATTTTTTAAACATTTCTGTATGTCTAAGATTATTGCCCAATAAAAGGTTTAAAATACTACATACTGTTTGGGAATAAGTATATATGCTGTCAAAATACAGCCATTCCTATGGAAATGAGCACCAAATTCCAGGGAGTGGTTGCCTGCAGCCAGGAGAATAAATTAGGGAGGAGTACAGAGTGGTGGCTTCAACTACACTTGCAGTATTTTTCTTTATAAGCTGCATGCTAGACAGCAAGGTTGTTATTGCATTAGTCTTTGAAATTATATATATATATATATATATATATATATATATATATATATATATATATGTTTTTATAGCAAAGTATTCAAGGAAAGTACACATTTAAAAAGACAATACAAAACTTATTGCAACCAATGTTATGAATCTGTGAACGTCCCGGAGCCCGCACCCCACCCCGCCCCGGGTTCCAGGTTCAAGCCCTTGGCGGTGTTAGTAAGCCACCGCTCTGCAGAGCCACTGCCGGACGCATGCAGAGAGAAACCTTTCTCCCAAGATGCCCTTTGGCCCGGCGGGGTTGGGGGGGGGGGGGGGTAGCAGATGGAAGGGAGAGAGGGGAACCCTTCCGAGGCATTTGTCCCGTGCCCCAAGTTGACCTGGGTTCACAGAGAGACGCCATCTGCCCACTCGCGGGGCGCGGTCTCTGCCTGAACCCCACACGGGTGCGAACATTTGTGTTGGCATCAATGACCCGTAGCTTCAACTGCAAACAGTAGCCAGTGCCTAGCAACCACACAGCATCCCCCAAACATGCCCAGCCCTCCGATTCCCATGGAGACCGTCACTTTCCTACGGCTCCCATCTTTGGGGGACACAAGACAGACCCTTCTCAGCTCCCCACCTCCTAGTCGCAGGGAGGGCAGCAAAGACACGGCTGTGGGCCCGTCCCTCGCCAGGCGGCTCTTGTCCTTCTCAATCCCCGGCGGCAGCACCAGGGACCACACGCGGAATGCTGGGAGCCGTCCCTCCCTGAAGGCTCCCTTAGAGACAGGAGACACGGAGCGGCCAGGAAAACGGGGGGCTCTGTCCACAGGCGGGGACACACGGCCGCCCTGAGCTCCGCTGCCTTCCCCGGCTTCCTCGGGCCGGGCACGGGAACAGCAGGCGGCCACGTGGCTCCTGGCCTTCCAACAGCAACTCTCCCCCTTCACCCCTCCGCCCCCCGCCCCCCACCGTCCACCCTCCTCCCCTCTCCCCTGGGTAAGACACAAGGCCAGAGCGATGGGTGTGAAAATTAGCACCTGCCCGTCACGCTGAGTCACATAAGCCTCTCCCAGCTCCGTGTCCAGCTCCCGGCCTCCCCGGCGTGGGGGAGGCGCACAGTGCAGACCAACGGGAAAGGCCGTGTCCGCCCCGGGGCTCCCCCGTCCTGCTCAGACTTGGCCCCGGGGCGCCTCCCCCCCCCACCCCCCACCCCCCGTCCTGCTCAGACCCCGAGCCCTGGCCCAGCCGCTGAGCAGCAGGAGGCGCACATGAGGCGCCGGGCAGCCCAGTCCCGGGGGCGCTGCCACTGCGGGCGCAGACGGGACGGAGCCGTGTCACAGCCAGCAGGACAGGGTACGTGGCGCACGGCCAGGCTGCGGGGGAGGCAGGACGCCCCTCAGTGGCCAAGTCCTCCCTCTAACTGCCCCCTCCTCATGGGCAAGTGGGGAGAAGCAGCACCTGACAGACTGCAATAAAGGTTAAAAGTGTGTGTGTGTGCGTGTGTGTGCGTGCGTGTGCGCGTGTGTGTGTGCACGCTACACATGGATATGTATCTGTGTGGGAATGTGTGCATATGTATATATACGAGCATGTGTATGCTATACGGACATGTGTGCACATATATAAATGTGTACATGTATAGTTGTATCTGGATATATGTGTGTGCTGTATTAATATGTACATGTGTGTATGTTAACATGTATGTGTGTGCTATATGAACACGTGTACATGTATAAATGTACGTGTGTATATGTATCTGGATGTGTGTGCTGTATGCGTATGTATATGTGTGTATGATCATGTATTTGTATGCTATATGAGCATGTGTGTGCATGTATATAAATGTAGATCTATGAATATATTTGGATGTGTGTTGTATGAATGTGCACGTGTGTATGTATATGACTACATAATGCGTGTATAGGTATATGAATATGTACATTGCATACAGAGTGATTGTTACGTGACTATTTCCATGTCCCCAGCCCCAGCTGGGCCAGGCCTCCCGTGGCCCATCCCACCCCCCCACCCCCGACCCTTCCTCCCAGAGCCCGGCCCCCCAGCCTGCCCCTCCCTGAGGGAGCCCTGCCCTGAGAAGGCTCTGCAGTCCCAGGCCGGGCACCCCAGTCTTGAGGGACAGTGGTGTGGCCGCTGCAGCTAGAACCACTCACCTGCCTGCCCAGTAGGTCACCATAGCCATCCCACCATCCCACACGTCCCGGTCATACCAGTCACCCCACTCACCCCGATTCCTCACCCAGACCTCAGCCTCCCTGCCTCCGTGCACGCCCCCATCTGACCCAAACTGCCCCCTGCCACCCTCAGGCACACCGGAAACCCCCTTTTCATCTTAAATTTGTACCATTTGACTGGTGCATACGAACATATAATGAGGTGTCCGTATGAAGTCATACAATCAGAGGAGTTCTGACGTGTGCCCCGTGGGGCCATCGCCACAGCTAGGGCCCTGGACACGCCATGGCGTCCAGACATTCTCTCACCCTCGCTCCCCTCCAGCTTCCCACACAGGCCTTGCTGTGGCTACACATCTGCATTTCAGGTAAGTTTGTATACACGGAATAACACGCCATAAATAACATTACACCATGTACCATCGTCTGTCTTCCGCCATGCGGCATGGATATTCTAAGATTGAACGTTGGAATGCAGCAACAGTTGGTTCTCTCAGGACTCGGTAACGTTCCTTTGTTTACGCAGACACCGGAGCGTGCGTCTCCGTCCTGGCTGCGGCCCGTGGCTGTCTCCGGTGTGGGGATCACAGAGGACGTCTCTGACCGTCCCGGGCCGCGTTCCTGAGGAATGAAACTCCCGTTTCTCTCGGTCGGTGTCTAGGCGCGGAGAGGCCGGGCCACGTGCTCAGATATGTCCCCGAGAAGACGCGCAAGTCCCGTGGCTACCGGCAGCGTGCGAGCTCCCGGGTCTTAGCCGACACGTGTGTAGTCAGCTTTAGAATGGGCCATGGTGACGGGTGCGCAGGTCCCCATGGTGTCAATGTGCATCCCACAGTAGTGATGTGGAACAAACATGTTCTTATTTGTTAACTGTGTGTCTTACTTCGTGATGTGTCTGTAATCCCCTGCCCTTTGGGGTGGGAGTTGATTGTTCTCTTAGGATCTGGCTGCAGTTATTTATATAGTGAGTGTACAGGTTGGATGTATGTGTTACAAGTATTTTCTCCCAGCCTGTGACTCGTCTTATGTTTATAATTGTGTGGTTTGAAGAGCTACATTTTTTTATTTTGAGGAAGCCAAATTTATTGATTTTTTTTTCTTTTATACTTTGTGGCTTTGGGGCCCCTTTAAATTTTTTTTTTTTTTTTTTTTTTTTTTGCCAAATTCAAGGTCACGGAGATTTCTTTTAAAGTATCGCCGTTTTCCCTGTCACGTTCGGACCCGTGACCTCTTTCAAGTGGATGCTTTGATGGCTCGAGGAAAGCGTCTGTATTTTGCTTTATGTGGCTCCCCAGCTGTCCCGGGCCCCTGGCTGAGGAGTGCGTCCTTGACTGACCTTGGCACCTTCTCAAAAATCAGCCGGTGAGCGACGGGGCCATTTCTGCCCTTTCCGTGTACTTTAACGCCTAGCACGCCGGGAGCTTCCTGGGAACTCGGTGTCGGCCCCGTGCTTCCTGGGAAGGGGGACAGCGAGGGCCATCGAAGACCACCCGCTTTGGGACCAGATCAGCAAGGACAGTCCCAGCCCCCGCGGCCGCGCCCACTCCGCGGCCCTGCCCCTGCGGCCCCCAGACACGGAGACGTGTGACTACTGAGGGCGAGGCGTGCACAGCTTCACGTTTATCCTAGGGCTTCACACGTGTCACGCACACTTGCCAGTGACCCCAAAACCACACAGTAGAGGCGTGGCCCCAGGGTGCGGGGGGCCCTCCCTCCGCGCCCCGGACTCGCTCATCTCCCTCTCTCTGCGTCTCCACCTCCTCAGGCCGTCGATCCCGAATCAAGGTTCTCCTTTTGCCTGGAAAAGCCTCAGGAACGAGGGGGCGAGCGAGGGGGCAGACAAGGGGCCGCTGTGAGCCGCACCCCGCACCCCTCGCCTTCGCGGCCGCCGAGCCACTGTTTGCCCAGGAGCCCTGGGCCGCCTGTTTACCTTCCGACGGCCAGGCATCCGAGCACACACACGGGCTGTTTGCCTCATGTGGAGGGAATGTTCCGGCGTCGGGACCGCAATCAGCAGGAGTCATCCATCACCCGCCTCCCTGACATCCCTGGTCCACCCCACCCGCCTGTTCCCAGCCAAGAGGATGAGACTTAATGAAACCAACAAAAACTCCACCTTCAGGAGCTCTCTCACCGTGTTTTCTCTAAAAATCCCATCATCGCCCTAATCTGGGGCGAAATATTCACACCCGCGCCCCAGGTCCGCGCTGGCGGGGAACTGCGCCCGCCCCACCGACCGTGAGCTGGGCAGAGCGAGGGGTGCACAGCTCCGAAACACAGAAGTGAGGGGCCGGCGAGGGGAGAACCATTCCTGCCACGGAAAGAGATCCCAGGGCGCCGGTCAGAAAGGAGGCGAGGCGCGGGCCCAGGCGTGAGGACAGGTCATGGCGCGCCGACATTTCTGGGGAAACTTACACATGGCAGCAGGCACATCTTCAAAACCAAAATCTGGAGCATACGACCAAGTAACACAACGAAACCTTTGATTTCTGGGACTATTTGATCTACAGTCAACTAAACATTGCAACGAATCATTAATATGAGCCCTGACCGGTGTGGCTCAGTGGATAGAGCGTCGGCCTGCAGACTGAAAGGTCCCGGGTTCGATTCCGGTCAAGGGCATGTACCTTGGTTGCGGGCACATCCCCAGTAGGAGGTGTGCAGGAGGCAGCTGATCGATGTTTCTCTCATCGATGTTTCTAACTCTCTATCCCTCTCCCTTCCTCTCAGTAAAAAATCAATAAAATATATTAAATAAATAATATGTGACGAGTGCTTACAACACAAGCTCTTCCAGTGGATTCCTCCGGGTCGGGTTCTTTGGAAGAGACGGAACGAGGCTGCTTCTAGTCCTAAAGTAACCGGCGTGTCGTTGCTTTCATCTCATGTCAATATATCGACTAACAACATCCAACCATCCCGGACAGCCCTGGCTCACAAAGTGCTGTTCTTTGGGTCTGTGCCGGAGGCCGACCAAGCTCCTCCGGGTTCGCCCTGAAGTGAAAGGCCGTGTTTGAACGGCCCCTGGGAGGCAGGTGTAGCTGTACAAGAGACGCCTGGCGCAGGAGTCAGCCGTCAGGCACGGCGGCGTGGCGAGCTATCAGGGTCCAAATAAACCCGGGAGACTGCGGACCTGCCACTGTCTTCAACACCGTGTGGCCCTGCCCTGAGCACACACACACACACACACACACACACACACACCCGCCCACTGCCTCCCGGCCTCCCTCCCTCCCGCCCTTAGCCATTCTGCCAGGAATGTCCCTCCTGATGGGCCCTGCCCTGAGCACACACCCCCTGCTGCCTCCCGGCCTCCCTCCCGCCCTCAGCCACTCCGCCAGGAATGTCCCTCCTGAGGAGAAATCTCTCCTGTGGGTGAGGAATGGCCTTCAATTCTCACACTCGCCCTCTAAGTGCAGGGCACACAGAGCTGGGATGGAGGCGTGGCCACGGCCAGAGGGCAAGCTACAGCACAGAGTAGGCCCTCTTAGCCCCCAGTGTGGTGGCCTCAGAGCGAGCCTGGGGTCCCACATGCCCGGGTTCCCACATGCCCGGGGTCCCCCATGCCCAGGAGTCCCCCATGCCCCGGGTCCCCCATGCCCGGGGTTCCCACATGCCCGGGGTCCCCTATGCCCGGGGTCCCCCATGCCCAGGAGTCCCCCATGCCCTGGGTCCCACATGCCCGGGTTCCCACATGCCCAGGTTCCCACATGCCCAGGAGTCCCCCATGCCCCGGGTCCCCCATGCCCGGGGTTCCCACATGCCCGGGGTCCCCTATGCCCGGGGTCCCCCATGCCCCGGGTCCCCCATGCCCGGGGTTCCCACATGCCCAGGTTCCCACATGCCCGGGGTCCCCCATGTCTGGGATCTCCCCTGCCCAGGGGTCCCCCATGCCTGGGTTGTAGGCTGGATCCCCAGTAGGGGGCGTGCAGGAGGCAGCCGATGGATGTTACACTCTCACATAGATGTTTTTCGCTCTCCATCTCCCTTCCTCTCTCTAAGAATCAATAAGCTCTTATTTAAAAAGGGAAAGGATTATTATAAGGCTCCGGTAGTGAGACAGTGAAACACTGGCACGAGGTTAGGAAATAGATCCATGGAGAATAGAAAGTACAGACAGAAGAAGGGAGCGGGTGTGTGTCAGTTTGTTAATATCACACACACCGCCCTGGGGAAAGCGTAGACATACACGTACGGCCAGTGAGCCTCCAAGCGGGGCGAGAAGAACATGGTTAGCACCGGAAGGGAGGCCCTCCCTCACTCCGTCCTCGGAAGATACCGTGCGAAGAGCATGGCTGAGTGGGAACCACATGGGAGCCTCTGGGTGCAGGGAGTGGGCGTGGTCCCCGCGTGGGCTCCTACTGGGATTTACGGGGGCGTTTTGTTTATGCCCAGAGGTTTTCACACCTGAGCCATGGAGATCCGAGTCAGCAATAAGCCTTCCCTTCCAAGTGGAAGAGCAATGGGGCGGGGGCGGGGCGGGGCGGGGGGCCTCCCCCCAAGACCTCCCCGGGCAGGTCTGTGTCAGGATCGCAGCATGAAGGGGGCCCGGGCCAGTCCGCTCACGCCCCGGACCGGAGAGCCAGCGCTCCCTGCTCGGGCGCTCCCGCACGGGCAGCTCGCTGGCGCGGCCTTCTTCGTGCTGTTGCTTTCTAACGGGCTTGCTCTCCACGTCACTGACTGTCTGTGATGATAGCGTCTCTCCTTCCTATTTCCAGAGCCCGTTTTTATTTAAGAAGAGGCACCCGATGAGCTCAGGCTCTGCACACCGGTGCCGTCCAGTCATGACGGTTCCAGGAGCGGGTGGGAGAGGAACTCGCTCTCCGGGTCCCACGGCGAGCGAGGCGCACGGATGCTCAGACCCAGGCCCTGGGTACAAACGGCACGCCCTTGGCTGATCCAGCTGCCAGGCCCCACGCCGGGACCCGAAACACCGTCAGTTTGTTAAAACTTTAATTCCGTGAACTCCGGGCCCTATAGGAACGCGGCCCGTCAAGCCCCGGCCATCTTCTGTGTGTGAAACCGTCTCCCACCCAGAGCGCCAGGCCTCCCCGCAGCCTGCCCCGGGGGGAGCCTCGGACCCAGGCTCCCCCCATCCCGAAGGCCTGGGCAGGGCGGCGCTGGGGGAACCCCGGGCACACGAAATCCTGGCCCAGCCTTCCCACAGCGGCCGGGTGACGGGGACGCAGGCTTTCAGCGAGGGGGTCCCAGTGCCATGGGATCGCAGGGTGCACCGCCCCACCTGCTCCTTCCCTAAGGGCCCCTCGCCCCACAGCAACCCCACCTACGCTGGCAGGAGCCACCGCCTCCACGGGGCCAGGTTTATTCCCAATTCTCCTCGGGCAGCAGTTCATCCAAAAGCATCCTCCCACCACGCCCATGGCCACACAGCTCCGGGCCTGGCCACCCTGCCCCCGAAGGGCAGTCAAACCCAGTCACGGCACCACGGGGGCAGGCCCGTCACAAGCAGCGTGCCCACCTGGGAGCAGGAGGCGCTGCTACCAAAGCGCAGGGCGCACGCTTCCGTCCCGGGGACGCTCCATGAGCCAAGGAACCCGCGTCCTGGACACGGCAGGTGCGGGCGGAGGCGGCCGGAGGAGGGCTGGGCGGCGGGCAGTGACAAGGCAACGGGAACACGGAGACGGCCGGGCTGTCTCTCAAAGTGGCTCCTCCTGCTGCTCGGGGAAGTTCCCACAGCCCTGGTCACCGTGGACACCCCCAGGGGCCCCCACACCGCTGCCTCGTGCCCGGCTCTGGGACGGGCCACCTGTAACCTCCGGGAAGCAGGTGGCACATCGAGTGGCAGTGAGATTAGAGTAAGGACGCGCCCGGGTGGGGAGCGCCGTCGGCCGGGGCTGTCGCTGCGGGAACACCGGGGGAACACCCTTTGCGCAAACCTCGGTGCAGCTGGTCTTACTTTACGCACCAGCTGCGTGTCCACTCCCTGGTGCGCTTGCCCTGGGCTGGCCCGTCCCTCTGCCGCACCCGTACCCCCCCCCCCCCCGTCCGTCTCCCGGCAGACGGACGCAGCAGACGGAAGCGTGTCTTTGGGACACGGTCTCTGCCACCAGGGCACCGTCTCCCCGACCAGCGGTGTCACCGGAAGGGGAGGGCGGGCGAACACCACCGGGCCAGCGTGCGGAGTGCCTTTATTGCGCAGAAAGGCTTTCTGCTGATTGTCTTTGGCTACGGAGTCAGGACAAAAGCAGGAGCAGCTGCAGGTTTGACAAGACAAGCGGTCGCTGCCCAGCCTCACACACCCGCCCCCGGGGCCAGACCAGGCAGGCGACTCTGACGTCATGTGCCCCACGGTGCAGCGGCACCTGCCCCCAGGTTCAGCTGGTCCCTCGTCACAGTCTGCGCGCCGAGCCGTCTATGTGCGTCCACGTGCCACGTGGGAAAGGCATCCGGACCGCAACAATGCCCTTCACCGTGAGCCCTGGTGAGCGAGGCCGCCTGCGTGTCCTTCCCCTGCAGCACATACATGACCCGGGCCGCGCGCCGGCCTGGACCCGTGGGTGAGGGGCGCTGCCTGTGGTCAAGTGTTTCCTTCTCGACCGTGAGGCGCCCGTGTGCCTACATCAACGGACTCAGCAGGCGTGGCCACCGCGAAGGAGTCACTGCATCCTTGAAGCCCGGGGGGCGGTCACATGGAAGGCGGCGACGCGGGCGTCCACGAGGCGATGAGGCAGGCCAGGGCCGAGGTGTCGTACTGGCTGTCGGGCACGTCTGGGACCGCGGCCGCCCCGTCATAGAGCGGGGACCCCGAGGAGGAGGAGGCCTGGCCCGGGGGGCCCAGGGCTGCGGGGTGGGGGGAGGGCCCCCGGAAGAATGGGGCTCCCAGCCCGCTGGGCATCGCGGCCGGCTGAGCGCCCGGCGTGCCGGCGCCGCTGCTCACGGACCACAGGCCGGGGTACTGGCTGCAAGGGGAGGACACGCCGTCAGGGACCCAGCGCTGGGCCCGGACCATCAGAGACCCCGAGCCGGGCCCAGACCAGCGCAGGAGGGGCCCCCAAACCCAGCTCCCGAGAACCGGGGACACGGCCTTGCGGCCTGCAGTTCCCATGTTGGACCCACTGAGGCGCGGGTCAGCGTCACACCTGTCGGCCAGGAGAGCCGCCAGGAAGCCGGACGCAGGGCAATGGCACATACGCCGCTCGGGGCCCAGCCCTGCAGGGTTTGCTACTGGAGAGTCCAGGACAGGAACCCAAGACCCCCAGACGGACGGAACCCGAGGTCCGAGGATGTGCTTAACGAGGCATCTGTGAGCCTCCCCCACCCAGGGACTCTCGGGATGGAGACACCACCCCCCCCCGAGAAACCGGGCCTGCGGACACGTCCCTCCGAGCCCCCCCACCAGGTGCCAACAGCTGGGCCGGCCCCCCGGGCACTGGGCACAGCAGAGAGGAAGGGGCCTAGGGATCCCGCCACACCCCGGGCACGTGCCCTTGACCGTCCTTGAACCCAGGACCCTTCCGTCTGCAGGCCGACACGACCCCCTGCGCCAAACCAGCCAGGGCTAAAACTGTTTGTAAAAATGTCTTTCTCCTCCCAGAGCCTCTACAAACGAGGGAGACGTGCCGGGCGGGGCTGTGTTCACCAAGCTGCCCGTAGCTCACGGGGACTTGAACTCGCCAACAAGCCCGGGTCAGAGGGGCCGCGACACCCAGGTCCCAGCGAAGAGGAACGTGGCTCTGAGCTGCCGGGAGGACAGGGCCGTGCCGAGACCCCAGGGGTCCCCGCGGCCAGCACCCCACTTGTAATCATGGGTCGCCCCATTGACGTGCGAGTGTGTCAGTGACCTCAAGCCCTTGAAAGTTGGCCGGTTTGTAGACAATTCAAATCTTATCATAGGGGCGCCATTTCCTGGGCAAAAAGCATAAGACTTTGGCACATTTGGGGTTTTGTCACAATGCGCTGCATCGCCGTGGAGGTCGAGATGATGCTCAGACCTGCCCGGAGGGGAGCCCCACGCCCGGCCCTGTCCTGCCCCTGCACCGGTCTCCTCGTCGGGAAACGGACCTGGCTTCTGGCTCCGTCTGCTTTTATTGTAAGAATCCAACGAGGAAACGTGATCTGGGCACCGGCCCGCTGGGCGTCTGAGCCCGTCTCCTTCCATGTACCTTTCCAGATAACCACGGAAGGCCCTCCTTCCCCAGTGACCGCGTGCAGGCTAACGGCTTTGACTCTCTCCCTACAGAGAGGCCAACCAATGCGGTCCTTAATTCACTAGCTCCTGCCAAAGAAGATTCTGGAAACGTTGCTTCAAAAATTCACCTCCTATTAACTCCGAATTGGCAGCTGCGGAACAGCCCGGAGTCAAGTCCCGCGTGAGGAGTCTCGTCAATGACACCCGCACGGTGCCCAGTGGGAAGTCCGATCGGGCGGGCACGAGCCCGTGACGGCCTGCTGTGCCGTCCGATCAGACGGACACGACCCTGAATGTCAACTGCAGTTGGAAAATGCTAAATCCTTTTTAAAAATTTACCCACTGACCCCACAGCCCCGTGAAGACAGGCCGAGGCAGGGCTTGTGTCCTTCACTTAAGGGAACCAGCTGGGGTTCTGGCGGTTGCCTGTCTCAGGCCCTGTTTCCCCTCGCCGGGGCCCAGCCCCCACGCCCGAGCCCAGGCCGGAGCAGAACGCCGGCCACCGCGCGACCTGGGACCCCTGCACACCCCTGGCGAGTGGTCAGCCTACACGTAAAACCCACCACAGGTCCAGGCAGAACCAAGACCCGCGAGTGGACGCGGCACACAGCCAGGCACAGGGTCCCGGGCGGCCGCACCGTTTCCCGCGCACACCTTACCTGGCGCCCGCAGGTGGGCCGGAGCCGGCGCTCACGGGCAGCACGCCGGGGTGGGCGGGCACCCCGAGGCCCGGCCAGTTGTCATGGGGCTGGAGCATGGGCACGCAGGCGGGCGAGGAGTCGGCATAGGCTGCGGGGGCGAGAGAGCGTGGCGGTCAGCGGGTCCTCCGAGGGCGAGAGGCGCAGCCCCCAGCCCCGCGGGCCTGCGCTCCCCTGTGGAACGGCGCCCCAGCCCTTCCTGCGGGCGAGGCTCCGGGGTGTGGGCGAGGCTAGGAGCGGGCTGAGCCTGACCCACACCCCTTGGGGAGGCTGAGACCTCCGGGCCTGGGCATTGGAGGGGCGCGGGGTGGGGGTGGGGTGGGAGTGGGGGTGGGGTCGGGGTGGGGGTGAGGGTGGGGGTGGGAGTAGGGGTGGGGGTGGGGTGGGGGTGGGAGTAGGGGTGGGGGTGGGAGTAGGGGTGGAGTGGGGGTGGGGTGGGGTGGGGGTGGGGGTGGGGTGGGGGTAGGAGTAGGAGTGGGGGTGGGGGTGGGGGTGGGACAGCTGCGCCAGGGCTCCGGGCCGAGGATGGGAATGGAGGACCCTTCACCACCGCAGGCCTGGCTCGGGGTGCATCGGGAGAGTTCTCTCCTCCCTCGGGGCCCTGCTGATGCCGCCCCAGCAGCGGCCTTCCCGCCCCAGCCCCTCCGCGGGCCCGGCTTACTGGGGGAGCTGTTCCGATGGCCGTAGGGGCTGGGGTAGGGTGCCGGCCGGTGGCTCCTCAGGGCGGGGTACCGCTCACAGCCGTGCGTGGGGGGCAGCGACAGGGGGCCTCCGAACTGGGGGTGCGGGGCGGCCGGGGGGCACAGCGCGCTGGTGCCGGGGAGGAGCCACCCCCCTGCTGTGAGGAAAGAAGGCTGGTCGCTGGCATCGGCCTCCGCCCTCCGTCCCAGGGGCCAGCAGAGCCACAGGGCAGGGCCTGTCCTTGGGGCCCGTGAGGGGCACCGGGCGTCCCGCCACCTGGGGGGCCTCGTGGCCACAGCTCCGTCCCGAGGCCCCGCGGACCAGGGTCCCAGACACCCGGCCCTGGCCCCTCAGACACCCCGGCCGGCCCCCGGCACCCCGCTGCCGAGCGTGAAGCAAACACAACGGCCAACTCGGGGCCGATGGGCGGCCCTGCGTCCCCCTCACCCGGGGGAGCCCCTGTCCTCCAGGGACGGTGGGACCCCGTTTTCTGCTGTTTTCGTGTTTCAGGCTCATTCTCCCGCTGGACCCGTCCATCAGAACACCGTCCCCACCGCCCGCAGCCAGGTCTCCGCGTCCTGCTGCCCAGGTGCTGGGCCGTCTCTGCCTCAGAAAGCCGCCTCCGGGGCGCCTGTCCGCCCCAGCCCCCCCCCCCCCCCGCACCCCGCACCCCCCCCCCCCGCACCCCGCAGCCGCCCCTTCAGCCAACGCGGTCCCTCCCCGCGCCACCTGCCCGGCCCGCACCTGCCGGAGCCCATCACCGCCTTCAGGTGAGCCGGTCACGTGCCCCTTCATGTGCCCCCTTCCCGGGAGCCGGTACCTGCCCCTCCGGGAGGCCCGGGCTCCAACAGGTGGTCTTCAGGGAAGGGCGCAGCCGGAGCGCGTGGGGAGCGCGTGGGGAGCGTGCTCGCCGCTCACCCGCCTCCTGAGGACCGGCCAGCGCTGCCCTCTCCCCCAGGTGCAGCCACTCGCCCTCCCCGCCGGGCGGGACCAGACCAGCTGCTCTCCCTCCGCCGCCATCAGACCTCCTCCCTCTGCTGGGCTCCCGGGCGCCCGCCCGGAGGAAGCTGGACTAGGAGCCGACTGGCCCCCAGCAGCCCGTCTCCCCCAAACCAGCGCGCTAACCTGCCCTTCCCAGAGCGGCGCCTCTAAGGGAGAAGCCACATTCGCTCCCAAGCTTCGCTCCTCGGGGGCCCTGCGGTTCTCGGTAACAAAAACCAAACCACCCCAGCGTGGCCACAAAAGCCGGTTCTCTCCGCCCGCACAGACTCGAATCACCCCCAGGTCTCAGGACCCGGCCTGCCCGGCGGGGGGCTGCCTGGGGCCGCGGAGAGAGGCAGGAACCTCCGCCCTCCCTCCCTGGAGGGTGCCAAGGCGGGCGAGGCCCACAGCCCCGGGGGGGGGGGGGAGAGCAGAGGTTCAAGGCCAAGGGGCTGGAGACGGGCTGAGACGGGCTGAGAGAGGCGGGCAGCACCACAGGGCCCTGGGCCTCGCCCAGCCAAAGGGCCTGCCCGCTGCCCGCAGACCCAGCGGCTCCCGCGCCCGCGCCCGCTCCCGCTCCCGCGCCGGGCAGGGCGCCACAAACCGTACATTGGGAGAACCCAGGCTGCGGGCCGTCCCCGGGGTCGTCCATCACGTCCTTGTGGTCGCTTCTGTCCAAAAAGCGCATCGCGGCGTCAGGGAGGGGAACACGCGGCGTCAGGGAGGAGAACACGCGGCGTCAGGGAGGGGAACACGCGGCGTCAGGGAGGAGGACATGCGGCGTCAGGGAGGAGGACACGCGGCGTCAGGGAGGGGAACACGCGGCGTCAGGGAGGAGGACACACGGCGTCAGGGAGGGGAACACGCGGCGTCAGGGAGGAGGACACACGGCGTCAGGGAGGAGAACACGCGGCGTCAGGGAGGAGGACACACGGCGTCAGGGAGGGGAACACGCGGCGTCAGGGAGGAGGACACGCGGCGTCAGGGAGGAGGACACACGGCGTCAGGGAGGGGAACACGCGGCGTCAGGGAGGAGAACACGCGGCGTCAGGGAGGAGGACATGCGGCGTCAGGGAGGAGGACACGCGGCGTCAGGGAGGGGAACACGCGGCGTCAGGGAGGAGGACACGCGGCGTCAGGGAGGAGGACACGCGGCGTCAGGGAGGAGGACACACGGCGTCAGGGAGGGGAACACGCGGCGTCAGGGAGGAGAACACGCGGCGTCAGGGAGGAGAACACGCGGCGTCAGGGAGGGGAACACGCGGCGTCAGGGAGGAGGACACGCGGCGTCAGGGAGGACACGCGGCGTCAGGGAGGAGGACATGCGGCGTCAGGGAGGGGAACACGCGGCGTCAGGGAGGGGAACACGCGGCGTCAGGGAGGAGGACACGCGGCGTCAGGGAGGAGAACACGCGGCGTCAGGGAGGAGGACACGCGGGGAACACGCGGCATCAGGGAGGAGGACACGCGGCGTCAGGGAGGAGGACACGCGGCGTCAGGGAGGAGGACACGCGGCGTCAGGGAGGAGGACACGCGGCGTCAGGGAGGAGAACACGCAGCGTCAGGGAGGGGAACACGCGGCGTCAGGGAGGGGAACACGCAGCGTCAGGGAGGAGGACACGCGGCGTCAGGGAGGAGGACACGCGGCGTCAGGGAGGACACGCGGCGTCACGGAGGAGAACACGCGGTGTCAGGGAGGGGAACACGCGGCGTCAGGGAGGGGAACACGCGGCGTCAGGGAGGAGAACACGCGGCGTCAGGGAGGGGAACACGCGGCGTCAGGGAGGGGAACACGCGGCGTCAGGGAGGAGGACACGCGGCGTCAGGGAGGGGAACACGCGGCGTCAGGGAGGAGGACACGCGGCGTCACGGAGGAGAACAGGGGAGCGGCTTACAGCCACGGCTCCAACTGCTGCCCGGGGGGCAGGGGCTCGCTCACCTCTCCTTGGCGTCCAGGAAGGCTTTGGCGAAGGGGTTGTATTTAATTTTGAGAGCTGTGATCTGAAAAGCAAGGAGTCCCAAGTCCTCGTATGTTGATGACAGAGAGGGTTCACAGGCACTGAGAGACCGGGAGGCAGCCGCGTCCGTTTAAATTTCAAATGTGACCCGACTCCTGTCCGGGGAGCCTTCTAGGTGGCCTGCCGTGGCTGGGGACGGCGCCATTTCATACAGAACAGCACAGCGGCCCGGCCCGCATGGCTCAGGGTAGACATTGACCTTTGAACCAGGTCACAGTTCGACTCCCCATCAGGGCACATGCCCGGGTTTCGGGCTCAATCCTCAGTGTGGGGCGTGCAGGAGGCCGCCGATCCATGATTCTCTCTCATCATGGATGTTTCTCTCTCTCTCCCTCTCCCTTCCTCTCTCTGAAATCAATACAAATATATTAAACACAAAAAAAGAATAGCGCGTTTATGGAAAGTTCTTAATGGCCGATCTTCAAGTGGAATTCACAAGAAACTGGGCCTCCTGCGGACAACATTCTGTGCATAAACCAGCACACGGAGCTCGAACCCTAGCCGCTCAGGAAACGGCGACCTGCTGGCTCCAGGGGCGGCCCCCACCCACAGCTCCGCTGGCCGGGCAGCGCCTCTTTCTGGGCAGCACCCGCCGCCCGGTGGACGTGGCCCCTTTCAGGGAGATTCCGGAATAGGAGCCGCCCCCCGCCCCCCCCCAGCCTGTTGGAGAAAGTCTCAGGTTTTTACCTAAACGTTGGGCACGTGGTTTCCTGTGAATTAGTGACGCCCCTAGTTTTAGCCACTTTCACAGAGTGACGGGCGGGAACGCTCGCACGGGGACTTACTGAAGCTCCTGCCCGCTGCCCGGTTTCGTGGTTACGGGAAATCATTGGAAGAGTGAGAACGACCAATGTCACGTGCCCTCACTTACTTGTGGAATCTAACGAACCAAAGGAACTGACCCACAAAACAGGACCCGAAGCCGGGGCCGTGGAGCAGACGGGCGTGCCTCGATGTGGGGCTGGGGGACGATGTGGGGCTGGGGGTTGGGGGACGGGAAGAGAGAGACCGAAGAACTGACACTCATATGCACAGCCCATGGGCACGGGCCATGGGGGGTGAAGACCGGGGGGCGGGGAGGGGGCATGGCACTCTCTGTAATACTGCCAACAATAAAAGTAAACTTTAAAAATAAAAACTCATTTGGTGACAAAAACACGTATTTGTAGAGGCACTAGCTAGCGTTTGGTCTGAGGTACACGCATCACTGGCCGCCCCCCCTCCGGGACTCTGCCTGGGAACAGGCCCCCTCACTCCCCCGCCCCCCCAGGCCCTCACCTCCTCGTTCTGGTAGGCCGTCACGGCGATGAACTGCGTCTCGGGGAAGCAGTGGCTGGTGATCATGCGCTGGGGGCCGCCCACCCTCACAATGTGGATTCGAGGCTCATACTTATGCAAGGAGTTGAGCATGATCTGGGGGGACACAAACACGGGAGTGGAGACATGTCCCAGTGAGGGTCCCAGGCACCCGCTGCCCTGCTGTGGAGGAGGCACCCCATGCCGAGACCCCAACCTCACGCGGCTCCCCTCAGGCACCGGCTCCCCTCAGGCACCGCCGGGCCGGGAGGAAGGAATGCCAGAGGCTACAGGGCATCAAAGGCCACGGGCGCCGGTGACAGCCTGGGACCCGGGGGAATCCCGGCCCACGGCCACCGGCAACGCCAAGGCCCACGGGTCTGCAGGCCTCGCCGCTGGGGGACAGTCCCGGTCCAGCTCAGGACTCAGCGAGGACGGTGGCGCCTCTCACCTCTGAAGTGGCCGCTCCCCGCCAGGGAGGCGTTTGCTCTGCCCCTAAGAAGTGGGGCGCTTCGAGCCCCAGCCCCCCACCTGAGATCTGCCTGCCTCAGGTTGGGGTGCGTCCCTCTGCGTCCCCCAGGTCGTGCTGTGACCCCCATAGGGTCACTGTAGGCAGCACTGCGGCTTCACTGAGGGGGTCGGGGTCAGGGTTAGGGGCTCTGCAGCCTCTCCAGGGCCCAAGGCGCCTCCCCGCAAGCAGGTCCCTTCAGGGGTTCCCCGGAGAAGGCGCAGCCCCTGCGCCCCGGCCCCCTCCTCGCCCCGCTGCCCGCGCACCCACCTGGCCGCCGCCGTTGAGCTTGTTGGTGAGCTTGACCTTGCTGAAGGACACGGGCGCCTTCATCCAGTGCGCCCCGAAGTTGGGCGAGTCGGGGTGGATGTAGACGCAGCTGGGCGCCTGCGGCTCGGGCTTGCCGCCCGGCACCCACTCCCCGTTCACGTACTTCCAGCGGTGGCCGTCGGCCGCCACGAAGTCCAGCAGGAACGAGTACATGGCGTTGGGGTCCAGGCCGGACACGCTCACCTTCAGCACCGGGAACATGCGCCTGGAACGGAAGGGGCGCGGCGGGGGAGCTCGGGCCCTGGGACCACAGGCGGAGAACTGGGGGCCGGCATCTGACGTTGCTGGGCGAACAGGCGCCCCTTTGGGAACTTCCAAGTCCCCAGACCAAGTCCCCGACCCCCCACCGGGGCCAGGCGGCCTCCACCTCACCGGCCTCGGGAGGCGGCACGCGGAGGTCCCAGCCCAGCCCGTCGGGCAGGAGAGGGCGAGGCGCAGCTGGCGCGCCCGGGGCTCCTCCGAGGAGCCTCCTCCCCAACCCGCCGCGAGCAGAGCCCCAGAGATGGCCGTGGCCGCGGGTCCGCTCCCAGCCGCGGGGAGAGGAGCAGAAAGGCCGCCCCAGGACGGTCAGGAGCGCTCCGGGCGCCCCCGCCCCGGCCCGAGCCCCCACCTGCCGTTCTTGGTCACGATCATCTCGTTGGTGAGCTCCTTGAAGCGCAGCCACAGCTCGCTCTCCTCCAGGCCCACGCGCAGCTCGCGCTCCGTGGGGTCGCCCTTCTCGCTGCCCGCCTGCAGCTCGCTCTCCACGGCGCTCAGCAGGTGGTCCACGCGGTGCTGCGGGCCCTTCCCCGCGCCCTCGGCGCCCGGGGAGCTCATCCTCCCGCCGCCCCGCACCCCAGAGCCACCTTCACCCCACTTGGCGCCGCTCCTCGGAGAAGAGGGGCCCTCGGCCCAGACCCGCCAGGACGCCCGGGTCCCAGCACAGACCGGGGGACCCGGGAGGGGGGTAAGGACGGAGCTGGGGGCGGGGCGGGGGTTCCACTTGAACTCCCTCCGGGGAGAGGAGAGCGGGGCTCCGGGAGAGACGGCGTCCCGTCCCCATAAATAGCGCGGGGCTGGCGGAGGGGGCGGCGCATTGGGCCGGGCGCCCTTTCAAGTGCGGGGGCCGCCGGCCATTGGCTGCGCGCGGCCACATCAGACCCGCCCGAGGCCGGCGGCGGGTCAACAATGGGCTCCCGCGCGCCCGGTTCAGGCAGCGGAGGTCCACCTCGCCGCAGCCCACACCCCGCCCCCTCCCAAATGTTTGCGCCTCCATCAAAGCGGCGGAGGAGGGCCGGGAGGCGGGAGGGGCCGGAGGCCGGACTCGCCCCTGTCCCACGGCCCGAGGGGCTGCCGGCCGCCCACGACGACGGGCCTCCCGCTCGCCGAGCGCGTCCGGCTCCCGCAGGTGCGCCAGGCGGGGAGCGCGCACAGCCCCGCGGTGCCGGGCAGAGCCGGTCTCCATCCCCCCAGGGCCCAGCCCTCCGCGGAGCTGCGTCTGGTCCCGACACGTCCCTCGCCCGCGGCGCTGTAGGCGGCCGCACGAACACCTGCGACCGTGGATCGTCCACCCGGTGCCCGCGTCCCTCGGCCCTCGCCCGCCTGGAAGGGAGCCCCACGCCCGCGTCTGCCCAGGGTCGGTCCGCTCAGAGCGGAGATAGACGCACATCGACCCACGGAGCCCTGTTCGGACGTGCGCTCCGCTCTCCCTCTGAAGCGGGACTTGGAGGACAGGGCTGCGCGCGCTGCGTGGGACCCCAGTTTCCCGGCTCTTTGCTTTGGGGAGGTGGGAGGGGCGGGCCCGGTGCCCCGGAGGGCGAGCGGGGCTCAGTGGGTCTCCCCGCCCGCGGCCTCGCGCCGGGTTTATGGCCTTTTGGTGAGAACCTCCGGGCGGAGCGCAGGGAAGGTGACAATGGGCAGGAAGCAGTTCGGGGAGGGGAGGGCTTTACACAACAACATTCCTCCCGGAACGGGCGCCTCGGAGGGAATGGGACGGAGGAGAAGCTGGGAGGTGCGCGCGGCCCCTGCCCACGGCCCCCACCGGCGTGCGGTTCCGGCTCAGTTCCCGGCCTTCGCCCGCCCGCGTCACCCCCGCGCCCTGAAAACGGGCTCTGCGGGCAGGACTGGAACCCGCACCCGCGTGAACCCGCCCCGGCCGGCTCGGCCCCGCGCGCTCCGGGCGGAACCGCGCGTCCTGAGCCCCTTCCACCCTGGGGCTTGTGCGTGAGTCTCTCCCGAGGGAATACACGTCTGAGTGTCCTCTCCGCGGTGCGCACGCCGGAGCCGCACCTGGGGTGAGAAGAAGGGGGCGTCCCGGGGGGGAGGGGATCCCCAGGCAAAGAGGGCCTCCAGGGCCCAGGGTTGGAGCGAAGCTCCTGACACCCCGGCCCCCAGGCGCCGCTCACTGGGCGCTGAGATTCGGGTCGGTTTCCCCGAGTCCCCAAGAGCCCCGAGCGCTGCAGGTCCCCAGGCCGCTCCACGCGTGGGCCCGGCTTCGGTTCGGCTCCGCGCGCAGGAGGGGACGCGGCCAAGGGAACACAAGCCCTGGGCAGAGGCGGTTCCGCTTCTGACGCGCGGGGACGGCTGCGCTCCAGTGTGAGCGTGGGGCGCGTGGGGCGCGTGGGGCGCGGGCTGAGCCAGGCCGGCAGCCGCGGCCTCCACCCCTCACTGCGCCCCTCCCCCTGGGCCTCTCCCTGCAGCCTGGCTCCCTGGTCCTCAGGACAAGTCTCCACTCAGCCTTTCAGGGCAGGCCCCGGTGCGTGACCGTCTGCAGCGAAGCGTCCTGGCCCCGCTGGAAAGGACCGGTGATGGCGGGGCGCTCCCAGCTGCTTCTCCCCGGGATCTCCCCCCTTGGGGAGCCCAGCCATGAGAGAAAAGAGAGAGGCCTTAGTTTGGGCCTTGGGATGCCACTGGTCCCCCACAAAATAGGGGGATCCCCCCAAATAGGGAGCACTTTACAAGACATCCCAGGCACACACCCTCAATCCCCAGAGAGGCGGTCTTTCCCTCCCACCGCTGCGGGCAGCCGGACAGGCTCAGCCCTGGGGCACAGCTCTCAGCTCCTCTTCGGGAAGAAAAACATACATTTCTTTTCTGATTATATGATCTGTGCTCGACCTAGAATGTTATACATTTAATGTGTGTGTGTGTGTGTGTGTGTGTGAAAATAAAAACCTGAGCACTCCCCACTCGTCACAGCTCTGTTCTCGCCCTTTTCATTTTGTTCCTCCCTTATTCTCCTTTTTTTATTTTTTTATTGATTTCAGAGAGGAAGGGAGAGGGAGAGAGAAACATCCATGATGAGAGAGAACCATGGATCGGCTGCCTCCTGCACGCCCCCCACTGGGGATCGAGCCTGCAACCCGGGCCTGTGCCCTGACCTCCTGGCTCATAGGTCCACGCTCAGCCCCTGAGCCACGCTGGCGGGACGAGCTTTCTCCCACGCTGCTCAGCAGACTTAACAGCCCTGGCGAGTCCTGAACTCACAGACATTAAGGGTCCTAAACAGCGACTCATTCCCGTCACCAGTTGGTTTACTGGCCGCTGCCCCGGAAAGAGACCCAATGAAGTTTACGGTTTTTAAAGTCGCACCGTATAATCCTTTAGGCCCCGCAGCACTGAACATGTTTAACGGGCCGTGGGGTTGTTGGGGCGTCTCTGGCTTGTGGAAAAGAACGAAGACTTGTGTGGTTTTTTTTTTTTTAGTCTTTTTCTCAGGACAGCGGCCCAACTCCGTGGTGGCTGATCCGCCCGTGGCCGCCGTGGGCCGTGGCATGAGCGTGGGACAGCTGTCCCTGCGCTGTGGGCGGGGAGGCGTGGCCTTTGCAGGCTGGAGCTCCATGACCAACAGGAAGGAAGCACTTCAAGACCAAGCCCACCTCGCTGCTGTGTGGCCGTGGCCGTGGCCGTGGGAGCCAGCGGCTTCGTCACACAGGACAGGGCATGGCTCCGTGACGGGCGGCCACACATTAAAAACAAACACGCCTGCCGACGGGCCGAGTGTCCGAGTGCTCGGGTTGTGACGTTTCTCCTGGAAACCCGGGCCATGGCTCCTTGGAAGTTCAAGGCTGCAGAGGAGCGATCAGGTCCCTGACGTGCTGGCTGTGTGGCTGGGGGGCTGGTGGGCAGCTTGGGTTTCTTCCTGTGCAGTCGGGTCCGGAGTCGTCCTGGGAGCCGGGAGCGCTGTCCGCCAGCGGTCTCCTGCGCGTGACTGTGACCGCTCAGCCGCCCGTCTCCCAGGAAGGCAGCTGCAGGGCGTCTATGCACCCGATTCCAGAGCCACGGTGAGAAAGCAACTCCAGAGAGCTGACTTTTTTCTTCAATACGTTTTTATTGACTTTTAGAGAGAGAGGAATAGATAGAAACGTCGGCGAGAGAGAACACCATTGATTGATCGGCTGCCTCCTGCATGTCCCCCACTGGGGATCCAGCCCACAACCTGGGCCTGTGCCCTGATCGGAAATCAAACCGGCGACCTCTTGGTTCATAGGTCGACGCTCAACCACTGAGCCACACAGGCTGGGCAAGAGTGGACTGCTAGTGACAGTGGGGACTGGACGGACAGACGCCTGCTTCCGAAGAGCCGCGGGAGGGGTGTGAGGCAGGAGCCCGGCCGGAGGCCGTTTTCCGTCAGACACGTGCTGAGTGTGGGTATGGAGCGAGGAGGGTGGGCAGAGGTCAACAGGCAGGTGTGGGCGGCACTGGGCAGACTCTGCGTGGGACGGGATGCCAGTGTCTTCGAGAACTAACGGGAAAAGGGAGAGCTGACAGGAAGAAGCTGGGAAAGGCCTGCAGAGCCCGGAAAGCCAGCTGGGCCCTGGTGGCTTCCTGTGGAAACCCCGTGCACACCGCAGACACAGGCAAACCGGCAGAGGACCGGCAGAGGGGACGCACTGGGACAGCTGAGGGGCCGGGACAGGGGAGGCACAGGCAGGCCCAGCAGAAGCCTGCCCGGGCCTTGGGGGAGGGACCAGAGAGGGACAGACAAGGGCCGGGCTGGGCTCCCGGCATCAGCTGGGCGGGGGGAGGGAGAGCTAAGAGCCTACCTAACACGCACCAGACGGACAGGAGGAATGAGACGAAGGGAGGGCTGGCACGTCTGTGAGAAAAGACTCCCACCAGCCCTCCCACCGCCTCTTCGAGCTGAACAGAACCTCTGAGGAGGAGGCCCACGGGGACTGAGGTTCGCGAACGCTGCAGCCTGACCCACGGCTGCCAGGGACTGCCGGGCGCCGCAGCCTGCACAGCCCGGACACAGGAGGGCCCGGGACACAGGAGGGCACGGCACACAGGAGGGCCCGGGACACAGGAGGGCCCGGGACACAGGAGGGCCCGGGACACAGGAGGGCCCGGGACACAGGAGGGCATGGGGCACAGGAGGACACGGACACAGGAGGGCACAGGACACAGGAGGGCACGGGACACAGGAGGGCACGGGACACAGGAGGGCACGGGACACAGGAGGGCCCGGGACACAGGAGGGCACGGGACACAGGAGGGCACGGGACACAGGAGGGCACGGGACACAGGAGGACACGGGACATAGGAGGGCATGGGACACAGGAGGACACGGGACATAGGAGGGCACGGGACACAGGAGGGCACGGGACACAGGAGGGCACGGACACAGGAGGGCATGGGACACAGGAGGGCACGGGACACAGGAGGGCACGGGACACAGGAGGGCATGGGACACAGGAGGGCACGGGGCACAGGAGGGCACGGGACACAGGAGGGCACGGGACACAGGAGGGCATGGGACACAGGAGGACACGGGACATAGGAGGGCATGGGACACAGGAGGACACGGGACATAGGAGGGCACGGGACACAGGAGGACACGGGACACAGGAGGACATGGGACACAGGAGGGCAGGGGACACAGGAGGGCACGGGACACAGGAGGGCACGGACACAGGAGGGCATGGGACACAGGAGGGCACGGGACACAGGAGGACATGGGACACAGGAGGGCAGGGGACACAGGAGGGCACGGGACACAGGAGGGCACGGACACAGGAGGGCATGGGACACAGGAGGGCACGGGACACAGGAGGGCACGGGACACAGGAGGGCATGGGACACAGGAGGGCATGGGACACAGGAGGGCAGGGGACACAGGAGGGCACGGGACACAGGAGGGCACGGGACACAGGAGGACATGGGACACAGGAGGGCAGGGGACACAGGAGGGCACGGGACACAGGAGGGCACGGACACAGGAGGGCATGGGACACAGGAGGGCACGGGACACAGGAGGGCACGGGACACAGGAGGGCACGGGACACAGGAGGGCACGGGACACAGGAGGGCCCGGGACACAGGAGGGCACGGGACACAGGAGGGCACGGGACACAGGAGGGCACGGGACACAGGAGGACACGGGACATAGGAGGGCATGGGACACAGGAGGACACGGGACATAGGAGGGCACGGGACACAGGAGGGCACGGGACACAGGAGGGCACGGACACAGGAGGGCATGGGACACAGGAGGGCACGGGACACAGGAGGGCACGGGACACAGGAGGGCATGGGACACAGGAGGGCACGGGGCACAGGAGGGCACGGGACACAGGAGGGCACGGGACACAGGAGGGCATGGGACACAGGAGGACACGGGACATAGGAGGGCATGGGACACAGGAGGACACGGGACATAGGAGGGCACAGGACACAGGAGGGCACGGGACACAGGAGGACACGGGACACAGGAGGACATGGGACACAGGAGGGCAGGGGACACAGGAGGGCACGGGACACAGGAGGGCACGGACACAGGAGGGCACGGGACACAGGAGGGCACGGGACACAGGAGGACATGGGACACAGGAGGGCAGGGGACACAGGAGGGCACGGGACACAGGAGGGCACGGACACAGGAGGGCATGGGACACAGGAGGGCAGGGGACACAGGAGGGCACGGGACACAGGAGGGCACGGGACACAGGAGGGCATGGGGCACAGGAGGGCACGGGACACAGGAGGACACGGGACACAGGAGGGCACGGGACACAGGAGGACACGGGACACAGGAGGGCATGGGACACAGGAGGGCACGGGACACAGGAGGGCACGGGACACAGGAGGGCACGGGACACAGGAGGGCATGGGACACAGGAGGACACGGGACACAGGAGGGCACGGGACACAGGAGGACACGGGACACAGGAGGGCACGGGACACAGGAGGGCACGGGACACAGGAGGGCACGGGACACAGGAGGACACGGGACACAGGAGGGCACGGGACACAGGAGGGCAGGGGACACAGGAGGACATGGGACACAGGAGGGCACGGGACACAGGAGGACATGGGACACAGGAGGGCAGGGGACACAGGAGGGCACGGGACACAGGAGGGCACGGACACAGGAGGGCACGGGACACAGGAGGACATGGGACACAGGAGGGCACGGACACAGGAGGGCACGGGACACAGGAGGACATGGGACACAGGAGGGCACGGGACACAGGAGGACATGGGACACAGGAGGGCAGGGGACACAGGAGGGCACGGGACACAGGAGGGCACGGACACAGGAGGGCACGGGGCACAGGAGGACATGGGACACAGGAGGGCAGGGGACACAGGAGGGCATGGGACACAGGAGGACACGGGACACAGGAGGGCACGGGACACGGGAGGGCACGGGACACGGGAGGGCATGGGACACAGGAGGACACGGGACACAGGAGGGCACGGGACACAGGAGGGCACGGGACACAGGAGGGCACGGGACACAGGAGGGCACGGGACACAGGAGGGCATGGGACACAGGAGGACACGGGACACAGGAGGGCACGGGACACAGGAGGGCACGGGACACGGGAGGGCATGGGACACAGGAGGACACGGGACACAGGAGGACACGGGACACAGGAGGGCATGGGACACAGGAGGGCACGGGACACAGGAGGGCATGGGACACAGGAGGACACGGGACACAGGAGGACACGGGACATAGGAGGGCATGGGACACAGGAGGACACGGGACACAGGAGGACACGGGACACAGGAGGGCACGGGACACAGGAGGGCACGGGACACAGGAGGGCACGGGGCACAGGAGGGCACGGGACACAGGAGGACACGGGACATAGGAGGGCACGGGACACAGGAGGACACGGGACACAGGAGGGCATGGGACACAGGAGGACACGGGACACAGGAGGACACGGGACACAGGAGGGCATGGGACACAGGAGGACACGGGACACAGGAGGACACGGGACACAGGAGGGCACGGGACACAGGAGGGCACGGGACACAGGAGGGCACGGGGCAGAGGAGGGCACGGGGCACAGGAGGGCACGGGACACAGGAGGACACGGGACACAGGAGGACACGGGACATAGGAGGGCACGGGACACAGGAGGACACGGGACACAGGAGGGCACGGGGCACAGGAGGACACGGGACACAGGAGGGCACGGGGCACAGGAGGGCATGGGGCACAGGAGGCCCGGACACAGGAGGGTGGGAGATGCAGGGACTGTCCCAGTCTCTGATCTGCAGGGAGCGGTGCCCACCTGTCCTCAGGCCTCAGCCGCCTGCAGGCGGGCCTCCCTCTCCCCTGGGCAGCCGCGGCTCCCGAGGGCGTGGGCCTGGAGCTCTGACTTGTCCTCCTTGACGTCCACTTGTTTCCACTGGACGCGGAGAAGGCACGGTGCAGGGAGACAGACCTCTTTCCTCCCCCCACATTCACACACGCTTCCTACAAGGGGACAGCGTGCCCGTGTGTGTTTGGGGGCTGGGGGGAGGGGCTGGTTGGCTCAGCGAGTTCTGAGCCCTGGGGGAGAGGTTTGACTATGAAGGTGACGATACAATAGGAGCTGGACAGGGAAAACCTCCCAGGGGCTCGCAGTCCGGCCGGCGATGCTGGGCCAGACGTCAGCAAACGCTGGGCGGCGCCTAAGCCTCCAAACAGGGTCCCCACCAGGTCCCAGGACCCCCTCGCCCCACGTGGGGGAGGGACAGGAGCCACGCACAGCGGTGCGTCTGCGGCGTGTCCCGGGCCGGCACTGTGGCGGCCCAGGAGGAGCGGGCTCCCCCTGTGTGTTCTGGAAGGTCGGCCCTAGAGAAAAGGAACGGCTTCTCTTTTTAAAATTGTGTTTCCGTCACTTTTTCTGAGCACACACTCTGAAAATGGTGGCCACTCCAACGTATGTTTTCCTACTCCTGTGACTTCTTCCACTGTATTAAACTTCCCGGTATTAACATGCTTTGGATCACAGACCTCCTTAAAAGTCGAATTTTTTTCAAAAACACCCTATGAATCTTCTCTCCTGAAAAATCACACGTATGGAATCACATACAACATATTGCAGGGGGCTCCCCCCGCCCCCCCGCAAGCTGATGTGCTGGGTCTGGAATAAGTTGGTCAGTGAATTCCCCACTCAGTGTCTCTCTTGAATTTCACTTGCAAACGTGTGGCTGCGTACACGTACATGCTACCCACATCCCCACCGCCTCCCGTGCGTACACGTACACGCTACCCACATTCCCACCGCCTCCCGTGCGTACACGTACACGCTACCCACATCCCCACCGCCTCCCGTGCGTACACGTACACGCTACCCACATTCCCACCGCCTCTCCTGATCAGATGAACCCCCGAGGCTTTGTATCTCAAACTGGACATCTGACCACGGGGGAAATGGTGGCCATCCTCAGAGTTTGGAAATAAAGACATAGACGCTAGAGTAGCGTCTCGTGTTCAGTCATCCCGCTTTGGAGAGCGTTTTGGGAGCCACAGTGTCGGCTAAATAAATACAACAGCACCTGCTTCCAGCAAGACGAACGAATCTCCACCAAAACCAGTTCTCAGAGAAATAGAAGCAAAACACGCTGAACAAGGGTGTGTGTGCGTGCGTGTGTGTGTGCACCTGTGTGCCCGTGCATGTGTGTGTAGGAAAACCATAATCGCAACTTGCATGAAAAGCCGAGCAAACGAGGGCTCATGTGTGTTGCTGGGTGTGTTGGCTTGAAGTTAGTGTCTGACAAACGCCTGTAACCCAGCGGCATCTGACGGCCGCCGGGAAGCAGACAGAGGACAGTGGGTCCGACGCACCTGTGTCTTCAGGGATGGCTCCCCCGGAGCCCAGAGGAACGGCCCGTGACATTTCTCAAAGGGCGGGGAGCGGGGCAGCCCGCACGGGGAGGCACCCCGCCTGCTTCCCGGCCACGCGGGGAGGGCGCGTGCGGCCTCCCTGCTCTCCGAGCCCACCCGCCTCTGCGGAGCTGCTTTTATGGTGAGAGTGTGGGATGGTGACACTTTCTCCAAATCGAAACTGACCCCTGTCCTCCGGTCACCAGTCCCAGACCCAGAATGGGAACAGCTCAGCACGGACGTAGTTCGGCATCGCCACCCTTTATTCTAACGGCGACACCGCCTCCGGGCAGCCCTCCCACAGGGTCAGGACCGTCCCGTGCATTCCCGGCCAGCGCCCCGCGGGCCCCTCGCCCCGCCCCCCACACCGAAGACAGAGCCTCACTGTGCGGCTCCCAGACCGGGACGGCAGGGCCCGACCTCCGGCCCGGCCCTCGGCCCACATCTGGCCCGGCCCTCCTCTCCGGTCCCCGCGGGGCAGCAGCAAACTGAGAAAAGCAAACAGCCAGCGGCGGCCGGTACCCCTGCATGCGGCTAGGGGCCTCCGTGCGGCCTCGGCCTCGCTGGCGCCCTGGGCCCGCGTCCTCCCGAGAAACGCCCGTGGCCGCGGAGAGGAGCATGGCAGACCCACCTGCGGGGCCACCGAGGGCGCGTGGCGTGGGCTTTGCAGGAAGCATGTGGGACCCACCATCACCGTCGCCCAGGAAACCACGTTTCCTTTGACTCCTTCGGGGTCCTCACAGCACAACCCTCACGCAGGGCCGCCCGAGAGCGGGGCTGAGGCGCCCGGGGGAGGATGCTCCTGACCGGCGGCCGTCCACCCCGCCGCCGCTGCGGGCCTCTCTCCACATCTGTCAGCCGCCCCCCGCGGCCGGGCTGCCGGGGACGTGGGGACAGAGGTGGGGAGACTGTGGGGATTCCCTGTGGCCCCATCAGCCCCAGAGGCCAGGGACCTGTGGGTCACCTTTGAGCGACATTATGGACCCTCCCGTGACAGCACACGGATGTCCCCTCCATCTAACACCTGCACGGTGCCCGCAGGCCCCACGCAGCTCTGTGAGAATGTGGGGTCATGACTGGCGCTGGTTTATTTTGGGGACACAGAATCTAGAGCCAACAAAACAACACGATGTCACATCCACCCTGCGGGGCCTGGGTGGGCCCCGGGGACTTCATTCTGCCACTCGCCTGGCTTCTCCTGGTGAGGCCAGAGCAGCTGAAGCCAAGTCCAGGGAGCCCTGGGGGGTGCCCAGCACGGCCCGGGGGGCCCCAGCACGGCCCGGGAGAGCCCAGCACGGCCCGGGGGAGCCCGGCACGGCCCGGGGGCTCGGAGCGGGGTGAGGGGACGAGGGTGGTGGCCCCGCTCGGGCGCCCGTCCCGCTGGGATGAGACAGGTGCCGAGAGCCCAGCCGCCGTTTGCCTCCGTCCACGTGAAACTGCGAACAGCCAGCACCGAGGCAGAAACAAACAGCCTTGATTAGCTCCGGCACCAGCTGTTTGACAAATTGCTCTTCCTGGAAACGCTCAGGCCCGTGGGGGGACAGTCATCAGGCAGCTCAGCCGCAGAGGAATGTCACTCCAGGGAGGGCGTGGCAGGACCAGGGAGGGCGGTAAACCCAGGGGGCTTCCCGCAGGAGGGGGTGAGCTGCCGGACAAACAGCTCAGCGAGAGGAGCCTCCTGCCCTCCAGGTGGGCGCTGTGTGGGGAGAGGACCAGCAAACACCTGTATTTCAGCCAGAAACGCCGCCCACATGGCGGCTTGCTGTGCACGGACGCCGCTGGGGTCCTCTGGCCGCCGGAGCAGCTCACGGGTCCCAGCCTGGCCTCGGGCCCCGCAGCGTCCGTCTCTGCCTCCCCGGGCCGGCCACCTCCCCCCATGTTGCCAGTTCCCCAACTCTGCGCCCGATGAAAGGGGGCCGGCATCACGTGGGCCCCTGGAGGGCAACAACAAAGGCCGCGTGTCTCTCTTCCGTCGAAAGAGCGGCCGCCTCATCCAGGGGCACGGACACGCCCTGGAGAGCTTTTCTCCCAAATGAGCAGGGTCACCTCCGCCCAGAGGCTGGTGGGCGGCTGCGTGGTGTCTGGGAGGAGAGGCCTTCCCCCTAACACGCCCTCCCAGCGCCCGGCCCCCCACCTGGCACACGAGCGGGAGACCTGGGCAGGGAGACGGGACAGGGAGACCTGGGGGGGGGGGGAGGCAGGGAGATGGGGCAGGGAGACGGGACAGGGAGACCTGGGGGGGGACAGGGAGATGGGGGGAGGGGGAGGGGGGCAGGGAGACGGGACAGGGAGACCTGGGGGGGAGGAGGAGGAGGAGGCAGGGAGATGGGGCAGAAAGACCTGGGGGGGAGGAGGAGGAGGAGGCAGGGAGATGGGGCAGGGAGACGGGACAGGGAGACCTGGGGGGGGACAGGGAGATGGGGCAGGGAGATGGGGGGAGGGGGAGGGGGGCAGGGAGACGGGCAGGCCTGGCACAGCTCTGACCTCTGTGCTGGGAAAGCCTGGCTCTGGCTGCCCCCCTCACGCACCCTCATTCTGAGGGGCCTCGCTCCAGGGGCTCCAAGGAAAGGCCAGGTTCCCCCAGTCCTCCCTCCACCCTGCACCCTTGGGGAGCTGTCACCTGACCTGGGGCCAGTGATCCAAGTTCAAGTTCCCACCTCTCAGGGCAGGACCTGGGCCAGGGTCTGCGCTTGACTACCTGTGTACACGGGGTACCTGTTCAGTCGTAGGGGACAAGGGACCCCATACCTTCCTCCCTGCACCGGGATAAGGGACCCCTATCTACCTCCCTGCACAGGGATGGGGGACCCCTACCTACCTCCCCCCACAGGGATGGGGGACCCCTACCTACCTTCCCCCACAGGGATGGGGGACCCCATACCTACCTCCCCCCACCAGAATGGGGGACCCCATACCTTCCTCCCTGCACAGGGATAAGGGACCCCATACCTTCCACCCTGCACAGGATGGGGGACCCCATACCTTCCTCCCTGCACAGGGATAAGGGACCCCGTACCTTCCTCCCTGCACAGGATGGGAGACCCGTACCTACCTCCCTGCACAGGGATGGGGGACCCCATACCTTCCTCCCTGCACAGGGATGGGGGACCCCTACCTACCTCCCCGCACAGGATGGGGGACCCCTACCTATCTCCCCCCACAGGGATGGGGGACCCCTAACTACCTCCCCCCACAGGGATGGGGGACCCCATACCTTCCTCCCCGCACATGATGGGGGACCCCTATCTACCTCCCTGCACAGGATGACAGGATGTGGGACCCCATACCTTCCTCCCCGCACATGATGGGGGACCCCTATCTACCTCCCTGCACAGGATGACAGGATGGGGGACCCCATACCTTCCTCCCCGCACATGATGGGGGACCCCTATCTACCTCCCTGCACAGGATGACAGGATGGGGGACCCCATACCTTCCTCCCCCCACAGGATGGGGGAACCCTATCTACCTCCCTGCACAGGATGACAGGATGGGGGACCCCATACCTTCCTCCCCCCACAGAATGGGGGAACCCCTACCTACCTCCCCGCCCTCGGAGGGAAGGAGCCCACAGCTGGCTGGAGAGCAGTCTCTCTGACGTCACATGTTTAGGAGAGTTCTTGCTAAATTGCTTTTACTCCTTAGAACCCACGTGCTTGCGTCAGTTTGGGATGATGGACTTCCACCCGTGTCTTCAGGGGTGACCGATGCTCAGGAGGTGCACGTTGTCCCCCGGGGCCCCTCTCCCTCAGGACGGGGTGGGGGTAGGCCTCTAGTTAGAAGCAAAGCTCTTTCTCGGGCCCAGGTTTGGTCTCCTCGACCCCCTAAGGCAGGTCCCATCCCCTCATCTCACAGCCAGGGACGGAGCAGCGGGTCGGGGGAGACCAGGAGAAAAGGGTTGGGGGGACGTAGCCAACAACCCCCCCCCAATAATCCGTGGGTCCAAGAGGAAGCCTCGAGGACATTGAAAACATACTGAACGGAGTTAAAATGAAAGCACAATGCAGCAAATCTGTGGGCCGCAGCTAAGGGAGCTGAGGAGGAAACCGGGAACAGTGTTAAGAAATGGAAGACGTGGTCACTACGTGGGGGACGAAACAAGAACATCAGACCCGCAGCCATCCGCAGAGCGGGGCCGGGGGGGGGGGGGGGGGCACTGTGTATCTGCACGCATAACGCTGGCAGCGTAGAGGAAATGGAGCTGCCCCCAACTCCCACCCCAGCCGAGGCGAGAATGACCGCACAACGTGGGAGTCTGAGAACATCCAGGACACGGAATCCACACGCTTCCAGGTGGTTTCACAAGAGAATGTTACCTGACGTTTAAGGAAGCACGAACACGACATGGCGCCCCATCTCTCCCAGGGCACAGGCGAGGAGGGAACGCCGCCCCGCTCATGCGATGAAGCTAGTGTTACCCTGGTGCCAAGAGCACAGAAAGACAGCACACACACACACCCCCCCCCCAAAAGGTGACTGTCTCAGGACACAGACACACACGTCCTCAGCAAGATGTGAGCAAGTCGAATCTAGCAATACGCCGCGGCCCAGTCGAGTCTCCAGAGACGCGGGGCTGGTTCAATATTCAAAACCAGTCCTGGAAACCACCCTATTCACAGGCCAAAACAGTCCGTGGATCCGGAACAAGGAAGGTCGCTTACCCGGCCGGCGTGGCTCGGTGCTTGAACGTTGGCCCAGGAACCAAGAGGTCACTGGTTCGACTCCCACTCAGGCCACATGCCCGGGTTGCGGGCTTGTTCCCTAGTAGGACGCAGCTGATCGACGTTTCTCTCTCATCAATGTTTCTCTCTCTCCCTCTCCCTTCCTCTGTCTCTGAAAATCAATAAAAATATTTTAAATATACTTTAAAAAAAGAAAATGGCCTTTGGCCAAGTGCCATCCCCATCACGTCCAGTCAGTCTCTCCGCAGGCGGGGACAGAGGGCAGCTCCCTCCACCCCAGGAACAGCACCGACCGCGGACCCAGAGCCCGCCGCCGGCATCACTGTCCGCGGCTGACGCCAGGATGCGTTCCCTTTCATCCTGGGAGCGAGGCAGGGGTGTGCTCCCACCCTCCACCTTGGCCCTACTGGAATAAAAGGAAGCGAGGATGTACGAGCCATGGCGACGTGAAGGAAAGGGGTAAAACCGACTTTACTGCAGGTGCCATGGCTGTCGATGTAGGACATCTCAAGCAATCTGCAAAAAAACCTACAGACAGACCTCAAGCTTTTTCATGAAAAATGAACTCAAAAAAATGGACCGCAGCCCTAAATGCAAATGCGAAACTCTGAAACTTCTACAAAATACCGCAGGAGCACACCTCGGTGCCCTGGCCCGGCAGTGAGTGTTTCCGATGCTACAAAACAGCAGCTCAATCCGAGAACGACAAAGGGTAAATCGAGCAGCGGCATTAAAAGGTAAAAGTGGCCCTGACCGGTTTGGCTCAGTGGACAGAGCGTCGGCCTGCGGACTGAAGGGTCCCAGGTTCTATTCCGGTCAAGGGCATGTACCTTGGTTGCGGGCACATCCCCAGCAATGGGTGTGCAGGAGGCAGCTGGTCGATGTTTCTCTCTCGTCGATGTTTCTAACTCTCTATCCCTCTCCCTTCCTCTCTGTAAAAATCAATAAAATATATTTAATAAATAAATAAATAAAAGGAAAAAGCGTCTGCTCTGTGAGAGACACCGAGGAGAGACCAAAGAGACGAGCCGCAGACGGGGAGAAGACAGGGTGTCCCCAAAAATGTCCTCACACTGTGAATAGTCATACAGGCAGTGTACACTAAAATGCATTTCATTTTCAAAATCGAGCTGTCAGCTGTCACAGTGTGTACACATTTTTGGGGACACCCTGTATCTGCAAAAACTTATCTGAGGACCTGTATTGAAAATATGCAAAGACTCTTAAAAAATCAACAATAAAAAAAATACAATTAAAAATGGGCTGCCCTGGCCCGTGTGGCCCAGCGGTCACAGGTTTGATTCCGGGTCAGGGCCCAGGCCCGGGTTGCAGGCTCGATCCCCAGTAGGGGGCGTGCAGGAGGCAGCTGGTCCATGATCCTCTCTCATGGATGTTTCTCTCTCTCCCTTCCTCTCTCTCTCTGAAAATCAATTTTAAAAAAATGTAAAATAAAATGGGCCGAAGATCTTAACAGACACCTCACCAAAGAGAATATACCGGTGACAAATACACACATGTCATCTGGGACATGTGAGTTAAAACCATGGGGCACCGAAGCCCCTGGTGGCGTGGCCACAGCCTGGGACATGACAACCCCACGCGCAGCGGGGTCCATGCGCGGGGGGGGGGGGGGGGGCGCCCGGTGCGGGTGCCGTGGGGCGGTGGGCCGTGTCTCACAGAAGCGAACACACTCTCCCCTACAGCACAGCAGCCCTGCTCCCCATGACCCCCCGAAAGGAACTGAAAATGTGTGCCCACAGGACAGCGGCCCCTGGGGGTACGGCAGCTTCAGGCAGAGGGACGACTCCGGGGAGCAGCCGCCCGCCCTCTGGTAGGTGCTGGAACGACCCATCCCATCCGGACGGGGAAGGGTATTCGGGCTAAAAAGGACGTGGAGGGTCCTAGATGCACGTTACCCATGAGAGAAGCCCCCCCCCCCCCCGAGGCTGCGTGCTGCCGGCCCAGCGCCAGGACGTCTGGAAAAGGGAACCGCGGGGACAGTGACTATCAGAGGCTGCCGGGGTGCGAGGGAGGGGTGGAGAGGGGGCCCCAGAGGAGTTTCAGGGCAGAACAAGCACCCCGACTGACACTGCAATGGTGTCTGTTGGCATCACGCCTTTGCCGAAACTCACAGAGCGGGCAACGCCCAGGGGGAGCCTCCTGCACACGGGCCCCGTCGCTCTGCACCCTGACGGCCGGGCAGGCTTTCTCCTAACTCGCGGGGCAGCGGCTGGCAGTCAGCCATCCTCACGGAGCAGGCCGGCAAAGTGGACGGAGCCGAGCCCCCCGGCGGACAGAGGTCACGTTCTGTCCTAGAGGGACCCGCGTGGCCCTGAGAACCACAGGGTCCGGCAGGCCTGGGTGGCATCGCCCGCGGTGGGCGGGCTGTCACCTCATCAGGTTAGAGAGACGGACGGTCTGTGGTGAGGGGGTAAGAGGATGTGGGAGGAAAGGTGATGCAGGGGTGGTCCCCGGTTCCACAAGGAGGGTGAAGCCCACCCCGCCCCCACCCCCACCCCCACCCCGCCCCCACCCTTACAGAAAAGCCTGCGGACCTGGGAAACCTACAAGCCCCCAGTCTTCACTAACTCGGTTCTAATTAACCAGCGAGTCCCTTAAACACTTTCCCCGATGGATACAGCTGATGTAAACAGGCCGCAGCCCGGCCCTTTCAAGTCAGGGCCTTAGTCAAGCGGGAGATGAATGGAGCTGAGCCGAGCCCCAGAGGGTGGCGCTTCCTGCGGCCGGCCGCATTAGCATGCCCGGCGGGATCAAAGGGCCACTGCCCGCTCCCCGGGGGGGGGGGGGGGGGGGGGGGCGTCTGATCGGATTAAAAATACCTGCAATTTGGTAAGACCTGAAACTGACAGCCTCTCCCCAGGACAAGGCTCAGGGAGAGCGCCTTCCCGGCCGGGCAGGAGGTGGAACTTGACCCTCTTCCGTGGAGAAGTCACGGTGTGTCTCCCGAGACCGCTCCCAGACCCACGCATTCCCCACGCGGCCGGCCGGCGCCGGAACATTCCACTAAGGGACGTGTTCAGTGGGTCGGCGGCTCCACGTGACCAGTAACATCAGAACATAAACGTTCCATCATAGGGGGTGGGGGGGGGCGGGCGGAAGGTCAGGCTGGAGTCCGGGCCTCGGCTCCCCGCCCGCCCGTGGGGTGCCGCGCTCCACCTGCCAGCGCCTCCCACGGGCTTTCTGCCCGTCGGGGACCGTCCCTTGCCTGCCCCACGCCGCAGCCACCAGCCACGCGGCTGTGGAGCACGTGGTGTACCGGGGCCATCGCGGGACCACATGTCCATGTCCTCGGCCGGGTACAGTCACAGGTGAGTGTCACGCGGGACGAGTGGCCACAGCCCTGGAGAGAGGAGGCCGGACCAGCCTTCTCCACGGGGAACTGAGCGCCAGGAGGTGAGGGCTGGGTCTGAGGCCGTGAGACCAGGCCGCATGGGGACGCACCTCGAGGACCTGTGTGTGGGGGGGGGGAGGGGAATCTGGTCTCGTTTCTCCGTGAGGAGGAGAGGCCGGGCGCTGTTCCTCCACGCTCGGGAGACACGGGGGCGAGCCGTGGCCCCATCGGGTCTCTCGCGTTCTGTGCCGCCTTTCATGGCGACCCCAGTTCCTGCCTCAGATTCAACACCGAACAGCCGACACGCCGTCGCTCTGCCTGACTTCATTAACCGGAGCCCAGGCCGTCCTCGGAACGAGGGGTCCCTGGAAACCACCGCGCTGTCGAGGGCGTGGCGCTGCGTCAGCGAAAAGCACCCTTTACGCTTTTCCCGCGTGCGTGGTCCAACCGAGACGCAGCGCCCTGGCCCAGCGAGGTCTCCTGGAGGCCAGTGCTGTGGAGTCGTACCCGAGCGCGTGCATACATGCAAGCACACACATGCGCACGCACGTACATGCATACACACACATGTGCACGCGCACACCTCCGAGACAGTTCACGCTACACTGTACAAAAGTGACCGAACAACTCGAATTCTCAAGTCCTTTTTTTGGGATTTTTATAAACTTTATTAGTTATGGTTTGTGTGTTTTTTTCTCGAGTCCTTTTTTAAACAACAACAAAAAAAAATGTGGGAAGGAGAAGCATGAATCAGGGATGGAAGTCGAGGTGTGGAATGCGAAGAAGAGGTCATGGAAGCTTCTGTCCTTTGACAGAAGCAACATGGCCCAGCCCGGCCGGCGTGGCTCAGGGGTGAGCGTCGACCTATGAGCCAGGAGGTCACGGTTCGATTCCTGGTCAGGGCACAGGCCCGGGTTTCGGGCTCGGTCCCCAGTGTGGGGTGTGCAGGAGGCAGCTGATCCATGATTCCCATCATCGATGTTTCTCTCTCTCTCCCTTTCCCTCTCCCTTCCGCTCTGAAATCAATAAACATATATTTTTTTTAAAAAAGGGAAATGGCCCCAAGCAGAGTGAAGACCGGGGAGGACGTGGCCCGGGGCGGCCTGCACCTTTACCTTCACCTTGAGCCCGAGCTCCGTGCGTGTCCTGTGCATCGCGTCCCCGTCCCCGTGGTCCCCGCAGTGGAGGGGACTCCCCCTGCCTCCTCCCAGCGAGGTCCCCGAGGCAGGAGGCCGGGGCCTGGGAGAGGCCGGGAGCCCTCGCAGCCCTGATTGGGGGGTGGGGGGGGAGCACACCTGGGACCCCAATTGAAGAGGAAAGAGGAAGTGGTCAAAGTCATGCTTTTTGTAAACTTCAAAGGCGCCTCCCCGCTCTTTACATTTTACTGTCGGGGAGCAGGCTCGTCTGCAGCTGTCCGCTGAGGCTGTTCCTGGCGTCAAACCTGCCTCCTGGGGCCATAAAGTGACCGCAGGGAACCCCGCCCAGGTGTGGGGCGGCCGGCCTTAATGATTTCCCTGACACCCACGCTGAGCTGGGAGGGAGGGGGAGGGGGAGGGGGAGGGGGCCTCAGGCCGCTGCCTGCTGGGGGTGGGGTGCAGGCCCACAGCTGAGTGCAGGGCTGGGCGAGGCCGTCCCCGAACCTCCCAGAGACGCCCCGGGACAGCCTGCTGGCACAAGTCCACGGCCACCTCGACCCCCAGGGGGAGAGGGAGCCCCCTTCGCTCCAGCACTGGGTCCCGGGTTAACACAGACGTCGTGACCGGCAGCCAGAGCTGTGGAAAGTGCCCCCAACCTGGGGATCAGCCTCTTCCCCTCCCCACAGGGACCGGGCCCGTGTTCGCGGCCGCCAGCCGGCTGCTGCGCTTGATGGTGAGCACGCGGCCCACGTGGCCTTCGCTTCTTTCTGTGACGGAGGAAGGAGTCAGCGCAGACCCCGTGCCGCCCACCGGCTCCTCGCGCCTCGTGGCTCTGTGACGAGATTGCGAAAAATAAGGTGGAAAAAAACAACTTCTTTCCATCTTACCGTGTCCCTGTTGTTTCTGCTTGTCAGACCGAGAAATACATATATTTCTTCGAAGGAATGGGACATGAACGTGGCACTTTTTCCGAAGAGAGGAGAGCGAGACGGGGCCGCGCTGAGCGGAAGGCGCGCACTGTGCCCACTGTGGGCTGCGCTTCACGTCCCGGGGACGGGGGGGCAGGCGTGATGGGGGCGGGAAAAAATATGGGAGAGAGAAAAAAATCCCTGGGTGTGACCTCAGGGCATCACTGTCTAATCGGGACACCCCACAGATAAACACAAAAAGGACTTAAGCGCGTTTTAAACACCAGCAGCCGGGCGTTTCTCGTACACCCTCACGCCATTCCCACCCCTGGGTGCAGACTACTGCTCATCACGTGGGTCCCTCTGGTAAGTCGTACCTGCTGGTCCCACTCCTTAAATTCGACAGGAAACGGGGGTGGGGCGGGGGTGACCTACGGAAACCGTCCTGTTAAGGCTGACGGGAAGGAGAACCTTGTCCTTCGGGATTGAAGTCACGGTTTCCGAAACGCTCTTAGGAGGCGACGAGCATCTTCTGAGAACCTACCGTGGCAGGCTGTCCGGGGGTCTGGGAATATAAGGGTTAAACCTGATGACGCGTGGGGGTTACATATTTTTAAATACATATCTACTATTGCTTTCAGAGAGGAAGGGAGAGGGAGAGAGAGAAACATCAATGATGAGAATCACTGACCGGCTGCCTCCTGCACGCCCCCTACTGGGGATCGAGCCTGCAACCCAGGCCTGTGCCCTTGACCGGAACCGAACCTGGGACCCTTGAGGCCACAGGCCGACGCTCTATCCACTGAGCCACACCAGCCAGGGCGAAGCGTGTGGTTTAAACAGAAAGATGCAAGGTCCCGAGGAAGGTGGCGTTGGTACTCGGAGACGCCATGACGCAGGACGCTGCAATCCGTGTGTCTTTCACTCACGTCCAGAAGGAGACTCCCATGGTTACCGCCCAGCCAGCCTCTGGGCCAGGCCTGTGGCTTCCACATTTGTAAAGGGCTGTTGAAATGAGAGGAAGAGAAAATAAAAGGAAGGAGGGAGGGAGGGAGGGAGGGAGGGAAGGAGGAGGGAGGGAGGGAGGGAGGGAGGGAGGGAGGGGGAGAAGGAATATGCCGGAGACTGCCCGAGGCTGAGAGTCCGAGGCATTGCTACCCACCCTTTCCCAGAAGCCGCTGGCCTTGAGCAAGAGCAGCTAGAAAAGCCACACCTGCCCCCGGACACGGCCCGTCCTTTGGGGAGCTGAGGGCGCACAGTTAACTTAGATTAAGTCTCACTTATTTCTGAGCCCCTGGGCAGCGCTGGCCGTGTGATGTTTTCCTGATGATGAGCACTGTGTTCCACGGTGCTGACCTCTCAGAGGTGTGCCTGCCCCCGCAGCCCCCGCAGCCCCCGCAGCCCCCCCAGCCCCCCCAGCCCCCGCAGCCCCCGCAGCCCCCCCAGCCCCCGCAGCCCCCGCAGCCCCCGCAGCCCCCCCAGCGCCCCCAGCCCCCGCAGCCCCCGCAGCCCCCCCCCAGACGGCTCACGCGCCTGAAATAAACACGTGTCTATAGGACAACCGCATGTCGGAGAGCCGTGGCTTCTATGGCAGTTAAACCACGAAGGCTGGCTCCCGTGGAACAAAAGGACTGTGCCGTGTAGGACACGTCTTAGTGGGTCGCCAGCGTGTGCCTGTGCATTGCTGACACATGTGGTTTCACACGGTCACATGTGGTTTCACATGGCCGTGAGGGGTGCCCTGCGGCCCTCCACGCCCCCGAGGGAGCCACAGCCGCACCTTCTCCTCGCTCATCGGGGCGGGAGACGCCTCCCCGCAGACGCCGGATTTCCGGAACTTTGACTTTACTCGTTTACATCACTTGTAAGCAGTCTGGGGATAAGTGAAAAGTTACACGTTTTGAGAAGTTAGGGCCAGACAAGTCAGCCTGGATGTTCTCTGCCCGTTGAGAGGGCCTGAAGAGACAGCCAGTCGGAGAAGGGAATTCGTTTTAAATTGTCCTCGTCGGGTGGATCCATGTTTGCTCCGTATAAACACAGCGAAACGGTCTTCCCGGCGAGAGGCAGGAGGACAGTGCGGTCCCGGACCGGAGAGGAGGCTGCGGCGGCTCCCAGAACCAGTCCCCCATGCGGCGTGTGCGCGTGCGAGGCCATCGAGGCCACCTGTGCGGCACGGAGCTCAGCCTCCCCTCGCCGCCGCTGGGCCGGGGACGCTGGCACGGGAGGCGCCTGCAGGGGGACAGGGTCCAAGGGCGCGGGGGGCCTGCCATCAGCAGCCGGAGCCATAAGCCAGCACGGGAGGGGTTTCTGAGTCCGCGGAACGGCGAGCGGTTCCGTCAGCGGCAACGTGTTCCCAAGCGTGGCCCCGTCCCCTCGCACGCGTGGAATAAGACACTTCTTTGTGGCCCTGTGGATTCTGCCTCGTTTCAAAGTTTGGGGGTGCAAAGTGGACACAATTATTCATGGAAGAGTAATGGAGGACATGAGAGGAAGGGAGAGGGAGGGAGGGAGAGAGAGAAACATCCTTGACGAGAGAGAATCACGAAGCGGCTGCCTCCTGCACGCCCCCCCCCCCCCCCCCCCCCCCCCAGGGATCAGGCCTGCACCCGGCCTGTGCCCTTCCCCGGGAATCGCACTGTGACCTCCTGGTTCAGAGGTCGGCGCTCACCCCCTGAGCACACCTGCGGGCTCCGTGTTTTCTTTAATGTTCTCCTGGGTCGCTCCCCTAAAGCAGGGTTTGTCACACATATTTGCCCTCCCGGGGACACAGGCTGCAGCTCTCCGGACACTCATTTCATTCCGGAGTTAATTCCCAGTGGCACTGCTTTCCATTTTAGTTTTAGTTTTTCTCACCTTCCCGCGAACAGTCTGGGGCCAGCTCCTGGGAGGCAGTGCTGAGGGGTCTGTTTGCTTTCGGGACGCAAACCAAACAGGCTCCCCGGGCCGGGCAGAGCCCAGATGAAAGGCAGCAGCCCACAGCCCGGGCCCGCGGCAGCTTTGGGGGGGGGGGGGGAGGGGGGGTCTCCGAGGCCCTGCAGGAAGGGTCCCGCTGGGAACCCAGGTGGCACACGCAGGGTCAGAGGCGGCTCCTGTGCACCCGTCCCGGTGCGGGGCCGGCCTGCCCGGGCTCACCCGTGGTCATGACACAGCCCCTCTCAGGCCATCGCTTCCCACACGTCCTGGTCCGGTCTCTGAAGACACGGGGACACGTACGCACTACACGCTCATTGGGCAGGAAACCAATAGGAGCCCCAGGAGGCCCGGGGCCGGGGGCCAGGACGCCCTTCAGCGGTGTCCTCTGGGCTCGGGGAACCTGTGTGAGTCGTTCCCGGTGGAAACTCCCGGAGCCTCGCCGCCCAGCTTCCTTTTTTAAATCCCATCCTGGTCTTGAAACCTTCACAGTCTCCTACGTCGTCTACCGAGATCCCTCCCACTCTCGCCGAGTGAACGCCCCACGCGGCCCCTGCTCCGGGTGCAGGGGTGCCGGGTCCGCCCCGTGGGGGTGCTGGGTCCCGCCTTCCGTGGGGCAGCGGCTTGCTTTCCGGGGGATCCCGCTCTGCTGCTGCTGCGTCTTCGGGAGCGCCAGGCTGCTGACTTGGTGTAAGAAACCGCTTTCCCAGGTCGAGAGGAGAGCCCTACTTCGACCGACGGGTTGCGTGGAAGCCGAGTCCACGGTCGTGAGGCCGTCTGGTGCCCTGTCCCGGGAACGCGGCCATGAGACGCACGCTCGCTGCCACGCAAACCTGCGGCCCCTCCAGCCCGGCCCCCGGCCCCGAGCACTGCCCCGTCCCGCGGGCGGGGACGCCGTGCCCCTGGCACCCGGGTGCGAGGCCCAGCCCTGCCCCGCCCGTCTGGAGGGCACAGCGAACTGGACAGGGTCCCAGGCCCCACGGGACAGAACAAACCAGAACGCCTGCCCCTCCGGCCGCTGTGGCCCCAGATGGGCCCGAACCACGTGTGGTGAAGGAACGTCCGGACCACGACGCAGCAGGGCGCGCAGCGAAGGGCGCTCCCAGAACCACGGCGGCCGGTGAAGCGCGGGAGGCGGGGGTCTTCCGCTCGCCTTCCCGGGGCCCGTGCGGCGCCCCCAGGCGAGGCCGCTCTCCTAGGACCGCACGAAACGGGGTCCTCGCGGCCCTTTTGGGGTTTCCTGCCGGTCGTGGGCTCGATCCCCAGGGAGGGGCGTGCAGGAGGCAGCCCACCGGTGTTCCTCTCTCATTGATGCTTCTCTCTCTCTCCCTCTCCCCTCCTCTCCCTCTCAAATCAATAAAAACATATTTTAAAAAGAAATAAAGTCACTCTGCCAGCAACGCTTACGTCTTCTCTGGAAATTAACTTTCCCAGATGATGGAATGAATCGCACAAAGTACTTAAGGAACCTGCACACTTGCACAAAAGCTCTTGAGACCTTCCTGTGGAAGAAGCACGTGCCTATAGGTGGGGTCACGTGACGGATAAAATTTCCCGTAAGACCCAGGGCGGAGGGTCCGAGCCTAGGAAGCGCCCACAGAACAAAGCGGACGCCCAGGGCGAGGTGACGGCCACCTCCAAGAGCGTGGCCTCGGCACTCTGCCCAAAGCACGGGGCGTGCCCGCCTGCGTGCCCGCGGTGGGGGCTGGGGGACCGGCCGGGCACGGCGAACGTCTGAGAACACTTAAGCGAGGAGCAGAGAGGACCTGCAGACCTCAGCCGGGAGCCGCACCTCCGGGCCCTGCCCGTGCCCGGGGCACCTCCACCAGCCGCACCCCGAGCACCCATGGGTTCCACACACCTGCCATCGATGGGCACCTCCCCGTCACTCAAAAGGGATGCCTCCACACGGGTCACGACCCTGCTCGGATGAAACCTACTGTGTGGTATCCGTGTCCCATGATTTGATCACGTGACTGTAACGTACAACCTTCCTCGCCGCCCCCCTTTACCATCTTGTGTCCCCAGACCTCCAGCACGGGGGACACTGGCTGCGCCTCGGGGGTCTGACACGCGTGCTGTGCACACTCCCCTCCCGCGTGTTGCCAGTGTGAGTGGGGTTCTCCCCTGAGCCATCACCCATCTCAGCCGCGGGCTGTGCGCCCACAGGCCTGGGCCAGGAGGTGCGGCTCCATCTGTGGAGCAGCTTCTTTAAACCGGTGACACCCCCATTCCCCCCCATTCCCCCCGGGGCCCATCCCAGAGGGACCTTGTCCGGCACAGGGTGCTGGGGCGATGCAGGTGGGCTGACCTCAGCCCGAGGCAGAGTTTTCTGATGAGCCGCCGGTTCCCACCGCGATGCCCGGGGCAGCGGGCGCCAAGAGCCCAGGCTTGTCCAGGAGCCGAGTCCGCGCCTCGGAGACGGGACGCGAGTGCTGCGTGGCGGGCAGCCGTCCAGGGGCTCCGGAACCACGTCCTGGGGTCCCTGCCCTCGACCTGGGGTCCCGGGAGGCCGGGGCGGGGTGTGCGGCCAGGAGGAGGGAAGAGTCGCTGAGCCGGGCAACAAAGGTGGAAACAAATGACGAGTAAACAGCCCCGCGGGGGGCCCTCAGGCAGAGGGGGCGCTAATGAGCACGCAGTGCTCAAACCCCCCCCTCAACCCTCCCCCCCCCCCCCCCGCAGGCCCTGGAGCGGCCCCACTCCCGCCTCACCCAGGGCGCCCTGGGGAGAGAGAAACTGGGTCCTGGGACCCAAAGCGCAGTCCGGGTGCCCCGCCCTCACCAGGTGCGGGCCCACCCGCGGGGGACGCTGGGCCAGGCCCTGCAGACACACCCGCCTGCACACCAGTCCGTGGGGACTGCCAGGCCCCCACATCTTAACCCTTTCTTCTTCTTTAAATATGTTTTTACTGATGTCAAAGAGGGAGAGAGAGAGAGAAGCATCAATGATGAGAGAGAGTCATCCATCAGCTGCCTCCTGCACGCCCCCCCACTGTGGATCGAGCAGCAACCCAGGCATGTGCCCTGACCGGGAATCGAACCCTGAACCCTTCAGTCCGCAGGCCAACGCTCTACCCACTGAGGCACACAAGCCAGGGCTAACGCGTTCCTTCATTAATTCCTGGTCTGGCTGCAGGTGCAGGGATGGTCAGGCAGCTCCTGTGTGAACCGTGCAGGACACCTGGGCCAGCTCGTGGGGCGACAGGCTTTCTCAGGTGGGGTGGGGGGAGGGCGGGACTGCAGCCACGAGATCCCTGCACATCCCCCCCACCCCGTGGGGCGAGGGCCCTGCAGCAGCCCCTGTCCCCCGCGTCCACTCGGTCCCAGGCTCCTCCCGGGCAGCAGGACCTCCCACCGAGCGGTGCAGGGGCCGAGGGCTGTGCAGAGGCTTGTTTATCTTCCATGTTTGGAAAGAGGAGGGAAGGTGGTCTGGGGGGAGTTTCATCCCGGCCTCGCAAGCACTGGCTGAGCAGGAACGCGGCCTGCGCACGTCTGTGAGGTGTCTTCGCAGGACACAAGCTCCCTTTGTAAGGAGGGAAGCTGTTTGCGGACACACGGGGTAGAGCTGAAGGCGGGAGTCCCTGCCATCCTAAAGGGAGGGCCTGCCCCCCCCCCCCCGTCCCCCTCTCCCCACTGTGCACCTGGTGCCTGGGGCTGGTCTTTCTCAGGGAAACCCATCCAGGTGTTTCCATGTTCAGTTCACGCATTGAGCCCTGAACAGGGGGTCAGGATGGCTTCACTCCGCGGTAATAATGCCATAACCATATCGCATGGATTTTCAGCTGAACGAGGAACACGTGAATTCATTACAGTTTTAAACCAACGTTTTGGGTCCTGACACTACACGTTCTCTTTCTGAGAGTCGTGCTTTCACAGCAGGTGTGAAGCGCTCGGTGAACACGGATCACAGCTCTTTCATCCCCACCACACACACACACACACACACACACACACACGCACGCACACACAGACACACACACTCACACACACGCGCGCGCGCACACACACACACGCACGCACACACACATACACACACCCAGGGCAGTGTTCTTTGTGAGGCAAATGCTTATGGAAACAGTAAGAAAAGAATGTAGCTAATAGCCAGCAAGATTAGTTACTAATTTCCCACTCGGTCGTACTTGTACACGACGCTAAAAGCATTTGCTGAAAGAATCCAGGAAGGTGCTTGCATGCCCGCCATCTCATGTGTTCCACGTAACTACGAAAATTACAAAACATCTAGAGATGGTCATTTAAAATGCGCTGGTAACAGCAAACAGATGCCCAACACGGGGTACACAGCAGGGTGCGCGGAAGGGAGGTACGTTTGGGGGGCAACCTAACTTGGGCTCAGATCGAAACTTGTCCTCCTGGCCAGCCCGGCGCTCCAGGCTGTTTGCAGGATAAGCTCGCCCTGGAGCTCCCGGGAGCGGGAGCGCTCAGGGCAGCACCTAATCCCTCTGCGCCCGGAGCCTCGGTTCCACCTGTTCCCCTGTGTCAGCTGCAACCTGAGGGCCGAGGTGCACAGAACAACCACAGCTCCACCCAAAAACCTCCCCATCCACCTCCTGCAGCCTGACCCGGTTATAAGTATCCTATCCTAAAGGCCGGTTGAGGGTCAGGGCACATGCCCGGGTTGCGGGCTCGACCCCCAGCGTGGGGCGTGCAGGAGGCAGCTGATCAGTGATTCCCTCTCATCACAGGTGTTTCTGTCTCTCTCCCTCTCCCTCTCTGACCGCAATAAAAATATATTTTAAAAATAAAAATAAAGAGATGTTCCGATTAATAAACATAATAAGAAAGACAATAATCACGCAGCCATTAAAACCTTCACGGTGCGCGGCACACGCCACGCGTGTCAGTGGGATGAGCGGCACGCGTCCATTATGCGTTGCTGTGTCACACGTGACAGCTGCAGCGGCTTGAAACCCCCCGTCTGGGACCTCACAGCCCCTGTGGGTCAGAGGCCTGTGGGGGGGCTGGGCCGGGTGACTCAGGGTGGGCAAACACAAAGGCCCCGACACCCGCGGCCAGGCTCCGGGGCGCCCCGGCTCACGTCCCTCCCCAGGCTCCCATCGTCTGGGCTCTTCCCACACAGCGTCCGCGCTCAGTCCCAACCGCATCCTCTTCCTCAGGCCGGAGCTGTTGGCTTGGCTCTGACGGCGCCGTTCTCACCGACAGTTCCTATCCACCTGGACGTCACCTCGGAGGGGGGACGGCAGAGCCAGAGGCGGACAAGGCCCCCGGCACGAGGCATCGCCTCCCTGGCTCCCCGTGGCCGGCCCAGCAGGGTGGGGGGGCGGGTATGTGGGCTACCTGATAATAAGACGGTAATAACGCAAGCCAGTATCATTTACACTGCACGGCGGAGCTGAACGTTCCCCGGTTTCTGTTCCCTCGAGGCCGAGTGCTGGTCCCGGCCCCCCACCTGCCACCTGGGAGGAGGATACTAAACGCCCTCCGCACCTCCCTGTGAAGTGATGGAGCTCAAGGTCATCTGCACGCAGCCAAGGTCACTGCGGATGTGGCACCTGCTGCCTGCTCGTCCTCCCAGCCCGTGACGTGACACCCCAACGTGAGGCGGAAGGGCAGGGTCCCCTCTCCCGACACCCCCAGTGCTCCCAGCCCTAGCGGCTCCTAACTGACGGGCAGCCCTTGTTTAAGTCCAAGGAGCTCGGGTGAGGATTGTCCTTTCTGCCGCTCATCACCTGAGGCTCAGTCCTTCCAGCCCAGCTTATCCTGGGGTGCTCCCAGGTGCCCTTGGGCTCCGGAGTCCTCTTCACAGTCTCCCCTGAATCCTGGCCTCCGTCCTCGCCTCTGAGGCCCCCAGGCAGGCCCTGCCCAAGACGCCCCTGCCCCTCAGCCCATGATATACTCTTCCCGGCTGAGCGCCCAGGGTCCACACAGAGAGCGGGTGTCTCTCTCTGGCCCCCCCACCCTCAGACTGTCATTCCACTACTTGATGGCACCACTGCTGCTATTTAATTCCGGGGTTCTGATCTGTGATGGGCTTGGGAAACAGATAGGCATTTCTGTTAGAACTGGACAGAAAATCAGTATAAAGACCATCCTATATAATAAAAGGCTAATATGCAAATTGACTGAACAGCAGAACAACCAGGCGCTATGACATGCACTGACCACCAGGGGGCAGATGCTCAATGCAGGAGCTGTCCCCTGGTGGTCAGTGTGCTCCCACCGGGGAAGCGCCACTCAGCCAGAAGCCGGGCTCACGGCTGGCGAGGGCAGCGGTGGTGGCCAGAGCCTCTCCCACCTCCACAGCAGTCGGATATCCCCCGAGGGCTCCCGGACTGCGAGAGGGTGCAGGCTTGGCTGAGGGACCGCCTCCCCCCCACCCCCTAGTGCACGAATTTCGTGCCCCAGGCCTCTAGTATTAAATAAGCAACAGCGACAGAACTAGGTACAGACAATAACAAAGGCTCCATAACGTTCCCAGGGACAATTATCCTGCTGCAGGGGTCACATCTGCCGTGAGCTGCCACAAAGCCTGTGCCCACGCCAGCCATTCGAGAGGCTGCAGTCACAGAGAATGCCGGAAGCCAGCTCCAGCATGTCATAACGGCAAGAGTTTCATCGAAAGGTGGATGGAACTTGGGGACTCAACAAGGGCTGAGTCACATATGTTATCACCTGTTGGGAATGGCTAAAGGCATTTCCCCAAACCTGAAAAGGATGATTGTTTGCTGGCAGACAGCTCAGGGCATCTCAAATCTACATGTTATTGCCTCCTGTTGGCCAAACACCTGAACAGCCGAAGGTAATTCCCCATTCTGACGATGCTTCTGTACCAAACCCTACCCTTTGAAGTGTATATCTCCACCTCGCCTTAGGACAAGTTGTGTTAATAAAAAGCAAGGGGTCCTGAGACAAGGAGAATTTGGTTTCTTCAGCCAGGCTCCTCTGCCCCCCAGTGCCTTTCAAAATTATCTTTCACCTTTGGTCTCTTATTTAATCTACGCACGGCCCGTCTCCAGATTGCTGAACCCTTCTAGATGCCGGATCAAGACCCGCCGGTGTTAAATGTCGCCCAACGTCTGGCGTTAATAGAACAGTGCTCGGGAGTGCGGACCCAGCGGCCTCCCGCCTGTGCCGATTCCAGCTCCGCCACGGCAGGCTCCCAGTGCCTTCCCTTCTCTGGCCCTCAATTTTCCGCGTCTGTAAAATGGACTTGAAGACCACAGATAGGAGCTTCGACTTTGAAAGATACACACACCTACACACACATACTTGTTTACGTGCCGACAGCTCACGCATCCACTCGTGAAAATAATAAATGTAGACGTAATGCCACTCTGCCCGGCAGAAAGCCCTCCACTGTGAGTAACAAAATAACAGCGCCAACATTCCGGAAGGGGTTGTCTCGATTGATTCTGGTCACCGTTTGGGGGTACAGTGTAAATTTTCATGGTCTAGTCCTCTCCACTGAGTTCAGGTTCAGAGGAAATCATATACTGGATTGCTTGACACAAAGCACCATTTTGATCAAATAATGAATTATTTTGGTGTTTTGCAAGCAAAGCCCGTGAAACCAATATTTATTGTGCACTTAATGCATGCAAAGTAGCAAAAGAAATAGAATTTCCTATTATTTTGAAAACCATTCCATTACTTCTGGTACCAGAAATAATTATTTAATGGTCATCCTTTTTCCCATTGCTGATCTATATATGTTTGCATTGATTACCTAGTTGATATGAATGTCTTCAAGTGTACTTATTAGGAGGACAATGACCGGCCCCTAGAAAATGTTTGCTGAAAATAAGGGATGAGATGATCTTTCAACCCCCATGGAGATCTGCTGCAGGTTAGCACCTTCACCCAGGTCCCCGCTCCTACTACCTCACTCACACTGAAGGGACTTCTGTCTTCGTAGGTATCACACTCTCGGGACCAGGGACTGGAGCTCTATTCCATAAGGAGGGTGCATGGATGGTTTGGGAAATGAGAAAGATGACAATCTGCCCTTTTCAGACTGAAAACGGGAATCCTGAGCCCCACCCGCGTGGCTCAGTGGTTGAGCGTTGATCTATGAACCAGGCGGTCACGGCTGGATTCCCCATCAAGGCACATGTCCGGGCTGCAGGCTCAATCCCATGATTCTCTCATCATTGACGTTTCTTTTTTTTAATATATTTTATTGATTTTTTACAGAGAGGAAGGGAGAGGAATAGTTAGAAACATCGATGAGAGAGAAACATCGATCAGCTGCCTCCTGCACACCTCCTACTGGGGATGTGCCCTTGACCGGAATCGAACCTGGGACCTTTCAGTCCGCAGGCCGACGCTCTATCCACTGAGCCAAACTGGTTAGGGCAGTGGTGGGCAAACTGCGGCTCGCGAGCCACATACGGCTCTTTGGCCCCTTGAGTGTGGCTCTTCTACAAAATACCACGGCCTGGGCGAGTCTATTTTGAAGAAGTGGCGTTAGAAGAAGTTTAAGTTTAAAAAATTTGGCTCTCAAAAGAAATTTCAGTCGTTGTCCTGTTGATATTTGGCTCTGTGGACTAATGAGTTTGCCGACCACTGGGTTAGGGCATTATTGATGTTTCTCTCTCTCTCCTGCTCCCTCCCTCCTGAAATCAATAAAAAAAAAAAGGAGATCCTGAAATCCCGGGGATGGCGGCTGGGAACCCCGCTACCACGTAGGTGAGTGGGGCTGGGTTGGTGTCTTTTATTTGGGCTTCAGAGCCCCAAGTTCTGTGTGGCATGACTGAGCTCATTGCAGGACCCAGACCCACCGTCCTCCCAGAATCGATGGGCTGTCCCCGTGGCCAGCTCTGCCTGACACCTGGCTCTGCGTTTCCCTAGCCCTCCCACTCAGGAGAGACTGACTGCTCTCCACAGCCAACGCCCCGCCCTCAGCAGCCTCCTGTGGGTGCGAAAAGTGAGTGGCACCTGTACCAGCAGCTTCTTAGGAAGGGAAAAAGGGTCGCTGGCCTGGTACCCCGGACATATGTTCCCAGGCGGGGTCCTGAAGCACACACCCGGGTGATAAGCCCTGCGGCCGGGGCCTGGGGGGGCGGGAGGCGGGTGTGGGTGGGTGCTGCCCTGGTTCCCGCTCCGCCTGCACATTCTGAGTTGCTCTGCTCTGCTCTGCTCCTTCGGCAGCGGGCTGGACGTTGGTACCGACTAACTCAGTTAAAGCAGCCTCTATCCTCTAAGTGACGGGAACGGCCAGGCTGCCGGCCAAGACAGCAACACCGGTAAACGTGGGACGCGCCTCCTCCCACAGCCACAGCCAAACGACAGAACCACCATCCTCCAGAACCGCCGACACCCGGCTGAAGGGAAGTCCTACGACTGGGATTTAAAGAAGAAGCCGCGTGGACACTGTTGGAAGGGTGGAGAAGTGCAGCAGGCCGGTCCCACCCCGTGTGTGGTGGATCCATATCCGGAGGGATACCTCAGCTGTAGAGGTCGCCCCTGAGGAGCACGGGGTCCCAGCCCCACACCAGCCCCCCAGCAGGGAGGTCCCAGGGCCAGGAAGGGACGTCCCCATAATGTCTGGCTGTGAACACCAGCAGGATCGACACCGAGGAAGGCTGAGGCAGCTGGAGTCCCAGGCAGTTCCTCTTAAAGGGCCCGCACACAGACTCACTGGGACTCCCTCCCTCTGAGCTCCAGCCTGTGAGCCCCTGGGGGAAGAGGCTCATTGTCCCCAGGAAGTCACCCCAGCTTCCAGGTCTTCGTTCTTCTCAGTGGGAAATGCAAGTTTCCCGGACGGATTGAAATTTCCCTCCTGCTCCCACTTCCTTATAACGCCCGGTGTTCCTCCAGCACTAAACAGGGGCCGTGTGCTGGCGATGGAGTGAGTATCCCTTCACTGTGCCACGGGGAATGCGCCTCTTTCTACTGCAGTGCGATATAGTTAGCGTGGCCACAGAAAATAAACCAGAAAATGATTTGTTTTTGCTTTTGCCCAACGACACCACATTCCTCTCAGATAGGTTCGAACTGCCGGTGGGTGACTCACGGGGCAGCTATTCTGGAAATTCTAGGTGCCATCTAAGTCCTACTTTAAATACACGAGCCAGGAAATGGTGCGTCATTTTAAGGTGGAAACTCACTCTGATGAAGTTTCTTGTAAACAGAACGGCCTGAAACCTGCCCGAGGCCTCAGAGTCCATTTGAAGACGTGTCTTCAAGCAGAGCCTGTGCCCAGCACAGCAGAGTCCTTGGCTCCGTGCCCGAGGGAGGGACACGGGATCTGGCGAGGACGATGGGGAGAGAATCTCCAAACATGATAGCAAATGAGATCCAGCGCATCTGCCCGCCCCCCTGCCCCCCTCCCTTCCCACCGCCCTCCCCTCTCAGCCATCCATTGACAAAGCAGGAAACTGAGGCTGAAGTGGGTGAGGGGCCCAGGGACCCTAGCATTTACAATGCTCAGTTCAAACCCCCCTCTGGAGTCCAGTCCAGAACTTTCTAATCTGCAGGGGTTTATGGGAAAGGGCAGGAACCTTCCCCGCGGTTGAGTCTTCATTAAACTTTACAGACCAGGGCATCTCGGCCTCGACCAGGAAGCACGGCAGACACGTAAACCTGCCTGGGCTGCTGTGAGGATGAAGGACGTTAAACCTGTTACAAAAGGCATCGTTTCTACAGCAAGCAGAGCGGGGGGGGGGGGGGGGGGGGCGCCCAGTCTCTGCCGCCTGTCCGGGCACCCCCCCCACCTCCCTGGGAGAGAGACGATGGTGCCAAGGGTCCCCACGGCCCCTAATTCGACGAGGGCACCGACTTGGAGATGTTCATGCCTTTGGCCGTGAGAAAACGGAGGTGCGTCCATTAAAGCTGTTACGTCGTCGCCAGGAAACCAGTCTCAGAGACACGTTGTTGGTCCAACCCCCCCCCCCCCCCATTTTGACTTTTGGAGGCACCCGAGGTGCCCCGGTATTGGCTGAATGTGATCGAACACCCTAACCTTCGCCCTGGACGTGGATGTGTGTTCCTATGTTTACGCTCAGTACCGTTCTGTCTTTCGTGACGGCGTGCTTCTTCGAGGAGGAAACCCGTTCTTTAATGTCCGTAAAGATCAGGTAGAGACCTTTCCACACTGTCCTCACGGAGCCCGGTTCAGTCCACTGCCCCGCCCCCCCCCCCGCCCCCCAAGCATCGGCTGGGAAATGCGAGTCCTTTGTAGTCATCAAGGGGCTGCCTCCCCGGCCCTAAGGCAGGGAGTGCCGTCTGGGGCCCCCATTAGGGCTCCTCAGAAGTCGGGAGAGGGAATAAGGGGTAATTGTCCTTTAAAATGGAGAGGAGTTCCTGGTAGGAAGCAAACCCCCGAGGAAGTGGCTTTAAAACAAACAGTTCCGGGAGGAGCGGCAAAAGGTGGGAAGCGGCCTTTGATTCGGCTGTGGATTCAGGGCAGACGTTCATGCACATATTCCTGGGATGCTAATGAGCCGGTGAGCCCGGGAGCGGCGCGGTTTGACTCTAAGGACGGCCAACAGAGAGGCGGGGGCATGTTTCTAACCCCCATCAAGGTGGGGGGGAGGCGGATCCCGGACCGGGGAGCGGGCTCCGGGCTTGACCTCCAGGTGGGGGCCGCCCCAGGTGCCCACACACCCCAGGGCCTCTGTAGAACCACCCGTCTGCAGGGCGCTGGGGCTGTTTATTCAACCCCCTCCCCGCACTCCCCCCCCCCAGGGCCCACCTCGGCCACCCCGGTGGGCACGGCATCGCCCGGAGCCCCTCCAGGTACACAGCCCCCCCCCCTCCCTCAGCAGCCGGCGGCCTGAGACTCTGCATTTCTGAGGGGTTCCCAGGGACACCGCCCGCTGGCCGGCCGGGGACCACCCCCCGACGCCACGGCCCCCCTCCCGGGTGTGACCGCATCTCCGTTTGGTGGGGACCCCAGTCCTGTCGCATTAAAGTCACGCCCCCCCAGCAGGGCCTGGTTCTGACTCGTCACATCTTCAATGACTTTATTTCCAAGGAGTCCCATTCGCTTCTGAGGGGACACAGTTTAAGCTCCTTCGCACTCCCCGCGGGCGACTCCCCTCTGTGGGGCACGCCCCCCTCTGTTCCCACCCCCCACGCCCCCCCACCCGGCACTGCCCCCCACAGGGCTGCCGGCTGCCCGCACGGCGGCGTCTGGGCCCCAACATCCACCTGCCTGGGCAGCTAATGAACGTGAACGTCCACGCTTGCGGCACACGCTGGGGTCCTCTTTAAACGGGTGGCTCCCCAGTTTCACGGGTGCCCTGCTATCGCGTCAGGAGACAGGAGTTCGGACAGGGCCCGGCGGGGAACGCGCCCTGGGGGACAGAAGGGCCACACACACAGCGGCGGCACCTCCACAGCCGCGGCGACACCCAGAGGCAGCGTGGATGCTGAGGGAGGGGCTGTGACAGGAAGCAACCGCTGTGTCCCCGCTGCTCTGCCCTGGGGGGCTCCTTACCCGACCCAGAGACAGAGCCACAGCCTGGCTAGGCCCGGGGCACAGCGCCCCCGCCCTGCCCCCCGCCCCCGCCCCCCTGCTCAGCTCAGCCTCTCTGCCCTCCAGACACCTGGTGTCTCCCAGTCCCCAGGGCCCTGGCACCTGCTGCTTCTCCCGGGACCCTCAGACCCAGAGACCCCCGGGCCGCCTCCCCCTCCTCGCAGCCGCTCCGGGCCAGCTTGCCTGTCCCGGTTAAATCCAAGGTGCCCGGCACCCACCTCCCCCTCAGCCCCTCAGTGCCCGGTGGCAGTCTCGGGGAACAGTTAGCCATTCCCTGAAGCACAGTGAGCGGCGGACTCTTCCCACAGACCCTTAGCCAGGGGTGTCCCTCCGACCGCGTGTTCTGACAGCTCGTGCCCGGGACCCGTGTGGGCCTCCGTCCAGTGCTCTTTCTGCGTGGACGGCCGCGATTATGTGATCAGGAGCCCGCCGATTAAACTGATGGGTTTCCAAATACCAAGCCAGCCCTGCACACCCAGCACCAACCCTACTTTGCGGGGTGTTATTTTTGTGCACGGCCACATTTTATTTGCTTGCATTTTGCTGAGGATCTGGGTCTATATTCAGGAGGGATATTGCTGTGCAGGTGTTTTGGGTTGGGGGGATTTTTTTGGCTTGTTTTCCACGGTCTCTGGTTTTGGTATCAGACTGAAAGCAACTCCATGAAATTAATTGGGGTGTTCACTCCGATTTTCTGGGAAAGTTTGTATAAAGTTTACGTTAGTTCATCTTCAAGTAATTGACAGGATTCTCCAGGAAAGTCATACAGACCTGGGAATTGCTTTTGGGGAGTTTTCAATGACACAATCAATTTCCTGAATAGCTATTCAAGTGAGCTCTTTCATATCGGGTTGCACGGCGTGTGGTAATTGTTGCACGGTGTGTGGTAGTTTGGGGAGGAATTGGCCCATTACATCTAAGTTGTTAAATTTATGGTATGGAGTTGTCCCTAATGTTATCTTTTTTTAAAAAAATGTATGTTTTTTATTGATTTCACAGAGGAAGGGAGAGGGAGAGGATCTTAGAATCACTGATCAGCTGCCTCCTGCACACCCCCTACTGGGGATGGAGCCCGCAACAGTTAACCTTTTCAATCAGCCCACTCCGTTTCCGAGAGTCTCCCCATTATTTTTCTGTTTTCAATTTCACTTAATTTTGCTTTTATCCCTATTATTTCCTTCCTTCTGCTTGCTTTGGGCTTATTTTGCTTGTCTCTTTTTAGGTTCTTTTCTTTCCTTGTGGACATTATTACAGATGTCCCCCATCTCCCCCCCTCTTGCCCTCTCCTCCCAGACCCAGCCCTGCCCTCCCTCCGGCCATCAGCCGCTGTCCTCCGTGTCTGTTGTACGCACGGACGTGCTCTGGTCAACGTCTCCACCTCCTTTCCTCCGGTCCTCGTGTGACCGTCTGTACCTGCCTTCTATGTCTCACCCACAGGACACAGGCGCGGCCTGCTCCTTCCTCTCGCTTCTTCCCACCTGTGACATTTCGGAGATCTGAGGGCCCGTGCTGGGCGGCAGGCTCCATCCCTGGCAGGGGGCGTGCAAGCAGGCAGCCCATCGATGTTTGTTCTCTTATCAGTTTCTCTCCCTCTCCCTTCCTCTCTCTCTGAAAAATCAATTTAAAAAAATCTATTTTTAAAAAACCCACAAAACCAAACACTGCGCCGGGCCGTTTCCCCTGCACAGGTGAGCACACCTGGGACAGAGCGGGGGCTGCAGGCGGGGCTGCAGGCGGAAGGTCCAGGCAGCGGCTACTCTCTCCGTTGCTCGTTCCAGTGCAGAGTGTTTCAGTCTGGAAGCAATCCTACTGCTCTCGCCCGCGCCGGTGAAACAATCTCTCACACCTGGTGAGCCTACAGCCAGGCCCGTGGTTTCCTCCCGCGCCAGAAGGAAATGTGTGGGACGCTCTGTGCTCCGAAGCCTCAGGCTGACCCCCGTTCTCTGCCACTGAGTCCACGGCTGCCCCCTGGCTTCCACCGTCTTGTTCTCCTGCACGCATATGTGTGAGAGTGAGTTGTGTGTGTGCCCGTGTGCGTGAGTGTGTGTGCGTGTGTGTGAGAGTGAGTTGTGTGTGTGTGCCCGTGTGCATGTGTGTGTGCGTGTGTGTGTGTGTTTGGGGGTGGGAGGTGTGCTGCTGGGTGGCAGGGCCTGTACTTGCCCAGTATTGAGGTTTTGGGGTTTCCTCTTTTTAAGAAATGTGTGGAGCCCTAGCTGGTTTGGCTCAGTGGATAGAGCATCAGATTGTGGGCTCAATCCCCAGTAGGGGACGTGCAGGAGGCAGCCAATCAATGATTCTCTCTCATCATTGATGTTTCTATCTCCCTCTCCCTTCCTCTCTGAAATGAATAAAAGATATATTAAAAAAAGAAAGAAAGAAATGTGTGGGTCTTCCCTTAGCATTTCTTAACCATTGGCCCAAATAAGGGAGCTGTTGCTTATTTTGCTTCCTTGGGGTCCAGCTGACAGGAGATGGAGAAACGATGGGTTTCCTTCCAGCCGCCCAGGTTCGATCAGAGGGAGAGGCCCGTCCTGAATCCCTGTGTGGTCTGCTCGCCGGTCCCCAGGTCCCCAGCTCGGCTCCCTCACCCCCTCACCCACTCACCCGCCTCAGCTTTCTCCGCTGAGCCCCGCCGGCACCGCTCCGAGGGTTACACCAATTAACTCACTGACTGCCTGGCGCCCCAGACCCGGTGTGGTGTCCGCCTCTTACAGACCCTGACCCTTAGCACAGGGGTGAGCAGGCGGCTCAGCGGGGGCGCAGTGCGTGGACTGAGGAACAGTAAAGACGCGGATTCTGTTCCTGACACCCGTTACCACCGACCCGCCTCCCTCAGCCTCCCTCAGCCCATCCGTCCTGGCGGCTGTTTGCATCCTCCACAGGTGCACTCACCGTTCTCGGTGTTAACCCCCTCCCACCCCTCGGCTGCAGACCCTGCCCCTCCACAAAGAACACAGGAAGCCCCGGAGTTACCGCAAATCCACGCCACCACATCCGGGGACCTGCCTGCACGCCGGCCGTCCTGCGAGCTCGCGTGGCCGTGGCCGCGAGGGGAGGCTGAGGTCTCCAGGACGCGCACCTGCTCCCCGGCGCCCGCGGCCTCGCCCGCTCCCCCTCCCGCCTCCAGAGGGCGCCCGAGAACTGGGAGCCGCGCAGCTCAGCAGCGGTGTGGACCGTGGCTCCTGGGCAGAGAGTGAGACCCAGGACAGCATGGGTTTCCGTGTCCCGGGCGGGTTTCCAGCTGTCACGTGCTCCTCGGGGCCGTGGATGACAGGCTGCGTGAAGGGCTCACACGCACGTGAAAGGGGCTTCGGCTCAGAGCCGTGTCCGAACGTGCAGCTCAGCCTCGGCTCGAGCGGCCAGGCTGCAGGCGCCCGCAAAGGCACAGGCTGGCTGCTGCCCCGACCGTGGCCCGGCGTCGGGATGAGCTGAGGACACCGGAGAGAGGACGTTAGAGACCACGCGGTCCGTGTGACGTGCACTCAGGCCGCTCCCGCACCTGCTCCCCACGGCCTGGCCTCAGCCCACAGAAACGTGTCGCGTGCGGCTTCCCGTGAGCTTCTCCGGTGAGCTTTCGAGACTCGTGACCTCCTGAGCCACAGTCTCCTCCTGAGCACATCGGGTTCAGGGTGGGGATGGTTTCCCTCGAAGGCGTGTTTACTCCACCGGGAAGTCAGCAGTTACCCCATCAGAGGCAAGACCCACTCTTCCTTAAGTCCCCCAAGTCTGAGTCAAATATAAAGTGTGAGTGAGTGAGTTTATGGGAGCAATAAGGGCCGAATGGGCTTCAAATCTTTATATATATATATGGTATATTTTTATTGATTTCAGAGAGGAAGGGAGAGGGAGAGAAACATCAACGATGAGATAGAATCATGGATCTGCTGCCTCCTGCAGGCCCCCTACTGGTGATGCAGCACACAACCCGGGCATGTGCCCTGACCTCCTGGTTCATAGGTCGGTGCTCAACCTCTGAGCCACCCGGGCCGGGCTCGATCTTAATTAAGGGGAAAGGTCACTGACGTCTCGAACACGCAGAAGCCGGGAGAGAACCCGTGGCCAGAAGCGGGGCTCGCCTGTCCCCGCGAGACCCCAGGGTTTCAGCACCACAGCCTCCTGGACAGCGCCCCTGCGGCTGCAAAGGCTGTGGGTTCCGGTGCAGACCTTTGGGTCCGGCCCTCGGGGCCTGCGTTCGCTCCAGGCCAGGTCCGGCCCCCGGGTTCCGCGGGGGCGGAGACTTGGTTCTGGGTGTCATTTGCACCACCTGCTCCTCTGCACGTGCGTCGGCCGTTCACCTGTGTGCTGCACGTAGAACACGCGAGCGCGTTTGTCGCCATTGTCTGTGGAGTGGGCGTGCTTCCTAGGAGTGGCCAGGCTCCAAGCACAGCCAGGCGCCCTGAGGAAAAGTGACTTTCTTTTTTAATTAAAAAAACCTTTATTGTTGAAAACATTGCAGAGGTCCTCCTTTCCCCACCGACCTCTTCCAGCCGCTGGCCCTCACCGCCCACTGTGTCCACAGGCCCGTGACGCTCATTCAGACGACACCCTCCCCTCGACGAGGCCACGGGCCGTGGGCGCCGCGGCCGCCGGAGCTGGGACAGCTGTGCTGTAGGACAGACAGGCCACTGTTCGCGGTGATCTACCCCGAGATTTGGGGTTTGCCCCTCCCTCACCCCGGTGTTTCGCCGCAGGCCCGCTGAGGATTCAGAAGGGAGTGGACTCTCTGTGCTCGAGTCCTGAAGGGGCCTTTGTCTGAGGCCCCGTCTGTGCAGAGCGGGCACTGTTCCAGGGCTTGGGCGCCTGGCTCTGCCAGTCAGCGCCCAGGGCAGCTCCCGGCCGGCCCAGTGAGGACTGCCCCAGCCAGCCCCACGTGCCACGTGCCAGGCGCAGCCCCGCCCGCCCGTTATTCACATTGACCTTCAGCTTCCAATGGCTGTGCCTGCCCCTTTGAAACTGCTTTTGGCGAAAGAAGGACGTTCTAGAGAGAGGACGGAAGTCCTTGCCGGGGCTCGGCGAGCCTCCTGCACAGCGGCCAGCACCGTGGCTGCGCGGCACCCATCTTTGCGAGTGTATTGGGAAACAGCTCCCATGGGGCTTTGGGGCCCAAAGCCTCATCGTCATCATATCTGGTCGTCGCTGAATGCTGACACCCGGTAACTGCAATCCCAGACACTGGGGTGGGCGCCCCGTGGAGACCCCCCCGGGACGAGCTCTACGCCTCGGGACCTCGCTCTTCCCGGCTGGACTTGAGTATCTTCCTCAAGCAGAAAAGCCGGCAGGGACCTGTCTTTTATTTAAACACCTACAACGGCGGCACTGGGGCTCGGAGCGCCTCCTGGGAACGGCAGCAGCCACGGGAACAGGCCTCAGGCACCTGCGGAGCGACTGGAGCGCCCGGACCGCTTCAAGGGGAGAACAAGGCACACGCACTCGACTCGCCAAATGCAGCGAGGACAGAGCGATCCGTGCCAGGCTGCGGCCGGTCACGAGGGCGGAGGGGCGGGGGGGGGGGGAGAGGGGGACAGGGAACCCGGAGAGAGAGGGGTGAGGGCAGGAAAACAAAGCAAGACACGGGGACCCAGAGACAGGCCTGCGGGTGTGGAGGGGAGGCCCACACGCCCAAACAGCCACAGGACGGGAGCAGCAGAGACGGGGAGGCCTCCAAAGCCATGACTTCAGGAAAGTCCCTGGAACTCGTTACTGTGACGATGCGCACACACCCGGGTCCCTCGGTTACCAGTCCTTGCACCACATGCAAATGAGACCAAGCTACGCCGCTGCCACTGAGAGCTCAGTTCTCTCTCCGCCTGCTGGTGACCAGGGACCGGCAGAGTCCAGCCCCTTCCCGGACGCACAGCTCTCGCGGGACAGGGGTCTCGGAGGCTCCCTCGCAGGACCGCGAACTCTGCCTCTGGTGCTAGTGTGTCCAGTTCGGTTAGAAGCAGTGTGGCTCTCGGCGCTCAGAGGGGTCAGAAAAGACGGCCATTCACCTGGGGCTGAGCCAGCTCCCACTGAGTTAAATGCGCCATGTCTCCCTAGATTTGTGCCGAGGGGTGTGGGGAGAGGGATTAGCACGAAGATCTCCACATGGAAAATATAAAACTGCTTTTAAAACATGTAAGGCTGCAGTGTAAAATATAATTAAGACTTGAGACCCACCAGCGTCCCAGGAACCAGGAGGTCAGGGTTCAATTCCCGATCAGGGCACATCGATCCCCAGTAGGGGGCGTGCAGGAGGCAGCCCATCAATGCTTCTCATCATTGATGTTTCCATCTCTCTCTCCCTCTCCCTCCCTCCCTCCCTCTGAAAACATATTTTCTTAAAAAACAATCTATTTTAAAAAAATGACTCAACATATTAAAGTCTAACAACAAAAACATTAAACTAGTAAACATTACAAAGTAAGTCCAAAACTGAGGTAACATTATTTTCCCATGACCGGTCTAATCTGATTATAACCATTTTTTCCTTCTCGACCTGAAACGAGTTAAATGTACTCAGATGCAAGGAGAGAGCACCCAGGAATCGGCCCCTAAAAGGCGGAGGATTTTACCCTTTGCCCGAATAATAAACAGGAATATTTCTAAAAATCACTACATTCGACCGAACAAGCGGCCTGTTACTGGCTTTCACCCGGCCCCCCACCCCCACCCCGCAACTCCCCGCTTTCTCCATCCATCAGCTGCTCCTCCGCCGATCTGCGTCCGGCTAAGCTTCCTCCCTTTCCCCTCTCCGTTTGGTGACTCCCTTTCTGTGGCGTAAAGATACTGTGTGAGCAGCACAGCTCGTCATATGAAACCATGCATGTTAGGGAGGCTGCCCCTGACTCCTGCCCACACCTCACCCCAGCCGCTGAGGACAGTCCCCAGGGCGACGTGTGCCAGCATGTGTCTGAGTGTGTGTGTGAGGGAGCATGTGTGTGAGAGCATGTGTGTATGTGTCTGAGTGTGTGTATGAGGGAGCATGTGTGAGAGCATGTGTGTATGTGTGTGTGTGAGGGAGCATGTGTGTGAGCATGTGCATGTGAGAGCATGTATGTGAGTGTGTGTGTGTGTGTCGGGGGGGGGGGGGGCTTGCACGGGCTCACAGTGGAGCGCCCCCCAGAGCACCCAGCCAGGCTGAGCTGCGCCCACAGCTCTCTGAACAGCCAGCCCCGCCCTCCAGGTGCGGGTTCCTGCACCGCCCGCCCCTCCGGATTGGACACTCGGGTTACCTGGCACCTCCGGGCTGCCCAACCCCCACGCGTTTTCTATTAGGAGAAACGCACTGTCCATGCAGCCCCAGGTCCAGGTCCACAACAGGGGGTCACCCTCCCTGTCCCCCGCCCCTCCTCTGCTGCCCAGGAAGGGTCCTGGGGCTGCCGGGCCTGGGGGAGGAGGCCGCCCGGGAGGAGGTGGGCCCGGGGGTCCGGCGAGGCTGTCCTGTCCCACGGGGCCCCCCTGGCTCACAGGAGCCCAGGCCCCGCGTGGCGGACCGCAGAAGGGGCGGCGTGTCCCACGAGGTCGCGCGGGTGGAGCAGCAAGCGCAGGTGTGGCTGTGGGCACCGGGGGGCCGCCAGGCCCTGCTCCCAGGGAGGCCCAGCGGGCGCAGGGGTGCGGGGGGCGGGGTGCGGGGGGCGGGGGCGGGAGGGTCCGCAGCTCACAGCGCGCTCAGGTGCGGCAGCGCGTCCAGGGCCGTGCGGTCCCGCGCGGCCGCCGCCGCCTCCACGCCGCGCAGCCACTCGGTGCACCTGCGCACCAGCCCCTCGTCCGGGGCCCCGGGCTCCTCCTCCTCGTACTCCACGTCGTCGTAGCGGTGCCGGTCGTTGAGCAGCGACACCGGGAGCACGCGGCGCGGGTCCGGCCGCGGGTGCGGGGCCTGCGGGCCGCGGGGCAGCAGCGGGCCCCCGGGGTCGCCTCCCCCGCGCGGACCCGCGGCCTGGGCTCGGGCTCGGGCGTCGGCCGAGGGCGAGAGGGGCGGCGGGCGGGGCCGCGGGACCAGCAGGGCGGCCTCGGGGGGGAGGCGCAGGGAGAAGCGCGCGGCGGGCCCCGCGGTCCCCGCGGTGCGCACGGGGCTGCGGCCGGGGCCCGCCGGGGCCGGAGCGTGCGCAGGGGCCGGGCCCGGGGCGCGGCGGGCCGGGGGCCTCCGGAGCGTGGCCGAGGGCCAGGAGCGGGGCGGCGGCGCCGGGGGCCGCGGCTTCTCCCCGGCGGCGGGCGGCGCTGCCTTCCGGAGGGCTCCGGGCCTGCGGGGCGGCGGGCGCGCGGCGGGGGCCCCCGGGGCCGGGGCGGGAGGCGGCGGGAAGGGCATGGAGCCCCCGAGCCTGCGGAGCGTCAGCGCCGGAGAGGACACGGCGGCCCTAAGTCCCGGGCGCAGCCGGGCGCCCTCCCCGTCGGTGGGCGGGCCGCCCTCGTCCTCCCTCTCCCACCGCCGTCGGGCACTCACCGGGGCTGGAAGCCAAGCCCCGTCCTCCCCTCCGTCTGGGCCCGGCTCCTCGGCCCCGGCGCCCTCAGGAGCAGGAGTGCGGCCGGGACGCCGCTCGCCCGGGTGTCCACCGGCGGCTGCAGCCAGGAGACCGGAGACGCGCCGGGACGGGGGCGGGCGCAGGCGGGCGGGGCGTGTGCTCGTCCTGGGCGGGTCCTGCGCGTCGGGGAGGTCCCCCGCGAGCTCCCGCAGCCGCGAACGCGCTGGAAGGCCGGCCGCGGGGACCCCGGGGGAGGTGGGCCGCAGGGACCCCGGGAAGGTCGCAGGGACCCCGGGAAGGTCGCAGGGACCCCGGGGGAGGCGGGCCGCAGGGACCCCGGGAAGGTCGCAGGGACCCCGGGGAAGGTCGCAGGGACCCCGGGAAGGTCGCAGGGACCCCGGGAAGGTCGCAGGGACCCCGGGAAGGTCGCAGGGACCCCGGGGGAGGTCGGCCGCAGGGACCCCGGGGGAGGTCGGCCGCGGGGACCCCGGGGGAGGCCGCGGGGACCCCGGGAAGGTCGGCCGCAGGGACCCGTGGGGAACAGGCACCGTGTGAATCTGTCTACGTCGGACGCTGTCATCTCAGAAGGAACACCCAGCTCCCGGTGGGCACGGTGGTCCTTGTTGCCTGATGGTGATCGCGGCGCAGGAAGGAGACCTGGCCTTTCCCTGGGCGGGTCCTGTGGAGGCGATGAGAACAGCCCCCGCCAGCTTAGGTCCTGGCGGTGGGGGGCACCCCTAGTCTTCGGAGGCTGGCTGCGTGCCTGAGCGATTGCAAGGGACATCAGCAAGTCCGTCTCATTCCCCCCCCCCCCCCCCCGGTGTCAGAGGTCAAGGCTGATCCCAGTGGGGGAGGGGGGTGCGGGAGGCAGCCGGTTGCCGGTCCTCATTGGTGTTTCTCTCCCCGCCCCCACTCCCTCTCTGAAATCAATAAAATACTTCTGTTTTAGAAGTCTGCTTCCCTAAGGACCTTCAACGGTTACATCTCCAAACACCGGCTGACCACGCGGGAAGCGGGCTGTGCTCAGGGGAGCTCAGATGTGCCCGAGCCAGCAGTCCTAGGGGCAGGGCACCCCCCCCCCCCCAGCCCCCTGGCCGTCCCTCTGCACCCCGACTCCCCTGTGTTCCAGCCGAGGTGGCTACTGGGCCAGGACACCGGCAAGAGCCTTGCACCTCAGCGGGAGGGGCTGGGAGAGAGGAAGGTTTGCACCCCAATCTGTACCAGCACCCCCCAAACCATCCCACACTCACACCTTCTCCCAGTGCAAATGCAGCTTCAAGACACCGCTCCAGCTGTCACTCAGACATTCTCCCCTCCCACCCTCTCCCTGTCCCGGGGGTGGAGTGGGGGAGGGGGGAGGCGGGGGGGGGGGGGCCGCCTCGGGAGGCTCAGCCGCTGCTCCTGGAGTTCAGGGGGCAGCCCAGCCCCCAGGCCTCTCCAGGCTCCGAAGGCGCTGCGGGCTGCACTGGCTCCTGGTGCTGCCACTCCAGCGCGGGGGCGGGGCAGGTGCGGAAGCAGTGGGGGGGCTTTGTCAGGAGTGGGGGCCGGAGAGGAGGCGGGAAGGGGTCAAGCACCATTGCCTGTGGGCACAGCCTGAGGGACCCCCAGCCCCGAGGCTGGCATGGACCCAGGTCCAGGCTGTGCGGGTCAGCGAGGGCGTCGCCCTGTGCAGTTCTCGGGGCCTCGTGGGGCCCTGCCTGCCCGGGCCCCTCCAGGGTCTCCTTTGGTGATAATCCCAAGACCTACCTGCTTCCCCACCAAGGCTCTGGCTCTGGCCCTCCCTCCCCCCACACCAGGCTCCTGGGTTGCCCAGCCGGCTGTTGACTCTCCCCACCGCACACCTGGACCCTCCTGGACCCCCTGCCTGCTGGGCTCAGGGGACCCCCGGAGCGGCACACGCGTAAATGCGCTCGGCAGCGGGTCGGACCTAGGTGTCTCCAGAGAACCGCACGGAGCCCCGAGTTTCACTCAACTGAATCAAGGCTCTGCCCACTTAAAAGGTTGTAAATTTGATCCAAGAATGGGCTTATTTTAAAATTGTAAATATTTATATATTATTTTATTACATATAATAAGCAATTTTTAGTTTAAAGTAAAAACTTTCACATTTAAAGTATTTTTAAATCTTGACATTTTAGGAAAGCCAGAAAGGTTCATGCAGCGGAGACCTATCCCTGAATAGTCACAACTCAAACGCAGTTTGGAAAGGATTAAGAGAACGGCTACAAATCATTCAGATGGGCGATGATCAGCCTCCGTGGGGGAAGCACACGAGGGACGGGATCTAGTGGCAGGAGCGTCACAGTTTACTCGGCCGCGGGTTCCGTGTGCTGACGGCACGGCGGGAGGGTGGTCACCGGCTCAGGAAAACACTCCACCAAACCAACAGCCACTTCCAAAGGCTGTGCGGGTTCTGTCTGGTTCTCAGCTCAGGAGAGAAGAGCAGCACTTCATGACGGCGTCCCTGGGGGAGGAACCAGGTCAGAACCTGCCTCAGCGCAGGCGGCTCCCACCCGCTTCCTTCGCTGCTCTTATTAGGCTACAACCTCGCTGCTTTTCATTTACAACCGGCTTCCCGGTTACAAAGCAGCAAAGCTGCCTCCACGGCGCTGCCCTGAGCCCGCCAGGCGGGTCCGCAGTCTGCTCTCCCTCCTGACAGCAAGCCCAGGTCTCTGGAAGGTACAGGGCAGCGACCTCTGACCACAGGACAGACATTTCTGCGGCTTAGCACCGCACTCACGTGTCAGACCTCCCTTTCTCACTAACTTCTCTTTAAAAAAATAGAAGAATTTGTTTTGCTGGAGTCTCCACGGCCTATCTAGTGACTATCTGCCGTCGTGGAAGGCTCCAGAAGCTCTCATCCAAGCTGCTGGCAGCAAAGGTCCAGGCGACCGACCAAGCAGGAGTCCGTTCCCAGCCTCCCCGCTAACACGGTCACAACGGCGTCCCCTACACAACCTTCTTTTTATCCATCCCATTTAGAACATCGTTTCCTTTTGGGAAGAAAGTCAGCCTTCTAAGTCACAATTGACTGTAAAAACTACTAAAACTGATGTATTTCTGCAAAGCTAACTGGAGGACCAGACACGGAGGGACTCAAACGAGCTCACCTTGCATACGGGATGTACGACAGGCTGTACCTGCAAGAGAAAGTGCAGCTGCTGAAACGCAGTCTCACAACGCCCTGTTCCTGCGCCGTGCAGTACAGCAGCGCACGGCACAATCCCCCCCAGTGGGACCCGGACCAGCAGCCCGGCACCACTGGTCCTTGTGAAAATGCACAGGGCTGGGCACCCGCACCCTCCCGAGCCCCCCAAACTCTCTAAGCCACTCACGCCTGCTCCAGTCTGAGCTGTTGTAATAAGAAGTTACCCTTGTAAAGTTATCTATCTATAAAAAGAGGTAATATGCAAATTAGGCTGGGACGCTGTAATGGTCACGACCAGCTCAGGAGGAGGGGCCAGGCGGGGGCCCAGAGCCTGAGAGAACACGCAGGGGGCCAGAGCGGAGACACAAACCCCAGGGGGGCCCGGCCCCCAGCAGTCCTGCCTCGGCTCACGAGCTGCAGAGGAAAGACCTTTTCTGACTGCTCATTGACTAAGCTTGAGGTATGCCACTTGCTTGGGTAGTAAGAATCCAAGAAGGTGATCTAGGGTTTTTCCACCACACTCCTGGAGGAAAAAACGAAGGTCTGCTGCTGGAGGGTCTAAGAAATGTCATATCCAGTCCTAGCCGGTTTGGCTCAGTGGATAGAGCCTCGGCCTGCGGACCGCAGGGTCCGGTTCGATTCTGATCAAGGCCATGTACCTAGGTTGCAGGCTCCTCCCTGGCTGGGGCCCAGGTCAGGGCTCATGCAGGAGGCAACCAATCAAAGTGTCCCTCTCACATTGATGTTTCCCTCTGTCTCTCCCTCTCTCTTCCCCGCTCTCTAAAAATCAATGGAAACATATCCTCAGCTGAGGATAAAAAGAAATGTCATACCCTATGAAAGAGACATCTTGAAAAAGCCTAAAAAAAGTTGTCATTTTTTTGTGGTGAAGGGACTGGCACCTTCCCCTGATCAGCCTGGTCGCCTCCCGCAGAGGGAGGCCAGACTGCCGTTTAGGCCTAAGCCGTCAGTAGGACATCCCCTGAGGGATCCCGGACTGTGAGAGGGGGTGGGCGGGGCTGCGCGATTTCACGTGCTGGGCTTCTAGCATTTTGAATAGAAACTGTCAAATGATTGAGAATAAAGTGCATTCTCCCTTAGAAATAAATAAATCGTTAAATACAGCTGATGAAATAAAGAGCAACATAACAGAGAAAATGACTGACGAATTCAATGTAAAATTCTATTTCACTGAGAGAGAAACCTCTTCACAGACCCCTTTGCAATGCAGGGCAATGCGTTTAACATTCGTTGATGGTACACTTATGGGTGGAAACGGGCCATAGAAAGATGACCCCAGGCTGGGTAACAGCTAACAGGGAGGGGCTGACCGACCCCTGGAAGGAAAAACAAAACTCCGCGATGCAGACAGCGTGTGGAAACCCTCCCGGTCAGGCTCGGAGTGTGGGAGGAGAGCACTTCCTGTCCCTCACTCGCAGGGCCTTTGGCCGCGGCTGGACTGGATGCGGCCCAGGCCATGAAGGCTCGGGGCCACGTAGGACGGGGAGGAGGGGCGTGCCTGGCACACAGAGGAGCAGGACCACAGCTGCTCCCACTGCGGTCCTCAGGGAGTCGGCATCAGCGGGAACCAGCAGCACAGCGCCTGCCCAGCGAGGGGCAGACCACACCCTCGGGCTCAGCATGACACGGCCCTGCTTCGTGGACTCCTGCGGCGTCACCTACGTCTTATCACTTCTTCACATCTCAGAAGACAAGTACAGGCACCTGGTGTGATTACACAAGATCCCTCCCCCACCCTGACACACACACACACACACACACACACACACACGCACGCACGCCTCCCTGCCCACCTGCAGTCACCACCGAGCCCGGGAGTCCCAGGGGACCCCCTGCAGACTCAGCGGACCGCTCCGGGGGCCTGGCCCCACCGAGGGACACGCTTCCACCCCAGCCGAGCGCCCACGGCCTCCCAGGCCAGCTCAGAGCAGGTGCTCTCACGCGCAGGGAGCACGGACTTCCTAGCGGGCGAGACTTACCAGGTCATGGACAGGAACTGTAGGATGCAGAAGAGCAGGGCCAGCCCCTTCTTATGCCACTGGCGCAGGGAAACAGAGAGCGAGTGAAGGCTTTTCAGACTCTTTCTCCACCTCCTGTAACTCCCTCCCTTCCCAAGCGTAAGCGGACAGCTCCCTTTGACCAGGTCTAGCATGACCAGGTCACGCCGCAGCCGGTGTGAAACTTCACTACCGCATCCACTGATTTCAATCCTCTACACGCCTGGCATTGCGCCGCACGGCGGGCACGGGCTGCACACGCTGCCTCTGCTTGGTTAGGGCCTGGAGTCATGTGACCGTTTCCCCCTCAGTCCTAGTAGAGCTGAACCTCCGTAGAACCTACAGATCTTACTCAGTCTCACTTGCCCCTCTTCTTGAATTATTTTTTGAAGGAAAACTGCCTTGTACTGGGATCTTCTGGAATAATGCATAATAAGCAGTTTCCATGATTTTTTAAATGATCCACTTTTAGAATTCCTTGTCCATTTTTAATTGTCATTTATTTACTTTTTATGTAATCTACTGCTTATAAATGAACAGGCTGCTAGCCCATTCCAAAGCCAGAAAGCAATTCCCCCGGGACATGAAGAGACTGTTAGGACGTTTCCTTTCCCCATCACCGGGACGTGGTGTCAGTAACTCTCCCGGGGCCACGGGCAGCAGCCTGACTGCAGTGAGGACCAGTCAGCTCTGCCCGTTCCAGCTGCAGAAGCCACGGCAGGTCTGTCACCAACCAGATGTCACCACCCACGTTAGGGACACCCATCTTTGGTGGGTTTAAGGGGCAGACGGTGAGCTCCTTCGAGGGAACCGTTAGTGGGAAGCAGGCGTGGCCCCGTACTTACCCACAGAGCAGCGCACAGGGTAAGCACGAAACACACCTGGGGGGGAGAGAGCGCGGTGAGTGCGCGTCCTCGCAGAAGCTGGACGAGAAGCTCACGTCTCTGCCCTCGGTGGCGTGGATGCCACCACAGAGCACAGCGGCGACGTGAGCTCTTCTCTCTGAAAGGACAGCAGCTGCCCACCTGCTCCTTTGTAGTGAACAGATAGAAGCGTGTCCGTCATGTCCTGGGGGGGGGGGGGGGGAGGCGGCACTTAGAAGGTGCTAAGTGTCAGCATGTCTTCACCTTCGTTAGGCACAATCCTGTCAGCAGCACATGAGGCCGTGCAAAGCGTCCGACTAGGAGTGCGGACAAGTCACCACCAGAGTTAGATCCGAGGAGTGACGAACAGTCCCTGGGGGGGGGCTGTGTCTCTAACTGTCTGCGTGCCGTGCAGCTAGGGACACTGCCACTCGGGGCTCGGGTGCCCTGGACGGGATCAAACGTGTGCCAGCTGAGTGAAATGTGGGCCTGCCGGAGTCTACCGGTGTAGGTAACGCCTCCGTCTCCCAGACGGAGGTCACCGTCACACACCTGCTGCTCCAGGAGCGGGCATGGGAAAGTCAAAGGGACTCCGCTGACCTCTCCCAGGCCAATGAATACCACGGATGCAATGTAACGAGTATGATGAAGCTGAGGAAGGACACAAATAAAAACTGGGCTAAAAAGTCTTTTAGTCTGGAGGAGGGAGAGGACACACTTTACCCTGAAAACATTTCCTAACTTACAAATCTACAGGCGGTGTTTAAAGAGCTAGTTGAGAGCTAAAAGGACAAAGCAGCTGTGCTAACACTTCACTTCAGCAGCTTGAGGGGGAGAGCTCTGCGGGGGACACAGGACAGCAGGTGGGACAGGCTCGGCGGAGAGGGCGCGGGTTCCCTCTGCCCAGCACACCCAAAGCGACGATCCGTGAACACCCCCACAGGCATGACGATGGAACTAAATGTTTCTAACGCAAACGTCCAAAAACAGGAGAGCCCTGAATTCAGTGGGACCGATGGCAGGGACAGCCCACAGCTAGCGCTGCCTGCTGCTGGGAGTGTCAGCCAGCGACGGAGGGACAGCGTCAGGGGACAGGCCACCGAACGACTGCCAGCCCCCCCTCCAAGAGCGCCCACAGCAGCTCCCCAAGAACGCGCGTGGCTGGACCATGACACGCAGCAGCTCGGACTCCCTTCCCTGGAGCCGCCACGTTGGGCCGATCCTGTGGGTGACACTGCATCACCCACCCGGCCTCCGTCACCATCACACACAACAAGAGAAACGGGACGGAAGACTGACGGAAAGACGGCCGTGGGAGGTGAGACAATAATGCAACAGTCCTTCCGCAGAGCCTCCGTCTCGCGCTACTCACAAGCATGATGATGGTGGCGAGCAGCCGCGTGGTCTCGAACATCTTCTTCAGCTGCTTGAAGGGGCCCATCAGAAAGCACGTGCTGAGGGAGAGAACGGTGCTGAGAGGGGCGCCAGGCCGGTCCTCACGGTCACGCCTAACCATCTCTAAGTCCGGCTCGGCTTTCCTGAACACCGAGGGAACCCGAGTCTCCTAGGCGACGTGAGTGCCCCCTCTGGAGCTCCAAGCGAACCAGGAGCCCACGCGGCCTGAGCTGACGCCATCGCCACCACTTCCTGTCCAGGCTGGTCCCATCGGACCGAGGAACAAGCACGGGGCAGAGGGCACAGCCCAGCAGCCACGCTGAGACTGCCATGCCAGCTGCATTCAGACCAGGCGGGGCGAGCGGCAGGCGTGAGCCGGGAAAGCTGGCGGAGCTCGGCCTTGGCGCACCCACCTTCACTGGACAACACTCTGACCCAGAAAGTTCCTGAGAAAGACGGTCCCCTCGGAAAGCGAAGTGCACAAACGCGGGCTCATAAATCTGACCCCAGCAGACACCAACACGCCCAAACACGCGCCCGAGATGCTCCAAGAGCGTCCCAAGGCCAGCCCCGCACCCCCGCCCCGACTTCCTGCACAGCCCGCTCCCACTGGGACGCAGGCTTCATGAGAGCAGGCCCTGGGCTCCGGAGCCCTGTCTGGGGGAGCCTGCTCCTCACGCACTAGGCACATCCCCAGCTGGACATGGGGCCTTATACAGCAGTGCCACCTCCTAAATGGGCAGAAGAGTCCCTGGCACACAGTGGGGCCTTATACAGCAGTGCCACCTCCTAAACGGGCAGAAGAGGCCCTGGCACACAGTGGGGCCCCAGGGCTGGCTCTTCCTACCAGGGACCTCTCATGGCAGCTGGCACACCACACGCAGCAGGAGTCAGTACACACTCATCACACGAACACGGACTTGTGGCTGGATTCACAGGATGTCAGAGCCAGAGAAATACGTCCTGCTAGGAAGGTGTTTATTGGGAAGGAAACTTGTGATGACGACAGCAAACAAAGAATCCGAGAAGCCGAGCGTGTGCACATACCTGGCTAAGGCAGCAATGTTCCCGAAGGTGTAGAACACGGCGAAGAGCTTGATGCCCCCGGGGAGCCACAGCAGGCCCGTGCCCTGCGTGCAGACAGGAGAGGTGCTTAGGCTTCCCACGGTGATGCTTCACACGAAACGTGCTACCAGAGCAGTGATGTAAACACGTGACGTATGAGTTTTAAGCATAAGTGCGCTCGATACATGTCATTTTAAAAAGTTAATTTCAATGTTACTTGCTAATTTGAATCTTGGGTCTATCATAAGTACAGATAACTGAAGCACAGCACAACTTCCTTTGTACATGTGGGTAAATCTCAGTGTACTTAAACTCCTTTTAAAGTGAGTTAAAAAGGTAATTAACATCTAAATTACCGACTCTTCAGCTCCTTTATTTAACTTTAAGGGAATAATAATTGGTAGCCCCCAATATTAACTTCTACATCTTTGCACTGATCTCTGCCCTTCCTTCAAGCGACTAACTAGGTCCCATCCCAGTCTCAGAGCCATCCGGACAAAGCAGGCTGCTCTGCGCTACGCCGGCCACAGAGCAGAAATGACCACGCGACCCGCGCCTTCACTCACGAGGATGGAGAAGAAGATGCCGCTCACGAAGCAGATGGCAAACCACTTCAGCCTGGTGTTGAAGCTCAGCGAGGAGGCGTCCAGGACCTGGGAGGAGGGGAATCAGAAAGGCGCTTGGGCCCCACACACCACCCGGTTCTTCACACTAACTCCAGGGCGTGGTCCCTCGAACCCAGTGTGGACGTGTGTGTCCTGTGCAAACGGCAGTGTCGTTTAACAGCAGGAGGACCCACGATGGTCAGGGAAGCTCGAAGGTGGCCTGGGACCAGGCGGCCCTGAGGAACCACTGCATCTTGGCAGGTGTGATACCAGGACTGTGCTCAGGTTAGACAGCACATCACCGTGACACGGACAAGGTGACACCAAGCATGAGACAGACGGTAAAACACGGGGCGCCTGAAAAGCAGAGGGAAGGTGCAACAAGACGGGCAAACTGCCGGTAAATGCCAAGGCTGGTCGTGGGCACACAGGGCGCACACCGCCGCCCAGCACCTGTCTAGGTTGCTGAGATGAGGTGCCCTGCGGGAAGGGAGGGGCTGGAGAGGGCAGCCTTCTGGAACCTTCCTCCACCAGCGGCTCAGAGCCTGGAGGCTGGGGGCACACCGGCCTGCTGATGGGGACCTGCACAGCCCGCAGCAGTGTCTGCCATTAGACACCCTGACTGACAGCCTCCACTGTAGTGTTCCCTGCAACAGCTCCGGAGCCCCGGATCGCCCACCAGCATGAAAACCATGTGTGAACAGTTATTTGTTTTAGAGCAGCGGTCGCCAACTGGGGGGCTGCGGACCACGGGCGGCCCGTGAGGTCCAAAAGGTTGGCGATTCCTGCTCGTCGCGCAAGGGCTAACACCGTGGGGGAAGCAGAGACGCCTGCGCACGTGGTAAGGCAGGACAGTGCGGCATGCAGTGACCATGAGCGGGCACACTCGGTTACCACGGGCACTAGTAACATGTAGCTTCCCGATAAGGCGGGGACAGGACAACAGCTCCAAGAAACTAGAAATATACGTAAGAATTTACACACCAAAATTTAAACGTCTAACTTACATTATAGCACATACTTATAAACAAGACTGCGTATAATGTAATTTCCAAGAATAATAAAGTAAAAACAGAAAGTTTTACATGCAAAAGCTCAAATACCTTGGGCTACGTCCTTACCTGAGTCCATTAATCTGTGAATCCTTACGTAGCATGAAAGTAGATAAAAATAACTGAATAAGGATTCTGTCAAAGTAACACCCATCACTTTTAACCCATTTTATTTAGTTTTGTTAATCCTCACCCGAGGATATTTTCCATTGGTTTTTAGGGAGAGTGGAAGGGAGAGGGAAAGAAGTGAGAGAAACACATTGATTGGTTGCCTCCTGCATGAGCCCTGACCAGGGCCCGGGTCGGGGAGGAGATTGCAACCAAGCCTGCCTTTTACCGGAATTGAACCCGGGACCCTTTGGTCCGCAGGCCGACACTCTAACCATTGAGCCAAACCAGGTAGGGCACTTTTTAACCCACTTTAAATATTTTTTAAATGTTTGTTTAATTCAGACATTCTTGTTTCCAGCAATGTCATCTGTTTATAGCAAAACTGGTCTCTGGATTTTAAACAAAAAATGAACTTGCCTATAAAACCATCTGAACGTCATTCTTTCTGATCCAGAAGAATCCCCATCAAGTGTATTTTAACCACACGGGGACTAGAGGAACTGAAACCCTGAAGACCGCACCTGGCATGGGGGGCGACCCACTGTTCCTACCAACATGGGAGTGTCCGAGGTAAGAAGGACTTCAACGGGCAGTGTGAGCCCCAGCCGTGTGAGAAGGCGTGACAAGAGCAGACAGGCGTCATTTCACTCCCGTCCGAGTCCGAGCCGCCCGCTGCTGTGCGGTCAGTGGCTGGTCTGCCACAGCCCTTCCCCCCTCTCACATGCTCCTCTGTGTGCCGTAGGCACGCTCCCTTCTCCGGCTCCCCGTGATGCAGTGAGCAGCAGTCAGACCCACAGGAGCAGAGCGGGAAGGACAGGCATAGAGGTCACCGGGGGAAATCCCCCCATGGTGCCTAGCAACGGGCAAAACCGGGAAAACCAGGACCCCAGCGACCTTTCCTCCCCAGCAAAGGGCTGGGCGTGCAGTTCTGGCCCCGCCCTGCCCTGCCCCGCCCCCCCCGAATGCTGTTGGTCACGGTGGGCCTGGGGGGGGGGGGGGGGCAGGAGCCCTTCCTGCTGCAGTGCACGTGGCACAGCCCGGGACCAGCACAGGCCATCACACAGCGGTGCAAACAGCGCAGCCGGCTTTAGGGAGGAGCCGGGAGACTGGCGCTACCACAGGGCACAGCCGTGCAGGCCAGCGCCTTGCTCCGGCCACTTGAATAAAGGGGACACGGTGGCCTCAGCTGATGAACGTCCTCTTCCAAACCCCCGTGCGCACGGGAGAGACAGGTGGGAGCGAGCACAGCAAACAGGCCCGCTCCCGGGCCTGCCCTTACTCGGAGGCTCATCCGCTAACAGCCACCGGTGCCTTGGAAACGGAGGCCATGGGTGGGAACGCCCCACTGCTGGCTGCTACCAACCAGCAAGCCCCGCTCCAGAACACCTCTCCCCTGCCCTGGATCACTGCCCTGGCTCCCAGGCTTAGGTCCAACCCTTGGAGCCCTCAGGGAACTGACCGGCTTCTCCCCCCGCTCAATGGTGAGCCCTGTTCTCTCCGAGACCATCTCCACCAACCCGAGACCTGCTGAAGCGCTTCCCATCTTAACAAGGAAACTTTCCTTTGACTTCACCCTCCAGCCTCTGCTGGCTAGCTCATTCATCCACGCACCCACCCATCCATCCACCCACCCATTTATCCACCACCCACCCACCCACCCACCCTCCCATCCATCCACCCACCCATCCACCCACCCATTTACCCACTACTCATCCACCCACCCACCCTTCCATCCACCCACCACCCTCCCATCCACGCACCCATTTACCCACCACCCATCCACCCACCCACCCTCCCATCCATCCACCCACCCATCCATGCACCCACCCATTTATCCACCACTCATCCACCCACCCACCCTCCCTCCCATCCATCCACGCACCCACCCATCCATGTATCTCCTACTGAGTGCTCGCAGGTGCCTGCTCTGAGTGCTGGGGGAGGAGCCTGCCTCCTGGTAAAAGGTGTCGGGAGGCCGCCCTGCCTACAGCATGCCTGGCGTCTGCGAGGAGCTGCAGCGGCCGGGGCCCTGGCCCTCCTGCCCCTTCCGTATCTCAGCCCCACGCCCTCACGCCTGGGTCTCTTCACCTGAGCCCTGGGCAGACGAAGCTCCTCTCCCATCGAGCCATCGAGGCCTCTCACAGGGGCGAGGGGACCCTGAAGATACTTTTCTCCTCTCTGACCCACTCCCCCCCCCCCCGACCTCAGGGTTCATAGAACTGCCCACTTGGTTTTGTCCAGGGATTCCTCCCTCCACGGTGAGAGGACCCACGTCTTCCCTGATCTCCCGGGACTCCGACCAGTGCCCATCACGTGGGGACAATGGAACGGGGGGGGGGGGGGGGGAGGGGGGAGACAGCAGGCTGAGGGAGCCCTTCCACTTTGGCTTGTTGCTTAACTGGCTTCTCTCCCATTCGGCTGAGCTCCTGACCCTGGGAAACCCAGGAAGGCCGCTGTCCTCACACCAAGTGCCCACACCATGCCCATCAGGGGCAGTAAGGGCTGTGAAGAGAAACTCAGCCGGTGAGGTGGAGAGCAGGAGGGAGGGGCCCTCCGATGCAACCTGGGCGACATGGACGCTCTCAGAGGCCTTCCTGAGACCTGAGCGAAGCAGGGGTGCACAGAGGGAGAGCCCCTCCCCCTCGTTCTACCAAACCTCCCCCAGCCATTCCTCCACTCGCTCTCCAGAAACGGGCGCTGGTCACCTTGCCAGATCCTGGCTTCCACAGAGCCAACCTGGGGAAGGCCCAGTGGGCACACCCTCCTTGGCACATGCCAGGCACGTTCTCCTTGACCAGTCGAACTACACGCCTCACCCCTCCCAGGACTAGAACCCTCCAGGGCAACAGCAACTTCCTGTCCTTCATCCCAAGGAACAGCGAGACTCCAGTCTCCTTCCCGCCCCGCCGGACACTAAATCACTCCCCTCCACCAGCTCCAGACAGCGCAGGTGGCTCCTCCCAGGTCTCCTCGGCATCCTCGTCCGCACTTCCCCGAAACAACCTCCCCCGAGTCCACAACAGAAAGCAGCAGCTAAGGCACCCCATTACCTTCTCCCTAGGCTGTGGGCTCAAGACAAGCGGCTCCATCACCTCCAGGTCCCCAAGGTGCAGAGCTGATCGGCCCAACAGAACTTTCCACAAGGGGGCGTGCTGATCACCCACTGTCCGAAGCCGCAGCCACCGCATGTGCCTACTGAGCCCCCGAAGTGTGGCAGGTGTAACTACCGTGATCACAATTAGTGCAAGTGCAAACAGCTGTGGCCATGGCCAATGCACAGCACAGACTGAGCACATGAACTGGGGCACAACCGTTCACTGAGGGAGCTGGTGACACGTTCCTGCCACGCTGGCATTTCTCCTATTAGGACCTGAGGGTTCCTGCATTACCCTGATTCGCAAACTGGTTAGTTCCCTGAGAGCAGCAGATGCTTGTCTTACAGTTTCTAAACCCCGCCCGCCGGCCCAGGACCCTGCCCACAGATGTGCTGAGCAATGGGACAGGGAAGGGGGCAGACAAAACATCCTCACCAATTCCATGCCCAGTTGCAGGAATTGGTGACAGGCAAACAGGAATTGGTCAGCATGCAACTCACAAAAAACACTTAGGAAGCAGTTTCGCTCCTATTTTTAACTCTCGACAGAGGAAGTAACCTTATCAAGTCCCGCGGGGAGGTGGACACGAGGATTTTAAATCTCTTATCAGGCTCTGCCGGATCGATCAGGCAACTTCAACTCAGCAGCTCCCCTCCTTCCTACAGACAGCGCCCCTCGCAGCAGCTCCCCGATGCCCGGGCGCACGGCGGCAGCTCCGGGGCCGGGCCTGCACCCCCTCCGCCGCACAGCCCCCAGCGCAGACCCGCGCCCCGCGCCGCACCAGGCACCCGGGCGGAGCGGGTAGGGGCAGCGCGGGGCAGACGGGCAGCAAACGGGCCCCTCAGGATCGGAAGCCCAAAGGGGCGTGTCTCAGCGAGCCTCCGCACACCCACGAAAGCCTGGGCGCCCCAAACCCTGCGGGAGCAGGCGGAGCCCTCCGCAACCCAGGTGCGGGCAGTGTAGGCACCGCCCCACCCCCGGGCCCCCGCCCCACCCCCGGGCCCGGCCCAGCACCCACCCCCGGGCCCCCGCCCCACCCCCCGGGCCCCCGCCCCCGGGCCCGGCTCAGCACCCACCCCCGGGCCCCCGCCCCACCCCCGGGCCCCCGCCCCACCCCCGGGCCCGGCCCAGCACGCACCCCCGGGCCCCCGCCCCACCCCCCGGGCCCCCGCCCCCGGGCCCGGCTCAGCACCCACCCCCGGGCCCCCGCCCCACCCCCTGGGCCCCCGCCCCCGGGCCCGGCTCAGCACCCACCCCTTGGGCCCCCGCCCCACCTCCTGGCTCGGCCCGGCCCGGCACTCACCTGCGCGGTCAGGCCCTGCTCCTCGTCGTCCTGGCCGCTCAGGACCCGCCGCAGTTTCTCCATGGCCGCGCTCCGGGCCCAGCGGCCGACACTCGTTGCCCGGCCGCCGAGAACCCGGAACCGAAAGCCCCCGGGCCGACCGGAAATCCGGGTCCCCCGCTTCCGGCGCGTCCTGAGCGGCCACCTTCGCAGCGCACGCATGCGCGCTGCGGCTCTCCGCCCTCGCGGTGCGCGCTCCGCGGCGGGACCATCCACTCCGGCTCCCGTTTGCTAACCTGCAGTGTCCGGTGCCCGGCCGCGGTCTGTCCGGCCGCGCTTCCGCCGTGTGCGCGCCTCTCGGGGACTCACTGCTCCCACGGCCCCGCGCCCACTGCCCAGGCCCCGTCCGGCGTCCTCTGGGCGGGCGGCTGGGACGTGCGTTACGGAGAAAACGCGCGAAAGGGGCTTCAGGCCGCGGTGCGGGCGGCTGGCCCCGAGTGCCATGCTGAGGAGGCAGCAACGTGCCGTGAGCGAGGTGCCATCGAGCACAGGTCACAGGTTCCAGGCCGGGGCCTGCGCCTCCCGGAGTGAGCTTGGCCTGCCCCTGCGGGCGCCCAGGACCTGGTTTGAGATGGAGTCACTGCTGTGTGATGGTGTGTGCTCGCTGCTCTGGATCCCGGCCCCCTTCCCACCCAGGGAACTGTTTCAGCCCGTCTGCATCTCGTGCCCGCAAACCTAGAAGATCTAGTAGCTTCTTTCTCCCTCTTCCTGCTTCTCGGCTAGGGAGCCCGCCGGGGCCAGGGCCTTCGCGAACGCAGGCAGTGCAGGCACAAAACCGGGATCGAACTCGGGACCCTTCAGTCCGGAGACTGACGCTCTGTCCACTGAGCAACTGGCTAGGGCTGCACCACAGCTTCCTTCCCACAATACGTGTTTGCACACGCGTGTACATGCAGAGACTCACATGTTTGGCCACACCACCCGCTGAGAGGCTGAAATCAGGATCCCACCAAGAGGCCTCTGAAGCTCGGTTCTCCGGGCTTGAAATCCTGCTCCCGCACCGCCTGGCCCACCCAGCTCCTGCCAGCTCCCCTGGACCTGCGGTCTCCCCTCGCCTTCCGGACCTACTGAGACAGGGCCGCCGCTGCCCTGGGCCCTGCTACTGCTGTCCATCCCGAGCGGACCCTCCAGCTGCTCAGCCAGCTTGCCTGGCCAGTCAGTCATCCCGCTCAACTGCTGACCTCTTCCAGGCCCCAACCCCAGGCACAGGGCCTGGCACGTGACAGAAACTCAGCAGGCGCTTCCAGCATGAGTGCATGAGCAACAGGAGAGCACAGCAAAGAAGCGGAGACATAAATCCCCTCCCCATGGCCACTGGGGTTCGTTGTAGGAGAAAACAAGTCTTGGTGTCAACTCACAGTTATTGTTGAGGGAGTCCCGGGTGGCAGCTGCCCAGGCTGACAGGGTGGGCACACAGATGCCAGAGAGCAGGCCTGCCCCGCCCTGTGATGGGACTGGCCGGGAACACAGGAAATTCTATTCCCTGGTGCGGCCATTCCCCGAATGCTACAAGGATCTCAGCTGCGTGCCCTGCGAGTCCTTCAGCCCTTTACATGGTTTTCCTGGTTTCAGCGTGGACTTGTGACTGTTGCTGGGTAACGGAGGGACGTGGTCTTCCTGTCTCGACAGGGTCTTCTCCCAGCAAAGAGGGGCGGCGTCCCCCAGAACAGGCCGCATGAATTCAGGTCTCTCGTCTTCATTGCTTTTCCTCTCTTCACGGGTTCCCAGAGTCTAGCACCACATGATCCAGTAGATGCTCCGGAAACATTTTCCCCATGAGTGAATGAGCAAAGGGCTGTAACTCCAGAAGTTCACTGGACATTATCTTGCCTGTCCTCTTAAAAACCAAAAACGGAAACAAGGGCCCAGGGACACTCAGTGACGTTCTTGCAGTCTCATAGCTGGTGAGGAGCAGAGCCAAGGGCACCCAGGTGAACAGAACCCTCGTGACCAGAGACTTGCTCCTCTGGACCGGCCTGGGTGGGAGGCGGGACTAACCTGCAGGCCGTCTTCCTGACGTGAAAAGTCTCTGCTCACCTGCGTTTCCCACTCAGAAATATTTATGGAGGCAGGAGTCAGTTAAGGGCAGGTGTGGGTTTGTCTTTGTGGTGTTTTGTTTTTGTTTTTGTTTTTTTGCATCGGGGTCATTTGTTAATCATGTCTGTAGAGGGGTTGATTAGACAAAAAACAAAACAAAAAAAACGGTTTTATAGTCTAAGGCACTTTTCTCAGCCTGCCCTGCCCGACAAGCAATCTGGGAAAGCCGTGAGCTTTTTGTCTTAGCTTCCCATGTGTGTGGCAGTAGATGCAGGGGATGTTCTAAGGAGACTGTGTTTTGAAGAGTGTTTTTATTTAAATACTGGGAGCCCATGGTGCGAAATTGTGCGAGACCCAGGACCCACAGTCCCGCAGCTCGGCGGGACCCAAAAACCCACCCGCTGCCCCGGCGGGCGGGACCCAGAAATCCACCAGCGCCTCTGGTCAAGTCCTCCAGAGTTGAATCCCCACGCACCCCGCGCACGCAGCCTCCTGCTGATAGGTCATAATGGCGTGATGGCATGACAAGCACAGGCTTTTTATATAATAGAAGATATTTTGATTTCAGAGAGGAAGGGGGAGAGAGAGAGAGCATCAATGATGACAGAGAATCACTGACTGGCTGCCTCCTGCCCGCCCCACACTGGGGATTGAGCCGCAACCCCAGCATGTGCCCTGGTTTGTAGGTCAATGCTCAACCACTGAGCCACACCTGCTGGACTGAAGTGTGTTTATAGTCCTTACAGATACGAGGTCAACATGGACCTAGAGCAACATTCCTCATTTCAGCTTTTGAATCCAATGAGGCCACAAGGTGGCGCAACTTTGCCACAAAATCATTTCAAACCGGGGGAAGGGCCAGTGAGGAGCTGCAGGAGGAGGGGCAGGTGTGCGGGCTCCTGTTCTCCCTGGAGTCTACCTGCTCCTGGGAGCCCAGGGTGCAGTCTCTTCCTGCAGCCCCGGGGAGGTCCCTGGGAGACCTCAACTCGCACTGGAAGGGCTGTTACCCCTGCAGATATGTGATGGCATCTATTTAATCGGGGAGTGTGTTTTATTGCAAACTCAAAATACGCAATTGTTTGCTGAAACTGACAGGAGTCTTCCCTCGCAGTTCTTGCTCTACCTCTTCCCAGACTCGCCTGTAGTCGAACGCAGCCCCGTCCTGCCAGCAGCCGTGTCTCCCGCCTCTCCTCACCCCCCCTCCCCCCCACCGCCGCCGTCCGAGGCCTCCCTTAAGAGAACACTGCCCTGTAACATTGGTAAAAACACTGCCAGGTGCGCGTGCCGCCGCTGACTTCTCATCTCGAGTTGTGGGCATACGACCAAGTCCCGGTCCTTGTCTGAGGCGGGTGAGAGCCCTTGACTGCACACAAAAACTTCTGCGTGAAGGGATTGCAGACAAAACCCCAAAGAGCTTGCATCGACATAGGTCGCCTCCGCTCCCTGTGCAACCTGTCCATCTCCTTAAAACTCACCCCTCAAGGCAAATGAAACACTGCCTCACTCAGGTGAGGAGAACGGTACCTGAGAGAATTAGGTGAATTTATAAGATGTTAGCCTTGGTATGAAAATACATAGTATGGTAGGTGAAGATTTGGCTATCACTTTTATTTAAAGAGAAAAGTTGTAACTTAAAAAGAGGCACAAGATAAAACTTTCACATCAGGACAAGACTGAAAATGTAAACTCTGTAGGTGGTAACAGGACCAGGAATTAGAGAGTAAAAGGCAGAAGTGATTGGTTTGGCCAGAAGTCCTCAGCGCAGACAGAGTGACGAGGACTGACGCTCGGAGACGGAGCTGCTCGGGGGCCCGGCCGCTCCGACTGCCCGCGAGGCGGGCCTCCGGGATCTGTGTAAGGACACCGCCAGCAGCTGCCGCTTTGCTTCTCGGAACTTCTGACAATTGTAGCCAACTTCCCTCGGGAAAGCGCTTACGTAACAGAGTCGACGGTTACCTTCTGTGCACTCAGAACCATTACTAGGAACTTGCGTGCTTCAGACCTTGAATGGCAGGAAGCAACGCCGCTCTGGCACCAAGAGCCCGCGTGGTGGTGCAAGGACCATTCCTCAGACCTGGCCAGAGCCCCGGGGAAGGGCTTCGTGTTGGGGTCAGGCAGGCAGTGGGTAGGAGGCCTCCAGCTTGTGTGGGGACAAGAGGAACTCTCTACAGATACCCACGTCTCTAGGAGACGGAGCAGGAGGAGCTGCCCAGGACCCCCTGCCGCCCGGCAGCTGAAGGAATGAATGACACATGAGCCAAAAGAATAAGAAGCGCAGCTGATGAACACACATTAACCTGCTGGGTGGCTCACGTGGTTGGAGTGCCATCCTGTACACCAACAGGATGCAGGTTCGATTCCTGGTCAGGGCACATACCTGGGTTGTGGATTTGATCCCTGAGCAGGGCATACGGGAGAGAATCTATTGATGTTCCTCGCTTTCTCCCTCCCCCTCTCTCTAAAATCAATAAAACGTTTCTTCAGATGAGAATTTAAAACAACACATTACGTCTATAAAAACTCATGAGTCTATTATCACGCTCAAGAGGAAAAGCCAGAAAAAGTTCAAAATAGTTACCATGGCAACTGGTGTCCTACCCTCCCAGGGCCAACAACCTGCCAAACCTTCAGCCCCAGCCCCAGCCCCCCGGCTTTGCTTTTGATGCTGCGGTCCTGGTGTTTGCTTCTCTTCTGGACCTTAAACAGGAAGCTCCGAGACTAAGCCGCCTGCTGGCATGCTGGGTGACAGGACCGCAGATGTTACTGCGCCTTCAGCTTCCTTTCTCACTGCTGTCTGCCACCGCTCCATGCACATGAGAGAAAACAACTAAGAAATCTAAGTGAAAAGGTGGAAAAGACAGGAGCAATTGAACGCAGCCTGGGAGCGAGCAGCAGAGCGGTTCCTGCCGTGGGGAGTGGGAAGAGGGCCAGGAAGGAGGGACAGCCCTAAACCAACCGTGGCCGAAGGGGCATTGCGAAACAGGAGGCCCTTGACCAGTTTCCTGCCGTGGCCGCGCGCACCGCGGGCAGCGGGCTCCTCGGTGCCAGGACTCACGCGGGCTTGGCCGGCCCTGGCAGAGCAGGAAGTGCTTCGCAATCGTCACCTGGTCCCTGAGTCCATCACAGCGCGGGGGCCAGCAGGGCACCTCCGCGCCGACATCCGGTGTCCACTCGCCTTGGACGGGAGCCCGGCTGCTTGCTCTCCCCGCTCTCATGTGAATGGAGAGCGTTTGGGTCTCTTGCAGAGAGGAGGTTCTCTGTGTAGCTGACAGTTCTGAGCCTGTCCTGGCTGTGGGAGCGGTCCAGGCTGGCGTCCCCCCACCCTCGCTTTCACACTTGAGTTCCCAGGGGTCTCCTCCAGCGCGGACCCCGGTGCTGGGGGATGGATGGTGCCGTTCTCCATAACCCCAGACCCTCGGAGGACGCACTGGCCGCCAGGCCAGAGGGAGCCTCCGGTGCGCGCTGCTCTCGTACGGAGCAGACACAGGTTTGGCGCCGGGACCCCCACGTCTCTAGGAGACGGAGCTCGGCAAACCCCGGAAGACAGAGCAGGAGGAGCCACCCAGGACCTCCCGCCGCCCAGCCACGGAGCAGAGGTCGGCTGTTTGGTCGTCTTCTGTGCCAGTGGCCATCGCTTCCCTGCCGACTGCCCAGGTGTCCTCAGCGCCCCTCGTGCCAGTGACAGACAGTGGATACGGTCATTTTAAAGCAACCAAGCGCCACCCCATCAAAAAGAGACACGGCGATGGGCCCTGCCCTGGAAGAGCCCTTCGCAGGCCGAGCGGATGTGGATGAAATGAGACATGGCTGGGCCGCTCACACCCTCCATGCTGTCTCCTGGCGCTCACCCTGGCGGCAGCGGGGTCTCCACCAGGTCCCCGGGCCCCGCCCCTCCCGGAGGTCCCTCCTCTACCTGGTGCCCCTCCCATGCGGCCAGGGACTGCGGCCCCACAGGGACACTGCCCAGCTCTGCCCCCGCTCAGGGAACCTCAGGGGGCAGGAGGCCAGCGCCCCTCCAGGGCCGCGGAAGCCGGGCATCTCCAGGGCAGCACTGGGTGCATTTCCTAACGTGGCCCGTGAGAAAGAACCGTCTGACCGCTCGGAGGGCGGCACCTCCGGAAGCTGCCTTCCCCGTCCTCTCCCCTCTCAGCACTGGGGGAGGGAGTTCCACGTTATACCGATCCTGGTGCTGCAGGGACACAGTGCTGCGGTGTCTTAAAAACATGGCAGGCCTTTTGTCATTCCCACTTGACAAATACTTAAGTCATTTATTGCCGTTAAGTCACAGCCTTTCAGAATACACACTGCATGGGAATGGGTCCTTTTAAGACCCTGGGGGTGAGATCTTAAGGATGGAGCCAGCTGTGGGTTGTCTCATGGTCATTACAGAACAAGGCAAGAGTTCAGAGCACTCCGGTCTAAGAGTCACAGGCTTTGTTCTCTTCCATTGCTTGTTCAGTAAATTCTAACAGATAACCAACAGCTCGGAGCAAGCATCGCGGGAATCACGGAAAAACAACTGCCTGGGTGACTACTCTTTAGGGGGAGGAGGGGCAGTCAGTACTTGCCAGGCAGCCGGGGCGGGTCAGGGGCTCGGGGGCTCTCGCTGTCTCGGTGGAAATGGTTGGGTTAGTAAAAACAGCATCAGCGGGTCCTCAACAGGACGTCCTGATGACGGAGCCGGTGGCTCAGCAGCGGGCAGTCTCCCTGCCCGTGGTTACGCTGATGCCTTCTCATTCATCCTGGAGGGAGACACAAGGAAATAGGGAGAGTTTCACTGCCGGCCTCAAGGCCGGGGAGAAGACCTCACATAACATTCGTTTCAACTTCCAATGTGATGAAGACACACCCTACTCCATGTTGTCATCCGTGCATCTGCACTGCGTGGCGTTAACTGCCCAGGCGTTAACTGTTTCACCTTCAACAGCACAGCTTTGCTCAGAAACGGGTTCCACATCCATCTGCACACACTCACGGCCCAAATGCCCAGGACAGGACGGGGCCCGTTCTCCCCTTCCCTCAGCAGAGGGTGAGCTGGCACCGCTTACTTGTATTTGATGAGCCGCCCGCCCTGGATGAGCTGGGCCACCTCGTTGGTGGCGTGGCACACGAACAGGAGCCAGTTGCGAGGCTGCACCTTGTAGGCAAATCTCATGAACGTCAGAGAGTAACAGCAGAGGGCTGCAAACAGCAAGCAGAGGGGACCAATGACTCACGGCTCAGAGACCTGGTGTGGGAGGGACCCAGATCCACAGCGCGCCCGCCTGAACCACTAGAGCAGCTCTTCCGCTAAGACCTTTGACGGGAGATCAATTCTGGCGGAGACGCACCAGGAATGGGAAGCTCATCAGATACCGGACTCTCCTGTCGGGTACTGTTACTTATCACCTGGACATTCTAAGGATGGAGTGTCGGAGGGAGGGAGAGGCGCCTGAGTTCCAGCCGCGGTCCTGTCCCCTCGAGTTGCTCACAGTCCCTCACCCGCAGGACTGCTATGTCATCCTCTCAATAGCGTTATGGTCAAATATCAGGGTTTCAGGTCAGCGTAAGAAAGTGTTTTCCAACTACGGCCCCAGAGACACCTCCTGCAGCTAGGTGCGTCAGCCCGCCGGCCAGTGGGCTCTAGCTCTCCCAAGACAGCATTTCAGAGCCACCTGCTTTTCCTCCCTGTGAGGAGGTGATGCCTTCGATGCGTCCTGCCATTTTCTAGGCGACTGTCCCGGCCGGAGCTGTTTATGCTAATGGCGCAGGGAGAGGCTGCAGGTGTTCAGAGCACACACTCACCGAACGTCATCCGCCCACTGATGATCTCCGGAGACTTTTTCATGTCATTGATGGCGGCAATGGGGAGACCCCAGTTGGCTACTGGGCCCCAGAAGTGCTATGGGAGGAAAGAGAAGGGAAAGAAGGAGAGAGGAGAAATTAGGGCGGAGCTGTGAACAGCTGGGCTTCTTTCTCATCAGTGTGAGCCTTGGGAGACAAATCCCGAGCTTCGTCCTGCGGGCTCACTGGTCAACCGCTGAGGTGTTTGCCTGTGAGTCAGCAATTCTTACAAGGTGAGTTCAGAGCCAGAAAGGACTTGGCAGTGTACCAGTCCGGACCAACTTTCAGATGACAACTAAGTAACCTCTGACTGTCCCGTTTAGAGCTCCAAAACTTCTTACACCATTCAGTCTTGCCATAACTTAAAACGTGTGATAACTATTCTCCATAGTTTAATGTTTAAATCTATCAAAACTTCTTTTTCAAATTTTCATTGACATCTCTTAATATGCAGACCCTAACCTGGATACTTTTTCTGAAGAAAGGAGCTGTATTTAATACGGGAAAACTGTTTTGGCTCATGAGCTATTTTAAGGTCTGAGAACCTGGAATCTACACTCAAGAGTCCCAGATACTAAGATTGGAAAAAAGCCCTGGCTGGTGTGGCTCAGTGGATAGAGCATCGCCTGCGGACTGAAGGGTCCCGGGTTTGATTCTGGTCAAGGGCACATGCCTGGGTCACGGGCTCAATGCCCAGTAGGGGGCCCATAGGTGGCAGCTGATCGGTAATTCTCTGTCATCACTGATGTTTCAATCTCTCCCTCTCCCTTTCTCTCTGAAATCAATAAAAATATATTTTTTAAAAAGGATTGGAAAATACTTGTAAAATAATAGCAACAAATTCTATTTTAAAAATGGACCAAACAGCTTTTCATTTTACAGCCATGTGGCCACCCCAGGACACCCATGTTAAGCTGCCCATGCTTAACAGCAGGGACACCAACTCAGTCTTGGAGTGATGAGTTAGGGCTGCCCGTAAGAGGTCCTGTGAGGCAGGGCGTGCTCTGTGGCGGTGAGCAATGACCGATAGGTAAATCTAGCCCTTAAAAAGTACATAAAGGTACAAATAACTTCCACACTAGCTGACTAAGGTACCTACCTCAGCAAGCTTAATACGTGCTTTCTACCTAGTCAAGGCTCTCGTGCTCGCGTCCCTTTTTAAAGTACGTTAGGTCTATGCTCTAGCAGATATTCCACAAATGTCTAGAAAAAGAAGGAATTTCATGATAAACATTTGAAAGGAAAAATGAGCATATTTTGGATTAAATGGGGAAATACTTCTAGTTCATTATAAACTCGTAACTTGGGCTAAAGAACATCCACACGAATGAGGAGCGCCGTGATCTGGCCACTGGTGGCGTCTGCTCCGTCGGCGGCCAGGCTCTGTGCCGAGCCCCACCGGCGAGGCCGTGTCCCTGGGTCCGGCAGAGGCGTGACTGGGAGGGACCCGAGGACCGCAGGGACGCCGGGCGCACTCGGCCCCGTCCCTCGGCCCCGGTGCTGGTCACGCTCTCTCCAGCAACGGGGTCTGCTGTCCCTAACTTGGTTGATGCAGGATCTGCACCAGCCTGAAGTGAAGGAGGAAGGATTTTCTTACCGTGCTGTTTTGTGAGAAGTCACCGAGGTTCAGACAGGGAAACATGAAAAGAAAAAGAAGGAAAAGGTCAGGCGTTTCCAGAGGCGCGGGTCCCATTAGGCCACCGGGGCCTCAGTCTGCGCAGTCTTGGCCCGGAGCTGCGGTGTGGGCAGCACGGTTCTCTTTGCCCTGAGAAGTCCAGTGACATTTCTAATAACAACTTGGACCTAATGAAAGTAAACCTTAGTTTTATATAAAAAAAAATAAGCGTAATCCTTAGAGTGTGCCAATAGAAATATAATGCAAATCACAAGTAGGAGCCACATGCGTAATTTAAAAATTTCTAAAAGGAAAAGCAGAAGTTAACTTTATTAAGTTTATTTATTCCCACATATCCAAAGTACTTTAACTTGAACAACCAGTGGCAACGTATGCATGCGACATCTTGTGTCCTATTCTGTACCGTGTCTCTGAGACGCGGTGTGTGCTGGCATGGCACCTCTGTGGGGACCGGCCACATTTCAGGTGGCTCACAGCTCTCACCCCACACAGCACGGGCTTAAAGGGACCATTCCTTAGAAAATGACAAGTTGGAGAGAAGCACAATGCTGCAGAATTCTATTAACAACAAACTCCCCATTTTCATTTACTAGTAGGTTGTCACCAGAATGAAGCCCCTGAGAAGAGGCGTGTGATGTTACTTTCTGTTTACTACGAGAATCAGGACCCTGAAGTGGGGCCCTCCATTCACAAGGCATTCAAAAAAATATTTATTGAGTAAATGAATAGTAAAAACTTTCAAAGTTAACCGAACTGTTTTCCTGAGCGCTAAGCTTCATCCCATTTAGAATATATAGAAAGTTTTATAGTGAATTCCTTTTATTTCTGAAATGGCAATTCTTCTTGCCAGGATGTAGCTCAATTGTTCTGTGAAGGCAAAATCTTAGTTTATCTACTGAACGAGTTGTTGAAATACTCTGATAAAATCTTTCATAGACACGCGTCCAAACAGCACTTTTAGAGGTTTTCATCCGGAGACTGTGGAGGTTCTAGTTTACAGCATAAACTGTTGTTGACAGTGCTAAGTAAGTTCTGCTATGAAATATAAGAAGCAAAAAGCCTAATAAATTTTGCCTCAGACGTGTCACAGCAAGTCCACACCGAGCAGCGCTTTCCCAAAGGCAGAGGGCGATGACCTCCGGGTGGGGGTTGGCGGGAGACAGCCACTGGCCACTCTTCTTAACACGTCTTGGCTCCGGTCTGAACACAGGCCTTTTGCTGAACTACATGCATATTAGCAACAACACATGTTCCTTTCCCTACAAGAACATTTTAAAAGATGCAGTACTTAACATCTAAAATGTCATCTTGGAGATACTTTAGTTTTCAATTCAGGACTCTCTCCTGGAATTTACAATAGTTCAAATTCTGCCCTAGTTTACAACAGGTGACTTGAGTACAAATAGAAAGGTGCCGAGGCTAAAGCCAACTGCAGTTAGCATATTAATGTAAAAACATTGGAAGGCCAATGGACTTTGACATTCAGCAGGGCTGAAAGTCAGCTCAGTGGCTCGAGGCAATTCCCTAACCGGAATATCCTTACATTGTTTACCAAACTTTACCTTTGATCTGCCTGTATGCCCTGCTAAAGGGCAAATGTGTATTCAAGTAAATAAAAGGCGGACCAGGCCAGGACCAGGCCAGGACCAGGCCAGGAGTCGTGTGTCTCTTCAAGAAAGAGGCTCCATCTGGCCCCCATGCCTTCTGAATTCATATTCTTGTACAGCATTTTCATTTGTGCGCTGGCCCCTCCTTCAGACCCGGAACCCTGCTGAAGGTCGCAGCATAAAGGGACAGGGACAAGAAAACTCCTGCCTTCAGACACTGCTCAATCCAAAGTCCTGCATAAAAATGCCTGGCAGCCACATTGTGAAACCCCACTGTTGCCAAGAATGGCAGGAAAAACAAGTTCTCTTAAAAAAAAACTAAGCGCATCAAACCTAGATTCAATTAATCGAATAGGGAGGGGGAGGGGGGTACAAAAGCATGAAAGCCCGTGGTTATTAACCTTGGGGAACAGGTGAGTCCGTGCATCCAAGTCTTCCATTGAAAAGCCCGGCTCTCGGAACACTCCGAGGCAGCAGCAAAGAACAGAAACCCAGACAAGCGGGCTCCCCGCTCCCGGGACGCGCACCGAGGAGGTCTCCCCGGCCGGGTGGCGCCAGGAGCATCCTCAGCACCTCCCGGCACGGACGGTGCAAGGCCTCCTCTTCAATGACACCCACCCGCGTCGTCCCGCGCCGCACCGACCGCGGCGGAGGCTCACGGCACCGGGAGGACAGAGCAAGGAGACCCGCGGGGACTCGCCGCCGCCTGGAATGACCGCTTCGCTCAGACTTTCCAACACCTGAGCCCGGGCCCCACCCCGCCCCGCCCCGCAGCGCCCCGCGCGCTGTCACGCAGCCCCGCTCGGCCCCGCGACGCCTTCTGATCACGTGGGAGTGGAGCTGCTCTTTCCAAACCCGCCCCACCCGGAGCAGACCCTGCGGCTCTTCTTACCGGGCTGCCCGGGAGGCCGGAGTAAACAGGCCCGGGACCGGAGCGGACAGCGACCCAGGTGCCTGGTGGGCGAGTGCCCTCCGCGGGCCGGTCCAGGACCCCCTCCCCCGGCACGCGCCACCGGAAACCACGCAGCCCCACCTCCCGGGGAACGCCACGCGCAGGGCCCTCCCTGCAAGTCCCGCTCCCGGGCCGACGCCTCGGAGCGGCTCCAGTTACGGGCGATGCCGAGATAAAGCGGCCGCTGCGGGCGGCGGAGACAGGGAGCCGGGGCCGCCTGCAGGCCCTTCGAACGGAGCGCCCCGCTCCCCGCGGGAAGGCAGAGCCGCCGGGGGCAGGCGAGGAACGTCGGTCCTCGGCCACACGACTCGACCCGGGGCCGCACAGGAGCCGCATTTGAAGACATTTTGGATGTCATTCCCTCCTACGCTCAGACGTTAAGTCCGAAAAAGGAGCGGGGAGAGGCGGCCTCAAGCCGCACATCGGTCCCCGGGGCAGGCGCTCGGGCTGCGGGCACTTCCCGGCCGCGCGCGCCCCGCCGCCCCGGCGTCACCCCCTCCCCCCGCCGGGCACTCCGGCGGCAGGTGCCGAGGGGAGCTCCCGCCCCACCCCGCCGGGAGGCTGCCCGCCGCCGTCCGAGCCCCCGGCCCCGCCCCGCTGTCCGAGCCCCCGGCCCCCGCCGGCCCCCGCCCCGCGCCCCCGCCCCGCTGTCCGAGCCCCCGGCCCCGCCGGCCCCCGCCCCGCTGTCCGAGCCCCCGGCCCCCGCCCGTGCCCTCGTCCGGGGGCGGCGGCCGGCCTCCGGAGCTCGGCGTTCCGCCGGGGCTCACCTCATGAGGTAGTCCCGGAAATCCTTGCTCCGGACATAGTCCGCCGCCTTCCGCACCAGCGCGCCCGCCATGGCCGTGCCGGACGCAGGCCGCCCTCGCCGCCGCTCCTCGGAGCCCTACCGCCGGGACAGAGGGCACCACACACCCGACCGCCGCCGCGTCACGACAGCCGGCCCCGCCTTACGGCCGCCGGCGCTCGGCCTATGGGAGGGCTCGGGGCGGGAGGCGGCCCGCGGATTGGCTCCTGCGCGCCGCACACTTCTCCCCGCCCCTCGGCGGCGCGCGGGGCGTGGCTTCTGCCGTAAAACGGCCGGGCCGCCGGCGACTGGCTGGCGGTCGGTAGGCGGTGGCACTCCCGGCGCGGCGTCCCCTCAAGGGCACCGCGCCCGCATCTCCGGCCCCGGGGCCGCGCCCGGTCCCCACCCCCGCCCGCCCCGCGCTCCCGCCCCGGCCGCAGGTGCTGGGCGCTGCAGGGCCGCACGCTGCCGCGGCCCCGGGCCAAGGTCACCTCCTAGGGCCCCTTCCCCCCCCCCCCCCCCGCCCGGCGTGCGTGGGGCCTCGGGTCACGGAGGTTCCGCAGCGGGGGGTCCTGTTATTCGGGGTTTTACTTTGTATTTGGTTCTTTGGACTGGCCCTCAGTGCCGATGCTTTGAGTCATTTAAGCTGCCTTCTGTGACGGTACTGGCGCGGGAGCATCGACTGGAATAGGGGTGATCGATTGGAATAGGGGTGATCGATTGGAATAGGGGGTGATCGATTGGAATAGGGGTGATCGATTGGAATAGGGGTGAGGGGAGCCTGTGTCCACATTAGCAACGGGCCCCCGAGCGCGTTTCCAGAGCCCCAGCCCCGGTAGGCGAGCGAGTGTGAGGCCCCCGCGGAAGCAGGCCTCTCCCGTGGGGGACCGGGCGTGTGTGCGCCCCCCGCGGGGAGCGTTAGTGGTCCCGGTGCCTCCGTGCCATGGATGCCGTGCAGCGGTGGAAAACATGGGCCCCTGGGCAGCATCTAGGCGCTGGAGGCGCAGGACCGTGTGTCAGACCCACTACTCTACTCGCTTGTACACAGAGACAAGGAAAACGAGACTGCAGACAGGAGACATGTCGGTCTAAGGATGGTTAAGGGTTCAAGGGATGGAGGGAAATGCCTCCCTGGGCCCTCCTACCCCTTTGGACGTTTGTAGAATGAACATGTGTTATCTGTCTATATAATAAAAGCCTAAGCGACCATTACGGCGGAACAACCAGAACGACCGGTCGCTATGATGCACACTGACCACCAGGGGGCAGATGCTCAATGCAGGAACTGCCCCCTGGTGGTCAGTGCGCTCCCACAGGGGGAGCACTGCTCAGAGCCAGAATCCGGGCTCACGGCTGGTGAGCGCAGTGGTGGTGCAGGAGCCTCTCAGTGCTAAGGGAGCTGAGTGGTAAGAAGCAGCGAGCAGGTGGGTGGTAAGGAGCGAGGGATCCCGTACTGCGAGAGAGCACAGGCCAGGCTGAAGGGAACCCCTCCACCCCCATTGCACGAATTTCGTGCACCAGGCCTCTAGTTAACAAATAAGTGGCATTAAGGAGAAACGCTTTTAAGAACTAAAATAGCAAGCCGCTGATTGATCAGAATCACGTTCTGCTAGGATCTCCTGGTCACACCTGGCCTCGGGCCACCGGGCAGCCTCCTCGTGCTCTGGGCTGCACACACTGCACAGCTCCCCCATTGCCTGGAGGCAGGGTGCCTTGGGACAGAGGGAGGTGGAGCAGGTCACCGAACAATGGGTCGATTGGAGTTTGGAGGGAGGTGGCGGTTCACGCTCCGGCCAGGCGTGCCCAGGCATTGCACCTGTGCCCTGAGTTTCTTGGAAACGGCTGAAATAGCTCTTGTAACCTCTGGGTTGTCACTGTAGCTGTCCTAACTCCCTCTTGTGGTTTCCGAGTATAAATTTCTGTGACACCTGTGGTCGGCACTGCAGTTGGGCCTTTACCGCGGTGAAGTGCTGCAATTGTAGTCGCTGGCCAGCTTATCAAAGGCTCATACATTTTGATCTCTGTCTCTGGTGGCCGTCTCTGGCGGGCCGCCCCATAACACTAGCAGCACCAGGAAGGTGGGCACAGCCCTCCCGTGCCTCCTGCTGGAGGTGGGAGTGGGTGGCCTCAAAGGGGGCAAAGGGGTTTTGATGATTAACAATGTTAATAGGTGCCCTTCGCTGACCAGTAGGCCCTCGTACACTTTCTCCTCATTCAGCCCAGAAGGTGGGTGTAAGGAACAGAACGGCTTCTTGAATAAAAGCCAACTGCTTCCCCCTCCCCCCACAAGCAAACAAACAAACACACCAAACTTCCCTGCGAGATGGGCGGAGAAGGCCTCTCACGGCCGTGGTCATCTCTGATGCTGAGCAACGTCACGGGGGCGGCGTTCAGCTGGACAAAGCAAGGCTTTCTAAGAGCAGAAATTCCTTCAATGACAAAAACCATGACCTGTGAAGTAGGTGTGAGTATGATGTTCAATACTGAGTTCATATTTCCGGGCAGAAATTAAAGAAGGCAGACATGAGGGAACCTGTATCGTGTGATTCCACGTGTGTGAAATGTCCAGATCACACAGTCCACGGACGCAGGAAATAGAGGGGGGCTGCCTATGGCCGGGAGAGCTGGGGTGTCGGCACTGGCCACCGGCACGCGCTGTCCTCCTGGGGTGACGGAGACGGCCTAGCGTTGGCTGTAGTGGTGGTTGCAACAAATCCGTGAAGATGCTAAACGCCATCAAATTATACACCTGAAGGGGGTGAATTAGATGCTATGTAATTATATCTCAAAAAAGTTACTTTAAAAAACAGTAATTTTTTTAAAACCTCAAAAAGGTGCGTAGAAAAGCAAATGACCACCTGAGACGCTGTCGTGATCCGTGCACCGACTCTCGGCAGTTTCCGAGAGCAGCAGCTGTGTGAGCGGTTTCAGCAGCCTCGCCGTGAAGGAGAGTTCTTTCGGGGGAGCCCGGCGAGGAGGGAGGAGGAAGGAGGGAGGAGGAAGGAGAACACCGGGAAGTGACTGATTCGGAAGGCCGGCATCCGGGATGGATGCTACAAGCACGGAGGGCAGGCGTGGGGGCTGGGAGCTACGGGGCAGCGAAGGCAACTCCGGGGGTCACTCACGGATTGACAAGGAGGGACCCGCTGATGACTTCCGGGTGTCTCCTGCAGCGATGCAACATCAAGTAAACAGCAGGCGACCTGAATCCAATTGAGCCTGTAGCTCCGCCCCCAGGTCCCAGGAAATGAAAGGGTGAGAGGAACTAGCCCAAGGATGGAACCCGTCTGTCCGAGAGGGAGCATTGGAGAGGACACGGGGGACACGGAGGACACCCCGGCGTGAGGAGGGGACTGACTGTCGGGTGGACGCAGCCCAGAGGAAACATAACAGGAGCCGCCCACCGAATGTGAGGTTTCGGTAGCCACGTTAAAACGCAAAGGAAACAGGTGGAATTGATTTTACTAGTCTGTTTAGTCCAAAACATCCAAGATGTTATTTCAATATGTAATCAACATAAAAGTTATTATTGAAATATTTTAGATTCTTCTTTCCAGACTAAGCCTTCTAAATCTGGTGTGCATTTTAGACTTACAATTCATCCCCATTCGCATGCCAAGTTCTCATTGGCAATGCCTGATCTGCATTTACATTTCATGGGGTTTACCATTTAACGATGCATGTCCCTATACCCAGGTTATCCCACACATCTTGAAATTCCCGACTGGACCGAGCTCCTCCACAAACCATTCCCCTTTAACCTCTGCACTCACATGGACAAAACCAGTTCAGCTTTTTCAGAAGAATTCACTTGGAAGCAGAAGTAACATCGGTTTCCCAATGACCCCGGTTCACGTTGAGCAAATTCACCTCCTCTTGTTGCAACTCCGTTGTGTTCCCTTTGAACTCAAAGGTCAGTGGCTGCACACACTGACCGGCAGTGATTCCGTTTGGGGCAGATTTTGCAGCTGATTCACACAAGGCTGACGACCACTGCTGAGCGTTCTGCCTGTTCTTGTTAGAAATGTTTCCGAAATCACGATGACTGATTTGTATTCCAGAAATTTCAATTGCAAATAAATTCTCCAGCCCGGCTGGCACGGCTCAGGGGTTGAGCATCGACCTATGAACCAAGAGGTCACAGTTCGGTTCCCAGTCAGGGCACATGCCCGGATTGCGGGCTCAATCCCCAGTGTGGGGCGTGCAGGAGGCAGCCGATCCATGATTCTCTCTCATCATGGATGTTTCTCTCTCTCTTTCCCTCTCCCTTCCTCTCTGAAATCAATTTAAAAAATATATTTAAAAAGTAATAAGTAGATGAGTCCTCCTGCCTACCTGTCCAGCTGGATCACAAACCATCTTCGAAAGGCGGTCTGTAAGCTCCAGGCTGCGCTCATTCATAGGCTGCGACACTGGGGAGGGGAGCACGCCGCCCCTTGCCCTCGATGAGCCCACATTTGGCAAGTGGTCCCGTCATTTCAAGGAATTCTTGAGTTGGAGGTCAAGTCGCCATAAATCTGCTGGAGCTCTTCCACGAACGACTCAGCGGACAGGCCTGGCGAGCATGGCCGCGTTCCCTGGCTTCGGTCTCTCTCGGTCGCTCTGTGAACGGGTGAGGGGCCGAGCACTGGGACACAGGAACCGAACCGGTTAAAACTCTGTCCAGGGCCCTCTTCACAGTGTCTGCCTCGGAAAAGGAATATCGGTGTTTTTGCTAAGGATCACAGTCTGGAACAAAGCCGTAGGAAACACATCTGTAAAAAAACACTGAAACCTGTAGAGAATCTCTGTGAGTTTATTTGAGCCAAACTGTCGACATATGCCTGTCGGGAAGCAGAACCTCAACGAATTGAGATAATGCTCCGGAGAATGGCGGGTTACATCTGTATTTACACATTGCCATCAAAGGAAAGGGATGTAGGTGGGTCACATGAAATCCATTGGTGATAGACTAGAGAGGCGGAAGAAAGCAAAGCGGGGAAATCCCTGGGATTGGATAAAAAGTAAAATGATGGACACATACTTAGGTGAGTGCAGGGCAGGAACAATTAACATGATAATGAAGGAATTTGTGGTATCTGTCCTGGCACTTAGCACATTTGGTTGTGCCCCAAGGGGTCCAGAAAAAGGGAAGTTACAAGTTACCCAGACATTTCAAGGGTGTCTTATCACAGATGCAAAAAGACAGATAGGCTCAGTTAAGGTAAAGGTTGACCTTGTCAGTGAAGATAGGGGCCTAGGACATAACTGCCCACCATAACTGCTTTCAGTGAAAGTTTCATTTCAGACCACCCTTTGTGGTTCCTTTAGGTGTCTGAGTTTGGAAGACCACCATGCAGGCCTCCCCTGAGCTGGTCAGGTCAGCATGTGGCCCCTTTCGTCCACAGTCTTTTGTAAAAATACTAATAAGTCTCAATTTTCAGCCAATAGAAATTATGTTTTTACCTCTAGCAGACACTTGCAAAGACTCCACGGTACCCACTGCACACTCCCATCTCTCAGGCCACGGCTGGCGACATCTCTCGATCCCCAGTAGAGGGCGTGCAGGAGGCAGCTGATCCATGATTCTCTCTCATCATTGATGTTTCTCTCTCTCTCTCTCTCTCTCTCTCTCTCTCTCTCTCTCTCTCTCCCCCCCCGCCCATTTCTCTCTGAAATCAGTAAAAAAATATTTTTAAAAATAAAGTAAAACCTAAATGGTGTTTCAAGCAGTCGAAACATTTATGCATCTTCTGAGTGCATGCTGTTGGCCTAACATGTTTTTCATGAATGTGGATTTCCTTCACCGACCACGGGCTGCCGGCCCGGCTGTTCTCCGACGTGGCCGGTTGCTAGTTTCCTCCGGCGCCCCGTCGGTGTCTCCCTGGCCTTGGTTCTTGTGCCACTTTCCTCTGGTCTTGCCTGAGTCACAGCACAAGCTCGGTCCGCCGCCCCAGTGGCACCTCCTCTTAGCCGGAGCTGTGGGCTGGCGGGAATGCTGCTGCCGGGGCCGAGGCCTCCGCGGGCACATTGCTAACCGGGACCTGCGCCCGGAGGTTCAGATGGCCGCTGAGCTGGGCACGTGTGACGTGCACACACTGCGAGTGTGAGGCTGTGACACAGGTTAGCTGCACACCACCCGCAGAGCAAGGCCAGCGGCTTCTCGGACCCCCGTCACCCCGAGCGGCCCGTCACCCCGAGCGGCCCGTCACCCCGAGAGGGCCCTTCACCCCGAGAGGGCCCTTCACCCCGAGAGGGCCCGTCACCCCGAGCGGGACTGTCACCCCGAGGGGCCCGTCACCCCGAGCGGGCCTGTCACCCTGAGCGGGCCAGCCTGTGAAGGCTCAGGTCCGTGTGCGCGACCTCAGAGCAGCGTCCGCGTCGCCGGCAGCGGGACCTGCAGGCGGTTCTAAGCAGCGTATCTGAAAGCTAATATTTGGTTGTCCTGACCCGTCACCTTTGGCGGCTCCCCACTCCCAGAGGAGGGTGCGCTGGCCGGGCAGGCCCTGTGTCCTCGGCCTTTTGCCTGAGGGGACACTGGCTCCAATGGCAATAAGGTGACTGGACTTTTCCTGTGAGAGCGGGAAGCTGCCCCCCCCCCCCGTGTTCCGTGCCCCCCAGGAGGGAGGAGTGACAGCCACACTTCCTCCCACAGCCACGTCACAGAAGCCCCAAGACCACGGCCCCCTCGCCGCTCACAGGGGCCGGAGCCGGAACGGGCCGTGAACGTGACTTCCCGCGCCCCAGCCAAGGCGCCTTCTCCCTCAGGCACCGCTCGCTCGTGCGTCAGTCACCTGCCCCAGGCCCCGCCGCGGGGCTCGGGTGGAGCGTTGACCTATGAACCAGGGCCATGGTCGGCAAACTCATTAGTCTACAGAGCCAATATCAATAGTACAACGATTGAAATTTCTTTGGAGAGCCACATTTTTTAAACTTAAACTTCTTCTAACGCCACTTCTTCAACATAGACTCGCCCAGGCCGTGGTATTTTGTGGAAGAGCCACACTCAAGGGGCCAAAGAGCCGCATGTGGCTCCCGAGCCGCAGTTTGCCGACCACAGAACCAGGGGGTCAGGTTGGTGTGAATGCCCGGGTTGCAGGCTCGATCCCCAGTGTGGGGCTTCAGGTCGATGATCCTCTCTCATCGTTGATGTTTCTCTCTCTCCCTCCCTCTCCCTTCCTCTCTGAAACCAATAGGGTTATATTTTAAAAGCATTAAGTTTCCCCGGGGCGTTTCGGGGGCGGAGGGGGCGGGGGAGAAGGAGGCGATTTCTAATGAGAGGAAGCTGCTCCCTTTGCAGATTCGCGACGCACACGTTTACGACCCTCCCACCGTTTTTCTCACGTGGACACAGATCGCAGACTCCCCCGGCTGAGAGCCCAGGTGGCCATGCAGGCCCACCGCCTGGACCCCAGGGAAGGGAGGGGCGGCGGCGTGGGGAGCCCTCCCCCAGCCCCTGCAGGGCCAGGTGCTCCTTTGGAGGCGGCTGGCCCGCCCCCTGGTGGCGGGTTGTGGCCATTCAAACACATCCCGCCAGGCTTCCCGGAGGAAGCGGTGAGGTCCGGGAGGAAGAAGAGAATTCAGTGACCAACCTCCACGGTCCACGGGCCTCCTCGCCGAGCACGGCAGAGCCCTGGGCAGAGCCACATAGGCCACACGGCGCCAGGTTCGGGTCATGGTGGCCCAGCGTCGGCCCGTAGGTCCCGCTCAGAACCTCCCGTGCCCACTGGGCCTGTGCGGGCACCGCCTGCAGCTGGGCGGGACAGGGGCTGTGGCCCAGGCTGCTCCGGGCGGCAGGGAGGCGCCTGCACCAGACCCGCTTCGGTGCCCGGTGCCCGCCTCGCTGGACAAGGCCCAGTGGGGCCCACGCCGGAGCTGCAGGCGGAGGGTCGTGGGCTTTGTCTGCGGGACGGAGCCTGACAGTTTTAGGAGCGCTCATGACCAGAATGCCCCCCCGTCTGCCCGCAGCCTCTCGCCGCCCAGTGGCGCCTTCTCTGGCCCATTGAATGTGCCCACCGCGCCCCCCACGGCCCACGGCCTCTGCCCTCGGCCAGGCACAGCGCCGATGCCGTTCATTTTGTGAAGACCCTCAGCGGACCTGCCGGTTGTATTTCCGTATGAAGAAAGGAGGGGCGTGTGCGGGCGGGTGCTGGGTGTGGGGGCGGCTCCCCGCAGCCACCCCAGCCGCCTGCTTCACCAGCACGACCTCCACCAGCTCCTGCCAGTGCCCCACCCCGTCACACACCGGGCTCTGCGGGGAGTGCACACACACACACACACACACACATGTGCACACGTGGAGTGCACGCACACATGGGGTGCACGAACACACATGCACACACATGTGCACGCACACACACACACACACAGACACAGGGCTGGGGGGTATGGAGCGGTGCCCATCGGCCGCCCCCGTGGAGTGCCACCGCGCAGCGCATGGCAGAGCCCCGGGTGGTCTGGGAGGAAGTGCGAGGTGCAGACGGCTTGGGTGACAACAGACAGTCCGAGAGGCTACGCTAGGGACACATTACACTTCATAAAACCCGTGTTTATTTAAAAAATCCATTCAGAAAGTCTGGAAAGCGTAATAAATACCTGTGCAGGGCCGCCCCGCAAACACAACCCGCAAGCGAACAGAGGCCTGTAAACATAACCGCGGCGAGCGAAGTGCGGGGCGGGCGGGTGGGCGGAGAGCGGTCGGGGTGCAGCGCTCCGTGGGCGGCACAGCCTTGGAGGGCCCCCCCCGCCCCCCAGCTGGGCGAGGCCACAAGGAGTCACTGGCTTCTCCTCGCCGCTCGGGGTCCCGTTCCGCTCTCGGGGCAAACGCAGTGCGGCCGGCGCCGTGCGGGGCCCAGCACGGCCTGGGGACACGCCGCCCAGTGAGCCACACGGCGACACTGGCCTCCGTCCGTGGAGGGGACCAGCCTCCCGGACACGAAGCCGCAGGCCGGTCCGATCCTCGCAGTCTGACTGGGCGTGCGCACACCGAGGGGCGGGCCAGGCTTCTCTCCAATGGGGGCCACCTGGTGGGGTGACCCCTGGAGGGGTGGTGAAGGGTCCGCGAGGGGTGGGCTGGAGGCCGAGGTCAGAGTCCGGGTGTCTGACCCTGGGGGTGCGGTCCGCGGTGTGAGCAGGGCTGTGCGTGCGAATCCTGGGGAGCCTTCCCCGGCGCCAGGTTCGGGGAGCCCCGTGCAAGCGCGTGGACTCTCAGACCCCGCCATTCCCCCAAGACTTTGGGAATCTCAGTTTCCAACGCGGCATCGTCTCTTCCCCAGGGACTCCTCTCTGGGGGTGGGGGGGGTGAGGACAGGGAGGGGTCCTCGTTCGCCACGCTGCTCAGGGTTCTCAGCTCTGGGTCCCCGGCAGTGCTCAGGGACCCCCCTCCCCCCGCAGACACCCAGCCACGGGCGCGGCGGGCAGCTGGGGCCCGGCAAACAGGACGCGTGACTGGGGCCGGTTTCCAGGAGGGTGACCTGCAGGCGCCCGGCTGTGCCCGTTTCCGATAACAAGTGAAGCAGCTCAGAGGGAAGCAGACAACGGGGGTTGGGGGGGGCGTGTCACGGAGCCTCGGGGAGCTCTTTCCACTGAGGAACCTGTGCCTGCTGCCGAGAGAGAGAGGGCCGTGGACCCCACGCTCATCTTCTGGGGTCTGAAGACCACAGCCAAGCGAGGGAGGAACTTTCCGGCAGGCGGCCCCCGTGTGCGCGCCTGTGTGTGTGTGTGTGCGCGCGCGCGCGCGCGCACGCGTGCCTATGTGTGTGTGTGCGTGCACACGTGTGCCTGTGTGTGCGTTCATGCCTGTGTGTGTACGTGTGTGCGTGCGCACCTGTGTGTATGTGCCTGTGTGTGTGCATGCGCGCCTGTGTGTGTGCACCTATGTGTATGCATGTCTGTGTGTGTGCGCGCACACCTGTGTATGTGTGTGTGTGTGTGCGTGTGTGTGGTACTGGAGTTGAGATGGAAGGACAAAAGAAACAATAAAATATTGTCTTTTTAGGGAAAACCTGGCTGTGACCAACAGTTGCTCCCGTAGCCTGGCCTGAGCACAGAGGGATGGACAGATGGAGGGACGGACGGACGGACGGACGGACGGACAGACAAGTGACAGTCCTCCTCCGCCCGGTGGGGTGGCTCCCTGGGTGGGCACGAGCTGGAGGAGACGAGGACACAGGCGCTGCCTCCTCCAGCCCCGGGTGGTGCGGTCGGGATTTTATTAACGAAGGGGCACAGCCCGAGCGCCCCGACCCCCGGGGACACACGGACTCACTGACCAAGGACAGACCTGCAGCAGGCGCAGACACAGCGCAGCTTCCGCCAGGGCATCCCCGGCCGTGCCCCGACCCCCGGGACACACGGACTCACTGACCAAGGACAGACCCTGCCGCAGGCGCAGACACAGCGCAGCTTCCGCCAGGGCATCCCCGGCCGTGCCCCGACCCCCGGGCGACAGAGGCCGAGCTCAGGTCCCGCGGTCACAGTTTCTCCGGGGGCAGGGGAGGGAGCAAGCCGAGCAAGCGGGCCCTCAGCCCGGGGCCGCAGCCATCCAGAGGCGGGGCGGGCGCACGGGCGCCTGCTGGCTCCTTCCCGGGCGCCAAGGGCACCAAGGCCGAGCACCGGCGGCTCTGGGGGCGCCTCCCGCTCAGCTCTCTGCGAGGACACAGCGGGCCTGTCACACACGTGGGGCGGCGAGACGAGGGCTCTTTGCATTGTCGTCGGGGTGGCTCTGCTCCTGTGCCCGTCCCTCCGTCACCTTCAGCCGCCGGCCCCTCCAGGGAGGCGCTCCATGGCCGCCTCCTCCCGTCTGACCCGGGGCCTCCTGGCCCGCTGAGCAGGGGCCACGTGGGGAAGGCCTTCGCGTGCAGCGGCGACAGGGGTCCCTGCGGCGCCGGGGAAGGAGGCGGCAGGCGGCAGAGCGAGGCGGGGCAGGGCGCCCTCGGACCCTCTCGGCTGAAGGGGAAACGCGGGCCCAGCGAAGGCGCCCACGGTCGCTCGAGCAGCCCCGTGCCTGGGTCCCAGGCGGCGGGTCCTGCTGGCTACAGCCGCGTGGACGTGAGTCTCTTCATGCCCCTGCGCTGGGCCAGGCTGGACGACAGCACGGGCTCCAGCCGCGGGGCCTGGGGCGTCCTGTGCAGGGCAAAGTAGGTGGCGGCCATGGCGCCCTGCAAGGCAAGGGAGAGGCAGTGACCGGGGGCCCGCTCCTGCGAGAGCCGGCGGCACGGCCTCTGGGCCTCAGTTTCCCCACGTGTGCGGATGCTGAGAGCGGCAGTGGCCTGGGATCTGATCTCCGTGTTCACCTGACGCCCACGGCGGCGGCGCTGTGCTGGTCACGGGGGTGAATATTCCCGACTCCCACGGGGCCCGGGCTGAGGTCAGCCACCCCCCACGTTGGCAGGGCGCCGGCTTGCTATGTCCCCGCCGCACACTGGCACCTGGCCAGGGCCTGGCCACCTCCTCGTGGCCACTTACAATTTTTAAAAAGTTGATTTCAGAGAGAGGAAGGGAGAGGGGGAGAGAGAAACATCAACCCCATGAGAGAATCACTGACGGGCTGCCTCCTGCACCTGCGTTGTGAATAAAGTTTCACCGAAATGCAGCCACACCGACCGCGGACCTGCTGTCTCGGGGGTTTCCGTGCGACACAGGAGAGCGGAGTCCTTGAGACAGAGCCTCCGGCTCGAAACCCTCAAATATTTGCTGTCTGGGCTGTCGGAGGAGGGCAGACCTTTGGTCTAGAATTGAGGACTTTGGGACCAGGAGTTGGCCCGGCCCCGATTCTCTCCCTCCCTCTCCCTCTCCCTCTCTCGCATGCAGAGCTGTGAGCACAGAACAGAGCTGTACCTATTCAGCGTCCTGCCTGTGTGGCGTGTGTGTGATGAACTCTGAACCGTTAGGTGAACGGGGAGGGATCACAGCACCTTTTCGCCCCCCCCCCCCGACACCCCGGCCTCCTGACGCCCGAGTACCTTCACCAGGTGGACGTCCTGCCGGCTGAGCTGGCTCTGGGGCAGGTACTCTCGGTTCACAACCCACGGGTGTTTGAGGACCTGGAGTGCCGTCAGGCGCTGCTGCGGGTCCACGTGGAGCATCTGGGACACCACGTCCTGTGGGAGGGGGAGGGGACGGGGGGAGAGGGACCGTGTGGGCACCGAGCCGCCCGGGGACCCTCCGCCCTCGAGGGCAGACCTGGCCGCTGTTGTCTCCAGCTGCCGCCTCCTTGTACACGGGCTCCCCAGCCTCCACCGTCACGTAAGCCCATTTAAAAAATATCAGCTTCTCTCTCTTCTCTCTCTGCACACACACACACACACACACACACACACACACACACACCTTATTGGCGCTGACACACCAAGGCGGTAGAAAATGTGAAAAGTGCTATAGAATAGTTTTGCCAGAATTGTCTTAGCTGAGCAGATCTCTGCGCTGTGGGTATGAAGGGTGCCCCGGCTCGGGTGCAGACGAATGGCTGCTCAGAGTGTCCGCCCAGGAAGCACCGGGCGTGAGCTCACCTTGGCCGCCTCCGAGACGGAGTCCCAGTTCCCCCCGGAGAGCGCGTACTGCCCGCTGCCGATCCGCGCCAGGATCTCCTCCGGGGTGTCGTCCGGCCCGTTAGCAAACGGGGTGAATCTGTGTAATGAGAGGGCTTATGGTGACGAGGACGCATGATCTCAAAGTTCACAACGGAATCCTGCCTTTTTGTTGTTAAAAATGGCCTTTTCTTAGCCCGGCTGGTGTGGCTCAGTGGTTGAACGTTGACCTATAAACCAGGAGGTCATAGTTCGATTCCCGGTCAGGGCACAGGCCCGGGTTGCGGGCTCCATCCCCCATAGGGGACGTGCAGGAGGCAGCCGATCAATGATTCTCTCTCATCATTGATGTTTCTCTCTCTCCCTCCCTCTCCCTTTCTCTCTGAAGTCAACAAAAAAATATATTTTCAAAAGCAGCCGTTTCTTCCCCATTATGCTCCGAATGCAGCATTCATGGCAAAGCACCATTTACTTCTCAGTGCTCCGTCCACGTCCTCACTCGGTCACGGAGGGCGTCAACAGGACAGGTGAGCCCAGCTCCGTGGACCCAGCCGAGCTTTCCTGGACCGCCTCTGGCTTCCCTGGCAACAGCGTATAAAAGTGGTCGGCCCCCTGGCTCGGTTTCCATGGTGACAGCGTGATGTGATGGATGAGAGCTGGAGACTGGAGGCCTGAGGGACCCCTGGTTCATCTATCACCACCTCTGGGTTCTCTGACGAATTATTTTTGAGCTTCAGTTGCAACATGGGTAGAATCACGGGCTCACAGGGGTCTGGGTACCATGGGCAAACACACAGAACGTGCGTGCTCAGAGCGTGACCACCGTGAATGCGCGACGGGTGTTTCCTGTCTCCTGGAGCGAGAAGCAGGGCCCACGGGTACCCGCTCTCCGAGCTGGGGGTTCTGGTGGTTCTCACAGCCGGGCCGTGACCTCCGTCAGGGACCCGGCAGCGTGATGCCAGGGAGCCCGGTCACCGCCCGCTTCGGCACGAGCCACCGATTTACGGTGAGATCCTGGTCAGGCTGGCCTTTGTTCCCGCGAGGCACTGTGCCCGTTTTGCTGCCGTAAAAAGGATGGGTGGTCCCTCCACTCGAGTATTTATTCGACTTAAAACGTCGAGCACCAGGGGGTTTAGGATCCTAGACTTCATGGCTGGAAGGAGCCTTAGACACCACACAGCATATACCTCTCAGTCAAAGGGAGGGAGCTGAGGCCGGGGGTCAGGGGTCAGCCGGCCGCTGAGCTCGCCGTGAGGGAGACACGACCCACTTCCCACACCACCAGGTGCCTGGTCCCAGGAAATTGGTCCCACACGTCTGACGGCCACCGTCGGCCACGGCGGCACGAGCGGCTGCCCGCCTCCGGTGCTGTCTGACGAGGGCCTTACGGGCGCTTCCTGGCTCAAGAGGATAATTTTCATTTTATTTATTCTTATCTTTGTTAGTCCTCACCCGAGGACATTTTTCCATTGATGTTTAGAGTGGAAGGGAGGGGGGGGGAGAGAGAAGCATCGATGTGAGAGGCACATGGATTGGTTGCTCTGCAAGCGCCAGCCCAACCGGGGCCAGGGAGGGAGCCTGCGACCCAGGTCCGTGCCCGTGACCGGGATCGAACCTGCGCCCCTTCGTCCGCAGGCCGCCGGCCGTCAGGAGCATGATTTTAAGGGGCGGATGCGTGGACACTTTCAGGGAGTGGCCCCTGTGGCAGTGAGGACGTGGGCGGAGGCCCGAGGCTGCGTGTCCGTGGTGAGCGGGGGCCTGCCTACAGCCCGGGTCCCCAATCTGGAGGGACCTCCTGGAGGAGGCCTGGCCCAGGGCCCTGCCTGCTTCTCGCTCCTCTTGGAAGGGGCTGAGGGAGCCCGAGGTTCGCCCATACCGCGCCCCGGGAACAGGGTCAGCCTGCAGGCCCGTGCCTCCGCGTTGGGTGGGAACGCCCGGGCGCGGGCACCGTGGGGTCTGCTCACCCCGCCAGCATGGTGTACAGCAGGATGCCCAGGCTCCAGATGTCGCACGCCGCGTCATAGCCTTGCCGCTTCAGGACCTGGCGGGACAGACGGCCACAGGTGAGCACTGGGCGGAGACAGTTCAAGGTCTCGGCGTGGGGCTCTGGTGGGCCCGCCATCCCGCAGCGTGGGGACGGGGTGTCGTTCATTAAGGCAAAGCCAGTCCAGTGCGCCCCACGGGCTCCCCAAAGGCCAGCCCCGCGGGAGCCACAGCCTGCGGACACCGGCTCTCAGACCGAGGAGGGCGCAAAGCATCGTTAAGGCCAGTGGTCGGCAAACCGCGGCTCGCGAGCCACATGCGGCTCTTTGGCCCCTTGAGTGTGGCTCTTCCACAAAATACCACATGTGGGCGCGCACGTACGGTGCGATTGAAACTTCGTGGCCCATGCACAGAAGTCGGTTTTCGGCTCTCAAAAGAAATTTCAATCGTTGTGCCGTTGATATTTGGCTCTGTTGACTGATGAGTTTGCCGACCGCTGGTTGAGGCAGAAGAACTGCTTCAGTGGAGGTCAGACAGGACGCAAAACCGCCACCCTCGCCGCCCGAGGAGCCGCCCTGGGTGGGCCTCGCTGTGTGAGCCCCACCTTCACCTCCAGAACTCCGCGTCTCCGGCCTCAGCCCTCACCCTGTCCCAGGCCCTGCGCCCGCCTCTGCGTCTCTGCCTGACCCTCCAGGTGCCAGACAGGGGTCACCCTCGGTGTCTGGCTCCTCTCTTCCCATAAAGTCCTCAAGGAGCGTCCGTGTCGCGGGGGGCGGACTCCCCTCCCTGAGGCTGGGCCACGTCACGCCGCTGCGAGCCGGTGGGCGGATGTCAGGTAAACGGATAAGATAAGCCGCGTCTGGGCAGGCAGTGGCCCTGCCTTCGGTTTGTGGGCGAGGCCGCCACGCCCCGCCCCGCCCCGCCCGCCGGCTGGGAGCGCACCTCGGGGGCCACGAAGTTGGCCGTGTAGCAGGGCGTCATCAGCAGCCCGTTCTCGGCGCGCAGCTGCTTGGCGAACCCGAAGTCGCAGATCCGGATGGACTCGGGGTTCCCGGACTCGTCCACGTACAGGATGTTGCTCGGCTTCAGGTCCCGGTGCACAACCTGCAGAGGCAGGAGGGACGGCCTAAGGGGGGGGGGGCCCTGGACGGCGGGGGACGGGGGGGGGGGGGGAGCGGGAGAGCAGAGGCGCTAGGAACCGGGGTTACTCGGGAGCCCTTTACTCACAGCCCTGCAGCAGGCAAGGCAGCCCGGATGCTGAACTTAGAGCCCGCCCCCCCCCCCCCCCCCCCCCCCCCCGCTTCCACACCGACTCACATCCGAGGAGACCGCGCAGGCCCCTCGGACGGCGAATGGGATCTGAGTGAATAACAAAGGGGCAGCTACGCCGGCCACGGCGGCTCAGGCCGGAGACAGGAGGTGGGGCGGCCGCCCTGGCCGGGCCCGGCTGGTTGGACGCTGTCCTTGCAGCACGAGGAGGCGGGTTTGGTTCCATCAGGGCGCGTACAGGAGGCAACTGACCGAGGTTTTTCTCTCACATCGATGCTCTCTCTCTTTCCTCTCCCTTCCTCTCTCTAAAAATCAGTAATAAAAACATGTCCTTGATCGAAGATTAAAAAAAGGGAATGTGGTGAGTTCAGGTAACCTGAATATGAAGGTTTCTAAAGATGAATATTTGCACCCGGCCAGCGTGGCTCAGTGGTTGAGCGTCGAAATATGAGCCAGGAGGTCACAGTTCAATTCCCGGTCGGGGCACACGCCCGGGTGTGGGCTCCATCCCCAGTGGGGGGCGTGCAGGAGGCAGCGGATCAGTGATTCTCATCATTGATGCTTCTATCTCTCTCTCCCTCTCGCTCCCTCTCTGAATCAATAAAGATATATATATATATATATATATATATATATATATATATATATATATATATATATATATATAAAAAAAGAGGAACATTTGCCTCATGCCCACCGCGTCCCGCAGGGTTAGGTGTCAGTGCACCGGGGATTTCAGACACAGAGGAAGCGGCGTGCAGGCCACATGCACGGCTCTGCCCCCCGCCCCGCCCCCGGCCCGCTCACCCCCTGCGAGTGCAGGTAGTCCATGGTGCGGGCGATGGTGCACAGCACGGCGCTGGCCTCGCGCTCCGAGAAGCAGCGCTGCCGCAGGATGCGGTCCAGCAGCTCCCCGCCGCGCATCAGCTCCGTCACCAGGTACACGAACTGCCCCTCGTCGTAGACCTGGGCCGGGAGGGCGAGGGGTCAGTGCTGCGTCCCCCACGGTCTCCCCACCCGGGCGTGCTTGTGCCCGGGAGAGAGGGACAGCTCCGGGGGCTCCCGGGACGTAAAAGCAGGGCGTGTGCAGCACGAGTGAAGGGCCAGGCCCCTCCCTGGGGCGCGGCTCTGAGGACAGACCCCGCGTGAGTGAGCTGAGCCGGGCAGGAATGACCGCGAGGCAGGAGCTCAGCCTGCACAGGAGGCGCCTGCTGGGATGAGTCCTGCCCCCCGCCCCCGGCCCCCCCCCCCCCCGCAGACAGGTAGGCACCGAACACGTGGAGGCTGCAGAGCGCGCAGCGGGCCCAGGGCGGCGTGCAGACGCTCCGTGCACCTGGCACCTGGGGGTGTGGGCGGCAGGTTCTGACCCGCAGGTCCCGGCAGAGCCCCGCCCTGCGTCTCTGACAAGCCCACGGCCTCGGAGCCAGGACAGGACTGGGAGCAGCCGGACCCCGCGGCCCAGACAGGCAGGGGCGGCCGAGCTGACTCCGCCCCCGGGGGCAGCTTCCCGAGGAAGGCGAGAGGAACAGGGAGCTCCCCTCGAGTGGCCTGCACACGCTGGCTGCCCACGCCCCCCCGCCCCCCTGCACACCCGCCCCCCTGCACACCCGTCACCCTGCACACCCGCCCCCCTGCACACCCGCCCCCCTGCACACCCGTCACCCTGCACACCCGCCCCCCTGCACACCCGTCACCCTGCACACCCGTCACCCTGCACACCCACCCCCCTGCACACCCGCCCCCCTGCACACCCGCCCCCTGCACACCCGTCACCCTGCACACCCGCCCCCCTGCACACCCGCCCCCCTGCACACCCGTCACCCTGCACACCCGTCACCCTGCACACCCACCCCCCTGCACACCGTCACCCTGCACACCCGCCCCCCTGCACACCCGCCCCCCTGCACACCGTCACCCTGCACACCCGCCCCCCTGCACACCCGCCCCCCTGCACACCGTCACCCTGCACACCCGCCCCCCTGCACACCCGCCCCCCTGCACACCCGTCACCCTGCACACCTGCCCCCCTGCACACCCGCCCCACTGCACACCCGTCACCCTGCACACCCGCCCCCCTGCACACCCGCCCCCCTGCACACCCGCCCCCTGCACACCCGTCACCATGCACACCCGCCCCCTGCACACCCGTCACCCTGCACACCCGTCACCCTGCACACCCGCCCCCTGCACACCTGCCACCCTGCACACCCGCCACCCTGCACACCCGTCACCCTGCACACCCGCCCCCCTGCACACCCGCCACCCTGCACACCCGTCACCCTGCACACCCGCCCCCCTGCACACCCGCCCCCCTGCACACCCGTCACCCTGCACACCCGCCCCCCTGCACACCCGTCACCCTGCACACCCGTCACCCTGCACGGGCCAAGCACCGAGGAGAAACCGACGGGCACGGAGCACCCTCACGCACTCACATCCTTGAGGGTGATGATGTTGGGGTGCTGGCCATACCGCAGCAGGATCTCGATCTCCTCCGAGGGGTCCCTCCTGCTCTTGTCGATGATCTGGAACAGACCGTGGTGCCGTGAGGCTCTCGGGCAGACAGCGCCAGAGGCCGGGACCTTCCACCTCCCGCTCCCGGGGCAAGGCCGACTGGGAATTCTCGGCACCCCCCCCACCCCCCCCACCCCCCGCCGCTCCGAGGAGATGGGCGTGGGCGCGGGCTCTCAGGGAGAGTTCTGGCCCCGGAGGGCGAGCCATGCCCCAGGCAGGACTTCCTGTGGCCTTGGACCGGCTGTGGCCACGCAGCCAGACACGTCTGGCGACCATGGCCCCGGTGGACCCCCCCCATGGAGTCCATCCAGGTCGGCTGGGGGGGGGGCGAGCATCATGTAGAGAGCGGACAGGGTCCTCCCCCAGACACCGGTCACCACGTGGCAGGAAACGGCTGTAACCCACACCGACCCCCCGGAAACCCAGGAAACTGACATTTTGTGTCTCCTGGTCAAATGCTTCCTGCAGCAGCAATGACAGCGAAAGCTACCGTGTGGAGTGAGACGTTGTTACGGCTCCTGATGGCTGAGAGTGCCGCCACCCCCCACCCCCACCCCCCCAGCCACCCCCCCACCCCCCCGCCACCCCCACCCCTGCCCCCATCCCCCCATCCCCACCCCCACCCCCCCCACCACCCCCACCTCTACCCCCACCCCCACCTCCACCCCCCCACCTCCACCTCCACCCCCCCATCCCCACCCCTACCACTACCCCCACCCCCACCCCCACCTCCACCCCCACCTCCACCCCCCCTACCTCCACCCCCACCCCCACCCCCCCATCCCCACCCCCACCCCCACCCCCACCTCCACCTCCACCCCCCCATCCCCACCCCTACCACTACCCCCACCCCCACCCCCACCTCCACCCCCCCACCTCCACCCCCACCCCCACCCCCCCATCCCCACCCCCACCCCCACCTCCACCTCCAACCCCCCATGCCACCCCCCCCACCCCATGCCACCCCCCCCACCCCATCCCACCCCCCCCACCGCCACCCCCCCACCCCCACCACTGCTGCCGCGTGAGGCTAGGCCCAGCTGCTGTTGAGCCTGTGGCTAGTTCTTTGACTTGATTCGTGGGCGCTGTATCCACGTTCCCTCCTCCCCCTCTGTCCCTCCCTTTGCCAATCGCTATGCCCGCCCCAACTCTATATTCCCAAACGCGAGTGCCCAAAGCCACCGCACCAGCGTGGATTACCCACAGAGGTACTGTGCGAGAGGGGTCAGTGCCTCGCTGCTGCCTAGGGCTGAAAATATTCATGATTTGCAAAATAAAGTTCAAATGGGGACCTAACGTCAAAGCCAGGGGAACCCCGTCGTGTGGGAGCCTAGAAGGTGGAGGGCGGGCGGGGCAGGTGGGCGGGGCAGGTGGGCGCAGGCAGCTGCCGGGCACGGCCTCACCTTCACGGCGTACTCGGCGTCCGTGGCTCTGTGCACGCACCGCTTGCACACGGAGTAGGAGCCCACCCCGATGTCCTCCTTGACCTCGTAGCCGTCGGAGAAGTGGACGTTGTCCCCGTGCAGCTGCTGCGGGACGGAGGCAGGGCCCTCAGCTCTCGCGGGGGCGGGGGCGGGGGGGGTGGGGGGAGGGGGGAGGGGCACACAGCGCAGGTGCAACGGGGTCCAGGCTGTGCGCCCCGACCCGGAGGCCGGGGGACGGAGGGGGCCCTCAGAGCTCTGCGGGGGGAGGCACATGGCCCAGGGGCAGAGGGGGTCCGGATTGTGCGCCTCAACACGGAGGCCGGAGGGGCGAGTCCTCAGGCCAGGGCCACGGAGCTAGGACGACGGTTCCCCACCCGGACCCCAGCCTCCCCACCTTCGGTCACCCCCTTTCAGACACCGGGGCTGTCGCTGGTGGCCAGTCCCCAGCAGCTGAGAGTGTGAATCTGGAAGCAGGAGGGATGGAGCCCGGGAGGCCCTGGTGGGGCTCAGACGCTGCGTCCGGAGCGCGTGTCTGCGTGTCGACATCTAAGTGGGAATCTGACCCGTGAGGCCCGGTCACCACCGCGTACAGCACCAAGGCCGGGCGCGCCCTCCCAGCCAGCGTCGTCTCCTCGGCCACCCTGCCTTCTTCCCCAAAGGGGAGGGAGGGGAATGAGAAACCCAGCCCGGGGCCCCGACCGCCTCAGACACAACGGCCTCGTGGACTCTGCGCCGAGGGCTCCCTCCTGGTTGGAGGTACAAGGTCACCTTCCCTGACCCCCAAGGCACAGCTCCCGGTGGGAGTGGCTGCCGCACACGGAGCCGCCCCGGGGTCCTGGCCCCTCTCCCCGCAGCGAGGACGCCCGCCCTGCCACCTGTGGCTCCGCCCGCCCGCCTGACCTCCACCTCAGGACTCCCCTTCCCAGGACGAGCGCACGGGGACAAGGCCACGGTCAGACCGCACGGCCGGCTCTCAGAGGCACGAAGTCAGGGCGGAGAGCGCCGTCCGGCTGAGCTGGCTCGGACACCGGTGGCCGCGCCCCGCCCCACCCCGGGGGGTTACCTGCACGATGGGGTGCACGGCCGCTCGGTGCGGGTCCTGCTGCGGGGGCTCCTGGGCCAGGCTGGAGGCCACGAAACTGAAGCCGCGGAACAGCTGGTGCGAGTTGGCGCTGGGGGGCACGCCCGGTGAGTCTGCGGGGACAGGGGAGCGGTCAGGTCCGGGATGGGCTGCGAGACTGCGGGGTGGGGACAGCGTGGGGCGTGGGGACGGCGTGAGGTGTGGGGTCAGCGTGGGGCGTGGGGTCAGCGTGGGGCGTGGGGTCAGCGTGGGGCGTGGGGACAGTGTGGGGTGTGGGGTCAGCGTGGGGCGTGTGGGGACGGCGTGAGGCGTGTGGGGACGGCGTGGGGCATGGGACAGCGTGGCGTGTGGGGTCAGCATGGGGCGTGGGGTCAGCGTGTGGTGTGGGGACAGCGTGGGGCGTGGGGACGGCGTGGGGCGTGGGGTCAGCGTGGGGCGTGGGACAGCGTGGGGCGTGGGGATGGCGTGGGGTCAGCGTGGGGCGTGGGGACAGCGTGGCGTGTGGGGACAGCGTGGCGTGTGGGGACAGCATGGGGCGTGGGGACAGCGTGGCGTGTGCACGTGGTGGGTGTGCCGTGCAGCGTGTGCCGAGGGGCCTCGCTGAATCCTGCCGCAGGCTAACAACGCTGGCGCTGGTTGCTGGTGACGGTCTGGGGCGCCGGGGGCAGCAGGAGGCCCCGAAGGAACTCAGTGACCACCCGCGCCGCGGCCCCTCGGGGGCAGCACCAGAACCCACATCCTCCCCGTCCCTGAGCCGCCGCCGGGTCAGGAGCTGCCCGCCCACACCGGCCCGCCAAAGCCGGAGGCCGCAGGTCTGCCCGCAGCTCGCACCCAGTGCCGTCGTGGCCGGAACGGGTTCACTGACAGCCTCAGCCACGGGAACGGGGCGTCCCGGTGCCAGCCGGCCACTGGACACGTGTGTCTGACCGGCTATTTGCTGCTGATTCTCTCCAAACCACAGACAAGCTCAGCTGCCGAAGCGTAAGAGGGGAGCCGCGCACACTCCCACGGGACCCGGGAGCTGGCTCATCGTGGCCATCGCAGCGCGGTAACTCGCAAAGGGGGCGAGCAGACCTGACGGGACTGGGGGGACCTGCAGCGTGGCCGCGGGCGGAGCGGAAAGCTGATTTCCACTCCGCGCTGCTGAGACCCAGGCTGCTGAGACGTCCAACCGGCGGTTCCGTGTGCACCGTCAGAGCTGCACTCACACATGTGCACACGTAGCTGCCCCCACCGGCCCCCCCCCCGCCCCCCGGCCCCCGGCCCCCCGGCTCTCCGCCCGCCCCCCAGCCCCCCTGGCTCTCCCGATGAAACGAGAGGTGTCGTGTCTCCAGATTCTGTCCTGGGCCGGCCTGTGTGTCCGTCTGAAAGGGAGGCCACTGGACTGGCACCTCAGACCAAGAAGTGGGGGGCTGGGGTCCACAGGAGCCTGGATGAGTCCCTAACAGAACGGACCGCTAATTCCCGTGAAGGCGCCTTGAGTCCGGGATGCTCTGGTCGGGTGGGAGGACCCGCCGTCGGCGAGGACCCCGGGCGACCCCCTCGCGGCGCACACCTGTGGGCGTCCGGGCTGTGAACTCGGGGTCGAAGTGGAAGGTGTCCTCGGGCCGGCCCACCGCGGGCTTGAAGGGCGGCTTGATGTCTTTCCGGTACAGCTTCTGCGGGAGAGCGGGACAGGGGAGCAGGCGGGGTGAGGGGCGGGGGAGCGAGGAGGGGCGAGGGGCGGGGGGAGCGAGGAGGAGCGAGGAGGGGCGAGGGGCAGGGGGAGCAGGGTGGGAGGCTGTGGGGGGCGGGCTGGGAGCCCCGAGAGCTGCCGTGAGCTCAGCGCGGGTGTGAAATGTTCTTGGAGGTAAGACCGGGCTGGTGGGCTGTCCCGTCTCAGCCACCGCGCTCCTCCCTGCACCCACGGGGGTGCCCAGAGGGGACCCCTCCCGCACACTGAGCTGCTGAGGCTGTGGCTGTGCTGGTTACTCTGTGAAAGGCTCTGAGGCACTTGTGACGGTGCGGGGGGGCGGGGGGCGGGGGGGGGGGGGACGGTTCTTCCCTGAGCGCGAGTGCCCGTGAGACTCCGCCCGGCCAGGCGGCTCCGAGCCCGTCAGGCGACAGGTGGACGTGGCCTCCGTGTGTGCCCCCCGCCCCGTCCCTGTGTGAGGGGACCACGGCCACTTACGTTCCAGTCTATGGTGACGAAGAACGGGTGACGCTTGATCTCCTCCACGCCGTCACTGCCCGCACCTGCCGCAGGACAGCCCGTGAGCTGGGCGAACCCACAGGTGTCGGCGGGAGCCCCACCCGCGGAGGGCGACCCGGGAGGCCCCCGGGGACCCCGCAGAGACTGCTGTGGAGGTGAGTGTGCGGTGGCCTCGGGGAACCGGGCTCCGGCCCTGCTGAGACGCCGCAGTTAAGGGGCTAACCTGGCAGCAGCCCCTCCAGGCTGTCCTGTCTCAGCCCCGAGGAGGCGGCAGGAGGGCCACCGCCTGGTGTGCAAACAGGGGCTTGGAAACAGCTCCCTCCACGAGGGCCACGGCCGTGCGCCGGGACCCCACGGGCCCTGTGTCCTGGGAGCTCAGGCGACAGCACCCCACCCTCACCCTCTGGGACCCCGGGACCCCGGAGCAGGAACAGAGCGGGGGCAGGTGTCCCGTCCCCGTGTCCCCGGGCGGGGGCGGCGCTTACCCAGCCGGTTGCACGGGTTCCGCTTGAAGAGCGCTCGCAGCAGGCTCTGCGCCTCCGGGCTGAGGAACTGAGGCATGCCCAGCTTGGCCCTGCGGGCGGGCGGCGGTCAGGGAGGCACGGCCACCAGGTGCCACCACCCGCTGCCCGGCCACAGCCACCAGGTGCCACCACCCGCTGCCCAGCCACGGCCACCAGGTGCCACCACCCGCTGCCCGGCCACGGAGACCAGGTGTGACCACCCTGCTGCCCAGCCATGGCCACCAGGTGCGACCACCCGCTGCCCGGCCACGGAGACCAGGTGCGACCACCCGCTGCCCGGCCACGGAGACCAGGTGTGACCACCCTGCTGCCCAGCCATGGCCACCAGGTGCCACCACCCGCTGCCCGGCCACGGCCACCAGGTGAGACCACCCCGCTGCCCGGCCACGGAGACCAGGTGAGACCACCCCGCTGCCCGGCCACGGCGACCAGGTGCGACCACCCTGCTGCCCGGCCACGGCGACCAGGTGCGACCACCCTGCTTCCCGGCCACGGAGACCAGGTGTGACCACCCCGCTGCCCGGCCACGGCCACCAGGTGCCACCACCAGCTGCCTGGCCACAGAGACCAGGTGTGACCACCCCGCTGCCCGGCCACGGCCACCAGGCGCGACCACCCCGCTGCCTGGCCACAGCCACCAGGTGAGACCACCCGCTGCCCAGCCACGGCCACCAGGCGCAACCACCCCGCTGCCCGGCCACAGCGACCAGGTGCGACCACCCCGCTGCCCGGCCACGGCGACCAGGTGTGCCCGTGCTCCCGACTGGCCGGCAGCACTGAGACCAGTCAACTCGCGTGGCCGGCAGCCGCACCCTGGCCTGGGTCTCAGGCGCTTCCGCGCTGTGAGGTGGGGACCTGTTCACGTGGGCGGCCCCGGGGAAGCCGACCACAGAGAACCTAGGACTGAGACAGTGCCTGGTCGCTCTTTCAAAGCTCCTTTCACAGTGAAGCCGCTGAGAGCCACACGCCCGCGACCACCAGTGACTGTCCACGGGGTTAACGGAGGCCCAGGCCGCAAAGAGGGCTTTTGGCAGCGATGGTCTCCTTGGGGTCTCACCCTGGGGGCTGGGGAAGGAGGGCCTCGCACGCCCGGGTGGGGGTCTCAGGCCCCGGGGAAGGCGGGACCCCAGCTGGGAACTGCCCCCCAGAAATGCCGGCCCCCGCGGACCGGTCACCTCCCCACCTCCCCACCCCGGCTTTGCTGAGGGATGAGTGCAGCTTTAGAGAAAGTGCAGGTCTGTTCCCCCTTCAGCCTTAAAGGAACGGAGGCAATCACCCCAAAACCAGGGTGTCGTCCTCGCCGGGAGCCTGGGCACTCCTCCCAGGGTCTCCTCCACGGCCCCCTCCATCGGGCACGTCACCCCGAACACCGCAGCCTCAGGGCCTCGGCTTCTGTCACGGCCACGTGTCCACGCGTGGGGCTGACCGAGGCGCTGAGGACAGCGGGCCCCTTCGGCTCACAGCGAGCCCCTCCCCGACACTGGGGGATCCCCACTCCCAGCCCCGCCCTCGGCCCCCTCCCTCCAGGAGCTGCCCACGTCCTGCCCACACGGACCCAGGACAGGTGGACGATGCCACGCCCTGGGGTCAGATTCCGTCGGGAATTCTAGGGGTAAACCCATCCGTGTGGTGAACGACCCCCCGGGACAAGGAGGGAGGAAGACGCGTGCACCTGCAGCACACGTGGGGGACCCCTCCGTGTTCTCTGAGCCCCAAGCCTCGCCCTCTGACCCCGTCAATCATCCTTTCCCAGGCCCTGCCCCCGGACACCCTGGAGCATCCTTCCTGGTGGAGAGCCAATCGGGGTGGACGAGTCCCTCGGGCCCCACGCAGGGCGGCCGCCCGTTACTCCCCTCTCCCCCGCCATGGCCGTCACCGCCAACGCCTGCTGAGGCCCCGGTGCTGAGCCCGAGGCCCCTGGGGGAGAGGGCGCTGATGGTGGAGCCACGGGGCGTCCCCTACTCACTTGAGGATGAGGCCCATGGTCTCCTTCCTGTCCTTGCCCTGGAACGGCAGGGACCCCGTGAGCATCTCGAACTGCAGAGACAGAGCAGGGGGCGCTCAGACCCGCAGAGAAGGTTCTGGAAGGGCCGTGCTGTCCCGGGCACGGGGTGCGGAGGGGCAGGTGCGAGGCCTGGCACACCCCGGCAGGCCGCCCTCACCATGAGCACGCCGAAGGACCACCAGTCGGCGCTCTGCGTGTGGCCGCGCCGGTTCACCACCTCGGGCGCCATGTACTCGATGGTCCCGCAGAACGAGTAGGCGCGCGCGTCGTGGTCGATGGCCTCCTTGCTCAGCCCGAAGTCTGGGGGAAAAGAGCACGGACTCCAGTCCCGGAGGCACAGCCGGCGGCTTCAGCGGCGTTTCCGTGAATTCTGCCCAGCTGGGCATCACGGCCCCCACTCTGCCTGCCCAGCTGGGCATCACGGCCCCCACTCTGCCTGCCCAGCTGGGCATCACGGCCCCCACTCTGCCTGCCCAGCTGGGCATCACGGCCCCCACTCTGCCTGCCCAGCTGGGCATCACGGCCCCCACTCTGCCTGCCCAGCTGGGCATCACGGCCCCCACTCTGCCTGCCCAGCTGGGCATCACGGCCCCACTCTGTCTGCCCAGCTGGGCATCACGGCCCCCACTCTGCCTGCCCAGCTGGGCATCACGTCCCCCACTCTGTCTGCCCAGCTGGGCATCACGGCCCCCACTCTGCCTGCCCAGCTGGGCATCATGTCCTCCACTCTGCCTGCCCAGTTGGGCATCACGTCCCCCACTCTGCCTGCCCAGTTGGGCATCACGTCCCCCACTCTGTCTGCCCAGCTGGGCATCACGGCCCCCACTCTGCCTGCCCAGCTCAACCCCCTCGGCGCCAGCGCCCACGCCCTCAGGCGCTGTGTGACCCGGAACTCCCCGGGCAACGGCCTTCAGAAGCCTACGGGTTCAGGAGCCCCTGGAAGGTGTCAAGAAATTGCACTTCTGCCCGGCTGGTGAGGCTCAGTGGTGAGCGTCGACCTATGAACCAGGAGGTCACGGTTCGATTCCTGGTCAGGGCACATGCCCAGGTTGCGGGCTCTATCCATCCCCAGTGTGGGGCGTGCAGGAGGCAGCCGATGCATGATTCTCTCTCATCATTGATGTTTCTCTCTCTCCCTTCCTCTCTGAAATCAATAAAATGTATATATTCTTAAAAATAAATTGTACTTCTTAGTGAGCGCCACAAAGTCCCCAGGAGACCTGATTTCTAACAGGCCCATGCAGGCCAGCAGACGGCCTGACAGCACGTGGGGCCACTGACCAGACTGGTAGGAGGGGCTTGTTGGGAGGGAAAGGAGGGAGGAGGGAAAAGGAGGGAGGAGAGAGGAGGGAGGAGAGGGGAGGGAGAGGAGAGGGCAGGGAGGAGGGAGGAGAGGGGAGGGAGAGGAGAGGGCAGGGAGGAGGGAGAGAGAGGAGGGAGGAGGGAGGAGGGAGGAGGGAGGAGAGAGGAGGAAGGAGGGAGAAGAGGGGAGGGAAGAGGGAGGAGGGGGAGAGAGGAAGGAAAGAGAGATAGAAACATCCTCTCTTCTCTACCTCCCTCCCCCTCCTCCCGCAGTGGCCGATTCTCAGGGCGGGGGTGGGGGGGTGGGAGGGGAGGTCTCGAGGTCCCGGCGCTCACTCACCTGTGACCTTGATGTGGCCCTCTTCGTCCAGGAGGATGCTGAGGGGAGAGCAGAGGCTGTCAGCGCCCGGCAGGTAGGCACTCGGGTGGGGGGGGGCGTGGCACCCAGGGACCCCCCAGGCCGCCGTGCACAGTCTCCACGCGGGAGCTGCCTGCGTCCAGTGCGTGATTAGAGGACAACCTATGTGTTTTCATCTTTGCTTTCCAGTGACCCCTAATCTGGGCCCAGAAATGAACAGCTTTCACGAGGAATTGCTCACTCATTCTCACTGACACCTTCCCTCCTCCAGCCCTGCCCTGACTGTGACTCCTTTAGCTGCCAAGATCCCTTCCACCTGTGAACAGAGAGCGCAGGGCTCGGGGCTCCCGGCTGCACGTGCTGGAGGAGGGGGCGCTAGTTAACGGGCTGGGGCGTTGTTCCCCCGTGGGACACCCATGTAGGGCCCGACGACGGTGTGACGGGTATTCACCCCTGCAGTCAGCGACGCTGTGCTGTGCTGGCGTGACGTCAGAGGCCATGAGGGGGTGTGGGCCAGCAGGGGAGGGTGTGCCACCCACCTGCCCACCTGACCGGGACCAGGGCCCTGGGCTCCGCCGGCCTCCCCGGGACCAGGTCCAGGCGGCTGGGAACCTGTGCAATCAGCGTGAGCCCCACTGCGTCCGGACCCCATTCAGGGGCAGCGGGTGGAACTGCTCATCCCACCTGGATGCCCCCTGGGCGGTGCCAGCGTGAGGAAGCCCCGCCCACTCCCTGGGGTGACCTCACGTGGGAACTGAACCCTGAGCAGGGGCTGCGGGGGGGCAGGGGGGGGCTGTCAAGCAGGGGCGAGGCCCGCGCCCACGTGGCCACTCACTTCTCGGGCTTCAGGTCCCGGTAGATGATGCCCAGGCCGTGCAGGTGGTCCAGCGCCAGGGCCAGCTCCGCCAGGTAGAACTTGACGTCCTCCTCCGTGAACATCACCTGCGAGCAGAGCAGGTGCGGGCTGGCGGCTGGTCAGTCCACACACTCTGCCAAGGGGACCGGCCCGGCCCGCGAGGGCCACACCCGGCCTCCGGCTCTGCACGGATCCCCGTGCCCACGGCCCCGGTGATGCCCTCGGGCGCGCACAGAGGAAACACGGGTCTGTTTATAGTTTCAGGTCAGGGCCGGCGAGGAGCCGCCTACAGAGCTGACGCCACCGCCCGGACCTCCTCTCCCCGGTCCTCGCCCGCGGCCGCAGCTCCGTCTCCCGGGCTCGCATTCCAAAGGAGCTTCCGAGGGGGACGGGAAGGCTGAGCCACAAGGAGCTGTGACGTCACGCCTGGCTCACGCTTCTCCCCTCTCCGATTCACACCAACCCAGAGGGCGACGGGTTCCACCCAGACGACACACCGAGGTGCGGGGTCAGCTGAGCGCCCCGAGCCGGGGACAGGGGACACGTGGGTGTCGGGGCCCACGGCTCGGGGCTCCTGATTCAGGCTGGGGAATCTCACACGTGAAGGTCATGGGGCCACCAGGACACTCCCGTCCCCGAGGGTGTCAGAGCAGTGGGCACTCGGCGTGGGAGCCTGTCAGGGAGCCAGAGTGAACGGGGAACACTGTCCTCATTCATCAAGGTCACCGACCGGAGCCCAGAGCGCCCTCTGAGGGCGACACGTGAAATCAGTTCCAGCGTGCTTGGCGTAAGCCATAGCTCAGCGTGAGTGGGAGCGCTGCGAATGGCAGCTGGGACCGGATGTGACTGCCAAGCTCACACAGATGAACACCTCCCTTCACACGGGGACCCTCCCAGTGGGGCGGGGACCGTGCCCACAGCCTGGCGGGAGCCTGGTGCTGCCGCCTCCCCTCAGCCTCTGGGACCTCCCATTCCACCGTCCGCATCTCCCCAGCTCCCGGTTTCTTTCCTAAGCGGCCACCGCATTCACGGGCTTCCTCACAGCCAGCTCCAAGGCCGCCCAGCTCCCCTTCACCCGACTCCACCCTGTGCACAGAGCCAGGGCGCCTCCCTCCGCTCAGAGGGACAGACTGCTCCGTCGGCCAGCTCTCCCGGCACCGCACGTGGTGCCAGGGACAACACAGAGCATCTCCACAGCAAGAAACACCTGCAGGCAGTCTCTGCAGTGACCACCTCAGGAGGGACCACACTCCTCCTCCAGGAGGGACCACACTCCTCCCCCAGGAGGGACCACACTCCTCTCCCAGGAGGGACCACACTCCTCCCCCAGGAGGGACCACATCCTCCCCCAGGAGGGACCACACTCCTCCTCCAGGAGGGACCACACACCTCCTCCAGGAGGGACCACACACCTGTCCCAGGAGGGACCACACACCTGCCCCAGGAGGGACCACACTCCTGTCCTAGGAGGGACCACACACCTGCCCCAGGAGGGACCACACTCCTCCCCCAGGAGGGACCACACTCCTGTCCCAGGAGGGACCACACTCCTCCTCCAGGAGGGACCACACTCCTCCCCCAGGAGAAACCACACACCTGTCCTAGGAGGGACCACACACCTGCCCCAGAAGGGACCACACTCCTGTCCTAGGAGGGACCACACACCTGCCCCAGGAGGGACCACACTCCTCCCCCAGGAGGGACCACACTCCTGTCCCAGGAGGGACCACACTCCTCCCCCAGGAGGGACCACACTCTGTCCCAGGAGGGACCACACACCTGTCCCAGGAGGGACCACACTCCTCCCCCAGGAGGGACCACACTCCTCCCCCAGGAGAAACCACACACCTGTCCCAGGAGGGACCACACTCCTCCCCCAGGAGGGACCACACTCCTCCCCCAGGAGGGACCACACTCCTCCCCCAGGAGAAACCACACACCTGTCCCAGGAGGGACCACACTCCTCCCCAAGGAGGGACCACACTCCTCCCCCAGGAGGGACCACACTCCTCCCCCAGGAGGGACCACACTCCTCCCCCAGGAGAAACCACACACCTGTCCCAGGAGGGACCACACACCTGCCCCAGGAGGGACCACACTCCTCCCCCAGGAGGGACCACACTCCTGTCCCAGGAGGGACCACACTCCTCCCCCAGGAGGGACCACACTCCTGTCCCAGGAGGGACCACACTCCTCCCCCAGGAGGGACCACACTCCTGTCCCAGGAGGGACCACACACCTGTCCCAGGAGGGACCACACTCCTCCCCCAGGAGGGACCACACTCCTCCCCCAGGAGGGACCACATCCTCCCCCAGGAGGGACCACACTCCTCCCCCAGGAGGGACCACACTCCTCCCCCAGGAGGGACCACACTCCTCCCCCAGGAGAAACCACACACCTGTCCCAGGAGGGACCACACACCTGCCCCAGGAGGGACCACACTCCTGTCCTAGGAGGGACCACACACCTGCCCCAGGAGGGACCACACTCCTCCCCCAGGAGGGACCACACTCCTCCCCCAGGAGGGACCACACTCCTCCTCCAGGAGGGACCACACTCCTCCCCCAGGAGAAACCACACACCTGTCCTAGGAGGGACCACACACCTGCCCCAGGAGGGACCACACTCCTGTCCTAGGAGGGACCACACACCTGCCCCAGGAGGGACCACACTCCTCCCCCAGGAGGGACCACACTCCTGTCCCAGGAGGGACCACACTCCTCCCCCAGGAGGGACCACACTCTGTCCCAGGAGGGACCACACACCTGTCCCAGGAGGGACCACACTCCTCCCCCAGGAGGGACCACACTCCTCCCCCAGGAGAAACCACACACCTGTCCCAGGAGGGACCACACTCCTCCCCCAGGAGGGACCACACTCCTCCCCCAGGAGGGACCACACTCCTCCCCCAGGAGAAACCACACACCTGTCCCAGGAGGGACCACACTCCTCCCCAAGGAGGGACCACACTCCTCCCCCAGGAGGGACCACACTCCTCCCCCAGGAGGGACCACACTCCTCCCCCAGGAGAAACCACACACCTGTCCCAGGAGGGACCACACACCTGCCCCAGGAGGGACCACACTCCTCCCCCAGGAGGGACCACACTCCTGTCCTAGGAGGGACCACACACCTCCCCCAGGAGGGACCACACTCCTCCCCCAGGAGGGACCACACTCCTGTCCCAGGAGGGACCACACTCCTCCCCCAGGAGGGACCACACTCCTGTCCCAGGAGGGACCACACACCTGTCCCAGGAGGGACCACACTCCTCCCCCAGGAGGGACCACACTCCTCCCCCAGGAGAAACCACACACCTGTCCCAGGAGGGACCACACTCCTCCCCCAGGAGGGACCACACTCCTGTCCCAGGAGGGACCACACTCCTCCCCCAGGAGGGACCACACTCCTCCCCCAGGAGGGACCACACTCCTCCCCCAGGAGGGACCACACTCCTCCCCCAGGAGAAACCACACACCTGTCCTAGGAGGGACCACACACCTGCCCCAGGAGGGACCACACTCCTCCCCCAGGAGGGACCACACTCCTCCCCCAGGAGGGACCACACTCCTCCTCCAGGAGGGACCACACTCCTCCCCCAGGAGGGACCACACTCCTCCCCCAGGAGGGACCACACTCCTCCTCCAGGAGGGACCACACTCCTCCCCCAGGAGGGAGCACACTCCTCCTCCAGGAGGGACCACACTCCTCCTCCAGGAGGGACCACACTCCTCCCCCAGGAGGGACCACACTCCTCCCCCAGGAGGGACCACACTCCTCCCCCAGGAGGGAGCACACACCTCCTCCAGGAGGGACCACACTCCTCCTCCAGGAGGGACCACACTCCTCCCCCAGGAGGGACCACACTCCTCCCCCAGGAGGGACCACACTCCTCCTCCAGGAGGGACCACACACCTGTCCCAGGAGGGACCACACTCCTCCCCCAGGAGGGACCACACTCCTCCCCCAGGAGGCACCACACTACTCCTCCAGGAGGGACCACACACCTGTCCCAGGAGGGACCACACACCTGTCCCAGGAGGGACCACACACCTGCCCCAGGAGGGACCACACTCCTCCCCCAGTAGGGACCACACTCCTCCCCCAGGAGGGACCACACTCCTCCCCCAGGAGGCACCACACTCCTCCTCCAGGAGGGACCACACACCTGTCCCAGGAGGGACCACACACCTGTCCCAGGAGGGACCACACACCTGCCCCAGGAGGGACCACACTCCTCCCCCAGGAGGGACCACACTCCTCCCCCAGGAGGGACCACACTCCTCCCCCAGGAGGGAGCACACACCTCCTCCAGGAGGGACCACACTCCTCCCTCAGGAGGGACCACACTCCTCCCCCAGGAGGGACCACACTCCTCCCCCAGGAGGGGCCACACTCCTGTCCCAGGAGGGACCACACACCTCCCCCAGGAGGGACCACACTCCTCCCCCAGGAGGGACCACACTCCTCCTCCAGGAGGGACCACACTCCTCCCCCAGGAGGGACCACACTCCTCCCTCAGGAGGGACCACACTCCTCCCCCAGGAGGGACCACACTCCTCCCCCAGGAGGGACCACACTCCTCCCCCAGGAGGGACCACACTCCTCCCCCAGGAGGGACCACACTCCTGTCCCAGGAGGGACCACACTCCTCCTCCAGGAGGGACCACACTCCTCCCCCAGGAGGGGCCACACTCCTCCCCCAGGAGGGACCACACTCCTCCCTCAGGAGGGACCACACTCCTCCCCCAGGAGGGACCACACTCCTCCCCCAGGAGGGGCCACACTCCTGTCCCAGGAGGGACCACACACCTGTCCCAGGAGGGACCACACACCTCCCCCAGGAGGGACCACACTCCTCCCCCAGGAGGGACCACACTCCTCCTCCAGGAGGGACCACACTCCTCCCTCAGGAGGGACCACACTCCTCCCCCAGGAGGGACCACACTCCTCCCCCAGGAGGGGCCACACTCCTGTCCCAGGAGGGACCACACACCTCCCCCAGGAGGGACCACACTCCTCCCCCAGGAGGGACCACACTCCTCCTCCAGGAGGGACCACACTCCTCCCCCAGGAGGGACCACACTCCTCCCCCAGGAGGGACCACACTCCTCCCCCAGGAGGGACCACACTCCTCCCCCAGGAGGGACCACACTCCTCCCCCAGGAGGGACCACACTCCTCCCCCAGGAGGGACCACACTCCTCCCCCAGGAGGGACCACACTCCTCCCCCAGGAGGGACCACACTCCTCCCCCAGGAGGGACCACACTCCTCCCCCAGGAGGGACCACACTCCTCCCCCAGGAGGGACCACACTCCTCCCCCAGGAGGGACCACACTCCTCCCCCAGGAGGGGCCACACTCCTCCCCCAGGAGGGACCACACTCCTCCCTCAGGAGGGACCACACTCCTCCCCCAGGAGGGACCACACTCCTCCCCCAGGAGGGGCCACACTCCTGTCCCAGGAGGGACCACACACCTGTCCCAGGAGGGACCACACACCTCCCCCAGGAGGGACCACACTCCTCCCCCAGGAGGGACCACACTCCTCCTCCAGGAGGGACCACACTCCTCCCTCAGGAGGGACCACACTCCTCCCCCAGGAGGGGCCACACTCCTGTCCCAGGAGGGACCACACACCTGTCCCAGGAGGGACCACACACCTCCCCCAGGAGGGACCACACTCCTCCCCCAGGAGGGACCACACTCCTCCCCCAGGAGAAACCACACACCTGTCCCAGGAGGGACCACACACCTGTCCTAGGAGGGACCACACTCCTCCTCCAGGAGGGACCACACTCCTCCCCCAGGAGGGACCACACACCTGTTCCAGGAGGGACCACACACCTGTCCCAGGAGGGACCACACACCTCCTCCAGGAGGGACCACACTCCTCCCCCAGGAGGGACCACACACCTCCTCCAGGAGGGACCACACTCCTCCCCCAGGAGGGACCGCACACCTCCTCCAGGAGGGACCAGGTACCAGGCCGGAAGGACGCTGCTCTAGGAGGGCTTCTGTTAGAACTGGGCCTGATTCTGTAGCCTCAGGCTGATCTATGCTGTAAGTAGCCCCTCACCGTGCCATTGCCCGAGGGACCCCCAGGAAATGAAGGGAGAGAGCACACCCCTCCCCTCAGGCTCTCCCTCCTCTGTCCCTTGAGCCCCAGACAGAAAGGGACGGCCTGACCATCAGCGGAGGGCTTACCTCCTTGGAGAGCCGGGTGAAGAGGTCCCCTCCCCGCAGGAAGTCCAGGATCAGGTAGAGCTTCCCCTCGGTCTGGAAGGCTGTGAAGGGGAGAGCGAGCAGTCAGCTGTCCGGCCCTCGTGGTCCCTGGGGTGGACGCTGTGCCCTCGGGCTCAGTCTCTGTGGCTCAAAGGATCCTGTGTCACGACCTTGTGACCTGGGCCACTTCACAAATGGAGCAGTGGGAGCCAGCGGCCGGGAGGACGTGGGGAGGGGCCGGTATTAGCCAGCTCTCTGCTTCCGTCACTTTGTAGGGTCTGGATAGTTCTCAGGCTGGGCCTGGGGACAACGGGTCTCACTCTGCTGGGGGGGGGGGGGGGAGTGAGGTGGGGATGATGGCTCTGACCACGTTGGGCGGAGCCTCCTTTCCTTCCCACGGAATTGCATTCGCCACAGCTCGGGGCTCGAGGGCACCCATCCTCCAGCGCCGTTTTCCGGCAGCGCAGTGACCAGCTGGGTGGCTATTCAACATCATGGCAGCGGTGCGGGCGCTCCGGGTTTGATCACAGCCATGATTATGGGATCATTGCTTGTGCCTCAGTCACGGGCCACAGACATAGCTCTGCCCACCCCTGAGCCAGGGTGCCCAGCAAATGGGCTGACTGTGCATGCAAGGGCCAGGAGAGACCGGCCGGCTGGCCAGCGGGGCTCAGTGGCTGAGCACCGACACCTGAGCCAGGAGGTCACAGTTCGGTTCCCGGTCAGAAGAGATAAAAAGGCAGAAAACTAACTGACAGGAGGTGTGTGGCCCAGCAGGTAAGTGGCGTTGGGCAAATTACTTGATCTGAGCCTTGGCTTTGTCTTCTGAAAAATGGAAATAATAACCTACTCTGCAGGGCAGTTTAAAATGCTCGAAACAGGAGCCACTTAAAATGCAGGAAGTGTTACTATCTCTGCTTTGCATAAACTACTGTGTCACAACGCACTTTATTTTAAAACAACACAAAAACGTCATTGGTTCGCCCCCACCTAGGTCAAGAGACTTTTTTAACCAAACCAATGACAATAAACTATATATATATATAAAAGCCAGTAGCTATGACGCACACTGACCACCAGGGGGCAGACGCTCAACACAGGAGTGGAAACCTCAGGCATGGAAACATGGAACAGACTCATGAATCCTAGAGGGAAGAGGAGAGGGGAAGGGCAGGAAGAGATTAACAAAGGTCTTATATGCATACTAGAGGCCCAGTGCACAGATTTGTGCACTGGTGGGGTCCCTTGGCCTGGCCTGCGGGGATCGGTCCGAAACTGGCCTGAGGGGTCCCAGATTGTGAGAGGGCACAGGCCAGGCCAAGGGACCCCACCGGGGCACGAATCCATGCACCGGGCCTCTGGTTAAAGAATAATGATGTACAGCCACCGCACAGGAGGCCTTCGAGAGAAAAATAAGGCACTTGCTCCATTTGAGAAAAAGAATGCCGAGCGACTTGGAGGGGGCAGGGTGGCTGGGGGGGGGTAGGGTGGCTCGGAGGGGGGCAGGGGGGCTCAGGGGGGGCAGGGTGGCTCGGAGGGGGCAGGGTGGCTGGGGGGGGGCAGGGTGACTGGGGGGGGCAGGGTGGCTCGGAGGGGGCAGGGTGGCTCGGGGGGGGGGGTGCAGGGTGGCTCGGAGGGGGCAGGGTGACTGGGGGGAGCAGGGTGATGACTCGGAGGCCCTCTCTGGCGCTGGCTCCTCCTCGGTGCCCGTGGGGGCGCTGCCCCGCGTCCCCGGAAGCAGGTGGTTTATTTTATTCCCCGCGTTTACCATAGTGCAGCTTCACGATGAAGGGGTGGTTCACCTCCGCCAAGATGTCTCTCTCCATCTTCGACCGGACGCGGTCCCGGACTGCGGACAGAAACAGGCTCACACAGGCAGGCCTGGCCCAGGCCCCACACGCTCACTGATGTGAGCTCTCCCCGCCTCTCGTCCAAGCTTTCCACACGCACACCGGAGTGGAACCAGGGGGAAGGACCAGGAGGTCCCACAATCGCTGGCATTTGTGTTCTCTGCCTCTCCCTCTCTCCGCCCCCCCTCTCCCCCCCCCCTACACACACACTTTAGCCAGAAATCTGACTCTCAACCTCTCAACGGCCGACACCATGACCCCCAGGCCAGCACCTCCTGGGAATAAGGACGATCGAATTCCCACACAACCAACCGGACAGCCCCCCCGAGGGCATTAGCTCTCAGGCCATCAACTCACCGAACACCCCCCCCCCCCCAGATCCCCGCCCCCACGTCACTGACAGCGGGTTTCCGACCCAGGAGGCTCTCAAGTCCACACATCCTTGTTCCTTAGTTCTTTCTTTTTCTTTTTCTTTTTTTCTTTTGTTTTTGTTTTGTTAACCTTCACCCAAGGATACTCTCCCATTGATTTTTAGAGAGAGTGGAAGGGAGAGGGAGAGACAGAGAGAAACATCAATGTGAGAGAGTCACATCGATTGGTTGCCTCCCGCACGCCCGCCGACGGGCCGGGGATCGAGCCTGCGACCCGTCTTCTGTCACCGAGGTGGGTCCTCTTCTGGGGAAAGTCCCTGTCCCATCGGCCTGTCCAGCCCCCACGCCCTGGCCCCGTGACGTGACCCGGGAGGCGGGGTGGAGAGAAGGGGACACGGGCCCCCGCACCCCCTCGCCGTCTCCCCGCAGACGCCGCCTTCGGTGCCGGGTAAGAGACTCTAACCCTCCAGGACCGATGCCCTTGTCACCGCGTTCAGATCCGCTTGGAACGTGACAAACCTGTTCAGTCACCGCCTGATCGTGAGTGGAAGCCAGAGGACAGGTGAGCCCGGGGCTCATGCCCACTCCCGGGGGCTGTCCAGTCACAGCGGAAAGGACGTATCTGTGTCCGCCCTGCGTCACACCACAACCAGCCAGGCCCACCAGAGTTAATGCTGACGAGCATCGAGCCGTACAACAGCCCCGAGACGGTGCCTGGAGGCTGGAACCCGTCTAATAAGCCGGCGAAGACACCGCTCAGGGAGGGACTGGCTCTGCCACTCCTGGCACTCGTGAGAACGGACCTGCGGGCACGGACACCCCGTGCACGTGTGTGGGGGACACGTGTCCCCGTCTCTCGTCTGGACCTGTGCTCAGTGGCGGGCGGGTGCTGGGGGGCTGGGAACCAGGCGTGGGCCCGGCTTCTAACCGTCCCTGCGACCACAAAGGGACACAAAGCAGCCACGAGCCACGTGTGTGTGAAGCTGAGCGGCCCCGCCTCACGAACTCAGGCCCACCTGCCGTCCACACGCAGCGTGACCACCTGCCGGCCTCCCGCTCGAGGCTCAGTGCCACGCGTGCACGTGCGGACATGCGTGGAAGGAGGGTGTTGATGCCACGTGGCACATCCTCCGGAAATGAGGGATACGGGACACTCGGAAGTTCACACTGTTTATCAGTCAGAGCCACGTGTCTGGTGTCCTCCGTTAGGGACGCCTCCTAAACCACGTGGCTCTGCAGGAAGGCGACGTGAGCAGAGCAGGGACCCTCTGAGCTCCCCTGACCCTCCGAGCCCCCCGAGCCCCCACCTTTCAGCGTGGCCTTCTTCAGCACCTTCATGGCGTACAGCTGCCCGGCGTCCGGCCCCACGGCCTTGCGCACCAGGAACACCTGAAGAGAGAGATGGGACACGATCGCCACGCTCCTTCTCCCGTGTCTGACCGGACAAGGGGACACCCCGGGAGTCCGCAGAATCTGACCGGACGAGGGGACACCCGGGAGTCCGCGGAGTCTGACCGGACGAGGGGACACCCGGGAGTCCGGGAGCTTTGGATAAAGCGGATGCTGCAGGGAAGGTGTGAGCGCAGCGTGTTCTCCGGCAGCCGGGAGGCGCTCCCTTGCTCCCACGGTTCTGTGGTGACGTGTGTGTGTGTGTGTGTGTGTGTGTGTGTGTGTGTGCGCGCGCACGCGTGTGTGTGTGGTGACGTGTATGTGCGTGTGTCCGGAGGAGAATCAGTTGTTTCTGGTGCTTTGACCCTCCCACTAAGCATTTCATGTCAGAGGAATCCACCTCCTTTTCAAACACAAAAACCAATACCCTCCGTTCCGAGGGGCCTGCCCGGCTCCCTGTGAGCACCCCTCGGGCCCATGGGGAGGGCCCCCCAAGTTATTCTGATGGCACAGAGCCTGCTCCCTGGTTTTGCGCTTTCTTCACCCACATCTCAGCTTGGAGGCGTGTAAGCTCGCAGCCTGGTCTCCACGTGGCTCCCGTGGGCGCACATGGACATCGAACGGCACTTTCTGCAGCATTTCAGACCCGCGTCAGGCTGACAGCCGTGTCACCCGTGTTAGGGGCGGGGACAGCCGTGTCACCCGTTTTAGGGGCGGGGACAGCCGTGTCCCCTGTGTTAGGGGCGGGGGCACAGTGAGAGGCGGGCATCGCCCTCTGGGCAGAGCGCAGGGCTGGTGCCAACACTGTGGTGGCTGCTTCCCCGCCGGGGGGCGGAGGACGGCTTTGAGGACCGCCCTGCTCCGTGACTCACACCACGGTGGGCTCCGGCGGGGACAGACTCATGTGCCGCCTTCCAGGGAGACCGAGCCATCGGCCCCGACGGGAGGCACGGCCTATCGGAGAGCCGGCGACGCAGCGAACCCTCTCCCCACGCGAGCGACCTGAAGAGGCGGGAGCCAGGCTGGGAGGCGCGGCCGGCGGCCCAGGCACTGGCGCGTGGATGCGCCCGGGGGGATCTGTGTGGACCCGGGGGCGTGGAGCCCTCCATCAGGGCCACACGGGAGGCCGCTCCGCGCAGTCCGTCAGAGGGAGCTGAAGAGACGTTTTTGCACCGACAGCTGCACAGGTCTTGGGACAAGGGTCCCACTTAGAAAGTTTTCTTCTTTCTAAGCCCCCGGCTCTGGAAATGGCGGCCACGGGACCGGACCTGCTGGTCTGTCAGAGTCCACGTGTGTTTGGAGACAGGCTGTCAGGCCCTGCCGCGGGCCAGGGCCGCCCTCCCTGCAGCAGGAGCGCCCGGGGCGGTGAGCGGGGCCCAGGGGCGCCCAGCGGAGAGAAACTGCAGGACACGGTAAAAACCCCCTGGAAATGACGGCGGCCAGGGGCCCGCGCTCACAGCCGGCCTGCGTTTCTGCCCTCGCCCCCCCCCCCCAGGGCAGGAATACACCCCGAATCCTGAAACAAGCCCAGGATCTGACGGCCGCTCACAGCACGAGGCAGCAGAGCCACCCGGCCCGGGCAGACACCCGCTCTCCCTCAGCTCCCCACGAGCCACGGCCCCGGTCGCCCCACCAGCGCCTGGCGTTGGGGTGACCACGACCCCCAAGGAAAGGCCTTTGAAGACCCGGCTGCACCGCCACCGAGCACGCAGCCGGGGAGGGCGGCTGGGATTGGGTTTGCTCCCTTCTCAGAACCTGGAGCCGTAGCCCACGGCATCAGCACCGCTGGCGTGGCCATGGCCGTGGCCTGAACAGAGCCCGCGGGGCCTCGTCTCCGGGAGGGAGCCGTTCCGCGTGGTTAAGGCGAGGAAGGGGACGGACGCTGTGGGTGCACAGACGCACCGCAGGCGACCGCAGGAGGGCCCCGCCGCACGGAGTCCGCGGAACAGTCACGTCAAGTAGCTTCTGTCCCGACCTCACAGGCGGGAAACGGGCTGACAGAGGCGCAGTCACCGAGCCGGGGGTGGGGGGCCAGGCCGGTCCCGCCTGCCCGGCCCAGTGGCCCGCCTGAGGCACCGCTCCGTCTCCGTTCGCTTCGTGTCCTTCTTCCTAAGTCGTTCCTGTCGAGGACACGCTCCCACGCGGCTCCCGTCTGCGGCCGCGCCCCGGGGCACAGGCACAGCCGGCGCCGTGAGGAGAGGGAGCGTGTGTGACGCTCGGGGGTTCGGTGCCGCCTGGCACAGCTCTGTGGTGACCACACTCTCGCCGGGCCAGCGAGGTCACAGCTCTGACCCGCGTGCGGTTCCGGTCAGGAGGGACCGCCCAGGGTGGGTGCCTGCGAACGGCACCCGCTCAGCCACGGCCGCCTTCCCCCATGTTCAGGGGCATCCCCACCCCCTTCCCCGTCAGCAGACACCCGAGTGCTCGCGTGCGAGGGGACCGGCCGGTGCCCGGGACGCGCTGAGAGCCAGCAGAGGGACTCACCTTCCCGTAGGACCCTTGTCCCAAGACCTTCAGCAGCTCAAACTGGGAGGGGTCGGCCTTCTCGCAGCCGTCCTTCACGTGGTGGCTGATGTCGATCTCCTTGACCACGCCCTCCTCCTGCAAGACAGGGCCCGGTTAACACACACACACACACATACATGTACACACACATACATACACACACACGTACACACACATGTACACACACATACACGTACACACGTACACACACACACAGGTGGAGGCCGGGCAGCACCCGGCTCCGTCCCACCTGAAGCCACGGCTCGGGCAGCTCCGTCACCGGGCACCGGTGGGGTCCCTGGCCCAGCAGGAAAAGGCAGCCTGATCTTTAAATTAAAACATTGACAGAGCCCGGCCGGCTGGCTCAATGGTTGAGCGTCGACCTACGAACCAGGAGGTCACAGTTCGATTCCCGGTCAGGGCACAGGCCTGGGTTGCAGGCTCGATCCCCAGTGTGTGTGGGGGAGGGGAGGGGGGACGTGCAGGAGGCAGCCGATCAGTGATTCTCTCATCGTTGATGTTTCTCTCTCTCTCCCTCTCCCTTCCGCTCTGAAGTCAATTTTACAAAACTGACAGAAACCCCTGGAAGCTTTCATCTGGAGCTTCCTGTCCCGACCGGAGTCACTTCAGAGTAAAGGGTTTGCTCTCTGCCCAGCATCAGAGACTGGAAACTAGAAAACCGGGGAGACTGTTTCCCGACGCCAGAGCCTAACCCGTCCTCGAACGCACGTCTGCTCCTCCGAGGCCCCAGTCTGCCCGTCCGTCCGACTGCTCACCTGGCGACAGGTGACGGGTGACCGTGTGGCCCTGGGCGGGCACCAGCACCAGAGGCGGCGGCTGAGAGACCGACCGCACGCCATCCAACGGAAGGTCCCGCGGCTGCAGACACGGCGTTCTGGGCTCTCAGGACCCCACTGCCCCCCCACGCCCGGCTCACTGTGTCTTTTACTCCTCACCTCGCCCTGAGAGGGGCTTACCCGACCCGGTGACCCCAGGGGAGCGCTCGGACCGGCTCCTCCCGTATTGTAGTCGAAGAGCGAGTATTTTTAAAGGAAATCACAACAGCCATAATTTGCATCACGTGTTTGAAAGAACCTGGCTTCTCGCGAGTTCAAGGTTTCGTTCTTTTGCCTCCACGTCCTATAGCAACACCTTGGGGGAGGGGGAGCCCCGCCCCCAGGCCAGGCCCCGCCCCTGGCCTTCCCAGGCCCAGCGGCCACAGGACACACCTGGAGGCCACTCTTCCAGGACCAGTGGCCTCTGGTGACAGCCATGGCTTTTCTGTGTGAAAACAGACAGACTCAGCGCTGGTGAGCCTGAGGCCGGTAAGCCCGAGGCTGTGAGCGGACACGGCTGGGGCGCTCTCTCGGCCCAGGTGCGGGGGTGGGGGGATGGGGGGGTGGGGAGGCCTCATTTGAAGACCCTCAGCCCCCACCTTCGCTTTCGGGACCCCGTTAGCCACAGGAGACTGGCGGCTTTTGCAGGAAAATCTCCCCGTTTGTAACGGAGACAGAGGAGGGGAGCCTTGGGTTCCGCCCCACCCCCCCTTCCCCGTCACCTGTCCTCACTGTGCCCAGTGCGGCTGCCACAGACCTGGTTCCTGCTTAGAAAGCCAGGCCGGGAGCTGAAGGTCAAACTCAAACTTGCAGAGTCCCCCCAAAGACACGCCCTCTCCCTCCTCCCCCTCCTCCCCCTCCTCTTCCTCCTCCTCCCCCTCCCCCTCCTCCGTGGGGGAGAGAAATGGGAGGTTATTGCCACTGGAGTAAGAATGAGATGCTCTCGCAGTTACCAAGGCCCCTGACCGCCCCCCCCCCGCCCCCTGCCTGCACGGAGCCGCCGGAGCCCCGTCTCCTCCTGAGCGACTTCAAGCTCCCGGGGGGGGGGGGGGGGGGCGGGGAGGCAGTGCAGCGCCTCCGTCAGGAACGGGCAATTCGCCGACCGCACCGTCTGTGGCCTTGCTTGGTGCCGTGAGGAGGTTAGTCACGCTGCTGCAGAAGCGGCAAAATTCCACACCGTCCAGGGCATTGGGGGTGGGGGTGGGGGATGTGGCGCCAGCCCAGTGGCTGAGCAGGCAGGTGACCGGTGACCGGCCGTGGCGGCTTCACCTGCCGTCTCCTCCCAGCAGGCCACGGCGGGCGTGCGCTCACCAGACTTCCAGGTCACGCCCATCCTGCGGTCCTGGTTTGGGAGGTGGGGAGACCCAGAACTGGGGTGAGAGGTCACTCAACCTGCCGGACACCAGGGGGCCCCCCTCCACTGCCATGAACCCGCAGGCGGGGCCTCTGGGTGCTTACGGCTCGAGGGTGGAGCCCCCAGGGGACCAGGGGCCTTAGAAAAGGGACGCCGAGAGCCGAGAGCCGCTGAGAGCCGCTGCGGGAGCTCGGGGACCTCGGCCGGGACGGCGCGCGAACATCAAACATCGGCCGCTGTGACAGCCAGCCAGGCTCTGCTCGGCCGCACATTTTGTCCTAAGGCTGAGGTCGGCAAACTCATCAGTCAACAGAGCCAAATACCAACAGGACAACGATTGAAATTTCTTTGGAGAGCCACATTTTTTAAACTTAAACTTCTTCTAACGCCACTTCTTCAAAATAGACTCGCCCAGGCCGTGGTATTTTGTGGAAGAGCCACACTCAAGGGGCCAAAGAGCCGCATGTGGCTCGGGAGCCGCAGTTTGCCGACCACGGCCCTAAGGAAGCGGATCCCTCGAGGAGCAGCCGATCGGCATTTCCCAGGAAAAGCGCAACATTCCTGTGAAGGGAGCGGCGGTGCCGTCGCCCTTTGCCGGCAGGTCCCTGGCCGTGGCACCAAGCCTCTCCCATAGCAGGTCAGAGGTCAGCTGTGAGGTTTTGCATGGAGACTGACCACCCGTTGGCCTCACCGGCACCACCCCGGCCACCCCGTGTGTCCCGGCGCCGTGTCCTGGGTCAGCTCTGTGAGGACGGGTGCAGCCCCGGGCGGCTCTCCCTTCTCCCTCGGGGCAGAGCCTGCGAGCGTGCTCACGCCCACCCGGGACCAGCCTGACATTTCCCATCGGCAAAGTGCCCGACGGTCACGGCGGACTTTTCCCGTGTTATTCATTCGGTCACGTATGATATTTGCTGTCTGAACTGGTGAATAACATAGAATCAGAGGCATGGAAACAGACTGACGGTTCTCAGCGGGATGGGGGACGGGAAGAGATTAGACAAAGATCGTGTGTGGGTATATGCATGTATGCGTGTATGTGTGTATGCGTGTATGCGTGTATGCATGACCTACGGACACAGACTCCAGGTGGCGAAGGCCTGGGGGGGGGGCCGGGGGGAGGGGCAATGGGAGGAAAAGAGGCACATCAGTAATAATCTCAACAATAAAGATTTTAAACACGATCTTCGCTGCCTGCCCCACGCACCCCTCTTTCTCCGTCTCCATCTTGGCGAGTTTCCGCAGGAAGCGCGAGTGAAAGTGACCGATTCCAGGTGCCTCTCTTCCTCTCGGTGTCGATCCCGCCTCCGTCCTTCAACCCGACCGGCTCTGAGCACCTCCTGTGGCAGGAGCTCCGCGGTGACAGCCACACATCCGGAGACGGAACGCGGAACTGGTCGCCGAGGAACCCCTGCGCGTCCTCCCCGAGGTCACCCAGTGAAGGTCCCGGACTGGACCCCGTTCACCGCGGCCCGGGACCGCCTGTCCAGCCCACGTGGCCGAGAGCAGCTCTGGTTTCAACAGACACAGCGCCCAGGAGGGGGCGGCGGCGGTGGGATCCGTGACCCCTTTTCATGCCTGAGCCCCCGTGTGTGCCCTGAGCCGCCGTGTGTGGCCCGAGCCGCCGTGTGTGGTCTGAGCCCCCGTGTGTGGCCTGAGCCCCCGTGTGTGCCCTGAGCCGCCGTGTGTGTGGTCTGAGCCCCCGTGTGTGGCCTGAGCCGCCGTGTGTGGCCTGAGCCCCCGTGTGTGGCCTGAGCCGCCGTGTGTGGTCTGAGCCGCCGTGTGTGGTCTGAGCCGCCGTGTGTGGTCTGAGCCCCCGTGTGTGGCCTGAGCCGCCGTGTGTGGTCTGAGCCGCCGTGTGTGGTCTGAGCCCCCGTGTGTGGCCTGAGCCGCCGTGTGTGGTCTGAGCCGCCGTGTGTGGTCTGAGCCGCCGTGTGTGGTCTGAGCCCCCGTGTGTGGCCTGAGCCGCCGTGTGTGGCCTGAGCCGCTGTGTGTGGCCTGAGCCGCTGTGTGTGGCCTGAGCCGCGGTGTGTGGTCTGAGCCCCCGTGTGTGCCCTGAGCCGCCGTGTGTGTGGTCTGAGCCCCCGTGTGTGGCCTGAGCCCCCGTGTGTGGCCTGAGCCCCCGTGTGTGGCCTGAGCCGCCGTGTGTGGTCTGAGCCCCCGTGTGTGGCCTGAGCCCCCGTGTGTGGCCTGAGCCGCCGTGTGTGGTCTGAGCCCCCGTGTGTGGCCTGAGCCGCCGTGTGTGTCCAGGAGCCGCCGTGTGTGGTCTGAGCCCCCGTGTGTGGCCTGAGCCGCCGTGTGTGGCCTGAGCCGCCATGTGTGTCCGGGAGCCACCGTGTGTGGTCTGAGCCGCGGTGTGTGGCCTGAGCCCCCGTGTGTGGCCGGGAGCAGGTTGTCAAAGGTGATGCCACGGAGCTGCTGGCGTCGGTGGGCGGTCCCTTCACCTGCACGTCGGAGCCCCACCCACGGCAGATTCCCTGGGGTGAAGGTCACACTCCTTTTCTTAAAAACACAGCAAACGGTTGCGACAGCGTGTTGGTGTGGGCGGCGGCTGGAGGGAGACGGGGACACTGGCCAGCCCCCCACGTCCCGCACCCCCTGGGCCCCGAGACGCTCCGTGAGGGCTCAGGCCTCGGGCCGCCAGAGCAGTGGGGCCCGGAGAACGGCTCCTCACACCCGAGGGCAGACCGAGCGCGCGGGGTTGTCCCTGGGCTTCCCTGACTCACAAGGGAAGTGCTCTTTACGCGGCGGAAGGCGAGCGTGAACTGGAGGAAGGTGTGAGCCCAGAGGGGGAGCCCCGAAAACAGCTTCCGGGGGGCCCCGGCCAGCTCACCCATAGAACGGCCCGCGCCACGATGGAGGTGAATTAGAGCGACATGAAAGCATCCTGTTCTCACTCCTCCACAAACAGGGCCTCTCACCGGCCACGGAGGGCCACACGCGTGGGCCGGGATGGAGCCTGCAGCCAAGGTCCATGCCCTTGATGGGAATCAAACCCGAGACCCTTCAGTCCGCGGGCTGATGCTCTGACCACTGAGCCGAACGGCCATGTTTGTACCCTCCCACTGACCCAGGGGTCACGACAGCCTGCAGACACAGGCACAGCGGTGTGACGGAGGAGAGAGGGGACGGGGGAGACGCTGTGCTTAGAACCCAAAGGCTCGGTGCCTTCGGGGAGACCCAGGACCCCTCCCCATCGCCGCTGTGCTCAGCGAGAAAGCCCAGGGGGAAGGAGATAGTCTTCCCGACGTAGAATATAGGCGAGAGCAGGGCACAGCCGTGCAGAGAGCGGCCGGTTAGTCCGACGGCCCAGGCCCTGGGCTCGGCCCGGCCTGCGAGGGTTTGTGAACATACCCAGTGTCTGTTTACGCAGCTCAGTAAACTGTATATGGTTGTGCTGTTTTCCGAGGTTAGCCTTTTTTTAAATTTATTTATTTCTATTGATTTCAGACAGGAAGGGAGAGGGAGAGAGAGATAGAAGCATCAAGGATGAGAGAGAATCATGACCGGCTGCCTCCTGCACACCCCCCACTGGTGATTGAGCCCACAACCCAGGCATGTGCCCTGACTGGGAATTGAACCGTGACCTCCTGGTTCATAGGTCGACGCTCAACCGCTGAGCCACGCCAGCTGGGCAAGATCCACTCCACTTTTAATATTATCTACTTTTCCCACCAGAAACACTTTCCCGCAGGGACAGGTACCAGGACCACGGACAGGGCTCGTGGCCTTCCCCGAGAGCCCAGTATGCTGTGCCCCTGGGCTGTGACCCCACGCCCTCTCCACCCAGCCTGGACCCCGCCCCACCCCACCTGGACTCTGGGGTCCACCTTGCCCCCAGCAGGAGCCTTCTGTGCCCCCCCCCCCACGGCTTTGTTCTCCCAGGTGGGATTCCGTGTCTCCAGACCCAGGAAGGGCCACCAGCGGGCAGGCCAGGGACGAGAGGTCGGCTCTGGTTGGAGGGGCGGCCGAGTAGCGTGCTGTAAACACTCCCCCCTCGCCGCCTTCCACCTGAACCACGAGCAATTGTGCTGAGATGCGTTTCAGTGTAGATCTGAAAAGGCCTGAGGAGCTGAGCCTCGGCTGAGCAGGTGCAGCCGGGCAGGGGGCCCGGCGAACAGGCCCGGCGGAGGCAGGTCGCCGCCCGTCCCGCTGCTGTGCCGTCAACAGCTCTGGGCCCGCGGGGCTGGCTGCAAGAGCACAGGCTGTGGAAATAAGGCCTTTTAACTTAACGGGGCGTGTCTGATGAAACCAAACCTCCAGGGACAGTGAAAGATCGCTACATCGCCATCGCCTACCCCACGGCACGGCCCTTCTCAGGGGCTCAGCACCGGGGATCAGGAATTGGGTGTCGGTGACCACGCAGCCATCTTCTCACCAGCACCAATCACACTTCGCTAGCGACACGCGCCATGGAGCTGCGACTTATTCGTCACCCGCTTATAGCATGACATTATGCTTTACAAAATTCCTAGCAGAACATAAACACATGTAGAAGTCAATGCACATTAATTTTCCCCATGGAAATAAGCGCCAAAACATAAGCAGGCAGCAGGCAGATTTACAGCATTAGCAACGTTAGATGTGATTTCCATCTTCACCGAGAAAGCAGGCCGCTCTGAGCGCACTCTGTAGAGGCTCCCACGTCAGAGCTGCCAGCATGCGCTGATTCGTACGGCGGGGAAAAACCCTGGTGAACACCAAAAGCTGTAACACAGCATCTGACGAGACGCTGGTTTTAGAACTTAAACATTTGTGTAACTTGCTGTAAACAAGAATTTGGAGGCTTAGGAAAAATACCTCTCTATGTTTCTATCCTTTCTGCTACTTTGAAATTCACTCAACTTATCGTCATTCGATTGCTGGCTTCTTTTTAGTCATAAAAGTTCACTTGGGGAAAACAGAGTTAAAGCACAGACACATACTAAAATTGGAAAAACAAAACCATTATTTCAGCAGCAATTCTAATGAAGATGAAGCGATTTGACAAGTTTCCCTCTAAATGTGGATGTTCTCGTACATGTGAGCTAGTTCCTGACATGACCACACCGCTACTTGTGCGCTGAAAGCACGGACACGGCTTGTGTAGCAAACCCGCGGCCTCACGCGTGGGCCTGACCGGCACCAGGCACCGGGCTCCAGGCAGGACCTAGGCACTGTCACCTTTGACCTGTAAAATGACCCCTCCCCTCTGCCTCCCATATCTTAGTGGCTGAAACGCTCATGGACTTGCTGCACAGCCTGCAGGTACAGAGGGCAGAGCAGCGGCGGGAAGAACCCAGCGGGGGAGGGCCCGCGCATCCTGCACGCTTTTCGTGGCTACGGTGGGGGCAGCGTGGGACCAGTTCCTCCACTGCCAGATGGGACCAAAGAGACACCCTGGGAAACACTTGCATGTGACGGCCTGTCCTAAGAAACTATAAGCCTGCCCGGCCGGCGTGGCTCAGAGGTTGAGCGTCAACCTATGAACCAGGAGGTCACAGTTCGATTCCAGGTCAGGGCACAGGCCCGGGTTATGAGCTCGATCCCCAGTGCGTGTGCAGGAGGCAGCCGATCCAGGATTCTCTCTCATCGTTGATGTTGCTCTTCCTCTCCTGTCCTCGCTCATATTTATAAAAAACTAAAGCCCAGTGCATCCAACTCCTCTGGGTGTTTATCAAAAGCTCCAATAACCAAGGGCGTGGCAGCCTCCCGGCCTCCTGGCGTCCCCTCTGCGGCCGCAGCTGCTCCTCTCTGCTCATTTTCACCCAGGAAGCGCCGTGCGAATGAATGAAGAACGAGCGTGCTCCATGCGAATGAAGAACAAGCGTGCTCCATGCGAATGAATGAAGAACGAGCGTGCTCAGGAAGCCATGTGAAGATGGGCTGGTCCCGACAGCGCTGTACTCCCGCCGCTGTAACCCGGCGACGTAACTTAGTGAACAGTCAGCACATGTATGTACAGTGACTCAGAAGCTGGCCCACCGGGGCAGACCCACTTTAATTAAGGGCCAATAAAAATGCGCATCTCCCATCTATTTTACGGCCAGGAAATGCCGTACAGTTACGCCTTGAAATACCGTCAATAAATGAAGATGCCCCGGCCTCCTATGGACGCGCAGGGCCCTCGGTGTGTAACAACTCCAGCACGGTGCCCAGTGCGCTCATTTTCGTATGCGATGGGGATCAGATCTGTCACTCTTTCCGCCATGTTGTATAGCGGCTCCCAACTGGAAGTTTAAATGAGAAAGAGGCTACGCCGCCAAGTTTTTAGAAAATAAATTCTTAGAAGGGCTGTAAACACAGAATCCACCTCCGTGGGATCCGGTTCCTGTTGTGCAGATCGTGACGGATCTGTTTGAGACGTGAGACGGATCCAGAAACTCGGACACATTTGGCAGAACTCGGGGTTTTCATGAACAGCGGCTCGAGATTCGCGTGGGAGGTTCTGAGATCAGCGGGGGGTGGTGCGCGGGGGGGGGGGGGGGTTAGAGACGCAGCGGAGCGTCTCAGACACACAGCAGACGTGGCCTGCAGCTGCCCGGCGAGCGCCTGGACGGTGGGCCCGTGTCTACAAGGATGTGGGGCTCTGGGGCTCAGGTTCCAGAAGACCAGAGGAGCACACTGTTCTAATGGTTGGAGTCCACGTGGGAGGAGGAGCCGGGTGGCTGAGGGACGGTGGGAGGTGGGTGCCCAGAGTGGGCCCTTCACAGAGCAGGAGAGGCCCCGAGCGCGGAGGAGTCACCCCGCAGCCAGCACCGAGCCCCCAGGGACGCGGAGCTGCCCCTCCTTCGTAAGCGAAGAGCTTTACAGAGGAGCCCGACGCGCCGGGAGCAGACGGTCAGGTGGACACGAAAACGCTGGCCACGGGGCCGTCGCCTCGGGCCACAGCGAAGGCCAGGAGTCCACGTGCTCACTGGCCGGTGGGAGGAAGTGGGCTCGATCTCTAACCACGCAACCGAGGGCGTCCGGGGCCCCGCCCGGGACCGCGGCCCGTTTTCACTGAGGAAAGAACAGGGTGGGCGGGACCTGTCTGTAGCGCTACTCAACTGAACGTGTGGTTCAGTGGACTGTGTGGCCCCGTGGACACGTGTTCTAACCGGTTCCCACGGGCACTGGGGAGCGAGCCGGCGTGCCTCACCAGCCGGGGACCAGCCTCCACTGCTGACCTGTCTGCTCCTGGCACCAGGGCTGCGCCCGTCGGACAGAAATCGGTTGGAATTTGCCGTGTTTTATGGAAAACCTGCATCCATGAAGCATCCGCCCTCGGCCTTGTGTGTGAGTGAACTTGCTTAGTCACGGAGGCTGACGGCCCGAAGGTACTTTCTGAGAACGGAACTGCACTCATGGCTATTTATTTATTTTAAATATATTTTTGTTGACTTCAGAGAGGAAGGGAGGAAAGAGAGGGAAACATCAATGATGAGAGAGAATCATGGATCAGCTGCCCCTGTACACGCCACACTGGGCATGTGCCCTGACCGGGAATCGAACCCTGACCCTCCTGGTTCACAGGTCGATGCTCAACCACGGAGCCACATGGGCCGGACAGGGCTGCACTCATGGCTTTAACATGGGCCCCCGCGCTGCCTTTTAGCAGAAATTCAGGGGAAAGAAGTGCGTTAGAGACGCCTCTCCGGGGCCCCCAGCGTCTCCTCGTGAGAAGCCGAGAGCGAGCGATCTGTCCCGAAAGGACGTTGGAGAAGGTCCAGGCCACACAGGCTGTGTCGGACAGAAACATTTTCCAAAACGTCTCTCACTTTGTAAACAAGGTAAACTAAACTCGTGCAATGTGAACGGAGCGGAGATAAACTTGTCATCTAGTCGTGGAGACAAGATCTTCCGTCCCCAAACACAGACCTCGAGCCGTGTGGGCAGAGAGGAGGGTCAGAGGGGGAGGGGCTGGCTCGACCGGGGCGGCGTCTGGAGGAAACGGGCCGGTGGAGGACTCAGACGTGGCAGGGAGAGGCCGCAGGTGGCCGGCAGCAAAGCCAGCGTCGGCCTGATCAGTCCGCTTCCTTTCCAGGTTGTTTCGTTTCTACCTTTTGCTTAAAACTCGGAAACGGGGAAATCAGTTCAGAAGAGTAAGTTACTAGCTCCTCGGGGGTGGGCGTGGAGGGCAAGAGGCTTCCCAGAACCGCAGGGAGGAGAGCCACCGGGTCTGGCAGGTTCAACATCAACTTAAGGTCGGTTTGCAGATCCCCGGACGTGACCTCAGATCTCCCTGAGGCCCGGGAGAGAGAAGATCCTATTTCAGGGCACGGAGCACCACATCGGACGGACGCTTTAATCTTTCATGGACGGGGGATGGGAGCTTTAATCTTTCATGGACGGAAGATGGACGCTTTAATCTTTCACGGACGGGGATGGAAAGAGCCAGCGTCAGGGCTCCGCCAGGCCTCTCCTTCCGGAAGGTGCGGGGGCGCGTGGGAGGACAGCAGAGGGGGAGCGAAGCCGAGGGCCGGCAATGGGAGCCCCGCGTGGCGTCAGCAGCCACCTTAGACCGGCCGAGGCGGGGCTGCGGCCGTCGGATGGTAACTGGCGTGTGTTCGGGGTTGAAGTGTGTCCCCCAGGAAACAGGCGGTGAAGTCCGGGCCCCCAGCCCCTGGCCATGACCCTTGGACATGGAGCCACTGCACATGGAACCAGTGAAGGCGGGGGGAGGGCGGGTGACCCAGTGTGACGGAGTCCCGGTCAGAGGCCACGTGGAGGCACACACGGAGGACCGCGCCACGGGGACGGCCAGGGACTGGCCCGACGCTCCACGAGCAGCCCTCCCCGCCTGGAGCTGGAGGCGGCGAGGACGGGGCTCCGGAGAGAGAGGGCCCTGGGGCACAGCTTCGCTCCAAGCTCCTGCTTCCCGGGCCGTGAGCACACACATGCGTTGTCTCAGCCCCCGGTTTGTGAGCGTCACGGCACCCGCACCCACGGGAAGCTAAGACTTCCCTCAGCCCCGGCCCCCGAGGGCGGGCAGGACCACGGGGGGGGGGGGGGGGGGGGAGCGGTCTATATGGTACGAGTCGCACCACAACCTACAGCAGTGACAGCGCCAGCGGCACACACCCCTGCACAGCCACCGCTCCGAGGGACGGAGGCCCGCACAGGAATGGCTCAGCGCGCAGGGCGAGAACCCGCGGAGACCACTGCACGGAGACGAGCTCACAGGGCAGCAGCCGGCTGCGCCGGGGACAGACGCCTGCAGGGTGGACCGGAGACGGGTGCTGGGCCGCACACGGGCACGGCCGACGGCGACCGGAAGAGAAGCGCGGCCCGTGGGACCCACGGAGCTGGAGGACGACACACGTCCCGGCGAAGCTCCGGGCAGCGGGCCAGGGCGCCGTGGGAGAGCCGGGGCACCCGGGGCCGAGCCGGCTCCGGCGGAGAAGGCAGCGTGGCTGGGCCGGGGCAGAGAGTCAGGATGAATTCCCTCCGGGGAGACGCGGGTGAGGTTGTGCACAAAGAGGTTTAGAGAAAGGCAATGGCTTGTAGCCGATAACGCACGGATTGCAGCTCGGATCGGGGAGACAGGCAACACCATCCCCAGAGCCTCTGGCTTAACCAGCGGCACCGACCGGAGCTGGCCGGGTGGGGCGGTCCCGCCCGCTCTGCACGCTGCCGGCCGCGGTGCCAGGCCTGTCCTTGGCTTCCCGCCCCGGCTCCTGCTGCTTTCGTCAGCGCCCTTGTCCCGTAACAGGACCACGCGACTGCACGGCAGATGGAGCTTGTGTGCGAGCCGTGCCCGTCTTCCTGTGACCCGGCCACGCTGCTCCCGTCTGAACGGGCTCAGGAGCGCCTCGGCGACATCTCCAGCCACACGCGCGCGCGCAGGCTGCTGCCGGGGACCAGAGCGCTGCCATTGTTCCCCGCCGTCCGCCGCCTCCCGGGCAGACAGTAAACAAAGCCCGTCTCAGGATGGGGGCAGCGCGGGCCACGTGGGAGCGCGGGCCTCTGCTGCCGGCTCTGACCCCGCGCCTGTCCTCCCCGCCGGCCGCCTGCGGGGCCCCAAGGGGCGGACCGGGCAGGTGCCCATCGCCGCACAGGCACCTGTGCTCTCACCGGAACGATCCGGAGACGCAGATGGACGGGTGGAGCGTTTGCAAACCGAAGATGGACCCTCGGCCACGCGGACGGCAGGGACGGAGGACTGAGTTAGGCTCCGGCCAGACGGCTGCACAGCCGGTTCTGGGGGAGAAGCTGGGGTCCAACGAGCCTTTGAACTTGAAGACGTTTGGCTCCACAGCCTGGAGTCCGCCACCAGGCCTCGGCCATGAGCTCCCGTCTCTGTCTGTCCTCCCTCCACCCTCCACCCTCCGCTCCTGCCAGCGGGGGCGCCGCCTCCACCTGCTCGGGACAGGCTCAGCGACCCTCCGGGCTGATGGGAGGGGAGGTGGGAGCAGGACAGCATGGCCAGGTCCCTTGCCCAGGTCAGCCGGGGCATGGAACTTCCCAGCAGGCCGGTCACAGCGTCACGGCTCCGAGGGGAAGGCTCAGCTGTGGTGTCTGAAGAAGCTGAGCTGACCCTGAGGAGGCAGAGGTTTTCGGGACGGTGGACTCTGACCCGCAGGCGGGGACTTGGAGTGGCTGAGGGCACACAGATCGGAAGCCGGGATCGAGGGGGTCAGAGTCGCGCTAACGGAGCCGGCTCCTCCTCTCTCTCCAGAGGCTGAGGGAGCGCTGTGGGGACGCTGTCCCGGCCTCGGGGGGACGGCCGGTGAGCACTCTCGCGGCCGCACCGAGGCAGACGGAGCAGTCCTGGCTGGTGGCTTCTTCACGGACCAAGTCCATCGAGGCGAGCAGCGGACCGCCCCTGCCCCCAGGAGGGAGGTCTCTGCCGCCGCGATGGGCCGGGGGCGGGGCTCCCGGGGCGGAAGGCACAGTCCACTAGCAGGGGGACAGGCGGACGCACAGCCCCAACAACACCGAGAACCGGCGAGGCTGGATTTAGCCAAGACAACAAATCACAAAAACAGACGCCGGGTCTCGTGCTTGGTAAACAGCCGCCGACCGGGAGCCAGGCCAGCGACGAGAGCAGCACACGCAGCAGGGGCGGTGACTGGGCGGGCGGGCGGGCGGGCGGCATCGGATCAGCTGCCGCTGCGGGCCCACCCGCTGACCCCTCACACCTTTCCGGGTCACCGTCAGGTCAGACCCTTAGTCATGCGCCGCGGCCGCACACAGTCAGCGTCTGTCTGTCTCCCCGGCAGACGGGCTCCCGGGCAGGCACTGCTGTCTCGCTCCTGGACTCTCTCCACGGCAGCGCCAGCGCGAGGGGAAGCTGAAGGCGCCGCTCCCGCCGAGGGACGCGTCCTCTCCCCCGGCTGCCGTGGGAATGCGGGGCGTCGCTCACTCTGGGTGGATTTAGGATCCCCTCACTTTGGGAACGGGAATGCTAATCTCTGACGGAGCACCTACAAGAGCGTCTTGCCCAGCAGCTGGTTGAACAAGTGAATGGGAGCACAAAGCGATGATTCTTTCAACATAAACGTTGCTCTTCTTACCCCGTTTTCAGGACTCAACCATCAAGCTGCATGCAGACCATTGGGAGTGAAATGAACAAACGTGTAGAAGTTGGCGGAAAAAGCTCCTTACTTCACACAGTGAATAGAAACAGCAAGTGGAATACGCGTGCACTTTGAAAACGTTCTTCTCAAAACCAGTAGGAAATTAACTTCCAACCCTGAGGCCGCTTTTATTATATTATTCTTATTGGAATCCGTCTTGCTCTTGCCTAGTGGACATACCCTGCATATCCAGCACTTCTTAAAACCTCTTGCCCTCACCTGAAAAAGCTGGTGATAAACAAAATAAGAGTTAAAGTATAAATTAAAAAACCCAGCTAACTGGTCTACCCTGGCCCGACTCACTGGTGACTCCACGCAGGTCTTCCTGAGGGGAGAGGATAGAAATGAGCCGTATGTCTTTCCTGGTGAGCAAGTGCAAGAGCAGGTGCATGGGCTACAGGAAATGCCCTTAAATCCCGTCACTCAGAAAAGCACCATCACCCCTAGGAGACCAGCGGGCTGCAGGCTGCCCCGCCCCGCCCCGCCCCCCGCAGTGCCGCAGCACAGGGGCCCCACTCCTGGCTGGCCCAGTGCGCCTCACTCAGAGACCCGCCCTCCCCACGTTCACCATCCGACTCCCGCTCTGAAAACCGTGTCCATCAGACGTTCTCAAAGATTCTGGCTGCAGAGGAGCTGTAACCAAGTCACCTCCTCTGCACTGGGTCCCGGTTCCTGAGGCCCACGGTCCGCGGACACGTGTTCATTCTACCCTCCAGCCCGCAGCCCTGGGTCCTCTCAGCCCTGGGCCTTCCTGCAGATTCCTTACGGCGGATCCCTACTGTGGCCCACGCCGTGACCCGATCCCACAGCCTCCGGTTACCCCGAGAACATGGCTGTCCCTTAGTTATATCAGAAGCTCGGGTCAGCAGAGCCTAAAAGGTGAGATCGACTACAAGTCCTCGAGGTCTGGCTTGGAACTTAGCATTGCTAGCTAAGGCTTCATGCCATTCGAATAGGACAACTTCTATCTGCAAGTCTCTAGCAGATATTCCTTTCTAAGGTTTAAAATACCACGCTGTGTGGGCACGTAAATCCAATGTGACATGATCGCGAAAAGCGAACACACAGCCTCCGCTGGGAACTGTGAGAGGGCGGCGTGGGGGCGGCACCTGAGCTAGAAACGCGTGCAGGGGCGCTCACATGCTCTCCTCCCTGCACTCCGCGGAGACGTTTTAAAGGTGACCTCTAAACAAACATGGCACACCGGGCTTCAGGGGACCGAGCAAACCCAAAGATTGCTTTCTGTGGTAATAAAACCCCAAACCAGAACATGACGAATGGTTGAGATACAAAAGCCTTCCCTGCCCAGGACCTCGCCACCCGAATGGAAAGCGTTTTACTTTGCAGATTGATGTGAATTTAGGCCAAAGCGGAACCATCAGCCATCGGATCCCCCGCCTCCAAGGCCCGGCCGGCTCAGAACCCGGAGCAGCTCCACAGAAGGGCGAGCCCGGCCCCCGGCGGCCCCCGGCGCGGAGGAGGGGGCTCTCGCACCAGAGCCCCCGTGCTTTCTGTTGAGCTGCAGCCCGGCTGGGCCTCCGGTTCCTGCCCACATGAGCATCACACGGTGAAGGCGGTGCAGACTCTGCCCCTGGGCCGCACTCCGGCCGCCGTCTGCACCCACGGTGCTTTGGAGACCATAGACCTCAGTGCTCGGAGAGTTCGAAGTGATGCCTTTGAAATGCGCCTCCCTGTTCACCATGGGGGGGCCACGCTAAAGAAAAGAGACACCCCCCCCCCCGCCGCCTTCCTCGCTTTATTCCATGAGAAGGGCGAGTAGCACCGTGAGTTTAATTCTGCACAAATGGATCCCGAACACACAGCCTGCTGGGAATCTGGGTGACTGAGCAGGGCTGCGGGGGGCCGGGAGGTGACCACAGATCACGGGGGGTGGGGGGGTGACCGGTGAAGACCACAGCCACGGCCTGGTGCGGCAAACAAGCCATCGACAGAGCGGAAGGACAGCCCACACAACGCACACACCTGACCAGGGACTTGTGTCTGGAATATAGAAATACTCTGGCAACGCAACAGTAATTTTAAAAGTCACCTAATTCTTAAAATATATATTTTTGTTGATTTCAGAGAGCAAGGGGGGGAGAGAGAGAGAGAGAGAGAAACATCAGTGATGAGAGAGAATCACTGATCGGCCGCCTCCTGCACGCCCCACACTGGGCATGTGCCCACAACCCGGGCATGTGCCCTGACCGGGAATCAAACCGTGACCTCCTGGTTCATAGGTGGAGGCTCAACCACTGGGCCACGCCAGCCGGGCGTGACTTAGATTTATGAAAAAAGTCGCCACGGCACCCGAGGGAATTCAGACAAAATGACTCCTGAGCGACTGAAAGACGAGACTCCGCGGGGCAGAGCGCGTTCCTCTCACCTCTAATTCAGCCGAGTCAGTTCCAGGAAAGTCTGGAATTTTTCCCAGACCCCCAGTGGGTACTGGCGGGCACTGGCCACAGGACGTCTGCGGCGACAATGTCAGAGGGTCTGGGTGGGACGCAGCCCATTGGGACGGAGTCCCCGGGTGTGACCTCTGCCATGTGGAAACAGCCCCCGTGGCAGTGGGGTGAGTGTGAGCCGCTGACGGGAACCTGGTCCCACGGTGCTACCACTGCCCAGGGGCTTGGCCCCAGACGCTCTCCGCTCACTCAGCCACCCGTGTGCGCGGAAGAGTATTCCACCGAGAAGCCCCGTCACGGGTTCGGGTCATTTCCTCTGGGGGGGGGGACACCCGCAGTGACCAAGAGGCTCCTGGGAAGCAGGGCCCTGTGACTTCTGTTTAGGTCTAAATAGCCTGGGGCAGACGGCCTGGGGCAGACGGCCTGGGGCAGATGGACTGGGGCGGATGGGCCTGGGGCAGACGGGCTGGGGCAGATGGGCCTGGGGCAGACGGGCTGGGGCAGATGGGCTGGGGCAGATGGGCTGGGGCAGACGGGCTGGGGCAGACGGGCTGGGGCAGATGTCCTGGGGCGGATGGGCTGGGGCAGATGGGCTGGGGCAGATGGGCCTGGGGCAGACGGGCTGGGGCAGATGGGCTGGGGCAGACGGGCTGGGGCAGATGGGCTGGGGCAGACGGCCTGGGGCAGATGGGCCTGGGGCGGATGGGCCTGGGGCAGACGGGCTGGGGCAGATGGGCTGGGGCAGACGGGCTGGGGCAGATGGGCTGGGGCAGACGGGCTGGGGCAGATGGGCTGGGGCAGACGGCCTGGGGCAGATGGGCCTGGGGCGGATGGGCTGGGGCAGACGGGCTGGGGCAGATGTCCTGGGGCGGATGGGCTGGGGCAGACGGGCTGGGGCAGATGGGCCTGGGGCAGATGGGCTGGGGCAGACGGGCTGGGGCAGATGGGCTGGGGCGGATGGGCTGGGGTGGACGGCCTAGCCGCCTCCTGGGAAAGGCAACGTGGCAGGAGCTGGGAGAGCCCGCGCGCTGGGCTGTCGCCCTCGGAGCCCTCGGAGCCGCCCCCTCGTTGTGAGGTCTGTCCTTGGAGGAGAGCCCTCCGCGGCCGCCTGGGGGCCCGGGGCCTGCAGTCGCTCTCTGGTGTTCAGTCCGTCTCTCCCACCGTTGACACATGTTGACACAAAGTCCTGTTTACCCCAAGCCACGCAACTGGAAGCGAAGGCTCTCTTTTAAAAATAGAGCCTTTATGAGTGAGAAGCAGGAACTCGGGGGGATGACAGACAATGTGAGTGAGGTGGGGGTCCTGACGCTCCACTTCCTGTGCACAGAATGGCCCGGCCCAGTGCGGCGCTCGCAGCCGACATCGGGGACCGCGGGCAGGCAGAGAGGGGAGCCTCGGTTCCTGCGCTGTGGGGCGCGGCTGGAGGTGAGAGAGACAGGGAAGCTGCTATTTAGTTCCTCCCCCGGGGACAGACGCTTGTCTAGACTGGTGGTTCTCAAACTAGGGTTCCCTGGAAACCTGGAGTCCCGTGGCCCGGCCCCGGGAAGAGGGGGAAGGCCACAGAAAGAGAAGACCCCTCCCACCCACGCACCCAGAGGGCTCTCCCCCCCCCCCCCCCCCCCGTTCCTGCTCCGAGCACTGCCCTGCAGCCCCGCACCCCGCAGCCCCACACGGGTGCTTACATCAGGCCCAAGCGGGAGGCGGAGGCCAAACCCAGTTAGCACCTGCGTTCAGGGTCACTGCAGGGCGCGCAGCTGCCCGGCCGCGGAGGCAGCGACCCGCCGTCTCGCTGGGAGATGACCTCGTGGTGGCTGCAGGGTGGACGGCAGGGCGTGACAGTCACACCGACCTGGGCGCATCGACACGCCACGGGGCCCACGCTGAGGGGCCAGACCCTGACTTCATCCGGAAGTGTGGTGTCGGGTGTGTTATCAGCGGTGTTATATGCTCCGTCTGGGAACCGGGAGGCCACCGACTGGGATAGTCAGGGCACCGGGCGATGCCTCTCGGCATAAAGAGGAGCCATCCGCTTTGAATCGGAGTCTTGTTCTCTGTTATATGTTTTTCTAACCATTCCTGCTCTTTCCTTAAAAACAGGCACAAACCTGGCTTCCTGACGCATAGACCCCGACCCAGACTTGCTGTGGCACCAGGCCGCTCCACGGACGAAGTAAAGCGACGGCCAGGGGACCTCTCTTAGCCTTGTTTGATGTCTCTGCACTCCCGCCTCCCGTTATAGCTCTCACCATGTACGTCAACACAGTATCTCTTACTTCTCTCTCTCCTCCCTCCCCCCCCTCTCTCCAAGGCGCTGCCGGGAACAGCAATGCCAGCGGCAGATGCCCGGGAAGAGGCGTCCCGGAGCGGCGACGGAGAGGCGAGGCGTTCCTGCCGGGGGCACGAAGGTGGGGAAAGCGAGCCCTTCTCACACTCAGGCCGCGGCACAGCGGCACGGAGGACGGAAGCGCGGTCCCTCCTGTGAAGAGCAGACGCTCCCACCAGCTCGGACCACGTGGCAGAGGGCGGGCAGGACACGATCCGAAAGAAATGGCGGCCCAGCACGGCCAAGTGGGAGCTGAGGACACAATTCCACGGAGAAAGCTCGCTGGTGGTGCAGACAAAACGCTGCGCACGCAGGTCAGACGATGCGTGCGACCAGCACCGAAGCGGCGCTCACACCCCGCGTGTGGCCACGCCCGGGCAGCAGGGCTGCCTGCTCCAAGTCTCCCATGGAAGTCTTGCACGTGGTCTGGTAACAGATCCCTCCCGGTGATTTACCGAAGTATGGCCGCCACGGTCAGAGGCGGGGCCGGCACGAAGTTGGCCTGTAGCGTATGGAATGCCACGGCAAAGAAAACCACGCTGCGTGTTCTCACCAAACCGATTTCATTCAACGAGTACGTGCACAACCATGTACTATGCAGAGTTATAACTGGATAACTTTAGGAAGCAGGAAGCTAGGTCTGGTAAATAAAACAACTTTTCTAGAATAAATACCCATTTCTATCTTGTTTTGAATCCTTAAGTTGTTATTTACATGGTCTAGATGTTAGACCGGAGATTTTTATGAGACAGAAAAGTACCCAGAAAATGAACAAAAGTATCCTTAGCCCCACAAAGCACAGTGGGAGAATAAAGAATAATAGCAAACATAAAATAATACATTTCATTTTTTTCAATGAATTTTTAAAAATCTAATTTTAATTTCCCCATTTACCATCTCAATGAAACCGTAAAAATCTGAAAACGTGTTTCTACTGTTTGGAAACGTACATGTAAAAGCATTATCTCTTCCAAATACACGCGCTATGACGACCCGTGCACGTTCCTCATGGGTGAGGATCTGGCCGACTTCCCCAACATTTCCCAAACTGGTGCCCGCAGCACCCGCATGCACAGAGCCTCACGGACCTGCAGCATCGGAGCATCCCAGGTCAGCGCCTCTCCTCTCCCCCGGGAGTGGGGTGTGTGGGGGGTGCAGGGTGGGGTGGGGAGCTCTGGGCATGTGCTGTGCCCGCCGCTGCGTAAACAGGAGATTTGCCAATGGCATATGGGCACCACGTGTTTCCAAACTCGCCAAGAGCCGCCCGCGATGACCTGATGTCCCGGAAGCGCGACGTCCCGGGACTTGGCTCGGAAGGGTTTGAGGACGCTGAGCCACGGGCTGACTCCCGGAGCGAGAGCGCGTCTCTGCGCCCCCAAGAGCGGCTGCTCCCATGAATTGTTTCACCGACAGCCACGTGGACGAAACCTTCGCTCTCCTAACCTTCACAGAGTTACAGCTGGAGTGCTGCCCCTGTGAACACACAAACCCGGAACACGTGTGCTCGGAGGGGAGCGGGGAGGCCAGCGCGGTGTGGCACCCGGAGCCCAGCGCAGACGCTTCCTGACGCGGCACGGGCCGTTGGCAAGCATTCGGTAACCTGGTTGGCATTATGTCACGTGATCCCATGTCACGGGAGCGCAAAGGGGCGAAGCGGCCGGGGAGGCCGCAGGAGGACAGGGAGTGTGCGGGGCCAGGCGGGGCAGCCAGCAGGGGGCGCCCGTCCAGGGCAGGGAACGGGGCTGTGCCAGGCTCTGCGGGCGTCGGGGCAGGAACCCCACCTGCCGGGCCGGGACCTTTGTGAACCAGAGCTGGAGGAGGAGCGGCTCCCTGGTCAGCCGTCCTAGGCGCCTTTAACGGGTCTCGAGGGGCACGTGCAAACCCACGGACCGCTACCGTCTGACACTCGCCAAAGGCGCGAGGAGACTCCTCAGGGCCCGCAGAGGAGAGGGATGAGCCCAGCTCCAGGGAGAGAGGAAGGGGGGGATGCAAGGCCGAGGGGCGGGGGCGGGGTGGGGGCGGGGCGGAGGGGGGCGGCGGTGGATGGAGGTGTCCTAAGGGACAGCTGAGTCTCTCTAAACCAGGGGTGGGACCTTTTTCCTGCCAGGGGCCACTGGATATTTATAACATCGTTCACGGGCCATACGGAATGATCAGCTTAAACATGGGCCTGCTCCGTCTGGCCAAACATTGAATTACGTCACCCCAATGCCTTGGCTGGGCCAGACCAGATGACTCTGTGGGCCTTAGACGGCCCACGGGCCGGACGCTCCCCGCCCCTGCTCTAAGCTGCCCCGCCGGGTCCTTGCTGAGGCGTCACCTGGGGGAGGGGAGGAGAATTAGGTCAGAAATTGAGGGCGACCACGCATCTAGTGTGGGGTCCTCTCTAAACCCACTCGGCAGGACTCTGCTAACCGGGGTGTGCAGGCCCCACAGAGGTGGAGGAGAGGGCTCAGGGTGCTGGGCAGAGTGTGGGGGACAGTCCTTGTCCATGCACATCCCGTGGTTCCAAACACTGGCTCCTGCGGGGGGACCTCGCAGCCGCGTGGGCCCCGCACCTTCTCCTAGGGCGGCCGGTGTGCGGCCTCGCAGCTAACGCAGCTGCACGGGACGTCTGCTGGCCGCTCGCCCGTGTGGAGGCTCCGACAGCTGCGAACCCGACGCTGAGCGATGTTTGTACTGAACGTGCTGTGTCTGACCTGCTTGCTGAAGTCTCGCTGCAGCTAACAAGTCGCTGATAGTTCCCACTGGCGTTTGATTTCTTAGCTTTTACACCAGCAAACACGGAACGCTGGGGGCGGGGGCAGCCCAGCCTCCCCAGCTCCGTCAGAAACACGCAGAGCCTCGCCCTTAGCCGCCAGGGCCCGGCCAGCTTCGCTTAAGCGACGAGCATGGGACCGCGGGGGGGAAGCTGGGGAGGGTCTCAGCCCTGGCCGCCGCTTCGTACAGATGAACCCGTCCCAGTCTCCCACATTTCAAAGCGGCGCTTTCCCCAGAGACACGTGTGTCCTGAGCGGCCCACGCGACTCTGTAACGCGCCTTCTCTCCATCTGCACTGATGTTTCTTCTCTCGTAGATGCTCCGCTCACCGAGGGCAGAGGCCAGCCCTCTCCCCGCTACTCAGCGCGAGGCACACGGTGCACAGGCTGGTGCCGACCCGAGTGTGTGACAACCGGGCCAACAGTAAACCTTCTCCCGGCACCGGTTACCGCATCGCATCCCAGTTACAGATCTCGCGCTTTGTCCTTCTCACTCACCCCAACTGCCCTTCAGTCAAATGTCAAATTCAGGTCAAAGGGCCAAGCCCCCGCCTGGGTGGCCCCGCCCTCCACAGCCGTTCCAGAAGTGAACCGAGCGCCGATGCCTTTAGGAAACTGGAAGGAAAAGCTGACCGGAGTAACTCCCGTCCTTTTCCTTCATTCTAAACCATAAAGCTTCCCGCCAGCCCCTGCCGCCTGTCCCAGCCCCGTCCTGCCGTTGGTGGCTCTCGGGGACACGGAAGCCCCGGAGCTCGGCCACGTGGGGACAGCGGCGCTGGGCTTTCCTGGCTCTGGAAGCCGCCTGAGCTCACGGGGCCGCCGCGAGGGCACCTGCACGGGCCACACGCTCGGGCAGGGCAGGGCAGGGCCTCCCGTGGCGCGAGGGCAGGAAGCGGGACCGCGTCCGCAGCTGACAGTGCTGCCCAGCGCTTCCACCGCCCAGCCCCGCGCCAGGTGCTGCCATGTCATCTTCACCCCGGAGGGAGGTCTAGGGCCACCCCATTTCACAGGAAGAAAAGCGAGGCTTAGAGCGGTCGGAAACCCTGCCCGTGAGAGGCAGACGCGAGAGTGCGTTCAAGGGCATCCGAAGCAGAGCCCACGCACCCGGACGCTCACGCCCAGAAAAGGCTCTCGGGGTGACTAGGTGTGGAACACGAGCCAGCGCACCCCGAGAGCGATTCCCTTTGAAAACAGAAACAGCCCTCCTTCCGGCCTCGTCTCGTACGTGGTAAGGCCACCGCCACCGCCCGGACGGCCACCGTTAGTCACAGTCAGCTCTTAGGCCAGGGGCTTCCTCGAGAGCATTTAGGAGCAGGGCATGTGCCAGCCATCTTGCTCCCTGGGCCCCGTCTCCTCACATATAAAGCGGGCTGATGCCTGAGCGGGGGCTGGGGTTCTCAGGCAGCGTGGTCGGCGCCTGGAAATCGGAGCTTTCTTGGGGGTGAGGGCCTGGCAGACACCTTCCCCGCGCGTGGACAGAGGAGTTGATGCAAGGCATCCATCTCCCCCGGGGAAGCCCGGGACCGCTCCTGCCAGGGTCAGCCGTGTGGCCACCTCAGTCGGCACCACCTACCAAACGGTTTAGCCTGCGGCTCACCAGCTGCTCCGGGTCTGGTGAAGCAGCCTGGCTTCTCTGCTGGTCGAGTTTGCCCCATGTCGGGCCCTAGAGGTGAAGTGAAATTTAAAAGCGAGCATGAAACACTGTCTCCCCCGGCTGCCTTTTAAATAAGGACGATGTTGTTTTAAACGTAAATTAACGACTGTCCCTTTCCCGTTTTTTGCCACTAAATTTTGAATTTTAAAAAACAAAAATTTTAAATTATATATATATATATATTAGAGACCTAGCGCCCTCTTGCAATCCGGGACCCCTCGGGGGATGTCGGACTGCCAGTTTCCGCCCAATCCCCTCAGGCCAGGCTGAGGGACCCCACCGGTGCACGAATCCGTGCACTGGGCCTCTAGTATGCATATAAGATCTTCGGCTAATCTCTTTCGCCCTCCCCCATCCCCTTTTCCCTCTGAGATTCATCAGTCTGTTCCATGTTTCCATGCTTGTGCATTGAGCACCTGCCCCCCTAGTGGTCAGTGCATGTCATAGCTACTGGTTGAACGGTGGCTTAGGCTTCTATATATATAGATTGATTTCAGAGAGAGAGAGAGAGAGAAACATCAATGATGAGAGAGAATCATTGATCCGTTGCCTCCTGCACACCCACACTGGGGATTGAGCCCCAAACCCGGGCATGTGCCCTGACCAGGAATTGAACCATGACTTCCTGGTTCATAGGTCGATGCTCAATCACTGAGCCACACCGGCTGGGCTCCACGTATATTTAAAAATATAAATTTCAAAGAAACAACAAACATTTTTGTTTTTTGCATAATGTGTTACCTTTTTCATTAGTCCAAACACAGGAAATATACATCTGTTAAAAGTGTTTTATTCAACCTCAAATTGGGACAGCCCTCCCCTCCTAAACTCTACCTTCCTGGTGAGTGATGCCAGCGTATAACCTGCTGCGAGTAAACAGCCAGAGGCCGGCGTCCCTGGGAGACGACAGGAAGGAGCTGGGCAGGAATGTGGACCAATGCCAGGGCTAGGTCCCCCAGAGGGGAGGCACCCTGCGGCCAGGATCTGGGTCCTGGATGTCGAGCTACGGTGCCCAGAAAAGGGCTGACCCCGTGGCAGGTCGTGGGCAAACACGTGCAGAATGAATTGTCTGGTAAGCTTTCCACAAGGCCCCCAGGCCGGCAGGGCTCTGCCCCCAGCAGTAGAATGTGACGTAAGACAGCTACCTACGGTTTCCGAAGCACCCCTGCGGAGGCTGGCGGGACACATGCAGGGAGCGGAGAGCCGTGTCAGTGCTGGTCAGCTTTATTAGTTATTGGTTATTGGGTATTAGTTAGTAGTGGCACTTCTCTCCAGCTCTGGGTCGGATGAATGCTCATTGATTACGTGCTGATGGACCACATTTCTCTCTAGATGGTCAGACCTGCGGCTCTGACATTTATCAGTGGTTTTCAGGAATGTCATTTTCACACCAACAAGATGTCATTTCTAAACCTGCCACCCGTGGCTCCATTATCTTTTTGGTGGCACTCACACAGCCCAGTTCTCTGCGGAGCCCTAACCCCAAGGCGAGCGCACCTGCTGTGGGATTGCTGACCCTCCGGGGGTCCCCCGTGTCTCCCTGAGCCCCCGGGAGCCGCTCACCCGTGTGCCTCCCCTCGGGAAGGACGGTGAATGAACGGAGACGGCAGCTGCACCCCAAGCTGGTCGTGGGGGAGTCAGAGCGTATCAGGTCTAAGGTAAGCGCTGCTCCGAGGTTCTGTGTCAGCTCTCGCTGTAACGCGCCCGAGACCCAGGAAAGGACTCATCCCATGACCTGCTGCCAGACCTGCCCGCCAGCCTCGGCGAGCCGGCCCCTGATTTGACTAATAAGTTGCATTTGTGTGAAAAGACGTTTTACCGTCGGAAACCAGCCGCGAAGACCCTTTCCGACGCTTTACGTTGGGACTCAGCGAGGCCGGAACAGAAACTTCTGAGACAAGTCCTCCCCTGCTGCTGTCCTGTCCACCCTGAGCCCTGCCCAAAGGTCCCCATTGTCCCAGAGCCCGCTGTCTCACACCGCGGCAGCTTGAACAAAGAAACCGAGATGAAGAATGGGACTTTGTGCCCACGGACTTGACTTCACGAGAAACAGACAAGCCCAGACCTCCGCAGGGGCCGGCCCTGCCTGTGGCCGGGACAGGACACCTCGAAGGAAACCTCCACTGGGAGCGACGCCCTGCCCACACCCCTCCATCGCCTCGCTCTTCCCACTTGAACGCATGTCACCATTCCGTCATCTATAGCGTCCACAGTGTGGTATGGACCCGGGGTGCAGAGTAAGACTGGGTGGCTGAAATAAAAGACACATCGGAGCAGGGACCGGGCCAGGGCCGGTTCTCCAGGGTCCAGGGTCCTGGGTCCGGGGGAACCGGTCTCAGCCCGGACCTGCAAGCGATTGCATCAGCACTGCAGACCGGCCAGCGCGCTGGTGCTGCTGTGGATCCTTCCCTTCTTGTCCCTTCTCCCCTGACTCACCCCGCGAGCCATCTGCCCCGCGCGGGGCACTCGGTGCGGCTCTGGGCGGGGTCACACACCCACCAGCACAGCGCAGGGCGGGCCGGGCCGGAGGTCCTGCACTCGGGACTTCCGAGGGGCGCCCCAGAGGGACCGGCCAGCCCTCCGCCCCCGGAGCACCGAGGCGACCGCCCGAATCCTGCCCGGACCGCGGAACCAAATGAGTTGGAAATGCATCCCCGAGGACCGCGGCCGGTCCCCTTACCGCCGAGTCCCAGCAATAACCTTGGATGGATCCCGGGAAAGCGGACCGGCTCTCCCACAACTTCAGCTCGGGGCCGGCAGGCGGCTGTGGGCACCGTGCATGTGACCATGGGCAGGGCGCGGGGTGGCCTGGACCGCGGCATCTGCGGGGCGCGGGGCGCGGCGCGGACCGGGACCCTGCGCGCACGGGGGCGCGTTACCTCGAGCCGACTGAGGCTGGAGCTCTTGGAGCGCGACTTCCTGCGCAGGTACACGGAGAAGAACCTGCGCACCGTGAACTTCCTCATGCTCAGCTCCATCGCCCGCGCCCAGCCGGGAGGAGCCGCGGGGCCGAGGGCGCGCATCCCCGGCGCGGAGGTCAGGTCCGCGGGCGGGCGCGCGTGGCCGGGGAGCCCGGCGGGGCGGCCCTCCGCGCGGGGCACGGGCTGCGGGCACAAAGGGCAGGCCGGGCGGCCACGGCGGCCCGGGTGCCAGCAGCCCCTCCTCCTCCTCTCCCAGCCCCTCCAGCTGCCGCCGCGGGGCGAGGACCAGGCAGCTCCACCTTCGCCAATCAACGCCCGCCGCCCCAGGCGCTCCCGCCTCTTTCCCGACCCCGCAAAGACCGGCCCCGAGCAGCCCCGCCCAGCCCCGCCCCGCTCGCGGCTACTACGGCCAATCAGCGCCCGCCGCCACGCCCGGCCACACCCACTCCTTTTTCTCCTCCGCTGCCGCCAATCAGCGCCCGCCGCTCCCCGCCCGGGCGCTCACTCCTCCCCTCCTCCTTCCTCGTCGGTAGTACTCACTCCCGCAGCCCGCCCCGCCCACTGCCCCGCCCACCGCCACCCCCGCCAATCAGCGCCCTCCGTGGCGCATACCTAATGAGCCCCGCCCAGGACAGCCCGCCGCGCCGCCCGGGGTGGGTGGGGCGGCCGCTCGGCTGCGCCTGCCGCTCGTTCTGGCTCCTGGGGTCTCGGTTCTGCTCCATTAATCCTGCGGGGTTCCGTTTCCCGGCTTAGGGGTGTCAGTATGTTTCCTGTTCTTAAAGCACACATGTACACACTTTGGCATAATGTTCTGTGCCCGACAAAACTTTAATTTTTGATGAGCAAACACTTCTAGGGAATGGAACCAAATTGGGGGGGGGGGCGTGCGCTCTGCACCCCTACCCCCACCCCCCGGCCCTGCAGGCGGGCGCCCAGACCCCGGAGGTCCACCCGCCACCCACTCCCGGGTGATGAGAAGATCCCCACGTGGTTGGGGACCGGGCAGCGCTGGGAAAGCCGCCCTTGGCCGTGGTTGGAGAACAAAGACACATCCGTTCTCTCTGACCTTCGACTCCATATATAGAACATTATCCGAACGCGTGACCCAGCCGGGCCTGCACGGAGCGTGTCCGGAGGCTGGGCTCTCAGGCCAGCTGCTGGCTGCAGGGCGGCGAGGGATTTGCCTTAAAGGGAAACAGACTTTTTTCTACAAATGCTTGCTGGAGGGCTGGAGGGCTGGAGGCAGTCCCAGATCCCTGAGCAGGAATCTGCGCGGCCTGTCTTGTTTATCTTGTGCAATGTCCACGTGCTGGTGTAAGCTTAGGACCGGGCCCACGATCTCATTAGCATCTGCCACCCGGCCCTCACGCCCCCACGAGCCATGCCATCCGCTGGCAGAAGCAAAAGCCGCATGAATACCTGCGACAGGCGCCCCTGCTAAAGCGAGTAAAGAGGCGTGGCCCCAATGCGAGCTGGCAAGCTCAGCTCACGCTGCATCAGGTCCAGGCGAGGCCTCGGGGTTAATGGGCGCTGCAGGCTCAGCGGCCAGCATGGGGGTTTGTGTGGATGCGGGCGCGGCACCGCCTTGCTTGGTGGACTTGGCTCAGTGGATGCTCTGTGTTCCCACTGGGGATCTACAGTGAAAACACACATCCAAACCCCTTCCTGCTTCCCTCCGGGGTTCTGCTGGAGGGCGATCGTTCCTGCTCTGGGACCAGCTTTTCACTCCCCTGTCATCACCCCTCACACACACACACACACACACACACCCCACTCTGGCACCCCAGCTCTAAGCAAATGCAAAGGCAGGTGGGGTTATGCCCCGGTGCTGCTCTGACAGACAGTGGGCCGGCTGGTCACCAGGTCACCAGCTCCGGGACCAGGGCAGGGCCACCTCCACCAAGCTGCTCTGGGAGGGACTAGCCAGGCCGGGACCTACCGGGCGCCCACGGCAGGCTCAGGGCAAAGGCCTGGGTGTGACGGGGCTGGAAAGGCAACGTCTCCCAGGACAGTCATGACCCCCCCACACACTTGGATGCAAGGACTGTCCTCCTGAACTTGGACAACCCCAACAACAGAAAGAGAGAACCCGGGGGGTGCCTGTCACTGCTAGGACCCATCTCTGCCTTAGTCTCTGTCCTGGTGGACAGGCGTGTCAGCCCCCTGAGCCGCCCATCGGCCACACGGCACGTGTCTCCACAAGGAAACCCTCCATTCCACCAAGCCGGTCGGGGGGGGGGGGGGGTGCCAGGCCCCTCGCACCTGGTCCACATGCCGGAGAAGGACAGCGAACCTCACAAAGGCAGGTGCCCAGATGAGGGGCTGCGGGGCTCGGGGAGGTGACACCCCTGTGCGGAGCTCGGCACACCCCTGGTTACCTCTGGGTCTTGCCCGAGTTTCTGATGTCAGCACCGCGCAGGGACTGGACCCGCGGCGGCTCCATGACTAAGAGCACCAGCGTGCTCAGGGCTCTCCATTCAGGCCGAGCGATGACTGTGGTCACCTCCAAGCCCAGGGCTGGGCCCGCGTTAGGGACGCAGAGACGGTCACACGACCCCTGACCCCCAGATGTCCACATCGCGGGAGGGAGAAGGACAGTGAGGAGACACGCACGATGCAGTTTGTATGCAGAGTGAGGAGACTCATGAGAAATGCCGTGTGCTCCAGCCAGTGCGGCTCCAGGGTGAGCACTGGCCCAGGAACCATGGGGTCATCTGTTTGACTCCCGGTCAGGCACAGGCCAGGGTTGCAGGCTCGATCCCCAGTGGGGGTGCATGCAGGAGGCAGCCGATCCATGATGTTTCTCTCTCATCGATGTTTCTATTTCTTTATCCTTCTCCCTTCCTCTCTAAAAAAATCAATAAAAACATATTAAAATATCTAAAAGATTAATTATGAAATAATTTAAAAAAAAAAGAAGTGCTATGTGAAGGGAGATCAATGAGGAGTCAATCCTAACTGGAGAAGTCTAGGCGGAGGGGCACTTGGGGTGACTCCTGGGGGTGAGGAGACATTCCCGGGCAGGTCGGGAGGCGGGTCCCAGGGTGCTGGTCAGGGCGACTGAGGACTTGGGACAGACAGGGTTTCATGATGCCTAACGAACAGTCCTCCCCATCCCCAGACGCAGCGGCATACAACGTCAGCATTTCAAGGACAAATAACGCTGCCACCGAGGCAGGTGCTGAGCTGTTCCCCAGCCGGGGAGACAACTCTCCCCGAGAACAGGATGCCCTGCGGGGAGGGGGCACCTCCCTCGTGTCCAGCCCCACCGTGACCTCTGTGGTCTGCGGGGACGTGGCAGCGTGGGGCTGGCGTCCGGAGCACCGCGCAGGGTGGGCGCTGCTCGGGGGCGAGGGGGGCTGTTCGCCGAGTGAGCTCTACTCACAGGGCTGGTGTGGGAGGAGACGGGTGCAGCGCCCGCAGGCCAGAGGGGCCGCCGGACACAGCTCTCCTCACCCCGCGTGTTCCCGGGGAGCTTGCGAGGACGATGGACAACAACAGAGCGCCGGTCTAACCGTGTAGACCAGGGAGGGGGACCTTGTTCCTGCCAGGGGCCATTGGGATCTTTATAAGCGCACTCGCAGACCATACACAATGCCCACTCAAACACGAGCCTGCTCCGTCTGGTCAACGTTTCATTAACTCCCCAAATGCCTTGGCAGGGCCAGACCGGGTATATCGGGGGGCCTTATACGGCCCGAGGGCCGGACGCTCCCCACCCTGGCTTATAGGGAAACTCAGCAGAGAGTGGAGCAATGAGGAGCTGCTTTGGGTTGGTCCGAGCCTATGCATAGACTACAGAGGGCCTTTGAAAGGGAGGGCGTCGGCAGGAAGAGGAAACAGATTCAGACCAGCAGGAAGGGCTTCGGCCTCTCAACAGGGAAAAAGAAAGCCCTCACCACAGGGAAGTCTCTCAGTCCTGGAACGGGCACAAAGGAGAACGCCGCAGCCCTGCCAACAATCTTTTCAGCGAGAAATGTGCGTCTTTTAGAGACGTCACAGGCTCCCAGACCTCGACTGCTGGGCATTTTCCATGTTTTACTGGGGAGGTGACGCGGGCTCACAGGCACCCGCTGCACAAGGACGAGGAACGCTCAGGGACATGAGCACGGGGTGTGGCCGCGGCCCCCTGGCCCCAGTCAGAGGGAGGCGGCGGGCGGGCCCCAATCTTGGCTCTGCATGGGTTACAGGTGTGGAAGGCGGTTTCTGGAGACACAGACGTGCTGGGTGAAACGAGGGGAAACCCTCATCCTGGAAAGCGTGGCTGATCCAATAGTAAGTGGGGGAAGGACTTCAGGCCAAATGTGAGGCCGAGGCGATATTCCCGGTGCTGGGAGGGGCAGCTGTCCTGGAGTCTGTCGGTCCCGTGACCTGTGGCCGAGGTTTCACAGGCCTGGAGAATGGGGGGGGGGGGGGGGGGACTGGAGAAGGCCGGCCACGGGGTGGGAGGGGAGAGAGCCCCTGCAGAGGTCAGGACCCTCGCGGAGCGAGCTGTAAGGTGAGCCGGGGCGACCCCTCTGCGGGGACAGCAGCGCCTCCGTGTGCGCCTGGAGGCGGCGAGAGAGGGGGCTCTTTCCTCCCAGATTCCTGCAGCTCCCGTGGGAGACCATCCCATCCCCACGCCCCACGCCCCAGGGTGGGAGGGGCGGCCTGAAAACGCCCAGCCAATAGCAGATTGACTTTTCAAAGGGCCCGATGGAGGCGCCCCCAGGACCAGGCACGGTAGCGGTAGCGTAGCGTCAGTCCTCTGAGACGCGCCTTCGACCTGTCTCAGCGCTCAGGAGACCTGCAGGCGACCTAAGCACCGATGTGTAAAGAGGAGGCAGAGTGAGGAGGCAGAGTGTCCCGCCCTCGGGGAGCCAAGCCAGTTACAAAGCAGACGTTAAAAACAGCAACTGCAGCGGGCGGGGGACCGCTGAATGCGGCGATGTCCAATCTGTTTCATCTCCCAGCACGTGAGCCACTCTGGCTCCGCGGCACTCCAAGAAATACGTATTTTGCCAAACTGACAAGAAAATAGGTGTGATTTTGATTCATTCACACGGGACAGCTATTGTGTTGGCTGTTGTCATTTTTAACCTGACAACCTGAGGAAAACGCGGTCCGCGCCCGTGACGAAGTAGTCGGGGACTGCACACTTTAAGCATTCTCCAGGACATGGTTGGTGCGTGCAAATCAAAGACGGGCTAGCCCGGCCGGCGTGGCTCAGGGGTTGGGCATTGACCTATGAACCAGGAGGTCATGGTTCAACTCCCGGTCGGGGCACATGCCCGGGTTGCGGGCTCCATCCCCAGTGTGGGGTGTGCAGGAGACAGCCAATCCATGATTCTCTCTCATCATGGATGTCTCTATCTCTCTCTCCCTCTCCCTTCCTCTCTGAAACCAATAAAAATATTTGAAAAAACAAACCAACATCAAGATGGGCTGAATGGACAGACGGGCGGGCCGGGCAGCTGTGTGCGTGGGACAGAGTGGAGTGAAGACCCGCGTCGAAGAGTCAGGTGCCCCTTCCTTCTCCCCCGGCTCAGCCAGGAGCTGGCACACCGCCCGGGCTAGTGGAGGGGACACGCCACGGACCCTAAGTCACACTCCCAGGTTTGCTAGGGACACGAGGCAGCTGCTGTGCACAAACAGAGAATTCTTCCGTGGAGAACAGATGTGAGGTCCCCGTGGCACAGCCTGACGTTCCACGCGGTGCAGCCCACACTTCTGAGCCCCTGTGTCCTGGCACCATGCCACTCCCGGCCCACGACGTCACTGCCTCTATGAGCCTGCGGGCGCCTGCCTGCCCGGGACAGCCGCTGCGGGTCTGAGGCTCCTGCCGGGAAACAGGGGTGGTAGCCGGGTCTCCCCATCTTTTCAGGAGCTTAAAAACACGGAAAATCCAAAGCCATCGAGGTCTGGGAATTCTCCGTTTCCATGTGGTGGTGGCGTGACGGGTGGGGTTGGTGTCCCCCAATCTGTATTTACAATAGTCACTCCACCACCAGCCCCTTGTCTGAGCCCCCCCCCCCCACCTCTGTAAGGTCCCTGTCCACCTCCTGAAGGCTGAGCCACCAGCTCAGTCGTGGTGCCTGGACCGGGGCCTCTCGGCCCTCCCCCCTGCACACCCCTCGGCATCGCTTCCATCGCCCCGTCCCAGGTCCCCCCTGGGCAATGTCTGCAGACGCCCTTCCCCTGCGCAAGCGTTGCCCAGGCCTAAGCGCCCCGCCGACCTCCTTCCCGTGGTCTTACCAGTCCAGTCAGCACGTCACTCACGGATTAGCACCCCTACCCTGGGCCGCACCCCCTGCTGTGCCACCAGGGCTAAGGCAAACTCAGCTCCCACTCCCAGGCCAATCCTTGTCCCCATCTGCCCTCACGCTCATCTCTCCAGCCCAGCGGGACCGGGCAGCTGCGTCCGGGTCACCTTCCTGCCTGGTCCTGCCCTGGCGCCCCTGCTCGACTCTCCCACCCTAGTCCCTGCCTCCAGGCGTCCTCTCCACCGTTTAAGGTGAAACTCAAACAGGACCTTTCATCTCTGCGTCTCCTTGTTCCCCATTGGAGAAAACGAGGGCTTCTCCCACGAACCCCTGGCCCTGTGGAGCTATTATCCTGACGCTGATACCGGAACTGGCACCTACTGGTTTGTTTCTGTGTCACCCTCCCCTTAAATCAGGCGTCACGATGGACAGGGTGCCGCCTGGTCACCCCCACAGCCTCTGCTCCCAACGGCCTCCGCTCCCCACAGCCTCTTCCCCACGGCCTCCGCTCCCCACAGCCTCCACTCCCCACAGCCTCCGCTCCCCACGGCCTCCACTCCCCACAGCCTCCACTCCCCACGGCCTCCGCTCCCCACGGCCTCTGCTCCCCACAGCCTCCACTCCCCACGGCCTCCGCTCCCCACGGCCTCCACTCCCCACAGCCTCTTCCCCACAGCCTCCGCTCCCCACGGCCTCCGCTCCCCACAGCCTCCACTCCCCACAGCCTCCGCTCCCCACGGCCTCCACTCCCCACAGCCTCCACTCCCCACGGCCTCCGCTCCCCACGGCCTCTGCTCCCCACAGCCTCCACTCCCCACGGCCTCCGCTCCCCACGGCCTCCACTCCCCACAGCCTCTTCCCCACAGCCTCCGCTCCCCACGGCCTCCGCTCCCCACAGCCTCCACTCCCCACAGCCTCCGCTCCCCACGGCCTCCGCTCCCCACAGCCTCCGCTCCCCACAGCCTCCACTCCCCACAGCCTCCGCTCCCCACGGCCTCCACTCCCCACAGCCTCCGCTCCCCACAGCCTCCGCTCCCCACGGCCTCCGCTCCCCACAGCCTCCACTCCCCACGGCCTCCGCTCCCCATGGCCTCCGCTCCCCACGGCCTCCGCTCCCCACAGCCTCCACTCCCCACGGCCTCCGCTCCCCACGGCCTCCGCTCCCCACAGCCTCCACTCCCCACGGCCTCTGCTCCCCACGGCCTCCGCTCCCCACAGCACCTTGTGCTCAGAAAGGGGCCGTGTGCGAGCTGATGAGGAGACCCCTCACGCCTCGCCCGGCCCGGGAACCCCTGTGCACGGAGGGGGGACCCCAGCGCCTCCGAGGACAGCGCCCAGCACCTCCCGGCATGGCCTGGCAGGGCCTCGGGGCTCGGGCCTGCTCTGCGGCTCTCCTCACACGGGCTCACCGCAGGCAGACGGGTCAGATCTCCCCTGGCGGGCAGGAGGCGCGTGGAGGGCAGGGCGACCGCGGTCTGAAATCCCCGTGCCCTTAGAGAAACGTGGGGCTCAGGGCCGACGTGTGAGGCGGGGTAACGGACCGCGCTCGTCCTTAAAGACACGGGTTCGCTGCCACGAGGAAGATGCCCAGCATGGTGCTCCCTCGCCGTGCTCGGAATCATGACAGCTCCCTCCCCAGCTGCTCTGCCAGGCCCTGCCTCGTGGGCGGAGGAGAGGCCTCCCCCGGTTTCTATTTTGGGGCCTCCACGGGCATCTCATTATCGCACGCTCACTCCCAGGCTGAAAACTGCCGCATCCCCGTCCCCTCTGCCCCGGACTGGGACAGGGACACGGGGACTCTGGCTGCCCAGAGGCATGGGGGGTGGAGTAGAAAGGGGCATGGGGGATCATGAAGAACGGGGGGGGGAAGTGGGGGAGAGGGAGGCAGGGCGGTGGGAGGGCGGGGGAGAGGGAGGCAGGGGGTGGGGGAGAGGGAGGCGGAGGCGGGGGGCTGGGCGGACTTTTCTCCTGCTCTGTTTACTGCCATCACTTGAGGGTCATGAACCCATTTCTTCTCAGACAGACCCGTGTCCTCTATTCACCACAGCGTGTCTCAGACACGAAGCCGGCGGCCTCCTGCCCCTAATGCTGTGCGCGAAGGGAAACTGAGCCACACAGAGGCGCCTGGGCTACCTGGGCTGGGAAAGCTCACCCGAGTCCTCCGCCCGCCACGGCCCCTTTGAGAGTCTGAGTGACTCCAATCTGCTGGCGTGTCCCCTGGGAGCGCAGGTCAGAGGGTAAGACGCGGCGGGACTCGGGTGGTGCGAGTGGGGAGGCTGGGGGGGTGGGTCTGTCCCGGGACGGCCGTTCTGTGTCTGTGGGAGGCCCTGTCACGGTGGCCCTGACCCCGCCTGTAATGGCCCTGTGGCCGGTCGTGCCGCGCTGTGGCCGCGTGATCCCCTCTCCTCGGGCTCCTCGCCCCAGGCTGCGCCCTCGTCCCCGGGAACCCGGGCGCTTTGCTCAGGATCCAGTTAGGTCGGAACCCGCGTCTCCGGTTCACACGGAGACTTCTTCTACTTTAACTCAGAGCCGCGTCCCTTTCCCGGGGAAACGCAGAGCATGCCTTCCCCTGAACTGACCACCTGCAGCCGCTCGCACAGCCCGGCAGCTCAGGCGCGTGGGCAGCGAGGCAGACTCCTCGCCAGGCCCCGGCGCGGCGTTATGTAAGTGTACCTGCGAGCCGGCCGTGGCACAACCGGAGGCTGGCACCCACTCGCCGTGTGTTTCTAAAGCGGGCCGAGGACCTGTCATGTCACGGGCTGTGTGCTTGCTCAGCGGAACACGTTATCACAGCAGACAGCTCTCCCCGAGGCCAGGAACCCACGGAAAACCACAGAAGCTGTTGTCTGCGGAGTCGGAGACAAAACTGCCCGAAGCACCCCACGCTGCCACCGGGACCCGGGGATGGCGGTCCAACGTCACTCCCCCCGCGCAGACTCCGCGGGGATGGCGACAGCCCTTACGCGGATTCTTCCTGCTGTCGATCCTCACCCGGGGGTGTTTCCACTGATTTTAGGGGGAGCGGGAGAGAGAGGGAGAGACCGAGAGAAACACCGATGTGAGAGAGACACACCGACTGGTGGCCTCCTGCACGTGCCCAACCAGGGCCCAGGCCGGGGAGGAGCCTGCCACCGAGGTGCGTGCCCTTGACCAGAACCGAACCCGGGACCCGTTGGTCCGCAGGCCGACGCTCCATCCACTGAGCCACACCGGCCAGGGCTGGATACTGAACTAGCAGCTGCGACTGCCTATCGAATGGTGACAGTGCTGTTTCCGTAGCGACGTGGGCTGGCGAGGGCGGACACTGCATGCTGCTGGCGACGGTTCATTTAGGCCAGTGGTCAGCAGACTCATCAGTCCACAGAGCCAAATACCAACAGGACAACGACTGAAATTTCTTTGGAGAGCCAGATTTTTTAAACTTAAACTTCTTCTAACGCCACTTCTTCAACATAGACTCGCCCAGGCCGTGGTATTTTGTGGAAGAGCCACACTCAAGGGGCCAAAGAGCCGCATGTGGCTCGCGAGCTGCGGTTTGCCGACCACGGGTTGGGACATCGCTGAGCTTTCCCTGCGCCCGTCAGGAGCGCGATCCCGGACCCAGGGCCCACGTGGGAGCCACCGCTCTGCATCGTCTCAGGTGCAGACACCACGGCCCGGCCCGGCCCTCCGCCCCGAGCTGGCGGGTGCGCGGGGGGAGAGGGCAGGACGCTCACTTCCGAGCACGGCCTGCGCCCCTCCCTCGCCCGGCCTCCCTTCCTCCTGGCCGTCGGGGGTCACAGCACTGAGCTGAACGAGGTAAGGATGTCACGGACGTTAAAGGAGAGCCTGCGTGGGAACATCGTTCTGAACGCACGGCGGCTATGGAGAGTGGGGGGGTGGGGGGGGGGGCGGCGAGCGGGGCCCGCCTCAGAAGCGCTGTCAATCACACGGGCAAAGGCCATGGTGGGGCGGGCCATCCTCTCGTCCCCAGCTGCCATCTTAAAACAAATAATCCCCCAGGAACTTGTTCCCATGGCATTTTCATTCCAGTTTTCTTCCCCATTTCAAAACCTGTTTGCAGGCCCGACGCTGAGTGTCCTGGGAAGTTTACAGCAACTGGTTTCCTGAGCGGTGGTTGAGCATGCTCAGTCCTTGCCCTGCCCACGCTTAGCGGTTAGTGTTGGCTGCAGACTGAAGGGTCCCGGGTTCGATTCCGGTCAAGGGCACGCACCGCGGATGCTCGAGGTGCCATCCCTGGCCCCGGTGGGGTACGTGCGGGAGGCAACCAATCAATGTGTCTCTCGCATCGATGTTCCTCTCTCTGTGTCTCTCCCCCTCCCTCCACTCTCTCTAAACATCAGTGGAAAAATATCCTCGGGCGAGGATGGACAAAAACTGGATTAAAAATGCTTCGTCCTCAGAGCAAAAGGAATCGGCTGCTTTCCTTTACCCGCCTCCCAGGCAGCAGCGGGGTTTCCCTGCGGGAGGGACTCAGCAAAGGCACACGGCATCGCTGTCTAGGATGCGGCCTCGAACCCGCCACCATTTCGCACCTTAACCACATCAGGTCCTGTTTGTGCTCAGAAGGAGCTTTCCCGTGCGCCCTGGCCCGAGGGTGGCGGCGTCACGGCACACCAGCCTCTCGAGGCGGCACCGAGGGTCGCCCAGGGGTCCCGGTGCAGGGTGAGGGGGGGGAGGGGACTTCCGAATCTCAAGTCGGCGGCGCGGGGGACCTGCTGGCCGCTGTGCATTGTACTAGTCCCGTGGTCGGCAAACTGCGGCTCGCGAGCCACATGCGGCTCCTTGGCCCCTTGCGTGTGGCTCTTCCACAAAATACCACGGCCTGGGCGAGTCTATTTTGAAGAAGTGGCGTTAGAAGAAGTTTAAGTTTAAAAAATTTGGCTCTCCAAAGAAATTTCAATCGTACGTACTGTTGATATTTGGCTCTGTTGACTGATGAGTTTGCCGACCACTGTGCTAAGGGTTCCCCGCCTGGTGTTGCCCAGAGCAGAGGAATGGGACCTTTCATTAAATGGGCACAAAGCACAAGTAAGCTCTCCTGTCCTCAGCCCCCCCGAGCACCCCACAGAGCGGGGCCTCCCTCCTGGCTGCACCGCCCGCTGCCCCTCCCCCTCCCCCACGCCCGCTCCACGCAGGTCGACCGGCTGGCACCTGGCTCCAGGGGTCGGTCTGCAGCAGCCCCGCCCCTCGCCCGTCCCTGCCTTGCTCATCCTCCCCTCTCGGCTCGGTTCCCTCTGAGGGTCCCTCATTCCCATCGACTCCTCGGGCTGTTCTTGGTCTGAGCGCCAGGCAAACTGGGCCCCGTGGGCTCTTCAATCAGACGCAAAAGGCAGCATCTGCTTGTGCCCGGCGGGTGGGGCTCAGGGGGTGAGCGCTGAGCCAGGAACCAAGGGGTCACGGTTCGATTCCCGGTCACGGCACATGCCCAGGATGTGGGCTCGATCCCCCGTGGGGGGCCTGCAGGAGGCAGTTGATGGATGATGTTTCTCTCTCTCTATCCCTCTCCCTTCCTCTCTCTCAAAAAATAATAATAAATCAATAAAAGGAACAGGACTCTCCCTGCCACCCGCGCTGAGAGAGCTGGGGAGCCGGGTAAGTGACTTCTCTTCCTAGAAAAGCACACACGTGTCCCTCATCTCGTGTCAATACGAGACGTGCAGGGGGCCAGCGGCCCAGCCTGGCCCAGGGGTCGTGTTGCTGATGAAACAGCTCATCGTGGAAAAGAGCGGGATGGGGGCCGAGCTCAGCTCGGAGAGGCCCCGCCCACTCCCGCCGGCTTCCTAGGGCATCGCAGGAACAGTGGGCTCGGGGTGTGGCTCTTGGGAGGGGGGGCGCACCCCAACACGGGGAATCGGGGACAGCACCGACCAGGGAGCAATCAGTCCCACAGAAGGTCGGCCTGTGCCTCCGTCTCCCACCCGCTGTGCGCGTGACCCCGTGTCAGGTGTGACCCCGTGTCAGGTGTGACCCCGTGTCAGGTGTGACCCCGTGTCAGCCGTGACACGTGCTCGGGGCGGAGTAAGGACAAGCCGGGAACGTGAGCCCAACCTCACACCCTGACCCGGGCCCGGAGCGAGCCCCCCACGCTCTCCCCTCAGTGCGTGGAGGCTGCCCCTGCAGATTCCATGCTGTCCAGTCGGGGAGCCCCCTGCCCTCGCGGTCGCCCTCCTCCTCCTCACCCACTGCCGCGCCCATCAAGCTGTCTCCTTCTCAGAGGCCTCGGTGGCTCCCACGGGGACCACGGCATCCGCGCAAGAGGGACAGATGTCCCAGACGAAGCACTAATGAGGCAGGAAGAACCAGTGTCCAATGTGCTGATACATTAAGACACAAAGTCCCATTTCAATGCCAGCCTGTTAATTAAAAGGCAAAATTAAAATTATGTGGGATCCCTCATTAAGTCTTTTATTTAAACACAAGCTGACAACACTAATTGCACGATGACTCCCCCCCCCCCGTCCCCCGCATGTACCCCCTCCCCACCCCCACCCCCGTTCCCTGCGGCCTGGATTCTGGAAGGACTCCTGGCAACTGGGACATCACAGAGGGCAGGCACCGCCCACAGAGAGCCCACACACCCCGCACCATGGCTGTCCACAGGAGGACACACGCCCCACACCGTGGCCGCCCACAGGAGCCCACACGCCCCACACCATGGCTGTCCACAGAGAGCCCACACGCCCCGCACCATGGCTGTCCACAGAGAGCCCACACGCCCCGCACCATGGCTGTCCACAGAGAGCCCACACACCCCGCACCATGGCTGTCCACAGGAGGACACACGCCCCACACCGTGGCCGCCCACAGGAGCCCACACGCCCCACACCATGGCTGTCCACAGAGAGCCCACACGCCCCGCACCATGGCCATCCACAGAGAGCCCACACGCCCCGTACCATGGCCATCCACAGAGCCCACACGCCCCGCACAGTGGCCGCCCACAGGAGCCCACACGCCCCACACCGTGGCCATCCACGGAGCCCACATGCCCCACACCATGGCTGCCCACAGGAGGACACACGCTCCACACCTGGCCATCTATAGAGCCCACACGCCCAGCACTGTGGCCGCCCACAGGAGGACACATGCCCTGTACTGTGGCCATCCACAGAGAGCCCACATGCCCCACACGTAACCATCCATGGAGCCCACACACCCCATACATGGCCATCCACGGAGCCCACACGCCCGCACCGTGGCCGCCCACAGGAGGACACACACCCCACACGCAGCCATCCACGGAGCCCACACGCCCCGCACCGTGGCCGCCCACAGGAGGACAGGGTGAATTACAGGACGGGACTGTGTCTTTTCCTTACCACCCCGTGAAGATACTGTTTGCTCCCACGTTTTGTTTTTCTTTCCTAAACGACTGGAGCTATAGAAGGAGGTGGTTCAGGGCTGCGTCCCCGAAGGCGGTGACAGGCACTGGGGAGTGTCCACCCTGGGGGCCTCTCGCTCCAGCCCGCGTCCACCTGCCCTCTGGCCCGGCGCCGACCGCGTGGGCAGGGACAGCGCCCCCGGGACCTCAGCCCCGGGGAGGGAAGGGGCGGCCTGCTCTCACCGGACTGCTGAGGAGAGGAATCCGGGGCATTCAGGGCGCTCCGAGATGGCTTCTGTGGAGGAGGAGGCACCGGCGGAGGGCCAGGCTGAGGGCCTGACACGCGTGCTAGTTGCTTTATGGCGCTGGTAACAGTGGTTCCCACGTCAGGTGCAGACACGCCGTTTGTTAAAAGCAGAGACTCTTACTTACGGAACCAGCACTATTATTTTGGTCTGTCCTCTTACAATGTGTGAGTGTGCGTCGGCCTGCAGCTGTGCGTGTGTGTGTGTGTGTGTGTGTGTGTGTGTGTGTGTGAGAGAGAGAGAGAGAGGGAGAGAGAGAGAGAGATAGAGAGAGAGAGAGAGAGAGAGAGAGAAGAGAGAGAGGGAGAGAGAGAGATTGCTGAGCACAGACATTGAGGACGTGTGAGTGTCTGCTGGCACACGCCTGGGGAACCGCCGTGCTGAGCCTCGGTGCTGTTTGGAGAGACGCGCGCACTCCACCATCAGGGTTCGCTCCCAGGAGGTGCTGCACCCCTGAACCGAGCGCTGACAGCCTGCGGCTTGTAAGCCCGGTCTCTTCCCTCGACATCGGACAACAGCGCTACCCCACGGCCTCTGAGGGTGCACAGCACCCGCCCGTGTGGGCATCGTCATGGGACCGTCCCCTCCTTATTTCTAAGTGAAGAAGTGACAGGGCAGGGGGCACGCGGACATAAATCACTAATTGACGTCTTACTGAGCCCTTAGAACAAACACGCTCCTGCACGTTGGAACACAGTTAAAAGTCACAGATTTCGAGGTGAAGTATACATGTCCAGCTGCTTTCCACAGGCTTGAAGCAATTCACGCCCCGCCCCCAGCAGAGCTAACGCACATCACTCAAAGCGCACCTGCCAATGGTAGCACATGGCCAACACGCATGGCCAACACGCACAGCCAACACGCATGGCCAGCACGCATGGCCGAAACCTGTTTACTGACTGAATGAGCATCTGTGATTATTAGTGTGTGAAAATGCTGGGGGTGTTTGCATTATGCTTCTATTTTGTGAATCATGTCCATGTCTCTGGCCCATTTTGTTTTCGAAGTTTGTCTTCTTTTTAAATATATTTTTATTGATTTCAGAGAGGAAGGGAGAGGGAGAGAGAAACATCCATGATGAGAGAGAATCATGGATCGGCCGCCTCCTGTACGCCCCACACTGGGGATCGAGCCTGCAACCCGGGCATGTGCCCTGACTGGGAATCGAACCCTGACCTCCTGGTTCATCGGTCGAAGCTCAGCCACTGAGCCACACAAGCCAGGTGGAGAGTTTGTATTTTGCATATTCTCTCTCATTGATATTTCTCTCTCTCTCCCTCTCCCTTCCTCTCTGAAATCAATAAAAAGGTATTTTAAAATAATTAAAAAGTTCCCGGTCCCGAGAGCCTGCCTTGCGTCACGACGTGACCCCGGTTACACAGTTAGACTGAGGTCAAAGCGGAACCCACACGCAGCACCCCCCCCTCCGCCCCTGTCCACCTCGCTCCCGGGCCTGATCAGAAAGGAGCGGCGATGAGGGATCCCAGAATAGAAACGTTATTGGAACATGAGGCCGTGTTCTCGCCGCCTATTGATCCAGAAGCGACGGAACAAAGAGGCTGACTCTCGTCCGACGTCCTCGTCTGGGTCGCCTGAGTGCACCCGGCCCGTGTCCTCTGTGCGTCAGAGCGAGGGGGCGTCCGGGCGTCTCCCAGAGGAACTGAAACGCTCTCTCTCTAAGGTTGTTGATGGATATGAACCTGCTCACGTCAATCACTGCGTCCCACTGAGTTAAGTGGTCGGTCAGGTGCCTGAACCTGCACACTTGTCTGTTCTGTGGAAATGCAGGAAAGTGCCATTTTTAATATCTCTATCTATACTCCTGATTTCAAAGAGGGAGGAAGAGGGAAGGAGAGATAGAAACATCGGTGACGAGAGAACCGTGGACCGACTGGCTGCCTCCCGCACGCCCCGGCCCTCAGCATCTGCTGTGGCCTCTGCTCTGAAGCTGACAAGGTAAAGGGAGTGATGAGAAGTCAGGTGAGGACACCGGGCTGATAGGAAATCTGATATCGGGGCCCCAGGAGGCTGCCCCCACACCGAGGTCGGGGCTGGAGCTGGGCCATGGCGTCTGCTCAGCCAGGAACCTGGAGGCGAGCTCTCTCCAAATCGCCCACCCTGACCCGGCCTCAGAGGTCAGGGTCGGGGCCGAGGTCACAAGCGAGGTCAGACTTACAGGACAGAACGGGACAGCCTGACAGGGCCGCTCCCACAGGGAAGGGGGGTCTGAAACCAGGGATCGCCCAGGCGCAGCCTCGCCACCTCCGATGGGCACGCAGAGCCACGTGCAGCTGCCCTCCCTGGGCCTCCCAGCGGCGCTTCGCCTGTGGGTCTGTCCTGGGTCTGTCTGGGAAAACATCACGGAGGAAGAAAAACTGTTGGAGCGTCATCGGTGAGACGCCCAGGCCGCCTCCACCAGGGGGTGCGGGCACTGAGAAGGCGGGGGGGGGGGGGGGGGGGGAGAGGAGACAGAGCCGGTGTCGGGGCTGCGTGAGGCATAGGTCCCCACCCTCTGTGATTTCCACCCCCACCTCCCAAACTCAGGGGGAGAAGCCAGCGCTAATGATACCCCTCATCTGTTAGTTAACGCCCGATAACTGGCATCCTTAGCCGGTTGCCCACAGATGCTAATAGGAAGATGCTGACTCCATTATTCCCTGAATCCCCGTGAGCACGAAGCTATCCAGGCACGTCACCCCCTCTTCCTCGGGAGCCGTGCCAAGCCCCCCAGGAATACGTTGTTCCCACAGACAGACCTGCTCACTTCCCGGGCATTCCCAGGCTTCCTTCCGGACCCTCCGGCACCCACCCTGGGCCTCGGCCGTTATGTTTTCGTTAGTTCTCACCTGAGGATTTTTCCCCATTGATTTTTTCAGAGACCGTGGAGGAGCGGGAGGGAGAGGGGGGGGAGGGAAAAACATCGATGTGAGAGAGACACGTGGTTGGCTGCCTCCCGCACGCCCCCCGCCCCCCCAGGGCCAGGGCCAGAACCTCAGCCCAGGCACGTGAATTCACTGGAAATCGAACCAGCGACCCTTTGGTCCACAGGCCGACGCTCTAACCACTGAGCAACCGACCAGGGCCGGGCTGGTATGGAGTGGAGCTGGTCCATTGGGTCTGGGCGCCTGTGTGGGGGTGGATTCTGCCCCCCCGCCCCCCCAGCCTGCTTTTAGGGTCTGAGGGTCTCCATGGAGCTGGGACCCTGGAGCCGCCGAGGGCGGGGCGGCCTCACACCCACAGTTTACACCGATGAATGCTAGGGGCGGGGGCTCGACAGGCAGCCGCGTCAGGGCGGGGCCCTGCTGGCGTGGAAGGCAGCGATGGCAAACCCACGCCCTGGCGGACGGGAGGATCCGATTGCGGTCCGGGCACCGGCCGGGCTGCGGGCTCCATCCCCAGCGTGGGGCGGCAGGAGGCAGCTGGCCAGTGACTCTCTCACCACTGAAGTTTCTCTCTCTCCCTCTCCTTTCCTCTCTGAAATCAATAAAAACATTAAAGAGAGAGATGGCAAACCCTCACCGCGCTGGCCAGGGGCACCCCCGGAGGTCAGTCCCCTATCGTTGGGCTGGAAGCACCTGGTTCCTCTCCCAGACAAACGTGTTTGTTCTAAGTTCCCATCACGCACGGTGCACGCGTGAGCGCGGTGACTCCACGAGGTGCAGCGGCCGGGTGTGCCCTGGGGGGGGCGCTGGGCAAAGCCCTCCTTCTCGTGATCACAGGGGGCGCGCCCGCCGCCCTGCAGTGGGGACAGGAATGGCGGGGCCACCAGCACCATCACGCAGCGCCCGCGCCAGCGCTCGGTCCTTCGGTCCTTCTCCGAGGAAGCGGCGTGCGCCCGGGAGCCGCTGTGGGAAACGGGGCCCGGGTGGAGAGCAGGGACTTCCCGGCCCGGTGCTCTGCGGGCAGGGGCTGCCCGGCTGGAAGGGGTGGGTAAGCCGGGAACCCCCGCCATTGGGGTCCTGGGGCGCCGACCCACGTCCCACCTGGGTCTGAGGGGACGGGGGCTCGGAGCCCAGGCACCCACAGGAGCTGCGGCTTCGCAGGGAGGCGGTGGGCAGGGCCTGGGGTGGGAGCGCAGCGGGGACGCCAGGGGCTCAGCGCCTCCCAGTTGGGAGGGCGGGAAGCGAACCGGAAATGAGCGCCGAGCGCACAGAACGTCCGTGTAACCTGCCTCTCCACGGCACCTTTCCCACGCGACGCACTCAGTGGGCGGGGCCTTTGTGAACCGACGCCTCGGCCGGAGGTTCTGGTCCCCCTTTCTCCATCCAGGCCACGGCCCGGGCCCTGCACCCGGCCCTCCCACCCAGGCCCTGAACCCGGCCCTGCACCCGGCCCTCCCACCCAGGCCCTGCACCCGGCCCTCCCACCCAGGCCCTGAACCCGGCCCTCCCTCCCAGGCCCTGCACCCGGCCCTCCCTCCCAGGATCTGCACCCGGCCCTCCCTCCCAGGATCTGCACCCGGCCCTCCCTCCCGGGCCCTGCACCCGGCCCTCCCTCCCAGGATCTGCACCCGGCCCTCCCTCCCGGGCCCTGCACCCGGCCCTCCCTCCCAGGCCCTGCACCCGGCCCTCCCTCCCGGGCCCTGCACCCGGCCCTCCCTCCCAGGATCTGCACCCGGCCCTCCCTCCCGGGCCCTGCACCCGGCCCTCCCTCCCGGGCCCTGCACCCGGCCCTCCCTCCCAGGATCTGCACCCGGCCCTCCCTCCCGGGCCCTGCACCCGGCCCTCCCTCCCGGGCCCTGCACCCGGCCCTCCCTCCCGGGCCCTGCACCCGGCCCTCCCACCCAGGATCTGCACCCGGCCCTCCCTCCCGGGCCCTGCACCCGGCCCTCCCTCCCAGGATCTGCACCCGGCCCTCCCTCCCAGGATCTGCACCCGGCCCTCCCTCCCGGGCCCTGCACCCGGCCCTCCCTCCCAGGATCTGCACCCGGCCCTCCCACCCAGGATCTGCACCCGGCCCTCCCTCCCAGGCCCTGCACCCGGCCCTGCACCCAGCCCTCCCTCCCGGGCCCTGCACCCGGCCCTCCCACCCAGGATCTGCACCCGGCCCTCCCTCCCAGGCCCTGCACCCGGCCCTGTACCCAGCCCTCCCTCCCAGGCCCTGCACCCGGCCCTCCCGCCCAGGATCTGTATCCGGCCCTCCCTCCCGGGCCCTGAACCCGGCCCTCCCTCCCAGCTCCCTGAGGGCTCTGCACGTGGCCTGAGAGGCCCCAAAGCACGTTTACGAGGCCCAGTTATGGCCACGTGGCAAAGAGCGTAACGTGAGGCATCTGCCCCTGGGTCCGAGGAGAGCAGGCAGCTAAGGAGGCCTCGTGCTGGCCCCGGAGTGGACAACACCGGGCAGGTGGGGGGGGGGGGCGGCAGGCGGCCAGGCAGGAGCTGCCGATGGAAGCACAGACTTCGAGTGTCGTGGGCCGGCCTCGAAGCCCCAGGCCTGTGCCCTCAGGCAGGCCACCTGCGTGCGCCTGGGGGGGTACATGTGTGTGCGGGTCCTGTGCCCTCAGGCAGGCCACCTGCGTGTGCCTGGAGGGGTACATGTGTGTGCGGGTCCTGTGCCCTCAGGCAGGCCACCTGCGTGTGCCTGGAGGGGTACATGTGTGTGCGGGTCCTGTGCCCTCAGGCAGGCCACCTGCGTGTGCCTGGGAGGGTGCATGTGTGTGCGGGTCCTGTGCCCTCAGGCAGGCCACCTGCGTGTGCCTGGGAGGGTGCATGTGTGTGCGGGTCCTGTGCCCTCAGGCAGGCCACCTGCGTGTACCTGGGAGGGTGCATGTGTGTGCGGGTCCTGTGCCCTCAGGCAGGCCACCTGCGTGTGCCTGGGGGGTGCATGTGTGTGCGGGTCCTGTGCCCTCAGGCAGGCCACCTGCGTGTGCCTGGGAGGGTGCATGTGTGTGCGGGTCCTGTGCCCTCAGGCAGGCCACCTGCGTGTGCCTGGGGGGTGCATGTGTGTGAGGGTCCTGTGCCCTCAGGCAGGCCACCTGCGTGTGCCTGGGAGGGTGCATGTGTGTGCGGGTCCTGTGCCCTCAGGCAGGCCACCTGCGTGTGCCTGGGGGTGGCCCGGTCCCGCCCACACCTCTGATGCTTTGTGACCAGCACCCATGGTGAAGGCATGGAGTGGCAGCGGGTGGAGTTGGTCACGACAGGACAGTCTCCCCGACCCCGCAGCGTGCAGGTGTGTGACATTCCCTCCACGGCTTCAACATGACAAAGCCTCAGGTTCCGGGAGACGCAGGCGTGGACGACCGTGTGGGGGACCCCGCGCTCAGCGGTGCTGTCTTCCTCCGTGTGCGCTGGGAGCGCGGCATTGTGGGATTACGCGAAGGGAAGCGGCCTCGGGTCCTGACCTCACGCCCAGGCCGCGGGACGCCCTCCGCCGCCCTCTCCACGCCTGCCCCGGGCCCCGCAGGCCCGCCTCGCCTTACCCTGCCTCCAAAGACTTCCTGGTTTCAGTTTCTCCCGGTAATCCGGAGAGACCTGCCGGCTGACGTCCCAAAATAGCTCGGCTCCTGCCACTCAGGGGTCAGCCGAGACCGAGACGGGGCGCTGGGGGGAGCCAGGAGGACGCCCGGCCACAGGCTCCACGGCGCCGTCCGTGATGCGCAGTGAACGGCCGTGACCAAGGAAACCACCCCTTTGCCGGGATCAGTAACGGGACAGGGCATCCTGTTTTGGAGGCAAAACTACAAATTGCAAAGATGCAATGAAACGGAATGGCCTGAAGAACAGAGACATGGGCCTGCGGGTCCGTGTGCCGAGGCCCCTGAGCCGAGCCTGGAGCGGGGACCCCGGCCCGCGGACCACACTGGCACCTGCTCTCCTGGGGCAGGAGTAACGGGAGGAAGAGGAGAAACGGGGTTAAAACGAGGGCAGAAAAGCAAGAGTGTGAGGGGGAGGAACAGAAGAACGTACAGAAGAAGGACACAGCCCACGCTCCCCTCGTGCCCGAGCCCTGGAGACCCCACCACAGCCCTTCCCGAGGGGCCACGGAGCAGCCACGTCGGCACCGCTGTGGTCAACACCTGCACAGGCACGACCTTCACAAACTCAAGGACAAGGTCGCGTCACCCGGACAGGGAACAGCGCGACACAGAGCAGGAAACTTTGCGAGCAAATTGTAAAGAAAAACGGCAAAAAGCGACCCGTTTGTACCCAAACAAAGGAAAAGTCAGCAGAGTGAATGTTTAAAAAACCACTCCAAGTTCACAGTAAGTGAAAGGCTACGCGAGGGGGGTGGCTACAAATGTCACCTGTGAGAACGAGGTCACCGGCCGGCCGGCCGTGTGGCCCCCAAACAGGATCGGGACGGCCTGCAACCCCGCACTGCACGCCCCCACGCCTGAGGCAGCGGCAGGACTCACCAGCGCCCTGTAGACCTTGGAGAAGGCTCGGCGGAAGCGAGAGAGCATGTCGCCCGGTCGGCGCGGACGTGGCCGGGAGCCGCACGGACCTCGCTGCGGGGTGCGGGGTCTCCCCGGGGCCCAGAGCCTGCTGCGGGGGGTCCGCAGGGGCCGGCAGCTCCCTCTCCTTGCAGGAGGGGAAGTCAGAACCGCTTTTAGCAACGGACCGAAGCCAGCACCTCGGTCACCGGCTTAATATAGGGACTGCTCTTCCCACTGGGCGCAAGTTAACGGGGTTGGCCACCTGTTCTGCCGCCGGCCGCCGGGCTGAGCGGAGCCCAGAGCAGAGGAGCCACGGATGACGCCCGAGGCCACGGCTGCCCAGCCCGGGCCCGTTCCTTCTACAGGATTCTGCTTCCTGCTGTTCATACCGTTTTTTATGCTTCCCCCCGCCCCCCGAGACTCTCTTTTTGTCATTTTAAAACCCCGATCTCCCTGTACCATCAGTAGGGCCTCCACTAAAGAAACCTAAAACCGGGAGGACGTAAGCCATGTCCCGCCGTCCACGCAGCTTCATCTCAAAGCCACAGAGATCACGCCCCCTGCGTGCCCGCGCCCCGCCTGTCTCCCACATCGAACCTCTCTCCACGTCTGCGGCCAGATGTCTAACGCAGACCCGGGTGGTCCATGCATGGCCATCAGTCCTGCGATGCTGTGGCTTTAAACAGCCTACACCCCATTGACATCCTACCCAGGGTCCCCGGGGGCTGAGACGCGTGGTTTCGAGTCCCCGCTCGTACAGATGCCCACAGCTCGAAGCCCCAGCCGTGCCCACTCGATTCCTTCTCTGTGTCTCCCTAACAGCAGCTTCGTCGGTGTTAACCATTTCGGGGGAAAAGTCAACAAAATACAAGCAATTCACCCACAGGAGCTGCACTCGCCAGGCTCCGGCCCAGACACCTCTCAGCCCGAAGCTCCCGGCCTGGTTGGCTGCGTGAAGGGCCAGACCCTCGTGGCGTCGCCTCTGGGTCCGAAGTGCCTCCTGTCCTCCCTGCAAGGAAGCTCCCCTCGCTGACTCCCGAGCCTCCCGTCCTGCCGTGGGCCACCGACAGCGTCTCTGTCGCGCATTACGACACTGCCGTTCAGCAGAATTTAAGCGTCATTTAAAAATATACTTTTTAAAAAAATTGATGTCAGGGGGAAGGGAGAGGGAGAGAGATAGAAACATCAATGATGAGAGAGAGTCACTGATCAGCTGCCTCCTGCACGCCCCCCATGAGGATCCAGCCCACAACCAGGGCATGTGTCCTGACCGGGAATCGAACCGTGACCTGGTTCATAGGTCAACGCTCAACCACTGAGCCACGCCAGCTGGGCTAAGACCAGCTTTTTTTTTTTAATCCTCACCCTAGGATATTTTTTCCATTGATTTTTAGAGAGAGTGGAAAGGAGGGGGAGAGACAGAGAGAAACACCGATGTGAGAGAGACGCATCGATTGGCTGCCTCCGGCATGTCCAGGCCAGAGCCAGGAGCCTGCAACCGAGGTCCGTGCCCTTGACCGGAATCGAACCCGGGACACTTCAGTCCGCAGGCCAACACTCTATCCACTGAGCCAAACCAGCCAGGGCGAGACCAGCTTTTAAATGCAAAGAACAGACACCCTGACTTCACTCGGAAACACAGGACGCTTTTACCGCCTCCCAGTTAATCAGAGGCAGACGCAGCCTCAGCGGGAGCTGGTGTAAAAGCAGAGCCAGCAGGTCAGCAGGTCGGCAGGTCGGCGGCGGCTGCAGGCTGACACCGGGGGCCGCCTGGGCCCACACCTGCATCACTAACAATGTGCTCGCTCTCCACGTCCAGGCTGGTGGACAGACATGCTTCTCCCACTCCCCTCACTACGGACACCCGACACCTGGGCCGTCTCCTGGACAACAAACCCGCGGCGACGGGCGGGCGGAGAGAAGGCAGCCGGGACCAGGGTAACGGAGGCTAGCTCCGGCACTTAGAGCTGAAGAACACAGTGACCCCGAAATGCCCGTGGGCACAGGCAGGAGGGAGCCCCGACGAAGCTGCTCCCCCGTGCGGGGAACAAGGGTACCCCTGCCAGGCTGTAAGGAGGCACCCCAATGTCCCCACACGGGTGGCACCCACTGCCCCCGGCAACGAGGCCACCCCCCCTTGGTACCAGGCGAGGTCAGCGGGGAGCCAGACAGCCCCCCCACACACACACACAGGAGAGTCGCTGAGGCCGTGCAGACCCGGGCCTTGCACCGTCCCTGGCGTAACAAGTGGCACCACTTCCTGCTGGGGTGGCGTCAGAGGGGCCGTTAGACCAGAGCCCCGATAAGACCTGCAGCCCCAGCACCGCATCCTGAGCGCGCGCTTCCGCTGAACCGCTCCCGGCCCAAGAAGGGCCATCTCACTCGGAAGGAGAAGCCAGGCCACGACGAGGCGACGTGAACGCCCTGACGACGCCCCCAGCAGCCGGGAGCCTCCAGCGAGCTGTGCGCACAGAGGCCCCGGGGGCCGGGCGCCCGCCGAGCGCGGGAGGCCTCAGCCAAGGACAGCGGGCGGGCGAGAAGAAGCAAGAGGAAACCTGGTCTGAAAACACAGCAATGAAAACCACAGCCCCCGGCTGGGCTGGAGAGCAGCCTGAGGGAGGACAGAGGCCGGACGCTGGCCTCCGACGCCGAGAGCAAGGCGAGCAGCGTCGGCCACGCACCCGGCACAGTGACCACGCACACAGGCACAGTGAACACGCACACGGGCACAGTGACCACGCACACAGGCACAGTGACCATGCACACAGGCACAGTGAACACGCACACGGGCACAGTGACCATGCACACGGGCACAGTGAACACGCACACGGGCACAGTGACCATGCACACGGGCACAGTGAACATGCACATGGGCACAGTGACCATGCACACAGGCACAGTGAACACGCACACGGGCACAGTGACCATGCACACGGGCACAGTGAACACACACACGGGCACAGTGACCACGCACACGGGCACAGTGAACAAGCACACGGGCACAGTGACCACGCACACAGGCACAGTGAACACGCACACGGGCATAGTGACCATGCACACGGGCACAGTGACCATGCACACAGGCACAGTGAACACGCACACGGGCACAGTGACCATGCACACAGGCACAGTGAACACGCACACGGGCACAGTGACCATGCACACAGGCACAGTGAACACGCACACGGGCACAGTGACCATGCACACGGGCACAGTGAACACGCACACCGGCACAGTGAACATGCACACGGGCACAGTGAACACGCACACGGGCACAGTGAACACGCACACGGGCACAGTGAACATGCAAACGGGCACAGTGAACACGCACACGGGCACAGTGACCACACACACGGGCACAGTGACCACGCACACAGGCACAGTGACCACGCACACGGGCACAGTGACCATGCACACAGGCACAGTGAACACGCACACAGGCACAGTGAACACGCACACGGGCACAGTGGCCACGCACACGGGCACAGTCAACACGCACATGGGCACAGTGAACATGCACACGGGCACAGTGAACATGCACACAGGCACAGTGACCACGCACACAGGCACAGTGACCACGCACACGGGCACAGTGAACACGCACACAGGCACAGTGACCATGCACACGGGCACAGTGAACACGCACACAGGCACAGTGAACATGCACACGGGCACAGTGGCCATGCACAAGGGCACAGTTGACTACACACATGGGCACAGTGAACACGGAGTGCCGCCGAGTCCGGAGTGAGCCCTGGGCCTCTCGCCAAGGGGGGTTCACTAGGAGCCCCTGCACCCGAGCCGTCCATCGCCCTCGGCCTGGCCACCTGCGCTGTGACTGGCGCCTCGCCCTCGGGTGGAGGCAGGTCCTGCTGGGCGCAGGGGAGCGCGTCGGTGGAGGAGGCGGGGCCTCGCGGCTGGAGGAGGCAGCTACTCACACAGGCACAGACCGAGAGGGCGCAGCCACGTGGCCACAGACCACGAGACACGCCCCCTTCCCACTGAGCTGCCACGTGCCACGCTCCCCCGCGCTTGCTCCGGACGTGGGTGTTTTTAAAAAGTGCCTTCGCTGTTGAGAGTCTTACGGATGTCTCCCCTTTTCCTCCCCCTGGACCCCCCACCCGGTTCCCACCGTGCCCCCGGCCCTCGCCACCCTATTGTGTGTGTTCATGGGCAACACTTACATGCATACAAGTTCTTTGGTTCACCTCTTCCCACCCAACCCCTGACCCTGACCCCCGCCTTCCCTCTGAAGTTCATCAGTCTGTTCCATGCTCCCATGCCTCCGATCCACTCTGTTCACCAGTTTATTTTGTCACTTAGATTCCACACATAAGTGAGATCATGTGATACTTGTCTTTCTCTGACTGGCTTATTTCACTTAGCACAATACTCTCCAGGCCCCTGCATGCTGTCTCAAAGGGTGAGAGATCCTTCTTTTTTACCGCTGCGTAGTATTCCATGGTGTAAATGTACCACGGCTTTTTATCCACTCATCCATGATGGGCACTTGGGCTGTTTCCAGATCTTAACTAGTGTACATTGTGCTGCTGTGAGCACAGGGTGCATACAGTCTTCTGATTGGTGTTTCGGGTCTCTTAGGACAGACGAGCTCCCGTCCTTCCCTGCAATCCACAGGCTACCAGCCCCACACACGCCCTCGGCCACAGCCACACGGTCCCACCACCAAGGCCCACACGCCAACCCTCCCAGAGCACATCCTGTGTTTGTTCTCTTCCGAGTGTAGGGACCCCACGCCACAGGCTGACCTGTGGCTGACCGGACCCCGTAAAGCAGAACAGGACGAACCCCTGCCCAGTTTCCCCCCTGAGAGACAGGAGGGCTTCCTAACGTCATACCTGACTGAACAACACGAGGAAAATAACCTAAGGGACACGGAAAGGGTAAAAGAGGGGTTTTTATGAAAAACGGGTGGTCTCTGTGTGGATGGACCGTGCAAGGAACACCCAGGCTCCGTTCCCGCCGTTGGCCTGCCCTCTAAAGGCCGTGTCTGGAAATCGGGTCACAGCCCCGGGCAGACAATGACACTCCTGCCTGATGTGGCGGCACCGACAACACAAACACCGGAGCGGCTAAAACCCAACAAGCGCGGGTGAATGACAGTCGCCGAAGCAGAGCCCCTCGGTGCCGATCACACTCCAGCAAGCACACCCCACGCGGAGCTTCCTGAGGCAGCCGATGAACCAGAGGCAGAGCAACGCGTCTCGCCCCGGACGCCTGCAGGGCAGCTCTGCCGTCTGTTTGTAGCGTGATCGATGTCCTGGCGCGATGGCGCGATGGCGCTCTGGAAACAGGAGCTGGCCCCATCGTGGCCAGTCAGCCAGTCACGGCGTCCTATTGATTTTTCCTACCGTTGCTCGGTTGTCACCCACATCAACCCCGTCACTATTGCCATCACCCCGCTCACAGCCTCACTGCGTCACCCTCACCTCCCACAACAGCGTGTCTGACCCTCACTCTCCCTCCCTGTTCACCCCAAGACCCCTCCTGAGCTCGTCTTTCTGACATCCTGTCCAACCACGCCTATCTCCCCCCCCCCCCGTCAGTCATCTGTGATGGCGTCTAATCCCGCCCCACCCCCATCAGTCATCTGTGATGAAGTCTAATCCCGCCCCCAACCCCCATCAGTCATCTCTGATGGCATCTAATCCCACCCCACCCCCCATCAGTCATATGTGATGAAGTCTAATCCCACCCCCAACCCCCATCAATCATCTCTGATGGCGTATAGTCCCGCCCCCAGGAGACCGCACAGGTGGGTTATCCCCCATGTGCTGTGGTGCGTGGCTGGGGAGGGGCTGGTCCGAAGGTTTTGTCTGTGCCACAGGTTGGAAACATGAGACGAATGCTCACATGGAGGCAACACTTGGGGCAATATTTGGTTTTCCCTGATAAGCCACGGGACAGCCATGTGCCCCAGAGCTGAGCCCGGCCGTGTAGGTTCAGACCTTGAGAAGACACAGCCATGAGAGAGAAGGTGTAGGAGAGGAGAACAGGCCACTTCCTGGTCGCTGTGGGTCACAGGTGGCCCCCAAAGACGGATGAAGCCCTGCCCTCCGGAGCCCTGGGTGTGGCCTTGTTTGGAAGTAGGGTCTTTGCAGACGTCATCCAGTTGAGATGAGGTCATTAGGGTGGCCCTGATCCAGTGACTGGTGTCCATATGAGACGAGGAGACAGCCCAGCCGGCATGGCTCAGTGGTTGAGCGTTGACCTATGAACCAGGAGGTCACAGTTCAATTCCTGGTCAGGGCACAGGCCCGGGTTGCAGGCTCCATCCCCAGTGTGGGGCGTGCAGGAGGCAGCAGATCAATGATTCTGTCTCATCATTGATGCTTCTATCTCCCTCTCCCTCTCCCTTCCTCTCTGAAACCAATAAAAAATATATATTTTTAAAAAGACGAGGAGAAAAGAAGGCCCCGTGAAGAAGGAGAGGGATTGGGGTGAGGTGTCCACACCCCGGACAGCCCACAGCGCCAGGCTGCTGAGGAGGGGGAGGTCCACGCCGTCGGGGCGGTGCTCACAGGAGCGGTCCTGGGTCCTATGTGAGACAGGCTGGGGCGGGTGTATGGACTGAAGGGGCTGAACCAATAGGAAGAGAGAGACTTGCCCTGGCCGGGTGGCTCGCTGGTTAGAGCATCAGCCCTTGGACTGAAGGGTCGAAGGTTTGATTCCGGTCAAGGACACACACCTGGGTTGCAGGCTCCATCCCTGGCTCTGGTCAGGGCACATGTGGGAGGCAGCCAATCAATGTGTCTCTCTCTCTGTCTCTCCCCCTCCCTCCCACTCTCTCTAAACTTCAATGGAAAACATATCCTCTGGCGAGGATTAACGAAAACTAAGGAAGGAGAGCCTTGGCCACCAAGGAGAGAAGGTAAACGAACAAATGAGGTGTGAAAGGCTGTGGGGAGGCGGGCGCCCTAGGAGGGAAGAGGCCTCACCGGGGGTGAAGGAGGGTCGGTGGCGGGGGTCAGGGGGACACAGGAGGCTGAGGTCCCGAGGTTCTTCCGTCTCTCGGACCGCAGGGGCCAAGGCCAGCTGCTCAGACGGTGAGGACCTTGAGGGGGAGAGGAAGTGCCTGTGGCGGCCCCTGCCCAGCCGGGGAGTTGACAGACACGCCCATCGCTGCCCCTGCCTCCTCTCTCTCCAGGAGCCCGTATCGCTGGACCCTGGGGGACTGTTGGTGCTGACGTGATGACCAGCTCGAGGCTTCCCCGCACTGGGCACTGGGGGGGAGCAGGGGTGGGCTCCCCGCCTCCTCCAGCCCCGGAGAGAAGTCAGCCCTGTGGCCGCCTCCCCGACTCCCGCTCCTGGCGGCTGAGAGCTGCTCAGCGAGGAGGAGGTCCCAGCATGGCCCCTTCGGACGCCAATTAAGCTCCCGGCGCCCTTTGTCCTGAGCCTCGAGGAGCCTCCCGGGTTTCAGCGCAGGAACGGGCTCGGCTGGCTCGGTTTCCCTGAGGCTCACGGTGACCGGAGAGCGCCGCGGGGCTGGCCGCACCCGATCCTGAGCCCGCGCTCAGCGAACCCTGTTTGTTCCTAAAGCAGGTTCCCCTCCGGCACTTCGACGCTGTACCATTTGTCTCGTGGAACGCTCAACAGCCCCCGATCGCGGGACACTTATGGAGCGCACAGGAATGCGGCCACGGCGCAGGTTGGCAGCCACGCCCGGGCACCGCCTTGGGTAACACGCGGCCACGCAGAAAGGGTCTCCTGTCAGCTGCGGGGTCGGCTTCCCCGGAGCCGGTCACGGGCTGGATCCCGTCTCACCTAAAGCCACGGCCTCTGCTCACCACGGCGGCATCGCTGTCACGTGCCTTCCTGCCGGACTGCGTGTGACACCTCGTGTTGTCACTGTCTCGTGCCCGCCTTCTGCATGTCCTCGTGTGGATCGTCTTCTCATACACTGACATTTGGAACCTACCTCACTGTCACAGGTTCCAGTTGTGTTGATGTACATTTTGGTTATGTCCACTTTATTACCATTATCAGTAAAATGACCGAAAGGGAAGTTATAACTCAACAATCCTCAAAGCCAGTGCTTTGAAAGGAAGTCACCAACATTAAAAAAAAAAAAAACATTTAAAATTGATTTTCAGAGAGAGAGGGAGGGAGAGGGACGGAGAGAGAAACACCGGTGTGAGACTGGCTGCCTCCTGAGCCCTGGCGTGTGCGTCCCGACCCAGAACCGACCTGCAGCCTTCCGGTGCACCGAGACCAACCCGCTGAGCCGCGCTGGCCAGGGCGGGACCCCAACGGTTCAGAGACCCTCCCAGCAACTCCCTGGGCCAGGCCCCAGCACAGGTCTTGCAAACCATCACTTGCTGCTGGGAGGCTGCAGAGCGCTGGGGGTGGGGGGAGCCCCACTTTGGAGGAAGACGGGGGGGGGGAGGGGGAGGGCCAGGCGCCACCGCCGCTCGAGAGCAGAGCAGAGGCCACGGCAGCGCTGGGAGCAGAGGGTCCACGGCGAAGGCCACGGCCAGACACCCGGGCCGCAGCACGAACACCGGTCTTTCCTGGAGCCTCCGCGGGCGCTGCCCTAAGCTCGGCGCATGGTGTGGTCTCAGGCTCGACGCATTCCGTCTCCCACAGCCCCCAAGCGGCTGCCGGGATTCGCTCCGCTTTACAGGCGAAAGGGATCCGGCTTCTCAGGTTTAACGTCTACAGAACTGGGCGCAGGCATTCCCTAGGGCGCTGACGACTTTTACACGGGCCTGGGAGCGCCAACCGGCGTTTCAAAGGGCACGTCCGGTGGAGCAACGTCTGATTCCAGCCGTGACCCCGCCCCCGAGAAGCACCCACAGGCGTCACGGCCACTCGCGCCTTTCCCAACACGACTCTCGAGAGACAGACACCCCAACTGACCGGAGACACCCCGCCTGACCGGAGACACCCCGCCTGACCGGAGACACCCCACCTGACCGGAGACACCCCGCCTGACCGGAGACACCGCACCTGACCGGAGACACACCGCCTGACAGGAGACACCGCACCTGACCGGAGACACACCGCCTGACAGGAGACACCCCACCTGACCGGAGACACACCGCCTGACAGGAGACACCGCACCTGACCGGAGACACCCCGCCTGACAGGAGACACCCCGCCTGACAGGAGACACCGCACCTGACCGGAGACACACCGCCTGACAGGAGACACACCGCCTGACAGGAGACACACCGCCTGACCGGAGACACCCCGCCTGACAGGAGACACCCCGCCTGACAGGAGACACACCGCCTGACAGGAGACACACCGCCTGACAGGAGACACACCGCCTGACAGGAGACACCCCACCTGACCGGAGACACCCCACCTGACCGGAGACACACCGCCTGACAGGAGACACACCGCCTGACAGGAGACACACCGCCTGACCGGAGACACCCCGCCTGATAGGAGACACCCCACCTGACCGGAGACACCCCACCTGACCGGAGACACACCGCCTGACAGGAGACACACCGCCTGACCGGAGACACCCCGCCTGATAGGAGACACCCCACCTGACCGGAGACACCCCACCTGACCGGAGACACCCCACCTGACCGGAGACACCCCCACCTGACAGGAGACACCCCCACCTGACCGGAGGTGCGGGAGAGCCTGGAGCCCGAGGGCGTGTTTTGAGACTCGTGACGCGGAAACGGACACAGGGGGCTGGGACGTGCGCTCAGCCCCACGCCACGCCCACAGCGTTGCTCCAATGGAGACGGTGGGAAAAGCACGAGTTATTTTTATCGAGAGAGAGAGAGAGAGAGAGAGAGAGAGAGAGAGAGAGAGAGAACACCCACCCCCAGAAACAGATGCTCAGGAGCCAGCAGATGTTTCTAAACGCATGACAACCGCGGTGTCTGCGGTGAGTCACTCGATGTAACGTGTCCAGACGCGTCTCCCACCGTCTGCGCTTCCTCTTTCCTAGAGAGAGGGCGGGCGCTGCTTCCGCGTCCAGAGAGCTCCCACTCTGCGGGCAGAGCTACGACGCCAGAGCTTCCACTCGAGCAAACAAACTTAGAAACATGAATTCCAGGAAACCCACGAGGCCCGAGGATCCCGAAATAAATACTTGGACACAAGTGTTTGGGCACAAGCAGCACCAGCTCAGCCGGCTGCTGGGGAGGCGGCTGCAGGGTAACTCCCTCGGAAGCAATGTTCTCCCTGCTGCCTGGGGTGTGTGTGTGTGTGTGTGTGTGTGTGTGTGTGTGTGTGCAGTGTCGGATCCATGTCCGGGGTCACCCGGCCCAGGTCACAGGGAACCTCGGTGCTCTCTGTGGGGAGGACAGAGCCTCCACCACGTGGGACGCGGCCCCTGAAAGCTAACTCTGCAGGCCCCGGGCTCCCAGGCCGGGGCGGCAGCCGCGGGGGCAGCTGGGCAGGGAGACCTGGAGGGCAGCCCCAGGGACCGAGGAACAAGCCCAGTCGCCGGGACCCAGACTCCAGCTGCTCCGCGGTCACACGTCCTACCTCACGCGTGACAGTGACGGGCAGGCGAGCCACGCACACGCCGGTGAGCACGGGCAGCTCTGGCCTTCGCTGCTCTGACAGCGCCGCGCACTCTACAGAGACCTGGCGAGTGTCCCCGCGCCCGGCACCGCTCCAGGGAGCCCGGCACCTGGTGCGTGGAGATGGCAGGCGGCTGACAACACCTGGACCCGTCCGCCGGCGTGCGCCGTCCTGGGCTCCCCGCCCCTCACCTTTCCCAGTCCGCCCGTCACCCCAGTTCCCAGCCCGGCCTCCTGGGCAGGCCAGGCTCCCGCAGCAGCAGTGAGAGCAGGACCGGCTCAGACCCCGGGAGCCGAGCAGTCTCCTTCCACACGGGCTCTGGCGCTGCTGTCCCCATCGACCGCCGGGGCCACGCCGGGACCCCAGACTCCCCGCAACCGCGAGTCTACGCCTGCGTGCGCCCCCGGGGCCCCGGAAACAACGCGAACGCGCCCACGGGCACCCTGGCGCAGGCCTGGATTCACGCACCGACCTGCATCTTCCTGCGCAGAGCCTCTGAGGACACGCACCCCGCACACGCGGCTTCCCGGGGCCGCCGGGCCTCACCGCGCCAGGGAGGCAAAGGCCCTGACCGGGGCGCCCGGCCGCCGCCCTGCGGGTCCCCCGTGGGCCATGGCGGCCCCGACGTGAAGCCTGGTAACTGCTGCCCGCACGCCCGGAGCCTGGGAGCCTCTGGTGGCCTCCGGTCCCCGGGGCGTTCTGCCTGCAAACACGGCCTCTATGGCGACGGAGCAGCGCAGCGCTGGTCCTCCGCCCCCTCCGAGGACGGGTCCGGGGCGGCAGGGCGGGTGGGGGCAGGGCGGGCACCAGGGAGACGGCATGCCCGCAGGCGGGTCAGAGCAGCTGAGGCGGTCAGTGTCGTCCCCACACGTCCCCACAGGTCGGTCTCTGGTCAGGGCACGCACCAGGACCAACCAGGGAATGCATGGACACGTGGACAACACGTCTCTCTCTCTCTTAAATCAACAAATTAAAAAAAATGTGTTTTTAAAATGGGGGAGTCCAGCCTCCGGGGCTCAGTGATTGAGCGTCGACCTATGAACCAGGAGGTCACAGTTCAATTCCCGGTCAGGGCACAGGCCCGGGTTGCAGGCTCCATCCCCAGTGTGGGGCGTGCAGGAGGCAGCCGATCCATGATTCTCTCTCCTCATTGATGTTTCTCTCTCTCTCTCCTCCCTCCAAAAGTCAACAAAGGAAGAAATACGATTTTTAAAGAGGGAAGCTTATGGCTCCTCAAACCTCACTGCACGGTATTCGGAGTTAAGAGAACAGTCTCTATATAAAAGCGTAAGAGACTGGCCGCCCAGCTGACCGGCCAGAACCATGATGCTCAATGACCACCAGGGGGCAGATGCTCAACGCAGGAGCCACCGAGCTGCAGTCAGTTGGCAGCAGCGGTTCTCGTGTGATGCACCTGGAACCAGAGAGGAGGGAGCCGATTCCGGGGTGCGTCACCCAAGAACCGGCCTCTCGCAATCCGGGACCCCTCGGGGGATGTGGGAGAGCCAGTTTCGGCTCGATCCCCGCAGGCCAGCCCGAGGGCCCCCACCTGCACGAATCGTGCCCCGGGCCGCTAGTATTAAGTATTTTCTTTAAGACTTGGGCTCTTGTGGTAGCGTCCTGAATCTTTTGTTTTAATTATTTTAGTAGTTTCTGATTTAGCCAGAGAACGTAGCATCCAGGCTTGCGTGAGGCTTACAGGAGTTTATTGCTGAGCTCCTTTGTGGGCGGTATTATCCCAGACACACGGGACCCCCTGTCACTCTGTGACCCCGAGCCCGTGGGAAAGGTGCTCATCTCGGGGGCGTCCACAGCCCCCACACCCTCCCCTGGGGGTGGCTCTCTGGAGGCACCAGCGTGGGCTCCCTGGGGGCACAGCCATCTTCTCTGGTTATTTTTCGCACAAACTAGAACTCAGGCTCCTGGAGAAACGGTTTAAATGACCCCTCAGGGCATGTCCATCTGGTCTACCACCGACCGGGAGCCATCCCAGGGCTGAGCGACGACCCACGAGCACCTCTCCAACCACAGCGCCACGGAGCTCTCTGCGAGCGAGCGGGAGCCGCCGGGAGGGCGCCCAGAGCGGGGCCTCCCTCTGGGCCGGGTCCTGGCCGCCGGAGTCCGAGGCTGCTCTTCCTCCCGGGACACTATCGGGGTAGGAGGAGCACAAGCCACGGGAAAGCTCGGAAAAGGCTCCCCTGATTCGCCACCTTCCCCCTCCTCCACGCTGCCCACGGCACGGGAAACGCCCGCTCGCCGGCCACTCGCTCCCCGCCGGGCGCCGTGTGCCCGGGACAGCGCGGGAGGGGCGGCGGGCTGAGCGAGCCGGCCCTGCAGTCAGAGGCGCTCAGTATTCCTGACCCCACCGCCCTGGAGGCGCGCCCCCCGAGACGCAAAGGCATTGGCCGGGCCGGGCCTGTGAATGGCCTCCGCAGGGCAGACGGGCCCCGGGCCCGGGCTGGCTGGCCGTGGCAGATCCGGCGGCTTCGCCACAGAAACCTTTCCCTCTTAATGGGCTTTAAGTGCAGGTACATGGAAGCACGTGGGCTGGATGTTGCCATGGTGACACTGGCAGGAGAAGCCTCTCATGTGGTACACGGGAGATTGTCATGACAATCCGGGCTCACGCGGCTTCCCAACAGTCCTAGGAAGGAGTCGCCTGGGAAGCGGTCTCTCGCGTGTGGCGGCCCCTGTGGGAGGGGCTGCGCTGCCGTCCGGGGACAGGACCAAGTGCGCACACCATGCGGCCGAGAAAGAAACCGGACCAGAAGCGCCTTCCTGCCCCCGTGGACCCCGCCCAGGACCCCCCACAGCTCGCTCCCCCAAGCCCGTTCTTTAAACAACGCTGCCCACACTGGAGGGGCGGGCAGGGCGCCACACGGCACCCCCAGACGAGAACGCAAACACCTCTCCTACTTGTTTGAAAGACCCAAGGCCGCCTGGCCGGTGTGGCTCAGTGGTTGAACCAGGAGGTCACGGTTCGATTCCCGGGCAGGACACATGCCCAGGTTATGGGCTCAATCCCCAGTGAGGGGCGTGCAGGAGGCAGCCGATCCATGATTCTCTCTCATCATGGATGTTTCTCCCTCTCCCCCTCCCTTCTTCTCTGAAACAAATAAAAATATATGAATTAAAAGGAAAAAGGACATGAGGCCAAGCACGGTTATCTTGCAAAAGAACAGATTGCTTCACAAATCACTAAGAATTAAAACGAGGCAGCGGCACGCACACACACACATACACACACACATGCACGCACACGCACACACGTACACCTGACAGCAGGCAGGCAGCGGCACGTGTGCGTCAGGCACATCATCCTGTGTGATCAGGTCTGGGCCGGCCTCTGCAGCCCTTGGGACTCACAGCCCACGGTGCGTGGACAAGGAGCCCACGGCGTCCCGTGCGGCCCCGGCCTGCATGGCCACAGGCGGCCCCACGTCCCCGGCCGGCGTGGAGCTACTAGGAAGCTGCCAAACACGCAGAAAGCGAGGTGTGTTGCTGTTTAGTATGAACCGGAGGCAGGTTCACACGTTCACATACTAACCACGCGTGACTGGGACCCCGTACCTGCCACACCTGCGTGACCTTCAGCCAGGCAGTCCCCGTGCAGGAAGCACGCTGCCCCCGGGACTGTGGGAGCCGAAGAAAGGAAACACCCCAAACCACCTTATAAGACTTGTTATCTGTAATGTCACCCTTCAACCCACACGGCGGCTTGAAACACTTCCAGAAATCTGCCTCCATCTCCAGGAATCCGTTCCAGGCCTAACTCCTGGGAAAGCTCCCGATGGGAACCTGCACGTCCCACCCAGAGGCTGGTACCGCTGGGGCCACCACCGCCACCTGGGGCCACCACCCACCACCTGGGGGCCACCACCCACCACCTGGGGGCCACCACCCACCACCTGGGGGCCAGCACCCGCCACCTGGGGCCACCACCCGCCACCTGGGAGCCACCACCACCACCTGGGGCCACCACCGCCACTTGGGGGCCACCACCCACCACCTGGGGGCCACCACCCGCCACCTGGGGCCACCACCCGCCACCTGGGGCCACCACCCACCACCTGGGGCCACCACCCACCACCTGGGGCCACCACCCGCCACCTGGGGCCACCACCCACCACCTGGGGGCCACCACCCACCACCTGGGGCCACCACCCGCCACCTGGGGCCACCACCCACCACCTGGGGGCCACCACCCACCACCTGGGGGCCAGCACCCGCCACCTGGGGCCACCACCCGCCACCTGGGGCCACCACCCACCACCTGGGGGCCAGCACCCACCACCTGGGGGCCAGCACCCGCCACCTGGGGCCACCACCCACCACCTGGGGGCCAGCACCCACCATCTGGGGGCCAGCACCCGCCACCTGGGGCCACCACCCGCCACCTGGGGCCACCACCCACCACCTGGGGGCCACCACCCGCCACCTGGGGGCCACCACCCACCACCTGGGGGCCACCACCCACCACCTGGGGGCCAGCACCCACCACCTGGGGCCACCACCCGCCACCTGGGGCCGCCACCCACCACCTGGGAGCCACCACTGCCACCTGGGGGCCCCCTGGAGGTGGGCAGACGCAGCAGGCCGCCCCACATCCCAGCTTCGTCTCACTCTCATGTCTCTCTTGCCGTTTGAAAAGCATCTAAGAGGTTTTTGAAAGAACGCGGCACATAGAGCTTTATACAGGGGTGCCCCCAAAATGCACCCACACATTAACAGCTGGTAACTCACTTAATTTTCGCTCCTTTCAGGTTTGATTGATTTGAAACATGGATGAAGCCAGACTAAGCTTTGAACAGAGAGAATGCACCCTAAACTGCCACTAGACCTTCTGTGGGGTCACTCGTACATCAGATACCGTTTACGGACGAAACCAGCAGCAGCCGGTGACGTGGGGCCGCACAGACACGGAACAGGCTGGTTCGTGACGTGTGCGACCCCACGGCTTCGTGCCAGCAGCAGCGCCGGACCAGAGCGTGCATCCGTGTGAAAACAGGTGTGGACAAAGCACCATTCGTCTCGGTGGATTCCTCTACATTTTATACAACGACGGCATGTTCATCAGAGTGCGGATGCATTCCGAAATTCCCCGAGTGTGGTCTCCCTGGCGTCCACATCCCAGAATAGACAGTCCTCCCAGAAAGCTGGGCGCTTCGTCCCGGCCCCCCGAGCCCTGCTGCGCGGCCGCCTTCGCCTTGCCCACCCCCGGGCCGCGCCTGGCACACGGGCGGCGGGCGGCGGGCGGCGGGCAGGCGGCGGGCGGCGGGCGGTGGGCGGCGGGCGGCGAGCAGCTTAAACTGCCCGTGTCGGCCCCATCCTTCCTGCCGGCCTCGGGCAGAGGAGAAACCAGACCAACGGAGAGAAGACTGACGTCTAACTTGCTCTCTAATGCAACTCGTTGTGGAGCGGAGAAAAGCAACCCCGGAGGGCGTCTTACCTGGGCAGGCGCGGCCCGCGGCTCCCGCGAGGCGGAGTCACACTGGCCCTGCGGAGGGAGGCAGAAGGCTGTAAGTGGGGACGCGGTGCGGGAGCAGGTGGCAGCGGCGGGCGGCACGGGGCACCCACCAGGCCCGTGAACCTCCTGCTTCGGAACATGAACCTCCACATGGTGCCGGCCCGGGACCCGCTCAGGACGCGCTGCGGCGCCCGGAGGGGAACTGGAGGGCTTTGTGCAACAGGACGCTCGCCAGAGGAAGCCAGGGTGTCCCCATCGCTAACCTCAGAGCTCAGCCCCGTGTGGTCCCACCCCCAGGCCCCGTGCTCCGCCTTCTCCTCGCCATCCTGTGCCAGATGCTCGTCCGTCCCATCCCAGCCACAGGAGCCTGAAGGCTCCATCCGCCCGCCCTCTGCCTGCGCTCAGACAACAGCCACGCAGCCACAGGGTTCGAGCCCGAGTCTGCACCCCACACGGCCGCCCGGGCCTGGGGTCCTGGTTTGTGACCTGGGGCGGGGGGGCAGGCCCGGCGTGCAGTGGCCGGCTGGACCCAGGGCCTCTGCCCTCTGCGAGGACCCCGCCTCTGTGAGCCGTTAGCACGCGGCCCCGAGGTGTCTGAACAGACCTCACTCCTCATTTCCCACCATCACCCCGAGGCTGGTGAGGGTGAGAAGCAAAGGAGGACCAGCAGGTGGCGCCGCTGCGCAGGACTGAGGACCGGCTGGACCCCGCGGACTGGCAGGCCGGCTGCTTCCCCTGCAGAAGAGGCCTCAGAGCAGCCTCCCACGCCGCCGCAGGGAAGCCACCGAGACATTAAATCGCTTATTGAAGACGGTGGGTTTTTCCAGACCTTTCTCTGCAGTGTGGGTTCTTTACACGCGTCTTTGGGGGGCTTGGCAGGCACACCCCACCCACCGCACCGCACCCACCCCACCTACCCCGCACACCGCACCCACTTACCCCACCCACCCACCTACCCCACCCCACTCACCTACCCCACCCCGTCCACCTACCCACCTACCCCACCCCACCCACCGCACCGCACCCACCCCACCTACTCCGCCCACCGCACCAACTTACCCCACCCACCCACCCACCTACCCCACCCCGTCCACCTACCCACCTACCCCACCCACCTACCCACCTACCCCACCCCACTTACCCCAACCCAACCCACCCACTTACCCACCGAACCCACCTACCCCACCCCACCCACACGGGGAGGCTCACAGCCGGCCCCCAGAGTCTGTGTCCACAGGCCCCAGAGCCTTGGCCACCAGGAGGGGGCAGCAGAGGACACACCGCCAGGACCTTCCCCTCCTGCTGCTGCGGAGGCCAGGCCTCTGTCCCCGAGGCCTCAGGATGTGGAAGAAAATGCCAATTCCATGGGGGCCCAGACTGTAAGGGAGGTGCCCCTGTTTGCCATCCTTGCCTCTCCCTCCAAGGTCCCCCCTCCCCCCTCCCCTCTCCCCCTCTGCCATCTCCTCTCTCCCTCGCCCTCACTCTCCCCTCTCCTCCCCCTCTTTCTCTCCCTTCCTCTCCCCTCTCCCCTGTCCCTTTCACCTCCCCCCTCTCCCTCTCCCTCCCCTCCCCCTCCCCCTCCCCCTCCCCCTCTCCCAGGGCGCCTGGACCTGTCAGCGCTGCCTGGGTACTTAACCTCCCAGGGACCCGTCGCTGATTTACAGCTTCCACCGAGAAAGCCGCTCCTTCGGCTGCTGGCTGGTCCCGGATTGTGATCTGTCTTCTCCAGGGGAAGCAGGCCAGGAGGGGGTGACCAGTCTCAGGGGGGCCAGGCCACGACCAGAATGGGGTGTCCGGAGGCAGCTCCCCCCCCCCCCGCCCCGGTTCCAAGGGTCATGTGTGTGACTTTCTTGAGGAGCTGCTAGATTCTTCTCCGCAGCAATGGAGCCACCCCGCACCCCCCAGCAGTGAGCGGGGCGTCGGTTTCTCCAGCCTCACTCGGAATTCTCAAAGCCACTAGGCGTCTGTGCATGCATGTTCTCTGGCGCCCCCTGTGGGAGACGAAAGCCATTTTCCTTGGACACGAGTGACCGATGGAAGCATGCCTGGGCTAAGGCACAGCGTCCGGGACGCGCGGGTGGATGACGGAGAGGATCAACAGGGACGCACAGAAGGAAGCGCGCACAGCCCTCAGCCGGCAGAGGCTCGCCGTATCCCGCTCCTCCTGAGACAGTGTTATCGAAAAGAAACACACCGCCCCGCCGCCCCCTGGAAGCGGCCAGGACGCAGACCCCCTCATCCCCGGGAGACGTTCCAAGAACTCCATGGGTGCCTGAACCCGTGGCTAGGACTGAACCCTGGATACTGTGTTTTTTCCTAAACACACACACATAACTGGACGCTCCCGTGGGCATGTCCGAATCGCCAGCACCCCTCTCCTCGCTTCGGGACTGTTAGACTATACTAGAGGCCCGGCGCATGAATTCACGCACAGGTGGGGTCCCTCTGCCTGGCTGGCGATCGGGGCTGATCAGGGCCATCTTGCCCAGTCCCGATCCGGCCCGTGGCTGGGGAGAGACTACAGGAGGGCTGCAGGGCATGTCTGGCCCTGTCTCACCCAGTCCTGATTGGCCGAACCCCAGCAGCAAGCTAACCTACTGGTCAGAGCATCTGCCCCCTGGTGGTCAGTGAATGTCATAGCAACCAGTCGGTCAACCACTCGGTCGGACACTTAGCATATTAGGCTTTTATATAGAGATAATAAAAGGCTAATATGCAAATCGACCAAACAGTGGAACCACCGGTCGCTGTGATGCACACTGACCACCAGGGGACAGATGCTCAACGCAGGCGCTGCCCCTGGTGGTCAGTCGCTCCCACAGGGGGAGCCGCTCAGCCAGGAGCCGGGCTTACGGCTGGCGAGCGCAGCGGCGGTGGCGGGAGCCTCTCCCACCTCTGCGGCAGCCCTAAGGATGTCCGCCTGCCGGCTTCGGCCCGCTCCCCGGGGGCGGACATCCCCTGAGGGCTCCCGGACTGTGAGAGGGCGCAGCCGGGCTAAGGGGACCCCCCGCCCCCGAGTGCATGAATTTTGTGCAGCGCGCCTCTAGTTAAGTAAAATGCGGTGACTGAGCCCACGCATTAGCCCAGGTGCTGTGACGGAGGTCCAGCCTCCGAGACACCACGAAGCGACCCAGCAGCGGCTGAGGCGGGCCCGTGGGGTGGAGACGGGGACCCAGCGAGGGGCGCCCAGGGGGCAGCGGGAGATTTCCGCAGGCTGTGCGCGCCGAATGGCACGGAATCCGAAACGTCTGTAGCTCAGGTAACGGAGGCCGTGGGGGCGAAACCGCAGCTAAGGGGCCGGTTCCGAGTCCCGGTCAGCCGTGGACATGCCTCGGCCCCCCAGGGCTGAGCGACAGGGGTGACGCCGCCCGCCGCGCCAGGGCCGCAGCCAGAAATGCAGTCCTGTGACCCGCTCTCCTGAATCAGGGCCGCACGCGGAACAAGGCTCCGGAGCGGAGCAGGGCCTCACGGAGGATCACGGACCCCAACGCCTCGTCTCCCGGGGCTCCACGGTCGCCTCGGCACCTCAGCACCTCGCTCAGGGGCAATGGGGGCTGAGCACAGTCCCGCTGCCTTCCTCCCCCCCACGGCCCCCCTCCCCCTTGTGGCCCCCCTCCCCCCACAGCCCCCCTCCCCCCATGACCCCCACCTCCCCCCCACGGTCCCCCTCCCCCCATGACCCCCCCTCACTCCCCCTCCCACGGCCCCCCTCCCCCCGCGGCTCCCCTCCCCCCACAGCCCCCTCCCCCCACAGCCCCCCTCCCCCCATGACCCCCACCTCCCCCCACGGCTCCCCCCTCCCCCCACGGCCCCCAGCTTTCCCTTCAGGCCTCAGCTCACGCAGCAGTGCTCACAGAGTGCCCTCAACGCGAGGGGGCGGAACGCCTGGCGCCCCCCTCCACTGACTGTCCACGGGAACAGCCCAGTGACCCGCTTCCAGAACCTTCCCCGCAGGTCTGAGCCCCTCTCCTGCCACGTCAGGTATTCCTGCCTCGTTCAGGGACAACTTTACAGACGTGAACCCGCCTGCGGCTCCGGGGACGGGCTGAGCAGATCCACTGAGCAGCCTCTCGGGGCCGCGCCCTTCGGCGTCACCGGTTCCGCACCAGGAACACGGCCAGGGGTGCTGGTGGGTGTGACCCAGCGACCCAACACCGAGCCGCACCCAGTTTCCTGCAAAGGCCAGAACCCGGCCCCGCGGAGAGTCGTTCACGACTCAGAGGGAATGGCCTCCTCGGCTGTTTCCAAAGAACTCGAACCCGAGACCCCCCGCGTCTCTGTGGGCAGCTCCAGGGCCCGAGGGGAGGGGAGGGCCCACGGCCGGACCCGGACCCGGACCCCCGAGAAGGCGCCGCCGAGAGCAGTGCGGTCTGCCCCCCGCCAAGCGGGACAGGAGCCGGCCGCTCGGCATCGCGCCGAGTCCAGCTGGACGGCACCGAGCCGGCGCCCAGGGCTGCCGGACCCAGGGCCACACGGTGCTCACAACCACCTGGACTCCTGGAGGCGGAGGCGGGTCGGGTGTGGGCAGGGCTCCTCCCCGAAACCTGTGGGGGCTCCGGGGCAGCGAGCCCTCGCGCCAACCCCGCCTCACGCCCCGTGGCCTCGGCCGCTGCCTCTCCCTTCCCGCAAGGACCCGTGGCGTTGAGTGAAGGCCTCCCTCAGGGCCTCCGCCAGGTCCCGGCTGAAACCGTTTTCACAAACGGCCCCCCTCGGGGCCTGGGCGGGGGCTCGGAGGCACCCTGGGGCGGGGGGCACTCACGTCGGCACCTGGCGTGGCGGGGAGAAGGGTTACTTTGGCTGTAAAGAGTAACTGGGCAACTGTGTTTCTCCCTAAAGGACGGGCATTACCACGGCACCGGCAGCCGGCACGCTCCCCGGAATAACGAGCCTCGGTTTCCGCGTCCTCTTCCGCCAGCTCCCCCTGTAGGGGGGTTGGGCCGGTTGTCCTGAACCCCAATGATGGCCGACACGTTGCCTGCGTCTGGCATTCAGCAGCAGCTGGCTGACCCATAGTCCTGACTCATTCCACGTCCCTGGGGCACACACATTTTGTTGTTTTCTGTGTGTGTGTGGTTTTTTTTAAATATGTTTTTATTGATTTCAGAGAGGAAGGGAGAGGGAGAGAGAGATGGAAACATCCATGAGGAGAGAGGATCATGGTCCGGCTGCCTCCTGCACACCCCCCATTGGGGATGGAGCCCACAACCCAGGCCTGTGCCCTTGACTAGGAATTGAACCATGACCTCCTGGTTCATAGGTCAACATCCAGCCACTGAGCCACACCGGCCAGGCGTGTGCACACGTTTTGCCATAATAAACATATTTAAAGCTTTTTTAAAGACATGAATGGTTTTATGCTTAAAACGTGGAACTGCACCAGGATCATCTAATTGGACCACCACGCGGAGAGGCACGGCTGTTCTTCGGGAGATTGAGACACCAGTTACGACCAGGAGCCGTGTTAGAACGTGGCTGTGTTCGCCGGCCAGGAACACAGGGAACATGTTCCTAAAAGCGAATCTGACAGTCAGGCAGGCTCTCCCTCTGAGGCGCAGGAGACCGGCGTCTTCCTTTCCAAGTGCTCATTAGTGTTCGCAGGCGCTAAAGGGAGAGAGCTCGGCACCCGTGCTAATGCTTCTTCCCTTCAAACCCATTAACGCCGGGGTGTGGCCGCCGGCACGCGGGAAGGAAGGAGCTCTGCGGGAGGCAGGGAGAGGGCGAGCTCGAGGGAGCTGCTTCCTGTCCACGGTCTTTGGAAGAAATAGTGACCAGGCATCACTGTGATGAGGATGGAGCAGGAGTTAAAACTGTTCTGCAGCCCTCACTGCTGCGGCTCAGTGGATAGAGCGTCGGCCTGCAGACGGAAAGGTCCCGGGTTCAATTCCGGTCAAGGGCACATACCCAGGTTTGGGGCTTGACCCCCAGTGGGCGGCGTGCAGGAGGCAGCCAACCAGTGATTCTCTCTCATCATGGATGTTTCTATCTCCCTCTCCCTCTCCCTCTCCCTTCCTCTCTGAAATCAATAAAAATATATTTTTAAAAAATTGTTCTGCACCCACCAGCCCACAGTCTAGAAAATGTTTCTTCTCCTTCGTGTCCCCCTGACGTGGGACGGGGAGGCGGGGGACGGGGATTGTGGGGTTACCAGGTTGAGGGGCTGAGCCAGGGAAGGCTGCTCACCAGCGACTTCGTTGGCTGCGATGTGGGAAGAGACGAACATGTATTTTGTCAAAGTGCCGAACTGTGGGGCCGTGTCCCTGCTTCCAGGCGGCTTGGCTTTCTAGATGCGGACACGCAGCCACACGCTCACGATGCAGACACGCCTGAACCCTAAATCCACACGACCACACCCTCCCGTGGTGTGTCGTCCCGCCGGGACCTGGGACCTGCGGGTACCACTCGGCCTGGGAAGATGTCGGAGCACGAAAGGAGACAGTCATCTCGCGGAGAGCAGGCCTGGCTGCCGGTCCCACCCCGTCTCTTCTCCCCAGGACACGGGCCAGTCGGCGAAGGGGACGGGCGCTCCGGGAAGGCCGGGGGGGCCTGTGGAGCGTCCATGCCAACAGGGTTGGAGAGGAGCAGACCGTAACGGGAGGAACTCCAAGGACGGCTGGCGGAATACGGCGGGAACGGCCGCGGAAGTCTAGTCCGGTGAGGGTTCAGGACCATGGACAGGGCCCGGCGTTGGCCTATTTCTCTTCATTTTCATCGACAAATAAAAGCAGGGAATTCAAACCAAAGTGTCGATCCTACTGGGAAGCAGCCGTGGGACTCACTTCCACGAGCACCCCGCCCCGCAGAGAGCTTTCGGGGTTTTGAAAACGATGCTGGGGAGGCTGCGGCCTCCTCTGAGGACGGCGAAAGGCGCTCAGTGGCTATGACGACGGCCACTTGCTTCTGTGGGTTCTCTGCACGTAGCTTTGTCCCCCTTTTCACAAGGCTAATCCAGGCAACGGAACAAAGCCTCCTCTTCCAGTTCCCCCGAACCCCAGCCTCCTGCCTTCTAGACCTCTTCGTAAACCGTTCAATGTTCACGTCTGTAACACGGCCCACGCTTCTCCCACCTCTGGCCACGCCACCCCTCCCACACCGCCCTCACGCCCGGCCAATCCTCTCCATCCTGCAGAGCCCCTCCTCTGACGCCCGTTTCTCCTCGAAGAGTTCCCCGATTTCCTTTCTCCGTCTCAGCCCGAGACTCAGCTGAACGCCTTCGCGTTGAGGCCCACGTTCTGTGGTTTGACCTTGGTTTCCATTATGTGTGGATTCCTCGCTGTGTCGACGGCATTGAAAGAGAAGCCTTGAGCAAGCCGAGGGCTTTGCCTTGGGCTGTTCAACAAGAGCGAGCAGGTCAGACACATTCACATTCCCGCCAGCCCACGCTTCACCCGGACGCCTGGCCTGTCCCCAACGCGTGACTGTGTGTGTCTGCCGGGAACATGGAGGGTTTGTCTCAGGGACTCCAAGACGGGCTGGTACTGGCCTTGGACTCTGCGTGTATCCCAGGAAACCTCGTCTCTCGGAAGGTAATTGTGCCTGAGAAGTATTTCCAACTACGTGTGTCATAAGAGACTAAAGTGCCTCCTTAACGAAAATAATTAGCCCACTAATGACAGCCTCAAATTATTTTCACTCTAATGAACCAATTACCGAGTTAAACGTGCACTGTTCATTGCTCGCTGAGGAACGCCATTTTAAATCACTTCTCTTTGCCTAAAACCTTCCGCAAGTAAAACTCAGGGCCTCCACCGCGACTCTTCGGACGCAGCACAACACAGCGCTTTACCAGGAGGGGCTGCAGGCTGCAGGCGACCGAGGCGTGAGCACTGGCATGGGGAGGGGGCCACTCTTGTCCCCACAGGCCGGCGGGGCTGGGATGTGCACCGACTGGGATGAAAGAGTGTGGACGAGGCACATCTGAAGCGTGATTTCGGAGTGCTCCGCCACGGACTCCCCCCAGCGTGCGGTGGCCGCCCCGAGACCCGCCCCCTGAGCATGGGAACCGAGTGGGGGGCCGAGGGGGGTCTCCGCTCTGCAGATGCAGTTGAGAGGTACAGGCATCGCCCGCAAACGCACACCAGCACCAGGTGCTCTCGGGCGTTGGCCATGCACCTGTGAACTGGGTCTGCTTGTGAGCAGACCACCTCCCCCGAGTCCCACAGATCGCCCCAGCTGGGTGCCCAGGACGTCGCCTCCACCGCGTTTCATTCCTGCAAACCGAGAGGGTGTCACCCCCCCCCCCCCAGTGAGGGGCAGGGGCGCGGGGGCTCCGAGGTGCCCGGCCTCCCCGTGGGACGCAGCCGTCCGTGTGGGCTGCGTGTGGAGGAGGAACGTGACGGCTGCGGTAACCGTGCTCTCAGCCCCTCGGCGGGACGACGCAGCCCACACAGACGCGGAGACGCAGAGCACTTAACAAGCGTGACACACGCGTCCAGACGATGAATCTGACTCATCGCTTAAGAGAGGAGCTGCCAGCCACGGAAAGCTCTGGAGAGGCGACGCAGACCATTAGGGGGAGAAGCCGATCTGAGCGTCTCCACGCGGCGCGACTCCAACCGCGTGACAGTCGGGAAAAGACAAAACAGCAACAATCAAACCTGAAACTCGGGCTCCTGAGCTGCTGTGACTCAGCTCCACGCTGCTTCCTGTCCCTCCGCCGGGCGGGCCGAGGGCGCCGCAGGAGGGAGCCTGGCGGTCACGGGTACAAACAGGCAGACACGGGCCCGGCGTTGGTTCCGCTCAGGCTGCAGGAACCCGGGCACCAGCGCGCCTGGGAAACGGGTCAGCGGAAAGGCTCTCCTTTGAAACAACTCGCTGGCTCTCTGCTGCGCCTCGCTGAGCGCCTCGGCCGCCTCAGTTTCCCCTCCCAGCGCGGCGTCAGGAAGGACTCTGCAGGGGGCCTGGCCCAGGAGGCCCCCTGGGCTGTTCTCCCCTCATGCTGACGTCAGGAGGCGCCGCCCCCCACTGTCCGTGCTGCCGTGGACACACCAGCGTCTCCCCATCGACCCCGAGAAGGCCTTTCAGGACAGGCAACGCCCAGGACCACAGGACGGGGAGTGGACCATGCGGTGCTGAGACTGACTTTCGGACCCGTCTCTGCCGCCGGCAAAGGGGCCTTTCCGAATGAGCACCGCCGGCACGCCGCCCGGAGCCGCACACAAGCCCCAGGCTTCCCACGGCATCCCACGGCGTCCTGCGACATCAGCGACGCGCCTACAAGTCCCCGTGTGCCCGAAAGACAGGGACTGGAGCTCCATTCCGACGGTGAGAGATGAGGGTCTGGGCGGCGTCCACGCCCCGGAAATGGCCCAGCCCCGGACACGCGTCCTCCTCCTGCCCTGCTCGTCCCCGTCCCCGAAACCGCAGCGCCCCCCCCTCCCCCCGGCTAATGAACCCTCCCGTGTGGGGCGAGCACCTTGGAGCACAGCGGCCTGCCGATCGGCAGCCCCCGAAACGAACAGCCCACACGCCCGCCCTGGCCCGCCATCCAGCTGCCTCCTGGGCCGCCTGCTAAACAGCTGTTAACCTGCGCCCGAGAACCAAAGTCCCCGCGAAGGCCCAGCAAGTGGCACTAAGTGGACGGCTGTGCCGGGCTCCTCCGAGACCCGGGCCCCGGGCCTGTCCATCCGCAGGGGCCTCCTCATCCACCTGCTCGGGCAGGTGTGGAGTGAAGCTCCATCTCTCCGGAAAGCCACTGGCTCGGATGTTTGCCCCTCTCACCCCGTGGAGGCCCCCCCGCCCCCCGGGAATGCAGGCCAGGGGGTCGTGTGGGCAGGCTCGGCTGCGAACAGGCAGCGGCCGCAGCCTGGGGGCCGGCTCCATCGCGCTCCAGCTCAGCCACCAACGCCGAAGGGCAGCCGGCGAGGACGAGGAGCCTGTGCTCGGCTTTATTTAGCCGACACGGGTGTCACGTGACCGCAGATCCGGTGGCACGGAGCTCAAAATGGGAACTGCTGTGTGTGCATTTAGACTAAGCGAAGGGTGGACGGTCTGCAGACCCGGCCGCTCCTCGCCCGCCCTCCGGCCGACGCTGCCGCGCAGCTGGTCTGTAAGCCCATGGACTCACAGCCTCCAATCCCCGTGGGGCACGGCTGAGCCACGGGGTCACTGCGTCTCCCGACCTGCCTGGCCCCGGCCCGTGGTGCCCGCTGCCTCGAAGGAATTCTGAACCAGCGGCAGAAAGACATCCCTTTCCTGCAGCCTCCACGCAGCTTTGGACTCGGCGTTCTCACGTCCACGCTCCCGCGGACCACGCTGGGCACCACGGCCACGGCTCCCGGTGACCCCAGCGAGGCCACATGCCCCTTGTTCCCACGGCTCCGGCTCTCTCTGCCTCCACTTCTCCCCCCAGGACGCCACCCTCCCCCAGCATGCAGCTCCGCCTCCACTTGCGGCCCCTCCCTCCCTCTGCAGGCGGCCCGGGCACTGCCACGGGGAGCAGCCCCTGACCCTGAGCCCTCCCGCTGCACGGGCTGTGCCGCCGGGCACTCACGCCTCTCCGCTGCTCCTACATCCCCAGGCAGGCGAGGGCGCCCGCTCAGACTCCCAGCAGTGAGAGATGTGCCTCACCTGAGCCCCCCGAGTCCTCACACCTGAGCCCCCCGAATCCTCACACCTGAACCCCCCGAATCCTCACACCTGTGCCCCCGAGTCCTCACACGTGTGTCCCCGAGTCCTCACACCTGAGCCCCCCGAGTCCTCACACCTGAGCCCCCCGAGTCCTCACACCTGAGTCCCCCGAGTCCTCACACCTGAGCCCCCCGAGTCCTCACACCTGTGCTATTAAAACACAGGCCACTCCTCTTTAAAAAGCCTGCGCAGCCCTGGCTGGTGTGGCTCAGTGGATAGAGCATCGGCCTGCGGGCTGAAGGGTCCCGGGTTCGATTCCGGTCAAGGGCACATGCCCGGGTTGCCAGCTCAATCCCCAGTAGGGGGCGTGCAAGAGGCGGCCAATGAATGATTCCCTCTCATCATTGATGTTTCTCTCTCTCTCTCCCTCTCCCTTCCTCTGTGAAATCAATAAAAAAAATATATAAAATAAATAAAATAAATAAAGAGGCCGCGCGCACCCAGGTAACGACTCAGGGCGACTCAGGGCTGTCACCTTCAGCACCCCTCCCCCAAGGAGCCCCGTAATAAAATGCGTGTAGTTACTTCTTCCGCGGCGGCATCTGCGTCCTCGTCTGCGTCCGTGGTGGGCGCGGAGTCCAGGGCCATGTCCTCCTCGGGGGTCTGGGGAGAGACCACAGGATGGCCGTCAGCAGGCGGTGTGATTACGAGCAGCGTCAGGCCGGTGCCGATCCAGAGGGCTCACCAGACACCGTCATACTGGAACGTGGGCCGCCCACGCCCTTCACCCCCCCCCCCCCCAGCTCACTGCACCTGCGCATGCTTCCTGCGCCCGCCCCGAACAGGCCGCAGGTGAGGCAGCAATCGGTTAAACCACGAGTGCCATGACCAGATTGGCCAATCGTGTGCAGCATCCACCACACTCGGAGCAGCCGGGCGACTGACGCACCTCCCGGCAGGCGGGGCGGCGTGGAGGCACCCGGGCGACAGGGCAGGCGTGGAAGGCCCCTTTGCTGGGCGGGCCCCCCACCCGGCTCCGCTCCGAGGAGGAACTGAGTCTGGGAGAGGATCTGCAGGGCGGTCTCTGCTCGCTGCTCAGGGACCTCAGGCCAATCGCTGGGCCCGAGCCTCAGTTTCCCCATTATGCAGTCAGGGCTGCAGCAGCGCTGATGGCCTGGAGACGGGGCGGGATGCAATGACATCACGCGGACACAGCATCGCCTGGGGGCTCTGAGCGGAGGCCCTCACCCAGGGAGCCCTCGGCATGCCCCCCGTACACCCCCACCCCCCTGTACCACACACCCCCCGTACCCCCCGCCCCCCGTACCCCGCGCTCCACCGTGTTGCTGCACATCAGCCTCCAGCACTCAACGCCTGCCCTCTGGGGGGGCCAGGCAGTGCCGCCCATCAGCTCGGCTTCGGACGCTTTGGGGGCGCGACAGGTGCTTAAAGGGGGGGTGTTCCCTGCAGGCCCATACTCAGTCCATCTTTACAAACATGGCCTGGCCGGTGTGCTCAGTGGACAGGGCGTCGGCCTATGGACGGAAGGGTCCCGGGTTCCGTTCCGGCCCAGGGCACGCACCCGGACTGCAGGCTCCATCGCTGGCCCTGGTTGGGGCACGCGTGGGAGGCAACCCATCTTTGTGTCTCTCTCACGTCCATGTTTCACTCTGTCCCCCACCCGTTCACTCTCTCTAAAATAACCCATGGCAAAAGTATCCTTGGGTGAGGATTAACAACAAATAAGGAAATAAAATAAAAACATTAAAACCATCAGCTGCTCTCGAGCTCCCATCAGCGGCAGTAACGCCAGCCACAGGGCCTCCCTCCTGGGCCGGCGGCTCCAGGGCCGACGCGGGGCCTGCACCCCAACACACACAGTGCAGAGGGCAGAGGACACAGGAGGGATCTGACCCCTAACTCAGCGCCTTCCATCCCCTTCAGCAACGGGTGGAGCGGCCCCTGTGGGTGTCGGGCTCCGTCTAAGGCCCCGCCGTCACCGTCGCCGCCACGCGCAGACGGTCTCCCCAGTGATGCCTCCCTCCGCCGGGAGCCTCCCCCTCAGCCTGTCGTGCCGTCACCCAGAAGCAGGCTCAGCACGGGGCACGCTCCCCGTCTCTGCTGAAACCTCCGTGTGTGCCCAGCTATTCGGGGGCCTAGTCCCCAAACAATAGTAAATGTAAACTAGTAACTTCTCCTCTAAAACAGAATCTCTCATTCAGCTTGAAGTTACATTGCGTGACTATCTTAATACGGGGAGTTTACACTCGTGCATGTATAAAGCATTTAAAATAGTAAGAATTAAATGTACAGGCGTGTTGGTGGGTATAGGAAATAAGGCAAACATCAGAGCTTGGATTTTGTGGAGATTTAGCCAGTGACGGAAACCAGCCGTTCTCCAATGTCGGCAGCACCGGCCGCCGGGTGGTCATCGGTCGGCGTCTGTAACTTCGGGGACTTCTCCTCCGGGAGGCGTGTCTGCGGCCGGCTGTGGTGCACCCCGAACACATCCAGGCCCCGGGCAGGCGCCTCCGCCCTCCCCCCCCCCCCCCCCCCGCCAGCGCTGGCCCGAGGCAGCTGATCTGGCCGTGTCCCCCCCCCCCCCCACCTCCTCGGCCCCCTCGGCCCTCCGTGTGGGCCCGGCACCTGGGAGCCGCACAGCCTCAGCCCTGCTTCTGAGGGAACAGCCCGTCGCTGCTCTGCCGCCCCCTTCCCTGCAGCAAGCGGAGTTTCCTCCTCGGGGCCACTTGTTGAAGGAAGAACCCAGGATGCGGGTAACCGGGGAGGCAGGCTGAGCGGCGCCGAGCAACGCTGCCTCCATTCATTCGTCCATAAACACGTCTGCACCACACTGCGTGCTGGGAGCGGGTGTGTACACACGTACACGGTGTTCACGTGTGTGCCTGTGTCTGCACACGCGTATTTATAACACAGTGCGCCCCTCCATGCACGTTAGGTACCCGGGTCCCTGCCACAGACGGTCCCGCACTGAGCCTGAGCCGCGGCAGACACACGCCCGTGTGCGGCGGGCAGGTCCCCGACGCGGAGGCAGTGCGCCCTCTCCCCGCACGCACCTCGCTCTCCATGGGCTCCACCTCGATCTTCTTCCATAGTTCCAGCAGCTGTGCGATCGGCATGCTGACCAACTTTCCCTCCGGCCGGGTGCTGGTGGGAGGGAGGAGACGGGGGCAGGCGGCCCCGAGGGGCCCAGGACGTCAGAGCTGACGGCAGAGGTGGGCCCGCAGGCGGGGGGCCTGGGGGGGCAGGGAGCCCGGGGTCCTCAGTATGGCTGAGAGCGGGTGCGTCCCCTCCCGCCACCCCAGGCTCCTGGCCGCGGCTGCTCCCGGCTCCCGGCTCCCTGCTCCTCCGGGGCTGCAGGAGGAGAAGGAGCCGCAGCTGGAGACCCTGCTGCGACCTGCTGAGTGCACGCGGGACTGGCAGCATCCGGTCGGGTCCCTCCCCCCCCCCCCCGCACCCCCCAGACATCGCCACCCCCCCACTATTTTACCTTACTTGGCTCTAGAGGAGGGGTGAGAGTTGGGTCTGAGGATGCTGCTGCCATAGAAACTGCCTAGCAACCAAGGGCTGGGGGAGGGGCGGGAGGAGGGAGGGGCCCTGCGGCAGGCTCTGCCTTCTCCCTCCCAGCGTGCACGCACACAGACGCACACACTCTCTCTCACACACACTGACACGCTCACACACACACGCTTACACACAACACAAACACACACAGAGACACATATACGCACACTCATACACACACACGTGCATAGACATTCTCACACACACACACACACACACACCCTCCCTTCCTTTGCCAAGGGCTCCCCTAAGCCCGCACGACCCCCTTGAGCCCGGTCAGGAGGGGCCAGGCAGGAAGGCAAGCGGCCAGGGGCCCTGGAGCGGGCTCCCTGTGTCCCCGAATCGCAGCTGAGGGGCGGCAGCACCGGCCTCTGCCCGCAACCCAAGCCTCAGTCCAGCGCCGGGGGGAGAGGCCAGAGGCCATGGGGGGAGAGGCTGAGGCCGTGGGGGGAGAGGCTGAGGCCGTGGGGGGAGAGGCTGAGGCCGTGGGGGGAGAGGCTGAGGCCGTGGGGGGAGAGGCCGTGGGGGGAGAGGCTGAGACCGTGGGGGGAGGGGCTGAGGGGAGAGGCTGAGGCCGTGGGGGGAGAGGCGTGGGAGCCGGCGGGGGCTGGTCCCCGGGAGCCAGCTGCCTGGGCGGAGCTCGGGCCCCGGTCCGGAGCCGGGCCGCAGAGCCGTCCTGGGAGAGAGCGCGGACGGGCAGTGCGGTCGAATCTGCCCGCTCACGCTCTGCGGAGGCAGGACCAGGGTTTGGGGCAGGATCTTCACTCAAACAACAGAACCCCACGTTCCCCAGGTTCCGGAAGAGCGCCGCGTGGGCCGCCGGCTTCCTCACTCACTTCCCCGCCTAACGTGGCTCACGCCCATTTCACAGTGAGAACACCCGGGCGCCCGGCGGGAACCGTCCAGCCACGCGCCCAGGCGGCAGGCGGGCAGGAAGTCCGGGGTGGCCGCCTCACTGGGACGCCCGCCGGGGTCTGACTGGGGGGGGGGGGGGCACGCGGAGCACAGTTTTCTGGGGAAACTCCCGTTTCTTCTCTTCTTATTTGTCTCTCTTGTCTTCTTCCTCACCATATCTGCCTCGGAGCAGAAGGCGCGTGGAGACGCTCTCGCTCCCAGAGGGCTGCTCTGACCCTCCGGCCCTCCCGGGGAGCAGTGCTCACGGCTAACGCAGCCCCGGTTCCCCTGGGCGGCTTCACTTACGGAGCAAATGGCCTTCCCTTTGAGAAAAACATCTCAGAAAATGGCTTCCTGCTTCCGACCATGATCAATCCCTTTGTCTCTTTCATCTTTATAAAATCACTGAGAAATCTGCCCTGACCGGCTTCGCTCAGTGGACAGAGCGTCGGCCTGCAGACTGAAGGGTCCCGGGTTCTATTCCGGTCAAGGGCATGTACCTTGGTTGCGGGCACATCCCCAGTGGGGGGTGTCTTTGGGAGGCAGCTGATCGATGTTTCTCTCTCATCCATGTTACTAACTCTCTAGCCCTCTCCCTTCCTCTCTGTAAAAAATCAATAAAAATATTTTTTTTAAATCACTGAGAAACCTAGTTTATTAGCAAAAACAAAAACAAAACAAACAAAAAAAAACACACAAAAAAAACAACCCACTAAATTTTAAAAAATAGCCCAAATCCCAGATACTTTGTATTTAGAACAAAAACAAACAAAAATGAGAGCCCGACTCCACAGGAGAGTGCCCTTGGTGCTGATTTGAGAGCGTCCCTGTGTGTGTGTGGGGGGGGGGGGGTCGGACCTGAGCAGAGAGGGGGCCGCAGGCGAGAGCCCCAGCACCCGCGAGGGGCACGCCGGAAAGCGGGGCCTCGCCCGGGCGACCTTTCCCCCTAGCATAGCACGGTCATGCGGTTTGGGTAGAAACACCCATGATGAGAATCATGGATCGCTGCCTCCTGCACGCCCCCCACTGGGGATGGAGCCCGCAACCTGGGCCTGTGCCCTGACCGGGAATCGAACCCTGACCTCCTGGTTCCTAGGTCGACGCTCAGCCCCTGAGCCACGCCCGCTGGGCTGTAGTTGTAATTTCTTTTTTTTATATATATATTTTATTGATTTTTTACAGAGAGGAAGAGAGAGGGATAGAGAGTTAGAAACATCGATGAGAGAGAAACATCGATCAGCTGCCTCCTGCACACCCACTACTGGGGATGTGCCCGCAACCAAGGTACATGCCCTTGACCGGAATCGAACCTGGGACCCTTGAGTCCGCAGGCTGACGCTCTATCCACTGAGCCAAACCGGTTTCGGCTGTAGTTGTAATTTCTTAAGATGAGGTCCCTCTGGAGAAGGGTGGTCCCATTCAACACCACGGGCGTCCTGCTAAGTGGCGGCCCGGCCCTGCCCACCCCGTGCCCTCAGCCCCCGCTGCCAGAGGGACGCCCTGCACTTCCTGGTTCCGCACCCAGTTCCCGGTGCTTTGCTACAGCAGCTGAGGACGGGGAGGGGGAACGGGACCGGAATAGCGGGCCTCGGCGGCCGGGCTCCACGGGGAGAGGCTGCGTGGAGACCCCGTCTGCAGGTGCCAGGGCTCCGGCCACACCGTGTTTGCCGGCGATGGTGACGCTTCAGGCAGCACACAGCGGTGCCCAGGAATGCTCGGCAGCCCGGCCCGAAGAGACACCGAGGTCACTGCACGGCAGCCGCCCGTCCCGGGGTCCGCCGGAGCCCCACCTCCACACAACGGCGTCGTGACCGGCAGAGCCGCCCTGCAGCTGCTTCCCGAGGACGCTGTTCAGCGAAGAGGCTGGGACAGGGACGCCTCTGTCGGGGAGAGGAGGTCCCAGCGAGGGGGCTTGTGAAGGAGGAGCGTGCTGCGTCCTCGCCACTCGCCGCTGGGAGGTCAGCGTGACCCCGCCCGGTGCCCGGGCCTCCTCCCGCCAGCCAGGCCCCCCGCGGGCTGGGAGGGTCTCCCTGTGGGGGAGAAACAGCCGAGCAAATGCCCATCGGTTCTAGATGCCTGAGCCTCAGGCTGGAGAGAGAACACACGCACACGCACACGCACACGCACACGCATGCACCCTTCAGGAGGAGTGAGAATGGTGAGATCTCCCCAGCTTCCTTGTCCAGCACCCACCTGGCTCCCCAGAGCTCAGCACAGTCGGGCGGAAACCTCCCGGGACACCGGCCTTGTGGCCTCACGACCCGCCGAGAGGCAGGGCCGGCACGGCGCCCTTTCCCAACGCGGCTCCTGGGCAGCAGCTGTCACCAGGCAACTGCCGGGCTTATTTCCCTCAGCCTCAGCCAGACCCGTTTGTCCCAGATCACCCTCAGCTCCCTCAGGCTGACCACAGCCTGTCCCTAACACCACGCACACAGCAGCATTTAGGGGGCCCGCGTTGCGTGTCCCACCTGCTGGGCCTCGTCCAAAAGGCGTCAGCATCCTGTGGAATTCATGTGGGTAACCATGGCCTTCCAAAAAGAGGTTGAGCCCTGACCTGACCCCCCCGGAACCCTGACCTGACCCCCCACCCCCGGAGCCCCGGCCAGGACGAGCGAGAACAGGGACACTTCTGGGTGGAGCTCCCTCCCGGGAAACACGCGTGTGGGCGGTGTGAGACGGGCCCTCAGCCTCCGATCTGCTCTCCATCAGCTTTTGCTGTCGCTTTTCTTTGAAAACAGCCTTTTGTCTCGTGTCTGAAAGCCTCCCTTCCCACAGCTGCGCCCGCGGCCCAGCGCCCGCTCGCCTCCTCCTCCCGCAGACCCAGGCGCGTTCTGATGGCGTGGACGGCGCTCCTCGGCCTGGCCACCCGGCGGCTCCTACCATTCCCTGGCTCGCTCCTCAGAAGTGGCTCAATGACCTTGGGAGCCGGAGCGGACACGGGCTTCTCCGGGCCTCCAGAGCCTGCCAGGACCGCGGTGACCACACGGGGACCAGCCCCGTCCGGGACACCTGCCCTCAGGGGGGCCCGGGTCTGGCCGGTGCCCCCACGGGAGTCAGGTGACTCACGGGAAGACAGGACTTGGGGTGCCCTGACCTCCTCTCTGTACAAGCTTCCCCTCCCGGGACCCACACAAAGGCACAGCCCTGGCCGTGCAGTGACCGAGCAGGGACCACTCTCCCCCGAAGCAAGGGGGCCACCCACCCCACGACAGGGACGGCGGCAGGCGGGGCGGGCGGGCGGGCGAGGGGGAGCTGTCCCCTGACCTCGGCCCCTCCCCGGGAGGCCAGGCCTGGGCTCCGCTGAGACCGCCCTCCGTGAGTGGTCACACTGCCTCTCGGCCACCCTGTCCCTGTTCTGACCTCTCCACGTCCTCGGGGGTGAGCACAGCTGGTGGGCGAAGCTGCCCCCGCGGGAGCCGGGCGGGCCTGCCCCGTCACTCCCCAGGGCCGGCACATAGCGGCCTGGCCGGTCCCCAGGTCTGCCGAAGGCCTTGTCCCCGCGCCCAGGTGCCCACACGGCCCGGGCATAACAACCCGAGCGGCAGGGACTGAGCCCCGGCCCGATACGCTGCAGCTGGAGGACCAGCAGGAACCGAATACAAGGGGCCGTGTGCTCGGGCGTGTCCGGTGGGACTTGGCCATGAACTCGGGGCCGGGGAGGGGCCGGGCTGGGCTTGGCTGTGAAGAGGAGCCACAGTGGAATGAGCGGGGAACGTAGGAGGACGTGCAGTCGCCTCTCCCCACGCGCCCAGGAAAGCCTCCCGCGTGCAGCCCCCGGGCCTCTCACCTCCGTGTAAGGTGCGCTGCGCCGTGGGGCGGCCCCCCAGATGGACGTCCGCGGAGCCTCCCAGCTGCGCTGGCAGAATCCCGGGCGTGGGCTGCTCGGACGGGCGTGAGGCGGCGGGGCCTGGAGCAAGCCGCGGCAGCCGAGCTCGCTTCACGCGAGCTTCACCACAGGAGGTGGGAGCGCTGCGCCCGCGGGTGCTTTAAACGTGGCCGGGAAGGTCTTTGCAGCTCAAACACGCTCTCCGCCCGGCCCGTGCGCTCGAGCGCGGGTGTGGCAGCATCGAAGGCTGGCTTGCGGACGGAAACTCAGGACTGTCCCATGTCCTGCTGGGAACACGGAGACACGTAGACACGTGTGTTCTACAAAACTTCACTTCAGTTGTCCCGTGACGACAGCCGAAACCCACTGGTAGTTTACAACTAAAGGGAATTAACAAGAATTTCACACGAAACAAACAGAATAAAAACAGCAACAGCAGTTCCTGCTCTAAAGAGGCAGCAGCTACGCCAAAGGCCCGCCGCGGAGGGCAGAGGTCGGGACGGGTGCGCACGCGCGTCAGTAAGCGGGCCCAGGTCAGCGCCACGTCCCCTCCGTCAGTCACCGCAGAAGATGCCCATGGTCTGACCACAGTATTTAATTACTTGTGGGGAAATCGGCAATTTGGGGAAAAATAAACATCTCACATCCCAAACACACAAACCCAGGGATAATTAAAATCTTTATTGTAAAGTATGAAATCACAACAGAAAGAAAACAGGTGCCGCTGATCGGACTTGTTTGGGGAACCACTTTGTGAACATAAAAACTGGGCTAAGTCCCAACGGCACAGACGAGCAGCTGTGTCTGTGTAAACGTTGGACGGCACGTCACACTCGGCCGCGGACAGTCAAGCGCTGCGACCACCGTTCTCAGCCCACGTCCCGCTGAGGGCTGACGCGTGGACAGGCCGGCTTCGTGACGGTGAACGGGTCTGAGAAACGCCCTGCCCTCCCCTCTTCGGGGGGCGGGGGGGCTCCTAGCGTGAAGGCGGGGCTCCAGCGTGGATTTCCTCCGTGTGGGTGACACTGGTGCTATTTCCCGCTCCGTGTAACGAGCCATCTGTCCAACACGGTGTCAGGACGGAGACGCCTGTGGCGGGGAGATCACAGGCACGTTGGGGTTCACGCTGCTGAAGGCGACTGGGCATCTGAGCTGCGTGTTCCGAGGAACGAGGAGGCCATGCAGGTCGGACACAGGACCCCGGCAGCCATGGGGACCCGGTGACACGCACAGAGACCGGACGTCGCCTCGGTCTGCGAGAGACAGATACGGACATCACTGCATGGCCTGGAGAACATCTCCCGGGGACTGAAAGCAGAACCAAACAGCGCGACTCATTTGGACAAGGGCAGGGGGAGGGCAGAGTGGTACAGGAGGCTCACACGGTAACACGCAGAGGTGAGAGAGGATGGAGGAGGCTCACACGGTAACACGCAGAGGTGAGAGGACGGAGGAGGCTCACAAGGTAACACGCAGAGGTGAGAGGACGGAGGAGGCTCACACGGTAACACACAGAGGCAGGGATGGAGGAGGCTCACACGGTAACACACAGAGGTGAGAGGACGAAGAAGGCTCACACGGTAACACGCAGAGGTGAGAGGACGGAGGAGGCTCACATGGTAACACGCAGAGGTGAGAGGATGGAGGAGGCTCACACGGTAACACGCAGAGGTGAGAGGACGGAGGAGGCTCACACGGTAACACGCAGAGGTGAGAGGACAGAGGAGGCTCACACGGTAACACGCAGAGGTGAGAGGACGGAGGAGGCTCACACGGTAACACGCAGAGGTGAGAGGACGGAGGAGGCTCACACGGTAACACGCAGAGGCAGGGATGGAGGAGGCTCACACGGTAACACGCAGAGGTGAGAGGACGGAGGAGGCTCACACGGTAACACACAGAGGCGGGGACGGAGGAGGCTCACACGGTAACACGCAGAGGTGAGAGGACGGAGGAGGCTCACACGGTAACACGCAGAGGCGGGGACGGAGGGGACGTGGCGCTGACCTGGGCCCGGCTGCGTGTGCAGAGCCCCCGCTCGGACCTGGGACACTCTGAGTCCACAGGGGACTTGGCGGCCTTCGCACCGGTGACCTGAGGTGTCCGCACGCGCACACCCGGTGCTTTCCGCCACAGGCTCCCTCTTCCACCGGAATCAAAGGCCGTGCGAGCAGAGACCCGACTGCTCCCCGCTCTCTGCCTCCTGGTCACTCCGGTGAGGGTTTATTCTGCTACAACGTGAGCCCGCCTCCTGGCAGGTCCTCCCACCTCCTCTCAGGTGGGCGGTGCTCGGTCCAAGGGCCAGCGTGGCTCAGGCCTGGCGCGGCCGCACCCGACGGCGGGGGCGGGAGGCGGTGTCACGGGCCGACGGGCTTGTGGCTGGACCCGGCTGGTCCGGAGCGGGCGGGGGGCACGGAGCGGGCGGGGGGCACGGAGCGGGTGGGTTGGGGGGGGGGAAGAGCGGCCACGTGGCGTGTTTCTGGTGCTGGGACTGTCAGCCGGGTCACACGATGGTGCCGCTGACCCCTGGAGCCCCACTGGACGTGCCGGGGCGGCCTTCCCCTCGGCCTCACACAGAAGGTGTGGGAAACCCCGTGCTTGGCGGGTGGTTTTTAGTCCTCACCCAGTGAGCGAGGACCCTTTTCCCATTGACTTTTAGAGAGAGGAAAGCATGGGGGAGGGGAGAGAGGGGAACATCGATGTGTGAGAGACACATCGATTGGTTGCCTCCCACGCGCGCCCCAACGGGGGGTGGAGGATTGAACCTGCACCCCAGGTGCCTGCCCTTGACCGGACCGAACCCGAGACCCTGTGGTCCGTGGGGCGATGCTCTAACCGCTGAGCACACGGGCCAGGGTGCCACATGGTTTTAAATGTGAAGCCATGGGCCTGGGTCTCACTTCCCCTTCCCTGCCGGGCTGAGGCCGGGGTCGGCCGGGACTGGACTGCGGCGCAGGACGGAGGGGGAGCCGGGGAGCGAGCCCGAGCCGTCCCCGTGCAGGCACGGCAGGACTCTGCTTCGGTCCCAGCACGGGTCCTGGCTGACTGCCACCCTCCCTCCCTGCGCGCAGCCTTGACGGGGCGGGGGAGCCCCAAGGAGAGGTTTCCATGGAGGTGAGGCCGCCCTCGGCTCTGGTCACACGACGCGCAGGCGGAACGCCCACGGCGGAGCAAGGACGGCGTGGCCTGACCCCGAGGCGCTCGCGGCTTTGTGCAGTCACCGCCTCCTGGGCTGAAACCATGGAGACGGCGAGGGCAGCGCTACTGAGGGAATGGAAGAGGCCGACAGAGAGGGGGGGCACGTGGGTCCCAGCCACGAGGGGGGCTGCTTCCTGGGGGCCTCCCCCTGCACAGCCCGGTGTGCGGCCCTGGCCCACTGCCCCGTCCGAGGGCCCTGCACCCCCCGTCCCGTCCCCTCTGACGGCAGCGCGGCCGGCGCCTCGCGGAGGCCTGAGCGTTAAGGCCCCGGCTCCTGGCAGGCAGCACCCAGGCAGGCGGGCACCCTCCCCTTTAAAGGTGTCGTCCCAGCTCCGCCCCTCCAGGCTGAAGGGGACCAGAGGTGGCCGTGGCCTCCGTGTGAGAGGAGGCGCGCCCCGCACCTCGCTCCCGGACGGTGACCGCGGGCTGGAGCGTGACAGGCGCGGAGGGAGCAGACAGCCCGCGCGGCGTGTCCCCTCGCTCCGCTCTCAGCGAGGAAGAGACGGCGGCGGCCTCACCACCTGCCCCAGGGACACGCCCGCTCGGGCTCCTATGGCGTTCCCAGCCGGGGTCCCGAGCAGCCTGGGCCCCGGTCTCAGCTGGCTCTCGTCGCCCTCGGTGCGGGTGCACGGCACCCCGTCCCCAGGGCCTGGGCAGCGGCCACGGCAGCCCCGGCGGCACCGAGCACGCAGACAGGGTGCGAAGCCTCCGTGTGAAGAGCCGTCTGCCCCCCCCACCCCCCCCCCCACCCCCGTTCTCTGCAGGGACCGGGTCCAAAGGAGGGGGATAAAGGCTCAGCCCCGAAGTGGAAGGAGGGGCTGCTGGCCAAGGGCAGGAAGTGGCTCCAAGGCACCCGCTGTCGGCACAGAGGGGGCGGGGGCATCGCCCTGAAGCAGAGGCTGCTGCTCGTCCAGCCTCGCTCGCCTTCACAGCGGCACCGGCAGGGAGCGGGCCCCGCTGGCGCGCGTACAGTTCGGACGCATTTCCAACGCCCAGCAGCCTCGCCGCGCCGAGCAGGCGGCTAAGCATCCGTCCGTCTCCCGGTCCAGGGCCGGGTCGCGGCTGCAGGCTTGTGGTGAGGATTCGGGAAGATCTTGCGTGGGAAGCCCAGATAGGACGCAGGCACTTGCTGTGCCGTGATTAACATAAAACGTACACGTGGCCCGTTCACTGGAACCCGCCCGCTTGGACGAGCGCCTGCAGGGAGGGGCCGCTTGTCCCAAGTCCTACAGAGAAAAGGAGGAGAACAGGAGGCCAGGGAGCCGATTCACAAAGGGAATGGCCTGGAGCTTCCCCCATGGGCGAGGGGCGGGGGCCGGCCCAGCTGCCGCCCTTTTGTTCCTTGGTTCCGGGGAGAAGCCAGGCCCGCCTCTGTGGGAGGACGGAGCCCAGCCAACTCCACAGGAGCTGAGTGGGACCCTGATCAAACTGTACCTGAAGGCGCGGTTCTCAATTACTTGGGCCAATAATACCCTTTTTTTTTGTATTTTTAATGTATTTTAAAAAATCTTTATTGTTGAAAGTACTGCATACGTCCCCCTTTTCCCCCCATTGACCCCCTCCAGCCCGCCCCGCCCCCACCCTATTGTCCATGTCCATGGCTTATGCACATGTGCATACAGGTCTTTGGTTGAGCACCTCCCACCCACCCACCCTCCCCGCCTTCCCTCTGAGATTGCGCCCTCTGTTCCATGCTCCCATGCCTCTGGGTTCATCAGTTTATTTTGTCACTTAGATTCCACACATAAGTGAGATCATGTGACACTTGTCTTTCTCTGACTGGCTTATTTCACTTAGCACAATACTCTCCAGGCCCCTCCATGCTGTCTCAAAGGGTGAGAGATCCTTCTTTTTTACCGCTGCGTAGTATTCCATGGTGTAAATGTACCACGGCTTTTTATCCACTCATCCATGGTGGGCACTTGGGCTGTTTCCAGATCTTAACTACTGTACATTGTGCTGCTATGAACACAGGGGTGCATACATTCTTTCTGATTGGTGTTTCGGGTCTCTTAGGATATAGTCCTAGGAGAGGGATTACTGGGTCAGATGGAAGTTCCATACTTAATTTTTTGAGGAAACTCCATACTGTTTTCCATAATGGCTGCGCCCGTCTGCATTCCCACCAGCAGCGCACGAGGGCTCCTTCCATGTGTAAAGATCCCGCCCATGTTTTGTCACTTTTGACTGTAAGGACCCTATGTGACGAGCACGTGTGTGGATCCTGTTTCCGTGAACACACGTGTTTGCGTTCCCTTTGGTGAAACGCATTGGAAGGCGGAGGGACCGCCTGGGGGTGTGATCACGGGTCATCGTCTCCGAGCTCCAGTCCCCTCGCTGTGCCTCCCCCCCAGGTCCTCCCCTCCCCCCCAGGCCCTCCCTTCCCCCCAGGGCTCCGCCTCAGGAAGTGCCCCCCCCCCCACCCCACGGCACAGGGGCCCTTCCTGCAGGTTAAATCCTGCCCGTCACCGTGAACGAGAGCCGCTGCCCCCCAGCACCTGCCCGCCCCCCCCCCAGCTGCGCTCCTCCCGGATGCTCTGACCCTCAGACCCCTCAGGGGTCACCCAGGCGCCTTTCCAAGAACCTCCGAGTCCAGCGGCTGTGCAGGGCACTGTGGCCGCTCGAGCAGCGCTCGTCTGGTGGGGCGCCCAGAACGTACCCCGACAATCCAGAGAGCAGAGCAGGTGGCAACGGCCCCACCCAGGCCAACCAGCCAGGTCACCACGTTCTGTGACGTGGGCCCGGGCGCCCTGCAGCCCCCTGGACCGCGTGGGGTGACCTGGGAGAGAAGAAGGACTCCTCCCACGATCCCAGGCACCTCATTTCCCATGTGGGTGCCTGGCAGCGGGTCCCTAAGGCCGGCCCACATGGACCCACGTTTCCAAGGACTGACCTATGACCTGGTGGCCCAGGCCTCCGACAGGGAGGAGGGACCTGTGTGCCTGACCTTCGGGTTAGTGTGCAGGGCAGCGCCGTGCCCGCCGGGAGCCGCCTGGCACCTGTGAGCACACGCAGGTCCCCTGGGAGGGGGAGACGTGCAGCCCTCAGAGCCGCGCCCAGGGCCCTCAGACCTGCGCCCGCGCCTGGGCCAGGCCGCCGAGGGGACGCTGCGGGGAACGTGTGGTCACCTCTGGCCTCGGGGACAGAGAACTGTCCACCCCGAGGCAGGAGGGGCGACGCCCCAGCTTGAGAGCGGGAGCCGAGAGGAGCCTGCGCCGAGGAGGCAGCCCGCGGAGGGAAGCGCGAGTCCTCGGTCCCGGCCACCTGCCCCGACGCCAAGGTGTCGCCTCGGCGAAGACGCGAAGAGATGACCACAGGAGGAGAGAACGGCTTTATTCAGGGATGCGGAATCCATCCACCCGTGGAGTGAAAAGCAAAACGGAACAGGCTGAGCCACGGCGCGCGGGGGCCACGGCAGCCACGAAGCCACGCGGTTCCGCTGCCTCTGGACAGCAGCCTGTGGGTCCTCTCACCACTCGGACGCCCCAGGCCCAGACGCGCCTCAGGCCGGGCTAGGGGGGCGGCGGGTAGAAGACGGGGCCGTCCTTGCACACCTCCAGGTCCCGGGCGAGGCCGGCGCCCCACGCCCCGCCCGCCGGCTCCCCGGGCTCCGCGCAGCTCCGCAGCTGCAGGTCCTTGGTGAAGCACAGCTCGATCTGCCCCAGCAGCTGCACCTCCTCGCCCTGCGCACGAGACGGAGACGCTGCAGCCCTCGGACCGGGGTCACTCACAGTCCTCCGTGGGGACCGGAGCCTGGTGGCCCCGGGCAGGGCCTCGAGCCTGACCCAGAGGCGGCTCCCAGCCCTGACCGGCTCCGGGCACCCCGTCCTCCAACGCTGCCCGTGCAGGCCAGGCCCTGCTCCGCGGACAAAGCCCAGCCCGTGTGTGAACTGGACCGGTGGAACGCAGTAAACATTTCCAGCTCCAATGCCAGCCCACAGGTGTCCCACCGCGGCCCTCCCGGGACAGGTGCATCCTGGGTAGGAAGGGACCAACACCCTGCCCCAGGGCCTGGAGCCAAAGAACAGGTGATTTCAACACACATACACACACACACACACACACGGCACACACACACACGGCACACACACACACACACACTCACACACTCACACACACACACACACGGCACATACACACACGGCACACACACACACATGGCACACACTCACACACACACGGCACACACACACACACGGCACATACACACACGGCACACACTCACACACACGGCACACACACACACACGGCACACACACACACACGGCACACACTCACACACACACGGCACATACACACACACACGGCACACACACATGCCTGCACCACACACACACATGGCACATACACACATGCCTGCACCACACACATGCACATGCACACACACATACACACACGCCGCACCCACAGCATGTGCCATGTGCACTCCACACAGCAATGTCTGTACCACACACGTGCGCACACACACACAAGCAGCACACGGAAACTCCACGTGAGCACACAGCTGCCAGCAGTGTGGACCCCGGCTGCTCGGCACAGAGCGCAGCCGCACAGCCCTGACCTGCTCCGGCGGGAGACACTGGATCTTGGGCGCGACTCCGTACAGGCCGGCGAGGGCGTCTTTGATGTCTGACACCTGACGTGAAGTAACGTGCGTCAGAAGGGAACTCCCCCAGAGAAGCCAGCGCCGTCTACGCAGCCCTGACACTGGGTCCCTCCCTCGCACACCAGCTGGACCCGGGTCCTGGCTGATCGCTGGCCGACAGGACAGGAGGCGCTGGGTGCCCCCCACCAAGGACAGGATGTGGCCTCCAGCCGCCAGACCTCCAGCTCCCTCTTGTCCTCGTGCCCTGCTCCCCGTCGGCACCAGGGCCTGGGGCGGGGCAGACGCAGGAAACGCCTGGTGGGAAAGCACCCGACCTGTGGCCGGGACGCGTGGCCGGGACGCGTGGCCGGGCCCTCCCTGAGTCCCACGTCAGGCTGGTCCTGGCCCCTCACGTGCCGGCCGCCCGGAGAAGGGGCGCCACAATCGCGCGTCACTGCCGCTTCAGCGCACGGACACCAGCCCCCATCCGCTCCAGCGGAGTCCGGTGAACCCCGCGGCCTGCACCCCCTCTCGGCCTCCGAGGAGGATGCTCAGGGCAGCGAGACGCCGTCCCAGGCCCCATCCTTCCCCCTCCCCTCCGTGGGGAGGACACAGACCCACGGGCCCGGCCGTCCGCCCAGCGCAGGTGCCACAGAGCGGGACCGTGGGGCAGGGGTGTCCCACTCTGTCCGGCCACGGGGCCCCAACCCTAAACTACTGTCGGGGCCTAACCCTCCTCACCCACACCTGTGACATCCGTAAGCTGAGTCTAAGGAGGGGACCTGCTGGCCCGGCCGCGTGGCTCAGTGGGTGAGCATCAACCTGTGAGCCAGGAGGTCAGGGTTCGATTCCCGTCGGGGCACGTGCCTGGGCCGGATCCGCAGTGCGGGGCCTGCAGGAGGCAGCGCTCCACGATTCTCTCTCATCAGTGATGTTTCCCTCCCCCCTCTCCCTCGCTCTCTGCACCAGTAGGATCCTCTTTATAAAAATCCGCTCAGGAGCCGCCGCGAGGCAGCTAGGGAGGCCGGCGGGCATGTGCGGGGCGCCGGTGAGGGGGCGCCGCTGGCAGACGCTGGCAGGGACTCACCTGGTAGTAATTGCCCCCGGACGGGAGGACCCCCAGCTTCTGGAGCATGCTGAAAGCAGAGTGAGGAACAAGGCTGTTTAACCAGGCCCCTTCTCCTCTCTCCTCTTTTCAGCATCACTTTCCCAGACCCAGTCCAATGTCCTAAAGGCCACGCTTCCCCGGGACTCCGGCAGCCAGCCTGTGAGGACAGCCAGCGCGTGGCCGAGGTGGCCGGACCCCCCTGCCGCGCCCAGCACCCCCCGGCCAGCGCCCCCCGCCCCCGCCCCCAGCACCCCCCTGACGCCCAGCACACACACCCCCCGGCCAGCGCCCCCCGCCCCCGCCCCCAGCACCCCCCTGACGCCCAGCACCCCCCCCCCCGACCAGCGCCCCCCACCCCCGCACCCAGCGCCCCCACCCCCGCACCCCGTGTGTCCGCGCCCGGAGAGGCGGCCCATGTCCGTGTCCGCACCACGTGGCCGCTCACCAGGGGCCCCGGCCCCTCAGGGGCAGCTCCACCCAGGGCTCCGGGCGCAGCGGGGACGGACGTCACACCGAGTCAGGGGCGAGGAAGCTGCGGCCACGGCTACCTGTTGAGCGCCAGCCCCCGGTACAGGTCCAGGGCCTTCCCGAAGTACTTCCTCTCGGAGCTGAGGGCTTCCAGCTGCGCCACGCAGGTCCCGTGCTTCTCCCACTCGTGCTTCCTGGAAGGGGGCCGCCTCCGCTGGGACCTCAGGAAGCCAGGCCGCCGCCAGAGGTCCCCGGTCTCTCCCGGCACCGGGCGCCCAGCCGAGGCCTGGCGGTGCCTTCACGGTGAGAGCACAGGGCTCCCCACGGGCCGCCCAGGCGCTGACCACCCCCCCCCCCTCCGCCCAGCCTAGGTGCCACCCGGGACCTCGCGGCCTCGGGGCCCGCCTCTCCTCCCATGAGCACGGTGGCGGGGGCACTGAAGGAAGATGTTGCCCCCTCGCCTCCCGGCACCCCACCGCCCGACACTGCCCGCAGCCGGGCTCCAGAGTGCGGTCACCTCCGAGTGCCTGGCGGGCAAGGCCAGTCACGGAGAGACGCCGAGGCCTGGCCTGCTCCGCTCTTAGTTCGGGCGTCCATGTCCACAGAACCCAACAGCCCAGCCCGATGGCGGCCACTGCACAGCGACTTGTATTCGAGGAAACAGTTACTGACCGTTCTCCAACGTTCCCACACGCTCCATTCTCACAGCTCCCCAAGGCTGGTTACAAGTGGAGAAACTGAGGCTCGGAGGGGCTGGCTGGGCACCACGCCACAGGGCACCGGCCAGGAAGCCCAAGCCCACACTCGAGCGCCACCCCGACTTCCCGGTCACGCCCTGCAGTTGCGCAGCCACCTGACCCCCCGCTAATCGCAGACCACGGCCCCCACCTCCACGGTGCCGGCAGCTGCCGGTGCCGGCGTGAGCCATTGGCAGCGTGGAAACAGACGGGCACCAGGCCCTCCGCTGTGCCAGTGACTCATCAACCACCAGGTCGCAACAGGCAACATCCCCACGAGCTCCATAAAGCACACCCCGCACCTCAGAAGTACGCCTGCATGTGCACCAATTCACCCCGAAACCCACCCAGGCCAGGGCTAGCCTGCAAACACGAGGAGACAGACACGGGCGGGTCACTGAGTCCCGTCCAGAACAGTCTCCAGAGTAAGTCACTCGGGAACTTCCTATGCCCGGGGGCCGTGGTCGGCAAACTGCGGCTCGCGAACCACAGGCGGCTCTTTGGCCCCTTGAGTGTGGCTCTTCCACGAAATACCACGGCCTGGGCGAGTCTATGTTGAAGAAGTGGCGTTAGAAGAAGTTTAAGTTTAAAAAATGTGGCTCTCAAAAGAGATTTCAATTGTTGTACTGTTGATATTTGGCTCTGTGGACTGACGAGTTTGCCGACCACGGCCCTGGGGGTGGAAAACGGAGGCTCCTCCCCCAGCCGGAGCTGCACCTGAGCGGCAGGGGCGCTGGTCTGTGTAAACGGGACCGATCACCCGGGACCCGCTCCGCGGGGCGCTGCGGGCCGAGCGGGCAGTTCCCAGCTCGGGGCAGACGCAGCGGCACCTGGTGTGGGGAGCAGGCTTCCCGCCGCAGACGCGCGGCCTCAGCTGTCTTCAGGGACCGAGATGGATGTGAGCGGAACCGCTCCCTCGCGTGCTGCTCACTTCCCCGCGGTAACTGACCAGTTTGTGTTAAAGGAGGAAAGTCCAATCCAAGTGACTGCTGGGCCGCCTCAGGGACCGACGCCGAGGCCCACACCCCCCCACCCCCCGCGAGCCGCAACGCCCCACGCCTGGCCTTTCCCGACAAGACCCCGGGGCCCCTCAGGGGGGCCACACAGGACAGTTTTCCGACGAAGCCTGTCCCCGCTGACGGCAGCGCCGGGGCCGAGGCCGGGGACATCCCTACAATCTCCCGCCGTAAAGGCGACCGGGCCACCGTGAGCCACAGGCGGTGATTCGGGGGACAGCGGCCACATACGCGGCCTCCCCTTCTGTGCTGGGAGCTCTGGAGAGCACAGGCACGTGTTAGTGCGTGATCGCGACTTCTGTCGTTTAGAGCACGAAGGCGTTACGTGTGTGGCTGAGCTCTCCCACCTGAAGGGGGAACCCCTGTGCCGTGGTCGAGCACACGTGAAGCATACATGGCCCACGCGGTTTGGATTAAACCTTCCAGGCCCCAGCCCCCCGGAGACGTTCTTTGTTGTACTTTTAAGCCACGTGGCAAACATGTGACTATCGCTGAACATGGTAACAATGGAGCACACACTGTGTCACTCAGTTGTCACCCGGGAACATGGTAACACCCGGGAGTATTACACTTTGTTACTCAGTTATCACCCGGGAACATGGTAACACCCGGGAGTATTACACTTTGTTACTCAGTTATCACCCGGGAACATGGTAACACCCGGGAGTATTACACTTTGTTACTCAGTTATCACCCGGGAACATGGTAACACCCGGGAGTATTACACTGTGTCACTCAGTTGTCACCCGGGAACATGGTAACACCCGGGAGTATTACACTTTGTTACTTAGTTATCACCCGGGAACATGGTAACACCCGGGAGTATTACACTTTGTTACTTAGTTATCACCCGGGAACATGGTAACACCCGGGAGTATTACACTTTGTTACTTAGTTATCACCCGGGAACATGGTAACACCCGGGAGTATTACACTTTGTTACTCAGTTATCACCCGGGAACATGGTAACACCCGGGAGTATTACACTTTGTTACTTAGTTATCACCCGGGAACATGGTAACACCCGGGAGTATTACACTGTGTCACTCAGTTGTCACCCGGGAACATGGTAACACCCGGGAGTATTACACTGTGTCACTCAGTTGTCACCCGGGAACATGGTAACACCCGGGAGTATTACACTGTGTCACTCAGTTGTCACCCGGGAACATGGTAACACCCGGGAGTATTACACTGTGTCACTCAGTTGTCACCCGGGAACATGGTAACACCCGGGAGTATTACACTGTGTCACTCAGTTATCACCCGGGAACATGGTAACACCCGGGAGTATTACACTGTGTCACTCAGTTGTCACCCGGGAACATGGTAACACCGGGAGTATTACACTGTGTCACTCAGTTGTCACCCGGGAACATGGTAACACCCGGGAGTATTACACTTTGTTACTTAGTTATCACCCGGGAACATGGTAACACCCGGGAGTATTACACTGTGTCACTCAGTTGTCACCCGGGAACATGGTAACACCGGGAGTATTACACTGTGTCACTCAGTTATCACCCGGGAACATGGTAACACCCGGGAGTATTACACTGTGTCACTTAGTTATCACCCGGGAACATGGTAACACCCGGGAGTATTACACTGTGTCACTCAGTTGTCACCCGGGAACATGGTAACACCGGGAGTATTACACTTTGTTACTCAGTTGTCACCCGGGAACATGGTAACACCGGGAGTATTACACTTTGTTACTCAGTTGTCACCCGGGAACATGGTAACACCGGGAGTATTACACTGTGTCACTCAGTTGTCACCCGGGAACATGGTAACACCCGGGAGTATTACACTGTGTCACTCAGTTGTCACCCGGGAACATGGTAACACCCGGGAGTATTACACTGTGTCACTCAGTTGTCACCCGGGAACATGGTAACACCCGGGAGTATTACACTTTGTCACTCAGTTGTCACCCGGGAACATGGTAACACCCGGGAGTATTACACTGTGTCACTCAGTTGTCACCCGGGAACATGGTAACACCGGGAGTATTACACTGTGTCACTCAGTTATCACCCGGGAACATGGTAACACCCGGGAGTATTACACTGTGTCACTCAGTTATCACCCGGGAACATGGTAACACCCGGGAGTATTACACTGTGTCACTCAGTTGTCGCCCGGGAACATGGTAACACCCGGGAGTATTACACTGTGTCACTCAGTTGTCGCCCGGGAACATGGTAACACCGGGAGTATTACACTGTGTCACTCAGTTATCACCCGGGAACATGGTAACACCGGGAGTATTACACTGTGTCACTCAGTTGTCGCCCGGGAACATGGTAACACCCGGGAGTATTACACTGTGTCACTCAGTTGTCGCCCGGGAACATGGTAACACCGGGAGTATTACACTGTGTCACTCAGTTGTCACCCGGGAACATGGTAACACCCGGGAGTATTACACTGTGTCACTCAGTTATCACCCGGGAACATGGTAACACCCGGGAGTATTACACTGTGTCACTCAGTTGTCACCCGGGAACATGGTAACACCCGGGAGTATTACACTGTGTCACTCAGTTGTCGCCCGGGAACATGGTAACACCCGGGAGTATTACACTGTGTCACTCAGTTGTCGCCCGGGAACATGGTAACACCGGGAGTATTACACTTTGTTACTTAGTTATCACCCGGGAACATGGTAACACCCGGGAGTATTACACTGTGTCACTCAGTTGTCGCCCGGGAACATGGTAACACCCGGGAGTATTACACTGTGTCACTCAGTTGTCACCCGGGAACATGGTAACACCGGGAGTATTACACTGTGTCACTCAGTTGTCACCCGGGAACATGGTAACACCCGGGAGTATTACACTGTGTCACTCAGTTGTCGCCCGGGAACATGGTAACACCCGGGAGTATTACACTGTGTCACTCAGTTGTCGCCCGGGAACATGGTAACACCGGGAGTATTACACTGTGTCACTCAGTTGTCACCCGGGAACATGGTAACACCCGGGAGTATTACACTGTGTCACTCAGTTGTCACCCGGGAACATGGTAACACCGGGAGTATTACACTGTGTCACTCAGTTGTCACCCGGGAACATGGTAACACCCGGGAGTATTACACTGTGTCACTCAGTTGTCGCCCGGGAACATGGTAACACCGGGAGTATTACACTGTGTCACTCAGTTATCACCCGGGAACATGGTAACACCCGGGAGTATTACACTGTGTCACTCAGTTGTCGCCCGGGAACATGGTAACACCCGGGAGTATTACACTGTGTCACTCAGTTGTCACCCGGGAACATGGTAACACCCGGGAGTATTACACTGTGTCACTCAGTTGTCGCCCGGGAACATGGTAACACCGGGAGTATTACACTGTGTCACTCAGTTATCACCCGGGAACATGGTAACACCCGGGAGTATTACACTTTGTTACTCAGTTGTCAACCGGGAACATGGTAACACCCGGGAGTATTACACTGTGTCACTCAGTTGTCACCCGGGAACATGGTAACACCCGGGAGTATTACACTGTGTCACTCAGTTGTCGCCCGGGAACATGGTAACACCCGGGAGTATTACACTGTGTCACTCAGTTGTCACCCGGGAACATGGTAACACCGGGAGTATTACACTGTGTCACTCAGTTATCACCCGGGAACATGGTAACACCCGGGAGTATTACACTTTGTTACTCAGTTGTCACCCGGGAACATGGTAACACCGGGAGTATTACACTGTGTCACTCAGTTATCACCCGGGAACATGGTAACACCGGGAGTATTACACTGTGTCACTCAGTTGTCACCCGGGAACATGGTAACACCGGGAGTATTACACTTTGTTACTCAGTTGTCACCCGGGAACATGGTAACACCGGGAGTATTACACTGTGTCACTCAGTTATCACCCGGGAACATGGTAACACCGGGAGTATTACACTGTGTCACTCAGTTATCACCCGGGAACATGGTAACACCCGGGAGTATTACACTTTGTTACTCTGTTGTCACCCGGGAACATGGTAACACCGGGAGTATTACACTGTGTCACTCAGTTATCACCCGGGAACATGGTAACACCCGGGAGTATTACACTGTGTCACTCAGTTGTCAACCGGGAACATGGTAACACCCGGGAGTATTACACTGTGTCACTCAGTTGTCACCCGGGAACATGGTAACACCCGGGAGTATTACACTGTGTCACTCAGTTGTCACCCGGGAACATGGTAACACCGGGAGTATTACACTGTGTCACTCAGTTATCACCCGGGAACATGGTAACACCCGGGAGTATTACACTTTGTTACTCAGTTGTCACCCGGGAACATGGTAACACCGGGAGTATTACACTGTGTCACTCAGTTATCACCCGGGAACATGGTAACACCGGGAGTATTACACTGTGTCACTCAGTTGTCACCCGGGAACATGGTAACACCGGGAGTATTACACTGTGTCACTCAGTTGTCACCCGGGAACATGGTAACACCGGGAGTATTACACTGTGTCACTCAGTTATCACCCGGGAACATGGTAACACCCGGGAGTATTACACTTTGTTACTCAGTTGTCACCCGGGAACATGGTAACACCGGGAGTATTACACTGTGTCACTCAGTTATCACCCGGGAACATGGTAACACCGGGAGTATTACACTGTGTCACTCAGTTGTCACCCGGGAACATGGTAACACCCGGGAGTATTACACTGTGTCACTCAGTTGTCGCCCGGGAACATGGTAACACCGGGAGTATTACACTGTGTCACTCAGTTGTCACCCGGGAACATGGTAACACCCGGGAGTATTACACTGTGTCACTCAGTTACCCGGCCCTCCCGGAAGTGCCGTGTGAATCTTTTTTCACCGTTTTCCCGGTTCCGGTTCCTTCCGCCCATTGTCCATGCGGAACCAGCGTCTGGAGCGCAGGCTGCACAGACGCCAATGACAAGCCTCTCCTGGCCCCAGTTTCCCGAGCGTATCTCCTTCGTGTTGAAGGGAGATTTCAGCCCACAGCCCCAGGATCCGAGGGTCCTGCACCCCCCTCCCGCCACGCCCCCGAGTGAAATCTCCCCCAGAACAGCAGTGACCAGGCCCACAGACATCACTCTCACCCCAGTTCCTGTTCGAAAGCTTTTCTTTACACCTTAACTCTTTTCCTGAAACCTAGGAATCTTTCAGGTTCCACCAACCTTGTTGGACAAATTCTGATCAGTTGTGACCTGAACTATAAATGGACACACGGGAGTGAGGAGGAGGAAATGAAGGGTTATCCTCAGTTACTAAAAATATAAATAAAAAGCACGTTCGTGGTATCTTCTTCCAAGGTGATGCTTTTAGGAGCTACTCTGACGAAACAGCGTGTTTCTCGTCGGCTCAGCTCGTGCCGAAGCCAAGTGTTTTGCTGGCACGGCCCGGGGACAGAGCCTCAGCGACCCCCCTCTCCTCCCCCAGGCGCCCCGCCTCTGACCCGGGTCTTCTTTTCCCTCACATATTGCAAGGCAGCAGCTCTTCCCTGAGAACTAGTGTCTCCTGTCTGATCGGAGCGACGGCTCCCAAGATACGCAAGTTATTTAAACCTCAACAGAGGACGTTTTTAAGACAAAGCAATGAATGAAACACCCGATGAAAAGCAAGTGTCTAAAGGAAATCCACTCGCCCTCATCTGCCACCCGCTGGCGAGAGGGAGGCGCCCCGAGAGGCCTAAGGGAGGCTGTCCACACCTCCGGCTGGACCACGGCTCCGTGGCCTGAGCCCACAGTCCCCGGAACACGCACGCGCCCCCCGCCTCTCACACGGGTCTCGGGCTGGTGGTGGCGCAGAACTCACTCACCATAAGTAGCTGCTGTTGGGAGAGGGGTGGAACACGTCGGGCCAGTACATCTTCATGTCCGGCATGAGGTCCTGCGTGCGGTAAAGGAGAACTCGGGTCCAGGCACACGGAGGAGGCGCTCTGGCCTCCCGTCGCTAGGGGGAGGGCTGCTAATTTCTGGGCTCATTTGGCCTCGGGGTTTGGGCCGAGGAGGCGAGGGTGTCCCATTGGATTTGGGGGATCGCTGTACATACGCATGGCGCTAAGGTGCCAGCGTCCGGCCTGGAGAACGCATTCAGGGCAACCCCCGGCCGTGGGACAGAACCCAACGTGAATACCTTAATCTCGTCCAACTTAAAGGGCCACGACCGATTACACATGTCCGCTTTGTCAGCCCTTGAAATAAAAGAATAAGAAAGGAGAGGTCAGTCTTGGTGGGATGGGTTCTGAAGGACACGAGGAAACCCTTCAGCTCAGCGCGCAGAGGACATGGGGGGGCGGCTGCCTGGGAGCCGCGGGCCGTGCCTGTCCGCACAGGCTCGGGTTCAGGGCAGCCTCACAGCCCCGCTTCCAGGAAAGAGCTGGTGGGGAAGGCCAGCCTCATGCAAACAGCGGGGGAGCCTAAGGCACCCGCAGGGGGCACGAGCCAGGTCCCGGGAGGGGTTTCCAGTGGGTCCCAGGGACCTGTCCCCTGCCAGCCCGCTCCACAGCCACCGGGAGGTCTGCCCCTTTAAGAGGAGGTGAGGCTTAGGAGGTGAGTCAGTGCGCTGAAGGCTCAGAGCCTGGCACGCGGTCTGACCCGCTGGGATGACCTTTCACCGCACTGAGCCCACGCCCTCCTCCTCGGCGGTAATCCTGTCCCCACGCGTCACCTCTGCGTCCACTGGCAGCTCAGGCCACGGGGTCACCAACCTGCTCCCCAGACCCGGCCGTGTTTCCAGCCGCCACAGCTGTCCCGGCCCTGCACCTGCACCTCCGCCACGGGGCGGAGCATCACCCTGCGCTGACCTCCCCGCTCACAGGCAAGGACCCCAGAGAGCCAGGGTCCCCGACAAGCCTGGGGAAGGTGGACCATGGGCCGGGTCGCCAGGCCCCGCTTTAAGCTGCTTTCTGCTGACCCCTGTCCTGAGGGACAGGTGCACAGTGAAAACGGGGGGGGGGGGGGGGGGCTCCTCTCGGCCGGGCAGCGGGACAATGTGTACGATTTACAGCACACACCGTGCACACACAGCGAGAGAATGAGCTGCACAGAATGCAGGCAGAGCCAGGCAAATCGACCTGGGCGGCTGTGAGGTGTCGCTAATATAGATTATGCGTATAATTTATATTTAGATGTGTACTTACTGCCCCCAAATGAGAAAATCAAAATCCTGTAACCCTAACATATACTCAGAACCCTTAAGTGCATATTTAGCCTAGACGATTCCTACTCTATCAGAACAGCACTCAGCAGCAGAACGGGGTCATGTTAGAAACTGGAACAGTGCTTTCCGGTGAGGGGCTGATCTACGGCATGAACCCCAGGGTCTCTCAGAATGAACGCCCAACAACATCTCAAGGGCAACTCTCAGGACCAGACGCCCCGCGTCTCGGGGCGGCCGCGGGCCTGCGTGGGTTCCCGCAGCGAGTACTCGCCACAGCCCGTGGATCGTCCAGTAGTCCGGGGGCTCTCTGCAGCCATCTTCAGCTCTCTAGGAAAGAGACAGAGAACAACGGGCTCGTTGCTTTTACTGAAATAGACTTAGCAACCTTCCTCTCTTTCGACACGAATCAGTGACAGGGCTAACACAAAACAAACTCCACGTTAACTTGGCGGTAAGTTCATCCCAACAATGCATTCATGGGGCTGGACGTCATATCTGCAGTGAGTGGACCAGTCCTCAGTCTAAATGGCAGAATTAAAACATCATTTTTTATCTCTTTTTAAGGGCTCGCAAATTAAGTCAATCCGATGGAGACACGCTATTTGCCTATGAGTAATTTTCCTACCATATAACCATAAACAAATGGTTGAGAACAGAAGGCGGCTGATACCCCATTGGCCTCACGTTTGTTCAGGCACCAAGTCCGAATACATCAGTGAGCCAGGGACTCTCTGGAGCCATAAGAAATGCCAAGGTGAGAACAGGAGTACATGACGAGAGAGAGAACCACAGAGCCTCAGATCTCAGTAGACCTCCAAACAGTTTAGCTAAAACGAAGATTTTATAAAATAAACAGCCATCAAGAAATATATTTTCACTATCAAATGAAACACACAAGTAAGAAGCAGATGTTGGAGTTGACCAGGTGAGACCAGGTGGGGACCAGGTGAGGACCAGGTGGGGACCAGGTGAGGACCAGGTGGGGACCAGGTGGGGACCAGGTGAGGACCAGGTGGGGACCAGGTGGGGACCAGGTGGGGACCAGGTGAGGACCAGGTGGGGACCAGGTGGGGACCAGGTGGGATTAGGTGAGGACCAGGTGAGGACCAGGTGGGAATCAGGTGGGGACCAGGTGGGGTTAGGTGAGGATCAGGTGGGGACCAGGTGAGGACAAGGTGGGATCAGGTGGAAATCAGGTGAGGACCAGGTGGGGACCAGGTGGGATTAGGTGAGGACCAGGTGAGGACCAGGTGGCATCAGGTGAGGAGCAGGTGGGATTGGGTGGGGACCAGGTGGGGACCAGGTGGGATCAGGTGAGGAGCAGGTGGGATTGGGTGGGGACCAGGTGGGGACCAGGTGAGGACCAGGTGAGGATCAGGTGAGGACCAGGTGAGGACCAGGTGAGGATCAGGTGAGGACCAGGTGGGATCCGGTGAGGACCAAGTGGGGTTAGGTGAGGACCAGGTGGGACCAGGTGAGGACCAGGTGGGGACCAGGTGAGGACCAGGTGGGGACCAGGTGGGGACCAGGTGAGGACCAGGTGGGGACCAGGTGGGGATCAGGTGAGGAGCAGGTGGGGACCAGGTGGGATTAGGTGAGGATCAGGTGAGGACCAGGTGGGATCCGGTGAGGACCAAGTGGGGTTAGGTGAGGACCAGGTGGGACCAGGTGAGGACCAGGTGAGGACCAGGTGGGGACCAGGTGAGGAGCAGGTGGGACCAGGTGAGGAGCAGGTGGGGACCAGGTGAGGAGCAGGTGGGACCAGGTGAGGAGCAGGTGGGGACCAGGTGAGGAGCAGGTGGGATCAGGTGGGGACCAGGTGAGACCAGGTGAGGAGCAGGTGGGATCAGGTGGGGACCAGGTGAGGAGCAGGTGGGACCAGGTGAGGAGCAGGTGGGATCAGGTGGGGACCAGGTGAGGAGCAGGTGGGACCAGGTGAGGAGCAGGTGGGACCAGGTGAGGAGCAGGTGGGGACCAGGTGGGATCAGGTGAGGACCAGGTGGGGTTAGGTGAGGACCAGGTGAGGACCAGGTGGGATCAGGTGAGGACCAGGTGAGGAGCAGGTGGGGACCAGGTGGGATCAGGTGAGGCAGCGTTTGTGGGACACATCACCCACCAGAGGGCCTGGCCCCCTCCCGGAGGGAAAGCCTCCAGCGCTACCCAAGCAGCTCAGCAGACACAGCTCCTTCCGGCCACAGATCCTGCTGCCCAGGAGCCAGAACCAGAGGGCCAACCCAACTGGACACAGGTGACAGGGACTGCGCGCGCACACGTGTGCACACACACATACACACACGCACACACGTGCGCGCGCGCACACACACCCAAGAGCGGAGACTGCTCTGAGGGAAGAGACAACAGCTGTGACGTGAGAACAGCACGCCCAGCAGCGCCCTCTGTAGACACCTTTCGGGTCAGGAGTACAATCTGGTGAGACTAACAAGTGACATTTCATTGTCATTTGTCCACAGAAGACCAGCCTGTGAGGAAGCGGAGAGCGCCATGGTTACCAAATGCTGGCAGGAAACCAGAGCGGAAGCTCCGAATGTCACCTGAGCGGACCCAGCCACCCGCTGCCAGCGCCCTCCGGGAACTCAGGGCAAAGGCCTCTTCGACTTAGATTCTCGAGTGAACATTTCAGAAACGTGATCAGTAAAGTCAGGGAGAGCTCAGCCACAGGAGGAAACACCTGTCGGGGCAATGGACTCGGCTTTACAAACCGCCCAGGGGAGGGGGAGGGTGAGGGGGCAGGGCCTGCAGGGGCAGGCTGAGGCAGGCCCCCATCTCAGACAGCCCCCCACCTCAGACAGGACCCCGTCCAGAGAGAAAGAGCCCCCCTCCCCCCTCACTGAGGCAGGGCTCCTCCGTAGTGACACTTAGGGCACGGGCCCAGGACAAGCAGAGGCACAGACAGAAAGACCAACCACAGGTGACAAGAGCAGGCCAAGGAGACAGGCGCTGCTGAGTTCTGGGAGACAGTGATTTTAGAAATATTTGTACTGATGTCAGAGAGGGAGAGAGAAACATCAATGAGGAGAGAGAATCACTGACCAGCTGCCTCCTGCACATCCCTTTGGGAATCAGCCTCCAGAACCCAGAGGACCAATGTCGGCCGCCCTGAGCCCCCCAGCGGTGGCACTGTCACAGCCCCAGGCACCGGTCGCAGGGCCCTCCTGGAGGGAGTGGCTGCCAGGACAGGAAGGCACAGCCACACGGAGCAGCAGCCCCAGGCCCAGAGAGGAAACAAGCGAGACTTCCTAGGGGAATCCCTGGTCAGGGGGCCACGGAGGCAGACACTCACCTTGCACACGGTCGCAGGCCAGTGGTGGACCATAATCAGCTTCTTCCACTCCTGGCTGCCACTGCTGAGACAAGGAACCATGCTCCTAGAGCTTTCCAGTTACTAAAAAATTAGCCCATCCATCCATCTGTCCATCCATCCATCCATCCATCCACCCATTTGTCCATCCATCCATCCTTCCATTTGTCCATCAATCCATCCACCCATCCATCTATCCACCCATCTGTCAATCCATCCATTCATCCATCCATCCATCCGTCCGTCCATCCATCCATCCATCCATCCACCCACCCATCCGTCCATCCATCCATCTACCCGCCCATCCGCCCATCCGCCCATCCACCTATCCATCCATCCATCCATCCATCCATCCATCCATCCTTCCTTCCATTTGTCCATCAATCCAGCCACCCATCCATCTATCCACCTATCCATCCATCCATCCTTCCATTCGTCCATCCATCCATCCGTCCGTCCGTCCGTCCGTCCGTCCGTCCATCCATCCATCCACCCATTTGTCCATCCATCCATCCACCTATCCATCCATCCATCCATCCATCCACCCATTTGTCCATCCATCCATCCACCTATCCATCCATCCATCCATCTATCCACCCATCAATCCATTCATCCATCCATCCGTCCATCCATCCATCCATCCATCCATCCACCCATCCATCCATCCATCCATCCGTCCATCTATCTGTCCATCCATCCATCCATCCATCCATCCATCTGTCCATCCATCCATCCATCCGAGCACTCATTCATTCAATGAACAGTGAATACCTGCTACAGGCCAGGCATTTCTGTGGGACAGGGGTACTGCCCTGAGCGAGGGATGAGTCCCACCCTCCTGAGACGCACATGGCCGCCAGGGAGACGAGGGCAAGTGAGAAAAGCACGAGCGCAGTGTCATGTAGTGCAAGGCAGGGAAGCCACGGGCAGGGCGGGGCGGGGCGGGGCGCGGATGGGCAGGGCAGGGTGGGGTGGGGTTGAACTGGGGTGAGGAAGCCGGGAAGGCCTGGAGCCAGGGCACAGCACCAGGCACCCCTGTCCGAAGGGCGCTCACAGGTCGGAGACAGACCATCGCCCTCCTCCCACGGGAAACCCCCAGCACAAAAGGCGCTGAAGCCGCCGGGTGCCTCTGACCTCCCCCTCCCCCATTGGGAGAGGCCTCCCCGCTCCCCGCAGAGGGGGTGACGTCCAGAGGGCGCCCTTCAGACCCCTTCACGGTGGGGGGCGCGGAGGGGGCTGGCAGCAGGAAGCTCAACCTCTTTGTCAGGCTCAGCAGACAGACAGACAGACAGACAGACAGCCCAGGTGGAAGTACTCAGGCTCAGATGGAGATGGGGTTCAGGGGAAACAGAACTGGTCCCCACAGTCGCGCTCGTGGGTAAGGAGGACCGCTGGGTAACGGAACGAACTCGGACGATAGGAAACCTGGTTTTAAGTCTGAAATGCTGAGACAAGAGCTCGGCATGGAAGAAAAACCGGCGTCTGCCCGGCAGCGTGAGCAGCAGGGCCGGGAGAGGGCCCGAGCCTTTCCCGGATGCGGGTGGAAACCTTGTCTCACAGGTGGAAACTGAGGCTGCGGGGGCCATGGCTCGGCGGCCAGACCGTCAGCCAGCGTTCCCAGTAAAACAGGAAGCCTCAGAGCGCGGGGCGATCCCCACCTGCAGTCCAGGCGGGGACGCAGGGAGAGTCCCCGCCCCTGAGAGAGGGGGCCAGTCACCGCGCCCTCAGCCAGGTGGGACCGTGGGAACAGCCCCGACCTGTGCGCCCTGAGGGTCTGCGTCCGCCCCCACGCCGCGGGCAGGGCGGTGTCCCGGTGAAGCAGGTGTGTGACTTGGGGCGGGGGGTACCTACTCCGGCTCCGTCTTTAGCTGCATTGGCATTGGCCGATGCCCTTGGCCAGGCAGGGATTCACAGAGTCCTCCCAGCAACTGCCTCCCCTCGCCCGCACCCACTGTCGGGGCAGGTGTGTGTCTACGTTACAGGGGAGCAGACGGCAGCACACAGAGCCCCGGGGACCCTCAGCCCCACCCACGGCCCCTCCGCCACCCCCTTAACCTGGTGGCAAACACTAAGGACCCGAGCCCTTCAGAAAGCACGCCTTCTGGGAAAACTGAGCTATGATGTTACCCCTCACCGCGTATCAAAACGCAGCAACATGCAATTAAAACTCTGGCTAACAAGTTGAACCCCCCTCTCCAAGGCCTACCGCACAGGAACCACCTCCCTCTATCAGTGCGATCAGCACCCAACAGAAGAGGAGGAAAGCTCAAATCTGCGGCTCGCCGCTGGTTTCCTGTGCAGTCAGCCCGGAACCCACCCTGACCCCCCGCCGGGACGGAGCACGCGGGGAGGGAGGGACCCCTTCACCCAGTGCGCCCGAGTCCACACCAAGGCTGCGCCGACCGCCTGGGGGGGGTTCAGAGCAGGGACACCCCGCGTCCACCCGGCACGGCCCGCTCCGAGGCTGGGACCCCCGCGCGCCCAGGAGAGCACCCACCTCCTCGGGAGCCCGTGCGCGCAGCTCAGGCAGCAGGCCAGGCCGAGGGCGCACAGGAGGGCGCACAGGAGGGCGCGGCCAGGCGCTGCCGGCTTCATCGCGGAGCCCGTGGAGCCGCCTGGCGGGGGCCGAAGGCTCGGCTTCCGAAGCCCGCGGGGCAGGCGGTCCAGCCGGCCCTGCGCGTCCCTGAAACTGGACACATTTCCTTAAGCGTCTCGGCGCCGGGCGCCGGCGAGCAGCTCCGTCAGCCCCGCCCGCGAGGGGCTCCCGCCGGCCAGATCCCCGTCCCCCGCCCCGAGCCCGCCGTCCGCCCGCCGCCCAGACCACCCGGAGCGCCTCGGGGCCGCCGCCCACCGGAGCCCGCCAGCCGCACCCGCGATCCGGCCCGCGCCGCGCCGCTACCCGGCTGTCCCGGCCGCCGCTGCCGCCAGGCCTGGTCGTTTCCGCCCCGGGGCCCGCCCAGCGCCGGACCCGCCCACAGCGGGCCCGCCCCTGCCGCCTCCGGGGGCTGGCAGCCACGCCCCACGGCGCCCCCACGCTGCGACCCGACCCGACCAGCCCCGGCCCCGAGGACACGCCCCCAGCCCCGAGGACTCGTCCCCAGCCCGGAGGACACGCCCCCAGCCCCGAGGACTCGTCCCCAGCCCCGAGGACACGCCCCCAGCCCCGAGGACTCGTCCCCAGCCCCGAGGACACGCCCCCAGCCCCGAGGACTCGTCCCCAGCCCCGAGGACACGCCCCCAGCCCCGAGGACTCGTCCCCAGCCCCGAGGACACGCCCCCAGCCCCGAGGACTCGTCCCCAGCCCCGAGGACACGCCCCCAGCCCCGAGGACTCGTCCCCAGCCCCGAGGACACGCCCCCAGCCCCGAGGACTCGTCCCCAGCCCCGAGGACACGCCCCCAGCCCCGAGGATACGCCCCCAGCCCGGAGGACACGCCCCCAGCCCGGAGGACACGCCCCCAGCCCGGAGGACACGCCCCCAGCCCGGAGGACACGCCCCCAGCCCGGAGGACACGCCCCCAGCCCCGGGGGCCCTCTGCGCTGGTCTCCTGGGAGAGGCTCCCTTCCAGCCTGGCCGCCCCGCTTGCTCGCAGGAACCTCATTAAAAGGTTGTGGCACTTTCTTTTTCCCCAAAATGACATCGCTGTGGGGAGGGAGGGGGGGTGGGGGGTGGAGAGACCCAGGGAAGCAGGGTGGCCCACTGAACTCTGCCTGTCTTGAGGTTCAAGGCCCTGTGCTGTGTGCTGGCTCCCAGCGCCCCGCCAGAGCTGATGCCACCCCCACTCCCCCGCCTCACCCCACCCCTGAGCACTTGGGGGTGATGTCTTTTTGCAGTAGGGTGTGGAATAAGTAGAAACATACTTATTCCACGTGGATTCTTGTGGTCCCGCCCGGCATCAGCGGAGTGGAAAATATTCTCCTCCTACAAGTGGGGGCACTGGAGTCACAGGGCAAACGTGGGGGGCGGGTGGGGAATGACGGCAAATAACTGGGAAGAGTAATGGCCTAGCATAAGTGAGGAGGCGGGGGGGGGGGGGGTGCAGAGTCACAGGAACCAGGGGAAGCACCGACGTGTGGGCGAGCAGCATCTGCCCGGGAATTCGTCAGATGCAAACTAAACAGCAGCCAGCCACCCCGTGTCAGAGTGGGACACCTGTCCTTCCTGGAGACCGGCATTCCTGCTCCAGGAAACAGCCCAGGCCCCGGGGTCATGACCCCTGAGAGCCCAGGCAGGGTGCTTGCTAACTGGGTTCGAGGCCACAGTCACTGGGGTCTCCAAACGCACAGTGGGCTCTGGGTCAGGCTGCCCCTCGGAGAGCCCAGGGTGCCCGGCGGGGAGGGCGGGGCTGGCTCTCCGGGTGGGTCCTCTGGGTGTGGATTCAGATTCTCCGGCTCCTACCTGGGTAACCTGGGTAACCTGGGACGCGAACTGGCTTCTCTGGGCCCGGTTTCCTCATCTGTAGAGTAGGGACGCGATGCGCTCCAATGGCTTTATAGTTGGGACTAGAGAGTGAGACTAAACCAAGCCCAGCGGCTCTTCCGAGGTGGGAAATAAAGGAATTTCTTTCCGTCACTTTCTGGTGACAAATTTTAGGCCTCAAGACCAAGGAATCATCTCCAAACTTTTACCCAAAAGTCTATGACTTATACCACTTCTGACCCCATCATAAAAAGCTTCAAAAAAGAGAGAAAAAAATGAGCTCACTCTCACATACACACACACGCACACACACACACACACACACGTGCACACACACCTCCACACACTACTGTGCACTCCTACGTGATATTAGAAAAGACTTTTCAAAATTTATCTCTAAAACGTACGTCGACACCTGAGGATTTAGTGCCTCGCCGAGCTGCCTTTCGGTAGAGAGCACTGTGTTACACAGAACGGCGACTGTCGCATTAGCAGGTAACGGGGGAGTTTACAAGTATTTAGTGCTTTTAAAGAATTTTCAGTATGTTTCTACTTATTCCACACCCTACTGCAAAAAGCACCTGCGGTGCCTTCACATGTAAAACAAGCGGGTGAGTGTTTACCAGCTGGGAAGAAAACCAGAGGCCGGCGGGTCCCTCGTGAATGACCCACATCCCGCGTGGTTCAGGGTTCAGGGTTCAGGGTTCAGGGTTCGGGATCTGGAAGAGGGGCCGCGTGCAAATGAAAGAGACGAGACAAGAAATAATAATTTGGGAATTGGGGGGGCCAGGCGGGAGCCCAGGGGGACCTTCACCGGTGCTCAGGCCTCGCCAACCTTTTATTCCATTTTGGAGGCACATCTCGCCCTTAGGCAGGCAGGCAGGCAACTGCGGTAACAGACAGATTATCCCGAAGGTCAGTAAATGTTAGACAGGTTTACTCTGAGACTATTTGGTCAGGAAATTGCTTGAGCCCCCGTTGTCTGGACTAAACAATCCATCGGTGCATAGCTCCGGCCCTTGCCAGGGGCTCCTTGTCTACACTTCTCTGATAGTGAGGACAATGGGTGGCTTCCCACACTCCCTGGTGGTTACCGAGCCTGATCCCCTCAGTACATGTGCACGGTCCCCCTTGACTCCGCACAGCCCTCGCCGCGAGAGGCGGGACCACTCACCCGGGTTTACAGACGAGGAAGCTGTCACCAGGACAGGCGGGGGCCAGACCTCAGTTCCAACTTCTAGCCCGGCGTGGGTTGCTGATGCCTGGGATGCCGAAGAGGGAGAGACCCAGGGAAGCAGGGGAGCCCCTGAACGCTGCCTGTCCTGAGGTTCAGTCCCTCTGCTGTGAGCTGGCTCCCAGCGCCCGCCAAAGCTGATGCCACCCCACTCCTCCGCCTCCCCCACCCCCACCCCTACCCCCCGTGAGAGGGCTTCTTAAGGAGCATAGCCCTCCCACGCCTTTAGCAGGAAAACCACCCAGCCTGGTGTTCCAGGTTCCAGGCCAAGTCAGGCCCAGCCGAGTGTGCACTTTAGGATCATGTATGTGAAGGCGGATCATGAACCAAAGGTCATAGTCCTAGGGAGCGAGGTTTTGGTCTCCGTAGACGTCCTGCTAACAACAGGGCCATCTCTGCCCAGAGTGTGCTGGGCGCCCGAGGGGCGGGCGGCTCGGTGGGCAGGAGCGCCCATCCCTGCGGCAGCTCCCACAGGCTGGGGCCCACTTGCCAGGGGCCGCTGGGCCGGGGTCCTGGCCTCCAACGCCTCTGCTTCAGCGCCTCCAGGTCTTAGGGAGACTCTTTTTGTGTGCCTTTTCTTACAGACTTTTGGGTACATTTACATAAGGGAACACGGCTGCACCCCTCGGCTGTAAAAGGAAGGGAACACCCCCCCACCCCGTAACAGTGTGGAGGGACCCGAAGACTCCACGCCAGGTAAATCAGCAGCCAGAGGGAGAGACCCCACGGGACCCCACCCACATGTGGAATCCAAGGAACAAAACCAACAGGAAAAAAAGGCCCTTTCCACCCCAGACCACATTGCAGTCCTCGCGGTTACTGTTGCCTTCCACAGAAACGGCCGAGCCCACGGCCTGTAGCCGCCTCTCTGAGAGCGGATGCCTCTGTCGATAGGAGGTGTCTGCTGCCACAGTGGGGCGCCTGTTGAGATAGGGGTGCTTTGTCATGACGCTGGGGGCGCCTTCATGATAGCAGGCATCTGCCGCGATCATGGGGACCCGTCACGGCAGTGGTTGCCTCACACGGTACTGGGGTGCATGTCCCAAGGCTGGGGTGTCTGTTGCAAGACTAGGGTGCCCATCAGGGTAGTGGCTGTCTGTCGGAAAGTGGGGTGCTTGTCGCGATACTGGGGTGCCTGCTGCCATAGTGGGTGCCTCTGCCCGTGTTTCTCGTGATGGTGAATCGAAGTATTTCGTGGGTGGCAGTGTGTAGCCGCCGATATAAACACAATCCCGAGGCCCGGCCGTGCGGGAAGGCGCCGGCCAGAAGCTGCCCTCCTCCCGGGCGGGGCTTGCACAGGCTCAGGCGAGGCTAAGGGTGCCCTGAGCGCCTGGAGAGGCCGGGCACCCTCCTACCCTCCCACCCCAGAGAGACCCTCGAGCGAGCCGGGCAGAGGGCCCCGCATTCCGTGGGTGGGAGGCTCCTGCAAACGGGATCTCATGCTCTAACCCCGTCATGACCCCCTGTCCCCCTTTCACAGAAGCGCTTACAAGTCAATTTACAAAACCCACTCCTTCCACCGCAGCACCTTCCTCTTTCCCCAGGAAATGGAGAACGCGGCCGCCTGGGGTGCAGCTGGGCTCCCTCCGTCCCGCCCCTCCGGCCTCGGTTCCTCTTCCCTGGGCACCTGGCCCTCCTCGCCTCCCGCTCCCCAGACCCCAGGCGCCGGGGAAAATGCCGTATGGCCTTCCCCGTCCTGGGCCTCTCGAAGCTTTTTGAGTGGGACAACCAGAACCTCATTACACAGTCCTGGTGCTTCCTCCAGCCCTGCCTGCCTCGCCTGCCCCAGAGATGGGCCTCCTCCCGCCGGGGAAGGGGGGTGGGGAGGGGGTAGCGGCTGCCGCGGAAGCAGCAGAGGCCGGGATGCAGCAGAGGCCTCGGAAGCAGCAGAGGCCGGGGATGCAGCAGAGGCCGCGGATGCAGCAGAGGCCGGGGATGCAGCAGAGGCCGGGGATGCAGCAGAGGCCGGGGAGGCAGCAGAGGCCGCGGATGCAGCAGAGGCCGGGGAAGCAGCAGAGGCCGGGGAGGCAGCAGAGGCCAGGGAGGCAGCAGAGGCCGCGGATGCAGCAGAGGCCGCGGATGCAGCAGAGGCCGGGGAGGCAGCAGAGGCCGGGGAAGCAGCAGAGGCCGGGGATGCAGCAGAGGCCGCGGATGCAGCAGAGGCCGCGGATGCAGCAGAGGCCGGGGATGCAGCAGAGGCCGCGGAGGCAGCAGAGGCCGGGGAAGCAGCAGAGGCCGGGGATGCAGCAGAGGCCGGGGATGCAGTAGAGGCCGGGGATGCAGTAGAGGCCGGGGAGGCAGCAGAGGCCGGGGATGCAGCAGAGGCCGGGGAAGCAGCAGAGGCCGGGGAAGCAGCAGAGGCCGGGGATGCAGCAGAGGCCGGGGATGCAGCAGAGGCCGGGGATGCAGTAGAGGCCGGGGATGCAGCAGAGGCCGGGGAGGCAGCAGAGGCCGGGGATGCAGCAGAGGCCGGGGATGCAGTAGAGGCCGGGGATGCAGCAGAGGCCGGGGAAGCAGCAGAGGCCGGGGAAGCAGCAGAGGCCGGGGAAAGAGCAGAGGCCGGGGAGGCAGCAGAGGCCGGGGAGGCAGCAGAGGCCGGGGAAAGAGCAGAGGCCGGGGAGGCAGCAGAGGCCGGGGATGCAGCAGAGGCCGGGGAAAGAGCAGAGGCTGCGGTGCCTGCTGAGGTCCCCTGGCCCACGGCCTCCTGTCTCACCTCGTTGGGATGCCCTCGGCGAGGACGCAGCCAGCAGCGCTGGACCCACCAGGCCAGGCTCGCGGGCAGGCCCTGGAGAGCTGGGGGCTGGCAGCCCGCTCACAGGTCCCCACCCGCCGCGGGCTCTCCCCTCTGAGCCCCGACACGGCACACCAGAGCCAGGCCGCCCTGTGTGCCCGTCTGAACGGGTGACCCACCAAACCGTGAGGTCGCCACTGGCTGCCCCGCGGGAGGTGCGGGTGGTTGCCCACGGCCTCGGGAGCTGGGACAGGGGTCCCCAATGGAGGCGACTCGCCAGGGGCCGGGAGGGAAGCCGGAACCCTTGGCGAGCAGCTGTTCTGCGGACTAACTTGAACTGGTGTGTGTTTCACGTAACTATGAGACACAGCTGAACCCTGAAAACGCCACCTCCCGACACAGGGACTGAAGGCAAAGGGAGAGAGATGTCGGGGCGTAGCTGAGGCCAAAACAGCGCCCTCAGTTCCCACCTTTTCGCCATCACGCGCGTTGTCGTGGGAGGCTAAGTGAGTGACATACAGCAGACGAGGAAGGAGGCGAGCAGGGAGGTCTCAAAAACCGAAAGACACTCAAAAACAAACGCTACGGAAACCAGGGAGCAGTAAAGCGAAGTGAGAGTCTGTGGTGCTAAATTTGCATGGCAGATCTCAGTAGCAACTCATAAGTTTCCTACAAACAGGAAGAACAACACAGGCAAACAAGAAGCCTCACTGCCCCTCGCCCCTGACAGCCCGGCCCCAGGGACCGGCGTGGGGCCACGGCACAGGGTGAGGCCTCTGGGTGCAGCCTCACCCCCGCACCAGGGCTCCCGGAGCACCGTGCAGGCACCGTGCAGGCCGAGCCGGGAGCCCAGGGCGCAGCAGAGCAGGAGGCAGCCCATGCCAGCCTGCCGGACTCAGAGCAGACCCGCGGGCTCCCACTGGCAAGAGGAAATGTTTTTTTGTTTGTTTTTAATATATTTTATTGATTTTTACAGAGAGGAGGGGAGAGGGATAGAGAGTTAGAAACATCGATGAGAGAGAAACATCGATCAGCTGCCTCCTGCACACCCCCTACTGGGGATGTGCCCGCAACCAAGGTACATGCCCTTGACCGGAATCGAACCTGGGACCTTTCAGTTCTCAGGCTGATGCTCTATCCACTGAGCCAAACCGGTCAGGGCGAGAGGAAATGGTTTTGAACAACAGTAACTACAGTGGTTGAAACACATCAAATGTGTTAAGTCCACGGAGGCGTAAGGGTGCCCCGGGAGCAGTCTCGGTCACTTCAGGGACGCGGGAACCGGCTCATTATTCCGGAAGGTCAAGGCCACGAGTCCTTGTTCCTCCCGCCCCTGTGCCACACCGCAGCTTCACCCAGTGACTGACGGGAAGGTCTCCTTCAGGGGGTTCCCGGAAAAGGAGGAGGAATGGTAGTATTTAACATTACCCTTTGACAGCCCCCCAAAGTAATGAACCTGAGCCTCGACCACCAGCAGAAGCTAGGGCGCTGGAGGGGAAGCCATCCTGGACGGTCAGCGCGGCGCCCGCGGCCAGGATCTGCCTGAGTGAGGAGGGCAGACCGGAGCAGCTTCGGGTCCGACGCCGCAGGAAACCGCGCCAGGGCGCACCCTGGCCCGGCCCGTGTGTCTGTGTGTGGTGCTTTGGGTTGTTTGATGCTCTAATTTGAGCGTTTCTTTATCACATTTGCCTTTATAATTTAAAAAAGGATCCTTTTTTGTATCGTAACATGTTCGCCTCCAATTCCACATCCATCAACACACGCGTTGCTCCTCCTGCCTTATCGTTACAGGAGCCTGGTCCTCCTGGGAAGTCTGCGCTGAGACCACAGTCCTGTGCCTGTGGCGACAGGGAGCCACCGCTGCTGGGCCTTTCAAAGCCAGGAAACGCGTTTCATTGGTTTGGGTTGGTTTGTTTTAAGGGAAATGCATCATGAGTTCATACTGACATTTATGAATAAATTCAGGATGAAAGGGCTTTCTCATTTGGTCTTATTTGCATACATCTTTGCGTCTCCCTTTCATCTCTTTTCAAGCATTTAATTGGCCGCAGATGAAAGAGAGGACTCTACTTAGTCTAAATGCTACGGCTCCTTCTTCAAAACACAGCCAGTCATTCCAGTAATCCCCTGCCCTTGGCCTGGGAGCTCATTAAGCCGCAGGAGTCTACCTGGACCTGATCCAGGTGCGGCTCCACTTGTCCGGACCAGCGCACCGAGGCGGGATCGCAGGGTGAATGCCTCCTCACCTTGGGAAGCCTGTGCTGTGGGTGGTCACTGCCTCGGCACTGCTGTGAACCTGCGCACCTGGGTGTTAATACAGCGTCACCCAGGGCAGGGAACGAAGTGGAAGGTGGGTCGTGGGGAGAGAAGAGGCTGCATCCTGCTGGGCCAGCAGCAGGACGAGAGCCGAGGAGGGCCCGGACCGAGAGGCCGGGGCACGAGGGCTGAGAACGGCAGGTCGTGCGTGTTCCCAGCCAGTCCCCGGTCCCTGCGGAATGTGAGGTCACTTCAGTTCTGCTGGGGCCGCCGGCCGATCCTTCTGCACCGCAGACCCCACCCCTTCCAACCGGCAGGGTTTTCAATCAACACTGTACGTGCATTTCCTCTTCCCTGTGACTTTAACATGCCCTTTTCTGTAGCTTTATGGTAAGAATGCAGCGTGTAATACATGCAACATACAACTATGTGTTAATGGCTTAAGGCTAGTTAAGACTAACAGTAGGCTATTAGTAGTTAAGTTTGGGAGAGTCAAAAGTTACACACAAATTTTTGACTGTGCGGGGGCTGGCACCCCTAACCCCCATGTTGTTTAAGGGTAAACTGTACAGCATATACAGGTATCAAGTCATTAGGTTGCACACCTGAAACTAATAAAATGTTATACGTCAATTATATCTCAATAAAAAAAGAAGTAAATGCTGTACTACATTCATCAAAGCACAACTCCTGCTTCATCTTTCTCTTGAAACTGGACCCCTTCACCCGTTCTGGTTCCTGGTCTGAGCTCTGCCTTCGCGCGCGCTGGGTGGCGGTGGGCTGTCCTGTGCACCCCAGGCCGTCGACCAGCATTGCTGGCGTCTCCCTGCGAGATGCCAGGAGCAGCCCCTTCGCTGTGACAACCAGAGACTGCAGATGTCCCCCGAGGAGCCCCGTCGCCCCGTGGGGAGCCACAGCGCCAGCCCTTCTGGCTTCACGTGCCCGGCACCCACCACCGACCCAGTTCAAGAAGCCAACCAGCCGCGGACGGCGTGTGGCTGTGGCGCAGGCGTGCACGTCAGAGGGTTGTGCCCTCGCACCTCTGCGTGGTTCTGAGAGCCCGTGAACACGTTTGTAAGTTAACAGCAAACATCCTCATCCTAAGTTCACGTAATTATAAAGAATATGTTTTCTGCTGTCTTATACATTACTGACATGCTTGAAATGCACTTCGTTGAGGACCTTAAAGTGAAAAGAACTTGCTAAATTTGTGGAGAATGTCACCAGAAACCCAATCTTGTCTTTGGAATGAACCGATCAGCCAACTCAGGCTACTGTGAACCCAAACTATTAAAAAAAGAAAAGAAAAAAGAAGACACCGGTAGGAAGGGCTCCTGGTGGCTAACTGGGCTGGGGAAAAAAAAGCAAATAATAATAATAATAATAATAATAATAATAATAAGCAGAGCCTAGCAGCCAGTTCTGCACAGGGGCCTCTCACTCTAACTGCGGGAGAAGCTCTGCCTGCACTGTGTCCGCCACCCGGTCTGGGGCAGAGGGAGCCGACCAGGGGCTGAGCAGCCCGCAGAGCCCAGCAGCCTAGCGGGAGGGGCCTGGCTCAGCAGCCCCGGTGCGCACACGACGGGGCCGTCCCGCAGCAGGGCCGTGCTCTCAGCCCAGCGGGTCACTTTGAGCTGTTTGCGCCAACAAAGGCCCCTTCTTCTCCGCGGCCCTAACTGGGATTCCGGTTGGCACTGAACTGGCACCTGCACCCAGAGCGCCTGCCCCTGCCTGCCGCCCTGGCCCCGCCCCTTGCGTCCGCCCTAGCCCCGCCCCTTGCGTCCGCCCCGCCTCCCGCGTTCCTCCGCGCCCCAGGCCCGCCCCTGGCTTCCGCCCTGGCCCCGCCCCTTGCGTCCACCCCGCCCCGCCCCTTGCGTCCGCCCCGCCTCCCGCGTTCCCCCGCGCCCAGGCCCGCCCCTGGCTTCCGCCCGAGGCCCCGCCCCCTTGCTCACCAGCACCCCGAGGCCCCGCCCAAGCGTGAGGCGGGCTGCGCGCGCCGGCGCCGGGGGCGTGGTCTCGGCCGCGCGCCCCGCGGCCTCTGCGGCGCCGTTGGCCGTTGGCGCGGCTTCGGCGGTTGTCTTGGAGAAGCAAGATGGCGGCGACGGCGGCCGCGGTGGCGGCGGAGGAGGACACGGAGCTGCGGGACCTGCTGGTGCAGACGCTGGAGGGCAGCGGGGTCCTGAACCGCATCAAGGTCGGCGCGGGGCCTGGCCGGGCCTGGCGGAGGGGCGCGCGGGCCGCGGGGCCTGTGCGGACGGCGGGCGTCACAAAGGGGCCGCCCGGGCGGGATCCGGGGTCCGGTCCGTGGGGAGGGGCGGGCGGGCTCGGGGTCCCCGGGTCCCAGGTCCCCACCTGCCTCGAGCGGCGGGCTGCCGTCCCGGCGGCGCGTGTCTCGGGACCCGCTCCTCCGGCGCCGCGGGACCAGCCGGCGTGACCGCGGGGCGCGGGGCGCGGGGCGCGCTGGGGAGGGGCGACCCCTGGCCGCGCTCGCCCCGCTCCGGCCCCCGAGCCTGGCCGCCGCCGGGCTGCGCTCTGGGCTTCTCGGCGCGGACGGCGCCCCTGGGGCTCGGGGTGCGCCCTCGGGCCGAGGCGGGTCGGGGAGCTGTGCGTTAACCCCCCTTTCTGTTCCAGGCTGAACTCCGAGCGGCCGTGTTCTTGGCGCTGGAGGAGCAAGAAAAAGTAGAGGTATGACGTCCGCACCCCTGGACACGGACACGGCCGCCTTACACCTTCACCCCCTTCCGGAGGGCGGCTTGTGGTGTGGGCCGGGTGCCTGTGAGCTGGGGGGCGGGGGGCGCCCCTTTATTCCGGGAGGAGAGGCAGAGCGTTACTTTGGCGTCTGCGGGGCCTGCCAGGCTGCTCAGGAGCGCCCCGGGGGCGGAGCCAGCCCTGAACCTTGCTGGTCGCAGACCCCTTTCTGTAGGGGGATCTGAAACACAGGCCATGGTCAGCTGGTGTGCGCCTTTCCCAGAACGGTCAGACCGCACAGTTTTTGTTTTTAAGTTTATTTACTTATTAGCTTTGTTTCAGAGAGGAAGGGAGAGGTAGGAACATCAGTGATGAGAATCGGGGATTGGCGTCTCCTGCACGCGGTCCCCCCCCCCCCCCCCCCTGACTGGGGATCCAGCGGGAATCCAGGCCTGTGCCCTGAGTGAGACCCATCGGGACCTCCTGGTTCATGGGTTCACACTCATCACCGAGCCGCACCGGCCGGGCCACACAGTTGTTGTGCAATCACGCAGTCTGTCTGACTGCCCCAAGTCCCACCACGAATCGCTATGTAAGTGCATTTAGCTTTTTCTCTCTGCCCCACGTCCCGCCACCTCCTGAGTGGATGTCCTGGAACTTGCTGTCCACGGGAGTCGCTTGGTAATCCCGTGGTCACCCTCCTCCGAGGAGCCGCCGCCTCCGCTGCCCCGTGGGCCTGATGCCCGCTGCTGGTCACCGCGAGGAGCCCTTCACTTGGCTCTGCTGTTTGCCCAGCCTGTGTCTCCTCTTGGCCGCCTCTGGTCTGGACCCCTGGTCCATACTTCTGAGCCTCACCTTCTAGCCATACTTGGTCTGGAAAAAAGTCTTAATGGTCCTTTAACTCAGCACACTAACTCCCTCGTGTGCTGTTCGCTCTAGAGCAGTCACCCGAGCCTGCGGGTTGCTGACGTCACTGGATGGAGACTACCACCCTAGCGAGGCCCTTCCGCCTCTTTTTTAAACCTTTATTGTTGAAAGTACTGCATGTGTCCCCCTTTCCCCATTGGCCCCTCCAGGCTGCCCGCTCCGCCCCCACCCTATTGTCTGTGTCCACGGCTTATGCACATGTGCATACAGGTCTTTGGTTGAGCACCTCCCACCCACCCACCCTCCCCGCCTTCCCTCTGAGATTGCGCCCTCTGTTCCATGCTCCCATGCCTCTGGATTCATCAGTTTATTTTGTCACTTAGATTCCACACATAAGTGAGATCATGTGACACTTGTCTTTCTCTGACTGGCTTATTTCACTTAGCACAATACTCTCCAGGCCCCTGCATGCTGTCTCAAAGGGTGAGAGATCCTTCTTTTTTACCGCTGCGTAGTATTCCATGGTGTAAATGTACCACGGCTTTTTATCCACTCGTCTATGATGGGCACTTGGGCTGTTTCCAGATCTTAACTACTGTACATTGTGCTGCTGTGAACACAGGGGTGCATACATTCTTTCTGATTGGTGTTTCGGGTCTCTTAGGATATAGACCTAGAAGTGGGATCCCTGGGTCAGATGACAGTTCCATATTAATTTTTTTGAGGAAACTCCATACTGTTTTCCATAATGGCTGTACCAGTCTACATTTCCACCAGCAGTGCACGAGGGTTCCTTTTTCTCTACATTCTCGTCAGCACTTGTCATTTGTTGATGGTAGCCATTCTGACAGGTGTGAGGTGATACCTCATTGTGGTTTTAATTTGCACCTCCCTGATGATCAGTGACTTTGAGCATTTTTTCATGTCTCTTGGCCTTTCCTATGTTCTCTTTGGAGAAGTGTCTATTCAGGTTCTTAGCCCATTTTCTTAATTGGATTGTTTGTCTTTTGTTAAGCTGTATGAGTTCCTTATCCATTTTGGAGATAAGCCCTTTATCTGATGTATCATTGCCAGATATGTTCTCCCATGCCGCTTCCACCTTACTCGTGACCGACGCCTGTGTCTCTGGGGGGACACGGGGGCGTCAGGTCCTCTCGGTGTGTCCTCCCCAGACAGAGCTCCCCTGTGCCCACGCACCTGTGCCCACGCACCTGTGCCTCCCTCCTCCCGCGCCCGTGGGGAGGCTCTGCCGGCTGCACAGCGGCCTGCCCTGGGTTTGCCTTCGCGGTCGTCTCAGCTCTTCCGCTCGCCCTGCTGCTGGCTCGTCTCTGGAGCATCCCCCTCTGCTTCCCCTCTGACGAGCTTTGGGTGAATGTGTCTTACACTGTTTCTCATGTCCAGGTGCCCTTTCACCCACGAGCACCTGAGTCCATCACTGCTGCACCTGGGTGACTTCCCTGGCTGCGGTCAAGAAGAATCCTACTTCGGTTTTTTTAGTTCTTACCTATAGAGTTACTCTGTGGCACTGGACTTGAATTCCTTCCTGAAAATCTGCTTTGACTTTGGGGAATTTTTCTGTTCTGTTTTCTCTTGATCACTCCTTGATCCTCGGCGTGATCTTCTTCTGTTCCCTCCTTGGCAGCCTCGGGGCGCGTCCCAGAGCTGTCGTCTGCCTCCCTGAGCCCTGACCGCACCAGCAGTTGTGGTTCTCCCGTCCGTGTCGCCCTCCCAAGCTTCAGCCCTGCGTGTCCCACTGCCCGCTCCTCCTCCCTCCTGGGCCGCCTGGCTCTCTCAGTTCTGTGCGGAGAGGTCTGAGGAGGGCTCGGCTGCCGCTCGGCTTTGTTCGTTCCTCTCCAGTGGCTTTGCCCTCCCTGCACTCCTCTGCTGTCCGCACATCTTCCTGAAGCCCTTCTCCGCGTTGCTCCCAGTCGCTGTTCATAGGACATACTCGATCTTGCCCTTCCATTTCTTTAAATATTTCAGTTGACTCAACATCTTAAAATTTCTTACACTAGCCTACTTGAGTACCTTTGTGATCTTTACCCTCCTTGTGTTTTTTGAGTATTCTTAAAACTATTGAGGTATAGCCCTAGCTGGTTTGGCTCAGTGGATAGATTGTCGGCCCGTGGACTGAAGAGTCCCAGGTTCAATTCCGGTCAAGGGCACATGCCCGGGTTGCGGGCTCTATCCTCAGTAGAGGGCGTGCAGGAGGCAGCCGATTGATGATTCTCTTTTATTTATTTTTATTTTTTTTCTTTACTGATTAAGGTGTTACATATGTGTCCTTATCCCCCCATTGCCTCCCCACTCCCCCACTCATGCCCTCACCCCGCTGGTGTCTGTGTCCATTGGTTATGCTTATATGCATGCATACAAGTCCTTTGGTTGATTTCTCCCCTTACCCTCACCCTCCCCTACCTTCCCTCTGAGGTTTGACGGCTGATCGATGCTTCTCTGTCTCTGGATCTGTTTTTGTTCATTATATTTCACAAATGAGTGAGATCTTGTGATATTTATCTTTCTCTGACTGGCTTATTTCGCTTAACATAATGCTCTCCAGTTCCATCTCTCTTTTTGATGTTTCTATCTTCCTCTCCCTTTCTCTCTGAAATAAAAAAGTAAAAAAAGATAATGAACGTATCCATGACTTTGAAAAGTTTCCTCAGGCACCCTGGCCAGGTGGCTCAGTCAGTTGGAGTGTAGTCCCCACACCAGAAAGTTGCCGGTTCAGTTCCCAGTCAGGGTGGGTACCCGATGCAACGTACCGATGTTTCTCTCTCACATTGATATTTCTCTCTCTCTCCCTCTCCAAAGTCAACAAAAACATGCTTGGGTGAGGATTAAAGAAAAAAAGGCTTTCTCAAGCCCCTTCACGCCCCTTTGTAGTCCCCCACCCACCTCCAACCTGGGCAACCCCAGGGCTTTTGACAGCGAGGCCATTGGAATCCACAGCACACGCTCGTTTCTTTGTTTGGTCCGGCTGTGTTCACGCAGCACATGAGTTTACAGACTCATTCACGTGGTCGTTGGTTTCCTGGTTTGTGTTGGGCTGTATGAACGTCTGCAGTTCGTTCAGTCACTCACCTGTGGGTGGACGTTGGGTTTCCAGCTTTCAACTCAAACAAGGCTGCTGGGACATGCGTGTGCGTGCGTGTTGCTTGTTTGGTCCGGCTGTGTTCACGCAGCACATGAGTTTACAGACTCATTCACGTGGTCGTTGGTTTCCCGGTTTGTGTTGGGCTGTATGAACGTCTGCAGTTCGTTCAGTCACTCACCTGTGGGTGGACGTTGGGTTTCCAGCTTTCAACTCAAACAAGGCTGCTGGGACATGCGTGTGCGTGCGTGTTGCTTGGACCTGCCCTTTCCTCACTTGAGGAAATACCTCGGCGGGTGATGAACATGGAGGGCCCTTCACCTTTGTACAACATGCCCAGACCAGGGCTTCCCCAGAGCGGGCACCACTCCTCGGCCAGGCGCCTGCCCCTCTGCGGTTGGCGGGAGGAAGCTTTGATGTGCTGGAGTATTTATTTACTCAAATGTCCAATGATAAAAATCAGTTGGCCTACGCACTGCATAAAGTCATGTGACCTGCTATAGGTGGACTGCAAATGGCAAGTGTGTAATTATAGTCCTGTTCATAGTGTGTCATAATGGTTGATAGCTAAGATGACAGTATCAAAATTCATATAGTTGAAATAATTATCAGTTGTTTTTATAAGTGTTATTTCACATGAGTATTTGAAGGTCTGGCTTCTAAAGTACTTTAGTCAGCAATTAATAAAACATTTAAAAATGAGTATAAGTCTTCATATATGGCTTTGTTTTATTAATTTTGAGATATTATTCAGTAGCACAAAGCAGTTCTTTTAGTGATCAATAGTTGTGGAATGGGTTAACCATAATTGTATGGGTGACAATATTTTACTTACATCTTTGCCAGAAAGTTATACGTTAATCCGCATTTTGTAGTTCTCATCATAAACACATAACACTGACAGAATTTTTTTTTTTTAACAGAACAAAACTCCTTTAGTCAATGAGAGCCTGAAAAAGTTTTTAAATACGAAAGATGGTAAGCTGTTCAGCTCTTCTTTATTATGTCTATCTGTACATTTTCAAATCCTGACTCTATTTGGAAGAAATCAGGCATTTCAGATTATTTTTTGGTGTCTGTGATTCTTATAGGTCCTTATTTCTTAAAATGAGATTTTATTGGACTGCTGTTAAGGTGCTTTGCTTACCATGGGTCCCGGGATAAAGCCAGTGTCACTGTAAGAGGCAGAACCGTCAAGTGAAGTGTCACAGGGTCTTCCCGATGGTTGCTGCCAGACCTAGGGTCCCAGTGAGAACAAGGGGAGACCGGTTTCCATCACTTAATTGTACGCGGCAAAGACGAGTCCATGGTTAAACAATGTAGAAACTTTCCTCGCATTAGTGCAGCCTGTCCTCAGTGTCAGAGGAGGCTCAGCCTGAAGGCTCGCTCACCGCTCTCTCGCCCTGCAGGCCGGCTGGTGGCCAGTCTGGTGGCCGAATTTCTCCAGTTCTTCCATCTTGACTTCACCTTGGCCGTTTTCCAACCGGAAGCTAGCACAGTAAGAACGATTTCACCTCACCTTTGAAGCCTTGGACAACGCTGAGCCCATGAACAGCTGAAAGTTAACATTTGACAACTGTAGTGTCTTGCATAAAGATGTTTCTATCGCTCCCTGATTTTCTTAAACATCATCCGAGCTGGCAGGGGGTTCTGGGCCCCTGCTTTACTTAACTAGAAGGGAGTGTTGTTGTAAAGCTGGCTTGTTCTGTCAGACTGTAGCTGTTAATGTGAACTTTGAATGTGGAGATTGGTGAAAGGAATAACAAATGTAAGCAACCTGACTCTCGCATTTTCTATATGCAGAATCTCAAATAGAAACTTGCTCATGTTGTGTCATTGTGTTTTATGTGTTTATGTCACACACGTGAGCAACTGTGCTTCCTGTGAGAACAAGTATCATTAAACGGTGTGGGTGTTTGAGGGCTCTATTCTATTCAGTGAGTGCGTATTTGGGAGTGAGCTCGGGGGGGATGGGGCTCTGTGGCCACCTTCAGTCCCCCTCCCCCACAAACATATATGTAATGTTTTAAAATGGATATTTCATTCATTAGAAAAACAGTCTCTGAGTTTAGAAAGATGTCTTTAGGTTCCGAAAACACTTTTCTTTAAGCTCTGAGTAAATAATTTTGTTATATATCTGTGCACTTATAGCTTACTTTTGCATCTTATTTCTGCCCTAGTTTCAAGGTCTGGAAGGTCGAGAGAATTTAGCCCGGGACTTGGGCATTATTGAAGCGGAAGGCACTGTGGGCGGACCCTTGCTGTTGGAAGTGATCCGGCGCTGTCAGCAGAAGGAGAGAGGGCCCGCCCGTGGGGAAGTAAGTGCAGCCCTGTGCTCCGTTACCTCCTGGTTCATCACTGCTGCCCGGGCAGCCCGCACTCCGTGCAGTGAGTCAGGGTAAATAAAAGACTTTTCCTTGGAAGCAACTGGAAGTGTGGGTGCTCTGAGCTGCTGCCGCCCCAGTTCTGTGGATAGATCCTGCTCCCCGCTGGCTAGTGTCACCTCCCGCTGACTCGTGCTCGCCATCCTTTCTGACTAGTGCTCACCTGTTCCTCTCGGGAAGGGGTCTGAGAGCTCGGGGCGGGCACCTGGAGCTCCAGCACAGGGCACTGCTTAAGAAGTGGCGAGAGCACTCCAAGCATTAGCCTTCTTGGTACTCAAACATACAAAGGCCGAGTTACAGACTAGTTAATTTTTGAACTGAAAGGCTTTTTTAAGCTAGATCTAAAACTGTTTGAGCTATTGATTTTGCTTATTTTGTTAGACATTTTCTAATTCCTGTGTGTTTGATTAGCCATTACCTTTCTTATTCCTATCCTTCCCTTTTAGAAGTACTGCTAACGAGGTGAACGGTCTGATTTCTGTTTCTGGAAGGGTCCTGTCACAGGCGTAGACAGCGTCTTAACGGTCCCAGGGAGCTGGTTAAGCGTGCTTCTGCCGCAGGGATGTGTGAGGAGGCCGTGGCTGCCCCGTCCCTCCGTCTGGACAGCCTCAGAGTTCCTGTTAGAGCCTCCGGAACCACTCAGGCTGACTGAGTGCCCATTGCAATAAATAGATGCTTTTCGTTAAAAGGGAAATGTAAGAAAATTATGTGTAGTAGAAGGGTTGAGAGCTGTTCAAGATAAGATGCTTTCGTAAGAAAATGCACATTTAAATGGTTTGTGATTATAGAGGAAGTATACAATAATTGATTAGTTCTAAACGTTCTGAGTAATAATTTTTAGTCAAAGGGGGCAGAATGTTTCATGTTGAAATTTTGTTCAACTCGACCTTAACGTGAAAGCCGGGCAGGGGATGGGCAGGTGCAGAGGGAGGAGGGCGCAGGGGCCTGGCCAGAGCACAGGCTGTCCCCGCATGCGTATGCGTGCATTGTGATTTCATTCTTCCATAATTGTTCGACGAGGTTGGTGAGCGCTTCTTACAGGCTGGGCACTGTGCTGGCTGCTAGTGGACAAAAGAGACCTACATGTAAGGCTCCCGCTCTCCTGAGCCGCCGTCTGGAAATGCTGGTGACAGCTCTCTCGGCTTCTGTGGCCCTGACCTCTGTCTTTCTCTGCCCCTCCCCTCTCCTGCCCTCCCCGGTGCACCTCATGCATGCGTGCTGGTTGCCCACGTTTTCTCCCAGGTCTGCTGTCCCTTCTGTAGCCACTGGGAATAGCCCAGACTCTGGAGCCAGACTGCTTAGCTTCACACCCAGCCCGGCCCGCCCTGTGCGTGGCCCTCCTCAGCCACACGCCCTAGGCTCCTCCCCGGGACGTGGAGGTGGGAGGCAGCGGTGGGGTTGTGAGGACTGAAGGCCTCGGTGTGTGAAGCTGGGGAACAGTGCTGGGCATGGGCGGCCGTACCGCTGCCGGCCGTCGTTCCCGTTCCCGTCTCTGATTCTGTGGCCATTGCTGTTCGGATGGCCCCTGAGTCCCGTCAGTCCTTTCCCCTATCCCCCCTGGTCAGCCCACTCGAAGGCTGGAGTCCTGGGTGGAAGGATGACTCCATTCTCCTCCTAACCAAGTGAAGGCGATGGGACAGAGTCCTGGTCTGGTCCTCTGCCACACTCTGCTGGGGCTGGGTTTGTCCCTCCGACTCCCTGCTTCAGCCCAGGGGCTGCCGCTCTGCTCCCTGAGGTGTCTGTCCTGCTGTGTGCCCGCTGGTTTAGAAGGCGTGGGGAGGCCGGGCGGGCCAGTGCCCTGGGAAGTGGGAGGAAGGGAGGGCTGCCCTTGAAGAGAGCGGTGCCCACCAGGGAGCAGCTGTGCCCACCAGGGAGCAGCGGTGCCCACCAGGGAGCAGCTGTGCGAGAGGTTTCTTGAGACAAATGAAGCGGCAGCCAGTCCGGGGGCAGAGCAGGTGTCTGGGGAGTCGGGCAGGACCAGGGCGTCAGGCAGGGGGGGGGGCCTCACAGAGCCCAGGCTGATTGAGGGGATACTTGGCAGCTAATCAGAATCTAAGTGTGTTTCCGTTTTTAAAATTAAAATTAGGGGGAAATCTAATGAGGATATTGACATTAATTAGGAAGAAATCAACATACCAACATGTGGAGTAGTTTTAAATGCTGAAGTTCTATGAGGTGTAATTAGTATGTTTATGTGTAAATGTGTTAATTTTAAACGGAATGTTTTAGGGTGCATTGGATCTGGCTGATGCGCATTCTCCACCACCGTCGCCAGAAGGAAAGCTGAGCGCGCACACGGGCCCCAGTAAGGTGAGTACACGGCACAGGGGCAGTCCGGCCCGGCACGCCCAGCTCGGGTTCCTCCCAGTCCTACGCACCCAGTCTTACACGTCACACTCCTGTTCAGTTTCTGCCACTGCTTGCTTCCTCTGGATGAAGTATAGATTTGTAAGCATTAATTATTTTGCTTTAATTGGTAGTTTTTTGAATTTTGTGTCATAGAAAGGAATATGCTATTAAATAAAATTGTAGAATATTGGACTTACTTGGTACTTTGGACATTACTTCTCATTTGTACATTCCTAGCTGGAGAAGGTTAGGCTCAGGAGTGTAGAACGCTGTGTTGAGTAGGGTAGCTGGGTGACAGTCTGGGATTGTAAGCCTGACGGGTGTTTACAGTAATGAGCCGTTCTGAGGGTTCGTAAGGTCTGTGAGCTTGGGCCATATTGGTGTGTGGTTTCTGAGTGGTTGAAGTTAGGGCCCTGACTCGGGTTTGGTGTCACAGACAGTGAACTGGGGGACACTGGATTCCCAGTCCAGGGTGTTTGTGCTGGTGGCAGAACGAGTCAGGAGGCAAGTGTGTGTGGGACGCGCTGGAGCAGCGCCGCTGCGAGAACCTGGCCCACCAGAGGGTGGGTCTGCGCCCGGTGAGTGGGGACCGCCCGCTGGCCCCTGCCCGGGAGCAGCCAGAGTGTCCCCGGGCAGCCGGACTGGTAGGTCCGCTGTTTGTGACGGGGCTGGAGGGGTGACAGAAGGGCTGCCAGGGGGACTCCTGCTGCTTTGGGTGTGGTTGGCCCTTTGTGCCGTCTGAGTGGGGAGACCGCTGTGCTGGGCCTGTTAGCGGCCTGCTGACGCCTGCTCTGTAGGAGACCGTGGTGCTGGGCCTGTTAGCGGCCTGCTGACGCCTGCTCTGTAGGAGGGGCCTTTAAGGCTTTCCCTCGATGCTCAGGGCCCGTTTACGAGTCCCTCGGAGCAGCCACCCGAGAGAAAAGCCTTTGTCACAAGCTCTGCTTTCTGTGAGACACCGGGCTTTAGGGGGTTAACATGACACACATCCCCACATACTAGTACCCAGCTATTCGGAAGTTCCCTTTTGTCAGTAATTACTTCTTAAAGCAAATTAGCAAGACCAACCTTCCCCATAAGGTATGTCTTCAAGATAAGATATTAATGTCTGTTTTGCCTGTTCTTACTCTCTTTATAGAAATAGTTTTAAGAGTTAAGAATTATGATGAGAATCTGACATGTTAAGTCAGTTAGGAAATGTTGTTCTAAACCAGCGATTTTCACCCGTGAGCGCAAGCATGTTTCTGGCATGCAGTGTCAGGCACCGACTCTTCCCCGCAGACAGTCACATGTAAACGACAACAGCCGACACGACATGGCCGTCCAGTGTGAATGAGTCAGAATGACAGCAGTTTTTTGGGTCAGATTGGCAACAATGTCTTTGGTGTGCTGCAGGTTTCAGTCATCAGTCTGTGTGGGCCATGAGAGGGGAAGGTTGAAAACCGCTGCTCTGCACGGTCCCAGAGGAGTGAGGGGTCTGAGGCTGATAGAGAACAGGCCTGCAGGGGCCTCACTCCTCCGCCTTCTGACTGTTTTCCGCGGAGCCTCAGTCACCCCACGGGAAACGCTGCAGCTCATCTCTGGGGCCTGGGCTCAGATAACTCCCGTGGTCCTCACGGGTCTGGGTTTGGATGCCAGTACTTGGCTCACCCTTTCCTCGCCGGCGTCCTTCTTCCTCTCAGTGCCTGAGCCATCAGAGGCTCTAGAAGGGCCTCTGCCTGCTGTCCTCCTGCTCAGAGCCCCAGGGACTCTGGGACGGGTGGCCCAGTGCAGCGTCCCGCCAGCCCTGGGGGCCTGCTTTGTGCTCCGGAGCAGGGGGGCGGGGCCCGGCCTGAAAGGAAGCTGCTCAGGAGTTCAAGCCTGGCTTCTCAGCGCTGCTCAGTGAGCACGGAAGAGGGCCTGTCCCCAGGGAGGGCGTGTCTGTCCACGGGGAGGCCAGGCTTGACCAATAACTCTTGGGAAGGGTGATTAAACATGAGTTGAACCCCTTGAGTAAGAGAGGTAAAAAGACCAAAGAAGTGGGTTTCCTAAAGGAACATATTAATATCTCCAATTTAAGGAAATTTTCTAATAGGAATCCTTTTTAGTTTGTTTATGAATTAGTTTATTTTGAAAGATTTATACTTTGTGGTAAAACGTCGTTTTATTCTCATGCTCAGATACCAAGGTATAAAGGACAAGGTAAGAAGAAGACAAGCGGGCAGAAGTCTGGTGCCAAGGTAACATGCATGAGGGCGGAGGGACAGCAGCCTCCGGGCCTGCAGCCCATTGCGCGGTCACTTCTTTGGAAATGTCACCCTCTCCTCTCTGTCGTCAGGCATGACAAAGTCACGGTGGCACAAAACAAGAAGTAGTTTGACTTTCAGTTTTATCCAGGTGAAAGTCACACTGTTACATTTTTAAACTGTGCTGTCAGTTTTATTTTAAGGATTTTTTGATTTTGGCAACAAAAAAAGTTGAAAATACTTTTTGAATGGATGGTCACGTATATAGTCTTTACATGATTTTTATCTGAGGTCAGTAGAACATTGCACGACTTTTTGATACATTCCTATCGGCAAATTAAAGGCGAAACTTCGTTCCCTCAGGATGTTTTGTGTGCACAGCTGTGACCCCGTGCCCAGGCCTCGGCCTCGGAGCCCGAGCAGAGGGCGGAGCCGCAGCGCGCTGTGCCTGCTGCCAGCACTGCGTCCTCCCCTACGATCACAAAAATGGACCAAGCCTGTATCCTGGCCACTTTTAAATTTTAAATATTAGAGGCCTGAGAAGCAGTGTCAGTCAGTCAGTTCTTACACACGTTAGGATCAGGTGTCCTTCTCCACCGTTTCAGTCTGTGGGGCTCAGTGCAGGTGAGCTTGGTGTCAGGAGAGATCCCGAGGACTCGCCGTGCTGGCTGCCTTCGTTCTGCTGGCTCAGCGGCGAATTCCTGTCATCCGTTCACAGTTTTCATGCCTTACCATATGAGATGTCTTAAAACGTTATTCAGCAAGTACGTCTGCACATTTGCATAGAGAAACTCGTGTTCAGTGCTCTGGGCGAGACAGTGACCATGGTCCTCACTCACTAGTAAGGAGTTTACGGTGGGATTGGAGAGGTGACACACCTTAGAAAGGTCGTTAGAAACATAAACCAGCATGTTTCATAGCTGCCTTTAGTCAGTTCCTTGGACTTAAGGGCATATTTCATGGTACCGCACTTGTGTGATCCTGTTGGTGTCGTGGGTTTGAAGAGGTCCGAACATTTTGAAGAAGTGGGTCCGTGGGAACAGCACGTGGAGGGAGACACATTGCACTGTGGGTCACGGAGCAGCGTGGGGCCCGACTCCTGCTCGGGCAGGGCCTCAGGCGGTCCGGGCCAAGGGGGACTGAAGAGCCTGTGCGGCCCGTGTCCTGTCGCTGAGCCCCAGGTTCTGCCTCAGTCGCTGTGAACCCTGGTCTCCTCTGCGCCCCCGGCCTTGTCGTGGAATTGCTTTAGAAGTCTGGTACCCAGCACCGTTCCCAGCCACATAGATGAGCCTCAGCCCGTCATCCCTCTGCTTTCCGCTCTGCCTTGTGCCTGCAGTAGGTTCCCGCCCTTAATCCCCCACCATCCTAACGTCTTAACCCATACCGAGCTGCATGTGTGTGTCATTGCGGGCGTACACAGCTGGACTCCAGGGGGCGCCGTTCACATGCAGCAGGACAGCACTTCCCACGGGCAAAGCCCTGAGCGTCGCCCTGCTTGTCCCTGAACCACCGGGGCGCCCAGCAAGGCCTGCGGGGGTGCCTTGTGGCTTCTGTTGTGAGCAGAAGGCCCGAGTTCATGGTGCAGATGAACTTTTAAAAAGTCATTCACGTGTATATACAACTGATTTGCACTTACTAGTGTGAGCCTGTCAGAATGCAAAGCAAAACCCAAGGTTTGGACCTAATTGAACTTGGTCAGATGCAAGTTGTATTGCTGGGTTTTGCTATTGTGGGTCAGTAAAGGGTGGGCAGAAGAAGTGGAAGCCAAGGCGGGCAGATGGTAAGTGGGCGGGCGTTTCTTTAATGAGGTGACATTTTACACTGTGCTGACACTGCCTCCCCGAGTGTCACCTGTTCACTGGACACCGTTCTGAAAGGGTGTCGGAAGTTACAGCAGCCCTTGGTAGCTCCACTCACTTGGGAAAACTGAATAGTAGATGGTTTTGTTTTTAATACTTAGAATAAAGTGCTTTTTATCTTCACATTAAAAGTAATATAGAGGGTCAGCCTTTTTATAATCAGTTTTCAAGTGTTTTAAACTTGTGTATTGAGGTATTTTTTGCTTCAAGTTCTTTTAAAAAGGACCATTTCTGAAATCGTTGCTCCTTTTCCCCCCCAAAATTCTGGAATAAGCCCAGCGTCACGTTGATTTAGGGCAGTGGGGTGTGTGTGTGTGTGTGTGTGTGTGTGTGTGTGTTTGGGATGGGGGGATGTTTCTGTGTCTGTTACAGACACCTTGGTTTTCTAGATAAACCAAGCATTATCGTTCCCTTCACACACACACTCTCTCTCTCTCTCTCTCTCTCTCACACACACACACACACACACACATTCTGAATGCAGGAGCACTCCTAGTGGGCAGTGTGCCCAGCACTCAGCCTGGCCAGCTGTCCACTCCTGGCTGCTTCAGACCCGAGACCTGACATCTGGGCACTACTGTCCTCTGACCCCGAGCAGCTGGCTTCTTAGGGCTGAGCGTGGAGCAGCTGTGCGGGCCGACCAGTCTGGTTTCAAAGCCAGAGCGCTGGCTCCGTGCACCTGCAGGAGGTCCGGCTTGTGAAGGGAGCATGGAAATAGGTCTTCTCCAGGACCACTGAGCTTCTAGAAAGGGCTTGGGCCTCTGTGATTCTACAATAACACAGTGTTTGCTCTCTCTGTGCATGAGTTAAACTTCTAGGGGTGTGTGTGTGTGTGTGAGAGAGAGAGAGAGCTGTAGTAAAATTAATTTATTAGTAAGTCGGGTCATAAACTGCCTTTGGTGTGTTTGGGGAGGAAGCTGGGGGATAAGGCATGGGCAGGAAAAGAATTTGCATGAATTTTGTAAACTTGGAAAACTTTCTTTGGCTTTAATGTGTCTGTTATGAGCAGTTCAGATTAAGCCTTTAGTTTGGAAAAACTTTTTTTTCTAGTTCATAGACATTCTAGGAATCAAGGTTTTGGTTACTATATTGTTAACATAGGCATGTCTAAGGGCAAAGAGAAACCGGTGAAGGACAGAATCCAGTTAGGTTGTGAGGGTCAGGGCCAACTGGAGACAAGGGAATACACGCTGTTGCATGCAGGCTGGGACAGGAGGGAGAGCGCTCGAGGGCCTTGAACATTGGTGTAGACGCTCAGGGGCTGGTAGGTGTAGACGCTCAGGGGCTGGCCCGTGTAGACGCTCAGGGGCTGGCCGGTGTAGACTCACAGGGGCTGGCCGGTGTAGACGCTCAGGGGCTCCGCTCAGGGGCTGGCCCGTGTAGACGCTCAGGGGCTGGCCGGTGTAGACTCACAGGGGCTGGCCGGTGTAGACGCTCAGGGGCTCCGCTCAGGGGCTGGCCGATGTAGACTCACAGGGGCTGGCCGGTGTAGACGCTCAGGGGCTGGCCGGTGTAGACTCACAAGGGCTGGCCAGTGTAGACGCTCAGGGGCTGGCCGGTGTACACGCTCAGGGGCTGGCCGGTGTAGACTCACAGGGGCTGGCCGGTGTAGACACTCAGGGGCTGGCCGGTGTAGACGCTCAGGGGCTGGCCTGTGTAGACGCTCAGGGGCTGGCCTGTGTAGACGCTCAGGGGCTGGCCGGTGTAGACGCTCAGGGGCTGGCCGGATGTGCCATGGACATGGAGGTGCGGTGGGGGCGCCCTCTGAGGTCTGAGTGGAGGCCAGGGCTGCACTTGCGGCAGATCTCCGCCGTAGACCCGCACGCAGCGGCGGCCTCCTGGTTGGTGTGCGGGTGTGCTGGGCTCTGGGCGGAAAGGCTGTGTTCACTTTGCTGTAATTCTTGGTTCGTTTGTGTGAACTAACCTTCCTTTGCTTTCACGTTGGGCACGTTGACTTACGGTAATTGGCGGAGCAGGGAGAGATGTGGAAGAGGAAGTGGGAAGTCATGAATAAATGGAGTGGGCATAGCAAAGGGTTCCTTCAGGGAGTGTGAGGAGTGGTGCCCACCTGTTTCTCTGACATTTGCCCTGGCGGGGCCCGAGGCCTGGGGCCAGCTGAGGGCCGTAGTTGCTCTGGACCCCCGAGTTCACTGCAAGCCCCTCCCACCGTCCCTCACGGCCTCACACACTCATGCCCAGGGGGTTGCAGATGTTCAGGACTCTGATTTAAAACACCTTATCACAGCCTTATTTCACCAAGGGGACCTGCCTCCCCCTTTCTTTCTAGAAAGCCGGCAGTGGTGCTAGTCAGAGTGACGCGAGCGTCTCCTCGTCAGAGCCAAAGAGCAGAAGCAGTCCTCACTTACTGGCCCAGGACACAAAACTTGGACCTTTCTTAAGCGACAGAAGTCTAGATGTCAAAGACAAAGCTGGCCTTTGTCCGCACGAAGATGACCTGGACGGAGATTCTTTCTTTGACGATCCCATTCCTAAACCCGAAAAAACTTACGGTTGGTGAGTCGACTCTTTTGGTTATCAGAATAGAGGCTTAAAAAGGTAATTTCCCAATGCTTTTTACAGTTAAGAAACAGTGAGCTGCTCAAGGTTCCGTACCTACTAGACACGTGAGTCTGATTTGTGTGATCAAAGCCTTCGATGTGGAAATGCGTCCAGAGTGAGGAAGCCTAGGTGTCCCGACTCCCGCAGCCAGGGGTCCTGAGCCTCTCTGCCAGCCACTGCAGGGCGCAGGCGCCATACGGCACAGCTGTGAGCGGCACAGCGTGCAGGGGGATTGCCAGTCACAAGGCCGAGGGGCTGGACCCCCAGAGGAGGGCCTGGCTCTGCTCTGAGGGAGACTGGAAGCTGGCGCTGGGCAGCAGAGTGGCTGGGTCCGCAGGCCTTGTCTCAAGGCCTGGCCGCCAAGCTGCAGGCCTGGGCGCAGGTCTCCAGGTGCGGAGTGGCAGGGTCGTCCGCCCCGGGACAGGTGACGTGGGATGGTGAGGAGGAGGAGACGGGCTGTGTCCTGAGTGGGAGCAGAAGGACGAGCTCAGAGAGCAGTGGCTCTCAGGGAAGTTCCGGGTTTCCAGGCTGAGCACCTGGAAGGCGGAAACCGCCCTTGACTGAGCTGAGGGGTCCTCGGGTGTGGGCCAGGGGACAGGAGAGCTCCGTTCCCACTTGCTGGGTTGGAGAAGATGGTCCCGGAAAGGTGAGAGGGTGTGGGCCGGGTGGAGGGAGCTCTGGCTGGATGCACATTAGGGACTCCACCTTAGGGAGCGTGGAAAGCTGGGTGCCTGCTGGGGTCACCAGGCCGTGGGCTCTGCAGCATCTCCAGGCCAGCCCGCAGAGGAGCAAGTGGGCAGGGGACTGAGCCAGAGCAGGAGGCTGGCCAAGTAGCCGCATTTGGCTCTGAAACCTGCTCTGCGTTTAGCAGCCCGAGGCCGAGGATGGCCTTGACGTTTGGGTTAGCCAGATGGTGGCATTGGGGGCCGTGCTGTGCTGATGGGTCCGAGTGGGCTCAGGAAGGACAGGAGAGGGCTGTAGGTGGTGAATACTTTTTTGATGAGTTTTATAGGAGTGTGCAGAGGAATGGGTGGGGCTGGAGGGCGGGGTGGGGTTAGAACTGTTAGAGCGGGAAAATTAACAGCATGCATGTACTAGCATGTGGATGAGAACAGTCCTGGGTTTTTTTTGTTTGTTAATCCTCACCTGAGGGTATTTTCCCATTGATTTTTAGAGAGAGTGGGAGGAAGGGAGAGAGCGATGTGAGAGAGACACATCGATTGGTTGCCTCTGCACGTGCCCTGACAGGCTTGGGATGGAGCCTGAAACCCAGGTATGTGCCCTTGACTGGCATCAAACCCACGGCCCTTTAGTCCGCTCGCTCTATCCACTGAGCTAAACCGGCCAGGGCGAGAACAGTCAGTTTTCAAGAGGGAAGTTAGTGGTGTCGGGACAGGGTTTCTGGAGAGCTACACTTGAGTGCCCAGGCCTCCATCTTCGCTGGGAGGTGGGTGTGGTGAGGGAGGAGAGCTGCTGAGCGAAGCACACACCGTGACGAGGAGGAGCAGTGGGATGTCGCCCAGAGCTGGGGCCTCCTCGCCCTCTGGTGCGGTGCGCTGTGTGTGTTCTTCGTGTCCTGTGAGAGCTGCTTGTGCTGCTCTGGGCCGGGCAGAGGCCAGCGCGCCATTGACTGCGCTTGTTTCCTGTTAGGAGAAGTGACCCTGGGAAGCCAGGAGGGAGCCTCACCTCGCTCGCCGACGCCCCATCCTTGAAGAGTGGTCTCGGCTCCCTGCCGGGAGCCCCCTCCTTAAAAGACTCGGAAGGTGAGTGCTGGCTGCAGAGGTGGCACTGGATGCTGTATTTCTCTCTAGCTCATTATGGAACATTTGATCATTGCTTATTTTTTCAGAAAAATGTATGTAAAATCATAAAAACAGCCCATAACGTTACCATTCAGAGATAGATTCTGTTAATATGGTGTTGATTTTTTAAGATACGGTCTGTATTCCGCTTTTCCTATGCCACCAAAACACTATTAGTTGACATTTTGGCTGTCTATCATGCTATTCGATATTTAAAAAAAGCCTAATATGCTAAGTGTCCAGTTGTCCATTCAACCAATCAAAGAGTAATATGCTAATGATATGCTAAGGCCACTCAACTGCTTGCTGTGATGTGCACTGACCACCAGGGGGCAGACACTCTGACCGGTAGGTTAGCTTGCTACTAGGGTCCAGCTGATCAGGACTGAGCGAGATGAGCGGGACATGCCCTGGAGCCCTGCCGCAGTCCCTCTCCGGCGGGCCAGCCTCCCGTGTCCCTCCCTGGCCCAGATCGTGCACCGGTGGGGTCCCTTGGCCAGGCCTGCACCCTCTCACAATCTGGGACTCCTTGGGGGATATCAGAGAGCCGGTTTTGGCCCCATCCTGCAGGTCAGGCCGAGGGACTTCACTGGTGCATGAATTCGTGCACCGGGCCTCTAGTAGAGGTATAATTTTAAACCATCTCTCTCGGACATTTAGATTGACTTGATTAGGATTTAATTAAATTCATTTTTCAAACATGTGTCTTATACATTGTGTGGTGCCACAGTGATCAGCTCAGGGTGTGGGGGGGATTTGGACCTGGTGTGTCCTGTGCAGCAGGGACAGGGACTGCAGCTGCAAGGAATGCCGGGCTGCCCACACATTCCGCCCCGCCCCGGCGCACACGGTGCAGGCCCAGTGCTCAGACACGGACCTGTGGGATGAGCTTGGGTACTACGTCATAGGGGACAGAGGGTTTAATCAGCACAGTGTTAGAGCATAACTGGGCCTCTTCCGAGTGAGTTTTCTAAAAAGTGGGTGAGCTCTGTGTGAGGGAATTGCAGTGTAATTTGCACAGTTTTGCATGACGTGGTACAGCTGTAGGGTAGGTATCCCAGGACACACGAGATGTTCTGTGGCTCTCCTAACCATCTGGTCAGCTAGCCGTGGACCTGAGACTGTGGCCCCGTCACCCCCCTCTCTCTCCTTTCCCATGGCCACTGTCACCTTCAGTGATGGAGCCCAGAGTCAGGATGGGTCACTCTTTGTTAAAATATGTTTTTATTGGTTTCAGAGAGGAAGGGAGAGGGAGAGAGAGAGACATCAATGAGGAGAGAGAATCATTGATTGGCTGCCTCTTGGCACGCCCCCTACTGGGGATCGAGTCCAACCTGGGACCCTTCAGTCCGCAGGCCAACGCTCTATCCACTGAGCCAAACCAGCTAGGCGGGTCACTCTTAATGCTGATTAAGGACGAATGATTTAGAGAGAACATTGAGGGCTAAGGGCTGAAGAAGTAAAACCAGTGAGAGTCGGTCAGGTTGGGAAATGAAATAGTGATTGAATTGGTGCAAAATTTAGAGGTCAAGGGACGTAATATGACAGAATGACTAGTCTGTGCAGTCACACCTGGAGGGGCGCCATCCTATATAACAAAACCCTAATATGCAAATCGACAGAACAGCGGACGATGGGTCGCTATGATGCGCACTGCCCCCCTCCCCCCCCCCCCCCGCCCCTAGAGGGAGGCGGCGGCGGGGGGCGGAGCTGGCCGGTGGGTGCCTGATCGCCCCGCCCACTGGTCACCCACAGATGGCCCTGATCACCAGCCAGGCCTAGGGACCTTACCCCATATATTGGGAACAGTCCCTTAGATTTAAAAATCAAAACCTGGCAAGGCTACTCTGACACTGAAAAAACAGGGTGATGCAGCGATGACATGCATGGACTCTGGCTTGCACATTTTATGGTCAGCCCTGATTCTGACACTTACAACTGTGTGACAAAGCCAGTTACTTAACTTCTCTCTGCTTCAGCTTTTCCACCCATAAGATGGGGAGAATGGTACTACTGCCTCAGAGGATCATGTTATGTACTACCTTTTATAATCAGGGCAACAAAAATGTAGCTTCCCATGCAACAGCAAGATGCCTTTCACCTGTAGGAAAAGTACGGTCACTGGTGCATGCAGCGTCCTAATTGCGAGAGGGGTGTCCGACTGCCGGTTTAGGCCTGACATCCCCCAAGGGGTCCCAGATTGTGAGAGGATGTAGGCCGGCCTGAGGGACCCCCCCCGCCCCCGCCCCCGCCCAAATTTTGTGCACCGGGCCTCTAGTAGGAAAAAAGTGGGCAAATACACTGAGGGTCAAGTTACAGCAGAGAGCTGCACTCGGCAGGCATCAGTCACACTTTGTCATCTTCTAGTTGAGGAAGCTTCTGTTGTAAAGAAGCCCTTATTCTGGGGGAGAAGTAATTGACACATTTAAGAAATGGTTGTATTCTAAATGTTGATTTAATGCAAATGTATTTACTTGTTCACAGGTAAAAGGGGAAACGCAGCTTTGAAAGATCTGAAGGTGGTGAATGATAAAATCGGATCCCTTGGATTAGGTAACTTGATAACCAGTTTAGTGTTGATTGCTCGGAGGTGGTTATTTTTTAGAAATAAAATCTTGAATGCCTGGGTGTGGCCAGCCTGCCGTGAGCACCTCCTGAGTGCATGCTTGCCTGGCCCGCGTGCCTGGGCTCATCCACGGGCCGAGGGGCCTAGCAGCAGCCATGACAGGCTCAGCTGACCCTTCTGCCACTCCAGGTGTGCAGGGAGGCTCCCGCCCACCGCCCACCAGAAGGCAGCCGCCACCAGCTAGCCTGTCGTGGGGCCTCGGCCGCCCTCCGCCAGTGGCAGGGACTCCGATTCGTTGCTGCAGTGATCTGTGCAGTGCCGCTGGATTCTTTATTTTCTGGGGTCTCTCCTCCCCCCACACGCATCTCTCAGGTCTCTAGCACACACGCGCCCCAGCCCTCAGCGCAGTCCCCTCTGGCCTGGGCCTCGCTTTGACATCAGCTCTCCTTCCCTTTGTTTCGGCCTCCGGGCACCCTTGTTCTGCGGTGGCTGCAGTGTGGGAAACAGCAGTCAGACCTCGGCCACTGCCCTCTTCCACGGCTCCCCCTCTGCATTCACGCTGGAGTCCTGACTCGACCTCCAGGCCCGCCCTGCGCGCCCTCCTTGTCTCCCCACCTGCCCTGGGCCCACGGTGACGTCCGTGGTTGCGCCAGCTTCCTCACGGGCCTTCCCGCCACCACGGCCTCCCCATCTCGGTCTTTGCACACGTTTCTTCTTGGGACACACTTTCCCACGATGTGTCCCCCGTCACCTTCCTTAGATTTCCACTCAGCTGCCCTCAGAGACTTCAGGACCCCTCTCAGTGTCTGGCCTGTGTGGCCCCCCCCCCCCCGCTTCCTCCCACTAGATGGGGAGCTCCATGAGGTCAGGGACGCCCCGTCAGCCATGCTGGGCCTCGGGACCCAGCAGTCACGCTCATGTTTGACAAAAGTAGAACCACCAGGGAATTGTATCAGGAGAGGAAGACCTTGTCTGACTATCCATCCGGACCTTGAACCCCCAGCAGTGCCTGGTCTGGCCTTCGAGGGACCCGTGGGCTCCCCATGCGGGTCCCCACTCTTCCCTCAGTGGCCACACGTGATTCTGCATGTCTTCCACGTGCCACTGTTCATGGGGAGGGCAGCTCTCATGGGCCCTAAGCGTTTGCTCAGCCGTCAACACCATGTCCCCAGCTGTCCCTCAGGAGATGGCGGGAGCGAGGGGGTGGCATCCACCGTGCGCTCTGTCAGGGCCTCGATGCACTTTCAATGCCATAGGGCGGCCTGTGGGGCTGCTGCGTCTGTGCGCGGCCCTGCCCTTGTGACGTCCTTCCCCGGTGCTCACTGGGCACTGGGTCTGCGGCCCTTCACAGGTAGGACCCTGTGCTGACCTGGGCAGGCAGGTGCCACAGCTCAGAGCTGAGGGACGGCAGGACACTGGCCAGCTCCCAGGTCACGGGGCAGCGCCCACACCCACCGAGGATGCTCTCGCTCTGCTCGCTTTTAAGTTGATCTATTGAGTTGGAATATGTGACCGAATACTTGGTTTTGATAAGAGATGACATTATAAAGAGTAAACATGCAACAGGAGGAAGCTTTGAGTGCTTGGACTAAAAGACCACGTTAAGTACTCGTCACGATGGAAATAACTGTACTGTTTCTCGGGTTACTTTGTTACTTGCTTGTACTAGTATCTTATATATGGTAACAATGTTATTTCTGATCTTTGGGTCCTCTGTAACGATGCAGTATTGGATAACGTGTCTCTCCCTGAACTTCCAGGGGCTGGAGAAGACGATGACTATGTGGATGACTTTAATAGGTAAGAAAAGCAGGTGGACCAGAGATGCACACCGTCAGCCGTTTCTGGACGCAGGAGAGTGACAGGATCACCCGGGGCTTATTTTAGTGGCGTGGCCCTCTTCAGAGTGGCGGGGGGGGGGGCGGGGGGTGATCCAGAGCTGCACATGGCCTGGAAGCCTGGGTAGATTCCGCATCCGGATGTGGGTGTTCAGGAAACTCAGGAGAATGAATGGAAGTAGCTGAAGAACTGAGTCTCCGCACCAGGCCTCCCTAGGATGAGGGCCCTCCCCTCCTCCCCCTTTCCTCCCCTCCTCTCCCCCTCCCCTCCTTCTCCTCATCTCCACTCCCCTCTCCCCCCCCCCACCCCGCCTCGTGGGAACCGCCCACATCTACCTGAAACAGGTGGCCCTCACATGATCTTTCTGACTCAGGTGGGTGTAGGTGGGGTGACAGGAGTTGGGCAGTCATTCGTCTGGACGTGGGGGTTGTGGAGGTGACGAGGAAGTTGAAGTCGGAGGCTGAGGCGTAGATGCTCGGAGAGCCCCCTTCCCGGGAGTGTGTCTGTAACTGGGTGCCTGGTTAGTTGGTGGGTTGCCTTTGTGAGAGGCAGCGTGGCCCTTGCTTTTCTCGTCTGTCCCGTTGACTGGCCCTGCTGCCTCGCAGGGGTCTCAGGGTCAGGTAGGCAGGCACGGAGCTGATGTGATGTGGCACTCTATTTAGGGTTAGAGGCTGAGACGGGAGTTGGCGTCACTGTTCTCTCTCCCCTGAATTAGCACCAGCCATCGCTCGGAGAGAAGCGAGCTGAGCATCGGCGAGGAGATCGAGGAGGACCTGTCTGCGGAGCTGGACGACGCCAACACCAGCGACAAGGTTGGGCGGAGTGCGGGGCGCGGGCCGGGGCTGCCTCGGTTCATGCGGCTCTAGGAGCTACACTGACGGGGGAGACGGCGGAAATGGATGGCAGATTGACCTGGCTCAGTCTGAAAAGAATCTTGAGTGAGGATGTGAGCTTGTGTCCACTGTCACTCCCTCTGTAACTGAGGAGGTGCTTTGTCTCGGGCCAGGGGTCAGGGCTGGGTCGGACCGACCCTCGGGGTGTGGACAGTCGGTGCAGGAGGAGCCGTGCCTGTGGGGCAGGAGGCGCGCTGGGGCTGCCTGTGGTGTCGGGGGCTCACACAGCAGGGCGGGGGCCACACACCCAGGGGAGACGGCACAGCAGAAATGGAGCCAGGGTAGAACTGGGGTCTGTATTGGGGTTCCACATTGGGCCTTGCGATTAGGCAGAGAGCAGGATGCACTTAGATGTGTGAGCTGGCGGCTCAGGATCGCATGTTGGTGCCAAGAGAGCTGTGGGCATCTCTCGTGAGCCTGCCTTCCCCACAAGCATGTCCCCCGAGTGCCGTGACCTTCGCCCTCAGTGCCATGACCTTCGAGGAGGATTGCAGCGGGAGGCCTTGGAGGGAGGGAGGCACCGTTTGCAGTGAAGACAAGTCTGCGCAGCAAACCTGGGCTCGCACGCTCGTCCTTCCTGCCTGCTCTCTCCACGAGCTCTCTGCGCTTCACCTGTCCGCTCGGTGCCCGTGCGGCGGCAGCAGGGGGCCCGAGATGACCCTCACGGCACAGCGCGTGTTTCGGGAGACCTGAGACTGCTGCGTGCTGACGCTCCTCTGTCCTCTGTCTGACCCACAGCTCGAGGACCTGACACAGGACCTGACCGTGTCGCAGCTCAGCGACGTCGCCGACTACCTGGAAGACGTGGCCTTCACCTGAGGAAGGAGCGTTGCCACCGCCCAGGACTCCGTTTCCCGGGCAGTCGTGGCCGGAGTCCGCTCTGCTGGTGCCTTGTGTTCAGAACGACGGCAGATATTTTTAAAGATTAACTTTTCATTAACTAAACAGCCTTCCACTGGAGCCCACGCGTGGGAGATTCCGTCTTAATCTGGTTACCTGCCCGTTTCCCTCAGAAAGGAATTCCGCTCGGATGCCTGGTGAGGAGGCACCGTGAGACAGCAGTATTGAGAGCGAAGCTGCAGGCCCCCGGCTCGCGGACACGCGTGGCTTTGGTCTTCTAGGTCCCTCGTGGGCGGGGCGGGTGGGGCGGGTGGGGCTGCGGTGGTGGCAGAAGGAAGGGCCGCCGGAGCCCAGGGTGAGACGCTTCCGTCCGTCCGGGAGGGGATGTGACAGTGCTCTGGGTGCTGCCAGCTCTGCTCCTAAAGAGCCGGGGGGGCTGTTGGTGCGGTTGTCACGGTGGCGGCGCGTCCCTGCTGTGTCCACGCGAGAAGCCATCCTCGCAGGCCCTCTGAGAGCCCAGTTATCACCTGTGACCCTGTCTTGAGACGTTCAGTTCCGAGGCGCATCTGAGTCCCGCAGCGGTGCTTCCGTCCGGACCTGTGTGTGGCGAGAGGGGTGATGGTCTCAGATGTGTCCAGGGGCAGCTTCCTGCTGCAGTTCCTTCCACTGTCACCTCAGAGCGAGCCCCCCGCCCGGGGCGGCGCTGTGTTTACAGGGGTCACTGGTGCCCATGGTACTATTGCACAGCGGGGGTGACGCGTGCTGTGCTACAGTTACAAGCGAAGCTGTGATTGCGTGGTCAGTTTTGTACTTTTTTATTTCAATTAAATTATGGCTTTTATTGAAAGTCGCCTTTCCTAGTGAGAGGAGGAATTGATTGGTTGATCTCAGTCGGGGCGCACACGTGATGGTCAGTGTGTGCTCGCTTCCATCTTCTCTCAGACTCCCGCTCACAGAAACACCTGCCGGCCCGACGTGGAAAGGGGAGTGGTGGTGTGGGGATCAGGCTGTGGAACATTGGAGTTTGAATCTAAAATCAAGTGAAACTGAGCCATAAACGCCAGCAGGAGAGAGGACAGCACACGGGCCGGCGGCCTGGACGCAGTCCCGCCTCCGTGTGTGGGGCTGTCCACACTGTGCGCGGTCGGCGCTGCGTGAAGACACGGCTGTCGCTGACGTCCTGGTGCCCCACTGGCTCCCCGTCTGCCCTCGCCGTGAAGCTTCGCCTCTGCCCGCCTCAGGAAGCGGCAGCCCCGTGCCCTGTTGGCGCAGGGCGTGGTGGGAGCTGGACCTCGGTGGGTGGAAGGGCCGCAGGAGAGGCTCTCACCGTGTGAGGACCGGGGACAGTTTACCTGAGTGTCCTTTCCTGTGACCAGAGAGTCTGGCCTCCAGGCCTGTCGGGGGGATGGGGAGATAACGCCAAACGGAACTTCTTTCTCATGAGCCTCGATTGTAAATACTCGGCTGTGAAAGGTGTCGTTTCCATGTGTGCTTCGATTGGACGGGGTTTGAGTGTGCTTAGCGTGTGTGTGTTAAATGCGTATTGAAATACCCTGTGAAATACATTTTCATGGTAAAACCTGTATTTTACAGTGGAGTTTCCAAATGTTAGCTCTCATTTTATCGGCGGTAATACGAGTGAATAAAAAGCTCGCACCTTTCCTACTCTGTGTTGTGTGGCAGTGACCAGGCGTTAGCTGTGGCCGCCAGTCTCCGTGTCGTCTGGGCCCCTCCTGGCTCCCCCCACAGCCGAGCACCCCCGCCTGTGGGGCACGCCCAGCCCCCAGCACTGCTCCCCAGAACCGTGGCCGCCTGGCTCCTTTCCATCTTGTTCTCAGACGCTCCCGCCTGGAGGGGTTTCCCTCCCAGCCTGCCGCTGTCACTGTCCCCGTGTCCCTCCCCTCGCCCCTGTCTGACGGCTGTTTCTTGTCCAGAAGCCCCATCGGCGCGGGGCAGTGCTGAACCCCGTGGTGGTTGAATAGCATCCCCCGCAGTCTGCCCGGCAGGCTCTGAGTGCTGGCTGAGGCCTGGGCAGCTGACCTCACCCTGACCCTGAGGACCGGGCTCGCGGTTCAGTGAGGCCCCAGCTGCCCTCCTCCCACCGGCCAGGGGGAACATTGCTCTCAAAGGAAGCGGACAGTTGTCCTGTTCATCGCTTGGTGGCTGCTGGCACAGGACAAGCGGAGTGGGACTTGAGGCGGCTGACCGCGACCCGATTGGGCAGGGAAGGGCTATCAAAGAAGGGCCGCCGAGCCATACAGACCCCCTGCGGGCGCTGGGTCCCACCTGCACAGCCCCCAGGCCCACGCGGCAGCTTCTTCTGGGGAAACTGGAAACGAGGGAGGCTGTCTTCGAGTCATCCTCGCAGCTGCAGAACCAGGAGCGCGGCCTGGCGCCCGGGAGATGAGCCGCGCTGCCAGGCCTCTGAACTGGAGGGAAGAGGGTCAACCACCAGCAAGGTGGTGCTTGAGCCGACCTGGTGCCCGGGGTCAATGGGGTCCCGAGCAGCGAGCCACGGCCACGCCCAGGGAGTGGCCCAGGGAGCCGCCCGGCAGGGAGTGTGGGGCGGAGCCACAGGGAACCTGCGGTACCTGCCCAGGCAGGACCTCCCCGCGGGGCCGGGCGCCCTGACCTCAGGACCGAGGGGTGGCCGGCCTTGTGCGGGGGAGCCGCAGCACCAGGAGATGGCAGCGATTTTCACCGCGGGGAAGTCGGGGCCTGGCTGCGCTTGGACGGGGAGGAAGGAGAGGAGCCTGGATGGGTTTCCCGTGAGTTTCTGTTCCTCCTCCGAGGCCCATTCATGTGTCACTTCCCCAAAGTCCTCCTGCGGCCGAGCCCCCTCCAGCATCACCACCTCAGATCTGCTTCCTCTCAGGTCCCGCTGCCCGTGCTGAGCCAGGACCCACCCCTGCCCCCGGCACCCACAGGGCGGTGTGAGAGAGCAGGGTGCACGGGGAGGCTTACACCGAATTTGAATTCAGCTCCCAAAATGCATTGTAACTCTCTTCCCAGGGGGACAAGATAAGTAACCTAGGCCGGGCGTCCCGGGTGCGTGGTGAAGTGTGCAGGTCAACGGTTTGGGGTTATTCCCAGAGTTGTGCCATTGTCACCGCCACTGATGTTCATCCCAGAAAAGAGCCTCATACGCATCGCAGTCGCTCCCCATTTTCCACCCCACCCCCTCTTCCCCAACACAATGCTTCCTGTCGCTACAGACTAGCCTGTACCGGACTTTGCTTATACGGAATTATACAACACTAGAGGCCTGGTGCACGAATTCGTGCACCAGTGGGGTCCCTCAGCCGGGCCTGTGGTATCAGGCTGAAACCGGCCCTCCAACATTCCCTGAGGGGTGCCGGATTGCACGAGGGTGCAGGCCAGGCCAAGGGACTCCACCAGTGCACGATTGGAGGAACCTCGGGGCCGGGGAGGAACCGCGGGAGGGCTCCAGGGCACGTCCAGCTGTCTCGCTCAGTCCCAATCTGCCGGACCCCAGCAGCAAACTAACCTACCGGTTGGAGCGTCTTCCCTCTGCTGGTCAGTGCACATCATAGCAAGCAGTTGAGCAGCCTTAGCATATCCTTAGCATATTATGCTTTGATTGGTGGAACAGACAACTGGACACTTAGCATATTAGGCTTTTATTATATAGGATTATATAGGATATAACAATGTTGCCTTTCATGACTGGCTTCTTTCACTTAACATTGTTTTCTAGGTTAATCCATATTGTGGCATCTCTTGCTGATCCATTTCTTTTTGTTGCTACATAGTATCCCACAGTGTGGATATACCAGGTGTACTGGTTAATAATGTGGATTTTTTTCAATAGATGGAGTTACACATATGTTGATATATATATGCGATTTGATATGTATGCTATTTTGATGTATTGGCAACAAGCTTCAAAACTTCATATGTCAAATTTTCTGAAGGTGTTAACATCATAAATAGTGTTACACTTAAAAATGTCAAAATTCGTGCCAGAAAAAGAGCATTTGCGGGAAGTTTTAATTCATTATTTTGAAGAAAAGTGCTGCTGAATACTTACTTCGGGAAGCTTATGGTGAACATGCTCCATCTCAAGATACTTGTGAATGCTGGTTTAAACGCTTTACAAGTGGTGATTTCAATGTGAAAGACCGCCCAGGTCAACCGAAAAAGTTTGAAGACCAACAATTACAAGCATTATTGGATGAGGATGCGTGTCAAACTCAAAAACAACTTGCAGAAAGATTAAACGTTGCTCAGCAAACCATTTCCGATCGTTTACAAGCGATGGGAAAGATTTTAAAGGAAGGAAAATGGGTGCCACATCAACTGAATGAAAGACAAATGGAAAACCAAAAAGTCATCAGTAAAATTGTGCTTCTTTTTTGCACCTAATTGTGACTGGCGATGAAAAGTGGATTTATTTTGAGAATCCCAAATGCACAAAATCATGGTTTGATCCAGGTCAACTATCAATATTGACAGCAAGGCCAAATCGCTTCAGAAAGAAGACAATGCTCTGCGTTTGGTGGGATCAGGAAGGTGTGGTGTATTATGAGCTTCTACAACCAGGTGAAACTGTTAATACTGATTGCTACCGACAACAAATAATCAATTTGAACTAAGCTTTGATCATAAAACGACCAGAATGTGCCAGAAGACACAGCAAAGTAATTTTGCTTCATGATGATGCACCATCACACACTTCAAAACCAGTTAAAGACACGTTAAAAGATCTTGCCTGGGAAGTATTAACCCACCCGCCATATTCACCAGACCTTGCTCCTTCAGATGACCACTTGTTCCGATCGATGGCACACGCACTTTCTGAGCAGCACTTCAAAACGTACGAAGAAGTGGAAAATGGGGTCTCTGAATGGTTTGCCTCAAAACAAGAAAAGTTCTATTGGGACGGTACCCACAAATCACCTGAAAGACGGGGGAAATGTGTGGCTAGCAATGGACATTACTGTGAACAAAGCACTTTTGATGTTTCTCTTGAAGTTACCGTGTTTTCTTTGATCACAAAATCCGCATTGTTATCCGGTCCACCTGGTACATCCTTGCTATATTCACTCACAGGTGGGTGGACAGGGGGGCTGTCTCCACATTTTGTTGTTGGGAGTAACACTGCTAAGGACGTCCGCACCCAAGTTTTCCGTGGACACGCGTTTCCTGTCCTTTTGGGGACGCCATGGAGGTGGAGTTTCTGAGTCACGTGATGATTCACCTAAAGAACTGGCTGCTCTGCGCCCACAGCTGCCGCCCCCTCCCCCCTCCCCCCCTCCCCCCTCCGCCCCCCCCCCCCCCCCCCCCCGTATGCAGGAAGCTTCCTATTCCTCCACATTCTCTCCCAAATGGCAGCCATTCTGGTAGGTGTGCGGTGTCTCGCACCGTGGCTGGGATTTGCACGTGGAGTGTGTTGTGTATGCACTTAAGAATGTGTAGTTTGGCCCGGCTGGCGTGCCTCAGTGGTTGAGCATTGACCTGTGAACCAGGAGGTCATGGTTTGATTCCTGGTAAGGGCACATGCCCGGGTTGTGGGCTCGATCCCCAGTGTGGGACGTGTAGGAGGCAAGCGATCAATGATTCTCATCGATGTTTCTCTCTCTCTCCCTCCCTTCCTCCCTCCCTCCCTCCCTCCCTCCCTCCCTCCCTCTCTGAAATTAAAAAGAAAATTAAGAGCATGAAGGGTGTGTTGTTTGCTGCTGTACCGTGGCGAGCTCTGTGGGTGTCTCAGGGGTAGTTGAACAGTGTGGCTCTAGTGCTCTTTCCGTGTTGGTTTTATTCTTAGTTGTTCTGTTAGTGAAAATGGGGTGTTGAAGTCTATTGTTGAAATCTGTTTGTTTTCACGTCTGCCTTTTTTTCTTGCTGTTAGCAGTCAGCTTCAAAATCTCAGTGACTTAGCCACCAGGACCTGATTTCTTGCTCAGACAGAAATCAGCCATCTCGTCTCCTTCGGGGCAGGGCAGCCTGCTCCCACAGCTCGCCCAGGCTCCCGCCTCGGCTCCTCCTGTCTCTGGTCTTTGCAGGCGCGTCAGAGCTTACACGTGGGCAACCCCTGGGCTCGGGTGGGCGCTCCTGCTGCTGTGCGTGGGGATCGAGACGGTGACAATAATCGACACTGAGGAGGACGATGACCCCGAATTAATGGCAGATCCTAAATCGTTAAAGTGGAAAATCGGATCCTCATTACAATGATTTCATTTTATTTTGAAGAGAAGTTAATTTGTGTTGTGACTGTTTTCAGTGTTGAAGTTTTCTAGTCTCACGCAGAGAATTTTGGTGGAGGGACTCTGTCCCTGAGTCATCCTGTCACCAGGCCTCACCAGTGCGGTGAGCACGGACCATGCCAGGGCGTCTGTTACATAACAACACGCTCAGCACACACACGAGTCTAACCCACAGAGGGAGGCCAAACCGCAGTGGAAACGCCAGCCTCGAGAGAAACGACCAGGTAACTTCTGCACAGCTTCCTGCGGTGGCGTGCCTTCGACGGCGGCCTATATTTCTGTGCTCCAAGCCACACCCCGCAGGAGGAGTCGGTCTCTGTAAGAAAAGAAAAGGGGACATACAGGCTTCCTGTGTGCTGGCTCCCCGGGAGCGTGTGCAGATGCAGGAGTGCCATGATGCTGTCTTTGTGGGAAAGGACCATGTCCCCATCCCTCCCTCCCCCCATCCCTCCCTCCCTCCCTCCCTCCCTCCCTCCCTCCCTTCCCCTCCCCCTCCCTCCCTCCCTCCCTCCCTCCCTCCCCCCTCCCCCTCCCTCCCTCCCTCCCTCCCTCCCCCTCCCTCCCCCTCCCCCATCCCTCCCCCCTCCCTCCCTCCCCCCTCCCTCCCTCTCTCCCTTCCTTCGTGCTGTTCATACTCTTGGGTGTCTACCTCGTGCCGAGTATTTTACAAAAGCCCCTTCCATTAAGCTGTTTTCTCGTTATTTGCTTTATTCCCAAAGGTGACCAATAGAAATGAATCCAGTGGAATGTTTCTTGTTAGAGGGATTCAGTCAGATGCAAACCTTACTAAGTTACTTGAAGAGCTGAAGTCAGACACGAGAGGAAAATAATGAAGGAAGTGAGGTGGGAGGGATGGCCGTCGCCATCACCAAAGGCGGAATTTCCGCCTCCTTTTCCTGACTCACTGAGAACAGCTCTTTTCACCAAAAATGAGCCACGCTAAGACCCTGAGCGGGACTGTTTTTGTAATTTAAAAAGTAATATACTCCTAGTTCCCTAGTCTTGGTCAAAGATCTATTAGCAAGTCAGCAGCAGAGCAAAGATGCCAGAGAGATGCCAGGGGGCGTGCTGTGATTTGAAGACAGAACAAATGCACCGGCGGGCACTTCGGGACGCCCACGGGCCTAACCGGTGTCATTGGAACCGGAGAGGATGGGGAAGGGTGTGAGAAGAAATAATGACTAAAACTTCCAAATCCAGCAAAGCATAAATCTACCGATTCCTTTTGTTGTTAATCCTCACCCGAGGAGATTTTTCCCATTGATTTCAGAGAGTGGAAGGGAGAGAGAAACATCCATTTGAGAGACACATCGATTGGTCGCCTCCTGAACTCACCCTGCCCGGGGCCAGGGATCGAACCTGCAGCCCAGGTGTGTGCCCTCGACCCGGAATCAAACACACGACCCTTTGGTCCTCGGGCTGACGCTCTAACCACTGGGCGCCAGCCAGGGCAGTGCTTTATTCCTTTCTCTGGCCAAATACTTTTCATTGTGTGGCTAGACCAGATGGCAGCGTTAGGTTCTCTCTGTAAATCTGTTCTGACAATCTGTGTCTTCATTGGTGTGTTTAGGCCATTAGCACTCAGTATGATTATTGACATATTATCTGCACTGATACACGTTTAACTTGGGTGGAACTTGGAAGCATATTTCAGAGCCCGCATTCTGTACGGTTCTGCTCACATGGAAGTCCAGACTAGGTAAATCGGTAGGAACAGGAAGTACCTGGGCGGCAGGGTGGGGTCGGAGCTGAAGGGCAGGGTTTTTTAGGTCATGCAGTGTTCTCCATGTGACTGAGGGGGCGGGTACACATACCTGTGACTATCCCGAGAACCAATTTAATTGTAAACGCTAAATAGATGGGTTGTGTGATGAGTGAATCACATCTCAATAAAACTGTTAAAAACAAACCAAAAAGCCGGCAAGGGGGGGGGGGGGCATGGAGAAAGATACACTTTGTAAACACGCAAACAATAACAGTCCCACAGTGCTCAGCGTTCTGCGGCCCCCGGCGTCTGCTCTGCTCCCACGCAGAAGCCGCAGAGAGCATCCTCCCGTGCTCACAGCGAGAAACGCAGGGCATCAGAGTCACCGCTGTTCTCGGCCAGACGGCGCTGAGCTGCGTTCCAAGGAGGGGAGAGCCAACACGGATGCCATCCGAGTCCCGGAAGAAAAGAGAAAGAAATTGAGCATAAAAAACAGATGATGGCTAATCCTTTCCCCAAAACAGTGCAAGACAATCCATCTCAGATCCATGAGCTCAGAGAACCCCAACAGTGTAAATACAAAACAAAACAAAAAAATAATTTTAAAAAATCAAAGAAACCCACTGAGACGTAAGTAACCACTAAAGACCAAGGCCAGGAGGGAACGGATCCTCCAGAGGGTGTGCAACCTTCCATGAAGACGCGAGCCAGCTTCCTGCCCAATGGCACGCAGGGGAGAGGGGGTGTGGGGCCCCTCGGACGTGTTGAAAGGCAGGAGCTGTGGACCAGGAAGAAGAGCTTCAGCTGCTCGGACGACAAAACCCGAGGCGAGCGTGGCCGGCAGACGGCACAGAAATGTCCCTTCCTGGGCGTCTGGGGCCGCAGCCGCAGGACGCAGGTGGGAATGTGCAGCCGCACGAGGCAACGGGAGCACCAGGACGGGCGGAGTAAAGCAGAAGCGAACAACGTTTCCCACAATTAGTGCTTTGAAGGAAAACAGTGCGTGAGGTTACCACGTCTGTGGAAGCAAATCACAGGCTCAGGCCACAGGCGGGGGTGGAGTTCCAAGTGTGATGTAAACGGGGACTACCAAGGCCGATACGTGCTTGAAATTTCCAGATTTTTAGGCTTAAAATAGTCATTGCAGACCAGTTGCTGGTATCAATGAGCATTGTTGTACGTGAAAAACCACAAGAAGTATGAGTCAAGAGGGGACTGATTTGGGGGGAGCTTTCTTATCATGTGATCAGTGCTGCCAAGTTGAGCTAAGATGGGAGTCCCTGAGCGCCTTGGGGAACGGTCATTCGGGGCCCTGACGGGACGGAGCTGCAGCCCCTCGGTGAGCCTCCTCCTGACAGGAGCCCCCGGCCATGTGCCGAGGCGTCCCCCCCCCCCCCCCCCCGGGCCGGGATGCTGTGACCTTGGTCCCTGGGCCCAGACAGGTGGCCAGGCGCACAGGAGCAGCCGATGTCCGGGTGCCTGCCGAGAGCCCCGAGCCCGGCTGTGCTTTTTTAAACCCTCAGCGAGGATCTGTCTACTGATTGGCGAGCGCGAGGACGGGAGAGAGAGACATCTCTCCATTGCCTCCCGTACGCCCCGACGGCCATTTGCTTCCAGGCCTCGGCCTGGATCCTTACCCTGGAACCAGGGGCCAGTTTCGACTCTGAAAGGAAGCCCCGGGCACAGGGCCGAGTGGCCCATTTTCCCTGAAAAATGGAAAGCGGCCTTGGATCCTGCGGCTTGGAGAATCTCCCATGAGCGGACGCCTGTGGCCTCAGCCCCCGGGGTGGCCGTGTGCAGGGGTCCGAGCCAGGCGACGCCCGTCACCCCCCCCTCCCCGCCTCACACAGGTGTCCCACAGAAAGGCACCTACTTTTCATCTCTTTCAAGTTAAAACCTCTTCCCTTTTTGAGATGACACATCACAGAGCCGCTTGCCCCAGATTTCGGGCGGCCCTATCTCTGCATCAGCGACAGGCCGGCGCCGGATCGGCCCAGAGATTGCTGCCCGGGGAGACGCGCCTTTAAAAAGCCCTCACTCGCTGCAGCTCACGCCAGTCCCGGCTCTGTCCACTCAGTCGTCCCCTCGCACACACTTCTGGGGCACGGCTGGCCCTGGGCGTCCGCAGTGAGCACAGCAGGCTGCTCCTTCCCCGGCTGGCCCAGGAGGGGGCGACACCACAGGTGCGGGGCGGGCAGACAGGCAGGAGCCTGGAGCCAGAGTAAGGAGGTCGGGAGGCCGAGCATTGGAGGGGACACCTGGGGGTTGGGGGAGCATCCTCGGCAGAGAAACAGCAAGGACAAGGGCCTGCCCCTCGTGGTTCCGAATTGTGACCCGGCTCTGTCCCCGTTGCCGTGCCTTCGCCGAAAGTCAGTTCTTTCTCCTGAAAGGAGTCACGTTCACCCGCCCCCGGGAACAATGACTACCAAGAATTCAGGGCCCTGGGCGCCTCCTCTGGGTCTGTGGTCGGAGCGGGGCCTGCGGGGCCGGCACGGATCGGCACCCACACTCTCTGTTTCACTTCCAGTTCAGCCCCTGGTCTCACGTGACCTTCAGTCACTTACCCATCGCGCCCTTTGTCACCGGTTAGTGTAGCAGAACCATTTACCAAACATAGCGACTTGGGCTGGGGCTGAGAGGATGGTCCTGTGGGACTGCAGGTTCTGTAAGCCTGTGTGTCTGTGCCCAGGGAGCCCACGATGGGCTCCCACAAACCCCACCTGGAGGCCAGCTCTGGGACCCACACGGGGAAGGAACCCCTCAGGAGGCCTCAGGACTCACCTGGCTCAGGTGAATTATTATTGTTTTGTTGTTGTGAATCCGCACCAGAGGATGTGTTCCCAGTGATTTAGGGAGCGTGGGAGAGAGAGGGAGAAACATTGATGTGAGAGAAACACATCGATTGGCTGCCTCCTGTAGGAGCCCCAACCAGGGCCCAGCCGGGGAGGAGCCTGCTACTGAGGTGCATGCCCTTGACCAGAATCAAACCCGGGACCCTTCGCTCTGCAGGCCGACACTCTATCCACTGAGCCAGACCGGCCAGGGCTCAGGTGAAGTATTTGATAGTAATGCTTCGTCTCCCTGGGTAAGAAGTCCTCCTGAAACGCCCCTCCCTCTCCCTCGGTCTCCGCCCAGCCGTGTTCCGGGCACAGAACCAACCTCGGAACCGATTGGGGAACCGAGAGTAAGACTGCTTCTGGCCCAGGAGAGCCCTCGCCGTCTGACGTGGCGTTCCTGTGCTGTCCTGATTTTCTCATTTCGGGCTAAACACATTCTGTTCCTATACTTCCTTTTCATTTTTCATTTTTTAAAGTATGTTTTTATTGATGTTAGAGAGGAAGGGAGAGGGAGAGGGAGATACAACATCACTGATGAGAATCAATGATTGTCTGCCTCCTGCACGCCCCACTGGAGATGAAGCCCGCAACACAGGCGTGTGCCGTGACCGGGAATCGAACCGTGACCTCCTGGTTCATAGGTCGACTCTCAACCACTGAGCCATACCAGCCAGGCCTATAATTCTTTTTTATTTTTTAAAAATATTTTTTTTATTGATTTCAGAGAGGAAGGAGGGAGAGAGTTAGAAACATCAGTGATGAGAGAGAACCATTGATCGGCTGCCTCCTGCACGTCTCCTACTGGGGATCGAGCTCACAACTCGGGCCTGTGCCCTTTGCCTGGAATTAAACCCAGGACCCCTCAGTCCGCAGGCCGACACGCTATCCACTGAGCAACACCAGCGAGGGCTGTAATTCTTTTTTTTTTTTTTTTTTTTTTTTTTTTTTTTGTATTTTAAGTTTTTATTATGGTCTTTTCAAACATACACAAAGTACCGAGAATTATCTAATAAATCATCACTTCCACAATCCTCAGCCTTTGGTATCTTATTTCTTTCTTTTTTTTTTTTTTTTTTAATTTCTTTATTGACCAAGGTGTCACATATTTGTCCTCATCCCCCCATTCCCATCCCACACCCCTCCCCTTGGATGCCCCAACCCTCTGTTGAACTTAAGCATTGATTAGGCTCATATGCATGCACACAAGACCTTTGGTTGATCTCTCCCCCCTCCCCCCACCCTCCCCTATCCTCCCTCTGAGGCCCGATAGTCCGATCGATGCCTCCTTGTTTCTGGTTCTGTTCTTGTTCATCAGTCTATGTTGTTCATCATTTCCCCTAGATGAGCGAAATCATGTGTCAATAGAGATATACTTATAAGAATTGAATGTGCGACGAGCAATAATAGTTATGCTGACAGGCAAATGAATCAGTCTGTAGTGAGTTTCTTTCTGGACCAACAGTTCTTTTGAGACCCAATATCAATGTCCATCAGTTCCCTATGAGTACATGTCGGCACTGACCCCTCAGCTCTGGATGGTGGACAAATGGTGGTAATGCAGGTCCGACTCCCTCTGGTTTGGTCTCGGCCGGACCCAGGGGCACTGATACACCCGGATCCAGGGGCCCACGGGCTCACCCGGACCCGGGGCCAGGCTCACCCGGATCCAGGGGCCCACGGCCTCACCCGGACCCGGGGCCAGGCTCACCCGGATCCAGGGGCCCGCGGCCTCACCCGGACCCGGGGCCAGGCTCACCCGGATCCAGGGGCCCGCGGCCCCCCCCGGACCCGGGGCCAGGCCCACCCGGATCCAGGGGCCCGCGGCCCCCCCCGGACCCGGGGCCATGTAATTCTTTTTTAAAAGGCGTGGTCCCCAGCCCTCAGCCGTTCAGGTGGCGTTCCTGAATGCAGCTCACATCACTGCTAAGACAGGGTGCCCAGGCCTGCAGAAGTGACCCCTGCTGTCCGGTCAGTGTGGACACCTGTAGCCTGCCACCTGACCTGGGGTGGTGGCCCCAGGGGCTCCCCGGGACGGGTCCCCAGCAGCCCTGCCCTTTGCTCTGTGATTTCACAGAAGGCAGACGTGGCACCCGGACAGTGGATCGGCCTTGGCCTGAGACTTGATCTGGTCATGGGACGTGGACATGGAATGATGTGCCTGCTCTTATGTAGAAAGAATCCCTGTAAGACGACCAGCAGATTTTTTCCAACAGAAACCTTAGGCCACAAAGCAGTGGGATAATACGTTAAAAGTGCTGGAAGAAAAGTACTGCCAACCGTGACTACTCTACCCGGCAAGACTGTCCTTCAGAATCGGAGAGATAAACGTTTTGCCTACAAAGAAAGCGGAAGAAGTGAATCGGCACTGAAGTGGCCTCACACAAAGTGCTGCAGGGAGTTCTTTATGCTGAAACAAAAGGGCACTAGTTGGTAACAGGAAAACATATGAGTAAAGGTAAATGTGTAGTTAAATGTAGAATACCTGAATGTTGCAATGGTGGTGGGTACATCACATAACTCTAGTAGGAAGGTTAAAAGACAAAGCATTAAGCCCTGGATGGCGTGGCTCAGTGGTTAGAACATCGGCCCACGCACAGAAGGGTCACGGGTTCCGTCCTGGTCCAGGGCCCCTACCTGGGCTTCAGGTTCGATCCCTGCCCTGGTCGGGCATGTATGGGAGGCAATCAATTGATATGTCTCTCTCACATCAATGTTTATCTTTCTCTCTCCCCCTGCCTCTCTCCCCCTTCCTCCCTCCCTTCCACTTTCTCTAAAAAAGAAAGGAAAAGAAATCAATGGAAAAAAATCCTCGAGTGAAGATTAATCAAAACTAGCAAAGAAAGACAAAGCATTAAGTCACTGTCCTACAATAATTTGTTACTAGATAGCCATTGTAAAAAGATACAAATTGTGACATAAAAATGTGGGGGTAGGGGAGATTTGGTATGTGTTCGAAGTTGAGTTATTATCAGCTCAAAATAGACTATTACAAGAATAAGGTGGTTTAGGGTTCATGGTACCCACAAAACAAAAGTCTGTAGTAGATACACAAAATATAGAGAGAAAGAAATCTAGGCATTCCAGTCATGCAATCATCAAATAAAAAAGATAGAGTGAAAGAGGGTAAGAGAGGAACAAAGGAATGCAAATCAACCAGAAAGCAGTTAACAAGAATCATTAACCACAAGTAACAACTACTTCTTTCCCTATCGATAATTACTTTAAATGTAAATGGACGAAATTCTTCAATCAAAGTCATAGAGTGACAGATGGATAAAAAAGCAGACCCAACTATATGTTGCCTACAACAGACTCACTTCAGCTTTAAGGACACAGGTAGACAAAGTGGGTGGGTGGAAAAAGGTACCCCATGTAAAAGGAAATTTAAAAATAAAGCAGGCCTGGCCGTGTGGCTCAGCTGGTTGGGCATCGTCCCATGCACCAAAAGGTTGCTGGTTCGATTCCTGGTAGAGGGGCATGCATGAGGCAGCCTATCGATGTTCTCCTCTCGCATTGATGTTTCTCTTCCTCTCTCCCTCTTCATCCTCTCTAAAAATCAATAATATATTTATAGAAAAGCAGAAATAGCTATAATTATATCAGACAAAGTAGACTTCAAGCCAGAGACTTTAACAAGAGACAAAGAAGGTTATTATATAACTAGAGGCCCGGTGCACGAATTTGTACACTGGCGGGGGGGGGGGGGGGTCCCTCAACCTGGCCTCTGGGATCAGGCCAAAACCAGCTCCCTGACATCCCCTGAAGGGTTCTGGATTGTGAGAGGAGGGCACAGGCCAGGCTGAGGGACCCCACCGGTGCACGATTGGGGTCGGGGAGGGACGCGGGAGGTTGGCCAGCCAGAGAGGGACCATGGGAGGGCTCCAGGGCATGTCCGGCCCATCTCACTCAGTCCCCATTGGCTGGACCCCAGCAGCAAGCTCACCTACCGGTCGGCATGTCTTCCCCCTGGTGGTCAGTGCATATCATAGCGAGCGGTTGAGCAGCCTTGGCATATCATTAGCATATTATGCTTTGATTGGCTGAGCGAACGACCGGATGACCGGACACTTAGCATGTTAGGCTTTTATTATATAGGATAACTAGAGGCCATTCGTGCACTGGGCGGGAGTGGGGGGCGGTCCCTCAGCACAACCTGCACCCTCTCGCAGTCCGGGACCCCTTGGGGGATGTCCGACTGCCATGGAGGTGGGAGAGGCTCCTGCCACCGCCGCTGCCCTCGCCAGCCGTGAGCCCAGCTTCTAGCTGAGCGACACTCCCCCTGTGGGAGCGCACTGGCCACCAAGGGGCAGCTCCTGCGTTGAGTGTCTGCCCCTGGTGGTCAGTGCGCGTCATAGCGACCAGTAGTTCCGCCGTTCGGTCAATTTGCATATGACCCTTTTATTATATTATATAAAGGGGTCAATTCAACAGAAGGATGTAACAGTTTTAATATTTATGCACCCGACATAGGAGCACTTAAGTATATAAAGCAAAGATGAACATATCTGAAGGGAGAAATAAACAGCAACACCGTAATAACAGGAGATTTCCATACTCTGCTTTTAACAATGGACACATCACCCAGACAGATAATCACCAAGGAGAAGGTGAGCCGAACGGCACCTTAGCTCAGAGGCACCTGAGAGACGATCATGTTCAGAACGTCCACCCAGCAGCAGCGGACACACTCCTCCGGGCCACACGGCGTCCTCCACGGCGGGTCGTGTGTGAGGCCACAGAGCGGTTCTCAGTACAGCTCAGGAGCCTGGAGTCCCATCAGGCCGTCTTCCCAACCACAGACGCAGCTCTGAGAGGGAAGTGATGAACACACACATTCAGAAAAGAGAAAGATCTCAAATAAACAACCCGACTTTACACCTCAAGGAACTTTCCACCTCAAAGAACTTGAAAAGCAGAACAAACGAGACCCAAAGTTAGCAGAAGGGAGGAACTAGCAAAGGCCAGAGCAGACATCAGTTAAATAGAAACTGACAAGGCAACAGGAAAGACCAGTGAGACTCAGAGCTGTTTTTCGAAACAATAAATAAAACAGACGAACCTTTATCCAAACTTACAAAACAAGGGGCGGGGGGTGAGAGAGGACTAAATAAAATCAGAAAAAAGGGTTGTTACAACTGATGCTACAAAATTACAAAGGTTCCTAAGAGACAACGGTGAACAGTTATACACCAAGAACTGGGACAACCTGGAGGAAACAGATAAATCCTAAAACACGTCCCTCCTCCCGGTTCACAGCGGCATTACTCACAGCAGCAGGCGCGGGCGCAGCCCAGGGCCCCTCGACAGGCTGATGGGGAGCGGCACCTCCGTGCACAGCGGGGCAGCACGGCCCTTACCGAGGGGAGGTCCTGTCGTTCGCAACAACACCGTGTTCTCGGGCGCCTGTGTGAAGCGGGAACCGGACAGAGACGGACACCATGGCATCACGCGCACGGGTCTACACACACCCCGCACGCAGAAGTCAGACACGGGGCAGGAGTGCGGCTGCCGGGGTGGGGGTGGGGTGGGGGTGGGAAGAGGCGGTTTCCGATGTCACACACTTTGCGTGAGAAGATGGACGAGGTGTGAGCATCCGCACCGCGCGGTGCCTGCAGCCGACGCGCTGTTTCTCCACGTCCCCCCCCCCCCCCCCGCGGGGCCCTGTCCTGGGAGTGACCGCAGACTGATGAGCAGAGAACAGCTCACGCACACGCATCCGCTCCCCGCTGGGCAGTGGGCACCGGCTCCGGCCAGCCGTCTGGGGAGGAGGCAGGCTGGGGCAGGTGACCGGGGGAAGCCGTGTGTCTGTGACCCGGCCGCCACCGCCACGAGAACATGGGTCCCCCCCCCCCCCCCCCCCCCGCACGGCGGAGGGACCGCAGCCCAGGCCTCCTCACCCAGGAGACCCCGTGCGGCTCCCAGAGCTTTGCTGCTGCTTCTCGGGGGCTTTGGGTCACAATAAGAGGCGTATTGGGGGGGCCTTTCCGTACCCCTCGCCCATGGATAGACCAGACCCCTGCACCCACGGGCCCCCTCTGCCCGGGTCTGCGCCCCAACCCACCTGCCATCCCGCCTCCTCCCGGCGGACTCTCCACGCCCTTGGCGCCCTGTGACCTCTGTGGCCACGGTCCCGGAGGCTGCCTTCTCCCCTTCCCCCCCGACCCCCGCCCTTCAGCCTGCCTCCCGGTTTGCGTCGTGGGGACGGGTGTGGGCAGGACTGGCTGTGCTGCGTGTCCTACACCAAATAGAAGCGAGGGAACCTCGGCGGGCTGGGCTGGCTTTTCTCTCATATAAAGCCCTGTAGGTGGCCCGGCCGGCGTGGCTCAGTGGTTGGGCATTGACCTATGAACCAGGAGGTCACGGTTCGATACCCGGTCAGGGCACATGCGGGTTGCGGGCTCCATCCCCAGTGCGGGGCGTGCAGGAGGCAGCCGGTCCGTGATTCGCTCTCATCACTGATGCTTCTCTCTCTGAGTCATTTTCTTGTGCTTCCCTTTCTCTCAAACCCGTCTCCAGCCTGGCAGCACGCTCTGTTCACTTTATCTCCAAAACAGACCCACCGTCTCCTACCAGGAGGCCCCTGATTCCTCCTGACCGACCTGAACACGCCACCAGAGGAGTCTCCTTACATGTCAGCGGAGGATGCCGCTCACGCCCCCCACTGGCTTCCCACGGGCCCTGGGGAGAAGGTGACGCCGTTAGGAGGGACTGCAAGGCCCCGAAGCCGGCCCTGCCGCCTCTCTGACCTCCGTTCCCCTCGCCCTCCCGCTGGCTCCCCGCCGCCGCGCTGGCCTCGAACACGCCAGCCATCTGCATCCGGGACGCTGCCCTTCCCCCGAAACGCTCCTCCTCCAGGTGCACGTGGCTCCCTCCCACCTCAGGCTCTGCCTCCCTGCTGCCTGGCCTGTGCCGGTCCCCGTTCACTCCACCTGAACTTGCCTCAGCGCCCCCATCCGACCTCCGGCGTGATTTTCCTCCAAAGCCCTTATCACCACCTACCATGCTGTATATCCTTTCGTTTGTTTTATCTGTGGTCCAGCTCCCATGACTGGAATGTAAATCCCTGGGGTCAAGGCTCTTGTCCATTTTATTCGCTCCCGTGACCCTTTTGCCTAGAGGGGTGCCCAGCACACAGTAGGTGCCCAGCACACAGTAGGTGCCCAGCACACAGTAGGTGCCCAGGAAGTCCTGCTGCCGGACAAATGAGTGGGGTGGAGGGGGCGTGGGAGACCCAGGCCTCATGTGGCACCCGCCGCTCTGATTCAGGCACTCCCTGCCCGATGACGTTTTGCCAGAACTGTCAGTCGGTGTTCAATGAAACGATCCATACGGAAAGCACTTTCCCGTTTGCGTGTTAATGAGCACCAGCAATGCTACTTCCAACCATAAGACAAACCACAGGCTGTGCAGTCCTGGGGTTTGTGCCGAGGGCTAACGCGGGACTTTTCTTGGGGGCGTTAGCAGCGTGACTAGGGCTTAGGTGGTGGAGGTGACCCCGAGCCCCTCACAGCGCGGGGTCTTCCTGGAACGAACCGGACGGTTCCCGGGGGCCATGGTCACAGCGGCGAGGGGCGGGGGCGGGCGCAGCTGCTGAAGGAGGCAGCAGGACCCCGGAGGGCGGTGTTCCTCCTTCCCAGCCGGGACGCCTCCTGAGGGTCCGCCTGCCCCGTGGTGGCCTCCGGGTCTCCGTCCGTTCTGTTACCCTCAGAGGCCCAAGTCCTGTCATTCTCCGGCGTTTTGTTCTTTTACGGACGAGAAGTGGGGTAGTTGGTGATCGAGTGAGCTGGGGAAGGTGGGGGGCTGTTCAGAGAACGTCACTGTCATTCTAACGAACTGGGAATTTCCAAGAAGCAGCAAAAACATTCCACAGACGAATAATTCTGAAACACACAAAAAAATTTCTATCTGAAATTGAAATGATCGAGTGACCTAGTTACATAACCCTGCCTTCCTGCCTCCCCGCCGTGCCCTCTTCTGTGATCTGAAGAACGTGCTGGAAGCATTAACGCTGTGGCGAGCAGTTCCCCGCAGCCCGGCGTCGGGGTGCAGGACCCAGCAGGCTCACGGAGGTCGCCGAGCTGTGCGGACGGACGGACGGACAGGCGGCGCCCCGGCCAGGAGCCCTGCAGGCAGCACCGCCCACCCCGTCAGCCAGGAGGGCCCGGCGCCGCCCTGGGGAGAGCACTTCGGGTTTGTGTCTGAAGCTCCTAGGAGAGCTCGGTGCCGTCGGTGCCGGACACCTGCTTCCCCGGTGAGTGCTGGCTTTGCTGGGCCCTGGGCGGTGCGGCCGGTGTCCCTGCCGAGTGTGCGTGGCCGAGGCGGCCGCCCCCCCACCAGCTGGGGCTTCTTCGCTGGGCCTCCTGTGCCCCGGGGGCGGGCAGGGCTCACCCCTGGGGGCCTGGGAGGGGACCTGCTCCGGGGCCTGTTTCATGCGATGCTGACGGGAGTCCCGGGAGGCGGTGTGAGCAGTTAGGGATGCATCGCCCCCTGCGTGGAGGGTGGAGGGTGGAGGGTGGAGGGTGGAGGGCGGGTCCAGCCCTCTGAGAGGCCTGCGGGCCTGTCTCACGCGGACAGGAGCCGGGACCCCCGGCACCGGTGGCCGGAGGCGGGCTGACCCCTGGGGAGAAGCCGTAGGGATGCTGCTCACAGGCGCCCAGGGGGCCGAGCCGCCCGAGCAGGGTCTGTGTGAGGCTCAGCAACGAGGGGGAGTGCAGGTCAGGAACCCGGCCGACAGAACCCGGGCGCCGGGCACTGCGCTGTGGGGGCGCCTGTGGGATCGAGCGAGGGGGCCGCGGGCCTAATGTGCCGGGACTCGGGGAGGTGATGACTGGGGAGGGGGCGGCATGTGGTGAGCAGAGCGGGCGGGGCAGGGCCCGCGTGGACAGGCCGGCGCGGACAGCGGGACGGAGGAGAGGAGGGTGGCCAGAGCCCGCTCAGCGAAGGTGCGAACCCCACGGGGAACGCCGGCTGTGCTCATCGTGGCGCCTTCGCGGCTGCGATCACGGAGGACGGCCTGTGAAACCCCGTCTGGCGAGTGAAAGTGCCTGAAGGCGGATCCGTCCCGCCTTCGCCGATGAGCACACTGCGCCCCTCGCTGGAGCCGCCGTGACCTCCAGGCTGTTCGGGCCGCGGCTCCCCGTGCCCCGCACCCACCGAGCCTGTGTCTGTGATGGAGCCCGAGGACAAACCGGGAGAGAGGACGCGGCGAAGTGGGCCCCACCAAGCCCGCGCCCCGAGTTCCTCCGGGGGGGGGGGCTCAGGGTACCTCGAGGTGCTGACCCCTATTCTGGGGGCCCTTCGCATAAGCCGAGGGGAGCGGGGAGGAGGTCAGCCAGGGGTCAGTCTCGGGAGAGCCCAGGCAGACAGAGGCCCTGCCCTCAGACGTTGGGAAGGGAAACCCCATGTGCAGGTAGGACGCAGTGAGCTCCCCAGGGGCGGGCAGGGGACGCAGCCGAGTAGCCGGGTCTGAGGCCCTGGTGACCGCAGGCGCCATCAGGCCGGGCGCGGTGCGGACCTGGCTCTCCATCGGCCACGACTCCGGTTTTAACAGCTCTGAAGTGCCAGAGCCCTGGGCACCGTCCCTCCAACGAGCGCCTGGCCTGGCCCTGCTCCCTGACGCGTGCGAGCGCCCCGGCCCGGCGGGGCTCAGAGCCCACGATAGCTAACGGGGCCCCACGCCAGAGAGGGCTGCTCCCCACAACCCTCCACTGGTGGAGCTTTTCCACTGTGGGGCGAGAGGAGGTGGGCACAGGCAGGCGAGGGATGGGGAGGGGGGGAGAGGGTCCGAGATGGGGGAGGGAGGGAGGAGGGAGGGATGTGAGGGCGACCAGCAGAGGCTGGGGGCGGGGAGGGGAGGGCAGGGGAGGGGCGGGTGCACCGTGACCGAGGAGGGCCCAGTCTGTGCCATGACCGAGGCCCTGGGCTCAGTGGACTCTCATCTGGCAAGTGGGCGCCCGCAGCCTGGGGTCGGGGTCCCTAGAACTGGGGAGGGCCAGGCCTCGGCCCTGCAGGCCCGTCGGCACCTTCCTCCTTGGACGGAGTTACGGACCCTCGTCCCGCGCTGTCCCTCCTACTGGCCACGCCCAAGCACCCGGGGTGCTGGGGGCGAAAGGAGGCTGAGCTCAGGGGTGAGAAGTGGCGTGCACGTCGCCGAGGCCTTCTAGGTCCTTCTGCTCAAGGTGGTCCCTGAGCCGGGCCTCGGGCTGCCCTCGGGCCCAGTCAGAACCCACGCGCGACCCCGGGAGGGGTCTGTGCGCACAGGCGGCGTGGACCCTTCCGGGCTGGGACCGGTCCGAGGGAGGTCCGTGCTCCTCGCACTGTAACCCGGCTCAGGGTGAGCAGCCCCCGCGGGACAGGCACCGAGCCCGTGGCCGCCGCCACGCCTTCACGCCCCCTCATCCCTGTGGCGCTTCGTCACCCAGGACGAAAGGAAGGCCCGCGTCTGGGTCCCCCGAGCGCAGAGAGTCCGCGGCAGGCCCTCTGCTCGCCGCCCCCCCCCCCCCCCCCCCCCGCAGGGAGGCGCCTGCCGTCAGGGCCGTGGGCGGGCGGTGGGTTATCTGTCAGCGATCGCGCAGCGGGGCCTGGCACCCGCCGAGTGTGGCTTCCACGTGGCTTTCCGGTAGATAACAGCTATTTTGGTGACTCTACAAATCACGGCTCGTGTGTGAGACCGAGCGCAGTGAACACGCCGTGTCTGCGTCCTGCGTCCTGAGTGTGGGCCGCGGGCTCTGTGGGCTCCCGCTGCCCCTGGCAACGGGCTGACCAGCGAGGCCCTGCGCTCAGCCTTGCCGCCGGCCTCTGACCCGAGGCGGCCGAGGGGCCTCAGGCTCCGGACTGGGCAGAACTGGAGGAGCCCCCCCCCCCCCCCCGACAGCCGCCGAGCCTCCTGGGAGAGGGTGCCAGGTGCTGCCGTGGGTCCGGGAGAGCCCCGTCCACGAGGGAGCGCGTTTGAGGGCCTGGAGCGTTTCCCCGATGCCGCCGCCTCAGGTCAGCGGCACGGGCCTGGCTTCTGTGCTGAGCAGGGCCCCCTTCCCCCCCATTTCCTGTGTCTGCCTCTGAGGCGAGAGAGCGTGTTTTCTGTTCTGGAAACCGAGGAGGAAGCGGGCCTGGGGCACCCGGGGGAGACGGCCAGGAACGGCCTGGAAGGTGGAAGTTTCCGGCGTGAACACAGGTGACCCTGGACCCGCCCTCGAGGCTCCTAGAGGCTCCGCTCCGGCGGGGCCCGGCGTTCAGCGCCCGGAGGCACGGGACGGGACAGAGCAGCGCCCACCCCCCGCCCCCCCCCAGCGGCCCCCCCTCGTGCTCACTCAGCCCGCCCGCTGCCGTGGAGCGCCGTCCCGGGAGTTCCACGCTGACTTTTCAGTCCCGGTCACACCGAGGCCGCGTCGCGCATCGCAGGGTGACGGGGTCACAGTCTGACCCGGGGCCGCAGGGGAGACGGGCAGGGGGACAGCTCTTTCCAGGCGCCCACTTGCCGTCTGGACAAACTCCCCTCCGCCTCCCGGTCAGGCCCGCTCCGTCCTCGGCGCCGCTGCGGGGCCGTGGGCACCCGTCCCTCAGCCTCCATCGCCGCCTGTTACCGCGGGAGGGACGCGCTGGGAGCGTCTCTGAGGTGCAGGGGCCCTGCAGATCCCTCACCCTCGCTCCCCGTGAGGAGGCCGACGCCCACGGGGGAACCTGGAAAGGCCGGTCAGGGGCGGACGCAGGTCTGAAGTCACATCAGGAATCTCCACGCACACGGCCGTCCCCTCGCACCCGTGTGCCTTAAAGGAGCCGCATCTCCGCCCCTCGGCTGCGCCTCGACAGCTTCCCTGTGCACAGCCGTGTCAGCGTCAGAACGCGCGTCCAGTCCCCACGCCCCGTGTCTGTTGCGACGGAAAACTGGGCGCCGTTTTCACGCCTCCGTCCTCGGGGCCGTCCCGGGGCCCGGCGGACGCTCTCTGGGCAGATGGAGTTGGGGAAGTTGCTTTCTCTCCGCGTTTCGGAGCGAGGACACCGACCGTCCAGGGGTGAAAGAGACAGGATAAGGGAAACCCCGCGGGGTCCCCCCCAGGCCCCTGGGAGCCTGTCCCGCCCACGGCTGCGACCCCTGCCCCGCGCCCTGGCCGCGGCCACGTCTGACTCCTGTGTCTCCTCGGTTCTGTGAGCTGCTGCCCGCGCCACGCCACAGCCCCCGCCGCCCCGCGTCCGGCCCCCACCTGCCTGTGCGGGTTAGCGGGTCCGCACTCTCCTCTGCTCACGCCGCTGGCCTCACGCCCCCGCCCCCTGGCAGGTCCCGCGTCTCCTGGCTGCGCGCTCCCCACACTCCCAGTGCGGCTCCCCAGCAACGGCCCACCGGCAGCCCGGCGTGGCGGCGTGGCGGCGTGGCCGGCCCCCGTGTGCCTCCCCTCCCCCACGGTGTGAGTTCCCACAGGCGGGAGGCGGGCTGCCTGCGTGGAATCTGTGTGCGCGGCCGTCACTGAGCTATCACGTTATAACAGGTGGAGCAGGTGGATTTCACTTTGAAACACGGAAGGGATATTGGGACATAGAACATTCCAGACTCCGTCCTGGCCAGTGAGTCCGAGCAGCAGCCTCACGGGCAGAAGGGTCGGCAGCTGCGCAGGGCAGGGCGGGGAGCCCCTCCCGTCTCTGAGGCCCTCCCTCCGGGGCAGCGAGGGCGCAGGTGGAGGGGTCACCCCTCGGAGCCTCTCCCCCCCCGGCCCTGCGCCTCGGAAAGGCGGCCACACAGTGGGGTGACCCTTGTCTCCGGGGAGGACCAGCCACTGAGCCGCTCAGCCCGCCCCCCTCCATGCGGCCACACGGAACAGCTTGCTCACGGCGCTCCCGTCCCGTGTCAGGAACGCGGACCTGCTTCTCTTCCCGGCCACCATTCCTGCCGCAGGCTCACGTCCCGCTCCATGCTAAATAGGACGTGGGAGGGGGCGGGGGGGCAGGTGGAAGAGATGGATCTGAGCGGCGACAGGGGCCGCTGCACCTGCTGCTCGGCAGGCGTGGAGGCGGCAGAGCTCGGCCCGTGGGAAGGGGCCGCGGGGGTGGGGGGCGCGTGAACACCGGTCACGGCGGAAAGGGGCCGTGGCCTGAGCAGTGAAAGCTGAGCCAGCCCCGGCGCGTCTCGGTGGCCGGTCCCTCGGCCGTGACACTTCCGGCGTTTCCGGGGCTGGTCCCAGCCACGCCGCGCTGTGGTGAACACCTTTCTGACTCCGCCTGCCCGTGGGGAGTTGGGGTCCTTGGCCCTGAGCTGAGTGCCCGGGGTCCACCGTGGTCGTAGCTGAGGGCGGGCGGTCCTGGGTTCGCACCTGCCGTCGAACGGCCGTCCCCGCGTCGGGGGCTAGCGTGTGTGTTTATCGCGACGTGACTGCCGTCCAGCGTTCCAGGCCACAGCCTGCGGGCGGGACACCTGCTGTGACATGGTGGCCACGCCAGGAGCCGGGTACTCAGAGCCCGCCCAGGTGCTCTGACACGCCCCGCCCCGCCTGGGACTGTCCCGTCTCCAGCGCAGCGAGGAGGGCGCTGTGCGGGGAGGGGGTTGGGGATCCGCCTGGTGCACCCAGCACCCTGCTCGGGGGGCTCGGCTGGGCGCTCCCTCCCCTTCCCAGGCAGCCGCCGGCGTCCCTGCTGACAGGGGGGGGGAGGGGAAGGGTGGGCCTCCAGGTCCCCTGGCCCCTGGCCCTGCGGGAGGGAGTCACATGATGACCTGCGGCCCGCGGGCTGGAGGTGGTTAACATCTGCATTTGGGCAAATAGGCGTTGCCTCTGAGTAGGAAGTGGCCTGCTCCTGGGGCCAATGTCAGTCTCCCCGAGTCTCCCTCCATGACCAGGAGTCCCATCTCGTTCTCAGAGTCCCCTGTGGCGACGGGGAGCCTGGAGCTTCGTGGGCGCGTGGCCGGAACGCCCGGGATCGGATCGCGGCGTCGCTCAAGGTAAGTGCGGCGGGAAAGGGGCTCCTCCTCTCCAGCCTCCGGGCCTCGGCCTCGCGCCCCTGGTCCGAGGGCCCTGAAACTCGAAACCGCTTCCCTCCCGGCTCCCGGCTCCCGAGTGCTGGCGGCCGACCGGGCCGCACTCGGCAAACACTCGCGCTTCAGACGTGGCCCTCGGGTCTTAGCGGGCCCCGTCCTGGGCACAAGCCCACGGCCCGGGAGGACAGCGACGGCTGCGCCCTCATCGCCTTTCCCGGGGCCGGGGGCCGGGCCCTGCTTCGGAGACAGGTGCTCTCTTCATCCAGCGGAGCGTGGCGTTTGCAGCGCTGACAGCTACGCTGGGGGACGTTGGGGCGATGCAAACGGTGACCTGTGCACCGCAAGGCACGGGGCCGCGTGGGGAGGGGGCCGGCCCCGGGGAAGGGAATCGTCCGGAGAGCTGTGCCCACAAGCTGATGGGGCGTGCTCTGGGCTCCGGATCAGGGGCAGCTCTGCTCACACCCCAGGTGCCCTGCGGCCGTGGAGGTTCACGGCGACGGCCCTGTGAGCGTCCCCACGCCTGTGGGGCCGAGACACAGGCAGGAGGGGCTTGTGCTGTGGAGGGAAATGCGGTGCCGAGTCAACGCGACTCTGAGAGGCTCACAGAGGTAGTTTCTGCAAATAAAAAAGAAAATGCGAAAGCAAGCCCCCGAAGCAGCAAAAGGAACCAGAAGAAGAAGAAAGAGAGCGCACAGACCTCTGCACAAATCGCTGGAAATCACCTCCTGCCGCGGTGACCGCGCTCGCTCAAAAGCAGAAGGAAGCAGCGAGTTTCAGCCCCGGCGGCTGATCTAAAAACCGCCACAGCGCCGGGCCGGGCTCCGAGGAGGCGAGAGAGCACGCTCACTGAGCACAGACGGCGGCCGGGGGCTCTGCCTCAGAGCGGGTTTTAACTGCGCTCCATGTAAGGTCTCGGGGCGCCTCGCAGCCCCCCCCCCCCCGAGGCCTCTGGCACGAAGTGAGGGGGATGGTGGGAGCCCACAGGCTCTCAGGGGGCTAGTGTCCCGGCTACAAGGCGGGCGCTCTGTCCCCCTCAGGGGGTGTGCGAGGGTAGAGACCATGGATGTGGAGCAGTGATTCCCAATGTCCAGCATGTACTCAGAACTCATGCCTACATGCGTGCACACACATACACACACGGTACATGCACATTACACATGAACACATCACATGCATGCACGTGTGTACATCCGTTTATGTACAACACACACATGCACATAACTCACACTCTGTCCCAGTCTTGCCCCTTGGCCTGCAGGCTTCACTGTTTGTGAAAACAAGCTCAGATTTTAAGTCTCTGCTTTGACTTAATTGTAACGAACTTAACCTTGTGATTGAACTTGTTTAAATTAACTTTAACCGCTGTGCTTGCTGGCGGTATTTCAATGCTGTCACGCACGATGCTTTCCCGGGGTAGTTTTCTGGGTGAGTCCGCCTTGGCCAGTGGCCCAAGATCGGAGGGCCCGCCGGCCACACGCCTCTCCAGCCTCCTCAGCTCCGGGACCTCCCTGCCCCGCCCCGGCCCCACCGGGACCCACCGCCAACTCCCCGCGGCCGCGCTGCCTGCCGGCTGGTCCCGCTAGGGCGCCTGCGCTGTCCACGGGCCCGGTCACCTGCTTGTGGCCGGAGGCGCCCAAAGCCCCCACGTGCGAAGCCGTGGTTTCTGAGGAGGCCCCGGGGTCTCTGCGGTGCGTGGGCGCGTGGGTGTGGGGGCCGGCGTGTGGGTGTGGCCCGCCAGCCCCTCGGCGGCTCCCGCGTGGCCCGGCTCTCAGGGCGTTCTTTTCGCTGCCGAGCGAACTCATACTCGCTGTCGGTCTCGGAGAGGTGGTGTTTTGCTCGTGGTACCTAACACCAACGGGACGAGGAAGCCACATGATTTTATTGCAAAATGTAAGTTAATATTGTAAGTGCCGCGTCTAAAATGTGACTCTAAGCAACACCTCGTTTTCTCCAAGTAACACCGCTCTCCACGCGCGGGAACGGCTCTGCCACGTTAAACCGAAGGCAGCGGCGCGACCGCCGGCCACCTGCCTGCATTCGCCCGGGTGCCAGCACGTTGGCTTCTCGCGGGGAAGGCGCCGCGTTGACACGTGTCCCAGCGGACCTGCAGCCTGTGAAGGGCGGACGCAGCCCGTGTGCCGGGGAGGGGAGAGCAGCCGCTCCGCGAGGCGTCCTCGGGACAGTGGGTCCCTCGGTGCTGCTGATACGGCTGGGACGCCGCCACGGGACGACGGGTCGGGAGTGAGCTGCGTGCGTGCGTCTCTGAGCCACTGGGTGCAGCCGGTGAGGGACCGCCAGGAGGCCAGCCGAGCCCGGCCCCTGTGCGCCCGGCCCCTGTGCGCCCGGCCCCTGTGCGCCCGGCCCCTGTGCGCCCGGCGTGGCCCTGAGTGGGCTCCTGAGCAGCTCCCGTCCGCCTGCCCGTGTCCAGGCAGCACTGGGTGGGCGGGGGGGGGGCGTCCCTCAAGCACAGCTCTCCGGGCACTGGCCTCGGCTCTGCTAAATGTCCAGGAGGAGGATGCCCTCAGCGTTTCCCAAACTCACCTACTCCAGGGCACCCCTCCCCCTCTGCCACAATCTTCATGGCAGAAACGGTGTTTCTCCAAAGAGCTGAACCGGCGAGTCACGTGAGCAGGGCGCGTGCAGGCCTCCTGACGTGTCGTGGTGGCATGTGTCACCAGCACCGCTTCCCTGAAACAATCCACGTGATGTTTGTGGTGACACGGTGGCCTGGCGGCTGAATCACCACCAGCAGCGCGGGTGCCGGGAAGACACGGGGATGCGCTGCGGTCTGGGTTCCGAGCACCGATTCTCAGCCACGTGCGCGGACTAGGCATTGTCTGCAGGTGCGTGCCCTTTGACCCCGTGGTCCCGAACACCATCCCCAAGCAACACGGAACTCACACGCCAGGGTCCCTGTGATGAATCCTGAAATTCCAATCACAGGAATCAGAGGGGATTGAAACAGTGCCTCTCAGGTAGACAACCCAGCGGACACCCTCACCTCCCAGCACCAGCCCGCAGCTCCCGCAGCCCCGCCTCCCGCAGCCCCCGCCCCCCTGCCTCAGAGCTGCGATTGGGGGGCGGGGGGGCGGCCACAGCTGCCTGCCGGTGCCGGCTCCCGGCAACGGGAGGGAGGGGTGAGGCCGCCCATCGAGCGTGCGAGGGACAGAGTGGGAGTCACCTCACAGGGGCACGCGCTCAGGAACCCGTCAGGGGAGCTGTGGGTCATGCTGGCTCCCTCCTCACACGCGGGACACACGCGGGCCTGCAGGTGAGGACGGACCTGGCCGGTGGGACCCGTGTCCGTGCCAGCGCACCCGCCACCTGCCTCTGCCGTGTTCCCTCCTCCTGACCTCTCCCGGCCACGCGGCCAGGGGTCGGCGAGAGGATGGAATGAGTGGTGGCAGGAGGAACTCGAGGCCGGGGGTTTTGGGGGGGACGGGCGTGTGCGAGAGAGTAAGGCAGGGTGAGGACACAGCTAAGGCGAAGGAGTGAGCAGAAAGAGCAAAGCTTTCTTCCTGGTTTTGTCTCCGGGATGGAGTTCCCGCCCTTCACTCCCAGGCCAGCCCCTCCCCTCCCTCACCTCCCGCCAAGCTCTGGAGCCAGGTCCGTGCAGCACCCCTCCTGGCTGCCCAGCACCTTGCAGCGCGGTGGGCGCTGGAACGGGGGTGGGGGGGGGGGGCTGGTGGCAGACACTCAGTGCTCGATCCCACTTCCCGCAGGCGTGCCCCTCCTGCCGCCCTCGCTGCGTCCCCACCACCCGAGCAGGTCTGTCCACGGAGCCTTTCCGAATCATGCTCTCTTACCCTCCCCCACGTGCGAGTTTCTGAGGATCGCGCCGTGTCTGCCTGGAAGATGAGCGGTTGTTAAGAAGCATGGGCACTGGAGATATATATATATATATATATATAAAATACTAGAGGCCCGGGGCACGAAATTTGTGCACTCGGGGGCGGGGGGGGGGGGAGGGCTCCCTCAGCTTGGTCTGTGCCCTCTCGCAGTCCGGGAGCCCTCGGGGGATGTCCGCGGGGAGCGGGCCTAAGCCGGCAGTCAGGCATCCTTAGCGCTGCTGTGGAGGTGGTATAAGTCACGCCACCGCCGCTGCGCTCACCAGCAGTGAGCCCGGCTTCTGGCTGAGTGGCGCTCCCCCTGTGGGAGCGACTGACCACCAGGGGGCAGCTCCTGCGTTGAGCGTCTGCCCCCTGGTGGTCAGTGCACATCAAATGAGCGGTTGAGTGGCCTTAGCATATCATTAGCATATTACCCTTTGATTGGTTGAACGGCCAACCAGACAACCAGACACTTAGCATATTAGGCTTTTAGTACCGCTCAACCGCTTGCTATGATGTGCACTGACCACCAGGGGGCAGACACTCTGGTAGGTGAGCTTGCTGCTGTGGTCCAGCCGATCGGGACTGAGCGAGCCAGGAGAGACACGCCCTGGAGCCCTCCCGCGGTCCCTCTCCGGATGGCCAACCTCCCACATCCCACCCCGGCCCCAATCATGCACCGGTGGGGTCCCTCGGCCTGGCCTGTGCCCTCTCGCAATCTGGGACCCCTCAGGGGATGTCGGAGAGCCGGTTCCGGCCCGATCCTGCAGGCCAGGCCGAGGGGCCCCACTGGAGCATGAATTCGTGCCCCGGGCCTCTAGTTGAGGATGTACACATTCCTGCTGCCTTCCCCGGCCAGGGAGTCTTGCCAGCATATCCTGAGGATGGCCCTCACGTTCAGAGTTTAAAGAAAACCCATAGACGGCTCACGTGCCGGCGCCCTGAGCTGTGCTGTCAGCGCCTTGCCGGCGAGCGCTGCAAGCGGTCAGGATTTGGACCGACTCCTCGGGCACAAGCTCGTCAGGGGACCTGGCTGCCTGCGCTGCCGCTGGGTTGGCGTGAGGCGTTCTGTGCAGGTCAGAGTCTGCGGCGGTGCTGACGTCACCCTGTTCACCCTGTGGATCAGGGATCCGCGAGTCGCAGCCCAGGGGCCGCGTCTGGGCCAGCCCACGTGTGCGTGTGATCGCCCACAACCACTTTCCAGTCGTGTGGTAGAGCCCGGCTGGCGTGGCTCAGTGGTTGAGCATCAACCTATGAACCAGGAGGTCACGGTTTGATTCCCGGTCAGGGCACATGTCCCGGTTTCGAGCTCAATCCCCAGTGAGGGGTGTGCAGGAGGCAGCCGATCCGTGATTCTCTGTCATTGATGTTTCTAGCTCTTTCTCCCTCTCCCTTCCTCTCTCTCTAAAAAGGTAAATAAAAACCTGTTAAAAGGATAAAAAGTAGTGTGGCAGAGACCCTGTGACCTGCAGGGCCTGAGACCTCTGTCCGGCCTCCCAGGAGGGTGCTGCCCCCTGCTGGAAGTGGGTGTGTCTGTGTGGCGCACCCGTGTGCGCTCCTGTTCCTGTGGGAGAGGACGACGCCCTCGACTGTCTGGCCCTCCCAGATACGTGTCTTAACGCCCCGTGTCTCTTGCTTTCTTTCCTGCCCAGGGTCCCTCCTGTCCTGTCATCCCCGTGGGCGGGCCCACAGCTCTGCCCGGCACCGGCAGCACCATGAGTGAGGTGAGTGTCCCCGGGGTGTTGGCTGGGGGCAGACGTTGGGTTCACGGTGGCTCCTTGAAAATGGCCCGGCCGCTAACTCTCCCTCCGCCCGTCCCAGGAGCCCGTGACCTACATGGACGCCTACCCCGACGATGACGACTATAACGCCACGGCGGACTACGCCGCGGACGTCCTGTGTGTCCTGCAGGACGTCCGGGACTTCTCCCGGCTGTTTGTGCCCGTCACCTACTCCTTGATCTGCGTCCTCGGCCTCCTGGGCAACGTCCTGGTGGTGCTCACCTTCGCGTTCTACAAGAAGGCCAAGTCCATGACGGACGTGTACCTCCTGAACATGGCGCTGGCGGACATCCTGTTCGTCCTGACCCTGCCCTTCTGGGCGGTGACGCACGCCACGGGCCGGTGGGTCTTCAGCGGCGCCCTGTGCAAGCTGGTGCGCGGCGTCTACGCCGTCAACTTCCACTGCGGGATGCTGCTGCTGGCCTGCATCAGCCTGGACCGCTACGTGGCCATCGTGCAGGCCACGCGGTCCTTCCGCCTGCGTGCCCGCGTGCGGGCGCACCACCGCGCCATCTGCCTGGCTGTGTGGGCCCTGTCCGGCCTCCTCTCCGTCTGGACCGTCGTCTTCAACCAGAAGTACCCGCTGCAGGGCCGGGAGGTGTGCGAGCCCCGGTACCTGGACGTGGCGGAGCCGCTGCGCTGGAAGCTGCTGCTGCTGGGGCTGCAGCTGCTGTGGGGCTTCTTCGTCCCGCTGCTGTTCATGACCTTCTGCTACCTGCTCATCGTGCGGACCCTGGTGCGGGCCCAGAACTCCAGGCGGCACAAGGCCATCCGCGTGATCATGGCCGTGGTTCTCGTGTTCCTGGCCTGCCAGGTCCCGCACAACGTGGTGCTGCTGGTGACGGCCGCGAACCTGGGCAAGGTGGGCCGGTCCTGCTGGGGCGAGAAGGTGCGGGGCTACCTGGAGACGGGCACCGAGGTGCTGGCCTTCCTGCACTGCTGCCTCAACCCCCTGCTCTACGCCTTCGTCGGCCAGAAGTTCCGCAGCTACTTCCTGAAGGTCGCCAAGGACCTGCTGTGCGTGGGGCGGCGGCGCGCGCCCGGCCTGGCCTGCGCCCGGCTGCACCCGGAGGCCTTCCCCTCGCGGCAGAACAGCGAGACCGCCGACAACGACAACCCGTCCTCCTTCACCATGTGACCCGCCCCGGGCGCCCTGGCCGCGCTCACGGCGGGAGAGGACTCGCGGGAGAGTGTGCGGTATCTCCCCCGGGGACCGGGGCCGGGTGGCCTTGGGCTGTGGACATCTGGGGGGCGGCGAGGGGGGGCTCATGCAAATTTTCTCCACCAGAAACTCTGATTCTGCCGCCTCTGAGGGCCGGCACCCCACGAAGCAGGCTCCGGGCAACGCCGCGTTTCAGGGAGGGTTGACAAACGGACCGTTGGGGAAATATTCATGAACCAGCCCTAGACCACCATTTCTCCCGGTCAGAGAAAACAATACTAAAAACAAACAAACAAAAAACAAAACAAAAATACACAAAAAGAACAAGGACACTGCTGAGGAATACACAGGGACCCTGTCCCCTTCGGGGAGGGGGCGGGCCATGAAGAGGCTCCTGGCTCTGCTGTGGACGCTGAGACGGCTCCCAGAGGCGGAGGTCCATTAGGAATCAGGTTTCCTCCATCTCTCAGCTTCTAGAAAGTTCCTGGAACTCGTGTTTGGGAGGGCCGTGTACATGTAGGAGCACAAGAGGGAAAAGCTCAACACGTCCGAAAGACAGGCGTGCTGGGGAGATGCTGACACGCGTTCCTGGAGGCTGGCGCGTGTGATGCGGACGAACATGGCCTCTGCAGCTTTCTCTCGCGCTCACGAGCGTCTACGTGAGATTCAAAGTGACATCTTAGGGCCTGAAGTCTGCATTTTATTTTATTTTTTTAAATTTTAAAGCCACTAGTTTAAAAAAATGATTTCTTTTTTTAAAATTGATTTCAGAGAAGAAGGGGGAGAGAGAGAGAAACATCAGTGATGAGAGAGAATCACGGATCGGCTGCCTCCTGCACGCCCCCTGTTGGGGATCGAGCCCACAACCCGGGCCTGTGCCCCGACCCGGAATCAAACCGTCACCTCCTGGTTTATAGGTCGACGCTCAACCCCTGAGCCACGCCGGCTGGGCTTGAAGTTCGCATTTAAAACACGGCATTGGCTTCGCAAAACGAAACTGGTTTGCATGGGAAGCAGAGACTCTCCCGCCCTTCACACCCGTCAGCAGTCGCCTCCGGAAATCAAAGCGAAGGAGACGCCCCCAGCGGCCCCTTTCAGGTGCCCGGCACGGACAGGACCCCCGTGGCACCAAGACGCCTGGTGCCCGGCACGGACAGGACCCCGCGTGGCACCGAGATGCCTGGTGCCCGGCACGGACAGGACCCCCCGTGGCACCGAGACGCCTGGTGCCCGGCTGCACCCGGAGGCCTTCAGCGGCGCCCTGTGCAAGCTGGTGCGCGGCGTCTACGCCGTCAACTTCCACTGCGGGATGCTGCTGCTGGCCTGCATCAGCCTGGACCGCTACGTGGCCATCGTGCAGGCCACGCGGTCCTTCCGCCTGCGTGCCCGCGTGCGGGCGCACCACCGCGCCATCTGCCTGGCTGTGTGGGCCCTGTCCGGCCTCCTCTCCGTCTGGACAGGACCCCCATGGCACCAAGACGCCTGGTGCCCGGCACGCGGAAATGGCTCCTCTGTGTGACCGGAACCCCCAGAGGGGGAGGCTCGCCTCTCTAAGCAGCAGCCCTTCCCCCTCCGCCGCCGCGATGAATAAAAATGTCTCCGAATGTCCTGAGTGCTTTGTTCTTGCCGCACGTCAGGTACGTCGGGCACTTCCATAGCGCTTGGCGCCCACCCACGGCACGGAGCTGCGTGGGGCTTCCTCCTGCAGGAAATGCTCGGGGTGTCCCCTGACAGTCCTCTGTCCTCTCCACGGCTTCCGGCGCCTTCTCTCCCTGCTGGGCTCCGCGGGACACGGCATGCCTGCCTCCCGTCTCTGCTCTGCGCTCGGCTCCTGGTTCGGCACGTTCACGGCATGGCCATCGGCACCTGTGAGAACACACTCGCCGGGAGGGAGTCACACCTCGGCCTGTCGCACACTCACACACACGCACGCTCATGGCGTCACACGTGTGTGAGCAATCACGTCTGCTGGGCTGACCAGGGACGTTTTTCTTGGTTCCTGCTACGAAGTGGTTCTGAGGATCCCAATGGATTCTTTCTGGACAAATGAGACTCTGTCACCATGAGCCTCAGCAGCTGGGGGGGGGGGAGGGGGCAGGGGAGTGTAGGCCTGAGTGTTACCTGGTAAGTTGCACCCCTCGACCAGAGGCCCCGAAGTCTCGTGCAAACTGCCACTCGTCTGCTTCTGAGGCTGGACAGGCCGGCGTGTGAATGAGGCCAGAAACATCATCTCCAGATCTTCAGAAATGTCCGGGCTGTGTGCGCACTCCGAGCGCCCGTGGGCATCGGCACAGAGACCCTGGCCGTTGACACGTGTGGGCTTCAGTGCCCGGAGCACCCTTCGCTGGGGCTGCCGGGACGAGAGGCCGGGGTCCGAGACCCGGGCGTGGGCAGGTGGGCTTTCCCCGGGGCCCGCTCCGTGGGGGGCAGACGGCGCCCCTCGGGCCCTCACACGGCCGCCGTCTCCCCGGGGCCTGTGCCCTCTTCGATGGCACCCAGGCAGGGGGATTAGGGCCCACCCACAGACCTCACCACCTCATCTCCCTTCAGGCCCCGTTTCCAGTGCAGCCCCTTTCTCAGACACGGAGCTGGCCGTCCGCGTGGGCACCCGGCACACGCCGCCCACACGGGCCGTTCCGGAGAGAGAGCAGCTCTTCAGAGCGAAGGTCACGCACGTGAGACCGCGTTTCCAGGCGCCTTCCTCCTCCCAGCGAACTGTCCACGAATCCCTCCCACGGCAGCTTTCTCAGCTTCTCCGCTGCCGTCCCACAGCGCCAAGGGCAAAGGGCAAAGGGCAAAGGGCACAGGCCTCTGCCAGACCACACGCACCTGCTGCCCCGGGGCAGTGACTGAGCTCGGCCCAGCCCCCACGTGGCCACGCCTCCTCTGCTGCCCTCGGTGCCTCCTGGGGAGGGGGCTCCCCCAGGCCTCCTGCAGGGCCGAGGCCACCGCCCCACCCGTGGCTCCTGTACCCGACGCAGCGACCCCTCCTTGGGGACCCCGGGTGGTGGGCAGCAGGAGGCGCTGGGACAGGCCCTGGGCGGCCGGGCCCCACCTGCCTGCCCGTTGGTTGGGGCGTTGGGGCTCGGGGCTCAGGGTGGCCTCCCGTCGAGATCCCTGGAGGGCCCACAGCCTCCCCCAGCTCGGGCGACGGTGCGGGTCACCCTCACTGTCCGACCACTCGGCGCTGCCTCGCCCGCGGAGGGCCAGCGTCCGGTGGGTCCCCACCCCAGCCCTGCCCCCACCCCCCGGGCACCCTGCCTGCACGCTGCCTGGGGCCCAGGCATCTGACCCAGGGGAGGTGGCGGCAGGCCGGGCTCCCACGACGTGCTGGGCCTCGCTCTCCCGTGTCCTGGTTCGGTGCGTCCGCGTGACACTCACTCGTCCCTGCGCCTCCCTGGCTGGGGCCGCCCTTTCCCGACGTCGCCTGGTGAGTCCGGGTGGGACGAGGGGGCAGCGGCCCCCTCCTGCCCCGCGGCCTCTGTCTGCTGCCTCGGGGTGCAGGCAGGCCTCCAGGCAGCGGGGGGTGGGGTGGGGGGCTGTACCCCGGCCGACCTCACGGTCCCGGCGGGATGCCCTGGCTCCTGCCATCACGGAGGAACGCCTTCCGCCGGGAACCCTGCGTCCTCGTGCCCAGAGCGCGCGGGAGTCCCCCGGGCGCAGGAGGGGAGGCGGCGGCCGCACCACTCGCTCGCTCGGGAAGAGCGGAGGCTGGGGGTCTCGGAGCCGGTTCCAGCTGCACCCAACGGCGAGGACACGAAGCCGCCAGGTCTCCGCTAGGGCGTCAGGACAAGGCCAGAGGAGGGCCGGGGAGACGGGCCAGCCCAGGAGGGTCCCCAGAGCCCCGACGGGCACCTGTGGGGGGCCTCTCCCCCTGGCGCGCTGGTCACCCCCACAGTACCGGGACCCCGTCAGTCCGCGTTTTCAGAGAACTGCATTTGGAATTAGAGTCAATATTTTATTTTATTCAGTATTTTGTTTAATATATTTTTATTGATTTCAGAGAAAGGGAGAGGGAGGGAGGGATAGAAACATCAGGGTGAGAGAGAGTCATTGATTGGCTGCCTCCTGCACGCCCCACACTGGGGACCGAGCCCACAACCCGGGCACGTGCCCTGACCAGGAATCGAACCCTGACCTCCTGGCTCATAGGTTGGTGCTCAAGCACTGCACCACCTGACCAGACTAGAGCCAGTACCTTACAAGTTTCACCTTCTGCCTGGTTTGAGAAGACGGACTGGGTTCTTCAATTCAAGATGGGGTTCGGGGTCCTTTTTCTGAACCTGTTTCACTGGGAGACGAGGCAGCCCACGTCCCGCTGAGAGTGCAGCAGGCCCTCCGGGGACCTCGGTCCTCTCTTCAGGAGCCCAGGCGGCTGGGAAGGTGACCTGCCCGCGGGCCCATGGCCTCCTCGACGGGGCGCAGCTGCCCTCTGCTGGCCGCAGGCCGCACCCGCAGGAATGCTCCCTCGCAGCCACCCACATTCTCCCCAATCCCGCAGGACAACGTGGCATGGGCCGCAGTGCGAGAACGTTAACAGAACCTTACACCATGTCCTCTGGAAATTGGAATAAAACCCTCAGAATAATTAAGTTTAAAAGTCTGACTGTGAAAGTGCTGCAGTTTGCCGAAACCGGTTTGGCTCAGTGGGTAGAGCGTCGGCCTGCGGACTGAAAGGTCCCAGGTTCGATTCCGGTCAAGGGCATGTACCTTGGTTGCGGGCACATCCCCAGTAGGGAGTGTGCAGGAGGCAGCTGATCAATGTTTCTCTCTCATCGATGTTTCTAACTCTCTATCCCTCTCTCTTCCTCTCTGTAAAAAATCAATAAAATAAAAAATAAAAAAAAGAAAGTGCTGCAGTTCACTCATTGCCTTTAACACTCACCGAACGGAGAGTGGCTCCTTCGTGGTTTGCGCTGGGGAATGTATATGTGTGATTTGGTAAATAAGGTCTCTCTGTATTTTTAGGGTACCTATTTTAGGACAATTTTAAGGGCATGATAACTAATAAAGAAGAGATTTTACTTTAAAAGATGAGATATAATTGCCCGGCCAGTGTGGCTCATTGGTTGAGCATCGTCCCATAAACCATGAGGTCAGGGTTTGATTCCCAGTCAGGGCACAGGCCCGGGTTGTGGGCTCGATCCCCAGTGTGGGGTGTGCAGGAGGCAGCTGGTCCATGATTCTCTCTCATCACTGATGTTTCTCTCTCTCTCTTCCTCTCCATTCCTCTCTCTAAAACCAATAAAGACACATTTTTAAAAATAAAAGACGCGATCAATCTGCTCACCAGGCACTCTCTGAAGCTCTAACGTTAAGCCATCTCCTCTCTCCATCCTGGGCCTATGGAGCTGGTCTCCCCGATGGTGAGGACCACGAGGGGCTGTGGGTGAGCCGGGTTCGTGGAAAACCGTTACTGCCTCTGGTCTGCGCGGCGTGACGGGTGGGGGTGGGGGTGGGGACACCTGCCGAGGCCGACGGCGCGTTTGGTGTGGACCCTCGGAGTGTGGCCGTTCTGTCGGGAAAAGCCTTCTCCACGAGCTCGGTCAGCGACGGCCTGCCTCCCAGTGACTCCCGTCCACCAGCAGCCGCACAGGCCCTGGACCGCGGCGGTGCCGAGGGCTGGGGATGGGCTGAGATCCGGGTGGTGCTGAGGGCTGGGATCAGGATGGTGCTGAGGGCTGGGGACGGGCCGGGATCCGGATGGTGCTGAGGGCTGGGGATGGGCCGGGATCCGGGTGGTGCTGAGGGCTGGGATCAGGATGGTGCTGAGGGCTGGGGACGGACCGGGATCCGGGTGGTGCTGAGGGCTGGGGACAGACCGGGATCCAGGTGGTACTGAGGGCTGGGGACAGGCTGGGATCCGGGTGGTGCTGAGGGCTGGGGACGGGCCGGGATCCGGGTGGTGCTGAGGGCTGGAGATGGGCCGGGATCCGGATGGTGCTGAGGGCTGGGGACGGACCGGGATCCGGGTGGTGCTGAGGGCTGGGGACAGGCTGGGATCCGGGTGGTGCTGAGGGCTGGAGATGGGCCGGGATCCGGGTGGTGCTGAGGGCTGGAGATGGGCCGGGATCCGGGTGGTGCTGAGGGCTGGGGACGGACCGGGATCCGGGTGGTGCTGAGGGCTGGGGACAGGCTGGGATCCGGGTGGTGCTGAGGGCTGGAGATGGGCCGGGATCCGGGTGGTGCTGAGGGCTGGGGACGGACCGGGATCTGGGTGGTGCTGAGGGCTGGGGACAGGCCGGGATCCGGATGGTGCTGAGGGCTGGGGACGGACCGGGATCTGGGTGGTGCTGAGGGCTGGGGACGGACCGGGATCTGGGTGGTGCTGAGGGCTGGGGACGGACCGGGATCCAGGTGGTACTGAGGGCTGGGGACAGGCTGGGATCCGGGTGGTGCTGAGGGCCGGGATCCGGGCGGTGCTGAGGGCTGGGGACGGACCGGGATCTGGGTGGTGCTGAGGGCTGGGGACAGACCGGGATCCAGGTGGTACTGAGGGCTGGGGACAGGCTGGGATCCGGGCGGTGCTGAGGGCTGGGGATGGGCCGGGATCCAGGTGGTACTGAGGGCTGGGGACAGGCTGGGATCCGGGTGGTGCTGAGGGCTGGGGATGGGCCGGGATCCGGGCGGTGCTGAGGGCTGGGACTCAGGGGCGAGGCCGTGCACCTGCTGTCCCGGAGGGAGGCCCAGCACTAAGGGGGCTGAGGCTCGCTGGGAGGCAGAGCTGTGGTCGGAGGCCCGCCGTCCGCCGTCCGCCTCACTTTCCTTTGAGTCCTTTCCTGCTCAGAGGAAGTCATTCGGAGGAGGGTGAGCGTCTCTTTAAAGAAGGGAGTGTCTGGGCGCAGAGCTGCAGGGGTCCGAGGGCGCGGGGACCAGGCACCAAAGGCCCCTCAGCCGGGCACTCGCGGGCCTGACCCTCATGTCTGAGCTCTGGGGCCACTGCACACACGTGTGGAAGAGAACCTGATGGGGCAGAACCCTTACAGAGGCCTGAGGATTCGCCAGGAAGAAAATCATCACACACATCCGTGTAGCAGATTTCCCCCCGCCCGGCTCACGGGCTCCCGCCCGGCTCTGCGCGGAGGGTGCGCAGGGAAAAGAGGTCCCCAGAGGGCCCCCGTCCGGCTGGGCCGTCAGCGAAGATGCGAGCACACGCCGCTCACTCGCACCAGCAAAGTGACAGCCGCTGGCGCGTTCGACGGGCAGGCGCCGTGCTCAGCCGCCGGTCGGTACCGCGTTCAGTCCCACACGCTCCCCGCTGGCCCGCATCGCCCCGTGTCACGGCTGAGTGACGTGTCCCGGGTCACAGAGCTGGGAAGGGACAGAGCAGGGCCTGGACCCCAAGGCCCCGACCTCGGCCACCGACCCGGCTGCGTGTGGGCAGGGTCAGGAGGCGACTCCAGGCCCCTCCCAGGCCCCGCCGGAACCCGGTCGGCCGAGGCTCAGCGTTTTCTAGAAGCTGCTGGTCCCCACCTGCCGCGCTGAGCTGGCCCGGGCTGAGCAGGAGGAGGGCCGCCGGCTCTGCCCACGAGCCGGCAGCGAGAGCCCGCGAGGCAGCCACACTGCGATGGGACTTCCCCGTCTGCCCGGCTGACATGTGGCCTGGGGAGTGTGTGTGTGTGGGGGGGGGCAGCTGCAGCTCCTGGGGTCACGGGAGGGGGGAGGGGCCGTGTCTGGGAGGCCCCTGAGGGTGGCACCTGTGGTGTCAGACGGCCTGAGACCTCGGGCTGGGAGGGGGGGGGGGCGGGAGTGACCTGTGGGGAGTGCACAGCCCTCGGCGCCCTGGGCAGGGGACGGCGAGGAAGCGTCACTGGAGAGGTGATCGGGCGATCCGGTCAGGAAGCCTGTGTGGACGGAGCGTTGCCTGCAGACTGAAGGGTCCCAGGTTCGATTCCCGGTCAGGGCACAGGCCCGGGTTGTGGGCTCGATCCTCAGTGGGGGGTGTGCAGGAGGCGGCCGACCCATGATTCTCCCTCATCATGGATGCTCCTCTCTCCCTCTCCCTCTCCCTCTCCCTCTCCCTCTCCCTCTCCCTCTCCCTCTCCCTCTCCCTCTCCCTCTCCCTCTCCCTCTCCCTCTCCCTTCCTCTGTGACATCGACACGAAGGTCTGTGCTGTGTAAAGAACGCCCGAGGGGAGCTGACGTGGAACTGTCGCTGTGAAGGGGCGGCTTTCCCGGCAGCACCTGAGGCTGCACCACGGGAGCGCCGGGAGGAAACCGAGGCGTCGCTTTCGGCCGAAAGGGAGCACAGGCCGGGGGGCGGCCTGGCGAGGGGAACCGGCCTTCCCGGCTGCACCTGCTCGCACGCCCCTCGGCCTGAGCGTCTGTGCACTTGGGAGGAAGGACCCCGGGCAGCCTCGGGGTTCTGCTGTGGGGACCGTGGCCAGGCCGTCAAGTTCAGGTCTGATAAGCCCCCCATCCCCCCCACCCGTGGGCAGACAGCCCGGGAGGGGCAGTGGCTGTGCCATGTTCTATTGCCCAAGCCTGTGCGTTCCAGCCTTAAATATCACAGAGGCCGTGGGCCCACCCTCCGGGAAAGCAGTGCCCTCTCTGTGGGCCACGCAGGCCTGGCTCCCGGGAGGCGGCCCGGTGAGCAGCCGCCAGGTGTGGCCGCGGGGACCCCATCTTTCCAAAGCAGCCCTTGTGCCTTCTCTGAGCACGTGGCTGAGTCCCTGTGGGGACCCCACGTCCAGGTTTGAGCAGAGAAGGAGGTCAGGGGGTCAGGAAGGCGACTCTCACACCTGTTGTCACCTTCGTGAGCTCCACGTGAGAGGAATGAGGTGAGGTGATGCGGCCGCTGCCCGCGTGGCAGGGCTGGGTGCAGCCGCCCAGCTTCCCTGCAGGCCCCCAGGCGCCCTCTGCCCCCTCGTGCGCGGCTTCGAGGGGGATCCCCCTTCACAGCCCTGGCCCCTCAGCCCGGCTGCCTCCCGGGGCCCCCAGCACCCTGGCTTCACAGCCGGGGACACCGCGGAGTGTTAGAGGCAGCTGCGAATTCAAACCCAGAAAACCGTCCGGAGGGATTCTGAGACGTTTAGTGAGAAAGTGTTTGTCCCATGACCTGGCGCTGGGCTGTGTCCGACGTAACGGACAGGCCGTGCGAACTACGCGACGAGCATAAACCTGGGCAGATGGTCGCCCAGCCCTGGGCGTGCGGCCCTGCCCCCGCCGCCCCGTGGCCCGCCCAGGGGCACGACCCCGTCCGTCCGCGCAGCAGGCGGGAAGCGGCACACACGCATTTACCAACAAGCCAGGAGAAGGACCAGGACTCACGGAGACCAGCCAGAGTGAGAGGACCGGGCTCGCTCCCCCCCACCGACGCCCGGACGCCCTGCGGGGGCGGCCACGTGGCCGCGTCACCGGCAGCCGCTCGGGGACCAGGGAGGGCCCGTCCTGTCTGGATCGGCGGCTGTTTTGTGCAGCAGCCGAAGGAAGTCCTGGCGAACGAGACGAAGAAGAACCTCAGTTTTGCTGACGACTGTGGTCTCTCCTTGCAGCGCAGTCTCGAGGTTTCTCTTCGTCTGGATCCTGACAAAGGGTCCCTGGTGCTGAGGTCCCGGGGCTCCCACGAGCCAGGGGCCGGGGCTTCCATGAGCCAGGGGCCGGGGGTCCCACGAGCCCGGGGGGGGGGGGGGGCGGTGGCGGCTGCTCTCAGAAGTCGGAGTCCCTGAGGTCGCAGCCTGGGGCCTGGGTGCCTGGCCCTCGGCCCCGGAGGCTGAGGAAGACCTTGCGGTAGGAGTGCCTGAACGCGGGGTTCGAGAAGCAGTACACCACAGGGTTCAGCACGCTCTGCAGGCCGGTCAGGCTGCTGGCCACGTCGGCAGCGAGCACCAGGGCGCGGCGGGCCCCGCAGCCGCCCACGCCGCGGCACACGGCCAGCGCGACGTGGGCCAGGAAGCTGGGCAGGAAGCACAGCACGAACAGCGCCACGACGGCGGCCAGCAGCGCCCGGGCCCGCCGCAGCCTGGGCTGCCGGCCCGGGGCCCGGAGCCGCTTCCGCAGGGTCCGGATGACGGCCGCGTTGCAGAACAGGACGAGGCCAAAGGGCAGGATGAACTGGGCGAAGGACAGCGCCTCCTGCCAGGCGCGGCCGGAGGGGGCGCCCGTGCTGGGGTCCACCGCCGGGCACTCAGCCTCGGGCACGAGCAGGCTCTGGTGGTTGAGCACGGCCATCAGGAGCCAGACCAGGCCGGAGACGCCCCACGCCGCCCGAGGGGACAGGAGGTTGACCTTGAGGTGCGGGTGGACCACTCGGAAGTAGCGGTCCACAGCCACCGCCGTGAGGAAGGCCACGCCCGCCCCGCGGCCGAGGGGCCACAGGAAGAACAGGGCCCGGCAGGGCGCGCGGCCGAGGGCGCAGGTCTTGTGGCGCAGGAAGAAGGCGGCCAGGAAGGGCAGGCAGAGGGTCAGCAGCAGGTCGGCCAGGACCAGGCTGAACAGGTAGACGGCGTGCGGCTTCCACACCTTCAGGCGGACGAGGAGCGTCCACAGGGCCACGGCGTTGCCCAGCAGGCCCAGCCCGCACTCCAGCGCCAGCAGCGAGGCCACCGCCGCCTCTGCCCCCACGCTGTGCTCCGAGCAGTTAGCGGGCGGCATGGCCCGCGGCTCCGCGTGGGGACGGCTCCGAGCGGCCGAGCGCAGAGCCTGCCCTCGGAGACGCTCTGGCCGCCGAGGGGAAGGGAGACCTCTCCCGCCAGGAAGCTCCCAGCTTCTGCATTTTCTCAGCAGGAAAGCGCTGAGGCAGCGGGAGCAGAGTCAGAGGCAAACTGAAACCGGCCTGGGAACGGCGGAGCGGAACCCCCGCCGCGGCTTCGGTTTTGTTTTGCCTGAAAAAGGGAACTTGTGGTCACTGCCCGCCCGCCGGCCTGAGTTCCCGCTGCTGCCCGAGGCCGTCGGGCTGCTCTGTCCTCAGCGGCCCAGGGGGACCGGGGAGCCAGGTGCTTCTTGGGAGCTGGCGCCCTCTGCGCCTGACTCAGTTCACCCGGCGGTCAGACCGGCTCCCGCCTTCGCCTGGAAGAGGACCGACGGCCTGGCCTTTCGCCGTCGGCCGTCTCGCGGGTCCTTCGGTCACGCTCTGTTTTCTGCTGAGGGGCCGTCCCTCCCTCCTGCACCCCTGGGTTAGGACCTGCACCCTGGGCCTCGCTGCCCTGAGCACCGTGACATCGATGGCTGGTCAAGACGCACAGAGTCCACCACAAGGTCAAGTCCGTGAGCCCAGCGGCACGCTCCAAGTCTAGGGACAGCACAGCGCTGCTCATGGGAGCCAATGAATACATGTGCAACGAATCCCAGCCTACCCACTGCTGACCCCACTCACCTTGGTCCTGACCCCCAGCTGACCCCACTCACCTTGGTCCTGACCCCCAGCTGACCCCACTCACCTTGGTCCTGACCCCCAGCCGACCCCACTCACCTTGGTCCTGACCCCCAGCCGACCCCACTCACCTTGGTCCTGACCCCCAGCTGACCCCACTCACCTTGGTCCTGACCCCCAGCTGACCCCAATTCACCTTGGTCCTGACCCCAACTCACCTTGGTCCTGACCCCAGCTGACCTTAATTCACCTTGGTCCTGACCCCCAGCCGACCCCACTCACCTTGGTTCTGTTCAGCCTGCTTGGGCTTTGGAGTGAAATGGACTTTGGTTGTAATTCTGTCTCCACTCGGCAGCACTGAGGTTGGGGGAAGCAGGTCAACGCCCGCGCCCGCCCCTTCACCTGGGAGGCGGCGGGAGGCCCCTGCCGCCGGGCCGGAGTGAGAGTCTGAGGTGCGGGCAGCGTGTGCGGCGCACGGCTGTGGCTGTTATCAGCTGGCGTGTGCTCGCCGAGCTGCTGCAGGACCCGGGCCGCGGGGAGCTGCACTGGGCCCAGCGTGCGGCTCTCGCTCACGGCGAGGAAGGGAGGCTCGGAGAGGCTGGGCCACGGGCCCGGGAGGGCGGGAGCAGGACTCCCAGCCCGGGGCCGCCGGGACCCAGGCCGCGGTGCTCAGCTGCTTCCCGCGGGGAGCGGCGCCGCTGTGTGCATGGAATGCCACCCTCCGGACGCGGAGCACCGGCGTGCCTGCGGGCTCGGGTAACTGGCCTGTGATCTCTGGCTCTGACGTGGCGGCTCCTCTCCAGCGGGGCCACGGCACACATCGCCCGTCTCGGCCAGCGGGTTCAGCCGCCTCTTCCTCTTCTAGGAAGTCCTCCGAGCGCCCGGAATTGTAGCCACGTCCCCCGGCACGCCACAGTGACACCTGTGAGCACGCGTCCACCTACTGCACGCCCATCACACACATCCTGGGGACGCGGAGCGTGAGGCCCAGCGCGGGCTCCGGGAGGCTGGACACGCTCGTCCCCACGGATGCGGCTCACACGGTGGCAGCAGCACGGCTGGTCCCGGGCCGGCTCTTCGGGGCGGGGGTGGCGTGCGCACAGCAGAGACATGGACGAGCCTCCTCCTCGGAAAGCGCCGGAAGCTGAAGATAAGCGCTGCCCCTCGGTTACAACGTCCAGTTCCCTCCCAGACTGGCCAAGTTACAGATTCTCACTCAGCAGGTCAGACGTCAGCGACGCCGCCTTTGCCTGCGGAACACGGGACCCCACGGGAAGGCGTGCTGAACACGGGACCCCACGGGAAGGCGTGCTGAACACGGGACCCCACGGGAAGGCCTGCGGAACACGGGACCCCACAGGAAGGCATGCTGAACACGGGACCCCACGGGAAGGCCTGCGGAACATGGGACCCCACAGGAAGGCAGGCTGAACACGGGACCCCACGGGAAGGCAGGCTGAACACGGGACCCCATGGGAAGGCGTGCTGAACACGGGACCCCACGGGAAGGCCTGCGGAACACGGGACCCCATGGGAAGGCGTGATGAACACGGGACCCCACGGGAAGGCCTGCGGAACACGGGACCCCATGGGAAGGCGTGCTGAACACGGGACCCCACGGGAAGGTGTGCTGAACATGGGACCCCACGGGAAGGCCTGTGGAACACGGGACCCCACAGGAAGGCGTGCTGAACACGGGACCCCACGGGAAGGCCTGCGGAACACGGGACCCCACGGGAAGGCATGCTGAACACGGGACCCCACGGGAAGGCCTGCGGAACATGGGACCCCACAGGAAGGCAGGCTGAACACGGGACCCCACGGGAAGGCAGGCTGAACACGGGACCCCACGGGAAGGCATGCTGAACACGGGACCCCACGGGAAGGCCTGCGGAACATGGGACCCCACAGGAAGGCAGGCTGAACACGGGACCCCACGGGAAGGCAGGCTGAACACGGGACCCCACGGGAAGGCAGGCTGAACACGGACCCCACGGGAAGGCAGGTTGAAGGTCTGCGCTCTCAGCACACGGTGCGCCTTTCTTTCTCCTCAAAGATGAAGGGTCCGCTGCTTCGTCTGCGTGAAGCGACAGGACCTGAGCGTCGCCCTCGGGCATCTTGTCTCGCCTGATGCCATAGCCAGAGCTCTGCCTCCACTCGCCATCTGTTTCCTCAGCTCTCTCCCACGTAGAAGACACTGTCCTCCCTCCGTTAAACGGCATGCGTTTACTCACACGCTTGTTCCCACACTCACATGAGAACGGAGTCCTGCTCTAACCTGCGCGCACATCTGATTCTATTGATTCCCCCCCTGCCCCCCGGTTTTCTTTCCGTGTGAAGACGGCCAGAGGGAGGTTTGTCAGATCGACCGCGTCTTAGGCTCTCCCCTGCTCGCTGGGAGTTTGCAGGGAGGACCCTCCCACCGCTGGCCCCTGGCACCGGCCCCCGCCTGAGGGTCCTGAGGGGCTCGCAGAGCCCGCTGCACGCGGTCATGTTCACGGCTGTGTTTTATTGTAGAGACAGGACACAGGTCAGCATCAGCCACGGGAGGAGAGTCAAAGCCGTCCCGGCAAGCGGTCCGTGTGGAGCATCCATGTGAGGAGCATCCGTGTGGAGCATCCGTGCGTGGAGCATCCGTGTGGAGCATCCGTGTGTGGAGCATACATGTGTGGAGCATACATGTGTGGAGCATACATGTGTGGAGCATCTGTGTGTGGAACATATGTGTGTGGAGCATCCGTGGAGTCAGGACAGTGCTGGTTTCTCTTTGCAGACGTTGACGATGCACAGAGCACCTTGTCAGTGAGGGGAGCCCCGAGCCCTGAGTGAGGAGGTGGCCTTGGGTCCGTGTGCAGGTGGGGTGACCTCGCACGGCGACCTCAGCCTCTAGCCCCCGGGGGGTCGCCGATACTGTGTGACCCAACGTCCCGCCCACATCACATGTTACCAGGCCTGGCCCGGGTCCCCTGGCCACAGCTGGACCCGAGGGCTTGGAGACGACCCCCAGCAGTGTGGGCAAAGGTCAGACCTCTTTTGGGGCGAAGTTACATTCTTGCCTGCACACTCATTTATGAAAACAGGATTTAGAATACAGTGTTACCACTTTGTGCTGAAAATACAAATGCTCACAATTCTTGTAATGCTTCCTGATTCTGAGAGGCTTGTGTTCCAGCGGGGAAGACCCACGAGTAAGCGAATCTGTAAAAGCAACAGGACCAGACGAAAGGGGTGACGGGAGTGGGGGGAGGGGGTCAGAGGCGGCGAGAGGGGGTCAGAGGCGGGGCAGGGCGTGCGGGGCGGACGCCCCGGCAGGCGGCGCCGTGGTGAGCGCGTGGCCTGCCTGTGGATGGGCCGTGGCTTTCTCCACCTTCGTGATTCCCGTGGCCGCTGAGGCTCCTCAACTCCATTTTCTTCACGTGGTCCCGTGTCCGCTGCCCGCCCTGGGGCCCTGCTTCCTCCCCGGCGGGGACCTGGGTCACCTGGTCTGGCCCCACTCGCCGGCCCGGAGGCGGGGGGCCTGGGAGAGGGGAGCCGGGCCACTTTCAGAACAGGGAGCCGTGTCAGTAACGGGAAGTGGGAGCAGCTGCTGGCGGGAGGGTGTGGCACAGCCCCGGGCCCCTGGCGCCCCCGAGCCTGCGGTCGGGCCGAGGAATGTAGCCCCTCCCCCGGCATGTTCCTGCCCCGCGCACATCACAAGGGCTGGGTTCCTAGCACACGCGTGTTGCAGGCAGGAGACATCGCTTTGAATGTCGTTTACTGCGACAGGAAAAATTTAATCGTGCAGAACTAAGCTTTTAATGCACAACAGATAATGTCCTCACGCTCCTGCCGGGGTCGAAACCACGACATGTGCCAAGTGCCGTCTGTGAAAAAGCTGTTTGTTCTTCATTGTTTAGTGCAGGTTCAACCAAACCCACACTGCCCATGACGGGGAGCCCCTGACTATCTCCCAGAGTGAACTCATGAGGAAGCGGGTGGAGATGGGAGGTGGCCCGGGACCCAGGGCTCTGCGCCCAGGACCGAGGGCTCCGTGCCCGGCCGGGCCCAACTCCAGGGCTGCAGGACAGACAGCGGGACGTCACAGGGCAGGGGCCCGAGCACCGGGCACTGGCCGCCTCGGGCCAGCAAAGGCCCGTCCGAGACACACAGGAGCCTGGGGACCACGAGGAGCTGTCCTGGGCCCTGAGGCGGTGGGGCTGTGCAGAGGCCATGGCCAGAGGTTCAGGGTCACTTTTTAAAAAATATGTATTTTTATTGATTTCAGAGAAGAAGGGAGAGGGAGAGAGAGAGACATCCATGATGAGAGGGAATCACGGATCGGCTGCCTCCTGCACGCCCCCCACTGGGGATGGAGCCCGTAACCCGGGCCTGTGCCCTGACCGGGAATCGAACCCTGACCGCCTGGGTCATAGGTCATGCTCACCCCGGAGCACCCAGGCGGGTTCGGGTCACTTCTTGGCCTGTGTGGGGTGCCCGTGTGCTCCCCTCCCGAGTCTCCGATTGTCTCGTTGAACTCGGAGCAGCGCCTCCCGCGCACCTGGCGTCACACGCGCAGCCGCCGACGGCCCGGAGGCAGGGCCGCGTGAGGCCGAGGCTCTGTCCTCGCTGCTGCTGAACCTGCGCGTCCTGCTTTCTCCGCGCGCCTCTCCCCAGCCGGCGGTTTGCTCGGACGTCGGAAGGCAGGTCTAGCTCCTCAGGAACAAGTGCGGGGGGGGGGGGGGTCTCACTGTTCAGTGCACATTGAAGACTCGATACCAAGCTTTCCTTTGGGGTCGTTGGAGGGGATTTGCATGTCCCGCTCCCGGTCCGTGTGATAGGTGTGTGATAGGCGTGTGATAGGCGTGCTCCACGGACTGTGAGCTTCCGAGGCTCCCGCCACGTCAGCAAACACGGGGTTGTGTCCAGTCGTGCGCATCCTAACGCTGGGCCGGCGCCGGGAAGCGGGCAGGGAGTGTCCCTTTAAGCCGGGGCGTCGGTTTAGAACCCGGCACTGTTCCCCGGCGTTCTCCCGTGGGGCCGAGAGGCAGGCCCCGGCCCGTGGCCGCCATGGACGGGTGAGGGCACAGTGGGGTTGGGGTGCTGAGGATAGGCCTCCTAGACTGAGGGGTTGAAGAGTTCGGGGCCAAAACACAGCTATTCTCTTAGGGAAATGAGGGGAAAGGGCCCTTTTCAGGGTCCCGGGAACGGTAAACTCAGCCAAGTTCTGCGGGAAACTTCCCTAAAGCCCGGCCGAGGACGGAGGGACCGGATTTCTCGGTTGTTTCAGTTTTGTTGTTGGAAGATTCGATCCTCTTCCCCGAGGAAATGACACTTGAGCCAGCGCATCTCTTGTTCATTTGTTAAATTTTTAAAACTTGATTTTAGAGAGAGGGCGGGAGCGCGGGAGTAACATCATCGATCGCTTGTCTCCATATGAGCCCCATCGGGAGTCAAACCCGCCGCCTTCCAGTGCCCGGACGACGCCCCAGCTAACGGAGCCGCGGCCGGGCGGCCCTGCTCGGCTACGGCTGCCGTGATGGTCAATACTTCGTAAGAATGTGCGCTACTCACAGACCCCCCCCCCCCCCCCACGGTGTCTGTGTGCTCAGCCCTGACCTCTTCCGGGCGGCCTCAACCCTTCGATGAAGAGCCCAGTTTCCTTAGAACGAGGAGGACGGGGAGTGGGCGGGGGGGGAGGGGGGGGGGGAACACGCCCTCCCCTCAGGGAGCCTCCGCTTTGCTTGTTGTGCTTTGTTTCCAGTTGCCCTGAGCCGCGTGGGACAGGCGAGATGGTCCCCCGTCTCCCCGCAGGGGTGGGCGCTAGCGGCCCTTGTTCAAGGCTCCGCCTCTCGGAGCTGCTGGCGGGGGGGGGGAGGGGGTACGGGGGGGCACGTGGCCCCGCCTCTCTCGGAGCCACCCAGCGGTGGGGGCTCCCCGGCGTCCAAGCCTCTTGGCTCCGCTGGAGGCGCCAGAAAAGCCAGCCATCGACACAGCGGCTGGGTCTGCCCTGGTGTGTTTAGGGGGTGTCTGACCTGGTGTGTTTAGGGGGTGTCTGCCCTGGTGTGTTTAGGGGTGTCTGACCTGGTGTGTTTAGGGGTATCTGACCTGGTGTGTTTAGGGGTGTCTGACCTGGTGTGTTTAAGGGGTGTCTGACCTGGTGTTTAGGGGGTGTCTGACCTGGTGTATTTAGGGGGTGTCTGACCTGGTGTGTTTAGGGGCTGTCTGATCTGGTGTGTTTAGGGGGTGTCTGCCCTGGTGTGTTTAGGGGTGTCTGACCTGGTGTTTAGGGGGTGTCTGACCTGGTGTTTAGGGGGTGTCTGACCTGGTGTATTTAGGGGCTGTCTGATCTGGTGTGTTTAGGGGGTGTCTGACATGGTGTGTTTAGGGGGTGTCTGCCCTGGTGTGTTTAGGGGTGTCTGATCTGGTGTGTTAGGGGGTGTCTGACCTGGTGTTTAGGGGGTGTCTGACCTGGTGTGTTTAGGGGGTGTCTGATCTGGTGTGTTTAGGGGGTGTCTGACCTGGTGTGTTTAGGGGTGTCTGATCTGGTGTGTTTAGGGGGTGTCTGACCTGGTGTTTAGGGGGTGTCTGATCTGGTGTGTTTAGGGGGTATCTGACCTGATGTGTTTAGGGGGTGTCTGACCTGATGTGTTTAGGGGGTGTCTGATCTGGTGTGTTTAGGGGGTGTCTGATCTGGTGTGTTTAGGGGGTGTCTGACCTGGTGTTTAGGGGGTGTCTGACCTGGTGTGTTTAGGGGGTGTCTGATCTGGTGTGTTTAGGGGGTGTCTGACCTGGTGTGTTTAGGGGGTGTCTGCCCTGGTGTGTTTAGGGGGTGTCTGATCTGGTGTGTTTAGGGGTGTCTGATCTGGTGTGTTTAGGGGGTGTCTGACCTGGTGTTTAGGGGGTGTCTGATCTGGTGTGTTTAGGGGGTATCTGACCTGATGTGTTTAGGGGGTGTCTGATCTGGTGTGTTTAGGGGGTGTCTGACCTGATGTGTTTAGGGGGTGTCTGATCTGGTGTGTTTAGGGGGTGTCTGATCTGGTGTGTTTAGGGGGTGTCTGATCTGGTGTGTTTAGGGGGTGTCTGACTTGGTGTGTTTAGGGGGTATCTGACTTGGTGTATTTAGGGGGTGTCTGACTTGGTGTGTTTAGGGGGTGTCTGACCTGATGTGTTTAGGGGGTGTCTGACCTGGTGTGTTTAGGGGGTATCTGACCTGGTGTGTTTAGGGGTGTCTGATCTGGTGTGTTTAGGGGGTGTCTGACCTGGTGTGTTTAGGGGCTATCTGATCTGGTGTGTTTAGGGGGTGTCTGACCTGGTGTGTTTAGGGGCTGTCTGATCTGGTGTGTTTAGGGGGTGTCTGACCTGGTGTATTTAGGGGGTATCTGACCTGGTGTGTTTAGGGGGTATCTGACCTGGTGTGTTTAGGGGGTGTCTGACCTGGTGTGTTTAGGGGGTGTCTGACTTGGTGTGTTTAGGGGGTATCTGACTTGGTGTATTTAGGGGGTGTCTGACCTGATGTGTTAGGGGGTGTCTGACCTGGTGTGTTTAGGGGGTGTCTGCCCTGGTGTGTTTAGGGGGTATCTGACTTGGTGTATTTAGGGGGTGTCTGACCTGATGTGTTAGGGGGTGTCTGACCTGGTGTGTTTAGGGGGTGTCTGACCTGGTGTGTTTAGGGGGTGTCTGCCCTGGTGTGTTTAGGGGGTATCTGACTTGGTGTGTTTAGGGGTGTCTGATCTGGTGTGTTTAGGGGGTATCTGACCTGGTGTGTTTAGGGGGTGTCTGATCTGGTGTGTTTAGGGGGTGTCTGCCCTGGTGTTTAGGGGGTGTCTGACCTGGTGTGTTTAGGGGGTATCTGACCTGGTGTGTTAGGGGTATCTGACCTGGTGTGTTTAGGGGTGTCTGATCTGGTGTGTTTAGGGGGTGTCTGACCTGGTGTGTTTAGGGGTGTCTGATCTGGTGTGTTTAGGGGGTGTCTGATCTGGTGTGTTTAGGGGGTGTCTGACCTGGTGTGTTTAGGGGTGTCTGATCTGGTGTGTTTAGGGGTGTCTGATCTGGTGTGTTTAGGGGGTATCTGACCTGGTGTGTTAGGGGTATCTGCCCTGGTGTTTAGGGGGTGTCTGATCTGGTGTGTTTAGGGGCTGTCTGATCTGGTGTGTTTAGGGGGTGTCTGACCTGGTGTGTTAGGGGTATCTGCCCTGGTGTTTAGGGGCTGTCTGATCTGGTGTGTTTAGGGGGTGTCTGACCTGGTGTATTTAGGGGGTATCTGACCTGGTGTGTTTAGGGGGTGTCTGACCTGGTGTGTTTAGGGGGTGTCTGACTTGGTGTGTTTAGGGGGTATCTGACTTGGTGTATTTAGGGGGTGTCTGACCTGGTGTGTTTAGGGGGTGTCTGACCTGATGTGTTTAGGGGGTGTCTGACCTGGTGTGTTTAGGGGGTATCTGACCTGGTGTGTTTAGGGGTGTCTGATCTGGTGTGTTTAGGGGGTGTCTGACCTGGTGTGTTTAGGGGCTGTCTGATCTGGTGTGTTTAGGGGGTGTCTGACCTGATGTGTTTAGGGGCTGTCTGATCTGGTGTGTTTAGGGGGTGTCTGACCTGGTGTATTTAGGGGGTATCTGACCTGGTGTGTTTAGGGGGTATCTGACCTGGTGTGTTTAGGGGGTGTCTGACCTGGTGTGTTTAGCGGGTGTCTGACTTGGTGTGTTTAGGGGGTATCTGACTTGGTGTATTTAGGGGGTGTCTGACCTGATGTGTTAGGGGGTGTCTGACCTGGTGTGTTTAGGGGGTGTCTGCCCTGGTGTGTTTAGGGGGTATCTGACTTGGTGTATTTAGGGGATGTCTGACCTGATGTGTTAGGGGGTGTCTGACCTGGTGTGTTTAGGGGGTGTCTGCCCTGGTGTGTTTAGGGGGTATCTGACTTGGTGTATTTAGGGGGTGTCTGACCTGGTGTATTTAGGGGGTATCTGACCTGGTGTGTTTAGGGGGTGTCTGACCTGGTGTGTTTAGGGGTGTCTGACCTGGTGTGTTTAGGGGGTATCTGATCTGGTGTGTTTAGGGGGTGTCTGCCCTGGTGTGTTTAGGGGTGTCTGACCTGGTGTATTTAGGGGGTATCTGACTTGGTGTATTTAGGGGGTGTCTGACCTGGTGTGTTTAGGGGGTATCTGACCTGGTGTGTTAGGGGTATCTGCCCTGGTGTTTAGGGGGTGTCTGATCTGGTGTGTTTAGGGGTGTCTGATCTGGTGTGTTTAGGGGGTGTCTGACCTGGTGTGTTTAGGGGTGTCTGATCTGGTGTGTTCAGGGGGTGTCTGACCTGGTGTTTAGGGGGTGTCTGATCTGGTGTGTTCAGGGGGTGTCTGACCTGGTGTTTAGGGGGTGTCTGATCTGGTGTGTTTAGGGGGTGTCTGATCTGGTGTGTTTAGGGGGTGTCTGATCTGGTGTGTTTAGGGGGTGTCTGACCTGGTGTATTTAGGGGGTATCTGACCTGGTGTGTTTAGGGGGTGTCTGACCTGGTGTGTTTAGGGGGTGTCTGACTTGGTGTGTTTAGGGGGTATCTGACTTGGTGTATTTAGGGGGTGTCTGACCTGGTGTGTTTAGGGGGTGTCTGACCTGATGTGTTTAGGGGGTGTCTGACCTGGTGTGTTTAGGGGGTATCTGACCTGGTGTGTTTAGGGGTGTCTGATCTGGTGTGTTTAGGGGGTGTCTGACCTGGTGTGTTTAGGGGCTGTCTGATCTGGTGTGTTTAGGGGGTGTCTGACCTGATGTGTTTAGGGGCTGTCTGATCTGGTGTGTTTAGGGGGTGTCTGACCTGGTGTATTTAGGGGGTATCTGACCTGGTGTGTTTAGGGGGTGTCTGACCTGGTGTGTTTAGGGGGTGTCTGCCCTGGTGTGTTTACGGGTGTCTGACCTGGTGTATTTAGGGGGTATCTGACTTGGTGTATTTAGGGGGTGTCTGACCTGGTGTGTTTAGGGGGTATCTGACCTGGTGTGTTAGGGGTATCTGCCCTGGTGTTTAGGGGGTGTCTGATCTGGTGTGTTTAGGGGTGTCTGATCTGGTGTGTTTAGGGGGTATCTGACCTGGTGTGTTTAGGGGGTGTCTGATCTGGTGTGTTTAGGGGGTGTCTGCCCTGGTGTTTAGGGGGTGTCTGACCTGGTGTGTTTAGGGGGTATCTGACCTGGTGTGTTAGGGGTATCTGACCTGGTGTGTTTAGGGGTGTCTGATCTGGTGTGTTTAGGGGGTGTCTGACCTGGTGTGTTTAGGGGTGTCTGACCTGGTGTGTTTAGGGGGTGTCTGATCTGGTGTGTTTAGGGGGTGTCTGCCCTGGTGTTTAGGGGGTGTCTGACCTGGTGTGTTTAGGGGGTATCTGACCTGGTGTGTTAGGGGTATCTGACCTGGTGTGTTTAGGGGTGTCTGATCTGGTGTGTTTAGGGGGTGTCTGACCTGGTGTGTTTAGGGGTGTCTGATCTGGTGTGTTTAGGGGGTGTCTGATCTGGTGTGTTTAGGGGGTGTCTGACCTGTTGTGTTTAGGGGTGTCTGATCTGGTGTGTTTAGGGGCTGTCTGATCTGGTGTGTTTAGGGGGTGTCTGACCTGGTGTGTTTAGGGGCTGTCTGATCTGGTGTGTTTAGGGGGTGTCTGACCTGGTGTATTTAGGGGGTATCTGACCTGGTGTGTTTAGGGGCTGTCTGATCTGGTGTGTTTAGGGGGTATCTGACCTGGTGTGTTTAGGGGGTATCTGACCTGGTGTGTTTAGGGGGTATCTGACCTGGTGTGTTTAGGGGGTATCTGACTTGGTGTATTTAGGGGGTGTCTGACCTGATGTGTTAGGGGGTGTCTGACCTGGTGTGTTTAGGGGGTGTCTGCCCTGGTGTGTTTAGGGGGTATCTGACTTGGTGTATTTAGGGGGTGTCTGACCTGATGTGTTAGGGGGTGTCTGACCTGGTGTGTTTAGGGGGTGTCTGACCTGGTGTGTTTAGGGGGTGTCTGCCCTGGTGTGTTTAGGGGGTATCTGACTTGGTGTGTTTAGGGGGTGTCTGACCTGGTGTGTTTAGGGGGTGTCTGACCTGGTGTGTTTAGGGGGTGTCTGATCTGGTGTGTTTAGGGGGTATCTGACCTGGTGTGTTAGGGGTATCTGCCCTGGTGTTTAGGGGGTGTCTGATCTGGTGTGTTTAGGGGCTGTCTGATCTGGTGTGTTTAGGGGGTATCTGACCTGGTGTGTTAGGGGTATCTGCCCTGGTGTTTAGGGGGTGTCTGATCTGGTGTGTTTAGGGGGTATCTCACCTGGTGTGTTAGGGGTATCTGCCCTGGTGTTTAGGGGGTATCTGACCTGGTGTGTTTAGGGGTGTCTGACCTGGTGTGTTTAGGGGTGTCTGACCTGGTGTGTTTAGGGGGTGTCTGCCCTGGTGTGTTTAGGGGTGTCTGACCTGGTGTGTTTAGGGGGTGTCTGACCTGGTGTGTTTAGGGGGTGTCTGATCTGGTGTGTTTAGGGGTGTCTGACCTGGTGTGTTTAGGGGGTGTCTGACCTGGTGTGTTTAGGGGGTGTCTGATCTGGTGTGTTTAGGGGTGTCTGACCTGGTGTGTTTAGGGGTGTCTGACCTGGTGTGTTTAGGGGGTGTCTGACCTGGTGTGTTTAGGGGGTATCTGACTTGGTGTGTTTAGGGGTGTCTGACCTGGTGTGTTTAGGGATGTCTGATCTGCTGTTTAGGGGGTGTCTGATCTGGTGTGTTTAGGGGGTGTCTGATCTGGTGTGTTTAGGGGGTGTCTGACCTGGTGTGTTTAGGGGGTGTCTGACCTGGTGTGTTTAGGGGTGTCTGACCTGGTGTGTTTAGGGGTGTCTGACCTGGTGTGTTTAGGGGGTGTCTGACCTGGTGTATTTAGGGGGTGTCTGACCTGGTGTGTTTAGGGTGTGTCTGACCTGGTGTGTTTAGGGGTGTCTGACCTGGTGTGTTTAGGGGGTATCTGATCTGGTGTGTTTAGGGGTGTCTGACCTGGTGTGTTTAGGGGGTGTCTGATCTGGTGTGTTTAGGGGGTGTCTGACCTGGTGTGTTTAGGGGGTGTCTGACCTGGTGTGTTTAGGGGGTATCTGACCTGGTGTGTTTAGGGGTGTCTGACCTGGTGTGTTTAGGGGGTGTCTGACCTGGTGTGTTTAGGGGGTGTCTGACCTGGTGTGTTTAGGGGTGTCTGACATGGTGTGTTTAGGGGTTGTCTGACCTGATGTGTTAGGGGGTGTCTGACCTGGTGTGTTTAGGGGGTGTCTGACCTGGTGTGTTTAGGGGGTGTCTGACCTGGTGTGTTTAGGGGGTGTCTGCCCTGGTGTGTTTAGGGGTGTCTGACCTGGTGTGTTTAGGGGTGTCTGATCTGGTGTGTTTAGGGGGTGTCTGATCTGGTGTGTTTAGGGGGTGTCTATCTGGTGTGTTTAGGGGTGTCTGATCTGGTGTGTTTAGGGGGTGTCTGACCTGGTGTTTAGGGGGTGTCTGATCTGGTGTGTTTAGGGGGTATCTGACCTGATGTGTTTAGGGGGTGTCTGACCTGATGTGTTTAGGGGGTGTCTGATCTGGTGTGTTTAGGGGGTGTCTGATCTGGTGTGTTTAGGGGGTGTCTGACCTGGTGTTTAGGGGGTGTCTGACCTGGTGTGTTTAGGGGGTGTCTGATCTGGTGTGTTTAGGGGGTGTCTGACCTGGTGTGTTTAGGGGGTGTCTGCCCTGGTGTGTTTAGGGGGTGTCTGATCTGGTGTGTTTAGGGGTGTCTGATCTGGTGTGTTTAGGGGGTGTCTGACCTGGTGTTTAGGGGGTGTCTGATCTGGTGTGTTTAGGGGGTATCTGACCTGATGTGTTTAGGGGGTGTCTGATCTGGTGTGTTTAGGGGGTGTCTGACCTGATGTGTTTAGGGGGTGTCTGATCTGGTGTGTTTAGGGGGTGTCTGATCTGGTGTGTTTAGGGGGTGTCTGATCTGGTGTGTTTAGGGGGTGTCTGACTTGGTGTGTTTAGGGGGTATCTGACTTGGTGTATTTAGGGGGTGTCTGACTTGGTGTGTTTAGGGGGTGTCTGACCTGATGTGTTTAGGGGGTGTCTGACCTGGTGTGTTTAGGGGGTATCTGACCTGGTGTGTTTAGGGGTGTCTGATCTGGTGTGTTTAGGGGGTGTCTGACCTGGTGTGTTTAGGGGCTGTCTGATCTGGTGTGTTTAGGGGGTGTCTGACCTGGTGTGTTTAGGGGCTGTCTGATCTGGTGTGTTTAGGGGGTGTCTGACCTGGTGTATTTAGGGGGTATCTGACCTGGTGTGTTTAGGGGGTATCTGACCTGGTGTGTTTAGGGGGTGTCTGACCTGGTGTGTTTAGGGGGTGTCTGACTTGGTGTGTTTAGGGGGTATCTGACTTGGTGTATTTAGGGGGTGTCTGACCTGATGTGTTAGGGGGTGTCTGACCTGGTGTGTTTAGGGGGTGTCTGCCCTGGTGTGTTTAGGGGGTATCTGACTTGGTGTATTTAGGGGGTGTCTGACCTGATGTGTTAGGGGGTGTCTGACCTGGTGTGTTTAGGGGGTGTCTGACCTGGTGTGTTTAGGGGGTGTCTGCCCTGGTGTGTTTAGGGGGTATCTGACTTGGTGTGTTTAGGGGTGTCTGATCTGGTGTGTTTAGGGGGTATCTGACCTGGTGTGTTTAGGGGGTGTCTGATCTGGTGTGTTTAGGGGGTGTCTGCCCTGGTGTTTAGGGGGTGTCTGACCTGGTGTGTTTAGGGGGTATCTGACCTGGTGTGTTAGGGGTATCTGACCTGGTGTGTTTAGGGGTGTCTGATCTGGTGTGTTTAGGGGGTGTCTGACCTGGTGTGTTTAGGGGTGTCTGATCTGGTGTGTTTAGGGGGTGTCTGATCTGGTGTGTTTAGGGGGTGTCTGACCTGGTGTGTTTAGGGGTGTCTGATCTGGTGTGTTTAGGGGGTGTCTGATCTGGTGTGTTTAGGGGGTATCTGACCTGGTGTGTTTAGGGGGTATCTGACCTGGTGTGTTTAGGGGGTATCTGACCTGGTGTGTTTAGGGGGTGTCTGACCTGGTGTGTTTAGGGGGTGTCTGATCTGGTGTGTTTAGGGGGTATCTGACCTGGTGTGTTAGGGGTATCTGCCCTGGTGTTTAGGGGGTGTCTGATCTGGTGTGTTTAGGGGCTGTCTGATCTGGTGTGTTTAGGGGGTGTCTGACCTGGTGTGTTTAGGGGTTGTCTGACCTGATGTGTTAGGGGGTGTCTGACCTGGTGTGTTTAGGGGGTGTCTGACCTGGTGTGTTTAGGGGGTGTCTGACCTGGTGTGTTTAGGGGGTGTCTGACCTGGTGTGTTTAGGGGGTGTCTGCCCTGGTGTGTTTAGGGGTGTCTGACCTGGTGTGTTTAGGGTGTATCTGATCTGGTGTGTTTAGGGGGTGTCTGACCTGGTGTGTTTAGGGGGTGTCTGATCTGGTGTGTTTAGGGGGTGTCTGACCTGGTGTGTTTAGGGGGTGTCTGACCTGGTGTGTTTAGGGGGTGTCTGACCTGGTGTGTTTAGGGGTGTCTGACCTGGTGTGTTTAGGGGTTGTCTGACCTGATGTGTTAGGGGGTGTCTGACCTGGTGTGTTTAGGGGGTGTCTGACCTGGTGTGTTTAGGGGGTGTCTGACCTGGTGTGTTTAGGGGGTGTCTGACCTGGTGTGTTTAGGGGGTGTCTGCCCTGGTGTGTTTAGGGGTGTCTGACCTGGTGTGTTTAGGGGTGTCTGATCTGGTGTGTTTAGGGGGTGTCTGATCTGGTGTGTTTAGGGGGTGTCTATCTGGTGTGTTTAGGGGGTGTCTGACCTGGTGTGTTTAGGGGGTGTCTGACCTGGTGTGTTTAGGGGTGCCCATTCAGCTCTGTGGACTGAGAGGCCCTGAGATTCCGCTGACACAGCCCCATCACCGAGACAGCGCTGACGGCCGTGAGCCCGGTGAGTTTCTGTGAATTTAGCGTTGCTATGGGTTGCCGAGGGGAGGCCACGTGCGGGCCATTCCGCGGTCCGGACACTCGCTGCCGTTCCCTGGGCCCGTGTGGGAGCACCGAGCAGGGAGGTGGGCCGTGGTGATGAGGGGTCCCTCACACTCACCCAGGGGGGGGGTTGGCACCCGCCTCCCGCCTCCTGATGGCCCCCTTCCCGCCAGGATGCTGGGGGCTCACGTGGAGGCCGAGCCGCCCACAGACCCCGGCTGCCCCGAGGACCCCCAGGCCGGGGCCGACCCCGGGGAGACGGCCGAGGAGGTGCTGGTGAGCCGGGAGGTGCTGGGGCCCCAACTCTGGGCGTGGGGAACCCGTGTCCCCAGCCATCACCCGTCCCGGCGTACGGCCCCCGCTTCCTCGTCTCGCAGGACTTGAGCGATGCTTCGCGGTCGCTGACACCGCCTCCTAGGAGCGCGTGTGGAGCTTTACCTCCTGAGAGGAGGCCGCGCCCCGACGCTCACATGCCCGCTTCCTGCCCCCAAATAAGAGGGGCGCAGCCTTAGGGACTGGGCGGGACACGGCGGGAGCGTTTTCCTACTTCACTCGTCCCACCAGCCCCCACCCCCCCCCCGCCCCGAACTCTGTCAGCTTCCGTCTCCCTGCACGGTTTCTGGAGTGTGGACGACCGGTCCGCCCCGCCCACTGAGCTGCCTGTCCGGTGGCCGTGGCCACACAGGGCGGGGCTGTCTGTCCTTGGAACGCCGGGCCCCGGAGAGCTGGTGTCGGTGCGAAGGGCCGAGGCGTCCACCCCCCAAACAGCGGCCGTTCCCACCGACCAGGGTGTCCGCTCGCGCTCCTGGGACTCGGGACGCACCGGCCACAGGCCGCTGGTGATAACGTGCAGTGAGCGCCCGCGTCCGTGATGGGCGAAGCCCCGTGCTCGGCGGCGTCACCTGCTGCCTCCCGTGGAGTGATGGGAAACCAGCTTCACTGAGTAACCAAGATGGAGCCCCGGCCGGTGTGGCTCAGTGGACAGAGCGTCGGCCTGTGGACTGAAAGGTCCCAGGTTCGATTCCCGGTCAGGGCACAGGCCCGAGTTGCAGGCTCGATCCCCAGTGGGGGGCGTGCAGGAGGCAGCCGGTCCATGGTTCTCTCTCATCATGGATGTTTCCATCTTCCTCCCTCTCCCTTCCTTATTATTATTTTAAAATAACAACAATAGTAGAGATGGATGCAGGCATTAGAGCTCTCAGCTCCTCAGCGGCTGGAGGCGTGGCGTTGGTGGGGGGTGCTGGGTGCCCGGCCAGGACTGTGACGCCCGCCGTGCGCTTTCTCTCCGGCGACAGCGGTTACGGCGGCAGGTGGCCGGGCTCTGCCAGCAGCTCCAGACACAGCAGGACCGCTGGACCGCCATCCTCCACGACCTGCGGGCGCAGATGGACGCCCTGAAGGAGCAGAGCCCGGGGCTGCGCGGGCCCGACGCCAGGACATCTGGGGCCTCCCCTCGGCCGCGGAGGGAGCCCGACACTCCGGTACAAAGCTCCTCTGTTTCCGGAAAGGCGCTCGTTAGGAGCGGGTGCGTCCCTGCCGGGCGGCTGTCCCAGCTCCCCACGCCGAGCGGGCCCCGTCCCCACGAATGACTAATAACCGTCGCTGCCCAGATGGGCTCTCACGGACGCCAGCACGTCTGGTGGCCAGGCCTCTGACAACGTGGCAGCCGCCTCCAGGGCTCTCCCCGCCGGCGCGTGGGGCGCTCCGCCGGCTCGCAGTGACCCTGTGAGACGGCGCCCACGGCCACGGCCACTGTTGGTCCCGTGGCTGGTGACCACGGCCGGCGTGTGAACGGCCTGAAACACCCCCCGAAGGCCTGGCAGCCCCGGCCACGGGCTCGCCTCCCGTCCCGTCTCCCGGAGGACACAGTCCACGGAGACGAGCCGGTGTCCTTTCTTCTGGGAACCGGGACAGTTTGAGAACGACAGTGAGAAACCCGCCCACGTGGCCCCGCGTGGGGCGTGGCGGCTTCCGTGAGGATCCTCCCGCGTGGAGGGGACCCTGAGAGTCCCCCTCCGGCCTCCCCCCTCGTCTTGGGCCGCGGCCATGACTGTCGAAGGGGAAACTGAGTTTGTGTTGCAGCCGCTGGGCCTGAGGCGATGGGACGCCCCCGAACCCCATGTGGTCCTTGCCTTTCAGGCAGCGAAACCCGCTTGTGGAAGAAGGTCCCCTGTGCCGGGCGGTGAGGACACGATGAGGAGACATGCTGCCCGAAGCCGCAGCGCCCCTCTCCTCGGGCGGCCACTGTCCCCCCGGAGTGCGCCTTCCTCCCAGGTGACCCGCGTGTCCTGCCTGCGACAGGAAGCAGGGGCCCAGGGCCGTCCCGCGTCCCCCCCCCCGCTCGCAGCTTCTCTCCGGCTCCCGGCTCCCGGGGTTGTGGTCCCTCCGCCCCCCTCCCCACCCAACCCCCGCCCGGGTCACGTGCCGCCCAGCGTCATGCTTGCCCAAGGCCGGCTTTTAAAGTAGCGAAATATATATATACACACACACACACACACACACACACACACACACTGGAGGCCCAGTGCACAAAATCGTGCCCGGGTGGGGGTCCCTAGGCCTGGCCAGCGGTCAGGGCTGATCCATGGGGTGAGCAGCGGGGGGACCAGGGGGCCCCCACTGGCACTTACTGTGGCTGGCCTGGGGCCTGCGGGCTGGGGGCAGCTCCTGTGTTGAGTGCCTGCCCCCTAGTGGTCAGTGTGCATCACTGTGACCGGTTGTTCCACTGGTCATTCTGTTGTTCAGTCAATTTGCATATTAGGTTTTTATTATATATATATATATATATATATATATATATATATATATATATAGAGAGAGAGAGAGAGAGAGAGAGAGAGAGAGACTTCAGAGAGGAAGGGAGAGGGAGAGAAGGATAGAAACATCAACGATGAGAGAGTATCATCAATCGGCTGCCTCCTGCACGCTCTCCACTGGGGATTGAGCCCACAAACCAGGCATCTAACCGTGACCTCCTGGTTCATAGGTCAATGCTCAGCCACAAGGCCACACTTTAACCCCAGCTTTGAGGACTCTATTTTGCTGTGATGGCTCATCTTTTCTCTACGTGCAGTCATAACTCCCCCAACCCCACCAGCCGCTGGGCGGGCAAAGGGGCAAAGGGGGGCTCCAGTCCTGTTTTCAGGGCACAGCACCAGTCGAGCTCCTGCGAGGCCCAGCACGGGGTCCTGGCGGGCGTTTCTGGGTGGTAGGCTGTTCCTAACGATGCCCACGCTGTCTGCAGCCGGTGAACATAAAGGTGGAGAGAATCGATTCAGGGAAAATGGTGTCCTATGAAGACGGAGACAAGACCGTGTCCATCCGCCTTCAGATCCGAAAGGCCGCGCCTGCCGGGCCGGGGCTCCGCGCGGAGGGGAAGCCGGCTCCGCGGGCGGTCGCAAAGGTAACGTTAGACAACAGTTCTAATTCACACGGTTACAGCCAAAACTTAGGTGCAGGTGACATTCCACTTTGGTCTGATAAGAATCCTTCATTTATTACTCAGAGTAATTTTAACGTTTTGGAATAATTACATTTCCATAGACAGATAGTTGAATTTTTTCAGATTTGCTTTTAATGCTGAAAAGATGAACTGACTGAACGGATCTCCGTGGGCTCGGCCACGCTCTGTGTGTTTCTGCATTTTTAAAAAGTGACATTGCGTGCAGCGCCCAGCGCGGTGCTGTGGGCCAGGTCCCGGGGCGTTGGGCATCATAGGGGCTGAGCGTCGACCTAGGACCCAGGAGGTCACGGTTCGATTCCTGGTCAGGGCACATGCCCGGGTTGTGGGCTCGATCCCCAATGTGGGGCGTGCAGGAGGCAGCTAGTCCATGATTCTCTCTCATCATTGATGTTTCCCTCTCTCCCTCTCCCTTCCTCTCTGAAATCTATAGAAACATATTTAAAAAGCGTTAATCATTGAAAAGACATGATTAGGTTTGCATTAGAAAATAAATTAATTAAAAAAAGAAGATGCTGCCGGATGTGGGTGACCCGCTTGCTCCCGCCCCCTCACCTGCCCTCACCGTGTCTCCTGCGACCTCCTGCGACGATGACTCTATATTCTCTCTGCAGAATCTTCCTGTAGAACCAGCCTCTTCCCCGCACACAGCACAGCCCGCAGGCACGGAGACAGAGCAGGAGGGAGCAGTCGCCCGGCGCCCGGCCGGCCAGGTGGGTAGGCTGCCCCAGACACGCCCTCCGGAGCTCCCCCCACCTACCCCCCCGCCCCCCAGCCAGGTGCCCGGCGTCTCCCCGGACTTCGCTAGCAGGTGGCCGGCAGGTGTTTCCACGTCGCTCTCAGCCCCCACGTCTCAGCCGTGGGGAGAGCGCCGCTCTGAAGTGGACACGTCCGGTGGAGGTGGCCCGGGTGGGAGAGGAGGAGGGATGCGCGGCCGCCAGGGCCCTAAGGTCTCAGGAGAGCCCGCTAGTGCGGGACCTGGACACCAGCTCCCAGGCCGCCGAACGGTCCCTCCCCTGGAGCCTGCGGGCGGGCGGAAGCCCTCCTCACTCCTGCTCTCCCGCTCACCGCGGCCTCATAAGGCCCAGCGATGCTCTGGGAGATGAAATGTCAGGAACGGACAACGGGAGGCTGCTCAGGGAGTTGTTCTCCTTCGTGGGGTTGTTCCAGGGGGAGCTCATGGAAGCTGAATGCCATACCTTACATCTCAGGAGGAGGGACATGAGAAATCAGCCGTCCCTCAAGTATTCGATTACATGGATGAGCCTGTCACTCAACCTCGGACCCTCCTAGGCTGTGGGTACGAAGCATAGGGACTCTGCTTCCTCCTCTAAGTCCCACCCACTGCTTCCTCCTCTAAGTCCCACCCACTGCTTCCTCCTCTAGGTCCCACCCACTGCTTCCTCCTCTAGGTCCCACCCACTGCTTCCTCCTCTAAGTCCCACCCACTGCTTCCTCCTCTAGGTCCTACCCACTGCTTCCTCCTCTAAGTCCCACCCACTGCTTCCTCCTCTAAGTCCCACCCACTGCTTCCTCCTCTAAGTCCCACCCACTGCTTCCTCCTCTAGGTCCCACCCACCTGCCTGTCCCCATGTTCTTGCCCCGCCCCCTCACCCCCTCACCTTCTCCCCTCTTGCTCGCCTTCACTGGATGGGCTGAAAGTCTTTGTTTGCTCACTTGCATGTTTCTCTCTTCTTATAATGTAACCCCCAAACACACCTGACCATGATGTTCTCATGTGGAGCACTGAAGACATCATTTGTGCCTCTTCATTTCTGAGAGGGAACCGGCTCTTTAAGCCTCACTGGGGGGCATTGGTGGCTAAGCTGTTAATCTCCCACGACTGAGGGACACACCTTTGCTTCATTGACCTGGTGGGTTTGGGGTGAACTTGTGGTCTTGGTTCAAACCTCAGGCTGATGGATGGCTGTTGTGGGGCCAGCGGGGGGGGGGGGGGCTACAGGGGGCCAGGAGGGGGCCAGCAGCGGGGGACCAACAGGGGGGGGCCAGCAGGGGGGGCAGCAGGGGGCCAGCAGGGGGCACGCCATCGATCTGCTCGACGGGTGCAGAGGAGACTCAGAGCCCAGCGCTAGGGGTCGTGGTGAAGAGGAACGGTCACGTCATTAATAATCGCCATCGCCACCCAGCATCTCCGCGGTGGCTTCGCCTCCCAAACGTTGACAGCATTTCTGTCAGCTTTTCCCTTTCTGTTAATCCTGACGAACATTTGAAGACACATATTTTTTCTGACTTCCTAGTTCAGCGTATGCCCACGCAGTTACGTAACCCTTGCCGTTTTCAATAGAAATCAATCCGTCTTGTGGACAAGGTGCGTGGCGTGTGGATCGAGGGCCTGGGGTGAGAAGGAAGGGAAAGTACCGGAAGGACACGTCTCCATAGAAATCACCGCCTTTTTGGGGCCAAGGTTTCCGGCTCCACCCACGCCAGGAGCACGGCTACCCGGGCCGGGGGCTAACACGCTTGGGGAAAAGGCATTTGTAGGGCGGACGATCAATCGATCGCATTCACCCCTCGTGGCCAAGCCCCGGGTGCGGTGTGGAGCTGTGGGTTTAGCATTTGTTCGTAGAAGCCACAGGCGGGTCCACGGGCCACCGGGCAGCAGCAGAGGAGGACTGGGAGGGGGAGAGTGTGACACGCGATCGCCTTTTCTTCAATCCGGACGTCAGGTCTCCGCGAAGGTGGGCGGGACGCGCGGCGCGGTCTGCGAAAGCTCCGAGGACGAGGGTCTCAGGACCACGATCCTGCGGTTCTCCAACGGGGACGTGAAGAAGACCCTGCCGGACAACAGAGTGGTGCGTGCCGCGGGATCCGCTCCCTCGGGGGGAGGGGCAGCTGGGCGAAGACAGCCCCCCCCCCCGGGCTGAGAAGTACCTGGGCCCCTGCAGAGTGTCCTCTCCTTCCCCAGGGCCCGCTCTCCGGTCTCCAGGGGACACTGGGTCCTGGGAGGAGGTTGGACTGATAATTCCTGCAGCGACAGACATGAGCACTGTCTGCATTCATCTCACTATAGACCATTATTCCTGCACCCCCGCCTGTCCCTGCACCCCCAGCCTGTCCCTGCACCCCCAGCCTGTACCTGCACCCCACAACCTGTCCCTGCAGCCCCTGCATCCCCGCCTGTCCCTGCACCCCCAGCCTGTCCCTGCAGCCCACAACCTGTCCCTGCAGCCCCTGCAGCCCCGCCTGTCCCTGCACCCCCAGCCTGTCCCTGCAGCCCACAACCTGTCCCTGCAGCCCCTGCACCCCCGACTGTCCCTGCACCCCCAGCCTGTCCCTGCAGCCCACAACCTGTCCCTGCAGCCCCTGCACCCCCACCTGTCCCTGCAGCCCCTGCTCCCCCACCTGTCCCTGCAGCCCCGGCAATCTCCGGCTGCCGGCAGAGGGGTCGGCCAGCTGTGTGGTTCAGGGTCACAGGGTCAGGTGTCAGGGCCCGTCAGGTGAAGGGTAGGGCCGCGCCACGTCCGGCGCCCTCCGCCTGCCTTGTCTGTGGCTGTGAGGAGGACCCTCGTCAGAGCCCACCTCCCTCCCCAGGGGCAGGCCCCCCCGCCCCCGCTCCCGCCGGGCAGGCCCCGCCTCTCCACCTGCAGGAAGTACTTCCCCAATGAGATCCGGGTTCGAGGTGACGGCACGCGCCGCCCCCCAGGCCAGTGTCTCTGTGCCCGCAGGTCTACTACTGCGCCAGCACGGGGACGACGCGCACCACCCACCCCGGCGGCCTGGTGGTCGTGCGCTTCCCCGACAAGCGGACAGGTGAGCGGCCGCCGGCCTGCGTGTGGTGTGATGTGCAGGGCACGCGTGGGCACACGTGAGATGTGGGAGCCTTTCAGCAGGCTCTCCGTGGCGGCCCCTCAGGGCCTGAGCTGCTTAATGAAAACCCGGTGCGCTCTCTCCCGGTTCTTTCCCTCACGGCAAGCCCGCGGCTGCTGGGCGCCGAGTGCCTGAAGGGGCGGCACCTGACCCTCCGGCAGGTCCGTGGTTTGGCTTCTGCTCATCGAGGGCGCCATGGGCTGGCGTGTGAGCTGTGGGCTGGCGTGTGCGCCGTGGGCCGGGGCATGTGTGCCGTGGGCCGGGGTGTGAGCCGTGGGCCAGAGTGTGAGCCGTGGGCTGGCGTGTGAGCCTGGGCCGGGGTGTGAGCCGTGGGCCGGTGAGTGCGCCATGGGCTGACGTGTGTGCCGTGGGCTGGTGTGTGCTCCGTGGGTTGGTGTGTGAGCCGTGGGCTGGCGAGTGCACTATGGGCCAGCGTGTGCGGCGTAGTCCTCCCTCCATTCCGTGTGGACTCCAGGTCGCGGTGCCCTGGCTGGAGCCCGGGTTCCCGGCTGCGTGCGTTCGCTCGCTTTGCGGCGTTAGTTCTCCCCGTCATGGAGTGGGGTCCCGGGGGGTCCACGTCAGTGACGATTGTCCTAGGACCCAGCTCTCTCCGTGCAGGCGCGTCGGGCGGCCCCTCCCCTAACCCCGCCCCCCCCCCCATAGAGGGCTTTGGCTTCAGCGTCCCCCGCGTCCGCGTCAGCACCTCCCTCACCCACGGAGCCCGGAGGGAATGTGGCCTCTGGGGCGGTGCCTAAGGGGGTACACGCAGTGGCTGTTCCCGTCCCCGTCCCTGTCGTCACCCTGTCTGTGAAAGGGAGGGACTCCGTCTTCGAGTGTCGCCCCCTTCGCTGAGCTAACGGAGCCCTGGCCCTGGGTGAGCTTGGCTGTTTCCCAAAGACGGTGCTCGGGGCCAGCAAGCCTCCCGGCCGTGGGCCCTGTCTCTCCCGGGCCGCTGGCATTCGGACGTGCCAGAGAGGCTGGGACCTGCTTTCTTCGCGTGAAAAGGTGAGCGTGTGTGGCCCTACCTGGTTTGGCTCCGTGGATAGAGCATCGGTCTGCGGACTGAAGGGTCCTGGGTTCGATTCTGGTCAACAGCACGTACCTTGGTTGCAGGCTCGATCCCAGACCCTGGTCAGGGGTGCATGCGGGAGGCAGCCGATCGCCATGTCTCTCTCACATCGATGTTTCTCTCGCTCTTTCTCCCTCCTTTCTGCTCTCTCTAAAAATCAATGGAAAACTATCCTCGGGTGAGGATTAACAACAACAGAAAGTGTGTGTGGGGACAGATCATGTCGGGCTGGTGCTGTGTGCAGGCCCAGGCGTCCTCTGGGGTCTTGGGGTGTAGCCCCAGGGACAAGGGGACGCTGGAACATGCATTTTTAAAAAAGGGTAAAGGAGCCAAAAACAAAACAAAACTTCCAGTTAAAAATAAGTGAGTCCCAGGACGTCATGTGCGGGAGGGTGACTATCTATATACTAGAGGCCGATGCACGAAATTCATGCAAGAGTAGGCCTTCGCAGCCACGGCTGCCTTAGCCCTCACAGCCGCGGCTCCGTCTGGAAGGGTGTTTGGACGGCCATTCTGCTGTTCGGCCATTCAGTCGATTTGCATGTTACGCTTTTATTATTATACTAGAGGCCCAGCGCGTGAAATCGCGCGAGATCCCAGACCCGCCGTGCCACCGTGGAGTGGGACCCATCAATGCACCTCCGGGTGACCGGTTGTTTGGTTGTTATGGCGTTACGGCATTACAGCCACAGGCCTTTTATAATATAGATAGCCTAATATGCAAATTATAAAAGCCTAATATGCAAATTGTCCCCACGGGAGTTCGACCGAGAGTTCAATTGCTTGCTATGATGTGCGCTGACCACCAGGGGGCAGCACGGAATGAAGGAAGGCCCCGGCCAGCAGCCAGAAGGCCCCTATCGGCCTTGATCGCTGGCCAGGCCTACGGACCCTACCCGTGCATGAATTCCCTGCACCGGGCCTCTAGTAGTTAATAATACTGCATATTTGCAAGTTGCTGAGAGATTAGATCTTAGGAATTCTCATCATAAGAAAAGACATTTTTGTAACCATAACTGCGTGGCGTGGAGGTTAACAAGCTTGGATGTTCTGTGACAATTGTGCCTCAATAACCAAGCGTGCATTCTGCAGAGAAATTCTACCCCGATGGCTCGAAGGAAATCTTGTTCCCGGACGGGACAGTGACACGTCTTCATGACGGACGAGAGGAGACTGTGTTTCCCGACGGGACGTTGGTCAGCGTGGCCAGGTCGGTGCTGGGACAGGTGATACCCATCTGACATGCCTGAGTTTTTGGTTTGTGTAGTCAAGAATTTCTTTAGTGGTTGAGCATCGACCTATGAACCAGGAGGTCACAGTTCAATTCCCAGTCAGGGCACATGCCCGGGTTGTGGGCTCGATCCCCAGTGTGGGGCGTGTAGGAGGCAATCGATCCATGATTCTCTCTCATCATGGATGTTTCTGTCTCCCTCTCCCTTCCTCTCTGAAATAAATAATAAAAATATACTTTCAAAAAGAGTTTATTTAGACTAACTTTTTTAAAATGTTTTTAATATGGTTCATAGGTCGACACCCAGCCACACCAGCTTGGCTCTTTAGAGTCGTTTTTGGGAAAGCGTAGATGTTTGTCCAGATGTAATAACAGGACACGGTGTCACTGGCCCTGAGTTCCTTCCTGGAGAACATGGGCTTCACGCTGGTTTTTAAGTGTCTCTTTGCCGGCGGTGGGCATGCTGGAACGGTAACCACAGAAACAACTCCGGCCTCGGGCGTGCTCCCACCTGAGGCCACGCTGTCCGGAGGCCGAGTCCAGAGCGGGACACACCAACACCGTCTAAGACACATGAAAGCTATCGGTGCTTCTCCTGAGGCAGAACGAGCAGCGCCAACCCCCCGCCGGGCGCCCCTCATGTGGGAGGTCGCCTCTCGCTGCTCCTTCACCCCGACAGCCACAGGCCCTGAGGGTGTGGGACATGTACCCCCGACTCCTCTCCCCCTCTCCCCCTCTCCCCCCTCTCTCTCCCCCCCAGGTCACCACCACCAGCCCCCGTCCTTTCTCTCTCGGGTGACTGCAGGCAGGCCCACCATCTGCCCTCAGCATAGGAGTCATCTTCCTGTCCTCTGGTCCTTTGTCCTGAACGATGATCATGAAACCCTCCGGTTCCCCCTCCTTCCAGATGACCCCCCCAGCTCAGGATGTAGGATTCTCCATGACCAGGCCCAGCTGGCCCAGCCCGCCTGCTGGCATGTCCCCGGCTGACCTCCTGGCCCCATGTGGGCCTTCACTGCCCAGCCTTTGTATGTGCCTGCCCTCAAACCAAGACCTGGAGGGGGATCCAGCGCCCACTCCTTCCACACTCGCGGCTCTGGCTCCCGCAAGGAGAGCTGACGCCACCTCCTCCTCTCCCAGGAACGGTGACAAGACCATCGTGTTCAGCAACGGGCAGCGGGACATCCACACGGCCGAGTTCAAGCGGCGGGAGTACCCCGACGGCACCGTCAGGACGGTGTACTGCGATGGCCGCCAGGAGATCAAGCTCGCGTCCGGGAGGCTGAAGGTCAGAGGCGAGACCGGGAACCGCGTCCTGGGCCTGAAGTAGGCCACCCGCGCACACGGCACAGGCGTCACAGTCAGTCACCGTTTTGTTAAAACAAACACAGTAAACGGATGACACAGTCACGGCCCCCAGTGATGGCCACACACGAACTTCCGGACTCCCCACGGCTCTGGAGGTTGTGGAGGAAGAGACGCCGTGTCTGGTGTCCTGGTTAGAAAAGCGTGAGGCCCACACCAGCCAGCGGCCAGGACGCCCAGGAGGCCGCAGGCCGGCTCCGTGGACCCTGTGGCCTCGCGCATGCGGCGCCCTGTCCTCAGTCACTCATGGGCTCAGTCCTCACGGTTTTTCCCTCCATCCGTGCTCAGCTTTCCCGGGCGCTCGGCTTCCTCGTGGCCCCGGGGGTTCTTGCCTGCTTCTGCAGATGGACACACGTGTCTCCGTAAACAGACACAGGAGGAAGGAAACCACATCCCTACTCACTAAAGGGAATAAAATCGGACGGCTCCTATCACATTCTTTTATGTTATAACTATTGTGTATATTTTTTATTAACTTCTTATTGAAGACTAGATGCCCAATGCACAAAGATTCATGCAGAATGGGCCCTCCTTCCCCTGGCTGCCGGCATAGCCTTTGCTCCAGCCCAGAGCCGCCTTTCCGCCTTCCCACGCTGCCCAGAGGCCCAGAGTGGCTGGGGCGGTGCAAAACGCCTGCGTTGTCGCCACGACGACGGCACAAGCGTCCTGCCCCCCACCACTGGGCGCCTGTGTATGCAAATTAACCTGCCATCTTTGTTGGGTTAATTTGCACACTCACTCCTGATTGGCTAGTGGGCGTCACAAAGGTACGGTCAATTTGCATCTTTCTCTTTTATTAATGTAGATCATTTTGGCTCAGAGATTGGAGAGCAGGTTCAGGCCTCTTTGTCTCTGTCCACTCATGTTTCTGGGCTGTGGCTGTTAGTGCCTAGTTTGATATACATGAGGCAAAACCAACCAACCACACAACAACCAACAATCACCCCCCACCAACCCACCACCAACCCAACAACCACCCAACAACCAACCAACAACCACCCACCCACCAACCAACCAACAACCAACCACACACCAACCACCCACCCACCACCAACCCACCAACCACCCACCAACCACCCACCCACCAACCAACAACCACCCACCCACCAACCACACACCAACCACCCACCCACCACCAACCCAACCCTCACCCACCACCCACCAACCAACCACCAACACCCACACACCCACCCACCCACCAACCACCCACCCACCCACCAACCACCCACCAACCACCCACACACCAACCAACAACCACCCACCCACCAAACAACCAACAACCAACCACACACCAACCACTCACCCACCACCAACCCACCAACCACCCAACAACCAACCAACAACCACCCACCAACCACCCACCCACCAACCAACAACCACCCACCAACCAACCCAACCCTCACCCACCACCCACCAACCACCCACCAACACCCACCCACCACCAACCCAACCCTCACCCACCACCCACCGACCAACCACCAACACCCACCCATCCACCCACCCACACACCAACCAACAACCACCCACCCACCACCCACACACCAACCAACAACCACCCACCCACCACCCACCCAACAACCACCCAACAACCAACCAACAACCACCCACCAAACAACCCAACCCTCACCCACCACCCACCAACCAACCAACCAACACCCACCCACCACCAGCCCAACCCTCACCCACCACCCACCAACCAACCACCAACACCCACCCACCCACCCACCAACCACCCACCAACCAACCAACAACCACCCACACACCAACCAACAACCACTCACCCACTCACCCACCAACCAACCAACCAACCACCACCCACCCACCACGCACCCAACCCTCACCCACCACCCACCCACCAACCACCCACCAACCAACCAACAACCACCCACCCACCAACCACCCACCCTCATCCACCACCCACCAACCAACCACCAACACCCACCCACCCACCCACCCACCAAACAACCAACAACCACATACCAACCACCCACCCACCCAATCAATAACCACCCACCCACCAACCACACATCAACCAACCAACAATCACCTACCCACCAACCACCCACCAACCACCCACTCACCCACCAACCAACCACACACTAACCAACTAACAATCACCAACCAACCACCAACTACCCACCCACCCACCACCCACCCGCCCCAGGGAACTCACCAGCCGCCTTCCTTGGGCCGTAGCTGCGCGGCCGCCTCTGCACCTGCAGTGACTTGCGGTGCTTGTTGGTTCGGCTGCACTTGGCGGAGGAATAGGGACCCCACTCCAGCTTCCCTGACGCGGAGGCCCAGGTCTCTAAGGACCTGGCAGCACCTCCGTCATCCGTCTGACCGCATCCTTGTCTGCTCTGCCTCAGAAAGGTGCCTCCATGCTCCCTGCGTGTCCCTTGAGCACCCGTGGGCCTGCGTGCCCATCTCCTGCCGCCAGGTCTCCTGCCGCTGTGGGACCCTCCCACCAACACGTTGTCATCCCACTCAGCTCGCCTTTCGCCACGGGAGAGGACACGCCCAGACCGTGCACGTCTCCCTGACCAACGGCTCCGCTGTGCTCCTCGGACTCGCCTGACGCACGACGAAGAGGAGCATTTGGAAACCCCGAGCGTAAAAGCAAAGAACACAGAGAGCCCGGCCGGCGGGCTCAGAGGCTGAGCATCGACCTGTGAGCCAGGAGGTCAGGGTGCGATTCCCGGTCAGGGCACAGGCCCGGGTTGCGGGCTCGACCCCCATTGAGGGTGAGAAGGAGGCAGCTGATCAATGACTCTCTCTTTCTCTCTTTTTTTTTTTAAATGACTCTCTCTCATCACTGATGTTTCTGTCTCTCGCTCCCTCTCCCTTCCTCTCTGACATCGATAGAAATATATTAAAAGTAAAATGAAATGAGGTCCCAGGCTCCTCCCAGGCTGCGCACAGTGGGACCCCTGCCTGCCCGGGAGTCTGCGGGGGCAGGCCCCGTCAGAGATCTGGAAAGACAGCCCAACACATCAGAGTCACGAGGACGAAATGCGGGAACACAGGCTGGGCCGTGTCAGCGGTGCCGAGCGCTGGGAGGTGACCCCGGGAGAGCCGTTCGTCCCCAGGCGAGGGCTCTCCCGCGGTCAGTGTGGTGAGCTCCCTGACGCCCCTCCCACCGGCTGGCGGCCCAGGACACAGCGTGGGTCTGAGGCCCTTGGACATGAAAACAGGCGTGAATGACCCAGAACAAGGAGTGTCCGGTCCACGTGCAAAAGCTCACGGCAGCACGGCACATGCGGGCGGCCTCGCGGCTTAGCCGCGGCGAAGGATGGCCACAGGCCTTGTCCTGAGGCCGACGCTTCGTGTGCTTCAACCGATGGCAAAGGAGGCGCCAGGAAGCGGGGCCTGTGAGCGGGAAGGAGGGGTTACGCCGAGGCGGGAGTTGGGACCCACCGGAAACGCCTACGTCTCCGTGCCGAGAGCCTGTCTCCCTGAGGCGCCAGGAAGCCCGCGGGCGGCACGGAACCGTGGGCCTCGTCGCTGTCACCGGGGCCGCTGCGACCTCGGGGCTCACTCGAGGGAACGGCGGGAGTGGATGCAGCCACGCCTCGACCGCGAACTGGTCACCGCTGCACGCTCTAACTCTGTTTTTCTTTCAGACAAACCTTTAATTTTCAGGAGGTTGTAAATGCCATGTTGTGACAATCGCCCATGCGTTCTGTACCGTACACCTCGCCGTCCCGATCGCTCTGAGCGGGTCGTCCAGGCGTGCTGCTCGTGGCTGAACCCTGGGCGCCGGGCCAGGGGGTGGCGGCGGCGGGGGCGCGGCCAGTGAGGTTGTGATCGTGAGGTGCAGACTCACAGGACGCCCGCGGCTGAGCCTCTCCCCGGAGTGGCCCTCCTCACGTCTCCAGTCCTAACGCCCAGGAGGTGGGAAGAGCCCCATTTCACAGCTGGGACAGGAAGAACAAGGGTGAGCGATGGACCTTCCGCTGACACGTGGAGGCCGGCGTGCTGGCCGGACCGAGGGGACGGGCCCTTCGCCTTCACCCGCCATCTCGGCCGAGACAAGAGCGGGGCAGGTGGCCTGGGCGTGGAGCAGATCTTTCCATCCCAGCGCTTCGAGGACGAAGAGCAAAGGAAAGGCCCGCGACCGGGCGTCGTCCCGGGAGCGCAGGACGCCAGCCGGGCCGCGGGCCGCGCAGGCAGATGGGACGGCGCTGGGAGCCCCAGCTTCCGCAGCCCCAGCCTCGGCCTCCAGACGAGACGGGCAGACGGCCTGCGCCCGGCCGGGCTCGCTCTCCCTCCATCACCGCGGGAGGCCAGCTCCTGGCACAGGCGCCGTCTGGCACGTTGGGTACCGAGCCAGATACCGTGCTCGGCCACCTGGCCACCCGTTCACCTCCAGCGAAGCCTTTACCCAGTGAAACCTCGCCTGCACCTCGGCCCCAGGAACGGCTCCGCTCCCCATAGGGGGGTGTGTGGGGTGTGTGTGGGGTGTGTGTGTGTGTGTGTGTGAGTGTGTGTGTGTGTGTATGTGTGTGTGTGTGGTGTGTGTGTGTGTGGTGTGTGTGTGTGTGTGTGATGTGTGTGTGTGTGTGGTGTGTGTGTGTGTGTGGTGGTGAGGTGTGTGTGTGTGTGTGTGTGTGTGGTGGTGAGGTGTGTGTGTGTGTGGTGTGTGTGTGGTGTATGTGGTGTGTGTGTGGGGTGTGTGTGTGTGGTGTGTGTGTGTGTGTGTGGTGGTGAGGTGTGTGTGTGTGTGTGGTGTGTGTGTGTGGTGTATGTGGTGTGTGTGTGGTGTGTGTGTGGTGTGTGTGTGGTGTGTGTGTGTGTGTGTGTGTGTGGTGGTGAGGTGTGTGTGTGTGTGGTGTGTGTGTGGTGTATGTGGTGTGTGTGGTGTGTGTGTGTGTGGTGTGTGTGTGTGTGGTGTGTGTGTGTGTGTGTGGTGTGTGTGTGGTGTATGTGGTGTGTGTGGGGTGTGTGTGTGTGGTGTGTGTGTGTGGTGTATGTGGTGTGTGTGTGGTGTGTGTGTGTGGTGTGTGTGTGTGTGGTTGTGTGTGTGTGTGGTGTGTGTGTGTGGTGTATGTGGTGTGTGTGGGGTGTGTGTGTGTGGTGTGTGTGTGTGTGTGTGGTGGTGAGGTGTGTGTGTGTGTGGTGTGTGTGTGTGTGTGTGTGGTGAGGTGTGTGTGTGTGTGTGTGTGTGTGGTGGTGAGGTGTGTGTGTGTGTGGTGTGTGTGTGGTGTATGTGGTGTGTGTGTGGTGTGTGTGTGGGGTGTGTGTGTGTGGTGTGTGTGTGTGTGTGTGGTGGTGAGGTGTGTGTGTGTGTGTGGTGTGTGTGTGTGGTGTATGTGGTGTGTGTGTGGTGTGTGTGTGGTGTGTGTGTGGTGTGTGTGTGTGTGTATGTGTGGTGGTGAGGTGTGTGTGTGTGTGGTGTGTGTGTGGTGTATGTGGTGTGTGTGGTGTGTGTGTGTGTGTGGTGTGTGTGTGGTGTGTGTGTGTGTGGTGGTGGTGAGGTGAGGGGTCGGGGGTGGGGGGGGCTTGCATTTCCCGCGACAGGGAGCATGGTCGTTTCAGTCCCACGGAGCCCAGTGAGCCTCCCGCGGGGCAGGGGCGGGGGGTCCCTCCAGCTTAGAGGTTCGGGTTCGTGAGCGGCCGTGGGTCCTGGGATGGAGCCTGGGGCGGGGCAGCTGCGGGGAGATGCTGGTTATTCACTCGCCTCCCTCCCCGCCTCAGGGCCCTCCTGCGTGTTCTTCACTCAGCAAACACCCGTGAAGCGCCCGCTCCCGTCACGTGCCGACACGGAAAGCGTCAGGCCGGGGGGGGGTGACTTGTGCACAAACAGGTGCACACGGGGTTGGTCACATGGGCTACGGGGACCGCCGAGCTTGCCCCTTGGTGTTGGGAGGTGAGTGGGGGAGGGTGTAACTCAAGGTTGAGGAAGCGAGCGAGCGAGCGAGGGGCGGTGGAGAGGACAGCGTGCTGTGAGGGGGCCTGCGGCTCTGGGCTGGCGCGGCGGCGGGGACGTGTGAGAGGAGCACAGACGGGGGGCGGAGGGGGGGGCAGGGGGCCCGTGGGAAGAGAAGCCACGGCCACGGTCAGAGCCCAGCGGTGCGAGCGACGCGGAGAGGAAGGAGAGAGCAGCGGGCCCGCGACCAGCTCTCAGCCGCGAGGGAGGGAGAGGCTGTGGGCGCGGGGCCGACTCCCGGGTGGACCAGCGGCACGGAGACGCCCGCACCCACTGGTGTCGCCCGCGGCCTGCGCCCTCACTGCGAGGCGGCCTCCCTGTGTGACCCAGGTGAGGATTATGGGTTTTTAGTTTTCTCCCTTTTGTTGAATTTATTGGGGTGACACGGGTAAGAAAGTTATACGGGCCTCGGGTGCAGCTCTAAACACATCATCTGGCCCTGAATGGTGTCGCTCAGTGGATAGAGCGTCAGTCTGCGGACTGAAAGGTCCCGGGTTTGATCCCCGGTCAAGGGCACATGCCCGGGTTGCGGGCTTGATCCCCAGTGGGGGGCGTGCAGAAGGCAGCCGATCCATGATTCTCTCTCATCATTGATGTTTCTCTATCTCCCTCTCCCTTCCTCTCTGAAATCAATAAAAATGTATTTTTAAAATATTTAAACCCATCATCTGTACGTCGTACTGTGTCCCCACCCCAACTCGAGTCTCCATCCATCACCCTTTATCCCTCCTACGCCCTCCCCGACCCTCCCAATCTCTACGTGAATATAGAGAATAAAAGTTCCTGGACAGGAGGGCGTTCACAGTACAGTAGTATTTATTTAGAAACGCATCCTCCCTCCGTTTAGGGCAGCGTAGACTGCGGTCTGGCTGGGTCCCGCCGCCCCCGGGAGGCAGCAGTGGCCGCCTGGGGGTTGGGGGTGGCAGCACGGGCGGCTGCATTGTTTCAAGCGGCTTCTGGTCCTTAAAGGCACCACAAGCAGCAACACACCAGCACGTCCACGCCGCCGGGTCCAGGGTTCGGAGCGAGTTCCCGTCGGCGAGCGCACCCTAAACCTGCTCCTCTTGTGCCTGAAAGGAACCGATGTTTCTCGGTGCTGTCTTCGCCCTCATCGGTGAGATGGTGGACGGAACACTTGGCAGGACAGGAAGACTTGACATACAAAAATAACTCTATCTTATGCCTCCCAAGGCCGCCTCCTGCTAAGACGGCTGTGAAGCGTGGTCAGCAGCCTCCAGGCCCCTCCCGCAAGGCCTCGGTCGCCCGCCGCGTGGAGCGCGGCGCTGTCACATTTTCGTCTGCGTCTCTCCCGCCTCGGCCGATGTCGCCGTGGCCCCGGCGGGGGTCCCGGGCCGGGTCCTGGACTCCAGGACCTCGAGGGCCGCGTAGGCCAGCATGGCTGCGCTCAGCACGGCCAGCAGGATGTAGAGCTTGACGCGGACGCACAGGAACGTGCTGTAGCCGAAGGCGATGACGAAGCCCAGGGCCTCCCACAGGCGGTAGTTGGCGAAGGCGGCCTCCTTGTCCTTGTCGAACAGGACGCCGAAGAGCACTGTGGAGGGAGAGCAGGAGCCTCGGTGCCCGAGCCCGGCCGTTCGTGCCGCTGCCCGGCGCTCAGCCCGCCAGGACCGTCTCTGTTTAACACAACAGAACGCCTGCCCGGCCGGCATGGCTCAGTGGATAGAGCGTTGACCTTGTGAACCAGGAGGTCCCGGTTCGATTCCCGGTCAGGGCACAGGCCCGGGCTGCGGGCTTGACCCCCAGTGGGGGGCGTGCAGGAGGCAGCCGATCACTGATTCTCTCTCATCATGGATGTTTCTCTCTCCCTCTCCCTTCCTCTCTGAAATCAATAAAAACATAAAACATAAAAAGTTCTCTAAAAAGAAAAGCGCCTGCTCTCAGCCTGCCCGGTGGCCCCTTCCTCCCAGGGCAGACGGGGGGCAGGGGCCGGGGGAGGGCAGTGCCGACGCTGACCCCGTCCTCGGAGAAGGAGGTTAGACCAGCAAGGGGAGGCCGAGGCCGGGCCGTGGCCGGCGTCTCGCGGGGAGGAGAGGACGGGGCGGGGGCGGAGTGGCGGGCAGGAGGTCAGGTTTCCCGTCTGTCTGCCCGGGCACGGAGTCTTTTCAGACCAGACATTCTGAACCTTAAAGGCAGCGCATTGGCGTGTGAGGGTTGCTATGGCAACGGCACCCGTCTCCCACACGCTGTCGCCGTGAATAAACAGGAGCCACGGGCCGGCTCCAGGCGGCCGCAGAGGCCGGGGGCCGCGCCCGCGTGGGGGGAACTCCCAGCGGCTGGCGGCGGTTCCTGCCTCCGAGCTGCCGAGCCTGCGGAAAGCTGAGGGTCAGGTCACACGGGGACGGGACACGGACAAGGCGGGAGGCGCCCAGGGCATCCGTGTCGCTCACTAGGTGTGCGCACACGGCTTCTCCTAAGAGACGCGCGCTCAGTGAGGGTGTTAGAGCCCAATTTGCTGTTTAAAAGGAAAAAAAACAAAAAACACCCAGAGAGCGGCCCTGGGGAGGCGGCAGGAGCTACACCGAATTTCCCGGTTGTAAAATCCATTTCCACCGTGCGGGGCCTGCGCCGGCGGGGAAAGCCTCGCTCCTCGCCGAGACCCGGCCGCCCGCGGAAACCTCGAATGTGCGGGTAACCACGCCCCGCCCACTGACCCTCCTCGAGAAAAGCCGCTTTTTCTCTGCACAAGAGACTGAGTGACTCTGTTTAAATGAGCGCCTGCTGGGTCTTCACCCGCGTCCTTCCCCGAGCCTCACGTCGCTTTGTGAGGGAGACACGGAAACGTCCGGACAAAGGCTCTTCCGTCCCCGAGGAGGCGGAGAGTGAGCGCGCCCTGCCTCCGGGGAAGGAGACCAAGCGCGCCTACCGCCACCGCGTGGAGCGTGCAGTGGCTGTAGGAACCGCGTGGTTCCTCGCCCCATCTCCTTACCCGGCGCGTGCGTGTAAATACTTTTAAAATCCAGGTGAACTGCCCGGCCGGCGTGGCTCAGGGGTTGGGCATCAACCTATGAACCAGGAGGTCAGGGTTCGATTCCCGGTCAGGGCACAGGCCCGGGTTGTGGGCTCCATCCCCAGTGGGGGGCGTGCAGGAGGCAGCTGATTCCTGATACTCTATCATGGATGTTTCTCTGTCCCTCTCCCTTCCTCTCTAACATCAACGTAAAAAAACATTTAAAATAAAATGAAATCCAGGTGGATTCAGACGTCGCTAGCATTTCAGGAAGCGAGGTGGCGTCCGCACGTGGAAGGCTCAGTGAAACAGGCCCCGCCCCCACGGGGATGCTGACAGACACGCTCCCCCTGCTCCCCGGGCACGGGGTGCGGAACCCCCGCGGGGGCGTGGCCGGGCCTGGTTTACACGCCGGAGCCAAGGAGAGCCGGTGAGCGTTTCTGCCGCTGAGCAATGCTGAATGCGTGGCCTGAGGCTCAGCCCTTCCTCCCGGTGTGGGCCTGGGCCCAGACCCCCCGGGACAGCCCCGAGCCAACCACGCGTGTCCCGGGCTCCCAGGCTGTGGACGCCACAGTTCCACACCTGGAAGCCCGCCCCCCGTCAGGTCTGCGTGAAGATGTTTTCTCAGCTGTGGGGCGGGGCCGCCGAGACCGAGTCCAGGACTCGTGAGCTACGGGCGCCGGCTCTGGTGCAGGCCTGCGCCGGGAATGGGGGCTCGGGGCTCGTGGGGGCCAGCCCCCCAAGTCTCTGTCCCAGGTGTTTCCCGATCGCGGCTGAACGTGACGGCGATGAGGCAGGAAGCTCTCTTCCACCCAAAGCCAGCTCCCAGGGCCTGGGCGATGGGCCAGGCTGCAGGCGCCAGGGCACGGGGGGCGGCCTCCGATAGGGGGGCCCCTGACACCCCCTCAGGGGCCACAGATGGGCCTGTGGGAGCTCAGGGCTAAGGCGCCCCCCTCATCCCTCATTCTCAGCCACAGGCAGCCCGGCAGCCCCCCGCCTTCCGTGTGCTGTCCCCCACACGCTGCTTCCTTCTCCCCCGGGGGCTCCCCACGCCCTCTCCTCTGTGGCTCATCTCCCTGAGGAAGCGGGGACCAGCCAGCCACCCACAGGCACCTCGGACACGGCAGCCACGGCGGCCGGGGCCTGCCCCCACCGCGTCCCCCACGGCTGCGGGCAGGGGGCCTGAGCAGGGGTCTCCGCGCTGCGCACTCACCACTGTTCTGCGTCTGCCAGACGGCGTCGGCCACGCCCCAGAGGCCAGAGAACACGAAGAACACGGGCAGCTGGCCGGGGCGCGGCTCCCACAGCAGGAGGGCGACGATGCAGGACAGGTGGGTGGCTGCACCTGTCGGGGGAGGGGCACCGCCCGTGAGGCCACGCCCACAGGCGAGCGTGTCCCGAAGCTCACAGTGCGGACCTTTCCTGGGCATCGCGTCCTGGTGTGAACAGTGTTTCCTTAAGACACTCCAGACCGGCCCGGCCGGCGAGCCTCATGGCTGAGCGTCGGCCTAGGAACCAGGAGGTCACGGTTCGATTCCCGGTCAGGGCACAGGCCCGGGCTGCAGGCTCGATCCCCAGTGGGGGGTGTGCAGGAGGCAGCCGATCCATGGTTCTCTCGCATCATTGATGTTTCTCTCTCCCTCTCCCTCTACCTTCCTCTCTGAAATCAATAAATATATATTTTTTAAAAAGAAAACAAAGACGCTCCAGGTCGCCTCCTGCAGGTGGGTTTGATGTTGACAGGGTCTGATCGCAGCTCTGCCCCCTCTGGCCTTGCATGGCCCGGCAGGGCAGGGGGGCGGGGGTCACAGAGGGAAACCCTGTCTTGCCTGGGCGGAGGAGCCCCACATTATGGGGGTTCAGGCCGTGAGAGAGGATGGGGGGTTGGGCCCACACGGAAGCTGGGCAGGGACGGCCGGAGAGGCCAGCAGAACCGCTGGGCCAGTCCTCCCGACGTGGCCTCAGTGGACGTGTTTCTGCGGACGCTGTGGCCTCAGAATGCAGCCACAGAGCAGCTCAGGGCCCCGGCCACTGCCGACCACGCTGGGCCCGAGGCTGTGTGGCCTGGCGCAGTCACTGCCTCTCTGTTCCTGTCTGCTCCTCTGCCCAGTGGCAGGGTCTGCCCCCCAGGGCGATGGGGGAGGGAAAAGAGAGGGAGACGCCGATTACTCGGCCCCGTCCCCTCTGCCGACAGAGACCCTCAGGCCATGCCCGGCTGCCGGGAACGGGAACGGTGTGAAGGCCCCGATGTCTCATCCCCCATGTTCTCTGTCCCTCCTTCCCTTCCCACAGGGAGAAGGTGGCGTGTGCTCGGCGTGGAGTCAGGCAGCTTTAAACTCAGTCTCCAGGCCCCAGCTGAACACAGGTCACGGCCCTCAGGAACATGCCTACTCCCGCCTCACCCACAGCCGGAAGGCGGGTCATGGCACCCGTCACGGGCTGCATGACGCCCGCTGACCCCGCCGCTACCCCATCACACCGCCCCCGGGGCCCCGGCGCACACCACTGTGCGCCCCCCAGCCAGGTGAGCGAGGGGGGGGGGCGGGGGGGGTTCCACCTACCGAGGGCGTAGAGCGCGGCCCTGCCCGTGTACCGCGCCACCTTCCCGTAGAGCTCGGAGCACAGCGCGTTGGTGGCCGAGAAGCAGATCATCACGTAGCCCACGAAGTGGATGCCGAGGGCACAGGTGGTGTAGGACTGCGGGGACATGGACCCGGTCACAGCCTCTGCCGGGCGCGCTTGGCGGCGGGTGGTGGGCGATTCTGCTAACGCGTGTCCTGCCGCCTGTCCCCCCGCCCTGACCGGGGCCTGTCCCCCCGCCCTGACCGGGGCCTGTCCCCCCGCCCTGACCGCCGCCTGTCCCCCCGCCCTGACCGCTTGTCCCCCCGCCCTGACCCGGGCCTGTCCCTCCGCCCTGACCGGGGCCTGTCCCCCACCCTGACCGCCGCCTCCCCCCCGCCCTGACCGCCGCCTGTCCCCCCGCCCTGACCGGGGCCTGTCCTTCCGCCCTGATCGGGGCCTGTCCCCCCGCCCTGACCGCCTGTCCCCCCGCCCTGACCCGGGCCTGTCCCTCCGCCCTGGCTGGGCCTCTGTCTAGTCCGTCCGGTGCCGGCCCCGTGCTGGGCCTGTGAGAAGCCAGTCCTAATGTGTGGACAGATGTCCGGACACCTTTGCGGTGCTTAGCATGTGCCCGGTGCGTGGGAGCTGTCCCTGGGGCTGGGCATTTCCTGCCCTGGAGACAGGTGAACAGAGGTGGAGGAGGGGTGACCAGGGCACAGAGGCTTTGGGGCAGCAAAACGTTGTGTGTGACACCATCATGGGGACATGGCGTGGCACATTTGTCCACACCCACAGGATGCCCAGCACCAAGAGGGACCTGCGTGTCAACTCAGGACATGGGTGACCATGACATGTGGGTGCAGAGTCACAGGTGGCAGCAAACGCACCCTCTGGTGGGGCTGTGGGGGGGGGGGGGCAGGGCGTGTGGGAGACTGCTGTGCATGCCACCCAAAACTGCTCTAAAAACAGTGTTACCTATGGGGGTGGGGTCACTTAGCAAGTTACATACATGTCTACCCACCCTCCCTCATGCAGTCACCCGCCAGGCTGCCAGGCCGTACCCTCAGGTCGCCACCCACCAGGCCGTACCCTCGGGTCCCCACCCGCTAGGCCGTACCCTGGTGTAGTCGCCCGCCAGGAAGGCCTGCTCGAACCCGCTGTACATGGGCAGCAGCACGAGGAGACGCAGGCGTCTGTCTCTGAGAAGCTTGAGAGTCGACAGCAAAGTGGACCAAACAGATGGCGTCTCGCCTTCACCTTTGTGCAGAGCGTCTCTGATGGGGTCGAGAAAGAGCGCTACCAGCAGGACGGCCAGGACGCCGCTCCCTGAAAGGGAAGGAGAGCAGCTGCTGCTGGTCAGGGACCAGGAGCCATGGGACACGGGAACCAGGGGACATGGGAGCCACGGGACACGGGAACCATGGGACACGGGAGCCACGGGTCCAGGAGCCATGGGACCCGGAGCCGTGGGCCACAGGGGGCCACCGGACACAGCTCCACTGTCCCGTCCTCCTTCCTGGAGGTGATAGTCAACCTCTAATCCCAGCTGCAGGTGGGACCTCAGGCCACACCTGACAGACTCAGGTCTCCGATCACCTTGGGTTCCTGCACGCAGTGGTCACCACGCCTGGCGCAGGGCCCTCTGGCCATGTGAACTGCGAAGCTCTCCCAAACCAACCCCCTGCCTGGCCGTGTGCCGTCCCGTGGGAAAGGGGTGTCCATTGCCCACTAAGTGGCCAGGGTGCCTTCTCCACGGTCTCCCCTTGTGAGTTTTGAACCTCCCGCTCGGACACTACCCCACACACAAGCCCCGCTCAGGAGCCTGTGAGAGGTGGGTCACAGGTGAAGAAGTCGCGTGTTTCCTAGGAGGTATGTGTGTGTCCAGAGCTGCCCTGTGACCCAGACCTTCTCAAGAGGCGTGACCTGGGGATTGCGGGCGTCGCACACGGAATAGACCGCGCTCTGAAGAACCTCGCGATGAGGATGAAGCCCAGCGGCCCTGGAACATCGCTCAGGGAGACAGTGTTCTCTGCCCTTCAGCCCAGTCTCCTCCTTTCCTAGTTTTTGTCTTGATGGCAACGTGGCCTTGCTTAGAGGAGAGAGACTTACAAGACCCGGCACGAAAGGCAGGAATCAAATCCCAGGAGACACTCTCTCCGTGCCCCACGCACCTGTGTAGATGCCGAGCAGCGTGTAGATCAGCTCCTGGGACGGGCGCCGGGTGCTGTTGCCGGGCGCCGTGGCCATCAGGCAGTCATTGGCCCCGCAGGACAGGAGCTGCTCCTCGGGGACGGCATCTGGGAAGGGGGAGGGGCCGGGGGTGTGAGAACCCAGCGAAGGTGAGGGGATACGGGACACGGGGAATGGAAGTGCCCGGGGAAAAGGAGGGCAGACACCCCCCAAACCAGGCGTTACGACAGCTCGGGGTCAGAGCACGGCGAGTGTGGCCAAGTGTCTCCGAGGACATTTCCCCGGAGCCCATGTCCGTGCCCGATTTTAAGCCAATTCGGACAAATGTGCAATCCGTGTTGGTTACTTGTTGACTTTTTTGACATGAATGAGCAATTTCAACTTTTTAACATTAATTAGAAGAAAGAATGCGTACGCGCATGGGTGTCAGGGTGGCTGGGTTCTCGTTCAGATCCGTCTGAACCAGTCCCCTGGCCGTGGGCAGGTCATGTCCCGTCTTTTCTGAGAGTTAGTTTCCTTAGTTAACGGGTGAAATGTGAAATATCACGTCGCGTGGGGAAAAGGGAAGGAGGGTTTTGTGTAGAGTTTCCCAAGGGCCGGACTTCCTACGGGGTTGCAGACGGGAGGGCTGGGGGAGGGGCTGGAAGGGGTCCCAGGGGGTCAGGGGTCAGGACTCCCCCATTGATAAAGGTCTCCTGTGAGAATCAAAGAGACATATGTCCCCGGCCCTCGGTTTAAATCCTCAGACATCCCAGGGCAGGCATAGACAGGTACACACTTTACACCCATGTCTGGCAGGTGTCTTACGTCAGTCAGCCCCGCCGGCGTGGCTCAGGGGTTGAGCGTCGACCTCTGAACCAGGAGGTCAAGGTTCAATTCCCGGTCAGGGCACATGCCCGGGCTGCGGGCTCCATCCCCAGTAGGGGGCATGCAGGAAGCAGCCGATCAATGATTCTCTCTCGTCATTGATGCTTCTCTCTCTCTCTCTCCCTCCCTCTCCCTTCCTCTCTGAAGCCGATACAAATATATTAAAAACAAAAACAAAAAAATATAATGAAAACACAACACAAAAAGAAAAAGTCAGCAAATGCTCAGACCCGTGAAGGCGTAAGTGGTTCCCGGTGGAACATCTGAGACGCTGGTCAGCGGGTCAGTTCAGTGGGAAAACGAGTCCTGGGAACCTGCCCCCAGACTCTGCGAGCTCAGTGTTGACTGTGCAGACCCAGGCTCCACAGGCGGCAAGTGCCCCCCCGGCCCCCCCAACGACCCGCGTGGCTCAGGGTTCAGGTTCAGGGTTTGGGCTCTGGAGGAGGCCGCACACAAATGAAAGAGACTAGAAAGTATTAATTTGGAAATATTGGGGGCCAGGCGGGAGCCCAACTCTAGGGGGAGGATGCACCTTGCTCCGGCCTAGCGATCCCTTTTATTAAGACTTTGGGATCCACCCATAGCCCTTAGGCAGGCAATTCCAGTAACAGCTCGGTGATAGCCAATCAGCAAGGATTTACAGGAGACTAACAGGTGGAGGTTGCTTTAGCGACCATTGTCTCCACTAGACAGTGGGTGGTTGGCTCTGACCTTTCAGAGCTTCAAGGTTAACCAGCCTTCTGGGTTCCTTGTCCACAGCTCTCTGCTAGTGAGGACAATGGGCGGCTTCCAACAACAGGCAGCCTCAGCTCCCCTCCCCCCCCCATGGGGGGGCGAGGTCAGGACCAAGGGGGACCCTCAGGCCACCCCCACGGCCCGGGAGGAGCCAGGTGATGCCGAGGCACCGGCAGGGCCTCCCGTGGTCACCTGCTCGGGTCCCGGATAAGGACGAGCGCACCTGGGACCAGGGACCCCGTAGGGTCACCACAGCCCGCTCCCTTCACCTTGCGTGGGCTCCTGGCCAAACACGAGGGACGAGATGAGGTTGCCCCACACGCCTGACAACTGGAAGAGGAGGAAGAAGATGCCGAAATACTGGTTCACCACGTCCCGGCCCGCCTTTCCCGCCTTCTCTGCGTGAGCGTTTCCCACCACGGTGAGGTAGGTGGACTGAGCAGACCACAGCGGGGCCGCGCCCAGGCCCAGCAGGATGGAGGTGGGGATCAGTGTGTACCTGTCGGGGAAGCACACTCGTGAGGTGCCGCGGCCCCCCACGCTCCCCTCCGCGGGGGAGGAACCCGGCCGGCCGGCCCGGGGGCAGGGCTGTGCTGTGGGCGGGCCCATCTCCTAACCCCGCCAGACCCGCCAGACTCGGGGCTGGAGCAGAGCCGGGCCTTTCCTGGCTCAGGAGCATTCGCGGGAGTGAGAGGCAGAGGCAGGGTCTCCCTTGAGGAGGAAGGCGACCCCAGGAGCCGGGACTACAAACGAGAGGGCTGCGTCCAGCCCGGCCGGTGCGGCTCAGGGGTGAGCATCGACCTAGGACCCAGGAGGTCATGGTTCCATTCCTGGTCAGAGCACCTGCCCGGGTTGTGGGCTCCATCCCCAGTGTGGGGCGTGCAGGAGGCAGCCGGTCCATGGTTCTCTCATCGTGGATGTTTCTCTCTCTCTCTCCCTTCCTGTCTGACATCAATAAAAACATAAACAAAACAAAAGAACCGGAGGCGGCCAGGTGCTCCTCACACTCCCGGTGGCCGCGAGGGCTGCGTGCACGGGCTGCTTGGCGTCCCCTCCCCAGGGAGGACGCGGCGTGGAAACGCGTGGTAACGAGACAGCGGGGGCTGCGAGGCCTTCCTGATGGGGTGGCTTGGATGGCGAGCGGGTCCCTCCCAGGAAGGCCTGGTGGGTGCACCTGGGAACGGGGGTGGGAGCAGAGTCCCTGGGGGTCGCTTTCCTTCAGGGAGCAGGTGCGCTCAGGTGGGGCCCCGCCCACTGTGCTGAGGGTGAGGGTCCCCCCCCCACTGTCCCCCTGAAACCCACCCTGGACATCTTGGGTTCTCGGGCGTTACTGGGGCCCCAAAAGTCCCCGCCCCGAGGGAGGCCCACCCAGGCCGCAGGAGGGGGCAGAGGGGACCCGGGAGGCGGGGAGGGGACGGAGCCAGCCGGACACGGGCCGTGCCGAAGTCGAGCTCATTCTGAGCAGGAGCAGGGGCGCCGCGGGCCGGGCGAAGGGGTGCTGCCGCCCGGGCGGACGGCGGGGCCCTGGGTACCAGCTGGCGTAGAAGTTGCCCAGGGAGAAGGCCACGTAGCAGCCCATGGAGAGCACGATGGTCCACTTGCAGCCCAGCGTCCGGATGAGCAGCGGCGGCAGCAGCATGGAGGACAGCAGCACCGCGCCGTACAGCGTGCTCAGCACCGTCACGCCCAGGCCCTCGTCGCTGTACAGGCTGCTCTGTGGGGGCAGGGCGGCCCCTCAGCGCCCGCCCAGGCCCAGGCGGCTCCTCTGAGCCCCGCGTCCCCCAGCGGCCACTGCCCGGGGCCCCTCTCCAGCGGAAGGCGGGATGGGTGGGGGAGCTGCTTCTAGACACCCCGGGAGGGAGAGTGGGGGGCCTGAGGGGCCTCCTGCCCTGTGACACCCCACCCTCCAAGGACTGGGGGTGGCTGGACCTCTAAGGATAGAAGGGCAGCTGGGATGGGGCGGGGGTGGAGGAGGAGGGGAGCTGGGCCGAGGGGACGGGCGGTGGGTCCGGGATGGTGAGAGCTGACGGGGTCAGCAGCATCAGCGATGGGCCTGGGAGGGCACTCAGTCGGCCCGCGGAGTCAGAAGACTTTTCTAGAAGGCGTGGAGGCCACGTGAGCCCCGGAGGGTGAGGAGGTGCCCTGCCCGTGGGGCTCCCGGAGTTCACTTCACAGTTAACGACCAGACTGGACGGGTAGCTGCCTGGGACCCAGCAGCAGGTCTCCTCCCAGGCACACGGGCCCCCCGCCCTCGGAGGGACCCGGGGAGAGGACGCCCGCGGGTCACAGACGCCCGCTCTGTTCATAGTCACGGCTTTGCTGAAAGCAGCCCAGACCCCCCTGGTCCTGTGGAATCTGGCACATTCCAGCACCTTCCCCGAGCGCCTCCTGTCAACCACCCAGAGGCAAAGCTATCTTATCCAGTCACCTCCCCGACCTGCTCTGCGGGTCCAAGGGTCAGCGCACACCCGCACGCCTGCCCGCCTGCCCGCCCGAGGGTGCAGCCCGGCTGCGCTGGGCGGGAGACCCACACCACGGCTGCTCTGGGGGGGGGGGGGGTCACAGTGAGCAAAGCCGGGCTCCCGTCCGTGGCCTCGGATCCCTGAGGCCGGCGGAGCGAGCGGCCGCGCACCTGCAGGCTCTGGAGGCCGCCGTAGGCCGTGAAGAGCAGCAGGAAGCCCAGGGCCACCACCAGCACGTTCCGCAGGCTCCGGTCCATCGTCCCCGCGGCCGGCGTCAACCATCAGCGGGCTGGCGGGCTGTGGTCCCTGCAGGAGCGCCGTGGGCACGGAGTCAGCGCACCCGTCCCACCCCCGTGAGCTGGAGGCGCTGGTCACCAGGGCTGCGAGGCGGTGGACCTGGTTCTGGCCGAGGCCGTGAGGCAGCCCCGGTGACCCATTCGCCTCTGCGGCTCCCATGGCCACTCCCGGCGCCAGAGGCCGGGGCTCAGCGGGTGGCCTGACACCGCCCCTGTTTCCAGCCGGGGTCCGCAGCCAGGGGCTGGCGTCCTGCTCCAGAAAGTGATCGGCACACGTGTGGACGAGTGCGCTGCGCACCAGCGGGGACGCGTGCACCCCCACACCCAGGGCGAAGTCCGTGTGCAGCGCGGTGTGAGCTCCAGCCTCAAGGAACAAAGTGCACCGTCCCTCGAGGCAGACGGTCCACCCTCGGAAGCTCATGGGAGCCCGGGCCCAAGGTGCTGGGGCCTCAGGGCCGCCCCAGCCCAGCGTCCCTCCTCTGCGGGTGTACCTCGCGCCGTGGCCCTCACCTCCGGCCCCACGTGGCTGCTGAACCGCCGAGCCGGCTGGTGCCGGGCTGGTGTGCTCTCCTCCCTCGTCAGCAGGGCCCTGGGAGATGTTGCGACAGCCGCTGGCGCAGGCGGCCCGGCCTGTCTGTGAATTCCTGGCTCAGCAGCTGCTTATCTGGGAAGGCCGGCTGGGCTGGGCGGCCGGACGGGGAGCCAGAGGCGTGGTTCGGGGAGCACGTTTCTGAACTTCCACTGGAAACGAGGGAGTGGTCACTGAACACAGACAGGGTGGGCATCTAGGAACATCAATGTACACACACACATGTATACACACATGCACACGCAGCCTGCACGCAGTGCGCCTCTAAGGAGGCTCGGCACACCCCGGTCTGGACAGTAGACACGGGGAGAAGGCACCCATGTACTATTTCCACGTTTTCAGAAAGAAGACAGATTTTAAAGGAAACACGTTTCTACAGAGACACCTGTGTGGCCCAGGCTCCTCAGCGGGGACTCGGGCGGAGACAGGTCCGCTCGCGGGCGGCGTCGGCGGCTGGGAGCTCCCTGCGCGGTAAGACCAGAGATAAGGTCTGTTCCCTCGGCCCCGGGGCAGGCGGACTGTGGGCGCTGCCAGGACCGCCCTGGAGAGGAGGTGACCGGCCACCTGCTGTGTGTCCTCGTGAGAAACCCCATGTGCTCGCTGCTTCTTTTCATTCCAGCCCCGGGCAAAGAGCACCCGACTCCCACGGTCCCAGAGCCAAGTTCTTGGGAAAGGAAGACACAGATGGGGACCGGCCTGAGTCAGCCCCCCCTCACCCCCACCCCCCGGGTCGCCCAATCCACTGGGCGGGCGGGCGCTCAGCGAGCACTGCCTGGCAGGGTCCCTGTGCGGGAGGACGTGCGTGCGCTGTCTGGGGGCCAACGTCCCCCAGGTGCTTCCCCTGCAAATGGACCTCGGTCCCCAGAGCCGTTCTCTCCATGTGAGGCCAGCAGATGGGCTCCCCGACCCGGGGGCGTCCCTGTTTGGGGCCCCGGGGTCTCTGGGTGGATAGTCCATTTCACCGGTTCTCTCCTCGTCCGCTCTCCGCAGGGTGCGGAGGCCCGAGGGAGGCCTGTGCGCCCCACTGAACCCCGAACCAACACCACCAACTTACTTGCAATACGACCTTGACTCAGAGAAACTAGTCACGGCCCGGCCGGCGCGGCTCAGCGGTTGAGCATGGACCTATGACCCAGGAGGTCACAGTTCAATTCCCGGTCAGGGCACATGCCGGGATTCAGGCTCAATCCCCTATCTCTGTCTCCCTCTCCTTTCCTCTCTGAAATCAATAAAAATATATTTTTTAAAAAGAGAGAGAAAATAGTAATTTAAAATAATCATGTTTTTCTTCTCATTGGCTTTAAACTCTCAGCCTCGGGCACTCTCGCCGTCACCTTCACATTCGGAGGCTCACACAGCCCCTCCGGTCCCTCAGGCCAACACCATCGTCTCACGGGCGTCGTCAGGAGCCCCCTCTCACCTCTGCCTGAGGCCGGTTCTGCCCCGGCTCACCGGGCCCCGACCACGGCGTCCACAGCGGGCGCGGCCTCCGCCCGGGCGGCCTGCAGTGCGGCCTCCGCCTGCCCCCTCGGGCTCCTGGGGCCGTGCTGGGCAGCCCCTCAGACTTACTTCTCTGCATCGAGTTCATTCTCACGGAGCTGGCGCCAGTGATGTGCGGGAGCCGGGACGGGACCGCGCTAAAGCTGTGAGCCGGCGCCCTCCGTGTCCTTGACCTCCTGGCTCCCAGGAGTGGGGATGCAGCGAGTGGGCAGGTGGCTGTATTGTGACACGAGGGACCTTGGGCAGGAGGGGTCATGGGACAGCCGAGGAGCCCCACGCCCCGGGGAGGAGGCGGGCCCAGAGGGCAGCGTCTGAGCTGAGCCTGAGGGACGCTCCGTGCGCATCCTCGATGCAGAGGGAACGGGATTGAAATAGGAAGAGAAGAGACTCACGGGGCAAATCACCATGAGCGCGGCCGGGAGGGGGCAGGGCCGAGGGGGCTGGTGCGGCCCAGGAGCCTGGCCCTCCAGCAGGGAGGGCCGAGGTGGCACCCCACAGCCCTGTCTCTCGCTCTAGTTTATGTCTGTCTTGCATCCTGTGCTGAGCCGGCACGGCCATGGGTGAGCCTGAGGGGGGGCGGTGAAGGGTGGAGAAGACAGACAAGAGAAGAGAGCTGGGGCTGGGTGGGACACTGCCCTCTCTGATGGGGAGACAGCACCACGGCCTGCAAGCCGAGTCTTCATTCTATAGCCAGATCCCACGGGGCAAAGTAAGGGCTCGGTCACAACGTTCTCTCGGGTTTCGAATCCACTCAACTACAGGCACCTGGTCCGGCTTTGTTTACCTGCTGCTCCTCCCGCAGCCCACACCACTCAGCCACCCGGGAGCCGCTCTCCACACATCATCCTACACACGTTGTTTTTATATGCGTGGGATTATTCTGTAACTTTTCTGCTGTTCACTTTTCAACTGGGCAAAGCCCGGGGCCAGCCTTTGGCGTGCTTAGGTACAGGTCAGGTCTGTCTCCGTGACCCGCGTGGCTCGCGGGCCGCACGGCGGTCCCGTCATCGATCTGGCAGCCCCTCTGTGTCCACACGGAAGCCGCTCCTAGTTCTTGGTGGTTCGGAACAAAACTGTAGCAGCCACACGTCACCTGTTTTTGGATGTTGTTCCTTTTCATCCGGAGGCAGAAGCAATGGGCTCGGGAAACACGGACAGAGGCCAAGGAGGGCCTTGGAGCTCAAGAGGGAGGAGGGCACCAGTGATGCACCTGTGGGGGAGAGGGAGGGGGAGGGGAGGGGGACGCTCCTGGGAGGGAGACCCCTATTTCTGAGCCCGCGTGCACGTGCCCGGGAAGTCCACCGAGTGGACTTCCTGAGCACACGTGTGAACTTTGACCTTAACACTTCTCCTCGGGGGCTGACACTGCGGGGAGGGGCAGTGCGGGCCGTGTCGCCGGGACCTCACCCCCGTGGTCCGCGTTCTCGGCCTCACCTGCTGGGTGGAGACAGGCGGGGGTTTACTTTGCATTTCCTGATCACAAGGGCGGGGGGGGGGGGGCGTCATTCCCCGTGTTTACAAGTCGCTTGTATTCTTTTCCTACGAATGGGACCTGAGCTGGGCCTCACCCGGGAAAGGGCTGCTTCCCACGCGGGGCCTGCACACGGCAGCAGGCCTGGAACTAGCCTGGATGTGGGGGTTCCTCTCGAGGAGCAGATGGCCTCGGGGTGGGCAGCTTCCCAAGACCCATCAGTCCTCCCTCTGCAGCAGGAGCCTCCTCCTCGCTGCTGCTCAGCCCTCGGTCTGTTAGCGCCTGGAGACAGCGCCCCCGGCCGCGCCACCTCGGGCCCAGCGCCACCTCGGGCCCAGCGCCACCTCGGGCCCAGCGCCACCTCGGGCCCAGCGCCACCTCGGGCCCAGCTCTCCTGCTGAGGGGCTTCTGAGGACGGCATTGCTGAAGGCCACTCCCTGGCAGAGCCGGGAGGCGCCGGTGCAGAGAGCGCCCGATGTACCGATCAACGCCACTGTGGCAAACACAGGAAGTGGACAAGCCGGGCGGCTGCGGCAGGCTGGCGGCCTTCGGGCGCTTTGATGTGTTTGCTGCCCCCGGCGGTGTCCTGGCCTCAACCCGATAGTCACGGTCGAGGCCCCTGCGGCCGCTGTGTTCCCCCAAAGGCCTGCCGTCCGATGGCTGGACGCCGTGCCTGGCCTCGCTCGGAGAGGCAGCACACGATGAACAAGGAGATAGCGGGAGGAAAGAGCCTTCCACAGCCCGACCCTGACCCACGCATTCCATCTCCAGACAGAGCACAGAACGCTGCTGCCCGAAGGGGCAGAGACCGACATCCCGGCCCACTGTCCTGGGTCAGGAGATGAGCAAAGTGGGAAAGCGAGGAGCCCCCAGAATGAGGTGACCCACACCCTCACAGCCCAGGGAAGCACACCAGGTCTCCGCCTAAAGCACCTCGAGGCTAAGAGAGCCAGCGCCCCCCACCCCCCCACCCCCCGCCACCCCCCCCCCCTCCCCCGCGAGGCTCAGTGGTTGAGCGTGGCCTATGAACCAGGAGGTCACGGTGCGATTCCCGGGCAGGGCACGTGCCCGGGTTGCGGGCTCGATCCCCAGTGGGGGGCGTGAGGGAGGCGGCCCATCACTGATTCTCATCATTGAGTCTGGGGTTTGCATGGGGACTTAGTCCTGCGTGTGGTGTTTGGGACAGGTTCAAGCCTCGGACTGATGAGAGGGCACAGTCCTCTCGTGGCCACGTGCAAGTCCCAGCGTGGAGGGCAGAGCCCTCCCAGCACAATGATAGCCAACAGCTGTGGTTGTGAGCTTGAACCTATGGTCCGAACACGTGGCCCCACATGCCTGAGTGATAGAGGCTGCAAGTAAACAAAGCCTGATCAGGTGCATGTAATTGAGGAGGATCGAAACCCAGGAGAATGTTGTAAACATCTTGACCACGCCCTTGCTTTGCCTCGTGGAATCTGCTATAAAATAAAGACACGGCCCGTAGTACGTGGCACTGTCGCTAGCTCTCCATCAGAGGACAGAGTCCCACCGAGACCCAGCTCCGTTCTCTTGTCTGTCTTTTCTCAGTCCTTCACCACCCTCTCAGGGTCACCCTCGGCCGTGTTGGCGCGGCACACTGAGGGACGGGGCCAGGGCTCTGTCACCAGGGAACCGCCTGCTGTTGTGGAACCCACATTCCATCGCCAACGGGGAGGCCGGGGCCACCCACGGCAGGAGGCCTGCCCACACCCTCCCCGCCCTCACCTCCTGACACCCTGAGCTGCTCCGGGTGGCAGGGTGCCTGCTCGGACGCACACTGTTCTCAGCTCCCTCGCAGCCCGAGGAGCCCCTTGAGGTTGGCCCGTCTCACTGGGCCCCGGGACCCTGCCCTCCGGCCCCTTCCTCACCCGGGACCCGGGACAGACGCAGCTCAGAGACAGGTGGGGCGGGTGGAGGAGCCACCTCCACGGAGACGCATGGGAGCCTGCGCCAGGCCAGGCCCACCACCTGCACCGGAGCAGCCGCCGGTGTGCGAGGTCCCCGCCTGGGTCTGTGGGACCAGCCGAGCACCCCGCTTTGAGAAGGTTGTAGAGGAGGACAGCGTCCCAGGGAACGTCACCTCCCCGGAGATCTGACCGCACATTCCTGGCGGGGCAGGGCAGGGCGTGGCGGACAGTCCGCCCCAGGCCGGTCGCTGCTCTAATGGAGGCTGTGTCCGCCCGCAGCCAGCCCTGCCCACGGTTCCTGTGCTTCCGGGGACACGCCTGGGACCGCCGGACGCCGTCACCTGGAAGCAAGACGCCGAGGGAGCTGTGACTGGTTCACCTGTAACCCCCCCCCCCCACCTGCTTCTCCCACTTCCCGGGATCGGCCTTAGCCCCCTCCGTCAGGGCAAATGCGAAGAGGAAATCGCAAGGCTGTTACTCTCGGGCCGTCAGACCCTGCTCCCCGGCTGTCGTCAGTCTGGGCCAAGGAAGCTCTTACAAAACCACCTCCACAGCTGTGGGCGCTCCTGGGCGACCTGCCCGCGCCCTCCTCCGACCTGCCCGCGCCCTCCTCCCGCACGCCGAGCCCCGCGTGGCGCCTCCGCCCGGCCCCAGAGGTCTTAGCGCGGATCCAGGAAGAGGACGGCTCCCTGGCCGCCAGGTGCCCGCGATGACACAGGACCCACCCGTCGTCACCGGCGAAGTTAGACCTCGGTTCTTGAGTTTCGGCAAAGAAAGAATTCAGGGGCAGGAACCCGAGTGATAAAACGTTGGCTTAGGGAGTTACAGAGGTGACCCGCGGGGCTCGGGGAACAAGTGACGGACACACTTGGAGAGAGAGGACAGAGGTGAGGTGCCGGGGAGGGGAGGGCAGGGAGAGAGGGTGCTCCGAGAGGGAGGGCATGCTGAGGGCTCGAAAGGCGGGGTCGAGGGGAGGCCTCAGGGAGGGTCCCATAGAACATTCTTCAGCTTGATGCTGATGGGCCAGAATGGACTCCGTCCCCGGCTTTATTCGTCCTTGGGTGTGGCTGACAAGGGGCACTGACTGGCTTTCTGCTCTCTCTCCCGAGGAGCATTTACCCGCTCCCGGGGACACGTGTAAATCATTGACTCCCGAGAGGCCGTGGGGGGAGGACGGGTTTGCGATCTACTGGAGGCTGTAAACCGCTTGGCCTTTACCCGGCTCGGCCTGCCCATCCCGTGTCCTGGCTGACCAGCGGAGCCTGGGAGCTGGGAGGAGCACGGTGGGACAGGAACAAAGACGGAGCGTGACCCGGGGGGCAGTGTGTCCCTGTCTGGGCGGGCGTGCCCCGGGCGTGCCCGCGGGGGCGGTGACACGGGGACCAGCTGGCCTGCCAGGTGTGCACTCACGTGACTGGCCCGGAGCCGCCTGCTGACGGCCGTTCGGGGCCTGAGAACTGAGAATCGACAACCTGACCACATGGCTCAGACACCCCTCCTGCTGACAGAGCTCGGACCCCGGCGCCCCTCAGCCCCGGGCCCCCGGCCGGCTGCTGGAGGGGGGAGGGCGCCCCCCAATACGCGGCTGTGGTGGAAGGAGGGCTTGAGCCCCAACACTGACAGACGCAGGACACTGCTGCCTTCTCCGCCGGAGGGCAGCGCGGTGGCTGAGCGTGAGGCGGCCTGGACCTCGCGGCCCAGAGAGGACGGCCCAGGCCCCGCTCTCCCCGGGGACCGCCTTCCACCCCTGCCGCCCGAACCCGCGGCCTCCGTGCCCCGTCCCCGCTGCCTGCCATGCGTCGCTCTCAGATGCTCAGTAGCCTGGGCTTGTTCTTTATTCCAAATATGTTTTTATTGACTTCAGAGAGGAAGGGAGAGGGAGAGAGAAACATCCATGATGAGAGAGAATCATGGATCAGCTGCCTCCTGCACGCCCCACCCCGGGGATCGAGCCCTCTTGGTTCATAGGTCGACATTCAACCACTGAGCCACGCCGCCGGGCGGAGCCTGGGTCCCACCCCCCGGAGTTACGCGTCCTGAGGTCTCTGTGTGTGCGCAGTGTCCGCGCTGAGTGTGTGCGTGGTGCCCGCTAAGTGCTTGCTTGTTTTCCCCCGGAATCTGAGTCAATCCGGTTCGAGGATCCCGGGCAGGACACCTCGTGGTGCAGGGGGAGCTGGGTACCCTGGGGTGGGCGAGAGGCCCGGGGTCGGGAAGTCCTGTCGGAGGCGCAGGTTCCCGGAGACTGAGCTGCGTTCTTGGGACAACCTTGAGGATCGTCTGGAAAATGGAAGATGTGAAAGCCCCAAACTGCTCCTGCACAGGGACCCTCCGGCCCTTGGCATTGGCTGTCCCGGGGCGGGGGGGGGGGGGGGGGGGGGGAGGGGCGCAGAATGGCTGCTTGGCCGCTGACCTGGCCCGACAGGAGGCCCCAGAGACGGGAGCACCCAGGCCTCACAGGGTCTCAATGGGGGGGGGGGGGGGGGCAGTGAGAAGAGAGGTGCCAGAGGTCCCCAATGCAGCACCCGAGCATCGGAGCCAAACCAGCCGCACCCCGCTTGTAAGGAGCCCAAACCGTGTTCCGACGGGGAGACGAGGGCAAGGGGCACCCCAAGACCGGGGGGGGGGGGGGGCGGGACAGTGACCCCACAGCCGGAGGCGTTGCTGTGGTGCAGATAGCGGGGAGGGACACTGACCCTAAACGTGCTCTAATGCTCAGTCCCACGTATTGGTCGGCAGTCTCGTCTCGCTTTCCTGTTCTCTGCCAGCCTCTCCCTGAGACACGGGCTGCACAGGCCTGAGGGGGCGTTTGCCGTCTTAGTTCACACCCGGGTCTGAGGCTCAGGGGGCAGCCAGTCCCTCGGCACCAGCCCCGACGCCATTTGAACGCGGCTCCGTTTATGTTACTCTGACAGCAAGTGCGACTTCCAGACGTGAGAGGCGGTGGGTGTTCTGTCTGCTGTTCAGTTCTTAGTGTTGATTTTGAATCACAAGTTAGCAACAGTGTCAAGGCCAAGAGCAATCTGGCTCCAACCAGGTAAAGTGCACCCGAGCCCGCGGAGGACCGGCGTGAGGACGGCCCAGGGGCGGGCTCGGGCTCAGCTCGGTCACTGGGGTGCGGGCTTGGGCTCAGCTCGGTCACTGGGGTGCGGGCTCGGGCTCAGCTCGGTCACTGGGGTGCGGGCTCGGGCTCAGCTCGGTCACTGGGGTGCGGGCTCGGGCTCAGCTCGGTCACTGGGGTGCGTTTGGCCCTCAGGTCCCACGGGCCGGTCTTCCCCATCCTGCTCCGTGCCTGTGACAGCTGAGAGGACAACGTGCTGACGAGGTCCCCTAGGGGGCGCTGTCACACCGGTGACGGGCGCTGGAGAAGGAGAAGGGAGAGAGGCCATGGGACCGGGAGGGAGAAGGTGCTGCCCAGGGAGGTGGGCAGCTGGGGGGCGGGGGGGGGGCGGGCGGATGGGGCTCGAGGGCCCGTGTAGCACGTGAGGACGGGAGGCCGCGTGGGCTCAGAAACCTCGGAGGACTGTGCTCAGCTTCCCCGCGTCCACTCGTGCCCGCGACTGAGAAGGGAACGCCTGGGGGCACGAAGGGACACGTCTCCGTTCTAAACAGGGAGCCTGTGTAAGGGGGAGAGGCGGGGGGGGGGGGGGGGAGACGCGGCAGCCGTCCTGGGAGATGGTGGGGCCTGGTGGCTGTGCCCTCGGGGAGGGGGGGAGGGGAAAGGGGGCGATGCCTCCCCGTCAGCCGGGGTTTGTCCTCAAGCCTCTGCGCTGTCAGTGCCCACAGCTCATCCCTGCAGAGACCTAAGCAGAGCTGCCCCGCGGTTCAGATCCCAGCGCTGCCCGATTCTCGCTCAGAAAAGGAAGCTGAGGCCATGAAAACAGGGCGGCTCAGCCTCCCACATATGGGTGCACCAGGGTGGAGAGCTAGGAGGTAGGCCTCAAGGTTAAACGATACAGTAACACCTCCCATCTTCCAATGCTGAGGAGGGTTAGGGCGAGGGGTTAGGGGTTAGGGCTAGAGCTAGGAATAGGTTAGGGTTAGGAATAGGGTTAGGGTTAAGGGTTAGGGGTTAGGGGTTAGGGTTGGGATTGGAGTTAGGGGTTAGGGATAGGGTTAGGGTTCGGAATAGTTAGGGATAGGGCTAGGTGTAACGTTAGGGTTAGGGTTAGGAATAGGGTGTTAGGGGTTGGGGTTAGGGGTAGGGTTAAGGTTAGTACTATTCTCTACAAATGAGTGTCCTGCAGTCCTTGTGAGTCTATCTCGGTGTCTGGGAATCTCCGTTTCACAGGATCTTCTGAAGGATCCATTCAGTCACTTCATGGAGGCCATTTAGGTCCCAAGTGTTTTTTTGTCCTAATTGTGTCTGAGCTTTCGTAGCCCATACCACATGTGGCTTCCTTTAGGAACTCAGTCGCAATATGGCTTAAGTCCCACCTCCCAGCCTCAAAGCAGCTCTCGTAACTGCCAGGAGCCAGGGTCCTGGATGGGAACAGCTGTATGAGCTTCACCCCAGGAGCCCGCCATTTTAGGTGGCCTCTCGGAGTCAGAACTTGCCCAAGTTTAGGATCTGCCTCATCCCTTAACCGAACATTGGATCATGTAGGTGATGGCACGGAGGGCCATTGGCAAGCCCGTGGCCTCGGAAAGTCGCTTCCCGCTCCTGTTAGGGCCCCTAGCCTGCTCCCCAGGTCATCATGTCCTACAGCACAAGAGCACAGTCGTGTCCTGGCCGGTGTGGCTCAGTGGACAGAGCCTCAGCCCCAGACTGAAGGGTCCCGGGTTCAGTTCCAATCACGGGCACCTACCTCGGCTGCAGGCTCAACCCCTGGCCCTCATCAGGGTCCATGCGGGGCCACTGATCGATGTGTCTCTCCCTCCCTCCTCTCTATAAGTCAATGGAAACATGTCCTCAGCTGACGCCTAACACCAGAAAACAGACATAACTCGGGGCTTCGCTGACCCCCCACGGACAAGGCAGGCCCTAACGTGGCTCCTCCGAATGCCTGGACCAGACCTTAGCCACGTGGGAAAGGCACGTGTGAGGGCTGATGGAGCTGAAATTGGAATAATTAAAGCTTTTCAGTGCTTTTGGGAACAGCTTTAAAATATAAGATGCTGATTACTTCAAGTAATGACCGTGCCTTCTGAAATGAAGCGGAAGGGAAGTCGGTGTGAAGAGCAGAAGAAACGGTCTGAGCGCAGAACCGAGGAGATGCCAGCCGGCTGTGCGTGGGCCTGGCCCCGGGCAGCCACGGGGCGCGGCACCTGCCACGCGCACGCCTCTGAGGTGACCTGCTCGGCCCAGGCTCACGCCTGCAGGATACCCGTCCCGACAGGCTTTGGGGCTGTTTCAGTGGTTCGAGCGGCACTTTTGCCTTCCTGTCTGACGCTGAAAATTTGGAGGATGGATGGGCCAGACCTTCCCATCAGCCAGAATGTACTGCCACATAAAGGCAAGAAAATAAGGAAGAAAACGTGTTTGCCTGGCCGCTTGCTGACTGCTGGCTGCGCAGGCCTGGGCCCCGCCTCCCTCCCCGCCCCCCCCCCTCAAAGACTCCCTGAGACTGAATGTCACAGACACCCACATCCGCCCCCACCCCCCGCCCAGTGTGGAGAGGGGCTGAGCTGGTGTAGCCCACAGCTCTGCGGGGAACGTGCACTTCTGGGAGGAGGGGGCCCAGTGTAGTGTGTCGGCCGAGGGGAGAGGCCGTCGGGCGGGAGCGAGCGGCCCCAGGCAGCCGGGACGCGTTGTCGCTGGGGCGTGCCGTTTCCTGCTGTTCTTTGGGATGCTCCTCGGGGCCACACGCAGCATCTGGATGCTTTTAAAACCCCATCAACCTCCACCCCACGCCAGTGGCATCCCGACCGCGGCCACGCCTCCGAGGCAGGCGGGTGGCCGGCTCCCGGCGCTGTGGCAGCTGTGCAGCCGCCCCTGTGTCCCTCGCTCCAGCGTCAGGAGCCGTGGCGACCTCCCCCGTGGCGGGCTCCCCACAGCCGTGTCTTGCCCCCGCCGCGCCGTGAGGGTTATTTCTAATGTTGGTGTGGAGACTAGGCCCTTCGTGTCACCGCGCTCTCACCTGCGACCTCTGGCCACAGCTGCCGGCAGCCAGTTCAGCCTGACCCGGCCCAGCCCGGGCCGTGAGGTGTCCTCGCTGCCCCCCCAGGGCCCCTGGGAAGCTGGCTGGCACCCTCGGCGCGGCCCTGACCACTGCCCGGGGCTGTGGCTCACTCCCCGTCCTGAGTTCCAACCCTGGGCGCGGGGCTCCGAGGGCCTGGGAGCCCGAGTCCAGGCTCCCACGCTCGCGGGCGTGTGGTCCCCAGAGAGACCTGTGGTTGGGACAGGGCCCTCGCTCGTGGTGCCGGGGGGGGGGGGGGGGGGGAGTCGTCAATCCACCCCGTGGCCTGGGGGCAGTGACCGAAGGGGAGACAGCCAGGCGCACATGACAGGGCTGGTGGGCAGAGCTGAGCTGGGACCCCGAGTCTCTGTGGCTGGGGTGCCGGGATCCCTGCGCCTCCCCCTCTCGGGGCGCAGGAGGCTGGGCCGTGGGAGACCGGCTGCCTCGGGCTGGGCAGGACCGAGGGTCTGGGGAACGTGGGCGAGCCCAGCTCCGGGCGGGCCGGGCTGCTCCCATCTCCCCGCTTCCTGCTCGCCCGGCAGGAGGGCGGACCGGGCCCTTATCTTGTTTCTCGTGTAAAATGTCAGGCGCGTCATCGCCCAGCTGGGCCCCCCGGCAGCTCCCTGCAGAGCAGGCGCCTGGTTCGTGCTGAGTCACAAGGAGAGGGAACCAGCCATCCCCTTGCCCCCGGGCCTCGGTGAGCTGGCCACAGGGGAGACGTGCTCAGCCAGGGCCGTGCCCGCTCCCCACACCGCACGTGGTACACGTGTGTGGCATCTGAGTGACACAGCGAAGGGGTGGTCACGCCCTGGACCTCCTTCCCGGTCCCGCTTTATGGGCTCGCTGCTGCCACGCTGCGGGCAGCTCCGCCTCGGACCGGCTGGCGGGGCCCTGCCAGCTCGGAGCTCTCCCCCGAGGCCGCGCGGCAGCCACCTCGGCTCCTGCAGGGCCCGGTCCCAGGCTGGAGGCCCCGTCTACCTCCCCGCGGGCTGCTGGGCTGGGCTGCTGAGCAGCGGGCACCTCACCCACGGGAAGGCGCCCACCTTAGGGCGCTGCGGCCGCTACCTCCCACACGGCCTTTCTCTCTTCCAACACGTCTGCCCCGTGGCGGCTGGCTTCCTCCCATGGTGGGACGAGCCTGCATTCTGCCCTTGAGCCTCTGCCAGCCCCCCGGACACCCCACAGGGGAGCCAGCCCCCCGGACACCCCACAGGGGAGCCAGTCCGCGGCTGTGGGAGCCGCTGACCCCGCTCTGCCTCTCGGGCGGTGACTGGGAGGCAGGCCTGGCGGCGGCGGCGGGCTGGCTACATAAGGGCGGGAGCAGAGCCGCCGGGCCTGGGTCTTCACGAAGCAGGTCAGCGCCCCACACAGGCCTTCCCTTTCCGACCCCCTTCGGGAGGGTTTAAAACCCAGGCACCAAGGCACAGACTGGGGTGCGGCGGGAAGGCGGGGGCGGGGCAGAGGGCACAGGTGCCAGGAAGGAGGGGCATGGCGCTCACACCCACCTCCCGCCTCGCGCCCGCATCTGGAAGGGGAGGCCCCTGACCTCCATCTGAGCGAGGGTCTCAGCGTTTGGGGGGCACTCGGGTCCCCGGGCGTCGAGGCCTCCTTGGCAGCCTCCTGACCCGCGATCTCCGACGGCCCCGCTCTGGACAGGCTGAGGCCACGGGAGCCCCGTTCTGTGCAGAGAGCACCACCCGCCGCCCAGGGCCACCGCGCGGGCACGGTGTGTTCAGCCAGCTGACAGCCTGCAGCCCGCGCCCGCACGTCCCCGCGACAGAGCCCACACCCCGTCGCACCCTTGTCCCCCCGCCCTTTCCTGAGGTGGCCGGGAACCGCCATGAGCGGCCGCTCCCAGAAATCCTCGCTATGGAGCACCCCCTCCCCCAGCACTCACAGGGCAGCCCGCAGCCCGCAGGCCCCCACAGCCCCCTGCAGCCCCCCGCAAGCCACCCACAGTCCCCCCACAGCTCCCACAGTCCCCACAGCCCCCAGCAGCCCCCTGCAAGCCCCCTGCAGGCCCCCGCAGCCCCCTGCAGCCCCCCACAGTCCCCCCACAGCTCCCACAGTTCCCACTGGCCCCCCACAGCCTCCGCAGCCCCCTACAGGCCCCCGCAGGAGGCGGATCTGAGAGGAGAGGGGGACCTAAACGCTGAGCAGAGAACCCTCGACACAGAGTCTGCAAAGATGGAGAGAAGGCCCGTCCGCCACATCCCGCAGGCCTCCCGCTACGACGCTCAGGGCCCTTCCGGGACCGCGGGCCCTCCTGCCGCGGTGTCCCGAGCGCTGGGCTCAGCATTAAGACCCATTAATCATCCCAGCCGCCGGCAGGTCCTTCAGGCGAGGCCCACGCACCGCAGCCGCTCACAGCACCGCTGGCGACACGCGGCGCAGGCAGAAACGGGAAACGCCTTCCGTTCTTCTTATTTATTTATTTAGAGAGAAAGGAGTGGGGGAGGCAGAAAGAGAGACAATGATTTGTTGTTCCATTTACCACGGTTCCTTGGTTGATTCTTTTGTTGTTGTTAATCCTTGTCCGAGGATATTTTCCACTGATTTTTAGGGAGAGTAGAAGAGAGAGGGAAAGACAGAGAGAAACATCGATGTGAGAGAGACACATCCATCGGTAGCCTCCTGCACGCACCCTGACCAGGGCCTGGGCCAGGGAGGAGCCTGTAACCAAGGTACGTGCCCTTGACCAGAATCGAACCCAGGACCCTTCGGTCCGCAGGGGCGAGGCTGGCCTGTGTCTGAGCTGGGCCCTGAGCTGTTGGCTCCCGATGAGGACCCGCCACCCCTGAGGGGGGAAGGGGAGCAGCGGCCAGGCCACGGGTGCACTGGACCCTCCTCTCCGAAGAGCAAGCCCCTGCGAGCTGGTGCAGCGGGGACCGGCTCCGGGAGGCCCCGCCGACGTCTGGGAGCAGCATTCCTCCGGGTCCCTGCAGGGCGTGTCCCGGTGTGGGTGATGCTGCAGAGCAAAGTCCATTTCCCCGCGGAGCCGGGTTGTTCCCGAGGCAGGCCCTCACTGTGTCCTTGCCCAGCGCGGTGTCCCGTCCCCACAGCGCAAACATCAGACCCCCGCGCCCCCGCTGCTGAGACAGCTCCCCTGGGACTGCAGGTCGTACCCCCTACGTGCCCGCTGGGCCATGCAGACAGGAACTTCTCCCTTCTCTCCAGGCCGGGCCTGAACCCCCGTCCGCAGGTGCAAGGCCGGGCCTGAACCCCCGTCCGCAGGTGCAAGGCCGGGGCAGAGTCCCCTCCTCTGAGCTTCTGGGAACAGGGCCTTGAGAAACGGTCTCTACGCTGCAACCCGCAGCTTCAGCCGCCAGCCGCCTCCAGGGACGCAGCCTCTGCAGGAATCCCTGTGACCAACACCTGTGATCGGGAAAGGCAATTTCCGGAGCCCGAGAGCAAGCTCGCGTCCTGCGTCTGTTCATCCGCACGATGGCTCTGGGCGTGTATTAGAGGAGGGGTGTGTGCGCCTCCATGTTTTCATTTATTGAAAGATCGAAGCTCACAGAGCTGACATGCAGCCTGAACACTACAGCGAGTCACCGCAAATAAAAACCATCACCCCGATTTTTTTACTGGGGGTGCATGCGGGAGGCAATCAGTCGACTATCTCACATCAGTTCTCTCCTCTCTCTCTCTCTCTCTCTCTCTCTCTCTCTCTCGATTCCTGACTTTCTCCCTCCTTCCTTTCCATTCTCTCTGAAAAATCAGTGGATCTCCTCAGGTGAGGGTCACAAAAAGAAGAACATGAAGAGGTCTCGTGCTGACAGGATGGCCCAGTGCCGACCGCTGTGCTCTGTGGAAATGAAGGGCACGGTGTTAAGGCTGCAGGGGGCTCCCGCGGCCTTTATCGTTGATATTCACACACATAAAACATCTGCAAGGAAAAGCAATAAAACGTTATTGGTGGCTGCCTTCCCAGAAGCCACTGGGGCTGGCGCTTGGGGGTCCCAGCAGGCTCACTTTTAACCGCATTATCCGGTGAATAATTCATTGAAGGAAACACAAACTTATACTCTATTTTGCAAGGTTGTTCTGGGGATAAAGGAGTTCGTGCCTGGACAACGCCTCGCCCGCGGCCGGTGTTCACACACGCACGGCTCGGAAACAGGGGGAGGGTCCTCAGAGGCTCACACGGAGCTGCCTCTGACCCAGCAATGCCACGTGTGGGCGTTTATTCAGAGAAACACAGAACACTAACCAGAAAGAGACACGCCGCCCGGTCTCGCTGCAGCCCGTGGAAGTGGCCCGGGGCCCGTCGGCGAGCCGGGGAGGGAGTTCTACCCGGCCGTAAAGGGACGGAATCTTCCCGTCGCACAGCGTGGAGGCCGGGAGGGTGTTACGAAGTGAGGTAAGTCAGGCGGAGGAAGACAGTCCCATGTGAGTTCACTGCTATGTGGCACCTAAAGAGCAAAATAAAGGCCCAGACGAAACAGGAACAGACGCATAGATACAGCGAACAGATGGTGCTGGCTGGAGGGGCGGGGGAGGGCTGGCGGAAAAGGTGCAGGGACTGAAAAGTACAGATTGACAGTCACAGAAGAGTCACGGATGTAAGCACAGGGACTAGAGTCCATAACGTTGTAATAGTTACGTGTGGGCCAGGTGGGTACTGGAAATATCGGGGGGACCACTTTGTAAATTATATGATTGTCTAACCACTGTGCGGCACACCCAAAGCTAATACAAAATAACATTGACTGTCGCAATAAAATTAAAAATAAAATTAAAAAATAAGTGATAGCTATAAAAACATTATTATCTATAATAATAAAAGCAGAATATGCTAATTAGACCGGACGTCCTTCCAACAACCTTCCGGACGAAGCCGGGGCTGCAAGGGAAGCCCGGGTCCCGGGTGCCAGAGGGAAGCCGGTGCCAGCAGCCAGGGGGAGGAAGGCCTAACCTAGCACGAATTTTGTGCATCGGGCCTCTAGTTTATATATATAAACTAGAGGCCCAGTGCATGATTGAATCATGCATGTGTAGGGTCCCCTACACGCTTCGCTTTTCACGGTGGAGCTGGGTGCCTGTCCGCTGGTGCACCAGGACTTTCAGAAGCCTCCGCCGAGCCGGAGGCTTCTGAAAGGCCTGGTGCCGGAGCAGACAGGCACCCAGCTCCCCCATTTTTGATAGTCCGCGGCCGCTGAGGGGGGCTGCCGTGGACACCTGGCTACCCTGCCGTTGAGAGGCGCAGCTGGGTGTCCGCGGCAGGCCCCCTCAGCGGCCGCGGATCTGGCCGTTGAGAGGCACAGGGGGCGGGAGTCCCGCCCCCTGCGCCTCTCAACAGCAGGGTAGCCCCCCTCAGTGGCAGCGGATCCGTGCCTCTCAATGGCCGGATAGGCCACCCCGAGTCCCGCCCCCCAGCCTCCCGCCGTCCAATTGTGGGCGTAGCAGAGTGATGGTAATTTACATGTTACTCTATTGTTAGATAGGATGCCTAAGCGACCCTGAGACCGTTCGACTGGCTATGATGCTCACTGACCACCAGGGGGCAGACGCTCAACACAGGAGCTGCTGAGAGACAGCAACTTTGCAGAGTGCCCTCTCCCACTCTGGGATCCCTCGGGGATGTCGGACTGCCGGTCTCAGCCCGATCCCCGCAGGCCAGGCCGAGGGACCCCACCTGCCAGAGGGACCCCACTCACTCTGCAGACGCCCTTCGAGCCCCAGCGCCGCCCCGGATGCGGATGGCTGGAGAGGGACCGTGGAGATTGGCTCCAGGGTGTGTCCAGCCCGTCTCGCCCAGTCCCGCCCGGCCAGTCACCTTCTAATTAATTCCCTTTCCATGTGCACGAACCCGTGTACAGGCCTCGAGTATAATGACTCAAGCTTTCGTCGTGTTTCATTTCCAGCTCCTCCATTTCTGGGTGCCCTATTAGCACAGCCCCCACAATTGTCTCTAGAGTGTCGCCTGCCCCAGGCCTGGTGGGAACAGCACAACAAACGGCCTCCCTGTCCCTCGAAAGGCAACAGCCGAAGGCAGACGCAGGAATGCCGAAACCCAGCCACGGAGGCCAATGGGGGCGCCTCACAGACCAGGGTCGCAGGAGAGGTCAGGCCTCCGTGTCGCGTGTCCTGGCGGTCCTACGGCTGTGGACCAGCCCCCGTCCTGTCCTGCCTTCCCCGTCCGGGCTCCGACACGCTCCCGACCCCGACCCGACCCCGGGGAGCAGGCGCAGAGGCGCCGGGGTGGTGTCCCTGCTCTGCCCGGGGAGGCCGGCCCCCGGCAGCCGTCTGTGCTGCGTGAGGAGTTCCAGGACCGGGGCCACGGGGAGGCTGCTTGTCGGCCTCAGTGGCTGCTTCTGATGCGTTTTGTGAATAACAGAACGAAGCCCGTTTTCTGCCCGGCGCCCCCACGCCCCAGTGGTGAGGGAGCCGGTCTCCGGCCCCCGCTGTTGGCCCCACACACTGGTCTGGTCAGAAAGACACGGGTCTGTGCGGAGGCAGCGGCCGGCTGGGGCCCGGAGAACCGACCCGCCACCCCGGCTGCAGAACGAGGGCTCGGGCTCCGTCTCCGCTGAGGCCTGATTCGCTGCTGCTGTGCGTGCCTTCTCTCCTCCCAGCTCCCGCCGGGCCGGGGAGGGTGGGCGGGGCTCTGAATATTCTCTGCACGTTTCCCTTCCCCCTCGCCTGCCAGCTGACAGGGAAATCCCAGCCTCCGGGAGGGGCCTCGGCTCAGGCCAGCTTTGTGTCCCCACACCTAGGAACCAAACCCTCCTCCCAGGCACACCCCGCAGAGAAGCCTGCTTCCCCGGGATAGGGGAACCGGGGAACCGGGGAGCGGGACGGTAACGGGGGTGGGCTCTCCCGTCTCTGCTTTTAGGTCAGAAAGCATCGCTAATGCTAGAACAGGCAGACAAAGATACACTCGGTGGTGAATCGTCACAACCACAGAGACAAAGGGCGAGCTCTAGACCCTGCAAACACAGGCACGTGTGAACACACGGCCTCTGCCTGTCGGCCCCAAACGTGCACCGGCCACGTTAGGCATTCGCCCACCGCAGCGCTGCGGCCCTGCATGCCGCTCTCATCCTGTTAACGGGTGGGGGGCTTCGGGACGTGACGGCTACTGCTTCAGCCCAGGCATTCACTTCCGCTTCCCTGTATATGAAATGGGACAAAACGTGTGAGGGGCTCAGCACAGGGCCCGGCCCGGAAGCCATAGGGCACAGCGGGGCACACGTGGGCACCCCTGTGGTGTGAGGAGCCGTGGTGGCGGCACTCGGCGTGTGGTGGGGCGGCAGCCACCCAGCAGTCACCCGCGGGCGATCATTCCATAAGGTCCCGTGATGAGGACAAGGTGGCGAAGGACGGGACTGCACGTGACCTCATGTGCACCTGGGTCTCCACGGGCGAAGAGCTAACCGTGCATTTGGGGTGAGGCCGGCCCGCAGGAAACAGGCTCCCTAAGCGGCTGGAGCCGGCGGCTCCCGAGGTGAGCAGTGTCAACACCATCCCTCACGGGACATAAAGTGCTTCAAACCGTGTAACTTGGACACTCAAATAAAAACCAACTTTTTTATTGGACAACTTTTGTTTTAATGTATTTTTATTGATTTTTAGAGAGAGCAGAAGGGAGAGGGATAGAGAGGTAGAAACATCAGGGATGAGAGAGAATCATGGATCGGCTGCCTCCTGCACGCCCCACACTGGGGATCGAGCCCGCAACCGGGGCCTGTGCCCTGACCAGGAATCGAACCGTGGCCTCCTGGTTCATAGGTCAACGCTCAACCACTGAGCCACACCAGCCGGGCTGGACAAACTTGAGCACAAAATCTTTAACGACGTCTTTCAGATGTACTATATTGTGCCGCCAGCACAGCCAGGTTCGGTGAGCCTGAGAGGGGGCGGGGAAGGGTGGAGAAGACAGACAAGAGAAGGAAGCTGAGATCTAGATGGGACGCTGTCCTCTCTGATGCAAGCCGAGTCTTCATTCTATAGCCAGATCCCACGACGCAAAGTAAGGGTGAGGTCACAACATTCTCTCGGGTTTCGAATCCACTCAACTACAGGCACCTGATCACGCTTTGTTTATCTGCTGCTCCTCCTGCAGCCCACACCACTCAACCACCTGGGACCACAGGTCCGGACTGTAACCGGTCCAAACGCTGTAGCCGCTCTCCACACTGTATTAGCAACATTTCTGCCAGTTCCTGCTGAGCGCGTGGAGCAGAGCTGTGTCTGCCCAGAAAGTCGGGGGCTGCTGTTGGGACTGCAGGGCCCTGACGTCGCCCCTCTGCCCCGTGGCCACGCGACTTGTCCGTGAATCAGGCGCGGGGTCCGTGCGGACTCGGAGCCTGTTGTTCGGCTCTGTGTCCCGCACCCAGCAGAGCGGCCGCAGGCGTGCAGACCCCGTCCTGACCGTGGCCCGGAACGGCCGGCCGCGCACCATCCCTCCTGGCAGCCCCGCCTGTGACCGTGGCCCGGAATGCTGGCCGCGCACCATCCCTCCTGGCGGCCCCGCCTGTGACCGTGGCCCGGAATGCTGGCCGCGCACCATCCCTCCTGGCGGCCCCGCCTGTGACCGTGGCCCGGAATGCCGGCCGCGCACCATCCCTCCTGGAGGCCCTGGGAAGCACAGACGGCACGCTCAGCACAGGCACAGCCGTTTCTCTTCTCTGAACAAGTCACCCCGGGGCTCGGATGGACACGGTAGGCTGCGGGGGTCCTGGCAGAGGACTTGAAATCGGCCTCAGGAAAATCCACACTGCAGGCTCCCCGCAGGGATTCCCACCCGCAAGTGCCTGCTGCTCCCCAGTCTACTCCCCACGCAAACTGGTCAGACTGGGCCGGGGACCAGGACCCCTCCCCCCCCCCCCCGCGCGCACCCCCCCCCCCCCCAGGCTCCAGCCCTCACCTCTGCAGGCAGGTCATGTGCTGTCGAAAGTCACAGTCCAGTCACAGTCCGTCTTCTTCCTAAAGAATGTGGCCTCGCCTGTTCTCTTCCTCCTCCTCCCCCTCCGCGTCCCTCTGGCACCTGGCAGCAGGCCGCCTCCCGGCAGGGCGGGCGGGCGGGGCAGGAGGACCGGGTTTCGGTGGCTTTTGTAGGTTAGGTCACGTCAAGGTGTGTGGCTGAGCCGTCGGGGTGGACCTGGGCGAGGACAAGCCGAGGTTTCGTTCCCGGGTGCCCCTTCCTGGCCGTGACCATGTAGTGACCAGAGCCCCCCAAAGGGCGGGAGGAGCTGCCCGAGGTGGGGGCGGGGGCGGGGGTGACGGGAAATGAGACTCGGGGTGCCTGGAGGGGCTGGCCTCGCCCAGTGGGAGAATCTCTGTGAAGGAGAAAAGGACAACAGTGTTGTTTTGTTGTGTCTTTCTCCTTTTTTAATGAAAACCCCGTGCTTTCCTGCGAGAGCTCATGGGCGTTTGGCAAAGGCCCTCGTTTCTCAGGATGCCTGCCTTGGAGGAGGCCATGTCCCCGGCCTTGTGCACACGTCCGCCCGCCTCCTTTACCTAGAAACTGCCCCCCCCCCCCAGCGCAGCCTCCCCTGCAGCCACGCAGGAGCGGCCGAAGGTTCCGTTCACGCTCAGAACCCTCCCTCCGGGGCTTCTGCCAGGACGGCCCGCGGGAAGAGCGAGCTGGGACTCTGGTGAGCGAGGTCCCTCCAGCCCCTCGGGTGGCAGCTGCGCCAGGCGTCTGGGTCGTCCGCGGTGGCCTCTGAGGTGGGGGTGGGGTAGGAGGGGGTGGGGGGGGGTGACAGGGGCTTCACTCCGCCTGGACCTCCGACCTGCAGTGAGTGGCCGCGGACGCCCGCAGGCTGCGCCCAAGACACTGGTGTTTGCTTTTCGGAAAAAGGGCTTCTTCTGTGTTCTGAATAGAAAGTAACACATACACACATGTACACATATGTGCTCACATCCACATACATACACATGCATATACCTATACATAGATGCATGCACACATGCATACACTTATATACCCATTCACATACATACATGCACACACCTATACACATATGCACACAATATATACACGTGCATATAGTTATGCACACATGCACACACACATGTATACACACACATACACGCACTTTTCACAAACACTCAGCTCCTGAGACTGGTCCCGTGGCCATGGCCGCAGGGCAGCTCTGATGGCGGAGGCGGCCTCCCTAACATCTTCCATGAACCAGAGCCCTGCCCCCCCCTTCATTTGTCCCCAAATCGTGCATTTACCACATGTTCTTCGTTCAGGCAGGACGTAGACAGATTAATCTGGAAAGGGACAAATACTCCATGTGAGCCCCTAATCCTGCTGTGCAAATCGGCTCCAGGCACTGGCTGACCTGCCTGCCTGGCAGGGGTGTGGCCTGGTCAGGGGTGTGGCCTGGATGTGGGTGTGGCCTGGCAGACTTGCTGAGCAGGCCAGGCCTGGGCACTCCCATGGTGAGTCCCCCCACCAGACCTGCTCCCCTTGTTTGGAGGATGGAACTTGCACAGCGCGGTTTTTATAGTGTGGGAGGGGCAGGCTGGAGGAGGGGGGTTGCTCAAATGCTGGGGTGCCTTGGAGAACTTGGGGAACAGGCCCTGCATGCTCAGGGTGGGGGCGGTAAAGGAGGGAGACACGGGGCTGCTCCTGCGCCCACCCACGTGCTCCCTGGAGCCCAGCTGCCCGCAGAGGAGATGGGAGGCCCGGTCTCCGGCGGAGGAGGCGGGCGGAGGAGAGCTGAGCTGGGGTCCATGGAGATCTCTCAGTCACAGCCCTGCCCCTCGGCTGAGTGTCCCGAGACAGACAGCCAGGCCACCGCGGCCCTGCCCACAGCTCTCAGACCTGCGGGGCTGCAGGGCTGACGTCACAGCCTCCCGCGATGTGGGAGGTCCGCCCGCCAGCCAAGTCCTCGCCCTGCCCAGCCCCCTCCCGCTGCTGCAGGGTTGGGTGCCCAGACAGCGCTGTGCTTTGGGGAAGATTCCGATCGTGTAAAACTCGTGTTAAATCGAGAGAGAACAAATCCAAATCTTCGCTCTAATACAGCCGAACAAGTGTCTCCAGTGATCCCTGAGGGCCCCCTGGACGAGGGAGGAAGGGGGCTGAGGGACGCGGCCAGGCCCTCCGTGGTGGTCAGCAGGGTCAGGCGTCCGGCCGGCAGCTCCTGGGTCCACACGGTGGAGGCAGCCGTCACCCTCGGCCCCTCCTGGGGCAGTTCCACCCACAGGGAGCCGCCCCCAGACCAGGAGCTGAGCGAGAGGGCCTCGCCGGGCTCCCTCTGTGCCTCCGCTGGGGACACGGACGGGCGGACGGGATCCTGGGGACGTTGTGTCCTGCCCCGCGGGCCGAGGCTGGGAGGCTGGGTGGTGAGCGCCCGCCTGGGTCCCTCCCGTGAAGCGTGAACAAGGCGCTTCCTTAACCCTAACCTCACCATGCACACAAGGGCCGCGGCTTCCTGTACTTCTAACCCGGGACCCGGCCGCTGGAGATCCGGGTCCCCACCCCCGTCCTGACCTGGAGGAAGGAGCCTGCCAGGCACCAGGCGCCAGCTGCCCGGCAGCGCGGCCTCGCCTGAGCGGAGAGCCGGGGGGGGGGGGGGGGGGGTTCAGGCCTCACAGCCAGGACACCAGGGTCCCTTCACTGACCGCCAGGCTGGTCACGCGAGCACACTCCCCCCGGGGTCAGGTCTGGGCCGTGTGATTGATAGACTCGGAGTCACAGCAGAGAAGACGCCGCCCGCCCTCCGCCGTGGGCAGCGCTGGGCTCCCGGGGGCTCCCGGGGACCCACAGAGATGACCAGCCTTGCTGCCCGGCGGGGGCCCCCGGTCAGCCTAAGCCCGCAGGGACCGCCACTCGGCGCAGAGGACGGACGGGGGCAGGGGAGGGAGCTGCGCCCAGCTCACGTGACGGCCGAGCTCGGGACACAGTCAGAGGGCCTGGTGCCTGCCGGGCCGCGGCCTCTCCTCCTGGTCCCCTCCTTCCTGGCTCCGTGTGGCTCGGGTTTCGGGTGCTGTTTACACAGCCTCTCCCGCTGGACGGCTTGGCACAGACGCACATTCCTGCTCCACGCCCGTGACCGTGGCCGCGCTGAGGACGCCCTGCCCCGGCCGCCCTGGGCCCAGGGGACTGGGTCTGGCAGAGGCGTCCATGCGGCCCCACTCGCTCTGCTGGCAAAGAAGTCTGCCCTGAGCCGCAGGAGGGGCCTCCCCACGCCCACTGCCCGCCCCGCACCCCTGGCCCCCCACCCCCACTAGAGGCTAATGCACCGCCCTGGGGCCTCCAGCTCCAGCCATTCGGCCAGAGCACGCTGGCCGGCCGGTCAGTCACCCGGCTGAGCAGGCCAGCACCTGGATCTAACCCGGTCGGCTGCCAGGCCCACAGGTGGGGAGACGGTGGGAGGACTGGACAGGAGAGCGGGGCATTTCTCTGTATGGAAGGCAGGTGTCGGGGTGACAGGGGGCTGGAGAGCTCGGGGCAAAGGGAGGCGACGCAGGTTTGTAGGATGTGGGAGCGCTGAGAATGGTTGCTCTGCTGTGCGGGGCGGGGGGGGGGGCGAGGGGGGAAGGGGACCATCTTCATAACGAACGCCTCCCACCAGCACCCCTGCTTGGGTGTCGGATGCGGGCTGTGCCCCGGGGAAGGATTCATTTTCCGACGAGCAGACATTTGTTCTGTGCAAGAGTCTGAGGCCGGAGCACTTTGATTTTCAAGATCAGGGCTCTGCTGAGAGAGGAAAGGTCTTTCTGGGAATTCTGGGAGCCGTGCTTCGAATGAAAATCGCAGTCAGAGCAGGGAGATGGCTGCACAAACTGGGGCCCTGGATCCAGCAGGAGGCGGTGCTTCCTTGGGAGAGAGGGAGACCTAATTCAAAGTCTTACAAGATGCTGATTGTATCACCACCACCACCATCTCCATCATCTCCATCATATGCCATAGCCATTACCACCACCATCTCCCTCATCACCATCACCATTCCCATCACCATCACCACCATCATCACCATCATCATCATCACCATCACCATTCCCATCACCATCACCACCATTACCACCATTACCACCATCACCACCATCATCACCATCATCACCACCACCATCACCACCATCACCACCACCACCACCACCACCATTATCATCACCATCATATGCCATAGCCATTACCACCACCATCTCCATCATCACCATTCCCATCACCATCACCGTCATCACCATCATCGCCATCACCACCATTACCACCATCACCACCATCACCATCATCACCATCATCATCACCATCACCACCATCACCACCATCATCACCATCATCACCAGCATCACCATCACCAGCATCACCATCACCAGCACCACCAGCACCAGCACCACCCTATGGCATGGGCACAGCGCTGGCCCAGTGGGCACTATGCTCGGTGCTTACAGGCAATGGGACGTCTGGGCTTCACAAAGACCCTCCCGCTCCGTCCTGCCTTATTTCATAGATTAGCTCACCAAGACCCAGGGAGCACCCTGCTAAGCCAGGACCCGGCCTGGACTCGAGATGGGGCCGGACCGGCTCCAGAGCCTGCGCTCCTCACACTCAGGCCTGTCTGCAGCGGGCAGCCTCCAGGGCAGCGCTGGGTCAGAGCAGGCAACGCAAGAAGCACGGCCAAAGATGGCTCCTCCCGAGCACAAGCACATCACATACACATACATGTGTGTCGGCTCTGGTGTTCTACCAATTGTTTATTTTTAGAAAAAGATCAATTTGCATCTAAACAATTTATTTCTAAAAACCCATTCTTCTGGTTTCGTAAGTGGCACAAATGAAGTTGAAACTGAAATCAGTGTGAAACGAAGGATAAAATCCTGACATGAAAACCATCGTTGTGACAAGGCTGAATTCCGGACGCGCCTGCCTGGGTGGACTCCGCGATCCCGGCCGCATAAATCATCCTTGCTTCCTGCCGTGAGGGCTTATCTTGCCCTGTGATCCATCCAGACACACCAGGCTTCACCTTTGGAAAAGCGATTAAGCGTCGCCCAGCTCAGAGAGATAAAGATTTAGAACGCATTCTGCACGGATACCAGAATGTAAACACCGAAGTCTCCATTAACCTCCTAATCTGAGGGTCAGAAGGGGGCACTCCCGGTGACAGGGAAACACAATGCCACGTCCCACAGACCCCATCCAGCTGGTGACGGGACCCAGGCCACAGCGATCAGCTGTGATAACGGGAGGGAAACAAGGTCGTGCCATTCATTTCTGAAAAGGCCAGTGCCCGCCACGGCTAATCCCAGCTGAGCCCGGGCGGGAGCCAGGCCAGCCCTCTGGCCGCGGCTGGACAGTCTTTGGGTAGACGAATAATCGCGCCCGAACTAAAGGCGGATTGGAGGAGCCAGGACAGAAATGCAAACACACAGCGCACCCCAGCCTGGCAGTGCAGGGACAGCCCAGTCCAGGTTCACATTGAGGTGCCGAGCTGACACCTTAAAATGAACAAAAAAACACATGCACCCACATACACACACATGCACCCACATACACACGTGCACACATGTACACACACATGCACACACAGCCCGTGGCCCAGCTCTGCAGAACCCCGAGGAACACAGACCCTGACATGGACTTCCCTCCAGCGCTGGCCCAGCCGCGTGGTCTGGGAAAGGCTACCTGCCCCACCCTCAGTGTTCTCCCCTGCGAGATGGAGATGACACCACCTGGTGTGCTAACCGAGCTGGCCGATAGGAACGGCCTTGGTGATGAGCCATCTCTGCAGAGTTGCTATTTGCCCTGCCAGCTCCCCAGGACACGGACAGGCCGCGGCTCTCCCTCAGGGCTCCATGCGCCGTGGCCCCTGCCCCCTGCCCCTCACCCGCTCACAGCCTGCTCACGGTCCCCCACCAACCACCTTTGAGGAGGTGGATCCTGCTCGGCCCGGTCTCACGTTCACGGCAAACTCTTCAGTCTCACTCCCACGGCCAGGATTTAACAGAAACACTCCATCAGTTCTTTCTTATTATGTTACTAGAGGCCCGTGCACGGGTAGGGTCCCTAGGCCTGGCCGGCGATCAGGGCCAATCTGTGGGGCGACTGGCAGGGTGATGGGGGAGGGGGGACCCTGCTGGCATCCTCCTTGGTTGGCCTGGGGCCTGCGGGCTGGAGGCAGCTCCTGCGTTGAGCGTCTGCCCCCTGGTGATCAGTGTGCATCATAGCGACAGGTCGTTCCGCCATTCAGTCTATTTGCATATTAGGCTTTTCTTATATAGGACTAGAGGCCCAGTGCACGAAATTCGTGCACTGGAGGGGGGTCTCTCAACCCGGCCTGCGTCCTCTCGCAGTCCGGGAACCATTGGGGGATATCCAACTGCCGCCTTAGGCCCACTCCCCACGAGGATCAGGCCTAAGCCAGCAGGTGAACATCCCTCTCACAGGCTGGGACCCCTCGCTCCTTACTGCTCGCCTGCTCACTGCTCCTTACTGCTTGGCTCGCTGCTCCTTAGCGCTGCTGCAGAGGCAGGAGAGACTCCCACCACCACCACTGCACTCGCCAGCCGTGAGCCTGGCTTCTGGCTGAGCGGCACTCCCCCTGTGGGAGCACACTGACCCCCAGGGGGCAGCTCCTGCGTTGGGTGTCTGCCCCCTGGTGGTCAGTGCGCGTCACAGTCATTCTGGCCATTCTGCCGCCACGGTTGCTTAGGCTTTTATTATATACAGCAGGCGTCCTCAAACCACGGCCCGCAGGCCACATGCGGGTGTTTTTGCCCTTTTGTTTTTTTACTTCAAAATAAGATAGGTGCAGTGTGCATAGGAGTTTGTTCATAGTTTTTTTTTTTAAACTATAGTCCGGCCCTCCAACGGTCTGAGGGACAGTGAACTGGCCCCCCGTTTAAAAAGTTTGAGGACCCCTGATATAGATTATTCCTTAGTAAGCAGTAGGGGTGGAGGGCTAAGCAGACACTGGATTGGAAAAGAAGGCCAGAGCGGCACTTCTCAGCCCACACCTGGCCCCACACCTGGCGGAGCCCGGGGGCTCTGAGGAACACGGTTCTCCTCAGGGGAGGCTCGTCCTGATGGCACCTATAGAAACTCGGTGTGGCTCAGTGGATAGAACATCAGCCCATGGACTGAGGGTCCCAGGTTTGATTCTGGTCAAGGGCATGTACCTCGGTTGCAGGCTGGACCCCTGGCCCCAGGCATGTGCAGGAGGCAACCAGTCCGTGTGTGTGTGTGTGTGTGTGTGTGTGTGTGTGTATGTCTCTGTCTCTCCCCCTCCCTTCCACTCTCTAAAAATCAATGGAAATATCCTCGGCTGAGGATTAGCAAAAAAATAAAAACAAAAGTCCAGTGGCCTTCAACACCTCTCCTAAATCAGCGAAACCCAGTGAGAGTCAGGCGTGGGCGCCCGGCCGGTCCCAGGCCCCCAGGACTAATTGCTAGTATTTGCAGGGCAGCTCCCAGGACACGGGACACGGGGAGGACCCAGGGAGCATCTGCCCCCGGAGCGATGGCCCCACAGGCTGAAAGGGGAGGCGATCTGAGAGCATCGCGCGGAGGTATGCACTGAGCTCCAGGCTCTCGGAGAACAGGAGGGGCACACAGCTGATGTAAAGGCGGGAGGGGCGTCCTGGGGAGGGTCACTGGCGCAAGGTCACGACCTGCCCCGGCGTGTGGCTCTGCAGGGAGAGGCCGCTTCCTGTTTGCTTGAAATAAGGGCCAGAACCAGCTGTGGCCGCCTCCACTGGTCAAGGGCCCGAGGTGTCTGGCTTCGCTCCCTCGAGCCCCGATTTTAACCCAAGCAGAGGCCGCCGGGGGTAACGGCCCCGACGGGGCTGGAGACCTGCTCCATAAGGAGCCGGTGGGGGGCCGGGGCTGCTCACAGGAAGAGGGGCGACGATGGAAACACGCATTTCAGGGCACCGCTGTGGGCAGAGTGTCCGTGGCTTCTGTCTATCGATGATGTCTTCACATCTTTCAAAACTCAGCCCGTGCCCGGGATCGAGGACGGCCTCGCCCGCGGGGAAACCAGCCTCCTGTCTCCGCAGCCCTGCTCGGAGGGGACGGGTCTCCCAGGAGGAAGTCGCCCAAGGGAACAGGCTGACGAGGGTCCTGAGTACCCCCCCTCGGGCCGGGCAGGCGGCGCTGAGGGGCACAGAGGGGAACGGCCGAGGCCCCTCCCTCCGCCCGAGAGCCTGTGGCTTCCACGCGCGCCTCCCCCCGTGGGCGCTGGAAACCCCAGATCCTGGGCCTGAGGCCACGCCACCTGCGGAAGGACCAGCCGTGGTCACCTCGCCCGGCTCACGTCCCTCCTTCAGCTCTTCCCTGGCCCCGGAGGTGTCCTGGGTTACACCCTACACTCACGGCGGCCACTGCACCCCCCAGCTCTGCATCTCCACCCCCACCTCCTCCTCCCCTCCTCTGCCCCCCCTCCCCGCCCCCCAGGCCTGGTCTCCGTGTCTGCAGCCAGACCTCTCCTAGGCTTCCGGCTTCCTGCGTCGCCCTGTGGCCTCCTCTTACTGCCTTTGCCTTATCTTAACGGCAGGTCTCTGAAATCTGAGAGGATAAGGAAGACGGGCCATCCATCAGAAACAGCCCTGCTGTCGGCTGCACACTGGTACCCCCCAACCCCACCCCCAACCCCTCCCTCTACCCCTACCCCAGCCCCTACTCCAACCCCAACCCTGACCCCAACCCCTACCCCAACCCCAGCCCCTACCCCAACCCCCACCCCAACCCCAACCCCAACCCCTACCCCTACCCCTACCCCAGCCCCTACTCCAACCCCAACCCTGACCCCGACCCCAACCCCAACCCCTACCCCAACCCCAACCCTGACCCTAACCCCAACCCCAACAGGAGGTATTGGGGGGGTGCTTAGGTCATGAGGGGGGCCCTCATGGATGGGATCTGAGCTCATTCATTCTGTCTGTCTCTGTCTTTCTCTCAATCTTTGTTTAAAGCGACATTCAAGTAACAAAGTCTAGCTGGTGGGAAAAGTTTGAAAAACACTGGAGTTCTTGCCTCCCCGCCTCCCGCCGCCTCCTCCTGCTCCAGCACACACGGGCGGAAGCGAGCGGCACTCCTCAAAATTCCTGCTCCACGTCCCGGCCGCTCCCCGGAATTCCAGGCTCAGCAGCCACTGAAAAATGTGTTTGGCTCTCAGAACTCTTCACGGGTCGAGTGGTGGCCACGACCTCTCCCTCCTCACATGTATTTGCCTCCTGAGGGCGCCGGGACCTGGGTCCTCGCCCCGGGCCCCACCTCCCAGCCCGGCCAGGACTGGAGGGCCAAAGTGCAAATGAGAAGAACTATGTGGAAGGAAAGTGTAACCATTATAACGATCACACAGCACGTCAGAACCGTTCAGAGCTGACAAACGCAGTGAGCGTAACCGAAGGACCCAGTCCCCCTTCGCTGATGCCGGGGTGGCGACTGGCACCCGAGGGATTTCCCAGGCGAGTGGGGGTGACCACCCCTCCCCCGCCCCGTGCAGGCTGTCTCCTCACTCTCATCTCAGACGGCTCTTCCAGGCCGCAGGGTCTGCACAGGGAGGGGGTGGAGGTGGCCCAGGGGGCAGGGCTCTGTGTCTCCTCTCTCCCAGGTCGGCGGCTCTATGACCTGTCCGCTTAGGTCACGTCCCTGAACCTGCCTTCTCCGCTGTCACATGATGGGCATAAAGGCCTCGCAGCCCTGGCCGATGTGGCTCAGTGGATAGGGTGTCGGCCCTGGAACCAAAGGCTCCGGGTTCGATTCCAGTCAAGGGCACATACTTCAGCTGCAGGCTCAATCCCGAGGCAAACAATTGATGTGTCTCTCTCACTTTGGTGTTTCTCTTCCTTCCACTCTCTCTAAACATCAAAGGAAAAATATCCTCAGGTGAGGAAAACTAAAATAAAATTTAAAAATTGAATTTAAAAAATAATAAAAATAAATAAAGGCCCCGGAGACCTCCCGTGAGCACAGATGCGCAAACGCAGGAAGAGTGCGGCTGGCGCACAGTAGGTGCCGGTGGGTGTCTGAACCTCAGTCAGCAGGGAGAGGGTCAAGGTCAGGCCTGCAGGCAGCGCCCGGGGTGGAGCGCTGCTTGAGAACAAACTCTTTTCTTCTCCAATATCCCAGGTGCAGAGAGCTTCCCAGAGCGCTTTGGGTGAAAAACAAGCAGAAAGGCGGACTTTTTGTGTGGTTGGTGTTTGGTTACAGACGGGGGTGGGTAAAGGCCAAGAGAAACCCGGCCTGAGCGGCGGGCGGGGTCTGGACGTTGCACCAGCGTCCGCAGCGGACAGTCCCTGGACCGCGGACAAGGGGATCGGGTTCCGTGATCCAGGGGCGCCTTCGCCCGGGGCTGACATCAGCGTCCCCCGGAATCGCGGGCGCACCTGCCTCCAGCCGCCGTGTGCGTAGGCCTATTATCCCAGGCCCGGCCCTGCGGGTCGCGGACACGCCAGCTGGCACGGGCGCCCGCGGGTTTGCGTGAATGGGTGGGACCTGCCGGGGCGGCGACCGCGGAGGTCAGGCCCGGGTGTGAGAACGCCCTGACTCCCCGCCGCTCCCAGACGGGCCGACGGGCCTGAAAGGATGCTGACAAGAGGGACAGGTCGGCCAGCGCTTTTCAAACACCACGGGCCCCGCTTTTCAGCCACGGCCAGGGTGGCCTCGTGCCGAACCGGGAAAGGTGACCGAGACGGTGGGAGGAGTCAACAGCCACACATTGTCCTCCCGGAGTTCTCTGAGACGGTGACATCCACACCGGAGGCCTCCGCTGTGGAGGTGGCCGGACCCTGGGACCCCGGGCCGGGGAGAGCCCAGCGGCATCGCCAGGGTGAGGTAGGGTCACAAAAGCTCCTGGAAATGTGCTGATGGCCGAGGGACCGTGTGCCGGAGGCTCGTCACCGAACGGCAGGCCCCCGGGAGCAGCCAGGTGGTTCGGAGCCCTGGGATTTCAAACTCGGGCGTCAGCAAGAATCTCCAAATACAAGGACTCTAATTCCCCCGAAGGAGACACACGGGACCACGTTCGCTCCGTTTTGTCCTCCTGGGCTATGTCCAGAGCCGAGAGAGAAAGGGTGTCACCCTGGGTGTGACCGGCACGGCCACGCGCCACCTCAGTGAGTTCAGTCCAGGACTCAGCCTGTGTCAGGGGCCCCTGGTGTCCTGGGCGACCACACGCAGTGCCACAAACCCAGTGGCTGAGCCAGCAGGAGGGGGTCCCCTCACAGTCTGGGGGGCCGAGGTCTGAGGTGGTGTCTGCAGGGCCGCCCTCTGTGAGGGGCCTCGGGAGGATGGGCTCCAGGCCTTTCTCGGACTTTCTGATGGTGCCCCTGTGGACCCCGAAGAAAGAAGGTACCTACTAAGAAGGGCTCCCGGTGGCTAACTGGGCTAAAATAAATAAATAAATTAATTAATTAAATTTAATTTTTAAAAAAGTCTAAGCCATTTTTGCACAGGGGCCTCTGATGCAAACTCAGAGAGAAGCCTGCACTGTGTTCCTGCCGCCTGAGCCAGGCCAGCCCTTAAGAAGGAATTCCTGGAATCCCCTTTCAACCAATAGGACGGAGGCTTTCCCCAGCCAATCAGAGCTGCACAGCTCTGACCAATCAGAGTGGCTCTATTCCGACCAATCAGGACAGCACCTTTTGGACCAATCAAACTGTGGAGATTTGGAGTCCTCCTTTGCATAATGACAGACCAATCAGGAACCAGGGGCGGGACTTCTGTCCAGAGACCCCAGCTCCTCTCTGGCTCTGCAAGTGCACGTCCCCTTCCCTGGGCTGGAGGCTGCGTCCCCGCTGAGCTGACACCGGGAAGATGGCTCTGAGCAGCGTGGACAGCGGGAGAGGGGCCTGGTCCCAGGGCCGCCTGGCTCCGGGCTCCTCCCAGCAGCAATGGATCACCATTGCGCTGTTTTGCACTGAAAGTGCCCTCCTTGACACCCCATGTTGGGGACTCATGTTGGCATTGAACCTGCGCCAGCGGCCACGTCGTCAGCTGCAGCTCTCTGTCTGGGCTGCCGCCTCGTGGCTGCCGCCGCGTCCCTGTCGCCCGTGGCACCGCCTCCTCTGAGAAGTTCACCTGTCAGGCTGCGTGGGCCCGCTGAGGCCTCACCTCCGGGTGGTTGTGTCTGCAAAGGCCCTACTTCCCGGTAAGCCCCTTCCAGGTACAGGGCTGAGGGCGTCGACTACTCCCGGGGGGACGCAGGGCGCCCCGGGCAGCTGCAGACGTGAGGCGTGTTTGGAAAGGAAGGGGCCTGGCGGCTCCGTGACGTGCTCTGGCCGCGCCCGGTGTCTGTGAGCTGCGACTCCTCGTTCTGTTTATTACCTCACACCCCGTAAACGTAACCTCCTGCAGGGTGCAGGCGTCCCCCAAATTGCCCATTAATGCTGAAGGATCTGCTTCCCTCCAAAGTCACCCCAACACCACGCTCACAGGCTGCCCGTCTCTGCTGCGAAGTTCATTAGTTTGTTATCAAAGCCGCCTGCTTGCCCAGCCAGCGTGGCTCAGTGGTTAGAGCGTTGGCCCGCGGTCCTGTCCTTCGAAACACTTCCACAGTTTGTGTGAGCAATGCTCGCTGCGATGGTCTGACCGTCCGCCTCCTGCACCAAGCGGCACACTGTGTGAGTCCCCATGTCTGCTGCTGCTGGCTCTGCATTGTTAGCACCAACCACAATGGCACATAGTAGGCCCTGAAAATGCCTGTCGGGGGGATGGATGGGACAAAGGACAGATGGCAGGAGGGACAGACGGACATATGAAATAGATGAACGCACAGAGGAATGGATGGATGGACAGATGGATGGACGGATGGATGGACGACCGGACGGATGGATGGATGGATGGACAGACGGATAGATGGATGGACTGGTGGGCAGATGGACGGATGAAATAGATGAACGCACAGAGGAATGGGTGGATGGACGGACAGATGGATGGATGGGTGGGCGGGCGGACGGACTAACGGACGGACGGATGGATGGACTGGTGGGCAGATGGACGGATGAAATAGATGAACGCACAGAGGAATGGGTGGATGGACGGACAGATGGATGGATGGATGGATGGATGGATGGATGGATGGATGGGCGGGCGGACGGACTGACGGACGGACGAATGGATGGATGGACGGACGGATGGATGGATGGACTGGTGGGCAGATGGACAGATGAAATAGATGAATGCACAGAGGAATGGGTGGATGGACGGACAGATGGATGGATGGAAGGATGAATGGATAGTGTCAATGAACTCTGCAGGTAGGAGTCAGAGACCAGAGCAGTGGGGGTTTTGGGCTTAAATTACTGGTTGGAAATGTTCTGCTCATCTGGGTCCAACCCAGTTCTGGGAGACGAGGAGCTAACGTGTGGGTAACGTGTTCCCGGAAGTGTCCTGTCGCTTGCCACACCGTTCGGACGGATTGGGGACGGTCAGAAAGACCTCTGCTTTGCGGCTCCCTTTCCATTAACTCCTGGTAATTAGGTAAGGGGGGCGTTCTCGCGACTTACGGAGTCGCGGGGTCCACCCGGCCCCTGGGAACCCGGCGACCTGTTCGGCTCATTCGGGTGAATATTCGAGTCAGAGCCTCCCCCTCCCCCATGGCTCTCACCTTTCCGCCCCACAGAGAACTCCATGACGCCCAGACAATGGGACCGGGATTTAAATATTTCTCTCTCCTCACAGCCCACACTCATCCGGGCGCAGGCTGTCTCGCAGTTTTAGAACGTGCGTGGAGCCCACACAGTGATTCTAGGTTTCTGCCTCCTCTTGCTTTGTAAGCGTGTCATCCTGGTTATAAAGTGTGGGGGGGCGGGGGGAGACTCAGGTGACCAGTTTGCCCCTGACTCCCAGGGAGGAGTTTCTGTCCATGTTGATTCCAGTCCTGTGAGAAGCCACAGGCACAGTCCCCTTGCTTTTGGCTGAATAGACGAGGCAAGTTCACGGCGAACTGGTGTAAAGAACAAGCTATAGATGAACAAACATAACACTAGAACACACCTGTACACACGTGTGTGCAAGTTCACATCCCTATACACACAGCTCAGCCCGCTGGCCAAGCCGCTCCGTCATCTGGCATCTCAGCATTAGGATGGAGGGGAGGCCGTGACTGCAGAGGCCTGGGCCTCCCACAGACGAACTCCCTTGTGCCAGTGAGGGTCAGGCACAGCTATAAATGGCAAAGACGTCTCTCTCTCTCTCTCTCTCTCTCTCTCTCTCTCTCTCACACACACACACACACACACACACACACGTGTCTTGAACACAATCTCAGGCACAGGCCAGGGCTGCCGAGCTAGCAGGATGGCCTCTGTCCAAGCTGGGCCAGCACCCCGGCATTCCAGCCAGAGGAAGGAAGAGGGGAGAAGGCCATGTGCCCCCTTTTAAGAAGGTCCCTGGCCCCAGCCAGTTTGGCTCAGTGGAAGACCATCGGCCTGTGAACTGAAGGGTCCCGGGTTTGATTGTGGTCAAGGGCATGTACCTTAGTTGCAAGTTCAATTCCTTGCCCTGATCAGGGTGCATGAAGGATGTGTCTCTCTCACATCGATGCTTCTCTCTCTGTCTCTTTCTCAAAATCGAGGGGGAAATGTCCTTGGTGAGGATTAACAACACAAAAAGGAGGTCCCTGTGTTTGTTCCCTACATTTTTGCTTCCACACGGCCACCTAGCTGCAAGAGAGCCTGGGGGATGGTCTCTGCAGGGCGCCACGTGCTCGTCTGAAATAGCGTCACTACCGTCCTGGCAGGAAGAAGGTAGAGGGCGGGCTCCTCGTTCGGCCCACGCGGGCTCGTCATCGCCTGCGTCCGTCCTCATCCACCCGCTGCCCACTGCTCAGCTGACGCCCCACCAGTCACCACAGTCTCCGCCGTGGCCAGATGGGCAGCTGGCGTGTTCTTTGTCCACGTTCCGCGTCCAACCACAAATAAAACTGCACGACGCTCCCCACACAATACTTCTCGACACAACAGGCGTTTCTGTTGGTCACTTCCTGGTTGGGTGGCGCCCGCAGGCGGGTAAGCGTTGGCCAATTGACTGAAGTCCAGGAAATTCTGAGATTACCTGCGATTGTGTTCAAGAACTGGTGTGTGTGTGTGTGTGTGAGAGAGAGAGAGAGAGAGAGAGAGAGAGAGAGAGAGATTAATGTCTTGTGAGGCCGTCCTAAATGCACCAGAGGATTATGTAACTCATGACGGACCACGGGCTGGCCCCCCACCCCCACCCCCGACACACCACAGCTACACCCCACCCGCTCACCAGCCAATTGTGAACGTGGGGGCACTGGTCCGACTAGCTGCCGTCAGCCCGGTGAACTCAGGTGGATTAGCCATGTTGCGCGCCACGCTGCGCGGCGGTGAAGGGACGGCAGCTCACATGCAGTCGTGCTGAGGCCGAGACGCGTCATTTTAACCAACGTGAGCGGTGCGAGGCGAGAGTGAGGAGCAATCCAGGAGCAGAGCACGCAGATTTAATGATGCTCAAACTGCTGAGAAAGGGAGCCGACGGGAGGCGTTTCTGTTGGTCACTTCCTGGTTGGGTGGTGCCGCAGGCGGGTAAGCGTTGGGCAGACACCACAGCTTCCTGAGGGAACCGGTTTCCTTCCAAGGAAGAGTGTGTCTGCTCACCAGCATTGTGAACCGGCGCCTCACTTTCTTCCTAGCGCCGTGGTCGGCAAACTGCGGCTCAAGAGCCACATGCGGCTCTTTGGCCCCTTGAGTTTTTAGCAAAGGCCAGCTTAGGAGGACCCTAATTAAGTTAATAACAATGTACCTACCTATATAGTTTAAGTTTAAAAAATTTGGCTCTCAAAAGAAATTTCAATCGTTGTACTGTTGATATTTGGCTCGGTTGACTAATGAGTTTGCCGACCACTGGCCTAGCGGGTTTACTTTACACAGACACTCACGCGTGGGCGCACACATGGGCACACACACGCGTGCATACAGCTGTGTGTGCATATGCACACCCATGCATACAAGCCCGCATGTGCACACATGCACCCCCACACATGCACACACACATCTTTTCGAAAGACAGTTGTCCAATGTTGGCCAGCACCTCACAGCTCCATCCCTTGCCCCCCTGCCTCACCCCCACCTTCCCCCACTCGCTCGGGATCTAAAAATGCGTCTCCCGGTATCAGAGCCGGGAGTAATCCTATCCGAGTTTCGAGCATCCCAGTGAAGGAGCCATTGTCTTGGTTTGGAAATCTTCCAGAGAAAGAAGATTTAACCTTTTTCAAGACGGGCCTGGGGCGGGGAGGCCGGCTGCCTGCTTGACTGCGCTCGCGGGAAAGCGCCAGTGGCGCAGCGGTGGATGGACGGACGGACGGCACAGCGGCTCTCCGCCGCCCGCACGTCCTCGCGGCCGCATCCCGCCAACGCGGGGGGGCGCCCACTCACCTCTACTGTGTTCCAGACGCTCCGCGCTCGCCTTCGGGGCAGTCTGCCGGCCGCCTGCTCGACGCCGGCTGATCTCTGGACTTCCACCAGAAACTAGGAGCCGGCATTATGACGCACTTTATCGGCCCCCAGACGCCACACCCCTCCTGCCCGTTGGCAGCAGGAAAATCCCGTTTCAGAATGAAAAACGCGGCCTTCGTGTCCAGGCCACATCGCCCCGACAAAACCTGTCCCACACGGATTCCAGGGGATCTGTGCTCACGGCCCAGTCACGGGTGCACGTGCAGCCGGGGAGGCCTGAGGCTGGGTAACCGCCCAATGTGGCCGCCTGGTTCACCACAGCTGCTCCTCACCGGGGTCCCCGGAGGCCCCCGGGGCCCGTGTCCCTGCCGTGTCCCCAAGACCCTGCGGACCTGCCGGCTCCCTGGAGTCTGGGAGCCACGGCTTCACTACGGCATTGCCTGCTTGGCTGCACGGGCCCTCGGGTTTTCCAAGAAAAGGGCCATTCTCCGGGGCGCAACCCCAGGCACAGGCCGCCTGGGGCCGGGAGCCAGGAATGGGACACTGAGCCGCCCAGGGACATGGTGAGGGACCCGCGGAGAGGGACCCCCGAGACCACGACGACGAGAAAGGGGACCCGCCTACATGCCCCTGAGATCCACGCCCTCGGGCGTCGTCAGCGCTGGCTGTGCCCTGACCCGCAGCTCGGCTCCGGCCGGGATAACGGCTCTGCCCGCAGGAACGCGGCACAGAAAACAGACCGGATCCGTGTGGGCCGCACGCGCTACCGGGTTAGGGAGACGCTGTAGAGAAACAGCGTCACGCTGGCTGGAAATCCCTAAGGTAAATGCGACAGTTTCAAGCCATCACCTCATTGCTGGGTGGTCGAACGAGGTTTGTGATCATCCAGGGACGGCCACCTTGAGGGGGGGACCCCGTGTACAAAACGGGCCTCTGACCCATCCCCAGCGTGGCCGGCCTTGGGTGGAATTTGCTGAGTTCCCCAGGCAAACAGGATGTGGGGAGGAGGGAAGAGGAACCAAGAGCTGCACGTGGGCCAACAGGGTGGAAACCCCCAGGCGTCCGCCTCAGGTAGACGGGGCGGTGGAGGCAGCTAGGAAGGCCTCAGCCGATTATTTTAAATGGCCCCATGGGAGGCAGCAAGATCTGGGCGACGCCTGAGGAAACAGGGGCCCCCACAGGGCCAGCCGATGAGGGACCGGAGGAGGGGCTGGGGGAGCTGGCCAGGTGCGCCTGGTCAACCCCCCGGCACCCGCTCTCCTCTCGAAAGCCGCACTGTCGCCACACGTCTGTCTCCGAGCCCATCCCTGGAACTCGGGCCTGTTCTCACACCAGGACCCGGTTTGACAGACAGACGTGTCAGAGCAGCTAATGACAAGGGCTCGGGGACTGTTTCCTATCAACACGATACAGGACCTTTACGAGAACGGCGCTTCCTTCCTGGGTTTGTCCTGAAACCACGCTCCGTGCCCGTGGTCCATTGGCTGGTGGGGGAGGCGGGCGGGGGGGGGGGGGGGCGTTCCTGCTGTTTCCCTGGCACCGTGCCTGCGTCCTGACTTGCTGTGCAGACCCCACGCAGAGGATGCGGGCGAAGGCTTCTGCCCAGGACCCTTCCCTAACCTCGCGGTCTACGGGCTTGAGCTCGATGCGGCCCGGCTTGGCAGCACGGAGACGCCGCCCGGAGCGGGCAGAGGCGCCCACGGGGCTGTCTCAGCAGGAGGAGTCCTCTCGTTTACTCTGAAAACAGGGCGCAGCCCGCCCAGGCCGCGGGGGCCGGCTGTTGCTTTGCCCTCAGCAGATCTGGTCACAGAGCAGCGCCCCGCCTTCTCATGCCGGGCTGAGGCCGAGCGGCGATGACCCTTCGCTGGCGCGTAGGCCGGCCCGTGCCGTCACGTCCCTGTGGGAGCAGCACTGTCGCCGAATGAGCCGCATCCGTCATTTTCACGTGGACTTGGCCTTTCTTGGCCGTGCAGGGGCACGCTCCCCCGATGGTGTGTTTCTATTTATTGCTTCTTAGGCGGCCTCCCTCCCACCCCACGCCCGCCCGGCTCTAAGCTGCTGGATGGAAAAAGCACTTAACCTATGAATTCCGGGCCTTTCCAGCTCGCTTCCTCCCGGTGACTTGCCCATCCGCTCAGCAGCATTGTTTAAGCACCGGCTGCATGCACACATCTCCAGGAGAGCTGGGCCCTGACCTCACAGAGCGCAGGGGCGGTGGGGCCGGGGAGGCAGCAGGTACCTGAGTGTCTGCAGGTCAAGGAGCAAACGAGGCAGGTGCGTGCAGGCCGGGCCAGGGGAACACGGAGGCTGACAGGTAAGCACGCGCCGTCAGGTTGAATTTCCAGCTGCAAGGGGACGGCTGTCTGCTGACCCGAAGCCCTGACGAGGCCGGCCCACCAACGCCCCGTCCCCGGGCCGCCTCCCGCGGCTGGAGTGGGCCAGACGGCAGGAAGTGGCTGGGCCGAGCACTTGGCCAACGTGGCAAGTTTTCCAGGAAGCGCTTAGGGGTGTGTGTTGGCCCGACAGCGACAAGGGCGCCTGCTCACCCGGCGGGAACACGGAGCCCCCCACGCCTGGGCTCGGGCTGCCCACGTCGGCCCCCACATCCCACCTATAAAGAGACAATCAATTAATCAGACTCTGCTTGGCCGGCACCCAAGTGGGGCCTGAACTGGGAGGAGCCGCCGGGAAAGGCCCCGCCCTCCCGCCGCAGCTACAGGGGAAAGCTGAAATGTGTGCGCTCCGCAAGCCGGCCTCTTCCTCCTCTTCCCTCCGCCACCAAGACCGGGACGGCAACGCTCCCTGCAAAGCCCGGGACAGCCTGGGGGAGGCGTCGGCTGGAGCCTCGCAGGGCCTCCCAGCAAAGGGGAAGCGACCGCCACAGCCCACGGGCCCGGCCACGCCTTTCATCCCCGTGGCAGCTGTTCCTCCGCCCCCTGCTCCACGGAAAGAGCCCACGCGCAGTAATGACAGGTCGGCGTTTTCATTCCCGTTGCTCAGAGGGGAACACTGAGGCTCCGTGGGGGCAGGTTTGGGAGTCCGCTGGCCCAGCTCTGCCTTCACCTCCCAAACGCCACCCCGTACACCCTTCCCTCCGCTCCCTACAGCCCTTAACCCCCCCCCCCCCCCACACACACACACACACACTCTGCTCTGGCTCCTTCCACTCTCCAGGGAGGAGCTGCTGCCTTTCCCCTGAGGATTATTTTTAAATTTAATTTGTTTGTTTTTGTTTTTATTGATTTCCCAGAGGGAGGGAGAGGGAGAGACAGAGCATCAATGGTGAAAGAGAATCACCGATGGGCTGCCTCCTGCACGCCCCCCACCGAGCCATAACCTGCAGATTCTTTGTAAACAGCCATTCCCCGCCACCCCCCCACCCCCCCCCCCCCACCCCGGGCTGCATCCATGCTCCTCAGCGTGTGAACTTGGCCCCGGAGCATTTATATCTTGGGCAGCCTCCTGGGCTCTCAGCCTCCCTCGCCCCCGAGCCCTGAGGCCCAGCTGCCCCCAGGAGGTGTGTCTTCGTCCACAGATATCAGCCAGACGGGAGGGGCGGGGGCGCAGGGTCCTCGGAGGACTAGGCTGGGTGCGTGTTTCAAGGTGGCCCTGGGGGCCACATCAACTGGAAGAAAGATACTATTTTTAAAAATATATATATTTTTATTGATTTTTTACAGAGAGGAAAGAAGAGGGACAGAGAGCTAGAAACATTGATGAGAGAGAAACATCGATCAGCTGCCTCTTGCACACCCCCTACCGGGGATGTGCCCGCAACCAATGTACATGCCCTTGACCGGAATCGAACCTGGGACCCTTCAGTCTGCAGACCAACGCTCTATCCACTGAGCCAAACCGGTTTCGGCAGAAAGATACTATCTTTAAGGGAAAGGGAGAGAGAGAGAAAAACATCAATGATGAGGGAGAATCATGGATTGGCTGCCTCCTGCACGCCCCCCACTGGGGATCGAGCCCGCAACCCGGGCATGTGCCCTGACCAGGAATCAAACTGGCCTCTTGGTTCAGAGGTCAACGCTCAGCCCCTGAGCCACACAGGCGAGTGGAAGTACTTTTGATGGAATGTCAAAAAGAATGGAAAATGCAGGACTCGCCCCTTCCCGGCACCCGCGTGGGAGGGCCTGGGGTTCATGGGGTCACGAGCTCCAGGAACTTCCCGCTTCAGGCACCACCCCTGGGTTTCCTGCTGCCCATCCCGTGGCCCGTGCTCCTCCTCATCCTTAGGGTGAAGCAGTGGTCGGCAAACTCATTAGTCCGCAGAGCCAAACATCAACAGCACGATTGGAATTTCTTTTGAGAGCCAAATTTTTTAAACTTAAACTTCTTCTAACGCCACTTCTTCAAAATAGACTCGCCCAGGCCGTGGTATTTTGTGGAAGAGCCACACTCAAGGGGCCAAAGAGCCGCATGTGGCTCGCGAGCCGCAGTTTGCCGACCACGGGGGTGAAGAAAACCCACCCTTCGGGGCTGCTCTTGAACACGCAGGCTGGGGTCATGTGGCTGAAAGGGCTGGACTGTGCCAAGCTGGCACGGCCACGGGTGAACCTGAGAGGTGGGGGGGGGGGGGGCAGTGAAGGATTAGAAAAGACGGACAAGAGGAGATCTGAGATCTAGGTGGGACGCTGCCCTCTCTGATGGGGAGACAGCATCCCGGCCTGCAAGCCGAGTCTTCATTCTATAGCCAGATCCCACGAGGCAAAGTAAGGGCGAGGTCACAACGTTCTCTTGGGTTTCCAATCCACTCAACTACAGGCACCTGATCACGCTTTGTTTACCTGCTGCTCCTCCCGCAGCCGTCACTTAGCCACGTGGGGCCACAGGTTCGGACCATAAGGTCAAGCTTACAGCCATAGCCTTTGGCTGTAATTGTGCTGGGACTTGCACTTGGCTTTGCCACGAGAGGGTTGTGCTCTCTCATTAGCCCCAGGCTTGAACCTGTCCAAACACTGTAGCCACTCTCCACACTGGACGTGTCTGGAAACGAGGCAGGAAGATGCGGGTACCAGACACTCCATGCTCCCCACCGGGGCCTGGGCCTCTCCATGCTCAGCCCCTGTGAGCACGTCATCCCTGTGAGCACGTGACCCCTGTGAGCACATCACCCCTGTGAGCACATCACCCCTGTGAGCACGTGACCCCTGTGAGCACATGACCCCTGTGAGCACGTCACCCCCGTGAGCACGTCACCCCTGTGAGCACGTCACCCCTGTGAGCACGTCACCCCTGTGAGCACGTGACCCCTGTGAGCACATGACTCCTGTGAGCACGTCACCCCTGGGAGCGCATGACCCCTGTGAGTAAATCACCCCTGTGAGCACGTCACCCCTGTGAGCACGTCACCCCGTGAGCACGTCACCCCTGTGAGCACGTCACCCCGTGAGCACGTCACCCCTGTGAGCACGTCACCCCCGTGAGCACATCACCCCCGTGAGCACGTGACCCCTGTGAGCACGTGCAGATTAAACCAGCACCTGACAGCAGGGGTGGGGTGCACCTGAGGTGGTTTTCCTATAAATTAACCCTTTTCTCCCATTACCTCTCTTTTTTTAAATATATTTGTATTGGTTTCAGAGAGGAAAGGAGAGAGAGAGAAACATCAATGATGAGAGAAAATCATGGACCAGCTGCCTCCGCACACCCCACACTGGGGATCGAGCCAGCAGCCCGGGCATGTGCCTTGACCGAGAATCGAACCCTGAGGTCATAGGTCGACACTCAACCACTGAGCCACGCCGGCCAAGCTCGAGTGGAGGGTTTTGAAAGTGAGCTGCCTCCCATGGGCACAGACTGTACCTCTGACCTGGACAGTCCCGCCCCGCCCGCCAGGGACCCAGCGCTCCGTCTTCTGCTGGACGCTGCCTCGGGGAGATGGCGGCCTCCTCGGTCTCCACGCCTCCCTTCCGGACGCCTTGGCCCACGCACCGCCCGGCACGGACCTTCGCTCCTGGCGGCCCCTCGGCGATGCTGAGTGACCAGCAATCAGCTGAGAGGGCGGCCGTACCTCCCGTCTGTCCAGGGAGCGCAGACCCCGGATCGGGGTGCGTCTGCCGTGTCCGCACCTTCTGCGGGGCAGTGACCGCAGGCCGGGCCCCGTCTTCCCTCCCTGCCTCCCTCAGAGGGCGTGGGGGCTCCCTCCTATCGGGGTGCACAGCAGCCCGGTCCCCCCTCTGCCCTCACTGACCCGCCCACAGCACCATGGTCCTGCCCTCAGCGTCGGTTACAGCCACCTCGGGGGCCTGAACCGCGTGGTGTGGGCGAGGCTCCTGAGGATGAGGGCTCTGGGGCGACAGTGTCCCGGCTTCTAGACCAGAGGTCACGGAGCGGGAGGGACACGTCAGCCCACTCCACACAGTCCCCCGGGAGGGTCGGGGACGGCAGGTGCCCCAGAATCCCAGCGCATCGGCACCAATGAATAATTCTGTGATGGCCTGGCCAGTGTAGCTCAGTGAATAGAGCCTTGGTCCACAGACCGAAGGGTTCTGGGTTCGATTCTGGTCAGAGGCACATGCCCCCACTTACAGGCTCAGTTCCAAGCCCTGGTTGGGGCGTGTGCAGGAGGCAACCAATTGATGTGTCTCTCTCACATTGATGTTTTTTCTCTCTCTGTGTCTCTCCCCCTCCCTTCCACTCTCTAAAAATCAATGGAAAAATATACTCGGGTGAGGATTAACAAATATCTATACTAATAAAAGGGTAATATGCTAATTAGACCAGACGTCTTCCAGACGACCTTCCGGACAAACTTCTGGACAAAGCCATGGTGGCAGGGCCAAGGCAGAGGCAGTTAGGGGCGATCAGGCTGGCAGGGGAGAGCAGTTAGAGGGATCAGGCAGGTAGGGGAGAGCAGTTGGGATCAGGCCAGCTGGCAGGGGAGAGCAGTTAGGGGGATCAGGCAGGAAGGGGAGAGCAGTTAGGGGAATCAGGCCTGCAGGGGAGAGCAGTTAGGGGATCAGGCCGGCAGGCAGGTGAGCAGTTAGGAGCCAGTGGTCCCAGATTGGAGAGGGTGCAGGCCGGGCTGAGGGACCCCACCCTCCTCTGTGCATGAATTTCATGCACCGGGCCTCTAGTATATACATAATTCTGTGATGAATGATGGTGTTTGTGGTCCATGGAGAACACCGCAAAGGTGGGGCAGGTCCCATCTGGTTCCCAGGGGAAGGGAGCTGGAGCCGGGGACACGGAGGTGTGGCTGCCTATGTGTGAGGAGGAATTCAGCAAGTCACAGGTGCCACCCCACCTGCTCCGTGAGCCGCCTCTGCCCCCAGGCCTCCAGGGGGCCGGCGGGTGTCCGGCCAGGCGCTCAGGTGAGCCTGGGGACCCAGGGAGAGTGGGGAAGTGAGTTTGACGGACAGGACGCTTGATGGTGGTTCAGAGAGTGCTTTGGACTGAGCACCAGGTCGCAGCCTAGGAGTTCTGTCTGAGGCGCCACCAGACGCGGGTGGCTCACTGCCGTGCGATGAGCAGACGCTGGCGTCCTGTCTCCGCACCCCAGAACCGCCGTGCCCGGAGGCTGGGCACCAGCTCGCATCGGGGTGTGCTCAGCCCTCTTGGCTGGAGGACAGGGAGCCTGTTTCCCGTTCGCCTGGAGGTCAGGGTCACCGCTTTGGCCTGGGGTCCTGCCGCCTCCACGGCTTTGCTGCGAACGTTTCTTCATGTGGCTCGGGGCAGGGCCTCGCCCACACGCCCCACGTCACCTGCGGCGAGGTCCCCCTACAGCTGCCTGTCCACGGCTGGGCACCTGGCTCTCCACCCGAGACCTTCTGTGCCGGCCATCGTCCCGGCTCTGCTCATGTCTGCCTGCCTCCCACAGGTTCGCTGCCCTTGGGATTTCAGGGGACAATCAAACATGGTCCAGTTGTGCCCGGCCGGCGTGGCTCAGTGATTGAGCATCGACCTATGAACCAGGAGGTCACGGTTCCATTCCCGTCAGGGCACATGCCCAGGTTGTGGGCTGGATCCCCAGTGCAGGGCGTGCAGGAGGCAGCCAATCCATGATCCTCTCTTATCACAGATGTTTCTCTCCCTCTCCCTTCCTCTCTAAAAACAATAATATATATACTGAGTGGCCAGATTTTTATGATCTCTGAACGCATAATAATCTGGCCACTCTGTGTATGTGTGTGTGTGTGTGTGTGTGTGTGTGTGTGTGTGTGTGTATTAGAGGCCTCATGCCTGAATTCGTACATGGGTGGGGTCCGGCCAGCCTGGCCAGGGGGAGGGGACATGGGCGGTTGGCCAGCCTGCCTGCTGGTCAAACTCCTGGTCGAGGGGACAATTTGCATGTTAGCCTTTTATTATACAGGATATACATTGGCCAGATTATTATGCGTTCAGAGATCATCATCATCTGGCCACTCCGTGTATATTTAAAAAACAAAACGAAACATACACCACGGCCCAGTTGCCAGGCGCCAGCGCGGAGAGTCAGCGCGACACCCTCGGGGGAGGCCTGGGCCTGAACAGAACCTCCTGTTCACAGATGAGTGATAAGCGGGAACATCCAGCCGGGACCCAGGGCCGGTCCTCCTCTTGTAGGCAAAGGAGAAAGGGAGAGGGCAGGGGAGGAGGAAGGGAGGGAGGAGAACAATAAACATGTGAAAGATGGGATACAAACGAGCCCAGGAAAGGGAGCTTTTCTTAAATAAAACAGACGTCTGGGCGCAGGAGAAACAGCCTCTGCAAAGGAAAGGCATGGACCAACCGCAGAATTCTCTTCGGTCACAGTGACAGGTGCCCGGAGGCAGAGGCAGGCGCGCCGACGGGCGGGAGGGAGGACAAGGTGACCCAGTTAGTGCGCGCCTGCATGTCATTTACACGTGCAAGCGGCAGGACGGCTTCATCGAGTACAAAACCCGCCTTGGAAACCACCACGCAGCCCGGGAAGCCCGAAGACAACAAGGAACTGACACTTCCCGCCTCCTCCCTCCTTTGGATTTTCCTTGAGAACACGCACGAGTTCCCTGTCTTTCTTTCTGTTTTGAGACAGCGGCGCCCGTGGGACCTGCCGAGCCAGAACCCAGAAGGTGGCCGGCTGCTGAGAAGGCGCCGAGACCACAGATGTCCCTGGAACGCCAGAGCCTCTGAAAGAAACTCCATTTAGGAGAAGGGCAGAGGCCGCTAACGAAACCACTCCTCGGACAGCCACGGAGGCAGGGGGCGACCTGGCCCGGGGCGGGGCGGGGCCTGCCCACCACCCGCTTCCTGCTGGAGGCCACGTGACCGAGCGCTCACCAGTGAGACGTGGGCGGCCTGGCGGGGGCAGAGACCCAGGTGGGGCAGGAAGATGAGGGCGGAGTGGCCACCGAGTTCCTGCGCCCAGGCCGGTGGCTCACTGGGCAGGAAGGAATCTCGTTGTCTCACTGCTTTTCTGGCAGGTGTTACAGCAGCAAACATGAGTGATGCTGGCCCAGCTGGTTGAGCGTCGACCTATGAACCAGAAGGTCACGGTTCGATTCCCGGTCAGGGCACAGGCCCAGGTGGCGGGCTCAACCCCCAGTGAGGGGCGTGCAAGAGGCAGCTGATCCATGATTCTCTCTCATCATGGATGTTTCTATCGCTCCCTCTCCCTTCCTCTCTGACATCAATAAAAACATATTTTTTAAAAAAAGAAGGAACAGTCTGACGCTGAGCCAACACTGAGAAGCTGAGGGGCGGCGAGGAGGTGGGTTGGGGTGGTGCCCGTGCCCCCGCGGCCCGGGGTCTTCAGAGGGGGGTGTGGGCCCGGGCACTCGGAGACTAGGTCTAGGATGGTGCCTTCTGACCTCTGGAGGGGAAGGGGGCGAAGACAACTCGGTGATTTCAGTAAGAGAGAAAACTCGGAGATTTCAGTGAAAGAGAGAAAACTCGGTGGTTTCAATAAGAGAGAAAACTGGGTGATTTCAATAAGAGAGAAAACTCGGAGATTTCAATAAGAGAGAAAACTCGGTGATTTCAATAAAAGAGAGAAAACTCGGAGATTTCAATAAAAGAGAGAAAACTCGGAGATTTCAATAAGAGAGAAAACTCGGTGATTTCAATAAGAGAGAAAACTCGGAGATTTCAATAAGAGAGAAAACTCGGTGATTTCAATAAAAGAGAGAAAACTCGGAGATTTCAATAAAAGAGAGAAAACTCGGAGTTTTCAATAAGAGAGAAAACTCGGTGATTTCAATAAGAGAGAAAACTCGGAGATTTCAATAAGAGAGAAAACTCGGAGATTTCAATAAGAGAGAAAACTGGGTGATTTCAATAAGAGAGAAAACTCGGAGATTTCAATAAGAGAGAAAACTCGGTGATTTCAATAAGAGAGAAAACTCGGAGATTTCAATAAGAGAGAAAACTGGGTGATTTCAGTAAGAGACAGAAAACTCGGTGATTTCAATAAGAGAGAAAACTCGGTGATTTCAGTAAGAGATAGAAAACTCGGTGATTTCAATAAGAGAGAAAACTCGGTGATTTCAATAAGAGAGAAAACTCGGTGATTTCAATAAGACAGAAAACTCGGTGATTTCAATAAGAGAGAAAACTCGGTGATTTCAATAAGACAGAAAACTCGGTGATTTCAATAAGAGAGAAAACTCGGTGATTTCAGTAAGAGACAGAAAACGGTGATTTCAGTAAGAGATAGAAAACTCGGTGATTTCAATAAGAGAGAAAACTTGGTGATTTCAATAAAAGAGAGAAAACTCGGTGATTTCAATAAGAGAGAAAACTCGGTGATTTCAATAAGAGACAGAAAACTCGGAGATTTCAATAAGAGAGAAAACTCGGAGATTTCAATAAGAGAGAAAACTCGGTGATTTCAATAAGAGAAAACTCGGTGATTTCAATAAGAGAGAAAACTCGGTGATTTCAGTAAGAGACAGAAAACTGGGTGATTTCAGTAAGAGACAGAAAACGGTGATTTCAGTAAGAGATAGAAAACTCGGTGATTTCAATAAGAGAGAAAACTCGGTGATTTCAATGAGACAGAAAACTCGGTGATTTCAATAAGAGAGAAAACTCGGTGATTTCAGTAAGAGACAGAAAACGGTGATTTCAATAAGAGAGAAAACTCGGTGGTTTCAATAAGAGAGAAAACTCGGTGATTTCAATAAGAGAGAAAACTCGGTGATTTCAGTAAGAGACAGAAAACTGGGTGATTTCAATAAGAGAGAAAACTCGGTGATTTCAGTAAGAGAGAAAACTCGGTGATTTCAGTAAGAGATAGAAAACTCGGTGATTTCAATAAGAGAGAAAACTCGGTGATTTCAATAAGAGACAGAAAACTCGGTGATTTCAATAAGAGAGAAAACTCGGTGATTTCAATAAGAGATAGAAAACTCGGTGATTTCAATAAGAGACAGAAAACTCGGTGATTTCAATGAGACAGAAAACTCGGTGATTTCAATAAGAGAGAAAACTCGGTGATTTCAGTAAGAGACAGAAAACGGTGATTTCAATAAGAGAGAAAACTCGGTGGTTTCAATAAGAGAGAAAACTCGGTGATTTCAATAAGAGAGAAAACTCGGTGATTTCAGTAAGAGACAGAAAACTGGGTGATTTCAATAAGAGAGAAAACTCGGTGATTTCAGTAAGAGATAGAAAACTCGGTGATTTCAATAAGAGATAGAAAACTCGGTGATTTCAATAAGAGACAGAAAACTCGGTGATTTCAATAAGAGACAGAAAACTCGGTGATTTCAATAAGAGACAGAAAACTCGGTGATTTCAATAAGAGACAGAAAACTCGGTGATTTCAATAAGAGAGAAAACTCGGTGATTTCAATAAGAGACAGAAAACTCGGTGATTTCAATAAGAGACAGAAAACTCGGAGATTTCAATAAGAGAGAGAAAACTCGGTGATTTCAATGAGAGAAAACTCGGTGATTTCAATAAGAGACAGAAAACTCGGTGATTTCAATAAGAGACAGAAAACTCGGTGATTTCAATAAGAGAGAAAACTCGGTGATTTCAATAAGAGACAGAAAACTCGGTGATTTCAATAAGAGACAGAAAACTCGGTGATTTCAATGAGAGAAAACTCGGTGATTTCAATTAGAGACAAGGCAGAGCCACAAATGGGAACACCAGGCACCTGGCAGCGTCAGTCCAACTACACGCGGAGCCTGTGAGCGAGGCAGCAGCGTCTACAGTCACGCTCTCAGGTCGGCACAGAGGGACCTCGGACACGAGCCTCCTGGGCCCCCCCCCACCCGCGGGTGGCAGGTCCGATGGGAAGCCCGGGGCCCCCCAGCTTCTCACGGTCCACGCCTTGGGGGGCTGACTGCCGTCCCCGTGAAATTCGTGTTTCGTGAGTTTACGTTCTCGCTCCCTCGGCGCTGTGGCTGCTCCAGCCTCGTGGGGAGCAGGAGCCGCGCCCCCCCACCAGCCACGCGAAGCGTCCGCGCTCCGGGCCCCTGGACCCTGCGGCCCGTGGTCTGGGAGCGTGGACAGGACACGGTTGACCTGGGACTGTGTCGGAAGAGACCGTCACCGCCGAGCAGGGCGGTTTGCGCCCACGGCGGGTCCCGCGGCCTTTGCTGTAAGAAAGCAGCCGGCGGAGACCCCCACGTCCACGTCCCCGGGCTGGCTAACGCCGCGGGGCGGCCGCGGGGATGGACGGGCGGTCGGCAGCCGCGGAGGCAGAGGAGCCGCACTTGCGGGACGTGCTCCGTGTTCACGAGTGGGAGCGCTCGCCCCCGGTTCCGTGTGGACAGCCCAGGAGGAAGGGAGCAGCGCGGCTGGGCACGTGGGCGGGCGGGGGCACGGGGCTCCTGTCCCCCTTTCCCACTTCCCTGTGCCGCTCTCACGGGTGCGCTGGTACAGCCGGGCGGGCGGGCGGCCAGGAGCAGGTGGTTTTCTTGCCGGGACGTTACCTCTGTGTCTTAAACGGCTGCTGTGCTTGGTAATAAGAGGGGCTGCCCGACCCCTCGGGCTTCGGGACCTGTTTGGGCGCCGGGATCTCGGGGTGTGAGGTGTGAGGGACCCTGCCCACCGCGCCTGGCACCGGGAAACCGGCGCGGGACCTGTTCCCGCCCTGACTCACCTGCCGGCCGCCCGCACCCGGCCCTGTCTGGAGGCCCGCCCTCCCTGCGCCTCCCGAGCCCTTGAGTCAGAGTTTCGTCTGTCCTGTCGCTGAGGCACCGCCACCCCGCGCTGGCTCAGCCCACGGCCCCGCCCCAGGACCAGACAATCGGGGGGCCAGGGCCGGGGCACAGGGACAGGCACTGACCTTCCCCTGACCTCCCGGGGGGAACCCCCGTCGGGGCTCCCACGGCCAGGCTCCAGGCACCCACAGACGGAAAACGGTGGGCGTCTGTGTGACCCCGTGTTCTGGTGCCGGGTGTTTCCCTCGGGCCTGGAACCTGCTTCTCAGCCGTGAGCGTCCGTCTGGCTCTGTCCCCGGCGGCGAGGTTAGGGCGCTGAGCAAGGGGGTGTGAGTGGCCACACAAACATGCCTCGCCCGACCTGTCAATCCCCGACTTGGGGAACAGCGACAGTCACAAAGCCACAACCGCTCAGGAGGAGAATGACGGTGAGAACCACAAACCCCCGATTCCCCCGCAGGTGACAGGCCGCTGTGGGGCGTCTTAGGGAGCAGAAAGCTCAGCCCTCAAACCTCCCAGCAGTCAGCCAGCTCCCGGTGTAAAGACAAGCTTGTCTGTGCAAACCAGTCTTGTCTGTGATTCAAAAGGAGAGTTTAATTAAAAGCAAGAAGACTCATGTCAAGCCCACGAACACTCAGAGTATATGCTTCCTGGGAATGTCCAGGGGAGACAGAAAGCAACAACGAGCTCAAGAATGGGAGTCACCTGGTGGAGACACGGCCACGGGGCGGAGACCAGTTAGAACAAAAGCGCTTCGCAGTCCACCGGCTCCAAAAACAATGAAAATTAAAATGTGACCCCAAACCAGCAAGGAACAGAGAGCCCAGGTCACATGCACAGAAGCCCGGCCGGTGAGGGTGAGGGGCAGGGGCAGGGAGAGGAATGAAGGGCCTTCCATAGTTTTCTGCTACATGCACGCACACATATGCACATACACACACATACACGTAATACACACATACAACACGCACACCCACATATGCACACACACACATATATATATATATACACACGTACACGTAATACACACTGACATACAACATGCATACCCACATGCACAGACACACACATACACACAATACCGGCACATACATATGCACAGACACATACACACACATGCATATACACACAATCACACACAACTCACTTTGTATGCTATTTCAAAAATGTAAGTTAATTCCTTTGAAGAATTTAAATATATTCAATAGCATAATTTAAAATAGAATATGTGATTTTTCCAAAACAATGAAAGCAAGTTAGGGAATATGTTTCATTCATGATTTACAATTCTCAAACTTTATTATTTTCCCCCATAATTTTAGACATTTTTTTTTTTACCACATAAGCATCATTACCTTGTATTTTTCCTTAAATAGACTCACTTTTTAACTTAAAGACATAGTATAGTCTCTTTCTTAAACAAAACTAACCCCCAACTCACGCAGTATTTTCTTTTCTAATAAACATTAAAATAAATAACTGCTAAAATACTGTAAAGGTAGCCGAGGTGGTGTGGCTCAGTGGTTGAGCATCGACCTGTGAACCAGGAGGTCAGGGTTCGATTCCCGATCAGAACACATACCTGGGTTGCAGGCTTGATCCCCAGTGTGGGGGGCGTGCAGGAGGCAGCTGATCCATGATTTCCTCTCATCATTGATGTTTCTCTCTCTCTCCCTCTCCCTTCCTCTCTGAAATCAATACAAATATATTTTTAAAAATACTGTACAGGGATTCGTACATGCACCACCTAAAATTACTTCCTAAAATACCAATAGCACATCCCACACTTGGAAACTCTTACCTAGCACTTAATTAATAATAGCTGGTAAGTTCCATTTTTCCTTTTGCTCATCACGGATTGAAAGGAGCTACACGTCGCTAAAACTGTGTTCTGGGGCCTCCGTGGGCTGGACACACGCTGAGTGAGGACCTTCTACCCACTCCCGATCCAGCCTCTCTCGCCCACCGGTGACCTGGGGGAGGCCCGGGGAGGGAGGGGCGCGTTGTCATGGAGACAGGAGGGCCCAGCGCCGGCCGGCCGGGGCAGTCCCAGTGCCGAGGGACTCTCCGTGCCCAGCAAACCCGCCCCGCCAGCCATTCAGGTTCCCCACGTGACCCCGGGCCTCTGAGCGGCCGGCCTGCCGTCCTGGCTCTCGCTGTGGAAGCTGGTCAGAGCCCGCATTTCCCCGTGCCTGGGCCGCTCCCGCCTCTGCAGCCTCCGTGCCAGGCCGCCGTCCAGAGGGCCCCGGGCCCTCCATGAATAAGCCATCAGTCAGCAGTCACCGAGGGACGCGCTCACCGCACACCCCGCCCGCCCCACGCCCGGCCTGCGGCTCCAGTGGGTCCTGTTTGCTGGGTGTGGGCGTCCTCCGCGGGGCGCAGTCACTGTGGAAAGAGGAGGAAAGGCGGGTCCGTCGACGCGGTCGCGTCCCGGAGGCCACTCGCCGCTCACCCCGGATTGTTTCCTTCCAGCATGTTTGCTCCTCGTGGTCGGCCGCTCCGCCTTGTTTTAGAACACAGAACCGTGTCACCACCACCCAGTTAGTCCTCTGCGGGACGGGCATGTCCTCTGTTCAGCACAAGGTGGTCACTGCCCCCGGGGGAGCCCTCAGTCACGGGGTGGCCGGTAAATGACCGTGTTTAGGACCAGACGAAACCAAAGAGGACGCTGGAGACGGAACCGGGATCCGCTCACAGCCTGGCCGGGAGCCCCCGAGCCGCCTCTCCCCTCTGCCTGCCCCGGGGGACAGGTGGGCACCGCCCCCGCCAGGTGCTGGCACAGGAGGGTGCGTGCTCAGAACCGGCGGCCAAGGAGTGGGCACAGCACACACGCCCCCGGGGCCTATGGCACCCTGGCTCGGGCGGGCACCGTGCCGGGCACTAGGCTCACAGGGCGAATGGCAGTCCGGCTGGGAAAACAGCCAGGAAGTCAGGTACACAGGCTGCTTGGGCAGTGACACCCCCGGCTCCTCACCGGGGAGCCTCCGGGCCGGGCTCAGGACGGGGAAGGCGTGGGGAGAGGAAGAGGGAAAGGAGGGGAGAAGCTCGGTACCCGCAGTCGGAGCCTCCCTCTCCCGTGAGTCACCAAACCGCTTCAGGTTGGAGGCGGGCACGTGCCTTCTGCAAAACCGCGTTTCCCAGCATGCAGCACGAGGTGCACAGGTGTGTGTTAGAGCTGCACCCGGCCGCCTTTATAATGGTGTTAACCAATGTCGCCCCAGTCCAGGCAATAAAAGTAAAATATTTAAAAAGTAGCCAGGCTGCCTGTCCCACATGGACAGTTAATGGGCCCAGCACCTCCTGTGGAAGAGATCATGCCTCCCCTCTTTACTGACAACACGGGGGTTGTGCCTGGCGGGGCAGGCCCCGGACTCCCTGGCCTGTTCCGTTCGGCTGTGTGCCGACACTCACTCCCCTGTTTCAGTGCTGGCTCTAAACCTGGTCGTCGAGGACCCCTACGTTTGTTATGTTTTTAAAGCCTGCCTTAGCTATTCTCGGCTTTTCTCGTTTCAATGGAAGTTTTTGAATCTGCTTATGAATTTCCGAAGGGAAATAAAATAACGGGATGAGGTGGGATGTGGGTGATGGCCACGCTCCAGCAGGTACAGGCCCTTCCGATCCGCCCTTTGCGACGAGGATGAACAAAAACCTTTCAAAACTGTGTCTTGTAAATGAGGGGGTAAAGCCCCCCCCACCCCCCGTCCCCCATGCGGTGAGTGAGCCCGAGCGCCCCCGTGTGAGGACGCGGCGAGCACGGGAGACGCGGCGCCCACAGGACAGAGCGGGCGTCCATCGGGGACGGCAGCCCCGCCCGCCTCCTTCCCGAGCCCCCTCTCCGGAGGTTCGGGACAGAGGCCGGAGCCTCGGTCATTCCCTCCTCCCCGCCCGCGGGGCCTGGCTCTGTGTTCCCACGTCTCCGCCTGGAGCGGGAGCCCAGCAGCGAGGCCTGCACGGAGGTGCCCGGGCTGCGCACACCGGGGACCCAGCTCCTCTAGCCTTCGCCGCCCCAGCGACCGGTGAGGGCGGCCGCTGCCAGGCGGGTGGGACACCGCGTGCGTGCGTGCGTGCGTGCTCTCTGTCGTCGCTCACTCAGCACCGCGCCAGATGCACGCACACTTACAGACGGGAACCCAGGCTTGGGACTGAGACGCCGTGTGTGTGTGTGTGTGTGTGTGTGTGTGTGTGTGTGTGTGTTTGTGTGTGTGTGTGTTTGTGTGTGTGTGTGTGTGTGTGTGTGTGTGTGTGTGTGTGGTCGGTCACCGGCCCGCCCCGTACCGACCTCGTCCTGTGGCTTTGTGCCCTCTGTCCCGAGGAGATGGGCAGGAGATCCAAGCCACACCTCTGAGGAGCGTCTCCCCTTCTCCGTGGCCCGTCCCCCCGCCCCCACCGCGAGGCGTCTGCAGGCGGGTGGGCCGGGGCGGGGGGCACAGACCATGGGACCCCAGTTCTAGGAGCCAAGTCCTTCCCTGACTTGCGCTGATTTCCGTGGCCTGCAGTCGGACCGTGGTGACCGGGCAGCCCAGTGCAGCTGAGCCCGGCCCCGGGGCTGGGCTGTGCCGTGCGGCCTGGGACCCCGCGCCCCCAGCATCGGGACTGGTTCCCTCGTCCCCCTGGGCCGGCCGGCGCCAGGCCCCGCGGGAGCCCCACTCAGCCCACGCAGCCTGCCCGTCGCTTGGGAACGTGGGACCATCCACCATGCAAGGTTTCCCCCTGGGCCTTGTCTTCTCACCGCCCCTTCCTCACCAGGGCTCCCCTGGCGTCCGGGCTTCCCTGTCCCCCCTGCCCCCCCCCCCCCCCGCCCCACTGCCCTCTGTCCTTCCCTCTCCCGTTGTCGTCCGAATCCGGATGAGTCTCAGATTGGGGGCTCGAGCCCAGATCCCTGCCTTGAGCTCAAACCACGCACTCACTTCCTGCCCACACCCTCACACGTTCCCAAGTCACCTCACATCCAACGGGGTCACACAGCATTACCTTCCCTCGCCCGACCCGCTGCCCACCTGAGTCCGCTGTGCTGCACCCCACACCCATGTTACCTGGGTCCCGTCATCACAGCCTCCCGAGTGCCCACCGCGGGGGGGGGGGGGGGGCCTGCAGGAACAATGGGTCCAGGGGTGCTGGCTCACAGGGAGGCCTCGGGGCTTTGCGGGCCCAGCGCCCAGCTGGACCCGCCCAGAAGCTCTGGGGCGTGTGGTCGGGATGGACGCCCAGGGCGGCCGGGCCACGCCCTCAGGACCCTGGTGGCCCGCCTCCTCGTGTTTGCACAGCGTGGGTTTTCTGACCAAACGTTTTACATTAAACAATGGTCTAAATTCATCCCTAAGAGACAGACATTCAACCACTGTTTCCCGCCTGTTTGAACCGGCTGTGGCCTTGATCTGGGTGGCATTGTGCAACTTCCCGGGGGCGTGCCGTCCCGGCAGGGCTGTTAAACCGGCGCAGCCGTGCCCAAAGCCACAGCAAACCACCTCCCCGCCCCTGAACTCCCGGTGCCCCCGGGCGACTCGGCGGTAATGACAGCATCTCCAGCGTCTCAGTCAGCCTCAGACTGCGGCCGGGCGGCCCCTCCCGCGGGCACAGGGGCAGCTCCCATCCCACTTGAACTTGAACGTACAGGAAGCCACGCCCCGGGAGCTGGCCCTCGCGGCAGTCCGGTGGGGCCTGTGCCCAGTCAGGCTTTCCCAGCCGGGCTGGCCAGCGGGAGCGCGTCCCTGGACCTGCCTTCCCTCCTCGCCCCGGAGCCGCACCCGCACTTACCTGTCTTCGGAGCACCTGGTGCGTGACCTCCAGGGCATCCCAGCAGGAGGCTGCCCGGCTCTGCCCGCATCCTCACCTCTGAGCCGTGACATCTCCTGGTTCCCTCCAGCCCTGCTCCTTCCGCGTGGGGACCCGGGAGGGGGGCCCGGGTGCTCTTGGGCCCACGAGGCCCTGGCAGGCTGCCCCCTGCACCCCGCCCTCCCGGTCACCCCGGGACCCAGGGTCAGGGTGGGCTTCCGGGGTCCGCGAGGCCTGGTCTGAGTGCAGAGCTCAGCGGGAGAGCCTTTCTCGGGGACAGTCCCCAGGCGAGGCGGCAGGGCCTTTGCTGCTTGTCACTCACGCGGGGCCCCCTCCCACCGGCCTGAGCCTCCAGACCAGAACCCCAGGGCAGAGCGCCAAGGCCGCCGAGGTCGTGTGGGAGCCCCGCGGCCGGCAGGGGCACCGCCGTCGGGCCTAGACCGTCAGTGGGTGTTTACTTGGGGCAAACGCCGTGTTCCAGGAAGACAGCCTTCGGTGGGGGCGGGGAGCACCCGTCAGGCAGGGCCACGCGTCTCAGTGAGTCCGGGCGGACGAGTCCCCAGATTAGGAAGCGGTCGTCTCCGGATCCTCGTTCAGAGTGCGGCGTCTCAGCCGGAAGGCGGGAGGGTGGGGGCGGTGATCAGCCAAAGACCTTGTGTGCACATGTGCATAACCCGTGGACACAGACAAGGGGGGGGGGCGGGGGCGGGGCGGGCTGGAGGGGCCCTTGGGGGGAAAGGGGGCAGATGCAGTACTTTCAACAACCAAGACTTAAAGAAAAAGAAAAGAAACACTGCGTGACCTGCCGGAGGTCGCAGCAGAGGTCGCACAGGCTGCGGGGCTGGGGTTGGAGGCCGGGACTCTGGGATGCTGGAGGTTAGAGAGAGAGCCCCAGGTGAGGCCGAGGGGGCCAGAAGGACTTATCCCCCACGGAGAGGCCCGGCTGCGGCTCTGGTCGCCCAGGCTGCCTCCCCCAGGCGGCCTGCAGGCTGGCTCAGAGCTGAAAGTGAATTCCAGGCATTCCGCATTCCAGGCCCTCCTTATCAGCCGCAACGGAGGGGCCTTATCTCTCCTGTAAGCCTCAGCCCAGGTCTTCCCGTCCTCTCTCCTCTGTGCCTTGACAGCAGCTGGGAGGAATGCCCTGGGCGCTGGCGGCCTCTCAGATAAGGAGGCCGAGGGCTGGGACCTCAGACCTCCTTCCCCTCCCACACGGCCACGGGGACTGAATGCACATACAAACCTTACGTGCCACGTGAGCGTGTATTCAACGGAAGAGGCACGTACTCACATTTTTTCTATTTAAATCTCGAAGACCAGGGGACGGCAGGACAATGCTGCTCCCGCGTGCAGGTGCCAGCGCGCGGGTGGACTGGCGGCGGCCGACCCCAAGAAGTCAGGGTTCCAGCCCGACCTCGCACAGGGGTGCAGGGCCTTGAGCACGGCCTTCCCGGCTCGGGGCCTCGGGGGGCGTCTGTGGACACAGCTGGGCTGGGGTGCAGGCTGGCAGGGCTAGTCTTTGTAAGTTATAAAACGTTATTTAAAAACTGAAATATCCAGTTTTTTCTTTTGAAAAAAAGGTCCTTCCTTCCTGCTGTGGGGCTGAGGGTTCGCCTCCCCCCCCCCCCCACGCCCAGCCCTCACGGTGCGGGGGGGGGGGGGGGACGGTGTCTCCGTGACTCCAGCCAGACCCGCCACTTCCCAGGTCCCTGAGTCAGAACCCGAGGGTCCCCGACCCCACTCCGGTCCCCACTCCCTCGGGGGATGCGGGGGAGCCCAGGCCCAGCCACAGGGAGAAATTCCGCTTTCAGACAAATCTGTGCCCACCAGGACCCACCGCGAGCGTCCGCCTCCGACCAGGGACGTGCGCCCAGGATCGGGAAGGACACAAACCAGGACCGTCGTCCGTGGGCGCGGCGTTCCTCCCTGCTCCTCCTGCCAAGCCCTGACCCTAAGGCCCCCGTGGGACCCGGTGGCCAGAACGGCGGCGAGGGGCCCAGCCAGGCTCCGCGGCGGAGGCAGCCCCGGCCCCGCCCCTGCGTCTCCCCCCGAAAACCAGCCACAGCTTCAGACGGCCCGGCTGGTCGGAAGGGTGAGTTTTGTTGTGTTTTGTTGTTGCTGTTAAATCCTCACCTGAGGACATTTTCCCATTGACTTTTAGAGAGCGTGGAAGGGAAAGGGAAAGAGAGAGAAACATCAACGTGAGGGAGACTCGTCGGGATTGCCTCCTGCACACGGGCCAGGGATGGAGCCTGCAGCCGAGGTACCTGCCCTTGACTGGGATGGAACCCGAGACCCTTCCGTCTGCGGGCCGACGCGCTAACCATTGAGCCACCGGCCGGGGCTGACAGGGCTGATGTTTAAGGGAGTCCTGCTTGTTTCGACTATTGAATGATTGAATTTCACAAGATCTGCGCTCTGGGGCTTTCCCAGTGAAGAACAATAATTTTAAGACGAACCTTAACGTGTTCTGTACGGAAAGAAACACTGTCCGTGCCCATTTCTCGCCCTGCACGCCCTGCAGGCCCTAACGCGGCTGCTGCACTTCCTCAGGTCCGGTCCTGGGGGCTCGGGCCGAGACAGACACCCAAAGACCCCACTCCCTGTCGAGATGGTTCTGCAACTTCCTGTCTTGAGGAGCGAGGTCTTTAGGGTTTCGGGTTTGCCACCAGCCAGCCTGTGACGCACACGGGAGGCCCGGGGAGCCGGGGCCCTCCCTGGCGTGCGGCGTGGTTCCGTCCTGGGCCGAACGGCCACGTGTCCCTGGGCAATCAGCTCACTGCCGGCAGCGCGGGGGTGAAGAACCGAGGCTGGGCGGGTTTTGGTGCGCGGCCTGCCCTGAGTTCGCTCTCCCCAGCCGGATGCATTATTGATGGGCCTGTTGTAAATTTTTAAACAAAATAAATAATGTATTTAGAACAGCAGCAGTTTGTGCTGGTTTAAATGTTCTTCTAAAACAATGCAAACATACTCCCTTTGAATTAGCGCAGCGTTTCCATATAGAGACAGCTCATTCTTATTTTTATTTATTCTTTAATATGTTTTATTGATTTCAAAGAGTGGAGGGAGAGGGAGAGAGAGACAGAAACATCAATAATGAGAATCATTGATCAGCTGCCTCCCGCACGGCTCACAATGGGGATCGAGTCTGCAACCCGGGCATGTGCCCTTGACCGGGAATCAAACCCTGACCTCCTGGTTCATAGGCCGATGCTCAACCACTGAGCCACGCCTATTTTTAAACACTTCCTTTTGTGTTGTGTGAGAGTGTGTTGACTAGTGTCCATGCTGTGGGAGGGAGGGAGGGAGGGAGGGAGGGAGGGGGAAGGGAGGGAAGGAGGGAGAGAGGGAGGGAGGAGGGAGGGATGATCACATTCCCTAATGCCTCACTCCGACCTGGTGCTGGAGTGCGTGGGTGTGCGTGTGCGCAGGTGTGAGCGCTGAGGGAGGAGGGGCTGGGGTGAGGAGGGAGAGCGTGAGGGCGGCCCCAGGCTGGCTCCCGTCCCAGGTGAGCCCGCCTGCCCCTGCACGGCTCTGCACAGCCCCTCCAGCAGGAGACCCTCTGCCCGCTCTCTCCTCTGCCCCCAGGCCCCCGACTCACCTGAACCCCCAGCACACGTGTGGCGACGCTCCGTCACGACTCCTGTGCTCGCTGATGTAACTCGATTTCATCCAGACCACTGCCCGGCAGCCGTGCCCGGGGCCCTGGTGCACGGGCAGGGAGCGGGAGGCTGGTGCCCGGGGGACAGCCCGCCCCTGTGACCCTCGTCTTCCCTGGACACGGTGTCTCCGGGGTCCGGTCTCAGAGCCCCAGCCCAGGCTGAGGCCGGGACTTCCACGGAAGGGTCCCCAGGGATCTCTGACTCAAAGGCTCGGAGGCAGGGGGAGCCCTGGGACCTGCACGCCTCCCGGGAGTGAGGACGCGTCCCCAGCTGCAGGCCGGGAGGCCCCCGATCAGCCTGCGCTGGGCCCTCCCCTCTGCCTGCTCCCCCTCGAGCGCTGCCTCCTTTAGCCCCGGGCAGAGGCGCTGGACCTGCCCCAGGCAGGCTGGCACCGAGGGTAAAGCGGGAGCAGTGTACGTGCCCCTCGGGTGGAGCAGGACCCGCGGGCGCAGCTGTGGCCGCCTGCACCCAGCACCTCGCGTCACCCATGTGGAGGGGTGTCACGCAGGGCAGTGGGAGGACTGTGGCTCAGTGACTGAGCGATGACCTATGAACCAGGAGGTCACGTTTCTATTCCCGTCAGGGCACAGGCCCGGGTTGCGGGCTCGATCCCCAGTGTGGGGCGTGCAGGAGGCAGCCGGTCCATGATTCTCTCTCATCGTTGATGTTTCTGTCTCTCCCTCTCCCTTCCTCTCTTTCTGAAATCAATAGAAACATATTTTTAAAAAGGTGCTGATCCTCAGCCAGCCCCCCGACCCCACGTGACCCTGAGCTTCTGGGCAGAGCTGCTGGGACCCCCGAGGGCCCCAAGGACGGACGAGGGCTGGTGTGGTTCCCGAAAAGGCCTCTCCTGCCCGGGAAGCTCAGAACCCACGTGGCCTCGTTCTCACCCAGAGCCTCCCTGGTTGGGGGGCCACACCTCCTTCCTTATGAAATGGGGAGCGCAAGGCAGCCGCCCGGACCCCCACCCGGGATCTCAGGAGAGAAGTGCCGTCCGGAGGTCCTACCCCCAGAAGCACGCGTGGCCTCCCTGTCAGCAGCCCCGCCACACCCGCCCGGTCCCGCCCACTCCGCCCTCGCCTCGCCCGAGGTCTGGGGGCCCTGAGCACAGCCCCTCGGGTAATCAGACATCGAGGGTCTGGTGCTCACTCATCGCTCCGGGCTCATCTCGGTCAGCGGAGCCTGGAGCTTCAGAAACAGACACCATCCCAGCCGGTGGGCGTGGTGCAGACGATTGGACCAGGAGGGAACCCAGGGGAGCCTTCCCCTCGCAGGACAGGGACTCGCCGTCCGGGAGGGGCTCGGCGGGCAGGGGGGCCTGGCCCGCCCACGGCATCCCGCAGGTCCCGCTCCCACTCAGTCCAGAGAGAACCCCAGCCGCCTCCTGGGCGTGAGCACTCTCGGGGAGCCCCTAATTACTCCCTCCTCAGCCAGCGTTCCCGCAGCCACGCCGTGATGAACTCTGTCCCTGGGGAAATATGTCATTTGGGGGAGACAGGCAGGTTAATTACTAACCATTGTGGAAGGCTGAGCGAAATAAATGCTTTAATAAACGTGTAGACATGCGTTATGGGGACCCTGGGAGACAGTGATGACGGCTGGCGGAGCGTCAGGGAGCTGGCATCGGAGCTGGGCTTCAAAGGGTGCCACGGAGAAGGAGGAGGGAGCCACGGAGAAGGGGAGGGGAGGGTGCCAAGGAGAAGGGGAGGGGAGGGTGCCATAGAGAAGAGGAGGGGGAGGGTGCCACGGTGAAGGGGGAGGGGTGTGGGAAGGGGGAAAGGGAGGAAGCCACAGAGATGAGCGAAACGCTGACCCGGATCGGACCTCGAACTATTACCGAGGCTTTAGCTTTTTGATGAGCCGGATGATAGCCATATATATATATATATATATTGTTTGTTTGTTTATTGATGTCAGAGAGGAGGGAGAGGGAGAGAGAGATAGAAACAGCAATGCTGAGAGAGACTCATTGATTGGCTGCCTCCTGCACACCCTCCACTGGAGATCGAGCCCACAACCTAGGCACGTGCTCTGACTGGGAATCAAACCCGGGACCTATTGGTTCATAGGTCGACACTCAAGCCACTGAGCCACGCGGCCGGCCCGGGAGATAGCTTGAAGTTCAAAGCTCAGCTGGGCTGCGGGCCAGGTCCCTGTGTCTCCCTAACTGTGGGGACAAGACAGATCCCTCCCCGAGGCTGCCACTTCCACACCCACCTGTTCTGGGGGGGGGGGGGGGGGGGCGGCACCTGCTCCCGGGCCCCGCCCAGTGCCTGGGGCCTGCGCCCCTCTGTGGGCGGGGTGCTCCTCTGCGGGTGAGAAATGGAGTCTCAGTTGATTCCTGTTCTGGGAACGACGAGGAGCACAGGACTGTGTGTGCTTGGAAGAGCGATCGGACCTCGTCCCACACCCACCTGCACACCCAGCACCGGCTTTGGGAGCCCGCACGGCGCCCCGCCCCGCCCCGTCCCTCCCCTCGGGCTCAGGACAAGGACGAAGCGCACAGCACGGGGACCCGCTGAGGGCTGCTTCCTGGCCGCCTGCTTGGTGTCTGATGCAGGGGTGCCGGGGCGTTCAGGCCGAGCCAGGGTGATCCCAGGGGCGCCGTCCCAGCACCAGGTGCCCCGCCCCGGCCCAGGCTGGGCGTCCCTCTCCTCTGAGCGGGGTCCCCTGGGCGGCCGGCCAGGCGTGAAGACCTCGGAGCCTTCGTCTCGCCCCAACCTCAGCCCCTGCTCACTTCCGCCTTTGTCACAGCCGCAGGCTCCTGGTCTCAGGGGTGCCCTCGCCCAGGGCTCAGGCTGCCTCCGCCCGCCGGCCGAAGCCGGTTATTTTTAATGGAAGCCACACGGGGCCAAGGGGTCCCAGCCGTGGGGGATTGAGCTCAGGCGAGGCAGGGCCGGCACGTGCCCGTGTCCTGTCAGCCACAGCAGCCTGGCAGCGGGGGGCCTGGCGTGGGGGGCCTGTGAGGAGCCCAGGCTGCCAGCTTCGTCCCTGGGCAGAGGCTCTGGCCCAGCTGGTTCTGCGAACACCCTGTGGGCGGGCACCTGGCAGCTCCAGAGCCTCCTCCAGGTAATTACTTAATCACACCCGCGACGGGGCGGGCGCCTGGGGAACCCTGGCCACACCTGGGGACGCCCCCTCCCTCCCGAAGCTCTCGGCCTCCCTCCTGGTCTGTGCACACAACCCCAGCAAGCAGCGCCGGGCTGAGGGGCTGAGGGGCTGAGGGACCCGCAGCCAGTGCCCTCTGGAACCGCGAGGCCTGGGAGGGGAGCGAGAGGGGATAGCGTGATTCCGGGGCCCACGTCCTCTGGGCTCCCCCCGCCCAACCCAGACCATTCAGAGGCCCCGCTTGGGACACGTCACCTTGAAAAGTCCTTCCCCGTCACCGTGTCTGAGGCAGACAAGTCAGCAAGACAGGCTGATCCGGAACGCTCGCCCTTCGAGCACAAGCTGCCCTCAGGGCCCCGAGCCCGCACCGCCGGCTCCCACCTGGCTCCCGCGTGAAGTGAGGCACGTGTGGGCTGCGTGATGATTACACCCCACAGTCCATGCAAGAGCTGCAGGGGCTTGGGCGCTGGGTTTACTTGGAGTCAGAGCTCCGTCACTGGTCAGACGGGATGTGGGGTGAGGACACGGCAGATGACATGGGGGGGGCGGGGGGGGCTGTGTCGCTGGAGCACGGAGCTGCCCACCCCCCTCGGAGTGCACAGAGTGTGGGAGGAGCAGGTTTGGGGGGACAGGATCTCAGTAGCACATGGCCTTCTGAGGTGTCCCCTCGGCATCTAATGGGGGACCCAGGGGCCTGGAGTGGGGCCACGCTGGAGCTGGGACGGAGGGTCCCTGGAGCCAAGATGGGCCTGACCCGGCAAGAGAGGAGGCTGGTGTGGAGGGGAGAGCGGGGTCGAGGGCTGGGCTCAGCACAGGGTTCCTGGGGGCAGAAGGAGCCTGGGAGGGCGGGGCCTGAGCAGGTGGTTGGGAACCCCGAGCCCTGCTGGCGGGTGACCAGCTGGGCCAACGCTGACGCTGACGGGTCAAGTTCAGGAGGAGATGGGAAGTGCGCACCGGTCAGCAGCGTGGAGGAGCCCTCGGCAGAGCAGGCGGGGGACATGGCCTGAGACACAGACACTCGCCAGGGAGTTCGGGGCAAGGCGATGGGTAACGGGCGGCAGGAATTGGGTTGTTTTTCTGAGAGAAATAACTGCACATCTGGGTGCTCCGTGGAGAGGCCCAGGGGAGAGGGAAGCGTGACGCTGGAGGGAAGCGGGTGGACGCGCCCAGTCCCGCCCTGCGGCCGGAGGGTGGGCAGTGCACGGGGGCTCTGGCCTTCAGCGGGAGCTGCCCTGCGGCCGGAGGGTGGGCAGTGCACGGGGGGCTGGCTTTAAGCAGTGCTGCCCTGCGGCCGGAGGGTGGGCAGTGCTCGGGGGGTGGCCTTCAGCGGGAGCTGCCCTGCGGCCGGCGGGGTGGGCAGTGCACAGGAGCTGCCCTAAGGCTGGCTCGGCTGCTCCCGGGAGTGTGGCCCACAGTGAGCCGCCATGAACGCGAGGCGGGGCCCGCAGGGCCAGCGGGGGCTTGGGCGAGCAGCGGCGCTCGCAGTCCCAGTGGGCAATGCATTTTGAAAGTCTCTCCTGTCCTGGCCGGTGTGGCTCAGTGGACAGAGCGTCGGCCTGTGGACTCAGGGGCCCCGGGTTCACTCCCCGTCAAGGGCACATGCCCAGGTTGTGGGCTCAATTCTCAGGAGGGGGCGTGCAGGAGGTAGCTGATCAATGAGTTTCATCCAGCATGTAGGTTTCTATCCCTCCCTCCCTCTCCCTTCCGCTGTGAAATCAATACATTATACAAATAAACGCTCCAGAGATGTCTGACAGCCATCCACCTCCTGGCCTGCCCTGCCCCAAAGAAATACGGGACACAGGAGGCTCCCAAGAGACAGCTGGGCCTTTGGGGTGCCCGGGGGGACAGTGTGTGAGCAGGTGCTGTCCCCGTGGGGCTGCTGGGCCGTGACTCGGGGACACCCTGTCTCCGTTCTCGCCATGCATGTGGCTCTGCAATGACTCCCTCACTGGGTGTCCTGGCCTCTCCTCCACCTCCGCCTGCACTTGATCTCTCCACCTTCCCCGCTGCTGCCCCGTGGGCCCCGCCCTCTCGGCTTTCCTGTTGTTCACCTGCGTTGGGAGCAGAAAGGACACCCGGGCACGAGAAACGCAGACCTTCACGTCGGGAATCTCCACGTTGGCATTGCCCGTCCTCCGTCTCAGGTCCGGACGGGGCCTCCTACGCTTCCCAGCAGAGGCAGGTGTCCTGGGCGGCCTCGAGGGAAGCAGGAGGCGGGACCGGGTAGCCGTGAGCCCTGAGAGCCTCAGCACGTGTGACGGACGAGCAGTCTTCCCGGGGAGGCAGCCGGAGAATTTCCTAAGGACCCATTCGCTGCCCGCCAGAGAGCACAGCGCTCCGCAGGCTTCCAGGCAGCCTGGAGTGCCAAGGTCAAAGGTGAGGAGTGATTTTGAAACTGAAAACTCTTGGCGCCATGCCTGCTTCCCGGCCCTCTGTCCAGAGTCCGTGGGGGTTGTCCCCCGAATGGAGCGTTCCGGATCTCCTCCCGCCCAGCTCTGCCTCTCGGTCACAATGACGCGCGACCGCCGTGAAGATACGGCAGACACTGTTCCAAGCACCTTCCACGTATTAGCGCATTGAACCCTCACAGCAGCCCTGCTCCCACTCAGATTTCACATCTCAGAAGCCTGAGCAGGGAGGGAGTCCCCAGGGCCATGGGAGGAGGGTGTTGGGCGCGGGGATTTAGACACAGGCAGGGGGCTCCAGAGGCCTTGCTCTTAATCACACCCTAAGCTGCCTCTCCACCCAGATCACTAGGTTATAGCTGCCCTCTCTGAGTCATTCACCCATCCAGCATCTAGCATCCATCCACCCACCCATACATCCATCCACCCACCCATACATCCATCCATCCATCCTCCCACCCATCCACCCACCCATCCACCCACCCATACATTCATCCATCCTCCCACCCATACATTCATCCACCCACCCACCCATCCATCCATCCACCCACCCATCCACCCACCCATACATACATCCATCCATCCTCCCACCCATCCATCTATCCACCCACCCACCCATACATTCATCCATCCATCCATCCACCCACCCATACATTCATCCATTCATCCATCCACCCATCCATACATTCATCCATCCATCCATCCAACCATCCACCCACCCACCCATACATTCATCCATTCACCCACCCATACATCCATCCATCCATCCATCCACCCACCCATACATTCATCCATCCATCCATCCATCCATCCACCCACCCACCCATACATTCATCCATTCACCCACCCATACATCCATCCATCCATCCATCCACCCACCCATACATTCATCCATCCATCCATCCATCCATCCACCCACCCACCCATACATTCATCCATTCACCCACCCATACATCCATCCATCCATCCATCCACCCACCCATACATTCATTCACCCACCCACCCATCCATCCACCCACCCATCCATCCGTCTATCTGTCCATCCATCCACTCATCTATAGATTATGAACAGATAATATGGGTTACTGGGTAGGCAGAAGTCCACATTTGGCAAAGGAAGGAGACACACAGTTTTGCTTGTATTAACACGTGTTAGACTGCACGTGTGGAGATGCGTGGACGGGAGGCTGGGGTCTGGTCAGCATCTTCGGCTGCCCAGGAGGATGCTGCCCCACACCTTCGCCGTGGGCCTCACTATGGAGCCTCCTCTGGCCATCCTAGTCCTCATCTCCTTTCCTCTCTGCACTTCACCCGCAGGCCTCTCTTCTCACCCCCGATGTTCACCTTAGTTCTGGACAACGCTGCATTTTTGCTGAGTCATAAACTTCATTTATGGGGGAAACTAATTGGGTTTTCTGTGACAAATGACCCAGGCCAGAGGGGCCTAGGGGTTGATGGCATTGACTGGTGCAATTATAACTGAACACATCCGGTCCTCCACATGCTTGGCAGCTGCTCGAGGGCAGGTGAGACTCACTGTGGGACTGGACGCGGCTCTGCGGCCCGTGTGACCATGAACCCAATCATGTTACCACTGGCGGGAATTCAAACGTCAGCACAGGCTGTTGCCAGGAGACGGCGTGAGGGCTGGTGCAAAAGGAAGCAAACAGCTCTGACCAATCGATAACATGCGTGGTGGCCGGGTTTTCAGCAGTCAATGAATGCAACCTCAAGACTGAGTCCATTAAGCCACGCTCGCCGTTCAATGCTTGTTCCTGGATTTGATCTGCCGCGAGCCTCTGTGAAGTGGTTACCCACAGGACAGAGTTGGCGGTCAAAAAAACCACACGAGAGAAATAAAAACGCAATCTTGACTTTCCTTCGGATTGGAAGACAAAGACACTATGTGCAGCATCCGAGCCACATTACCACCCATGATCCTCCTCTCCTCTCGGGCCAGTGCTTGGTCAGCAGCAGAGCTTTCTGAATAGCAACAGCTGATGTTTGTTAAGTGCGTGACAGCTGTTCATGCTCCTCGCCCATATCCACCACCTTCCTGACCCTCGTGGTGGGCGTGGCCAAGTGATCCAGGAACTTCCTGACCCCAGTGGCGGGTGTGGCCACGTGATCCACCACCTTCCTGACCCCCGTGGTGGGCAGCCATGAAATGTGTTGACCCCGTGCCCACACCTGCCGGTGCCCACGCGGATGTCAGCCCCGCCCAGGCCACGCGGGAGCGGCGGCAGCCTGCCTGTTAGGCTCCAGTCGTGGCTCGGACAGCGGGGCCCCTGGGACCTCGGGACGCGGGTCACCTGGAAGCTGGAAGCCCAGGGCTCCCACAGGCCTCCTGAGCTCACAGGTGAGGGGCCCGGGCCCGGGGGGCATTTCACGGGTGATGGGCATTTCCGGGCCTTGCCGACCGCGGACGGGCGTGTTTTCAACCCGCCTCTCCGAGGGCCTCCCCCCCTGGGTCGTGGGCGCAGCGATGCCCAGAGACCCTGCGATGCTGGGGTTGTCGGGGGGCAGGTGAGCGAGCGGCCCAGGTGGCTCAGGCCCCTCCCGCCGGCCGGTCTCCCTGCCAGGCCTGGGTGTGCCCCGGCGCAGGCGGGCACCCCGGAGGCAGCCGGGAAGGCCTCCCGGGTGGACTGGCTCCGTCTGCCCCAGAGCAGAGCTGACTGGCCTGGTTTGTCACCTGCACCCGAGTCCCCAGCAGGTCACCCACACCCCAGGCCACGAGCAGGTCAGACACGGCCCGCTCCCCCTCGCCGCTGTGGCTGCAGGGTTAAGGTGGCGCCCTCACGCCCGACTTCATGCCGGAAGCTGTGGGCACCATGGGAAGAGATGAAGGCCGGCCCTACAGACGGCTGTAAGCCCTTGACCTGGCCCCACTGGTGCAACGGGGAGAGCTACATAGGTCACTGAGCGGTGAAAGAAATGAGTGTGTAAATCGACCTGTTTTTAATTATTCTTTAGTGCAGGGAACACTACTTTTTATGCTTCAAAATTTTTAAATATATTTTTTATTGTTGATGGTGTTCTAGAGGTCTCCATTTTCCTCTCCTTTCCCCCCCCCTCCCAGCCCACCTCCCCCCCGTCATATGCCTTAACGTGGTAAAATATATTCCCTTGTTCTCTGAGCTATGAAGTTATCACATAAGCACTTATGCTCAGCCATCTGAACGCTGTTGGCCCGGCTCCCGCTTGACCGGCTGTTCCTATGCGACGCCCTTGACCTGACGGGGATCCCAGATCCTCCCAACAGCCTCGTGAATTGCACGGCCGTCTGGCTCCTGAGTCTCAGTTCTTGCAACATCACTGCGTGGTCCGCGTCTGCGCTGGCTCCTCTCACCGGTGGGCATTCGCCACACGGACATCGATTACACGCACACGCTCCAGCCCGAACGGCGCTGTCTGTTGGTCTGCGGGTCCGGCATCCCAACCACTGAGCTCCGTCGGGAACGCTGGTTTTGGGATGGTCCTCCTTAGCTCGCTGGCGGCCGAACTGTCCTTGCCCACGGAGCGCCACACGTGTCCTCTGACCTCCTTCCCGACATGCTTTGGAGTCCGCTCTTCACTTTCTTACTTTCCCATTAAATGTTCACCACGTGGCATTGGATTAGGATGGCCTTTAAAGCGGTTCCTCGTTAGCGATTGCAAATGTGTTTGTGTGACCCATAAGCCTCAAGAGGCCCCGCTCATCCTGGCGCTGAGACGTGTGGGTCACTCACAGTTTAGTCTTTTTTTTTTTTTTTAATATATTTTATTGATTTTTCACAGAGAGAAAGGGAGAGAGATAGAGAGCTAGAAACATCGATGAGAGAGATACATCGACCAGCTGCCTCCTGCACACCCCCACCGGGGATGTGCCCGCAACCAATGTACATGCCCTTGATCGGAATCGAACCTGGGACCCTTCAGTCCACAGACCGACGCTCTACCCACTGAGCCAAACCTGTTTCGGCTAGTCTTTCTTTTTTTTTTTTTAATATATATCTTTATTGATTTCAGAGAGGAAGGGAGAAGGAGAGAGAGAGAGAAACATCAATGATGAGAAAGAATCATTGATCGGCTGCCTCCTGTACAACCCCTACTGGGGATCGAGCCCGCAACCCAGGCATGTGCCCTTGGCCAGAATCGAACCCGAGACCCTTCATTCCGCAGGCCGATGCTCTGTGCACTGAGCCAAGCCGGCTAGGGTCAGCTTAGTATTTAAGGTTACAAATGTTGGCACCACCTGCAGTCGGCACGTACATCGCTGCATGTCACTGCCGCTTTGCCGGAACGATCGACCTGCTGTGAGTTGCAGGAACATGGCTCTTGTATGCATTCCTGCACATCACGGTCCTGTTCCAGCCGGTCTGGCGTGCCCGCGGGATCCGAAGTCCCGGGGAGCAGATCTGTTAACATTCTTTCCCCCTTTCCCTGAAGATTCGGTCTGAGGCTGCCTGGAGCTTGTCTCGGCTCCAGGCCTGGGACCGGCGTTCCCCGTGAGCTCGGGGCTGGCCTGTCGCCTGGCGTGGCATTAGGTCAGCATCTGTAGCCACTGGACCAGCGACACTCCTCAGTGCCCCTCCCCCGTGCCCCTCTGCGTGAGGGAGGCCTGCGTGAACACGGGCGGCAGGACCTGGTCCGCCTGAGCTCGCGTGCGACTGCGTAGACCGCGCGTTAGAGGGTGCTGGGCTGTTGCCCGCCGCCGGTCCTTGGCGTCCATCACTCGCTGTCACCTGTCTGATGGGAGAGCTCTGGTCGGACTTCCACCACCCGCGTTCCTGTTTGGCGGGCTTTGGGGTGGATGACGGGCTTGGTCGCTTCGCTGGGTTTGGAGTCTGAGGCCCGGCTCGGTGCACCGTGTTCTGGGGAAGGCCTGGCTGTCAGGTGAAGTCTCTCGTAAGCGATGTCTCTCCCTCCCGCAGACGAGGCTCCGACTTCCGTGCTGAGGAGGCGCCCGGGAGCCGGCCGCGGAGCCGGCAGCAGCGGCTGTGTGACCTGCTGCCTGGTGAGCACCGGTGAGCTCACGGCTCCGGCATTGCCGCTGGGCCGTGCCGTCTAAATATTTGTGTCCGAGCCGCACTGCTTCCTTCCCGCGCCTCGTGCCTGGCTTGGCCCGTGAGCAGAGGGGCAGTGCTGTGGACGCCGGGAGGTCTTTTTTGAGAAACACAGAGACGAGAATTCCCGAGTGAGAGGAACTCGGTGTGGAAGGGGCACGCTGTTGGAAGCAGCGGGCTGTGTGGAAGGCGAGGGGCGGTGTTTATGGGCCTCAGAGACCCTGGGGACCCGGCTGGGTCGGCACACGGCGGGGGGGCACTGGTTCCCGTGGGGGGAGCCCCTCGCATCTGCTGAGCCGTCAGGAGTAGTGTGACGCCTGATTCTACTAAAAACCATCAGCTCCATCCCGCCTGCCGGCCGCCGGGCTCCCCCGGCTCAGGGGCCCAGAGGCTGGTGTTTACCGCCTCCCACGTCCCCAGCTCGTCTGTCTGGTTCTAGACCTTTCTGCACAAGCTGTTCCAGTGCCCAGAGGACGCCGGCTCTTCCTGTCGCCTCAGATCCTCCGTCCCCATCCGTCTCCTCCCTTGTCCCACTCCCTGACCCACCCCCATCCCCATCCCCCTGTCCCACCCCCCTGTCCCACTCCCTGCCCCACCCCCTGTCCCCTCCAGGCGGCTAGGCCACTCCCAGCTCCCAGCACACCCACTCTCACTCCGCCCAGCCTCCCGGTGGCACAGCTGCTTCCTGTGGCGCCGGCACCTCCCAGGCACTGGGCGCAGCTTCTCCGTCGACAGAATCGTCCACGCACCCAGGCGCGGTCACGACGGTAAAAATGCCCTGGTTCACAGATGCCTGTCCCCCCCATGATCACCTTCCGCACAATTAAAGCAAATCAGGGTCCATCCTCATTAACTTAGAATTATAACGCCCATCGATTCCATTACAAATGTGAGTCGTAAAATATTTAAGAGAAATGCAATTGCATTGCTTTCAAATTCAACAGAGAGTGGGACGGTGTCAGTAACTAAAAGTGGGACGAGTCCATAAAAGACTGGCACGTGTGTGTCCTGGGGTCATCCGCGTGTTGCCGCGTCCCCACCATAGCACGCGGCGCCCGGCGCCAAGACGCTCGGGGAGGCATCGCGGGGCCACTTGTTCTCTGTTTGTTTTTGATGTTTCGGCCTCGACCCCCCACCACGGGATCTGGTTCTCCAGGAGCCGTGCGTGTCTGTGAGGGGCTCTGACACGGGTCGGGGCGACACGGACGTCTCGGCTCCATAGACTCAGCTGCGTGCCCCCCACCCCCATGCTGAAGCCCGAGGAGGTCCCGAGGGGACGGCAGGGGAGAGAGGGTGACGCGGGGCCTCAGGGTGGGGCTGATGCGAAATGACGGGACCAGGGTCCCCAAAAGAAGAGGCAGCGAAGCCCACCTCTCTCCCTCCCTGTCCCTCTCCCCTCCCTTCCTCCTCCTCCTCTCTCTCCTCTCGCTCTCGCTCTCTCTCTGTTGGCGGACAGGTGTGAGCACCGTCAGTGACTCGTTCGGCAGGAAGGTGTCGCGCCCGGGGCGGGGCCGGCGCCCGGGAGGGGCTGCCAGCAGGTGCGCAGGTGTGGCCGCCCAGCAGGTGTGGCCGCCTCGCCCACGGCCGGGGGAGCCCTGCGTGTGGGCGTGGGCCGCTCTGTGTCCCTCAGGGGTCAGCCTGCAGCCGAGGGACCCAGAGCCTTCGTGCCTCCTGTGAGGGTGAGGCTGACTCTCGGACGGGCCGGAACATTCTAAAGCGCGGGCTGGGGAGCAGGCCTGGAAGGAAGACGAAGAGCACGGCAAAGCTGACCACAGGCCCCGGCACGCTTCTCAGCGAGCCACGGCTCACGTCCTCAGGGGCGGCTGGGCAGCGTCTGAAACTGGCCGTGGTCGGACCACAGCGTGGCCTCCCTGGCTGGAGCCTGTCGGGGCGCGTGCCCTTCCGTCACCCTTTCCTTCACCCCCGGGGAAGGGTTCGGGGCCGTGGGCCCGGGTGTGGTGACCCGCACCTGGGGCCCCCTCAGCCGGGACCGTGAGCCCGGCCCCCAGCGACCCCCGGACACCGCCACGGAGCAGGGCCGCGCCCGACGGGGCCTCGCCTGGCTGTTTGCTGCCGCGCCCAGGCCGAGCGTCCCCTAGGCACAAAGTCCTCTTGCTCCAGCGTCCGTGCTTCTCAGAGCCGGCTGCAGGTTTCGGTTCAAATTCCAAACTCCTGACGGGAGGCCGGGCGAGGCGCCGGACGAGCAGGCTCCCCGACCCACGAGGCCCCTCCCTCCGCCTCCCCGGGGCCGGTCACCCCCTGGCCGTATGGTCCCTCGCCCACAGCCTCGCCGGCGTAGGCGCTCAGCTGAGACCTCCTCCGTCTGGGGTTCTGTCTCCCCCCTGCACCTGATCACGCGTGTCTACCCTGGTCTGTGGTCTGGTCACCGCCCCCTCATCGGCACGTAGGCCCCTCCGCCAGGTGCAGAGACGCCCCCGGTCACTGCAAAACGCTGCGTGTGGGACGCCTCATCCCGGCGCCCGGGGCGGAGCCGTGTGGACAACTGTCAGACGGCAGCCCGGTGACGGGGCCGGGACCCCACAGGCCCCCGTGGCTGAGGTCGTTCAGATCCAGGGCCATCACGTGGTGTGTGTGTATGTGTGTGTGCATGTGTGTGTATGTGCGCGCACATGCATGCACGGTGCCGGGTGCCCTGCTCACCAGCTCCCTCTGGACCCCCGTGTCCCTCAGTGCCTACACAGAGCAGTCACCCCCGTCACAGAGGTCACAGAGGTCGCCAGGGGCAAGCTACTGAATGGGGGAGGGGATTCTGAGCTCAGCCAGTGCAGCCGGGGCCTTCGGGAGCTCCTGCCCAGAGGGCTCCCGCACTGGGGGCTTCTCGTGGGTGCGTTTCCAGAACATTCCTGGGGATGGGCCGGGTAGCTGCTTCCTTCACGGTCTGTGCTGCCCGCGCAGGCCCAGGATGCTGGGCTGGAGACGCCAGCGCCCCGGCCTGGGCACCGGGAGGCCTGAGGGGGGGAGGGGCTCCCGGCTGGAGCAGAGGAACCCGCGTCAGGTCCAGTGACTCGCAGCCCCTCACCTCCCGGCACGTACACGATCCCTAAAACCCTGCGGCTCACCGAAAATCAGCTTCTGCCAATAAGGCCCAAAAAAGGCAGGATTTTGATTCATTCAGGGGGAGGGGGCTGTCATTGTTCCCATCTGACAATCGGAGGAAACAGGGTCAGCGCCCCTGGGCAGTCGGCGCAGTCAGGAGCCGCAGCTTACCATTCCTGCCGCCCCAGTTGGTGGGGCCTGGAGAGCCGAGGGGGAGGTCATGGGACGCGGCGCCCGAGGCTGTGAGTGCAGAGAGAGGCCGCTGGGCCGCCCTCCCCCCACGTCCATGCAGGCCTCCGGGCTGGGCCACGTGCTGTGTGGCACGAGAAAGTGATTTTTTTAAGGCAACAACCACAAATGTGAAGACCTGTCATTGATGTGTTCTGGAAAATTCCAGAAATTCCAGAAACAGCAGACCTTCACAGCTGGGGTGACTGGGATACGGTGGCAAGACAGTCACGCAGAACAGCGTTAGGTGCTGGTTGAAGTGGAGAAAACGGGGGGGGGGGGGGGGGGCGGGGGTAGGAGCAGCTGACAGGCCCTGGAGCTCCCTGTGCGGCAGGGCTGTGAAGTTGAGGGGGGGCAGGGCTGTGAGGTTGGGGGGGCAGGGCTGTGAAGTTGAGGGGGGGCAGGGCTGTGAGGTTGGGGGAGCAGGGCTGTGAGGTTGGGGGGGCAGGGCTGTGAGGTTGGGGGAGCAGGGCTGTGAGGTTGGGGGGCAGGGCTGTGAGGTTGGGGGGCAGGGCTGTGAGGTTGGGGGAGCAGGGCTGTGAGGTTGGGGGGGCAGGGCTGTGAGGTTGTGGGGCAGGGCTGTGAGGTTACAGGGGGGCAGGGCTGTGAGGTTGGGGGGCAGGGCTGTGGGGTGGGGGGGCAGGGCTGTGAGGTTGGGGGGCAGGGCTGTGGGGTGGGGGGGCAGGGCTGTGAGGTTACGGGGGGACAGGGCTGTGGGGTTGGGGGGGCAGGGCTATGAGGTTACGGGGGGGCAGGGCTGTGAGGTTGGGGGGGCAGGGCTGTGAGGTTACGGGGGGGGGCAGGGCTGTGAGGTTGGGGGGGCAGGGCTATGAGGTTGGGGGGGCAGGGCTGTGAGGGGACCAGGGCTGTGAGGTTGGGGGGGCAGGGCTGTGAGGTGGGGGGGGCAGGGCTGTGAGGGGACCAGGGCTGTGAGGTTGGGGGGGCAGGGCTGTGAGGTTGAGGGGGGCAGGGCTGTGAGGTTGGGGGGCAGGGCTGTGGGGTTGGGGGGGCAGGGCTGTGAGGTGGGGGGGGGCAGGGCTGTGAGGGGAGCAGGGCTGTGAGGTTGGGGGGGCAGGGCTGTGGGTTCAGACGTGCCCCGTGTGGGGTCGTCTGCAGTGACCTGGGTCCGGCCCACGTGCCCCCTGAGCACCACGGCCTGGGCTCCCTGTTCCCACGCGCTGGGCCGCGTCCCCCTCTCTTTTTTTTTCTTTAATATTTGTGTTGATGTCAGAGAGGAAGGGAGAGGGAGAGAAACATCCATGATGAGAGAGAATCACGGATCGGCTGCCTCCTGCAGGCCCCACACTGAGGATCAAGCCCGAAACCCGGCGTGTGCCCTGGCGGAATGGAACCCTGACCTCCGGGTTCCTAGGTCGACGGTCACCCCCTGAGCCGCGCCGGCCGGGCAGTCCCCTCCCCAGCGTGGCACCGACGGCCCGCAGGGGACCTGTGCCCACGGGGAGACGTGAGGTGTCCCCCAAAGCCCCAGGTGCCGACGCCAGGCCGGGCCTCTCCCGGGAAGTGTGATGGCTCCACGTGACACGGCCCTGCACCGGGCAGAGGGCGGCCGAGATGGAAAGGCATCGCGTGGGGGACGTGACCTCGAACATCCGAGCGAAGTGACGCAAACCCGCACCTGTGGGTCCGCGGGCACCTGGGGGCCGTGGACAGTCTGCCCCTCGCCCTCCCCGGCCCGTGGGGGTCAGTCGCCCCTCGCCCTCCCCGGCCCGTGGGGGTCAGTCGCCCCTCGCCCTCCCCGGCCCGTGGGGGTCAGTCGTGCCTCGCCCTCCCCGGCCCGTAGGGGTCAGTCGTGCCTCGCCCTCCCCGGCCCGTGGGGGTCAGTCGCCCCTCGCCCTCCCCGGCCCGTGGCCGTGGCCGTGGCCGCAGCGCGGCGGGGATGACGGCGATGCGTGGCGCTGGCTCCTCTGGAACGTGCTGCTCGGAGTCGGGTCCACTTCCTGGTGATTCACACCCGACGGGTCACCTCCCTCTTTGGAAGCGACTCTGAGGCGGGTGTGGGTGTCCTGGCCACACGGCAGGGGCGGAGGGCCAGCGTCGGGCTCTGTGACAATGGACACGGCACGCTGCTTCCTGCACCCCCTCCCCCGCCCCCCCCCCCCGTGGGGCCTGGGCCGGCCCTTCTGACCGGGCGGGGCGGGGGAGGGGTGGCCGCTCTCAGGCTGACCGGCCGCAAGGCCGCCCTACCTCCTCCCACACCCACACCCGCACCCACACCCACACCCACACCCACACCCGCACCCACACCCACACCCACACCCTCACCCACACCCGCACCCACACCCACACCGCAGGCTCCTCCAGGGCCACCATGCACCTCGCACGCTCGGTCATTCTGCTAGCGCCCGCTCTGCGTGGTCAGCATTACTGGAGGGCAAAGTGTTTCGTAGTTTATTTTTCTAAATAACGGGAATTTATTCCCTTAAGGGCGAAAACTTTTAAAACCCGTTTTGGATGGCTCGCAGGACCTGACACTGTTTGCATTCTTAAACAGATCATTTAACCTTCGTGTGCATGTGTGGGATTCAGTGCCTTGTTAAGAAAAGAAAAAAAAAAAACAAATTTGCCTGGCCGGCGTGGCTCAGTGGCCGGCGTGGCTCAGTTGACCTAGGAACCAGGAGGTGAGGGTTCGATTCCCGGTCAGAGCACAGGCCCGGGTTGCGGGCTCGGTCCCCAGTGTGGGGCGTGCAGGAGGCAGCCGGTCCATGATTCTCTCTCCTCATTGATGTTTCTCTCTCTCCCTCTCCCTTCCTCTCTGACATCGATAAAAATGTATTTAAGAAAAATCTTCAGCCTCCACTTTACACCAAACGTCTGGATAGAGTCACTTCCTGCTCCTACTCCCTCACTTTCCATTCACATTTCAATAACCCTGCACTGATCCCTCCTCCCTGGGCAGCAGAGTTCATCGAGGCACAGAGTCAGCGTCTCCTCGAACCCCGAAGCACCGCGTGGCACCGATGATGTTCAGAACTTTCAGTGCCCGCTCTGCCATCAGTCCTGTGACCATGCCTCCCAGTCCCGCATTCTTCACACGTAAACAATGGCTGAGCGTCGACCTATGAACCAGGAGGTCACAGTTCCATTCCCAGTCAGGCACATGCCCGGGTTATGGGCTCCATCCCTAGAGTAAGGCCTGCAGGAGGCAGCCGATCCGTGATTCTCTCTCATCATGGATGTGTCCATCTCTTTCTCTCTCCCACCTCTCTCTGAAATCAATAAAAATATATTTTTAAAGAGTAATACAAAACAAACTCGCCGGGGAATCGGCCCGAGCACGGACAGGCTACGTCCTTACTGCTGGTCTGACTCTGGAACACAGGGCGACCCAGGGACCACTCCGTCCCCTGACCCATCACCTCTGAGGCCAGCGGCTTCTGATGTTACCGTGTGCGGCTCCTGGGTGTGGGCAAACAGTGCAGTGTTTGTAGAATGCTTTATCTTCGTAAATGCTGATAATGTATTTTACGATTTATTTCTGAACAAGTTTTCTTAGTCACTGTTATGTGTGTCTTGCTGCAGGAAACACTTCTTTATCTTAGACGTAAAGATTATAATTCAACTTCTAGACACGGAGAAAGATTTGACACCGACAAACTGTGACTTTACTCCCCGTGCCGATTGCTGAGTCACTTCTCAAATGTGTGTGCTCCACGAGCCCATTAAGAAAACAGAGAAGAGAAATTGCTAAAGTTCAATGTCTACCAAAGGATCAGAAAGAAAAAAAAAAAGTTGCCCAACTCCTGCCTAAGTTTAACCGCCTCAGGAAGTGGAAACCACAACAGGAAACCGCCGGGCCGAGCGCGGCCCTTTCTGTAGATGGACGTGATTGGAGCCGCAGAGGGCGGGTCTCCCGGCTTTCCGAGGTCTGAGTAACATACAAGTACACGTGTGGGAAGGGTCCTGGTGGAGGGCCCACGCAACGCCCCGGTCAGCGTCCTCCTGGGCCCTGCGCTCTCCCCTGGACACATGGTTTGCAAATATTTCCTTCCAGACCTGAGTAGACCCTTGACATCTCATGAAAACTCAAGATAAATGTTTCCAAATTAAAGCTCCTTGGATTAGCTGTCAGTTTCTTCAAAATACGTTTTTATTGATTTCAGGGAGGAAAGAAGTGGGAAAGAGAGATAGAAACATCAATTGGCTGCCTCCTACACGCCCCACACTAGGGATCGAGCCTGCAACCCAGGCATGTGCCCTGACTAGGAATCAGACCGGGAATCGAACCGTGACCTCCTGGTTCATAGGTCGACACTCAACCACTGAGCCACGCCGGCTGGACAGCTGCCAACTTTTACATTTTTAATTGGTATAAAATATCAAGGTAGATTACACTCAACTTTTACCTAAAGCTTTTCCATGTAATAATCATATCCTACAAGATACAGTGTCTGGCTTGTGAAATTATGTTTAATAATTTAGAAACAATGTTTCCATCGATTAAGAACGCATTTAGAAATATGACTTGTACACCATGATCCTGCAACCCGATTTTTTCCTTTCAGCCAAATGAGCGAACATGAGGATGCTGTAATCTACGGAATTCAGTGCAAATGCTAACACCTGGTGAGGCACACTGTGTGTGTGTGTGGGGGGGAACCACGTCTCCTATTGTCCCGTCCTGTGCAATGGCCGTGGCTTTACTGCGAACATACTGTGGAATTCGTATGGTGACGTTTTTCATTTTAAAACAAAGTTGTTCAATAACATGGATGGACCTTGAAAACGCTCAGTGAAAGCAACAGCCCCAAAAGACCACCTACTGCGCGAGGGACGCCTGTCCTGTGGGGCGTCTGGGAAGACAGAAAAGGCGGAGCGGAGAGGCCTGGTTCCCCCGGCTGGGCGGGTTGGGGCAGAAGGGAAGCGACTCAGTAGCAGTTCCGTTTGGGGCAAGAAAATGTTCGTAAATTAGTGGCGCTGGCTGCACACGCGTGAATCTACCAGAAACACTGCATTTCACACCTTTACGGGTGAATTTTACGGTGTGTGAATTATATCTCAATAAAGCGATTGTTTTACCAAAACGGTGGGATTCCCTTAAAGGAATCCACAGAGCTCACCTCCCTCTCTAGCGATGTGGGTCTCTCCATCCGCACCCACATGCTCACGCTGCCCTCCCCCCACGGCCCTCCCATGGCTGATGCTAATGATGAATCCAAGACGTGGACCTTTTCAACGACCACGGAATCGGGCTCATCTCACGGTGCAAATCATCAATATCAAGACTGAAAAGAGATGTCGCTCCAGACCCCACACACATGGGGTAATGTTAAGTGGATAGTATAGCCCCAGCCGGTTTGCTCAGTGGATAGAGCGTCGCCCTCGCACTGAAGGACCGCGGGTTCAGTCCGGTCAACTTCGGTTGCAGGCTCCATCCCTGGCCTGGGTCAGGGCGCGTGCAGGAGGAACCAATCCCTGTGTCTCTCCCATGGATGTTTCTCTGTCTCTCCCTTCCACTCTCTTTAAACATCAATGGAAAAAAATGCCCTCAGGTGAGGATTAACGACAACAACAAACAAAAAAGATATTATAAACAACTTCATGCAAATAAATTGGAAAATTTAGATGAATTAAACATAACTTTAGAAAAGTTATGACTTTAAAATGCTGACACAAGAAGAAATGTAAACTTTGAATAATTCTATTAACTATCAAAGGAATTGTACCTATGCTTAAAATTCCCCCCACTCACAAAACAAAACTCCAGGCTCAAGGAAATTCTTTCAAATGTGTAAGGGGGTGGAGAAGGTCAGAAATAAGAAAAAGAGAGAAACTTCCCAATAATTTTTATGAGACTGGCATAACTCCGGGATCAAAATCTAACAAGGAGCATGTGAGAAACAGCACGGTGGCCCATCTTACTCACGCACCTGGATGGGAAATGCATCACTAAGAGGTTAGCCCGTCACACACAGCAAAGAGTTAGCACAGGGCCACGCTGTGGGCTCATTCCTGGGAGCCGAATATTAACATAAGAAAAGAGGGAAATTACATCATCATGCAGCTGATAAAGAAAACGCCTTTGAAAGAATTTAAATCCACTTATGATTTAAAAAGAAAAGCTCTCAGCAGAGAGGACTAGCCAGGGGTGTTGTTTTAGAGCCAGGAACCCAATGGAACTCCCTAGAAGTTAAAAGGACATTTGAAAGCGTATTCCATAGTGAAATGGTGAAGCCTTTCTGAGATGGGGGTGAAAACCAGTTTGAAATTGCCTCCGCTGAGTCTTGAATTGCCAGTCCTGGCCGCTGCGATGAAGACAGAACGGTCAGGCCCTCGCCGGTGTGGCTCAGTGGGTAGAGCGTCGGCCTGCGGACCGAAGGGTCCCGGCTTAGATTGTACCTCGGTGGCAGGCTCCTCCCCCACCCCCCCACCCGCCCGGGCCCTGTCAGGGCTCCTGCAGGAGGCAACCAATCCTTGTGTTTCTCTCACATGGATGTCTCTCTCTCTCTCTTTCCCTCTCTCTTCCGCTCTCTCTAAAAACTAAAAGGAAAATATCCTGGGGTGAGGATTAACAGCAACAAAAAAACAAGATGGAGGGGCGAGGAGAGAGGTGACGGCGCTGCCGCTATCTGTGGGTGACAGGGCTGCGTGTGGGGAAGACAAACCACTCAAATGAGCGCGTGAGGTTAGCCGTTGGAGCCGCGGAGAAGGGGCGTGGGTTAGTGTTCCCCTGGCTGATGGTTAACCTGGTGGGTTCGTGCCGTGTTCATTGAGACGCACACTTATGTGTGTTGAATGTAAAAGTTAAAAATAACCTGGTCGTATGGTATTAAGAGAAAAGCGAGGGATGTGGCTGATAGATCCTTACGTAACCTGCACCGGCGGCCTGGACATTCCCGAGCACCTAACCTGGCACCTTATATGGACTGTACATGGAACCGCCAATCAGCACCTGCCAAATACCCTGAGCCCCCGATTCCTAAGTCCCTAAGTGCCTAATCATGTGCCTTATCTGAAACCACCAGTCAGCGCCCGCCGAGCACCCTAAGCCCCGTCCCTTCCCACTCCTCCCCTCAAAGGCGTGTTCCCCTCTGCACGTGCGCTCTCTCCCCTGGCGAGGCAGCCCGGCCGGTCCTTCTCCTCTCATGAAGCCTGTGGTCCTGGTTTTCGGCCTCTGTCTGATCTCTCAGTAGCCAGAGTCCAGTGGCTCCCGGGGAGCCAGCATCGGGCAGTAGCTGCCTGGCCTCTGGGGAAGGAAGGGCTCGGGAAACAAGGTGGGGAGCGGGACCCCGTGATGCCGGGCGGCCCCTCCCACCTGAAGGCCGACATGGGGGCAGGGGCAGGCCCCTCGTCCTTGCTCCCAGGAAAGGCCCCTCCCGCCTGCACCCGCCGAGGACCCTCAGCCACTCCCCGGGCTTCCCCCAAAGCACGCGGCACCTCGTTAACGATCATGGTCGGTTTCACCCAAAGGGGCCGCAGGTGTGGACTGAGAGACGCTGCTTCGGCTTTGTCCCCAGAGTTGCTTCTAGGCACCTCATCCGGCTCATCCTTCCATCCCGACGGGAAACCCCCAGCGGCTTCAGGGAACTCGCACGGCGTCGGCAGCGGCTGGATGTGCAGAATGAGTTACGATTGCGAACATCCGACCCCGCGCTTCTGGTTCGCCAGGGGAAGCCTTAAGAATCTCACTTGGCACTGAATCTCACTTGGCTATCACCGTCCCCCGAGAAGGCGAGAAACGGAGGTCTTTTGGTTTCGACAAGACGAGGCGAGTTCAGTCGAGTCTTCACTGCTGAGAACGCCTGCTTCTGTGACCCGTCTGTCGTCTGTCGATGAGCTGCTGCTTGCATCGCGGCCTTGAGGTCAGTGTTTGACCTGTTACTTCTCAGCAGTGGAGGGGGCCCGGCCTGGAGGGCGGTGGCTCTGAAGGCAGGCCACACTGGCCCCACGGCCACAGGCAGCCCCAAAGCTCAGTGCGTCACACCCACGAGGGACCCTGGCCCTGCAGGTGGCCGAGACTGCTGCTTGACTTATGGCACCTGCACCCCCCTGCCCACCTCTCGTCACCCCGCAAGGAAACGGGGCTCAGCTCAAACCGTGCACGGGGCTGCGCCGACGTGGACGTGAGGGTTTTATGAGGTGGACACGGGTATGCCAGGAGCAGAGCCGCGTGTCAGGGAGAGGGACGGTTTGACCGGGGAGAGGCAGCAAGGGCGCACGGGAGGGCCTGTGAGGGAGTCCGGGGGGGGGGGGGGGAGGCCGGGGGCGTGGAAGTGCAGAAGGAAGAGGACAGGCCCCTTCGCCAGGCGCCCAGGACGGGAGGGGGGCGGCTGGAGGAAGGGGCGGGTGCGATCGGCAGCAGCCCCCCACCCCCACCCCCTGCATCTCTGAGAACGAGGTGCTCCCTCCTGGGGAGAGGACAAGGCCCGTGTTCTCCTGCAGAGAACGCCGGCTCACCCACGCGCTGCACACGGTGCCCCAGGGCGCCAGGCCTGGGTGGCACTCGCAGGCACATGTCACTGGAGCCTCGCAGCCGGACCCCCGCTGTTGTTGCCTTCGTTGTGCGCCTCTGCCCTCCGCTCCCGGGCGTTCCCATCAGATCCCATCGCTCGCTGGGCCTACTGTTCCCGCCCTGAGGGAGGCTTGTTGTAAAACGTCTTTCTTCCCTTCCGCTTTCCCCGCGTTCAGCCCTTTCCTTTGTCTGTCGTGTTTTTACGTCCATCACTAGACTGATCATTTCCAGGGTTTCCAATGGGTTCTTCTAGAATACGGTCTCGTTTGAGTTCTGCCAGTTCGTAATTTCTTACCCTGTCCCACCATCTCCTTTTTCAAGGTTCCTGACCATGGACCTAACACTCTTTCCAGAACGCTCTGCCTTTGGTTTGGTCTGGAGGCGGCTCATCCTCAGGCTGCTGCTGGATGGCCTGTAGCATTTGGTTTGTGCGTGTGGAGTGGAGCCTGTGGCGTGTGGGCTCCCGGGAGGTGGGGATTCTCTCTCTCTCTCTCTCTCTCTCTGCCTGCTTGCTCCCTCCTCCCTCCCACCGAGGCCGGGACCTGCGGTGGGTTACGTGGTCTCGGCTGAGCAGCCCAGGTGCAGGGCTGCCTCCCCTGCTGGTCCCACACTGGGGATCGAGCCCACAACCTGGGCAGGTGCCCTGATTGGGAATTGAACTGTGACCTCCTGGTTCAGAGGTCGATGCCCAGACCCTGAGCCAGCCACCGGGCTCTCCTCTGATCCTTCGCCTCTCCTTGGAGTGATGACCTCCGACCCTTTGCCTGTCCTTGGGGTGATGACCTCTGACCCTTCGCCTCTCCTTGGGGTGAACTCCAACCTTTCTCCTGTCCTTGGGGTGATGACCTCTGATCCTTTGCCTGTCCTTGGGGTGATGACCTCTGATCCTTCACCTGTCCTTGGGGTGATGACCTCTGATCCTTCGCCTGTCCTTGGGGTGATGACCTTCGTGTGGCGCGGAGGCTCCAGAGGACGGACCTGCTCAGCAGGAACCTTGGGCCAAGGCTCACAGGTCGCAGGGTGACTCAAAGGTCAACGGTACTTTTTAAGAGGTTCAAGCTGCACGCATCCCTAGAGCAGACACCTGTGACCAGGCCCGCTGGATTCCGAGATGCCTGCAGGTGAAGAGAGACCCGCGTGGGGAGGGGAGGTCCTGGGGCACCTCACACTCACTTCTCTTGGTTCCTCTCATTTTACTGCTGGTCGAGCATCTAATAGTGCCCACTCCCTTATTGGGTGTTTTTGTTCAAATAACAGTTAGAGGGAGTTTGAAAAAGTTATCAATTTTCCAGCAAAATTATGTATATCCTGTATATCACCATAGTATATATTATATAATTTAATGTGTTCCTGTAAATAATGTAATCACATGTATTACATATTTATAAATTATCTACATTATAAAATGTATTTACATACATATGTAATAGGCATTTTCTGGCAGAAAAGGGCATGGTAGTCAATGTACTTGTATCATGTGTCCTTCTTGGGTCTAGGAAGTTGCTAATCCTTTTCCTGATACTTCCTGTGAGAACTGGGGCAGGAGGCAGGTTGATCACACTGAGCTCATCTTAGCACCTGTTTTCCTACGTCCTCTACCTTTCTTTTGCTTTTGTTGTGTCCGTGATGGCAATTGAGAGCCTGGTAAAGCTGCTCCTTTATCAAATGTTAAAATATGAAAGCAGGAGAGAGAGAGAGAGAGAGAGAGAGAGAGAGAGAGAGAGAGAGAGGCTGATGGAAGCCGCCCAAGGCCTCCACGTGCGGAATCTCTCCCCTCGGAAAGACCTCTCCGGCGTGAAGGCTGCTGGGAGTGGGCTAGCGGCTATGACGCGGTGCCGGCCCCACAGCAGCGTCTGCACCCTAGTCGGCGATGATCGGACACCGTGGTGTGCAAGCACTGAGCTGTGCTCAGTGGGAGACAGAATCAGAAACCCGCCGGACAGGTCCCGCTCACCAAGGGGCCTTAGAGCCGAATAAGGGAACACAGCCCTGGCCTGTGTGGCTCAGTTGGCTGGGCGTGGTCCTGTGCACCGAGATCGTCAGTTCGATTCCCAGTCGGGGCACATGTCAGGGTTGTAGGCTTGGTCCCCAGTAGGGGGAGTGCAGGAGGCAGCCTATCGGTGTTTCTCTTTCTCTCCCCCCATCTCTCTCTAAAATCAATAAAAGCATATTTTTAAAAATAAGGTAACATAGAGCAATTCCCCAACACATTAAAAGGTAAGTGACTGATGTTCACAACGTATAATTCTCCCCCTAACATCTTACACACACACACACACACACACACAGTCTATTTTCTTTGCACTCAGTATAAATATCTTATCTAGTCAAGATTTGGCTTTTTTTCTTTTTCTTTTTCTGTCTGTTTATTTGTGTGTTGTTGTTTTTTGTTTTTTTGAGGAGATACACCTCCACTAAGACAATACCTCTCAATTGCTAAGATTCTTTAAATCCAACTTGCTTCCGTTAATGCTCATTTGAAACAAATCCTAGTTAAATAAATGTTACTATTTTTTTTTAAAAAGTCTATCTTTATTGCTGAAAGTATTACAGATGTCCCCCTTTTTTCTCCCACTGATCCCCTCCACCCCGCTCCCACCCCTCGCAGTGTTGTCTGTCCACGGGTTAACCATATATGCATATAAGCTCATGGCTTTGTTTTCTTTGCATTATTAGGTGAGGTTGTAAAATGCTAGGGAAGAAATACATTTAACCACAGATGTCTTTCTGAGTTGGTAAGATTAAGTTGTTTTAAGTGTGTAAGTTTAAGTTCCTATTTAAGGGCTTTTTATATCTACTTTCTTTGTGAAAACTTGTTTCCTGAAAATTCTATTAGGTAACCTAAAATTTAACTGAATATCATAAACGTGGGACTGTAACACAGAAAGAAGAGTTTGAAGATACATTTATCCATATTTCAAGTAAAGTAGCGCATACCCTACCTACTTCTGGATACTCAATCCCTTGGAATTCTCTCTTTTTAAAAACTAAATGAACACTGACATTTCTAGCCACGGGCGAAGGAGGAGTTTAGTTATTTAACTTCCTAGATGACCTAGATTATCTGTCACACGCATAGGCTACTGCGAAAGGTAGTCTACCCTCGCAATTCTGCCATTTGTACCTTTATTATGTCCCATTCATTTTTGTTTAAAGACCATCCTTTGAATTGATATATCTAGTAAAAAGGCTTATAAGCTGATTTGTACAATTATCAGATTAAACTATTTTAAATCTACACCAATAAAAGAGAAAGATGCAAATTGACTGTATCTCCGCAACACCCACCAGCCAATCAGGAGTGAGTATGCAAATTAACCCAACAAAGATGGCGGATTAATTTGCATACACAGGCGCCAAGTGGCCTGGGTCCCAGGACAGGCACCAAGCCCGCAGTCTCCTGGGACCATCGCCTACCCTGGGAGGTGAGGGCTGCCGCGCCAAGCCACGGCTGCAGGCTCCTGGGACCAGAGGGTGCAGGTTGAGCTGAGGGACCCCCCCTCCCCGCATGAATTTCATGCACTGGGCCTCTAGTTTGATTACTATACTGAAATATGCAAATTATTGGTGGTTAGAAAATTAAATGTTCTATAGGTCATTAAGTGGGTTGATATATTTGCATAATTTGTTCCTCCAAGATGGGTTCAGATCCTAATATCTCCCCTGTCATTTCCTGTTTTCTGGAGCTGGTGAACACTGGGGCAGGAATAGGTTTACTATGTTTGGTTGGTCTTAGACCCTGGTTTTCAAAATATTTCCAAAAAATTTTTTAATGTTCAAAGCTTAACCAACACTTTAAAAAATATCATAGTGTCATATATACAGGGTGTCTCAAAAAAAGTGTATACATACTTTAACAGCAGATAGTTCAATTTTCACAAGGAAATGTATTTTAACAAATACTGCCTTTATAATTATTCAAAGTGTTTGTATACTTTTATGGGATACTATATATATATACACAGAGTGGCCAGATTATTATGATCTCTGAACGCATAGTAATCTGGCCACTCAGTGTATGTGTGTGTGTGTGTGTGTGTGTGTATACACACATATCCTCTCTAATAAAATGGTAATATGCAAATTAACCATCACTCCGCTACATAAGCCACGCCCACCAGCCAATCAGGGCAAGTGTGCAAATTAACCCCAATCCAAGATGGCTACAGCCACAGAGAGCAAGGTTTCCCAGGTAACAGAGTAAGCCAAGCTTTCCATAGCCGTTGCAGGCCTAAGGCTCCACTCAAGCTACAAAGTTTCAATAATAGAAGGTAAACAAATTCAAACAAATGGCGGCAGAATGGAGCTTGAGAGAGCAGGCCAGGGTTGCCGGCGGCAACAGGGGAATCAAAGCTTTCCACACACCCTGGCCGGGCCCACCCTCTTAAGGCTACAAAGTTTCAATTGTAGAAGGTGAATTAACTGCCACAGAAATGGCTGCCGCCCCAGAAATGGCTGCTGCCCCAGGCTACAAAGTTTCAATTGTAAAAGAAAAATAAATTCCAGATACCAGGGCCTCCCCTTGGGTTGCCAGGGGGCGTGGCTGGCCTGCAAACCACCACAGACCCCTCGCTCAGGCCGCCCCACGCCCCAAGGGAACCCCCACCCTTATCTGTGACACCCTTCAGGGCAAACCAGCTGGCCCCCACCCGTGCACCAGGCCTCTAATCCTATCTAATAAAAGAGTAATATACAGATTGATCATCACTGCAACACACAATATAGCTGCCCCCATGTGGTCAAAGATCCTGCCCCCATGTGGACACAAGATGGCCACCACAAGATGGCCAGCAGGAGAGGGCAGTTGGGAGGCACCCGGCCTGCAAGGGAGGGCAGTTGCGAGGCACCAGGCTTGCAAGGGAGGGCAGTTGGAGGTGATCAACCCTGCAGGAGAGGGCAGTTAGGGGTGACCAGGCTGGCAGAGGAGGGAAGTTGGGGGCAAACAGGCTGGCAGGGGAGCAGTTAAGCATCAACCAGGCTGGCAGGGGAGTGGTTAGGGGGTGATCAGGCTGGCAGGCAGAAGCGGTTAGGGGCAATCAGGAAGGCAGGCAGGCAAGCATTTGGGAGCCAGCAGTCCTGGATTGTGAGAGGGATGTCCGACTGCCCGTTTAGGCCCAATCCCACCAGGATCGGGCCTAAACGGGCAGTCGGACATCCCTTCAGGAGTCCCAGATTGGAGAGGGTACAGGCTAGGCTGAGGGACAACCCCCCGCCGTGCACGAATTTCGTGCACCGGGCTTCTAGTATATATATATTTTAGAGGCCCGGTGCATGAATTCATGCATGGGTGGGGTCCAGCCAGCCTGGCCAGGGGGAGGGGACATGGGCGGTTGGCCGGCCTGCCTGCTGGTCAAACTCCTGGTCGAGGGGACAATTTGCATATTAGCCTTTTATTATATAGGATATACACTGAGTGGCCAGATTATTATGCGTTCAGAGATCATAACAATCTGACCACTCAGTGTATATTCCCATTATATGATATTTTAAGGTTTTAAATAGATTTAAGTTTTAGAGGTATTTAGAAATATTTGTAGATTAGGGCTGATTTAAGTGGAACTCTTACTTTTTAAAAAATAGTGTAACTAAAAATAACATACTTTAAAAAATAAAACCAAAAGTTAAATATAAAGTGGAAAATAAAATTTAAAAACTCATTATTTTTAAAAAATTAATCTTTTCCAACCTCACCTGATGCAGTCTTGTAGTCTTTCCTCTCACACCTCAGTTTCTCTGTCTGTAAGGTGGGGTTGATAATAAATCCCACGGGATTTTATTTTTATACAGCATTCCTTGAGCACTTCAACACAATTTCTTAAATGTATCAGAACTCAGCAGGTACTCTATGGATGCCAGGCTGCTTTTAAAACTTTATCAATAAGCCACAGTGGGTTGGGACTAGGAATTGTAGCTTGGGCATTAATACACCACTTACACATACTATAAATGGGGTTTTTAATGAGTCAGAAAAACACTAATAGTTCACACTGATATGTAGCCGTCTCTGGGTGGTGCACTCTTGTGTGCCATCATCTTGCATCACAAAAGCCCTGCAGGAGCCCACCCTTATGGTCTCGAAATGCTGCCTTTCCTCTCTAGCAAAGACTCCATGCACTTCCCTGGGCCACCAGCAACGTAACTGCCCGCTTTACAAACTAATTTCTTCCTCTCGGAGCCAAGTCATTCCTGGTAACAGCATCACCAGGAATAAAGCTCTTTCTGTTAAAATTCAGCTGAAACGGGGTCTGATGACCCGCGTGGCTCGTGTGAAACCTAGCCGAGACAGCGCCTGCCTGCCGTATGGACGTCAGGGGGCTCGCCACGAACCAGAACAACACACAGCTACTTGAGTCTCTCAGGAAGCATAAAGGGACAGAACGCCAGCACACGAGGATGCCATTCCTACAGACGCCTTTCCGCAAGTCACCGCACTTTAATTTTGAGAAAGGAGACTAGATAGAGGTCCATTGAAGACTCCGTCCCCATGGCACTGGTTCAACACCTCAGGCTCCGGCTGAAAAGCCTCCTTATGCAGCGCTGCGCTGCGCAGCAGAAAGAGCAGGCTGGGGACAAAGCCCAGCAGGAGCACCGAATCCCAACGGCTGGAGAGAAATTATCTCCAGGCTGGAACAAAGTAATGACGGAAATAAAGAGGCTTTGTCCCACGCAGCTCCCTGTATCCATTCCTTCGCTCTGGGCATTTCAAAGATGCAGGCCTTTTGCTACAGCACAGGGTGGGCAGGGCGAGAGGCCCCGGTACCTGCATGAGCGCTGCTGCTGCATGGGGACTATCCTGCGGGAATAGGATCTGCAGCCAGTTTTTTTGTTTGTTTGTTTGTTTTTTTTTTGGGGGGGGGAGGAGGGAGCAACTGAAAACACCCAAAGAGGCCCTGGCCGGGTAGCTCAGTTGGTGAGAACCTCATCTGGATAAGCCAGGCTTGCAGGTTCCATCCCTGGTCAGGGCACACACAAGACTCAACCAATAAATGCATGACTCAGTGGAGCAACACATCAATGTTTCTCTCTCTCTCTCAAGTCAATCAATAAAATTATTTTAAAAACCCAAAAAACACCCAAAGAAACATCTCTAACATTTACAGACCATGCAGTGAAAATGAACCTTGGGTGTGCCGAGCCCTGGGGGACTTAGAGGCTGGCCTGCAGCAGAGACGACGCCCGCGCCTCCCCCATTATTGGCTATTTCTTAGCGTTCGGCCCGGGGTCTGTCCGTGCAGCCTGGTGGATCCGACCCGGGAAGCTGTGTTCTGGGCACCAGGAATCCGGCGGCGCTGGGCGCTGGGCGAGCACCTGGAGGCCTGGCGGGCGCCGGGAGGATTTCAAAACGTGACCGCTGACCCCAGAGCGCGGGGACTGACCGTCCCGGGAGGAAGGCCGCCGGGAGGGTCGGCTGCGGTCTGACCCGCCGCCAGGGAGTCGCCCCGAGGGACACGCTAACCGCCCGGGACGCCGCGGCCGGCGGGAGGGAGGGCGGGGAGCGCGGGCCTCCTGCGGCGGTCGGCGCGGCCTGGCGCGGGCTCCCCACGCACGGACGCGGGTCCCCGCACCGGGTCTGTCTCGCCCGCCCGCAGCTGGACCCCAGCACCTTCGGGACCAGCACCTCTGGGACCCGCCCGCCGGCCCGAGGTGCTGCCGTGGGAACCGGCACCCCCGCGCCGGGCCCGGGGCAGCGGCGGCGCGGGCGGGAGGCGCGGGGTGCGAGGCGGCGCGCGCAGCAGCACCTAGCGGAGGCGCCGAGGTGCGGCGGTGCGCGTGCGCGGGGGCGGGGGCGCGTGCGCGGTGCGCGTGCGCGGGGCGGGGGCGCGCACGGCGGGCGGGGCGGGCGGCGCGTGCGGGCGCGCAGGGCGCACACCGGCCGGCGGGCTGAGGCGGGCGGGCTGAGGCGGCTGCGGAGGCTGAGGCTTCCCGGAGTCGGAGGCGGCGGGTCGGCTGAGGCGCCGCGGAGCCGGGAGCGGGAGCGCGTGGAGCCGAGGAGCCCGCGGAGCCCGAGGCGCGCGGGGCGGCCGGGAGGCGGCCGAGCGCGCGGGGAGCCGGGCCCGCGGACCTGTGGGCGCGCGGTCCGGCCGGGCCCCACCCGCGTCCGCGCCCCCGGCCCCGACCCCCGCGGCGCCCGGCGGAGGAGCGCGGCCGCGAGGATGTCGGCGGGCGGCCGCGAGGAGGAGCGGCGGAAGCTGGCCGACATCATCCACCACTGGAACGCCAACCGGCTGGACCTGTTCGAGATCAGCCAGCCCACCGAGGTGCGCCGCGCCGGCCTCCGCCGCCCCCCCCCCTGCACGGCCCCCCCCCGGGGACCCCCGCCCCGGGCCGGCCTCCCGGGACCCCCGCCCCGCGCCCCGGGGTGGCCGCGGGCCGGCGCGGGTGGAGCGGTCACCTGTGCCCGGGCCGGGGGCGGGGTTTCGGGCCCAGCGGGGTCTGGATCGGAGGTGGGGGTCGCGGGCCGGGTACGGGGTCGCGGTCCCCGTGGGGGCCCAGGGCGGGGGGCGGGGGCGGGGTCTCGGGCCCGGGTCGGGGGTCTGGGCCCGGGTTGGGGGTCTGGGCCCGGGTCGGGGGTCTGGGCCCGTGTCTGGGTGGCGGGCCGGGGCCGCGGCGAGGCCCCTCGCGGCCTGCGGTGGGGAGGGCGTGGTCGGACGTGGCTTTATCCGTCTTCCCCGACCGCGGCCCGGGGTTCGCGGCGCGCGGCTGGGGCCACCGGGACCTTTGTCACCGGCGAGCATGTGACGCGCGGCGCTGTGCTTCGGGGGGCGGGGTGGGAAACTTGGGGTGCCGGCGGCGAGCGGAGCGCAGGTACCGGGAAAGTTGCGGTGACCGTGCGGCTTTGCTGGGAACGCGGCCGGGGTGGGACTCCGGGGAACGCGCGGCTTCCCCCATTCCTGCCCGCGGCTCAGGTCGAAGGCAGGGCGCCCCTCCTCCAGCGGCGGCCGGGCCGCGGGGCCGGGAGGGCGGGGGCCGGGCCGGGCCGGGCCGGGGAGAGGGCTCAGGGGAGGGGCCCGGTCGCTCCCAGCCCCGGCCGCGCGGTTCGCCTGGCGGCGGGGCGGCCAGTCCCGGGCGCCCCCGAGCTCAGGAGGAAGCCGCACGCCGGCCGGGGACAATGGTGGCTGCTGGTGGCAGAGCCGCCGAAAGCGTCCGGCGGGTCTCTGAGGAGCGGGTGGGGCCCGTCCCGAGCGGGGCTGGCGGGAGAAGGACCGGGGGGTCGGTTCTTAACCCCAAACGTGGGGCTGCTTCTCTCGTGCGCGGTGGTGGGTGCAGCACCTGGAGCAGCGTGAACCCCCGCCGTCCGCGGGGTGCCTCCTGGGGAGTCCCTGGAACAGCGTGCGTCCTCTCCGCTCCAGGAGGAGCTCAGCGTCCGCGTTCGGTGTGGAAGGACCCGCTCCTGAGCACCCGCCGCAGCGGCACCCGGAGCCTCCTCCCGAGGTGTGGTTCCCCTGATCGCCCCGCGTGTCTTTCTGAGCGAGGACGGCGGTCCCTCCGGAACCCGGGGCTCCGCCCTCCGCTCAGGGGAGCCACTGCCCACTCTGCACTCGTGTTTAGACTTCACGGGGGTGCGAAGCCCCGCGCCCCGTGGGAACTGCACCTCAGATGCTGCTCTTCCCCAGCTGTGCCCGGTGCGGTACCCCTGGGGTGCTGGCACCCACCATGGCAGAGAACTCTGACTCCGGGTGCGCTGGTTGCCGGCGTTTTTGCTGTTTTTTGTTGTGTTCCCAGCCTGTTGAAGGTAGGCGAGGCTAAGCTGTGGTGTTTGGTAGGCGAGGTCTATTCAATGCATTTTCGATGGACGATATTGTCACAAAGGATGGGTTTAATAGGCTGTAACCCCATTGTAAGGCGAGCGAGCATCTGTGTAGATTTTGGGGTTCAGGTGGCCAATTTGAACACGGATGTGTTAAGTTACTCCGGACTGACCACTCGTCTTCTCCTGATTTTATGAGTTAGCTGCTCGTGAGGAAGTTAGTATGTGTGTCTGGACTTACCAGCGTGTCTTTGGGAAGGTGACAGGCAGTAATTTAGCTGTCAGGGTCATGTTGTCTTTCAGAAGAATGAGTTCATTTTTCTTGTCTCTGGTTTAAAAAATTCGGACGTAAAATATTATCTTGGCACAGAGTTGTTTTTCTGCCTGAATGGGTCTATTTATCATTGTTTTTCGGGAGATTTACCATGTCTGGTTGAGAAAAGGAATATTTTTTCAGTTTAGTAATAGGTACTTAATGAAGTTTATTCTTTGGAATTTTAAATGGAGTTGGTGCTTTAAAAAATCCTAAATCAGGACAGATGATAGTTCACTGATTTCACCAAGTTCTGTTTGTAAGCGCCCCATTGAAAGTTCCTGTTTCCGTACATGTGGGCGTTGGTTGCAGTGACGCTGGCCTGTCGGTGGGAGAGCCACTGTTTTGGTGGTTACTCTGCAGGTGAAAGGCTGTGCCTACGTGTTTGTTTTGTTGAAGCAAAACAAACGTTGAAGAACTTTTTCATTTTGTAGGTTTTCCTTCCTCCCCCCTTACACCTGAACAGTTCTGTTTTTAGAAATGATCTCCAGGATTTTATTAGAAGGCTTTTCATGATGAAATGGGTTGTTTTTGAATGCCCATACGCTGTTTTCTTAGTTTTCTCATTGTCTGGTATCTAGGTCTCACTTCTGTTGCGTTTTCTAGAGCAGCTTTGCATACCATTACGCTTATTCTGGTTTGGAAGTTAAGCTCTGCATTTAATGTGTTGTAGCTTTCGTTATGATCCAGGTACACGTATGTTATGTTAATTCATAAGTCACTATTTCACTTTCAGTTGGCTTTATCTAAATGCCTGGAATTTTTTACCATCTTGACCAATTTTTCTATTGGGCCATCACAAATCATATTTCTTAGTTTTCTTCAAGTCTGCTAGCGCTCTGCTAGCGTTTATTGTGCTCAGCAAGTGTTGAACAAATTCACTGTAGAATTTGATTTGTAGGAATGAGATGTAGGCCTTATGTTTATATGTTTGCGTACTCTTCTTGTGTATGTGTATGGTGGTTTGTTTCCTTTTTGGGGAGGTACAGTGATCAGTATCTATTATCAACGCCTACAACTGCATTGATCATTTATAGTTGGTGGTTTCAGGCAGCCTCGATAACCGCTGATAATCCTGCCGTTTCTGTTTAGGATGATGATAAGCTTGGCTTTTGGATTACATTCACTTTTTAAGAAAATTAGAATATGCTTTAAAATCCACCTGGTTATGTTTGCTTTTTCCTTCACATTCGTATTTGGATGTATATTTTTCAGTCCCTCCTCAGTTGGATCCTAGATTCTTTTGGAATTTTCAAATGAATTGATGACTAAACTCGGGGTTGACATATTATCACCGGGAGAGTGATTTTAAGCTGAATTAATGTCTTGGTTATTGTGGAACATGATGGCTCGTAACACAAGCTTCTTGAAGCTGTTAGTCCGCCCTTTTCTGTTAGTGACGTTGAGGTGTCACTTCTGTTGGGGGTTTCTGATGACTTCGTGTGGGCGAGTGCTTCTTGCCGGTCCTCACTTCCCAGCATCCTCAGGGGCCTCTGAGAGCACCCTCAGGCCTCCTGTCCTGTGGTGTCTGTTGCTTAACTTGGACCTGTTCTGTCGTTAGAGCCACGGCCCCTCTGTCTCTGTCCCTGGTCATCTATGAAGGCAAGAGCTTAGAGTGCTGTTTTAAAAAATATTCTTATATCTGTCATGGTACGTGCCCAATAAATATATTGTGGAAAGAATATTGAATATCGCTTTCTTTGTGTGCTGACAGGACGTGGGATATATGCTTTTAGAAAACAGTGAAATTGTCTGTTAGGTTATTAGGTATTAAAGACCATGTTTTCAAGTCTCATTCTTTTGTATAAAGATTAAATTAAATGCAAAAGCTATGCTAGCTAGTTGTCCACTTTGCTTCATGAAATATTTCTTAAAGTCATTTCTTTTGTTTCTTGAGGTCACTGCCTTCTTTTTTCACTGATGAGAAAAATAACCTAGAATTACATATACTTTACCAAAGGTGAATATTTTAATAGTTTTTTAATACTTGGGAAAATATTTACTTTTTATTAATACTTTTAAGAATAATTAGTTGTTTTAATACTCTGATTGATCTTGAGACGTAATGTGGTGGTGATTCGTATCTCCCAGAGGAGTGTGTAAAAAATAACTCCTGGCTTGTCAGCAGAGGGGCGTGAAGTCTCTGGGTGAAGGAGTTCTCAATTGCATAACTGAGGCTCAGCCTGTGTTCCAGACCAGTGCTGAGGCGGTAGCTCTTCGTGATCATATATATGACTTACCTAGATTTGAAACTATTTAAAAACAAGAGTTGTATTATTATTATACATTAGTACTTCGGAAGGTCTTTTTTTCCTGATGATTAATGTATATTGAGATAGTTGCCAATGGTGTGTTTTTAGTATTTATAGGCATATCTGTTCCTTTTTCTGTTTGTTTTTATAACTTGTAACCTGCGATTACAAACTTTATTTCCTGGAATAACTGGTTAAGGTTTATATTTGTATGGGTGTGTGCTGAATCTGAGGTAGAGACCTTGTTTAACATTGTTTAGTTATCTTAAATTAAAACTCTATCTAGACTAGCTTCAATTTGCTATCTTCCTGCCAGTGAATAACTTTACTTGGTGCAGCTTACAGACTTCCTGGCATGGACAGGCTGTAACTATAGGCTTTTCTAGAGCCATTACATTTTGAATGTGGTTAATGGCGGAATACTAGTGGAAACAGTCTTTTCACGTTTCTGAAAAAATAGGAACCACAGAAGCTCAGGATATGGTACCAAATGGGCGGGAACCGTAAGAAAAAAGGGTTTCTGGTTTTGTTCTTGGGGATTTAATTGAGCAATGGTAGCGTGTAAAACATTATTACTCAGTGTTGGTGGTTAATTTGTTTACAAATGGTTTTACCAGACTTGAACTCTGGCATAATGTCAGAAAATGCTAGCAAGTATTATAGCAATTATTTTGATATAAACCTGTTTACCTTTATTATAAATAAAATGGCTATGCAAATAATGTGTGTGGAACATAAAATTAAACTGACCTCTTACTTGAAAGTTATTTCCAGGTTAGGTAGAGTGTTGGTTTTGTCTTGATGAGTTTTTTCAGGAAGTGGGCATTCATCTTGAAGATGCCCAGGACGGGGCGGAAACTTGCTTGACCTACATTTACACTTGTAAGTTCGATAATGAGCAGTGTGCCCAGCCCTGCAGACCCTGTGACCAGGCCTGAGCTCGCCCCGCCTGGGGGCTGAACTGACCCTCTGGCAGGGCCTGGCAGTCACGGGTGGGTGTCTAGTCCCAGGTAGGAGGGGACAGCAGGCCAGGCATGTTGTCAGAGCTGGACCATCTTTATGCTCGAGCAGAAGCTTTTCCTGAGCATTTCTAGTCCTGTACGGTGACTGACTGACTGAGCAGGCCGGAGAGCTGGGAGGGGTGGCGGTCTGCTGGCTCAGTCTTCTGGGCGAGGTTTTGTTCCCGCACCGTGAAAATAGAACACCGCCCTCCTGTCTTGGCATGCGGGACTGACCAAAGCCATTGTGGTTTAACTTAGAGAGCGGTGATTCGATCAGGCAAGAGGGAGCAAGTGCCGAGGCTGATGGTTTGTAAACCAGGGAAGCGTGTTCCCGGAAGGTGGGTTCCCCCAGGCGGGGACGAGCGGAGGTTGCACACCTGCACGCTGCATGCGTCCTGAGTGAACGTATCTGGAGGAGCTGAGGGTGAACAGTTGACTGACTGGAAAACAGCCACAATTCCTGTACTTGTACTCAGAAGACATTTCTGTGACGTTAATGGTAAGAAGGTTAAGTTGTGTTGCTTACAGAAGGTAAGACAGGAGCTTTTGCTGTGCTCGTTGGCGTGGTGATGTTTGTAGGCTCAGTACCCAGCACGCCTGGTTTTCTAAATGTTGTCATGATAGCGAGGGCCACCTGATGGATGGAGTAGTGCGTCTGCCAGGACGCGAGGCGCGCACAGGGAGTGTCTCCAGCCTCCAGGTGTGAGCAGGAGAGCTGGTAAACGGTTGTTCTTTTCCGTTTCTGGAGTTTGGACTTCCTTAGGTGACTGGTGCCGCTCGTGCCCAGGGGCTTAGGCGGACTGGACAGGACCATCCTCCCGGGTGTCAGGCATTTCCCTCCTGTTTTAAGGCCGTCTTCCGTGAGGATGCGTCGCTGTTGAGGCGCGCTCTGCCACCATCCATGGGGAGACGGTGTGACAGGTTGTTTCCAAATGAGGTTTCTTCCTGCGTCACAAACGCCACCTGAAGGTGTCATTGGTTTCATAGTAAAAGAGAGCGTGGCCCCCCAAATTAGGACCCGTGAAAAAATGCTCATCAGTTCCCGTTGTGGGGGTATTTCTGTCGGCTAAGAGCAGTCCAGTTGGCTTGTTATTCAGAAGCATAGCTTAGAGTTCTCTGTTGCTTGAGTTCGTACATGTTCTGTGGAAAGGAGAATCTGCTCTTGGCAATTTAAACCAGTTGTTCCTTCCCAAAATGCACTTCCTCTTTATCCTTGTTTCTGCTGGTGGTACTCTCCGTGGCGACCTACACATCACTCTATTTCCTGACCTTTCACAGGAGAACCGATACGATTTCTACGTTACAATTTCTGTTTATGCCACTGTTACCGGCGTTTGGTACCGAGACTGCAGACTGCTCTGCGTCCAGTCCCCTGTGTTTAGGAGGACAGGAAACGGGCGCTAGTCTGACCACTGTTCGCCACGCCCGGTATTTAAGAACCATTGTGTTCTTAAAATGCACACCGGCTACCGTATATGCGTGCTTAGTGTCAGGTCTCTACGTTGGGAAGTTGTCTTTCAAATGTGTTGTTTTTAGGTGGATATTGGTATTATTATCTGAATACATTTCTCAGCTGCTCTCAGGTAAACGTGGGTTCCACGGGTGCGTGCTCATTCACCCACAAGTTGGAGATGCTCGTGTGCTTTTTCTTGAGATGTCCTAGAACTTGGTATGTAGCTCAAATAGAAGTTCATGATATATATTCCCCACGTGGGCATGTAGCATATTGAACACATACTCATGATTGAAAGGAGAAAAAAATACTCATGTATTTGTTTCGTCAGAGATACTCTTAGGTGACAGTGTGCATGCATGGCCGTGAGAAACGTTGCTAGTACAGGTTGATGCTGCTGCCTTGACCTGTGCTAATTAATGTGCTGTCAGTCCCACCCATCATTACCCTGCCCGTCCGTACAAAGGCCCGCCCAGCAGGAGAGCCAGTGCTGTGGGCATCAGTGTGGGAAGTTAACCTCACAGTTGACCTGAGGGTCCACGGGAACCCAAGGATTCCTGGGCTACAGTTTGTGAGCTGCTGCCCAGAATACTTAGCCATGGGGTTTAAGAATTTTGGGTTGAGCAGATTGAAAACAAATATTCTAATGTAGATATTAGAGTCTATATTTTATGATGCTTTCCATCTAGGGTATGAAGCTAACGTATTATGAGAAAAGGTAGATTTCAAATATTATTAATTTGGTATTTCACATATTGTTACATATTTGATTGGTTTTTTTTACATTTATAAGTACATATTTTAATTTTTAATAATCAAGCATTTACATTTTATTATTGAAGAATACTGGTCACAACCTAGTGAAAGTGGTGACCAGGCAATTTTGCTGCTCTGACCGACTCAGCATATAACGTAGGCCACTCCTACTCATGGGTCAATTCCAGTCTGAGAACAATGGTGTCCCGTGCACCCCAGTGGGTGGGAGGCGGGTGTGCTGTTAGATGTGGGCTGTGACTGGCACTTGCCTGTCCTTTCGTCCCCTTCCAGTGTAAGCTCTGGATTTTGCCAACGCTCACTGTGTAAGGGTGTCTTTTTTATGTTGTTTTTGGTTATATTTTTCCTTAGCTTTATTATATTTCCTGAGAGAAAGATAGACCTATAACCACAGTCTTTATGCTCTAAAATCTGCCATGTATAAGACAGACTTTTAATGCTTCAAAATAATACATGAATATGTTTTTAAAATGCATGTAGTAAAAACAAAAGGTTAGAATAATGAGTTTATGTTTAAGATGAAAAAATCTTCAGATTAATTTAGCTACTCAATGGCAACTTGTTTTGCAACAAATGTGCTATTAATTCATGGCTAGGTGCAAGTTCATTTTGAATTTTTGGTGATCATTTCCTTTTATAGATAACATTACTCGATTATTTTGGTGATTTCAGTCACTTAGTGAAATGTGTTTATTAATAAACATATTGTTTTAATTTATCAGGATAATGAGACACAGATGAAAAATCTTACTTGCTGAACCAGTGAATTGATAGAGGACTCATTCCTCTGTAGGCCAGCTAAGCTTCTGCTTTTTCTGGACGAGGAGCCGGCCAGGAGTACCATGGACAGGGTTTCTACCACATTGAATGTTTAGGTCTCGACTATTTTAAAATGTGTTTTTAATTTAAGTTTGGCAAAGGTAACTATGTTGAGTTCATGGTACCGTTAATATGTTTTATGCCAAACTTGCTGATTTCAATTTTAAAAAATTATTTTAATTATTACCATTTTGAAATTACTACTTTGGGAATGTCAAGGACAATAGAATTAAGGTCAGTAAATCTGGAGAAGCATGAAAAACAATGTTTACTTCACTGTAGCAAGATTATATATGTAAAAATTTATTTTTTTCGATTATAAAAATAACTAGAGGCCCGGTGCACGGATTTGTGCACATTGAAAGGAAATTAATTAGAAGGTGGCCAGCGGGGCAGGACTGGGCGAGATGGGCCAGACATGCCCTGGAGCCAACCTCCCACAATCCCTCCTCGACCAGCCACACCTGGGGCAGCGCCGGGGCTCGAAGGGCTTCTACGGAGTGAGTGGGGTCCTTCCAGCAGGTGGGGTCCCTTGGCCTGGCCTGCAGAGATCAGGCCGAAACGGGCAGTCTGACATCCCCGAGGGGTTCTAGAGTACGAGAGGGCACTCTGCAAAGTTGCTGTCTCTCGGCAGCTCCTGTGTTGAGCGTCTGCCCCCTGGTGGTCATTGCGCGTCATGTTGGCCAGTCGCTTAGGCTTTTATATATATAGGTGTGCTTGTTTTAGAATATTTGGAAAATGCTTGAAGTGTGCATGTATGTTTAGTTGTATATGGTGGTTAATTATTTGTGCTTTTAACCACTACTGAGTTACATCTGTCATGAACTCCGTTTTTAAAAGCTACTTAGGTTATTCTGCCTGGCTGGTGTAGCTCAGTGGTTGTGTGTTGACCTATGAACCAGGAGATAATGGTTCGATTCCTGGTCAGGGCATATGCCCAAGTTTCGGGCTCAATCCTCAGTAGGGGACGTGTAGGAGGCAGCCAATTAATGATTCTCTCTCATCATTAATGCTTTTATCTCTCCTTCCCTCTCTAAAATCAATAAAAATTTATAAAAATGTTTAAAAAATATAAAAGCTACTGAGGTTATTCTGGTAATAATTTCCATACTTAACATCTTGTGAGTGCGTCCGTACTACCTGCATGTGATGCCAGTGTGAATACGTCGTGTGCACTAGCTGTGAGTGCGTCCGTACCACCTGCATGTGATGCCAGTGTAAATACGTGGTGTGCAGTAGCTGTGAGTGCGTCCGTACTACCTGCATGTGATGCCAGTGTGAATACGTGGTGTGCAGTAGCTGTGAGTGCATCCGTACCACCTGCATGTGATGCCAGTGTGAATACGTGGTGTGCACTAGCTGTGAGTGCGTCCGTACCACCTGCATGTGATGCCAGTGTGAATACGTGGTGTGCAGTAGCTGTGAGTGCGTCCGTACTACCTGCATGTGATGCCAGTGTGAATACATGGTGTGCACTAGCTGTGAGTGCGTCCGTACTACCTGCATGTGATGCCAGTGTGAATACGTGGTGTGCAGTAGCTGTGAGTGCATCCGTACTACCTGCATGTGATGCCAGTGTGAATACGTGGTGTGCAGTAGCTGTGAGTGCGTCCGTACTACCTGCATGTGATGCCAGTGTGAATACGTCGTGTGCAGTAGCTGTGAGTGCGTCCGTACTACCTGCATGTGATGCCAGTGTGAATACGTGGTGTGCAGTAGCTGTGAGTGCGTCCGTACTACCTGCATGTGATGCCAGTGTGAATACATGGTGTGCAGTAGCTGTGAGTGCGTCCGTACTACCTGCATGTGATGCCAGTGTGAATACGTCGTGTGCAGTAGCTGTTAGTTCTCATAGCGATCCTGGGAGGCTGGCTACTGTGCTGTTCTCAGTTTTGGAAGAAGAATCCAAGGCACAAGGAGCACATAACTTGCTGGAGGGTGCGGAGCTGGGGAACAGGCATTCCGACTGCAGCTTTCTCCTAAGCCATTGCGTTTGTAGAATCAGAAAACGTAAAACCACTGCAGTGGAAGTTTTATGGGGAAAAGTTTATAGAGTAATTTAGAGCGTAATTTTCAGGAAGAACCACAGCACGGTAAGAGTGATGGGGATCGCTTCTTGGCCTTTGGACTGAGGTCAGGTGCAATGTAAGCGTCGTGGGGCCTGTCCAGGTACGTTTATACCACATACCGTGTGCACGTATGTGTAGGTCTTGTGCATGCATCTGTTCATGAAGGGTTCATTTCCATCCTGACCTGTTGTTGTAACTCCACCTTTCACATCTGAGAAGATGGTCTGGTTCTCCGTCACATGGTGCATGCTCTGTTTTAGTTTCCGACCATGCACGCTGTGGCAGCCAGAAGTTGGCATAGGAGTGAAGGGTCGGAGGGGTGCTTGGTGGCTCACTGACAGCTGTCCAGTGCCTGAGACAAATAAGTAGGCAGGACCGCCCCAGGTGCTGGACTGTGATTTGGAGTTGTGGAGTGCAGGCCTTGTGTCTACCCATGGGACCATTTCATCGAGTCCTTTTCCCTGTCGGGTTGTAGCCCTTAAAAATTCAACAACTAAACTTATTCTCATCACTTCTAGGGCTCACTTAATTTAATTCCATAAAGTTTTAAAAAAAGATACACTTTTATTGATTTCAGAGAGGAAGGAAGAGGGAGGGAGAGAGAGAAACATCAGTGATGAGAAAGAATCATTGATCGGCTGCCTCCTGCACAACCCCTAGTGGGGATCGAGCCCACTGGGCACGTGCCCTGACCGGGAATCAACCGTGGCCTCCTGGTTCATAGATCGATGTTCAACCGCTGAGCCACACCGGTTGGGCAAGTTCCATAAAGTTTTGCTTACATGTTAGCTGTGACTTTCCCCAGGTAATGTTTGAATTTCAGCAGATAATTCCTTGATTGTTACTAACAGTTCCTTAACATCTGTCGAGCAAACATTTGCCATTCCCAAACAAAAAGGGGGATTTTTAGACAAAATGGCAGTTTTAGGGAACACCCTATTACAGCGGTCGCCAACCAGTGGTCCGCTGACCACTGGTGGTTCGTGAGGTCCGAAAGGTTGGCGACGGCTGGCCTAGTAGACCTAAGATTATACAGGTTCACTTCTCTGATCATGAGTCTGTGTTTCCTCTTGTAAGAACAGTGAAGCCTGGAGGAGGTTTCCAGATGGGAAGTTAAGAATCAGAGCCCTGACTCTGGGTGTAGAGCTGCGTGTTAGCACAGCATGTTTGTGGTGCCGGGGACCCAGTGCTCACTGCGAGGTGCAGGACGGGGTGCAGGACGGGGTGGGGCAGTAGAAGCGTGTACCTTCCGTTTTCACCCTGTGCTCCTCACTTCTGTCAGCTTGATGTAGCACATGCCTGTACGTTCTTATGGCTCGTATTCTAGCATAAAGTAGAATTTAAAAAGTTATCTTTTTTAACCAAGTGGCACCCAAACCACCAAATGTTAGTGTTTGTGATCTGCACAGCTTCTGCGTGAGCTTCTGATGCCTCCGGATGCATTTCATTAGTGTAATGACATTTTTAGACCTTTTACCTTTAGTTTGTGACCACAAACGCATGTGATTGGTGTCACCAGCTTGATTCTTGGGAAACATTGTCAATTTTACATTAATGCAATGATAATTATTGTTTGCTTCTATGAACTTCTGTCTGTGAGCACAAGTTTTGAAAATAGTTCAGCACCCGTATCTTGGGCTCAGTGGTATGAGAAATAGCTTCTGTTGCATATTTGGTTTTGTTTGTCTTTTGGTGGCTTAGCCCTGTTAGAACTTGACATTTATCGTAGGCTAATGCAGTATTCTTTCATTCACTAATATTTGTTGAGTGGGTGGTGTGTGTGAGGCTTTGTTAGGGACTGGGCCTACAGTCGTGAAAGCATGAAGGAGTCTGGGATCTCCAGGACGGCCATGAAGCAGACTTACCGCGATAATGGGCCCATTGTGCCGCCAGAAGAGAGCCGAGGAGGCCAAAGGCAGGCTGAGGTTGAACCTTGGCCCTCCTCTCCGTCCCCATTTCCAAGGTCACTCCTTGGATAATCGCCTGCTACATGCCAGTCACTGTGTAGTGCTGGGCATGCAACATGTAATGGACACGGGCCTTTTTTCAAACAGCCCCCGTTCTAGTATGTAAGACAGATTGAAGGACAGTGGGAAATGCTGTGTTTGGATGCAGGGTAGGCATGCTGAGAGGGAGGGAGTGGCATAGAAGTAAAACGGGGGTGGGGGTGGGAGCATTGCTGCTGTCCAGATCTGGAGGGTTAACCCTTTGCACTCGCTTGCTTTTTTCTTGATTCCTTTATTCTACTCGGGACTTAATTTTTTAAATACCCCAGATTTTACAAAGCACGGCAGTAGAATAAAAAACTGGAGTTTCTTTTCATACAAACTTATTTATTTGGATTTTTTTATATTTCAAATTATTGATACATTCAAAGAGTAATTTCAATCTCGACATCCGAGTGCAAAAGGTTAAAGAGAAAGTGCCACCTGCTGAGTGTTCTGCTCTAACACCTAACTCCTTTCATCCCAGCCTTCCTTGCTTCCAGTCCCACTGCCCTACCAAACGCCTTTCTTGGAAGGAGCCTTGGTTTTCTAATTGCCAAAACCAGCTGCCCATGGTAGGGCCTTTTCCTCTGTGATGGTTTAGTCTGTTTCTGTTCTTCCCTCACCTCCTTGGTGGGCTCCGTTGTGCTCACCTCTCTGGGCAGTTTAAGTACGTGCATATTTAACGTGGGAGTCAGTCCTCTACTGGTTTTTACTTTTATTTAATTTTTTTTCAATAAAAAAGTGCCTGAATTAAGTGTGGGGCCATTATCCTGAGCTCAAGGAGGCAAATTGATATGACTGTAGCTGACACGGTGTACGTAATTAACAGGATCATTTAGATGCTAAAAATGTGCTGCTATTCCTGGGTCCCAGGATGCTCTGCCAGAGGGTTAGTGGAGGGAGGGCCTGGTTTCTGGTGGCTTCTTGCTGTCATCCTCTTTGCTTTCTCCTTTGCCGGGAGGTCTGCCTGGACTTCGAACATTGGTTCCCTCTCACTGTATTGATGTGTATTGCTGTCATCACCGACTCTGCACCGTATATGTTCTAGGCCAGGTGATCTAGGTGATTGATGATCTGGTATTGCCCCTGCGGTTAGGCTGGCAGCCAGTTGGTGAGTGTTCCTCGGGGAACGCTGGGCTTTCCTGGCGCTCAGTCCTCTGCCTTGATGGTCTTCAGCCCTCTCCAGTAATGCTTTCACACCTGGCCTACAAACGAAGCCCACGCCGTGTTTGATTTTGGTGGCCAGTCTGGGAGGGGAGGGATTCAGGAACTGGAATACGCAACGCGCAGTAGCCCAGGCGAGGAATGGAGATAAACTGGAGGGAGGCCCGTAGGAAGTGAGCGCTTGGTAGCTGGCTTAGCGTTGAGATGGTTTAGAGCGCCAGCATTCTCTCTCAGAGTGGCCTGTGGGAACCCATTCGGCCTGCTGATCATGACCTTGATAGATCTCTTTGTTCCCAGTCTATTCTGTACTGAAAGGTCCTGCGAATTCTCCCAAGCTTTCCAGACGGCCAAAAGGTTGTTTAGCAATTCCTGACCTCTCCTCCCTGCTGTTTGGGAAGGCAGAGCTGCCTGAAGTCAAGGGCATGGTGATGAGAAGAGAACCTTGTTATTGGCCAGATTGAAGGAGGAGTCGGGACCGAAGGGGACTGTCCAACTTGGGCTCGTGCCTGAACCTGGAGCTCACGGGGACAGGGACCAGGCTGTGTCGTTCTGTTTGCATTTTGCGTCTACCAAAGGAGGATAGGATATGCAGCAGGTAATTGATGATTATGTATATGAAGAAACTAATGAAAGTTCATCAGTGAGGTCAGGGCTATTCTGTTACACTTAGGGTGCATTTGAAATCTCTTGCTAAGGCTTCAGAAGTCTGGCCCTACATTTCTTTAGAAATTGAGAGTCTTATTTTAAAGCAAAATGTTATTAAACGAGTATAGCTCATTGCCGATGAGATGACTTGGTAGCTCATGGTACAAGGTGCCGCTGCTGTTCACCTGGCACTGTGGTCTGCTGGGCGATGAGAGCCTCTGGGCTAACATTTCCGTATCTGCTAACGTAGGAGAAAAATCTACTTGGGAGAGTGGATACTTGACTGAACAATAAGGTAAGCTTTCCCAGATGAGTAGTAACTGACCTATTTTTACTCAGAAGGAGGCTAAAGATAAGTTTTAGAAGAGGCGATACGGAAAAACCTGTATTTTGCTAAGATTTATGTGGATTAAAACTTAGTTCATGTGTTTCGAACGGAGCCCATAGAGTATCTCCTCTCCTTCCCTTTCCAGCTATCCAAAGGTGTAGCCACTGCTAAGAATTTTTAGAAAAGATCTTTTAAATTTTATTCTGTACTCTTAGAAATGAATGTGTATATTTTTGAATTTTATGTTATAAAAATGGGACCATATGATGTGTACTTTTTACATGTTTTATTCAAGAAATTCTTACATATGTGTGTATGTGTGTGTGTATATATAAAATTCTGTCTTACTTTCAATAGCTGTGTAATGCCCCATGTCCTAACCGTGTCCTTACGCACTACCCAGGCGCGCTTTAACTCTCGCGTGTCCTGCTTCAGGATGTGGCTGTGGGCACTTCGCAGGCCTGTCTTCCTTCACTGACCTACTTCCATGAGCGGTTTCTAGAAGTGGGATTTGAGTCAGGAGGCTCAAACTGAAAATCTGTGCTAGACTACCAGGTGTTATTTAGAAAGCCTGTTACAATTTATACCCACTGTCATGGGTATGACCTTTAACCTAACACTGGATATTGCAAGCTAAACTTTCTCAGTCTGGCAGGTGAAAAGCCATCGGTTTCAGAATTCACATTTCCTTGCTCGTCATTGACGTGGAGCATCTTTCAGGAACATCCGGCCGTCATTATACTTCCTTTTATGGCAAGGATCTGTTTTCCTGCTGGAATATCTTTAAAAATTTTATCGATATGTGAAAATGCGTTTAATAAAACATCAGATCCTGTGTTTATAACTGTTTTCTCCTAGTCATTTTGGTCTTTTAATTGTATGCTACAAGTGGGTATATTTTATTGGTTCATTTGTTTCTTTATTTTTAAGGTACTAATTAAAAAACCAAGAGAGCACTTCTAAAACCTGAAATACCTTAACTGAGGGACAGCTGGCAGCTCGTACCTTTTTCTTTTTACTTTTACATTCAGTAATTACCTCATTTGTCACCAGAGTTTGAACAGTCTTAAATCAGGCTCCAATCTATTGAACTCTCTAGCACTAGACTTATGGTATCAGAAAGAGGTGTGCATGTAGATAGGTTTGTTTCTGAGGTCTTCCATCGTTGACTACGTTGACTAACTTGGATACTTTGCTTTAAAGTCCCCAATTTTCAATATGGCCATAAAAATGCTAAATTTTACTTAAATAATTTTATTCATTGAGAAGATTCTCAAAATGAACTATAGGGAAATATATATTGCAATGAAGGAACTTAAGACCTTCCCTAAAAAATCAGAGCATGAACTTTTTTAAAAGTTCCAAAATAAGTCATGAGCTTTGTAGAAACCAGCCTATTGATAGCTATAAACAGTTAAGGTTATCTGACTACTTAAAACTTCCTTCTAATTTATTTGATATTTGTTATAGTGATAGGATGTGTGTTATCTTCAATTTGTTATTTCTACAAAGATCACAGTAAGGAAAATAAATTAGGTTAAAAAGGATGCTTAGCATGAAAAAAAAACAAGGGTTTTTGTTTTCTGGTGTATCTTACAGAACAGAGGTGGCCAACCTTGCGACCTCACGGACCACCGGTTGGTGACCGCTGTTACGGAATCTTCCATGTGATTTGGGGGAAGGTGGACTATTGGAAGCCTAGTAAACGGGATTTTCAGGGGAATTACTCATTGTAAAAGTCACAAATAGAACGGATGAAGTATAAACTACATACTGTTTAACATACTCTGCCAACTGATTCTGCATTGTTAAGACAATCAGTTATATGATTATTTTTTCTGTTTGGTTATTTGGTTGATGTGAGCCTGTCACTTATAAGAGACGAAAAAACACAGTGAGGTACAGCTATACTCTGCTCTCGGTTTAAGTAGTTTAATTTTAAAGACAAAGTTACATTTTAGAACTTTTGCCCCAAGGGGCCTGACTTTTGACTTCACTGAAAGCCCTCCTGTCCACGTCATTATTTCTTCCCTCTCACTGGGACACCAGCAGTCCCACCTCTCCACGGCCCTCCTCCCCGTGCCGCCCGCTCTCCTTCCCTCCACGCTCCCTCCCTCCCTCGGTGAAATCTCTTTCTGTGGTGTTAAGTGCTGATATGTTCCAGATGCCTATCTCCGTGGCCATTGCCCTGCATGCAACATGTCCAGAATTGGACTCTGCTGCCCTGCAGTGCTCTCTATCTTAGCAAGCATCTGGCATTTCAGTGTTATCAGTGGTCTGTGCCCACAGCCTCGCCATTATTCACTCAGGACTCATTTCTCTCTCTCAGTCCTCATATCTAATCTGTCAGCCGGTTCTGGCAGCTCTCCCTTCAAAACATTTTCATGAGCTCACCGCTTCTGCACGTCTCCCCTCCTCGCCGCTGGCTGCGCCAGGCTCTCACCTGGACTGTTGGAGTGACCTCTTACCTGGTCCCCCAGCGCCTACATTTGCGCTCTGCAGTCTGTTTCTCACATGGAGGTACACGTCCAAACCTTAAGGTAAATAACATACTTTTCCTGCTCTAGCCAGAAGGACGCCCTTTCCCCAGGAAGTCTGATGCCCTTTCCCCCTTCTTCCTGCTCCGCCACAGTGGTCTTGCGTTCTCAGACTGCCCGCCAGGCTCTGCCCCCCTGCGTGGAGGAGGCCCTTCCTGTAGTTAGGGCTTTTGTCCAGGAAGTCCCTCCCACTTCTGTGCCGCAGGGACTTTGGGACCCTCTGCTGTTTAATTCTTGGGTCTCACCATCTGTTGTTACTGGTGTCTCCCCCCGCCAGATGATCAGTTCCATGAGAACAGGCACTATTTTGTTCATTATTGTTCCCCATTGCCTAGAGTTAGAGATGAGGAGGGATGCTGGTGGTGATTTAATTGGGAATAAAAATGTTCCATCCCTGAGGCTTAATGTGGACTGTGTCTTCTTTGGTTACTAAATTATAGTTTTCATTTCTTTTTTTAATTCATTCATTTTTAAAACATTTATTATAGATTGTAATTCCCATATTCCTGAATGTTTAAATTTCTAATACAATTCAAAAGCATCACTGTGAAGTGAGCTCTGTCTGAACTGATGGGCGTCCTCGCTTGGGACATCTGATCTGTGGTGTTGGCTTTTGTTTTTCACGCCTTGTGGCCAGTTCTCTCCCTTTCCTTCCTTTCCTTCTCTTGAGGATTATTACTGGGAAATGTGGAGGACCTTTGTCCCAGAGAACTCGGCCTGGTTTCCGCAGCCGCGTGGGAGCTTTGATTGTGGGGGGCACCTTGGGAGGGAGCTCGCCGGCAGCGGTGTGCAGGCTGCCTCCGAGTTTGCGTAACTCTCAGGTCACATCTCTCTGTGACTCAAGTGCTGCAACCAGTCTGTCATTTCATTTAATTCCAGGTCAGCACAGGGTGTGTAATTATCTACATTTCCTTCCGTGGGAGCAGGCCAGAAAGTTCAGGAATGAACAGTTACAGACAGAGTGAGCCAAAGGCTCTTCTGCCTTCCCTTCCTCCTCCCCGTCTCCTCTCAGGAATAATTACTAACTTGAAGTTGGTAAGTAATGGCTGACCTATTTTAATGGCTCTGTAGTTCCCGTTGTCCAGTTAGTTATCTCGACTCTTACCTGGGGGATGACCGGGTCGTTTGTGTTTTCCCACTGTTCCAAGTGTGGACTTAATGGACACCCCGTCCTTCGTCCTTCTGCACTCGTGAAGAGGTTAGGATGGATGCCTGCAAGTGTAATTTCTTGGTCATGGGCCATGCACAGATTCTGTTTTACCAGGTCCTCCCAAATGGATCATTGAGATGGTCATACCAACTTACATTTCAAACTTGAGAATTTCCCACATCCTCAATACATTCATTTTTTATAAGCTGGAATATGCAGAGTAATAATTATTTATATTACCCTGATCTCAGTGCATGAACATGTTATGTTTATGGTCATTCTGATTTTATCTTTGAATTACCTATTTATTAGTATATACTTTGTCCATCTTTTTTCCAGTGATTTTGTTGGGAAAAATTATTGTCTTTTTCTAGTTAACTTGTAGGAATTATTGTACATTTTGATCACTAGTCTGTTGTATATTATGTATTTTGCAGATGCCTTTTTTTTTTTTTTTTTTTTTTTTTTTACTTTTTACAGTGTCTTTTGTCACACAGGCTTTAAGACTTTTGGAATGTGGTTGGTTCATCAATTTTTTTCTCTTGTTTGATGGATATGTTCCATGTTTTATTTTGGAAGTTTTACGGTTTGACTTTTCATACTTAGATATTTAGTCCAAATGCTTTTAATATGGTAGCACCTGCCTTCGTCCCCTGTACAGCCTGATGCCCCACAGGCCAGTCCTGAGGGGCCCATCCCAGAAACTTGCTCACCGGGCTCCCTCCGGAGTCTCTTTTCTCATATAAGCTTAGCAGGTATTTAAGCAAGTGTTTGTCTTTTGTCATCTGCCATGTAGTAGAAGGGTCACTGATGGTTTAGCCCTCCATATTACCACGTTGCTGGAACTGGCAGCGGTACAGCCTGTGTTTGTCCACCGGGGTAAGAGGAGGTGTTGTTCAATGGTTAAAAATGTGACCTCTTGTTTCAATCTTGCCCGAGTAAGAATTCCGTCCCCCGGGGATCAGCTTTGTGATGATGGCGACTTGATCTTCCTAAGGCCCACGTCTTCACCTTTAAGACCGGAAAATAATAGCACTTGCCTCATAGGGTTGTTAGATTTGAAGTAGATGATGCATAAAAATCACTCAGCACAGTGAACCGAGATTTGTTAGATAATCTTGCTATTTAGTGTTATCATCATTATTTGTTTTTTCTTTCTTTCCCTTGTTTTGTTTGCCATGGCAGAACACCTTGCTTGTTCATGTCAGGACAAAAATTTATAACCACCTGCTTAACCTTGTATTAGTTGATGTCACTTGTGGGGGAAGGGAGATTTTCAGCAGTAGGTTTAGGTTTAGTATTGTGTGCTTTAGGTTGATTCTGCAGTCCATATCTTAAATTGAAAAAAATCTTATTTGTTGCTGTTTCTTATTTTGTGTGCAATTATACCTAGAAATAGTAATAACTTCAAAAGTATACTTAAGTGAGACTATGAATAATAGTAACTTTATATATAAAAACAGCATCATTGACTTTGAGGTTTTCATTTCATGGAACCTAATCTTATCAATTTCTGTATCTTTGTCCTTGAGTTCCTGTCTATGATGTAGGTATTCCATTAATTATCTAAAAAATTTATTCCGGAATGTACTTTTTTAGTCCATATATGTATGTGTTAGCTTAGGACATTTATTTAACAGTGTGGAAGATTCTTGAATAGGGCTTGAAAGTATTATCTAGTGAACAGAATCTATCTATCTATCTATATAAAAGCCTAAGCGACCGTTTGACTGGTAACTATGACATGCACTGACCACCAGGGGGCAGACGCTCAACGCACAGGCATGGAAACATGGAACAGACTGATGAATCTCAGAGAGAAGGAGAGAGGGCGGGAAGAGATTAACCAAAGATCTTATATGCATACTAGAGGCCTGACGCACGGATTCGTGCACCGGTGGGGTCCCTCAGCCTGGCCTGCGGGGATTGGGCTGAAACCGGCAGTCCAACATCCCCCGAGGGGTCCCGGATTGTGAGAGGGTGCAGGCCAGGCCGAGGGACCCCGCTGGTGCCCGAATCTGTGCACCGGGCCTTAGTGTTTCAATAACATTAGATGACAGTCGACTTCAGTCGTCGCCTCTTCTCATAATTCTCTCTGGCAGTTACATTAAGAAAACCTTTCCAGTGGACAGGGAGCCATTCTCATCAGTCTCACTTGCCCCTGCCTAGATGTTCTGTGTCCCTTTCTGAATCAGTGCTGGTACAGTCCCCTAAACAACAGGACTCTGGTCCAGAGTCCCCGTGCTGGTTTATGCAGCTTACCTTTCCGTCTTTCTCTGGCCTAAGTGACACTCCCGTCGGCTCTGGCCCTTGGAGGGTGCAGAAAGTGAAACCCGAAGTGTCGTCGGGTACTGGCTGGCGCCGGGTGTGCCCTCCAAGCTCGCTTGTGGTACTCGGGGAGAGAATGCCAGTCACCTGCACCAAAACAGTGTTTGTTTTTCAAATCCTCACCTGAGGATATGTTTCTATTGATTTTTAGAGAGAGAAGAAGGGGGTGGGGGGAGAGAGAGAAATAGAGATGTGAGAGAAACATCAATGGGTTGCCTCCTGTACTCGCCCCCACCAGGGAGCAAACCTGAAACCTAGGTATGTGTCCTGACCAGGAATCAAACCTCCAACCCTTTGGTTGTACGGGGACGAAGCTCCAACCAACTGAGCCACCGGCCAGGGCAAAACGGTGCTTTATTTAGTTGGGAAAATATCACAGCTATGGCACCCTCTGTCCAAAAACTTTGTTTCTAATTTGTTCTTTCCACCTCTGCCCCAACCCCCTCTCACGTGTAAGACATGAAAAGCCTTAGGGTATGGGAGTACTAGAACACTGCCTGTTTTAAAATCCACTTGTGTTTGTTTGCTAATGCAGGACTACAGTAGAAATGTGAAGCTATTTTTAATTTAGATACGTTTCTTGAAGTTTTTTTTTTTTTAAATCAAAATAGGTTTGAGTACTGTGAATTCTGTTTTTGGCATGCTGAAGAATATAAATGGAAGCATTTTATTTCTAGGAAGCTTCTTTGAATCAGTTGACATAGTTTAAGCATTTACTTGGATGTGAAAGTTACTTTAAATATTGAAAATGGCAGTCCCAATTTGTGCATAGAATCTATGGCACATTACCCTTGTTCAAGTCCAGAAACTTATTTTTAGAAACATCTTTTTAGTATTTCACACACTTAAAGAATAATCTCAGTGCCGATTTAAGAAGCAGATTATAAAAGCCAGTTTTCTCATTTATCTTGGATTTTTTTGAATATCATAAGGTTGGGGCTGGTTCAGGAACATGGTTGTTTTCTTTGAGCCCTTGCCGGCATGGCTCAGGGGTGAGAGCGTCATCGGCTTGTGCACTGGAGGGTGGGGTCCATTTCGGGTCAAGGATGCATACCTGGGTTGCAGGTTCGAACCCCATTCATGGTGCAGGGTGCACATGGGAGGCAGCCAATCCACGTGTCTCACATTGATGTTTCTCTCTCCTCCTCCCCATCCCTTCGGCTCTCTCTGTAAAGACTGAAGGGAAAACATGGCCTCACTACTTGAGTGAGGATTAAACAGAAGAGGGGGCGTTTCAGAATTGCATACATCTTGGTTTGGTCAGTCAGAGCAGAGGAAATGCTTTGAACTTTTGGACCTTGTATTTCAAAAGAATTTTAAATGTGTTATTTTTCCTACAGAACTGGATCTTTTGCATTTTCCACACGTGTGAGTGCCTGGGCCTTCAGTGTGTGCTGTTGTTGTTGTTGCTTTTGTGTTGTTTTACTAGAGACCGGACTGCACCGGGGGGCGGGAAGTGGCCCTGATCCCCAGGCGCCTAGTGTGGCCGCTGCTCTTAGAGACAGAGGCAGTGCCCGCAGCGCCGCCCGTGAATGAAAGAGCCTCATCTTAGAGCAGGGAGTGCGAGCCCTGGGGCCTTGCCCGGAGCCACGGAGAGTGAAGTGAATTCTGGCCCCTCCCAGGCCCTGCCGCAGCCTCACTTCCATCAGCACCGCCCGCTGGCTGCTCCTGCTAACATCACGTTCCTGGAATTTTTATAAAAATAGGTTTATTTTGTATTTAATAACATTTAGTTTGTAATTATAACTTATGTTCATTTTAAACATTTTAACAAAATTTTCAAACATAGATGAAACTTGTTTATATCCATCCCCCAGATATTACCATTTTCAAAGTTTTGTGATTCTTAATTTATTATTTTTTTGTGGGTTTTTTTTTTAGCTAAACTATTTTAAAGCAAAAGCTAAAAACTAACATGTTATTTCTTCTCTATCTTGCTGTGCATCTCAAAAAAATCTAACAAGAATGCAGTAATCCTACAACAAATTAACCATAATTCTTACTATCTTCTAACATGTAGCCTTACTCAGAGCTCCTGGTCTCTTTCAAAATGTGTTTTTGCAATTAATGTATTTGAATCAGAATTCAAACAAGGTCCACACGTTATATTTTGCTCTCTTGTGTCTCTCTCAATCTAGAGCATTGTTGCCCCTCGCCGACCCCCTTTTTATTTCGTGTCACAGACGTGCTGGAGAAAGCTGGCTGGCCTCTCCTGTAGTGTCCCCGTTCTGGGCTTGCGTTTTCCCAGCGGTGGGGGAGGTGTCTGACTTGTTTTGGTGGCTTTAAAGCCTTGATTGGATGCAGGTGCAGCTGCTTGACCGGGATGCTGCCTGAGTGAGAGGCGTGTGCCCGTGGCGTGGATCAGGAGCCCAGCAGGAGGCGGAGCGTGACCGCCTGCACCGCCAGCGTGAAGTCCACTGGTGTTAGGAGCAGCGCGTAACCTGTTCGTACTGGCACTGTTACACGGTGAACTTCAGGCTTTTCATGGAAATGTTCTCTGATGTTGGAAGACTGAAAAGGAAGCTGGCTTGGGGTTGGAGGCTGTGTAATTCCATTCATGGCAACCACATGGCTCAGTAGATAGAGGAATGTCATTTGGTGTGTCTGTGAGAGAGAGGGAAGTGGATTAGCTATAATGTATTTGGACTTTATCAAGGAATTCAACAATATCTTTCATCGTATTCTTGTGTTTAAGGACTGTTGTTTAACAAATTAGTGCCAAGCTGACAAATGTTACTATTTGGTAGACTAACATGCAAATGACTCAAGAATTTTAATTTTACTGAAACCCAATTTGAATCAACAATATTAGGTGGTCACCAAAAAGCTAATGCAATTTTAAATGGCATTAATTACAGGTATAGTATTAGAATCAGCAGTAGACTTGCAGCTGATCAGACAGGTGGGTTTTTGTGATCAATTCTGGAAACTGTCTCAGGCTAGGAGGCCAGAACAGAAGTGTGTTCGGGAGAGAGGAGAACAAAATAGCAGCTGGGTTGAAGTGTGCTCCGGGGAGGAGAGCAGCTGAAGGAATGGACTGGAGAGGGAATGCCATCTGGAGAGGTGCTGGGCTTGTAAACCGTGCTCTCCAGTGTCCCAGATGGACACACCTGGGTGGGTGCTGTGGCCTCTAGCGTACAGAGGCCAGGGATGTTCTCGGCATCCCACAGTGCCCTGCGCGGCCCCACAGCCGAGAGTTGCCCAGTCCAGGGGTCAGTGCCGAGGGTGAGACTGCTCAGTCTGAACCAGAGCCGTCGGAAGGAAAGGACCGCCTCTGCCTTGTGGCTCAGGGTGTGCGCAGAAGTAATTTCCACGTGCACGGACTCTGATTTCACCCGCCAGTTCTCGTCCTGTTTCCTTACCCAGGCTGCACTGCACCTAGCAGAAGTCTGTTGCACTCTACTCCATTTCATTAATAACTTGGAAAAATGATCATAAACCACAGTTTGAATGGAGGTCTGAATGATACCAAAGGGTAACAGTAAGCCCAGTCTTTAAAGCTGTGTGAATGAACTGCTTTTGTGTGAGGTGCTGAGCTGCGGGAAGAAAGGCTACCTCGCTCAGCGAGGCAGTGAGCTCCACGTGGCGTGGTGGGCAGGGCTTCCTAACTCGAGGTCTGCTAATAGCTTTTGTGGGGTCTTTGAACATGGATGAGAAAGTAATTGCATCCTTATTTTCAATAAATAAACTTTTACTAACTTCTAATTGAAATTTAGCATTTTTATCACTTAGAAGTTTATACTCATACCTACCTCAACATTAGAGTTGTATGAACCAACTCTAGATACTTATATTACTACTAGTGGCCCAGTGCATGGATTTGTGCACATTGAAAGGAAATTAATTAGAAGAAATATTTTAATATCGCTGTTCACCCTTTATAATAGAAGTGTCAGAGGTGAAAAAAGTTAGTAAAATGTACATGAAGGTAATATATAAATTGATTAATAATAAACAATAACAACATGATATTACAGCAACAAAGACATGATATGAAAACAACAAAAACATGATATAAAAACAACACTGATAAAAACAATGACTGATAAAAGTGATTAACCTTATTCTAATGTCTCCCCGTACACCACATTAAGAGTAAAAACACTCTCAGAGTGCTTGACTAATTTCCCGTGTGATGAAGTATTTACAACTTTAACATCACACATTCTTCAAACTCGAGAGAAAGCAACATATAACTGACCATGTCCGAAAACGGGTTCAGGTAGGAATATTCCTACTCTGTCTAGAGTTTGTCCTTGTGATTTATTAAATAGTCATCACAAATGCCGGCATCACGGGAAACTGTCTTTGAATCAATCTAAATGGGAAGCCAGTGTCAGACGGGGACAAATCAATTTGTTAACCATTAATTTTTGTTAAATATGCTGGGTATTCTGGAAAATTGATATCATTTGGAGAAACTTTGCCTTTGCTACAACATGGAGTATATTTTCCATCAGGTGGTTTTTCATCGGAGAAATTTAGGGATAGGCAAAATTGACATGTAACAGTCATTGCACCACAACTGTGCTCGATAACTGCATCCTCATGTACCTCATTTTCGCTGTGGAGGCAGTTCCTACAGTGTTGGTAGTGCTTGTCGATGGCTGTTCTTCAGACACACTCTGTCGACAACGTCGCTCTCTTTCGGCCTCAGAGGTACATTGTGCCAATAGTTGGTCTTCAGACACATTCTGTCGACGATGCCGGCTTCAGAATGTCCACAGAAACGTGCCCTCATCACCTGGTGCCCACAGCCACCGTTTTCCGGACTGGGCAGGGCTGCGGGCTGCTTTTGTGCCATGGGGTCTTGGCAGTGTCGGCTGCAGTTTGATGGGCTGTCGCTCCGGGATAGTGGGGGGGCCTGTGTCCCACTTGGGGGAAGCCGAGTGTTGCTTTGTTGGCACCAGGTCCGTGGTACCGGGTCCGTGGTGCCTTTCTCTCCAAATGGCTAGTGCGCATCACAGCAGGCCCTGTGTTGAGCGTCTGCCCCCTGGTGGTCAGTGCGCATCATAGCGACCTGTCGGAGGGACACTTAGCACATTAGCCTTTTATGTACAGAGACGGCGCAGGTTTTAGTACCGTAGTAATTGTGCTTTAGTGGAGTTGTTCCCGTTGTAAAGCTTTGTACTTGATTTTTATGGTGCGAACAGGCTGTAGGCTTCACCAGACTTCCAAAGGGGCTGTGGCCAAATCGGTTGTACCCTCTGGGCCGCACAGGCGGCTTTAGGGTTGTTTTGTGTGTATGTTTGTACAAATGTGGTATTTAAGATCACGTCAGAAATACAGACATGTTACGTTCTTTAATCATGAGTGTGGTCATTTTGTTCTACGGGTTTAATGTATTCTTTAATTGATCGTCTTTCAAATCCCCAAGATACATTTGCATGGTAGTTATTCACATACAGAGATTAAACCATGTTGAGAGTGCTGGGGTGGAAACTTCCTCTCTGACCTCCCACACTGCCGGCCGAGAGGCTGCGGAGATTTCTAATTCCATTGGAGTCTAGCAGCAAAGCACAGATTTAGCCTGTCTCATCAACAAATGGTTAGCGGATGTGAGCAGTCAGTCGTTAAGTAGGTAATGTTGGCAGTTACAACAGGCATTTTAGAAAATATGTTGGCTCATTGGTTTTCGCAGCAGGCTGTGCTTTCTGGCACAGGTTTTTGGCCTTACTTACAATGTTTAGGGGTTGGATACTGGATGAATTTTTGTTCAAGTTCATAAAAGGGGAGATCTGCTTGTGGGAAGAGTAAGCCTTAGCCTGTGAAGATATTTTACAGTTATTATTTCTTTTAAGCTTTCAGAAATATTATTTTTCCTGTACAATTTTATATAATGAAATGCACTTAATGTTAAAGAGTATTCTTCAAGTCCTAGCATTTAAAAAAGTGTTTATACAAGATTCAAAAAACCCATATTCAAGTATTTTTTCTATCCTCCACCTAAACTGTTAATACTCACGTGTTGTTACTGTTTTTTTAAAAGTGAGTCAGTGGCTGTTGTCTGGTTGGTGGTTTTCTGTACGAGGAGCGCGTGTGTTTGTGACAGAGTGGTCGGTCCTGCAGCAGCCATTTGCTCCAGGGGAGGGCATGGTGCCCACCTGTTCGAAGCTGGCATCGGCTGTCACAGGCCAGGAAAGGGGTTTCAGATCGATGCTGACCACGGTGAGAAGAAAAGGGACGGGTGTGGTGGCCTGCTGAAGATCAGAGCCGGTGGTCTGGTCAGCTTGAGCTAAAGGAGACCGCGCTGCCTGGGGAGTTCCTGCTAGAGAGGCGCGATGGCCAGTGATGGCCAATTCCACTGATTCATGAGACACTGATAAAATACTCAAGAGAAAATCTCCTTCTTTAATTTTTTGCTTCTTGCATTGGCTCTCTAGTAATTTCATAATATTAAACATTAAAAGTTGTCATTGAATCAATTCCAAGCAGTGTTCCGTTGATTTTGCGGACCTCGATTTAACGAACTTCAGATTTAATGGACAAAATTTCTGGTCTGTATGTCATATGTGAAAATTAACACCCTGTTAATTTTAAAATGCTTTTAACCAGGATTTGCTTATTAAATTAACAGATTATTTTTTGTTGTTAATTCACTGTTATTTTTAACAAGCTTAAGTGGATAGGCCATATGTTGGAAAAAACACTAATAATTTTGCTCACCTAAATAAGTAATACATATCTATAGCTACAGCCTACATATTTAAGCCCAGGAGTCCCCGCTAGGAAGCAGTGTTCAGGGAACCATGAGCACGTGATCACATCACACTGACAAGGTGATTGATTCTGTGTCCTGTGGCGTGACTCTCTGCAGCAGTTTTAACGTGGGCCAGAAAATGCACATGAAGGAAGGGAGCAGGGGATTGCTGCATGGCCTCTGCTCCCGGAGTTAAATGGCTGCAGGTAGCACCCAGGACACTGGGCACCAGCGGTGCCGGCAGAGGTGCAGGCAGGTCCTGTCCTACCTGCTCCACACCTTCCTTCCTGAAAGCAGGCACTTCATTGACATATCGGAGGACCTGCAACTGTGTTTTTTACTTTAAGTAGTTTTCTTGGGTGGTTTGTGTAACCAACACTAAGGAGTAAGTGCTTTTTTTAATGGAAACATCTGTCTTTGTAAATTACAATTATTGGCTACAACATTATCAGAATACTAGTGACCTGGTGCATGGATTCGTGCACATTGAAAGGAAATTAATTAGAAGGTGGCCAGCGGGGCGGGACTGGGCGAGATGGGCCAGACACGCCCCGGAGCCAACCTCCCGTGGTCCCTCTCTGGCGTCTGCGGAGTGAGCGGGGTCCCTCTAGCAGGTGGGGTCCCTCGGCCTGGCCTGTGGGTATCAGGCCAAAACTGGCTCTCCGACATCCCCTGAGGGATCCCGGAGTGCAAGAGGGCACTCTGCAAAGTTGCTGTCGTACAGGGTGTGGAACGCAAACGCAAGTGTGCAGTAACCAGATTCGGGGGCGACAGTGCCCCAGAAACACATCACCCACGGCCGAAGATGGAAACGAGCGGCCCCGCGAGGATTCAGGCTCCCTCCTCTCTGGTTTTGGGGTGCGTCACCCGAGAACCATAAAACTAAAAGACTACATTCATATGTTGTTACTGGAATGCTTTTCTGTGTGTGTGCAGCCTCGTGTCGGGATCTCCCACAGCAGCGGGAGGGGGGAGGGGCAGCACGGGGGCCAGGTGGTGGTGGCTGGTGCTGTATGTGGTTTGTTCGCTCTCCCAGACAAGCTTATGTGAGGGAATTTCACTCACCTGCTCATAAACTCCCTCAAAGCTGTTAAGTGAAAGGCCAGCTGCTGTCCTGCTACGGCCCCCAGGGCTCTCCCTGTGCGGGGGGGACAGGCTGGGAGACTAGGCAGGCGGTCAGGGCAGGTCATGAACTTCTCTCAACTCCAGACTCCTTACTCATCCATCCACCTACTTCTGGAACTCCCGGGACCTAGTCTGAAGAAGAGGAGAAGATCGTGTCAGATCACACTCCCTTCAGGTGACGAGAGACTGCTGAAGGGACAGCAAGCATGGAGGTCCGAGCCCAGGTTCTGGGCCGGGAATGCTGGTGGCCTGTGGGCCTGCTGCGTGGCCAGCTGTGATGGCGGACCTGGCCTTCCCCGGCAGGCAGGTGACCTAGCCCCACCCGCAGCGGGCCTGGGTGCTGGTCTCTCGGTGTGTGCTCGGGAGGCATAGTTATGACTGCGCTCCCAGTGTTGAGGTTCAGGAACTGGATTTTACCCGTCTTCTCAGACTTGATAAAATCACAGGAGCCAAACTTACAATCGACTGAATAAATGAAATACTAAAGTATTTTTTAAGGGAATATTCTAGTAACAACTGTACTCAGCTATTTCTGTGTGACGTTAAGGTAACCAGGCAAACTAAATTGTTATTTATTAACACTTCCTTAGTGCAAACGGAGCCATATCAGAGTTTGATGGCACTTTATTAGGGCTGAGAGCACCGATGAGAGCTGTCCTTCCCTGGACAGGAGTGCTGTTGCTGCTGACTCTCTGTCCTTAGGGTGCCTCTTTTTTTTTCATTTATCTCCACTCTGTACGCTTCGTAGCTGAAGCACATTCACGCTGGGACTGTGTTTGCAGTCTCCTCTGCCTGGGCGGGGGGGTGGGGGTGGGGGTGGGTGGGTGGGTGAGTGACCTGCCTGGGGGGGAAGTGACCTGCTCTGGAGGGGGGAGTGACCTGCGGGGTGGGTGAGTGACCTGTGGGGTGGGTGAGTGAGTGACCTGCGGTGGGGGGGGGAGTGACCTGCCCTGGGGGGTGAGTGACCTGCCGGGGGTGCCCCATAGGATGAAGGAGGAACATGGCTCTGCTTTCCAGGTGGCCTTGCGTTTCCTGAGTCCTCGTGGTCTTGCTCAGGGGGCATCCCTCCCAGACCCGGGCTGTGTCTGTTTCTGGACTGCTCGGTAGTTTGGAATTGTTTTTTGACGATTCTCAGAGAAACTGGTGCTTCCGTGTTTTGGGGACCCGTAGGTATACATGTAGCTGTTTCATTCTCATCATGAAGTACATAAAACTAGTCTTTTAGCAAAACGCTGGCATCCCCCGGAGGTTCCTGGCCGTTCTGGTCTGACGGGTTGTCAGGGTGAGCCTTGGCCGGAGCCGGCCAGTTTGGCGATGAACACGGAGGCTGACGGGAGATCTGCGGTGCTGCCGGTGTGGTGAACGTCTCCGAGTCCTGGGACAGAACTGACTCCCATGATGAAAACTTGAATGTGTATAACTGAACGTCGGAGGGATTTTTCCTAAAGTATTTTGGGGCCTCCGGAGAGGCAGTGGTGGAGAGTGAAGCAGGAAGGAAGAACCGGACTGGTCTCAGCGTGGGCCTTGGGGGCGAGGCTGGGGTGAGGGAGCGGAATCGGGGCGCAGGGAGTGCTTGGTGCAGAGAGTGCGAGCGCACACACAGTTCCGTGGTTCAGGAGCCGCTTCCACGCGTGTTGTTCCGTGTGAAGGTTCAGGGTCGCCAGCGTGACGCGGAGCTGGGAGAGGGGACGTGTACAGAGCTGGCTGGAGAGGCCGCTGTGTGAGGTGGGGCGCCCAGAGCGGACCCGCCATGCAGCTCCCATTTGCCCTCCCTCCACCCAGAACCGGTGGCTCCGTGCTCTTTCTTAACACGCGTGCCCTTGGCTTTGGCTTCTCGGGCCCGTGGGGAACGGGAGGGTCTCCTGTCTCGTGGTCAGACAGAGCGGAGTGGGGGTAGCCATGTGCTTGTTGTCTCACTTTCTGGTGCAGTTTCCGGTCGTTTATCCAGTTCACCCCATTCTAACGTCCCACTTCCATCCTTCTCTTCCAGTCAGTACTGTCCCGTCCTGGTGATCAGTGTGGAGTAGCGGTGGATTGGGAAAGTCGAGGGGAGCTCACGGGTGGGCTTTGAGCCTCTGCTGGGCAAAGGCGTGGCATCTGAGCGTAGGAGGCCACCGCAGCCGAGGAAGGATACGGCCTGACGTGGCTGTAACGGGCTCGGATGGGTCTGGGTGTGTGTGGAGATGGGATGACTGGGTCTTGGGAGTGGGAGGGGGGAGAGGGAGGAGGAGGACTCCTGCCCAGCAGCGGGATCCACATTAGTGCTGGAGCCCAGACTGACCCCAGTAGAGGGCCCTGCCGCGTCCCAGACGATGTGTGGCCGCAGACAGAGGCCTGTGGGATGCGATGCTCCCAGAGCCCTGGGTCCTACAGCAGGGCCTGCCACGCATGTGCGTTTCCCCCACGTAACTGGCCTAGTGATTAAAAAGGAGAGAGACCTGTGGGAAGAGCATCCCACAGTGCCTGCTGCACAGCGCCCTCTGCTGGCTGGGGTGCAGTGTCGTTTTCTCTGGAGGAAGGTTTTGAGAACAGTCGACGGGTCGGCTGAATGTGGGCACGTGGTTTATACTGGAAGCTAGTTACAGTGCATTCTGCAGTGTCATTTACTCACATGCACAGCAGGAAAGGCTGCATCCCCCGTGCTGCTGGAGTCGTCTCCATGACCCCGGCTGGACAGACTCAGGGACAGACAGGCAGGGACTGGCACTCAGTGGGCCTGGATTTAGAGCTGGATTTGTCACATAAACTGTGTGCGTTTTAATGACCAGATGTTGAAAATAGGGTTGAATAGTACCTACTGAACTGGGTTGTTGTTAAGACGTATTAGAACAGTGCACGCCCAGTGGACCTGGCACTTGCTGAAGAATCAATAAATGTTGGCTGTTACTAACGGCAGCGATGCTGCAGCCATTATCTTCCCCATGAGACGAGTGAGGCAAAGAGCAATTGTACATAACTCGTCCCAAGTCACTAATTACTTCTGAAGACAGATCCCCTGTCTCTTACTTTCTGTCTCGGAGTTTAGGGGAATGAAACATTTTAGAAAGTGGTGAATTGCTCTGGCTGGAGGCTCAGTTGGTTGGAGGGTCATCCCATACACCAGAAGGTTGTGGGTTCGATTCCTGGTCAGCGCACATAGCTAGGTTGCCGGTTTGATCCCCAGTGGGGCGTGCATGGGAGGCACCATGTCTCCCTCCCTCCCCCGCTCTATCTCCTCCCCCTCCCCCTGCCCCTTCTGCCTTCCTCTCTCTCTAAAATCAATGAAAACATCTTTTCTGTTGAGGATTAAAAAAAAAAGTGGTGAATTGTCTTTTTCATTTATCAGTGTTATAGAAAGTGGATCTTTTCAGAATGCTGTTTTTCAACAAATGTATGATTTTGTTTTCCTTTAGGATTTGGAGTTCCATGGAGTGATGAGGTTTTATTTTCAAGATAAAGCTGCTGGGAACTTTGCAACAAAATGTATCCGGGTCTCCAGCACGGCCACCACGCAGGACGTCATCGAGACGCTGGCCGAGAAGTTCCGGCCTGACATGCGCATGCTGTCCTCCCCCAAGTACTCGCTCTACGAAGTGCACGTCAGCGGAGGTCAGTGTCCCCTGTCCCTGCCAGGAATGCGGCCGGCGCTGCGACCCCAGCACTGCCCCTCCCCCCTCCCCAGGTCCTCTTGCTCCCCCCCCCCCCCAGAGGCCCAGGGAGCCGGGGGCGGCGGCAGAGCTTCTGTGTGGGGCGAAGGCTCTGTGCGTCCCCAGCACATGTTTGTTGGGAGTCGGAATGAATCTGGGGTCACAGACAGGATGACGGTGTGCTGCTTGCTTCTGGAGAAAGAGTTCGCGTAACTCTCTGCATGGACTGTACAGCACAGCTAACGATAACCAGCTAACGATAACCCGGCTAACGATAACCAGCTAACGATAACCAGCTAACGATAACCCGGCTAACGATAACCCGGCTAAGGTGTGCGATGGGCCATCAGCCTTCCTGTAGGGTCTGTGATGGGAACAGCACGTTTGCATCGCTGTTTGGGGAAGTCAGGGCAACTTGAGGACGCTCTAGTAATTTCTCTTTGTTTTAATATTTGAAAAATCTGAAAAGATTCCATAGATCTATATCAAGTAACAGTTTAAATTGGACCGATTAGAAATGTAGAAATTTACAAATTTGAATGTTTTAGAAATGTTCAGTCATCTGTAAAAAATGTAATTAATGCAGCAAATAAAGGATTGCATATAACACAAACCTAATTTGAATAAGTTCTATCCACAAATCCTTTTTAATTTTTTGTTTGTTTTTACTTCAAAAAATACAGCTTTCTTTGTAGATTTGAAATTGGGCAAAATTTTTTGTAATGTGTGGAATTCAAGTATGGCCAAACATTTCCCCCCCAGTGGTATGTAATGTAGGCCATTGTTGTTTATTACTTTTTTTAAAAATAAATTTTTATTGATTTCAGAGAGGAAGGGAGAGGGAGAGAGAGAAACATCAGTGATGAGAGAGAATCATGGATCGGCTGCCTCTGGCACACCCCACCCTGGGGATGGAGCCCGCAACCTGGGCCTGTGCCCTGACAAAATCGAACCCTGACCTCCTGGTTCAGAGGTCGACGCTCACTGAGCTACACCAGCCGGCTGTTTATTACGTCTTTAAGGTTACGAGGGTCTCGCCTACGTAAGTAATGCCAGCCCTGAGTGTGAAGTAGGACAGCCGCAGTGTGGCTGGGTGTCCGAGGGGAGCGGAGAGGAAGACAGCCTCTCTGCTTCTCTGTCTGCCGGCACCGGTGGGTCCACGGAAGCCGCCAGGTGGAGTCTTGGTGATCATAGGATGCAAGATGGGAATTGGAGATCTAAAAGCAGAATTTTTTTAAATTGGATTTTTTTTAAAAGAACCGTTTTCCTTTATATTTTTAAAATTAGATTTGCTTTTAATAAAAAAGTAAAATGTATTACTTGTAAGGAGGTGAAAACCATAGAGGTGTAAAAGAAAAGGAAATGGTCTCTCCCCAGCCCTGAGGCGAGTGAGCAGCCAGGACAGTCGGCCCCGTCCTCCCACCCCTTGGTGCTCAGAGCTGAGGGCCCCACCTGGGCCTCAGGCGAGGGGGCCTCTGGGCAGACCTCAGTCTCCCCAGGTCACGGAGCCTGGGGGGGGAAGGGGGTCAGGCAGTTTTTAATGGCACACCTTGGCCTAAGGCAGTGGTCGGCAAACCGCGGCTCGCGAGCCACATGCGGTTTGCCGCTCTGTTGACTAATGAGTTTGCCGACCACTGGACTAGACTAAATGTTACCGTGTAGTTGGAAGCTGTGAGGATTAGGCAATTGTGGCATATTGTGTGCAAAGAGGTAAAGGGTAGTAACCCTAAGGTGTAATGCCTAACACCCTATTTTATCGAGTAGCTGGATTTAGACAAATTAGTAAGTGTTTACTCTCTGACAACTTTGTGGCTGTGTGAAGAAGTAATATGCATGAACTGAAGGAAAAACTAAACTCATTCCATTCTTAGTCACAGTTACTTTCCTCTGGAGAAAGAAGGGATTCTGCAGTTTCTAAGGAGTATGGAAACCTCGAAGGCAGGGGCTGCCTGACAGTGAGGACATACATGTGCACTCAGCGGGCGGCAGGGCACGTGTGCGCTCGGGCCCCACACCCTGGGATCTGTTTGCTTTTATGGTTTAGACGTGATTGTTCTTAATGTTAGTCTCTAAACATGCAGTGTGAAGGGTTTTTATCTAGTGCAAACTTCACAACAACATCAGGGTAATTTCAGTTTGTAGCAGGAATTTCAGACTTCTTCATCCAGTTACTGCTCTGTCACTCTGTTTTTTATTTCTCGTGTTTTCAGTTGATAAAACAATAACTTAGAATTAGCTATGCTACATTACCGTGTGCATACCCTGTTTGCTAAGTGCCTCTGTAGGTCTGCTTATGTTTTACGTTTGTGCTGTCCCCCTGCTGCCTTGACCACAGTAGGTCCGCCTCCCTCTTGGCTGCCTCATTGGAGCACACCTGTGCTCAGTTGCCTGTTGGCCTGAGCCACCTGGAGGCTCCTGTTGGGTGGCCAGGCTGGGTGGCCTCTCCAGAGGCCTCAGTGGCTGCCTTCTCCCTGCTCAGTGAGCCCGATGCTCGCTAGGTTCCCAAGGAGGAAGACAGACGGACACTGAACTGAGCACTTGATCCCGACAAAGAAAAGGAGGTGGTAGCTTGTGACGGAAGCGGATCTGAGGGGTGAGGGTGGTGAGGTTTGGAGACGAGGGTCAGAGGTACAGAGCGAGGAAGAAGAGCAACCATTTCCACCACAAGGAAGGTGCCGTGGGGGTCGTGCCATTTCCTGAAGCACAACGCTGATGCGAGAGGAAGTGCCTCAGAACCGGTGGGACTTGTGTGTGTTAGCACTTCCTTCCTGTTGCCCTGGGATACTTCCATTTCCAGAAACAGGCGTGTCTGGCAGGTTCTAGAAACGGTGTGTTTCCTCCCTGGTTCGTGTGTGTCTTGTTTTCCCGGTTACGTTCTGCATGTTGAGAGGACGCTGTCTCTGGCCGGTGTGCACTGGATGCTTGGTGGGTGCAGACGGGCACAGATACTGAGTCAGGCAGTAAAGCTCCCTGAGCATTTGCATTGCATTCCAGTGTGTCCGGAGGCCTCGAGGGGATACTTGATGTCTATAGAATTAAATGCACAGCAGATGTCGGGTTAGCCACGCCATCAGGTAACCATGGCTTCCCTTTCCTCATATCATGTTTTGAAGAAGAAAGAAGATTGGATGTGGACGAGAAGCCCCTGGTGGTGCAGTTGAACTGGAATAAAGATGACCGCGAGGGCAGGTTCGTCCTGAAGAACGAGAACGACGCCGCTCCTCCCAAGGTAGGCCCGCGCTCCTCCGGGCAGGCGGCTGCTCCCAGCACGTCGCCATCCCGCTCTCTTTTCCTCGGTGACCTGCTGTCACCCTGTGACGTCATATAAACACGGTCACCGCCCCGCTGGCAGGCCAGGCTATAAAGTAAGAATGAACAAGCAGATTGACAAGATCTAGAAAAGGAATTGGAAGTTTTTGCTCAAACTATCTTTACAACTTTGCTTTACTAAAAGCCAACTTATTACAGCTGCTTTACTTCTTTTGAAGTTAGAAACACTATAAAGTAGATAATGACTTAAATGCTTAGTTATTTCTATATTTTTATTAGGTTTCTTTTATTCAAATTACTCTATGTAAATTATTTGTATTTTTATTTATTGAAAATCAGATTTCATGATTCTCACCCCAGTTTTCCTACTGGATATGCCTGCTTGTTTGCTTAGCAGTTTTGAGTTGTGGTAAAGTTTATACACAGTGAAATGCACAGACAGTGAGCGTGTAATTAATTAAGATTTGATGACTGCCCTCACGGAGCGGTCAGCCCAGTGGAACTGGAGAGCACTCCCTGGCCGTGGCTGTGCCGCGGCGCGTGGAGGAGCTGGGTTCAGCCCCAGGTGAGCTTGACGTGGTTCTGTCGTAGCCGGCGTAGTGATCATGTCCCTTCTGTCAGAAGGCTCAGAGCAATGGACCTGAAAAGCAGGAAAAAGAAGGCGTTATCCAGAACTTCAAGCGGACTCTCTCGAAGAAAGAAAAGAAGGAGAAAAAGAAGCGAGAAAAAGAGGCACTGAGACAGGCACCCGACAAAGAGGACGGACCTTTCCGAGGGGATGACGTGTGAGTTACGTGGGAAACGCTCGCGTTTCTTCATGTTCTAAGCCAGGTGTTTGAATGCAGCGGGCTGTCAGGTCAGAGGTTACTGTGGGCGAGCGGTGGCTCTTCTGCATTGAGCTGCTTGCTGACAACACCTGTCGCTCACTGAGTGTGCTCAGGAGCAAGCCGGCCGGCTCCCTGCTGTTTTTCCTGATGGACCATGGCTGTCCACGTCTTCTCTTCACCTTCACCCGGCCTTCCTTTCATTTCTTCTTGTGGGGTCCTTTAAGCAACAGCGGTTTCTTATGTACCTCAGATACGCTTACCACACACTCAGAGTTGTCACGAGCAGTGAGAGCAACCCCGGTCCCTTAAAGGGCCACGTGCACCGACACACACACACACACACACACACACACACACACACACTCTGAGTGGCCAGATTATTATGCGTTCAGAGATCATAATAATCTGGCCACTCAGTGTAGCTCCAAGAAAGTGAACGTTGGTAAACCTTTTAGTTGTTAAAAATGTATAGTCCATCTTACTTCTTGGGGTTGGGATGTTGTGTCACTCATTTGGTCTGTTTTAGGGTAACATGGATGAAAATTGCTGAGATGTATAATTTACACATTTTCCTTTGAGCTTTGTTAATACACAATAATTAAACGGTATAAACTCACTATAGGATTTGAATTGTAAGTTTCTGCTCAGTCTTAGTTTGGTCTGTTAGTTTGTACTGAGAAAGTGCACTCTATCCGCATTAGCTGTGGCTGCGTGGTGGGCAGTGCCGGGCAGCCCGCACACAGCTGCCATTCCAAGTGTTGCGTGGTCACAGTGTAACAGTTCCTGACACAGAAGTTGTAAATGGTGTTGGTGTCCTTTTTCCTGACAGTGAGAACTCTCGCCTGGCTGCTGAGGTTTACAAAGACATGCCCGAAACCAGCTTCACCCGCACCATCTCGAACCCCGAGGTGGTCATGAAGCGGCGGCGGCAGCAGAAGCTGGAGAAGAGGATGCAGGAGTTCCGCAGCTCGGACGGGCGGCCGGACTCAGGTCAGGCTTCCCGGTTTCCTGCCGTGGTTGTAACCGAGTTAGTAACCACACCGTCTTGATGCAGAGGCCTTGCGAAGCGGAGTTAACGGGGACGTGGCCTGTTCACAAGTGCATGTCGTGTCTGGCCCTGACTCAGCGTGGGCTCCCGCGTGAGAGCTCTGTTCACAGAGAGCCTTGTTCCCTGCAGGGCCAGCCAATCCGTGTGTCTCTCCCTCCCTCCTTCCCTCCCCCTCCCTTCCACTCTCTCTAAAGATAATGGAGAAATATCCTCAGGTGAGGATTAACAAAAAAAAGGAAAGGGAAGGTGGTAAAAAGTTTTAAAAGGGCAAGAGGAACGCTCCTTAACATCTGCCGTGTGCGAACCACGTTCCAGACCTAAAGGGACTCTGTCGTAGGGTATGATGATGAGCTGCTGAAGAGTGTAAACGGGATTCAGGAAGCTTCTAATGTTGCTTAAGCTTCAAATCCAGAGCAACTGGTGTGGACACAGGGTGGAGAGAGGACGTGGTGGCACATCCTGTGGAGGCGGCCGCTCGGAGGCCTGGTCTCTGGGCTCCTGACCAGCGTGGTCTGGGACCTGCCACCGAAGCACGGGCCTGGTGTGTACTCACGGGCCTGGTAAGCTGGCCTGGTCTCTGGGCTCCTGACCAGCGTGGACTCTGCAGAGGGGCCTTTACCAGTCCCGGAGCTTGGATGGCCGTAGTCGCTCTCCCTCACCGCGTGCTTGTGCTGTTCACGGCATGCACCACTGTCTCACATTACTTGTTTTCGTGTTGGCCACCCTCCCCCAGCACCTCCTCACAACTGGAATGCGAGGCAAGCACGCTCACCTGTTGATCGCGTGGTCTCAGCCTTGGGGCAGTGGGGCCCGGGATCGGCGTGGGTGTGCATGGCCACACGTGTTGACAGCCTGAGCCAGCCGGTCTGTGGTCCAGGACAGTGCGGTTTCTGTAAAGACCTAGTGTTTTTACTGTGCGTCAACTTGGCACATGGCAGTTTGATCACAAGTAGAACGCACACTGACACCCAGAGTAGATCTCTGTAGAATTCCATTAAAAATACACAAACAACAGCGAAAACCTCAGGAGATCACGTTGCTCTGCCCGCGCTGCTTTTCCCTCCCAGGTTAGTTCACAGCTGGACAGGATGCCTGCTGTGAGTCCTGGGGGTACACGCCAGGCCCGTGCTTCGGTGGCAGGTCCCTTCTGAAACACGGACGTCTCCTGGCGTCTAGTTCAGTCTTAAAATAGTGTGTTCAGCGGGGTTCATATTCACTTTATCCGGGTTTTTAATTTGTCTCGGGTTGATGGTGAGAAGATAGAGACAATGGGGGATGATGGATGACAGCGGGTAGGTGAGGACCTGGGAAAGCCCTTGAGGAAACAGCAGGGCTGTGGACTCGCTTCCTCCTTGCTCCGTCCCTTATCCTCGCAGGAATCGTTCACCGTCATGAAAACCCGCTGGCTGGAGGCGAGGCCGGGAGGGCTCTGTCCCACAGGACGCTTGCTGAGGCAGAGTCGCTAGGTCGCGTGTGCCCTCCAGTAGGAGATGAAGATGGAATTGCGTCCGTTCCGTCTGTGCACCCATTGCAGCGAGAACTGGGGCGCCCTTGTCTTACGTGATTGCAAACGCCCGCTGCCGGTTATTGGAGTGACGTTGTGCTCAGAGACGGCTGATGTTTTCCAGGTGGAACGTTGAGGATTTATGCGGATAGTTTACGACCAAATATCCCCTACAAGACGATCCTGCTGTCCACCACGGACCCTGCGGGCTTCGCGGTGGCCGAAGCTTTGGAGAAGTACGGCCTGGAGAAGGAAAACCCGAAGGACTACTGCATTGCCCGGGTGAGTGGCTGCCGGCAGCGCCGCCCAGTGGTGCCAGGAGAACTTGGCCTTCAGTGAACTTGCCCCTGGGCTGATCCTTCCCGCTGTGTAACTTAGAATCTGAAAACCACGTGTTAAAGCCGTAGGAGAACCTTCTCTCTCCCAGTACCCAAGTAATCCGTGCTCCTGGGTGAAGTGAGGAAAGATACGAAGGCAAATTGGGAATAAAGATCACCCATAGTTCTCTCGGTGGGTAGCAACGATTACCGTTTGCTGTATGCCCTTCCAATTGTTCTTTCGCCTACACAGGTATAGTGTTTGACCAGTTGGCTTTCACAGGGACTTCTGTTTACCCCCAGACAATGACCTCTCTTTAAATGCCTGCCGATTTACCTTTGAGGGACAGCCTATTGCTCCCTCCCCAGGACTGTGGGCCATTAGCAAGCAGTCACAGTGGACGGCTTTGTTTCAGGTTATGCTCCCTCCCGGAGCCCAGCATTCTGACGAGAAAGGTGCTAAGGAGATGGTCCTGGACGATGACGAGTGTCCCCTGCAGATCTTCCGGGAGTGGCCCAGCGACCGCGGTGAGTGCAGCCGTTGCTCTGGTTCCCCCGAGCAGTGAAGGAGGCCCTGTGCTTTGACGGAACACGTTTTCTTGCTCTCGGTTCACGTTATACGCTAACTGCTGTGTAGATGGTCTTTGCCTTAATAAATACATAAAGATTTATTGCCAGTCAGCCCTGTCAGTGCTTGAATGTTGGTAGTTTTAAAAGTACACTTGCTTAATACTTTTTCTAGACAGTATAAAGGTAAACTTTATTCAAGTTAAATTTCTTGGAATTCTGAGTTAAGTCAGTTGAACGAAATAAAAATCAGGTCAACTAAACAGATGTTTGTGTGTGTATATTTGTGTGTGCATGTGTTATATGTGTGTGTGAATGTATTTATTGCTCATAGGGTTGTTTAACAATACATTCATTCATTCTTAAACTGATGTGTTGTTTTTCAAGGATGCAATGTGCTTGGGTAGTTGTTAATGTAAAATAACCTTTGCAGCTTGGTTGCTAGAGTTTCTCAGAACACATCCAGAGACTGTTATTGTCTCTGTTGAGTAGCCGCGTATGTGGGTAAGCTTTCACGCAGCTTGCCTGGGGAGATGTCACAGGTGACGTTTTCTGGATAAATCTTTCGTCAGCTGGCCGCCTGCACTCCCGTGCATCTGGTTCATGACTGGCATTGCTTCTGTTCCAGGGGTTTTAGTCTTTCAGTTGAAGAGGAGGCCCCCAGACTATGTTCCCAGGAAAACCAAGAAGCACCCGGACGGGCGGCCTGCGAAGGGCAAGGAGAGAGCCGACGGGGCGGGCTACGGCTCCGCCCTGCCGCCCGAGAAGCTGCCCTACCTCGTGGAGCTGAGCCCAGGTGAGGCGCAGAGAACTGTTCATTTTGTAAAGGAGTCTTTCTTTTGCCTGACAGCCTGTTTCAGTCCATTTATTTTTCTAAAAAATAACCCACATAAGATGACATTTACTTTAAAAAAACACACAAACCTTAAGGTCCTAAGGTATGTACTTTTCATGCATAAAAATAAAGTTCACATGGTGGTGTTGAAAACCAAAAAGTTAAAATAGTGACAGTAGAGAATGAAGGGAAGGTTTAATTGATCTCCATTAAATTTTTTTTTGTTCAAAATGACCTTGTGAAGTCCTTCCTCCAGCCGACAGCCTGGGTGCGCTCCTCGGAGGCAGGCTCAGGAAGGGCCGGCAGTGCTCAGGGCTGCTTGATGTGTGAACGGGTCTGAAAAGAAGGTCCTTAAACTGAACAGTGAGTGGAGAAATGGTCTGTGAGAGGGAGGGTGTCTGGTTGCAAAATGAGAGTAGACTAAGTTTATTTTCCTGTTAGGCTTGAAAATATTTGTTTAGAGAGCTCTCTTAAGCCAAAGCTGTTGTAAGTGAGCCATCAGGTAGAGAGATACATCGATGTTCTTAAACGTTTTACATACATATCCCTATGTAGAATATGTTTGCATGTGTGATACACGTGGCATGTTTATTACTTAGATAAACGACACCACCCGCATTGATGTGGCTCAGGTACGCGTGTGGCCTGTGTTACAATGCGCTGTGCGAGACCGCCTACTGCTCCCTCCCCCAGGACTGTGGGCCGTTAGCAAGCACAGGAAAAGGGAGCTGGGAGCCAGGCCAGTCACTCAGGCAGCCTGGTTCTCTGGGCAGGTTTTCTGTCATTCTCTCCTTGATTCTTGTGTGTGTGTTTGCTTGCAAGGTTATGGCTGCTGGTTAGATACGGTGCGGTGGTCCGGCAGTCAGACGGCACAGCCAGGCTGCATCGATGCAGGAGAAATGGCGTTGCTTTGCCGGGTACTAGCAGGCGACGCTCGGTGGCAGTTGTGCCGCAGGTCCTGGTTTATGCTGACGATGTTTGAGGGTTTTTACTCCATCAGCTGCTTGTGAGGAATGGGTTAGTGTTACTTTGTTCCTCAGTTCTCTGGCTGGAAAGTTTGCGTAAATGTTGGTTGCTCGCTGTGGTTTGGACACGTCCCAGTATCGGTGTGTTTCTGTAGTTGGGGTGTGCCTGTAGTTGGGGTGTGACTGTAGTTGGGGTGTGTGAGGGTGTGGTGCCTGGAGTTGGGGGCAGTGGGTAGCAACTGTGAGACGGCCATTTATTTCTGAACTTAACATTTTTTAGTTAGGATCTTTGAGCATTGGGTCTGTTCTTTAAAGTTTTGTATTACATGCTAGAAATTAATGATTATTTTAAGGATTTAGAAGTATTATTAGTTCAGAGAGAATTGATAAATAGCAGTCGACGTAGAGTATTTTCAAATGAGTAGTGGAAAGCTGATTTGGGTGGTAGCAGAGACAGGCTGAGAACGCGTTCACTCACTGATTTGACTAATAGTGATTGAACCCGTATTATATGTCATCGTCTGGGCCTTGGGAATAGAGCCCCGACAACAGATTAAACCCTGATTTCAGGAACTCACATCCTGGTGAGAATTGCTGTTTGACGGCTTATTTCATATGTACAGTCTCCCCGGTGATGAAAATACATACCATTGTTGTAGGTGTGGGGAAGTGGTAGAGACTAGGTAACGATTACTTCTGTGCTGCTTTTCAACAAATACTGGCAACCGCACATGCTGCCTGCCGATGACTACGTGTCCTGTCCGTGGCCGCCTGCTGCCTTGGTCCCGTTCACCGAGCTAATGCTTTAGGCTGAGCAGGGCTTTCCGAGGTGATAGGCTGCTCCTGCCGTTGAGTGATGGCTCCCGAGAGCTGCTCGTGAGGCAGTGTGGTGAGTCCCGTGCGTGCGTTGGTCCGACGTCCCTCCTGTTGAGTGGCCTTATTGTCTGACAAATGCCCGATGCTCAGATCTGCGACCACTGTGTCAGGGCGAGCAAGTGGTGGCCGACCTGAATGCTGGGCCAGGTCTTACGGGAACCTGGCTCTTCCCAGGAGCCCCTGCGTCTCTAAGTTTTCACTCTAAGAGGCAGCATGCTGAGTGAAATGGGAGGGTTTCCATGGCCACGCAAGCCGTTTATCCGTGTTGACTTGTCATGGATGGATAAGAACGGATTTCCCCCGGACATGCCATCACACCGGCCTGTCCGCCGGCTGAGTGCCTGAGGTGTGTGAGGTGTGGGTGTAGCTTGCACTGTCTTCTGGAGAATGGGGCTTACGAGTTCCTGTAGGCTTTCTGGGTTTGACTGTGTTCTTTCAACAGAAGACTGCGGGGGCGCGGACTCCACAGGCCTCCCTCCCTCCTCCTCCTGGCGGTGACTCACCTGTCCTCGCGGTCTCCTTCACCGTCCGTGTCTCTCACACGCAGCCTGCGGGGCCTGCCGTCCGTCCTCATCCTGACGGTGGTGGGGGGACCTTTCCTCCGGGCGAGGCTCTCACCGCAGCTCACCTCTCTGTCTCTCCCTCTTCACATGCCCGCATGGCCTCGCGCTGCGCTGCCTTCACCTGGGTCCTCTGCATGCGCACCCCAGGGAGAAGGAACCACTTTGCCTACTGCAGCTCTCACGCTCACGAAGGTAACCCGTGCTTCTGCTCAGCACGAGCGCCCACAGCCTCGTGTGTGTGCGTGTTGGTGTCGCGTTGGTATGAATGACGTCCTTTAAGATGCTTTACGTGCTGTCATTAATAAGCATTCCATATGCAGACTTCGTTAAAAATAATGGAAACTTATTTTGCAAAAATGTCCAATTCCTTTGCTAGACTGACCTAAGTGAGAATTAAAGAAGGGAGAGAGTGGTTTTCCTGTTCTTCTCCCCTCCAACCCCCCAAGAATAAGGGGGAAGAGGCGGGCGGGGAAGGAGAGCATGAGAATAGTGAGGGGGAGAAAGAGACAGGGTGAGAGATGAGAGGCAGCAGGCAGGAGGGAGGAGTGCTTTGTCAGCCCTGTCCGCGACCTGGGGTGCAGTGCTGGTGGTGGGGGAGCGTCTCGGGTCAGGCCGTGTGTCCGAGACTCCTGGGGGCTGCAGGGGAGGCCAGCCGTGCGCTGGGACCTGTCACTGCGGCTGCGGCGCCCTCTCCTCTCCTCGTCGGCCAGCGGTGCCTCTCACCTGGAATGTACTGCTCAGGTTTGAGTGTCTCGGGCTTTGTCATCTCAAATGCTGCAGCTCGTTGTGGGTTCTATGGAAATACTTCGTTTTTATCTGCTTTTCTACTTTCAATATTTCTTACGTGTTAAATCTAACAGTCAAATACTTTCCGTGCTTTGTGAAGTTTATTTACCTTTTACCATCTTATTTTAGTTTAATTTTCTCCAAACTGATCATACAGATTGTCATTAGATATTAGCCAAACTTGGAGTTTGGGTTTTGTTGTGTGTTTTGTAAAAACATAAACAGGTGGTATTCTTTTTACCTATTTTGGTATTTGTGTGTACATAAAGAAGAGGCTCAGGCGTGTTTTTGTTATCTGACTCCTCAGAGGTTCTGTAACGATTCCACGTGTTTGTTAACGTCATGCTCTGGAGCGAGGGAGGGCGCGGCAGGAGGCCTTTCCTCCCCTGCTCGCACACCAGTGCGTGGAGGGCGTCCGCAGCTTCAGCCGCGTGCGCTGGTTTTCGCGCCAGCGCTCCTCGAGGAGGTCCTTTTCCCCGCGGAGCTGGGAGGAGCCCGTGGGAGATTTCTTCCAGCGGCTTCACAGCCCTTGGAAGTGTCTCAGCGGCTGTGTTGGCTCAGAGATGTGAGCTCTGCTCGCTGTCTCCCGGGTCCCCGACCACACCCAGCACAGTGCCTGCGACGCAGGCGGCTCTTCGCCCGCGTCCACCCTTCGCACCACACGCTGCTTCCCAGAGGCTCCTCTGGACGCCGCTGAGGGCCGAGACATGGATGGAAACACGTGCCTGCACACGTGCCCCTGTCTGCCCGCGATGGGCGCCCCCTTAAGAGGTAGCACGCTAACGAGGACTTCCCGCTACAGACAAGGTGCAGCCCATGTGGCAGTAATTCAGGGACCTCAGGTTGGCAAATAAAACTCCGACACCCAGATAAATTTGGATTTTAGGTAAAACATCAGTTTTTTAGTGTCAGTTTATCTCAGATATTGCACATGTGACTGGATGTCATGTATGTCATTTGATAACCCTAAATCGTATTCTAACGTTTCTGCTGCCCCCCCCCCCCAAAAGGAGAAAGGGGAACCCGTTTCCTCTATTGAATGACAGATGCATGAAACTGCTTGTGGAAGGAAGCTGGCTCTGGGAGAGGCGGGTGGAGGGAGGGCACTCACTGGGCGCCGCCTGTGCCCTTCACATTGGAACCACGTGCACAGACCACTGTTCTCAAGACAGAATTATACGTGAGCAGATCTCAGACGTCCTGGGACAAGCCCTGCTGTGCGGCAGGCTCTGAGAGGGTTTTCCACGGGAAAGGGCTCCGCCTTTGCCAAGGGCACAGCGTGGAGGGCCAGGGGCGGGGGGCGCCGAGGACTCCGCGTGAGGGTCGTCACCCTTGAGCAAGGAGACGGCCGTGCTGTTCCAGGAGGAAAGGTGCACTACCCGAGCTTTCGTGCCTCTGTCCCTCCCCGGACGCACACACCCCATGTAGCTCGGAGTCCGTGGCCACCATTTCGGGGGCTCAGAATCTGTCTGTGGAGGTGTTTCCTGTTGTTACTGCGAAGTGGTCGGGAAGGAGCGGCTGGGAGAGGAGTTTGTTCCCTTTCTCTGTAGCTCTGACTGCTGTGGGAAGTGGCCGTGGAGCAGGGGAGATGGCCATTAGCTCACGCGATGCCCTTCGAGAGCACGTCAGGCGTCTGTCTTTCACCCCTAAGTAGGCGCGTTTTTCATGTTCTGTTTTTTTCACTTTGTATTGAAATAATTGTTGATCAGTTATTTGCTTTTGTTTTCTTTATTTTATAATTGCTGTGTGGCTATGTTGCATTATTCTGTTTTTTCATTTTTAGTTAATAATTACCGACTGTGAACATTAAATCTTCATTGAATGCGTACTGTGGACCAGACACTGCTGAGCGCCAGGATAGAGAGGTTTCTCCAAAGAGCTAGCCACCAGGGAGCTCAGAGCTGGGAGGGACGGGGACCCGGCTCCTGGTGTCTGCAGCAAGCAGGGTCATAGCCGTGCGGGGGCGCTGGACTCAGCGGGGCTAGAGGGGGTGCCGGTCCAGGGAAAGCCCAGGTGGTGCTGATGCCTCCTTTTGGATCAGGACTTGGAGCTGCCACCATGTCAGGTGAGGGTGGCCCCGCCGTGAGCAAGCACAGACGCCCGGTTCCTAGCGCACTTCAGACCTGGGTCTCGGGTGCTGCTCCAGCGTCGCCTGCCTTGCCCGGATTTCAGACCTCGGCTCTGCTTCAGATATGCAGGTTCTATGGGGTGTTTCTGTGCACATTCCAAAGGCACAGCGCTTCTCACAGGGCTGGTATAGGCCCGGCGTCTTGTGTCCAAGAGCTGAGACCACACCACAACCTAAAACCAGTGTACACTCCAGATGTTTAACTCCAGATGCCCTCCCAGCTGGCGTCCCCGATCCAGCGCCTAGAGATCTGAGCTGGTGACTTAGGAAGAGGCCTGAGGTTGCTTGGGCGTTGGTGCAGTCGGTCGAGCGGCTCCCGGGCCTGCTAGGGAGACTGCGTAGCGGATGGATGCAGACTGGGCTGCCTCCACGGCCAGCTCTGCTGGGACCCGCTGGTCCTTCGGGGCATGTTCCCTCCTGCACTGGCAGCTCTGAAATCAGAACAGGTCCTGGACGGGTGCCATTCCATAAGGGAACGAGGGGCTGCCCTGGCCACACGCCTGCGTCTGGACGAGCCGCCTGGCACTGCTCTTCCCAAGCATCTCCATCCGGGAATTCTTGCTCAGGGACATGTACGTTCCAACATTCATGGAGGGTCACGTGACACCAGCAAGCCAGGGCCCTGTCCGCCCACAGCTCTACTCCCCGAGCGGAGCACTGGCTGCCAGCGATGACATCAGAGCCCCGGGGGATAGGGTCCAGAGGCGCAGGTTTGGGTCTCCTCCCCCAGGATTTGGTCCAGGAGGTCTGGGCGAGCCCCGAGGCTGCACTTGGAAAACCTGCCTCAGGGATCCAGCCGGCCCGCAACCGCGGGGCCGGTGCGGGTAGAGGGCGGGTTCACTGCCCGAGGGACCGGGTCTCGGAAGGCCCTGGGTCTGTGATGCCCTCGCTGGCTGATAGGAAGGATCGCTCCTCAGAGTCACCAGCACAACCCAGGGCGGGGGCGGGGGTGACGACAGTGCTTGCTATCTGATGAGAAGGTGTCGGTGGGAATGACAGCGGTTGGCACCTTGAGTGACAGTAAACAGAGCTGACTGTTGGTGTGTCGTTGGCGTTTTCTGTGTCCGGGTAAGCCGCGTGCTGTGACTTTGGGAGAAGTGGTGTCGCTTCCAAGGTGACCTTTTACTTGCTTCTCACAGATGGCTCCGACTCCAGAGACAAGCCCAAGCTCTACCGCCTGCAGCTCAGTGTGACGGAGGTCGGGACAGACAAGTTTGACGACAGCTCCATCCAGGTGCGCACTCGGACGGCAGCACGCAGCTTCCGTGTGTGATTCTCGCGTTTCAGTAGGAGGTAGCCTGTGGGAGCGAATGAGTAAAAGGGTGAAAACGAAAGACGGTTTTAACGTGCGTAGCTTGTTCACTCTGCGTCACTTTCCTTTGCTTCGGCGGGAAAAGGGCAGAGTGAGTCCACGTCCACACTCCCGTCTAGGAACGTGGGTGGCGTGGCGTTCCTCTGAGGCTGTCGCTTGTCTCCCCGTGATGGCGATGCTTTCATGGGGCTGCTTCCGGGAGACAGTGCCCGTCATCGGGCCAACACCGGGGTCGCAGGCCTTCAGTGCTCACCGCGCAGGTGTCGTCTGGGCGTGGGTCTCCCCGAGCTCAGCGTGCTCTGTGAGCAGCACCGTCGGCATCGCTGCGCCCGGTGGGCTCGTTGTAACGATGGCAGCTGCTCTGACACCCTTTCCTCAGCACAGCAGCACGCAGACACACGGGAGCCGTGGCCTCACCTCTGTGCAGACTGACCCACCCACTCACCCGGTCTTTACACGACCACGTGCTATTTCACACACAGCGACAGCCTGCCCCACATCAGGGCGCTGGCTGCTAAAACGGGACGTGCCGCTGCTGGACAGCGTTGACGTGTTTTACACTGCGGATGGACCCACTTTCTGAAGAGCGCCCGCAGTCCAGAGCTTACTAGACTGCATGCACCGTCAAAGGGGGACTCGCAGCTTTAAATTCTGCTTTTGAATTCTGTGTTCTGTGTGGTGGCAGTTTCTTTCATCTTCTCCTGTTTTTAGTTGTTTGGTTCAGGGATTCAGCCCCATCACTGCGACCTCACGAACATGGATGGAGTGGTCACCGTCACGCCCAGAAGCATGGACGCGGAGACCTATGTGGAGGGGCAGCGCATCTCGGAGACGACCATGCTGCAGAGCGGGATGAGTGTGCAGTTCGGGGCCCAGCACGTGTTCAAGTTCGTGGACCCCAGCCAGGACCACGCCCTGGTGAAGAGGCCTGTGGACGGCCTGCCCGCGAAGGGCCCCCGACACAAACCCGGGTAATCCACCGAGACGCTGCCCCCGAGAAGGGCACGGTGTTTCTCCATTGTGCGGAGACATTCCACGTTAGGCGTAGGTCACGTGATTTTAATTTTTAATTCCAAGTGGGTTTGTGGTTCCGGTTCTTGTTTATTTGGTTGGTTTCAGAGGGAAGAAGAAGAAAAGAAAGGTCTTCATCCTAACACGGGGTTGTGGCTAGTTTTTAAATTACTTTAAAACCTGTTGTTGTTTGTTTGATCCTTTAAAACAACACTTGCTTCGCTCTCCTGTGAAGAAGCATGGTGTTGGACGTAAAGGTCCTCTATAAGGAGGCTTTGTGTTGAGGTTCCTTTTCCTGTCTCCCATGAGGGAACGGGAAGACCTCAAGGAAGGCTGTCTTTTGTCCTTGAGCGCCACCTAGCGCCTGTCTGAGGACTTGCAGCGGGGCTGCTCCTGGAAGCAATGGGAAGGCCTCCTGTTGGGGTGAGGTCTAGCCTTGGGTGTCGGGTTGGGCTGTGCGTTTCTCACAATAGTGGGCGTGGTCTCACGTTGCTCAGAGATCCGGATGTGCATGAAGGGAAAGCTTGTGGGGAGCAGAGCCTGGAGAGCTGTGCGGGCTCTCGTGCTCCCTCCTCTCCTTGCTCCCTCCTGACCTCCCTCTGCTCAAACCCCCTCCCCCGGAGCCTGGACTTGAGCGGGTGTGAACATTGGGGGTTTTTCATGTTGGTCTTGCACAGTTTGTCGGCGTTTTCAATTTGGTTGTTGCTGTAAATGGGTTGGGCTCTGCCCCTGCCCATTCTTTGTCCAGGATGAATCCTGGCGAAGGACAGACCACCTGTCCCCTCCGGGAGGAACGTGATGGCACACACACGCGTGGGCAGATGGGGTGCTGGGGTTCCGTGGGCTGGGAGGTCTGTTTCTAGCCTCTCCCCTTGAGCTCCAGCTTCTGCAAAGGACCAGGCTCTCCGTTCCCACGGAAACCTGCAGCGCCTTGCTGTCTCCTCAAGGTGTCCAGCTCTGCTCCAGCTCGACACGAGCCGTGTCTAAGCGCGCCCTGCCCTGCGCCGGGAGGACCCAGCTTTCCTCCTCCGGCTCTGCTTTTATCACCCGTCCCCCTTCGGCCTCTCGCCCCGCCTTCCCCGCCTCCTGATGGCAGCACAGTCCTGCCCAAGTGCCCTTTGCTGTATTTTCATCGTCAGCTTCTTGCTTTCAGCACCACACCTCCTGGCGGGAGTTCACCTGCTTGGTGTCCTTCCCGCTTCTTCCAGGACGTGTCTCCACAGCCGCTCCGGGAAGGTGTCCTCCGGGGGTGCCGGCTGCCTCCCCGGACCTTGCCTCCGAGGCTTCCTCTCAGAGCCCAGGCACCGAAGAGCATTTCAGTTCACTTCCATGTTTCTGCTTTTAGGGTACTTTCTAAGCATCGTAAAAAGGGGAGAATTTAGATTCTCCAGTGACGCCCAGGGATGGAAACGCTGGCTCCCGCCGTCAGGGTCCCAGGTCTGGGCTCTGTTCCCCGCTGGCTGGTTTTTACACATAGTTTTAAAGAATATCCTGAGAGTATTTAGTGTCAGTGAGAAACGTTTTTGTTTTGTTTTCCTGTGGAGGGCGTCCTGTTACAGGAAGGCCATGGCATCCACACCTGGGAAGAGGGGGCCCAGGCCGCTTTGGGTGTGTGACCCACAGAGCCCCCTCTGCAGGCTCTGCTCTCTCCGCACCAGGGAAACGTGTTGTATCCCACAGCTTCCTGTGCTGGAAAGCCACTTCCTGAAGATCTTTGCGCATTGGGTGTTCCTCTAACCCAGTGGTCGGTAAACCGCGGCTCGCGAGCCACATGCGGCTCTTTGGCCTCTTGAGTGTGGCTCTTCCACAAAATACCACGTGCGGGCACGCACGTACAGTGCGATTGAAACTTCGTGGCCCATGTGCAGGAGTCGGTTTTTGGCCTGGATGAGTCTATTTTGAAGAAGTGGCGTTAGAACACTCAAGGGGCCAAAGAGCCGCATGTGGCTCGCTAGCCGCGGTTTGCTGACCACTGCTCTAACCGCTCCTTTTGTATCACTAGGACGAGGCTCTGTCTGATTGTTTGAGTCTTCATTCTGTCTTTTCTTTTTATCTTGCAGAATTGTTCAGGAGACAACTTTTGACTTAGGAGGCGACATTCACAGTGGAACAGCGTTGCCAACAAGCAAGGTAGGTAATGGCATCTTACCTGACAGGACGTGTTGGTTTAATGTGACAGGACACCGTGGGCGAGTTATTGTGGCCCCGACCCACTGCTGTGCAGACTCCACAGGGGTCCTAGCATCTCTCTCAGCGATGCAGTTAGCTGTGTGCTGTCTCCTCTCAGCGATGCAGTTAGCTGTGTGCTGTCTCCTCTCAGCGATGCAGTTAGCTGTGTGCTGTCTCCTCCCAGCGATGCAGTTAGCTGTGGGCTGTCTCCTCCCAGCAATGCAGTTAGCTGTGTGCTGTCTCCTCCCAGCGATGCAGTTAGCTGTGGGCTGTCTCTCTCAGCGATGCAGTTAGCCGTGGGCTGTCTCTCTCAGGGACGCAGAGGGCAGGGGGCAGGCTGTGTATTTCCCTGAGCAGAGGGGGCTGTGCTTTTTCTTCGGTGCTGTGTGTGCCCAGCCCTTCTCGGTCAGGTGATCCCGAAGACAATGGCCTCCCGCTCTCCTTAGCTCTCTCCTTGGTCCTAGCTCCCACCTGTCAGCCTATCTCCTCGGCACGTGGCTTAACTTGTGTGATCAGTTTTTTCTCTCACTCTGGTTATTTGTTGCTGGGAAACAGATACCCCGAAACTCTGGACTGAAACAGCAGGCCCCTGCTTACAGTCGTGCAGGTGGTTTGGACCTGGGCAGTGAGGTGCTGGTCTTGCTGATGGTTCCTGGTGTGGCCGCGTTCAGCGAGTGGGTTAGTTGTTGGCCAGGCTGTGCTGGGACACGGGGCCTGCTGGGCCTCCCATCTCCCTGTCATCTCAGCTTCTCTCCGTGGGACCTCGCCCTGTCGTCTCTCCATGGCAGCCAGACATCCTGGGGCCTCCCAGTTTCACCTGGTTTTAGAAGCTCATAATACACCACACCTTCCTGATCCCACCAAACACAGAGCATTGTCTTCTTTCTGAAGCGATTTGGCCTTGCAGTCGATGTTGATGGTTGACCTGGATCAACCCATGATTTTGTGCGTTTAGGATTCTCAAAATAAATCCACTTTTCACCGCCAGTCACAATTAGATGCAAAAAAGACTTTCTTTCGTGCCATTGAAGCAACATTTTACTGATGACTTTTTGGTTTTCCATTTGTCTTTCGTTCAGTTGATGTGGCACCCATTTTCCTTCCTTTAAAATCTTTCCCATTGCTTGTAAACGATCGGAAATGGTTTGCTGAGCAGCGTTTAATCTTTCTGCAAGTTGTTTTTGAGTTTGACACGCATCTTCATCCAATAATGCTTGTAATTGTTGGTCTTCAAACTTTTTCGGTTGACCTGGACGTTCTTTGTCTTTCACATCGAAATCATCACTTTTAAAGCGTTTAAACCAGCGTTCACAAGTATCTTGAGATGGAGCATGTTCACCATAAGCTTCCCGAAGTATACGATCACTTTCAGCAGCACTTTTCTTCAAAATAAGTAATGAATGAAAACTTCCCGCAAATGCTCTTTTTTTTGGCACGAAATTTGACATTTTTAAGTGTAAAAATACCTATGATGTTAACACCTTCAATACAACAAAATAGCATACGTACCAAATCGCATATATATCAACATACGTGTAACTCCATCTATTGAAAAAAATACTCATTATTAACTGGTACACCTAGTAAACTTGCCATAATTTATCGCCTGAGTATTTATTTAAAATAAAATTTTTGCAGTTTAAGTATTGCCATTCACTGACCAGTTTTGTTTCTATCAATGTATCTTATGAAAGTAACTTTTGTGTATGAATATATATATTTACAGACTCGTCATGGCACCCTATACTGATGAGCATTTTAAACAACAAAGGATTGGTTTAATGAATTTTGATGAATAGACAACAAAATGTTATACAGACATAGGACTTTGTAACATAAAAATATCGTTAGATGTTTATAACATGACAGAAAAAGTAATATTTTATATAAAGTAGTATACTCTCATTTACGGAAAATGTGGAAAATTGCAACGATACCTACAGCACAGAGTCCTCTGTCGGAGGAAAGACAAGGTGATGTTTATCGTCTGCTCAGTTTCTGCGTCGTTAGGAGTGAGAACTCGCACGGGAAGCTTTGTTGCAGGCGTTCTCCCTGGAAGCCGCTGCTTCTGTGTTGATGGTTTTCCTAACGGGGGGAGCTCACCCTGTGTGCCTGTTGTGGTTGGTTAGGAATGGGCACTGGGTGGAAGGTTAAACGTACGGCATTGGTTGCTATACACGCTTCCCCCGTGGTGATTTAGGACAAGAAACACACCAGTTTCTGTACGCAATTCTTTATTAGGTGTTTAGCTACGATGAGCAGATTTTAAAATCCTTTCTTAAAACTAACAGACCACAGAAGGACCTAACTCTCCATGTTGTACGTATCCCGTCAGCACTGTCCTGATCTCAGAGACTTCTTGGAACAAAGCCCCTGTTGTTACCATGCTCTGGGGGCACCTGGGACGACGTCTGTGTGTGGGGGGCGTGGAGCCAGCTGCTGGCTTTGGAGGGCGTGGCTGTGTCTCATTAGTCTTCAGGGGTGGTGTGTTCTGGGGCGTGGAATGTCCTGGGATTCTGGCTGGGCTCCTCGCACGCTGTCGGCTCCTGCTTGGGCTCCTGCTTGGCAGCTCACCACGCCCCACCTGCAGGCTGGGTCTGAAGCCGGGCGGTGTGGTGTTGATAAGCGCCGTGTTTCCCTTGGCCAGAGCTCCACTCGACTGGACAGCGACAGGGTGTCGTCTGCCTGCAGCACAGCCGAGCGGGGGATGGTGAAGCCGATGGTCCGCCTGGAGCAGCAGCCCGAGTACCGCTGGCCGGAGAGCAGGTGAGACGGTCGCTTTCCATCCTGGAAGGAGGGGACGTTGCCCAGAGGGCAGGTAACGTTACCGCATCTGTGGAGGTGGAGCTGACGTTGTCAGGGCGTCAGCGGTAACGGAGAGTGAATTTCCTCTCGTGCTGTCGACTGGGGCAACGCTCCCATAGTTGTGTCCTGTACGCCGCTGTGTGTCCAGGTCAGAGAGGACAGGACGCCGTTGGCTTACATGTTTCTGTGTTAAGTGTGCTACTCTGAACCATGAGAGACTTTTTCGAGATAGGACTTGAATATTTGATAATTTCTGTATTTACATGAAATTCATCATTTCACCCATTCTTAGAGAAATTCCCGCGTGGTTAAAACGCACAGAGCCAAGGTGGTGTCGCAGGAGCTTTAGCCTGAGGCGCTCGGCCGCTTCCCGCCGCTCCGCTCCGTGGGGTGGTCTCCGGCCGAGACCGGGGGAGGAGTTAGATTTCTTCCTGCTTTGGTCCTGCCAGTGCTTTGAACAGAGCACTGCCTTTGTTACTTCCTTGTCTCACGGCTTTTAGATTCCATGTCGCCTTGGTAAACCCGAGTTTTACTTCCTTGGCATCTCTGAGATGGTTGGCACGGCAGTGCCTCCAGCGTGCGGTTAACGAGCAGGCGGTGTGTCCAGTGGGGGCGGTCTGACCTGCAGCTGCTGGTGTGAGTGTGCCGGGCTCTTGGCTCCGCCAGAGCTGGGGCGCCCTCATCTCTGGGTGCTAGTCAGAGCTTCAGGGCGCCATTCTGACTGCTCCCTCTCAGTCCAGTAGCTGAGGCGCTAGCTGAGGCTGGCGGTCACTCACCCATGCGGTGACGGGCCACAGGTCCAGGCCGTCCCTTCCCCATCCCCCAGCAGAGGACACTGTAGTCACGAGGTTTCACTGTCCATCACAGGAACTAAACGTGTAGGTTCATGTGGGACTCAGGTCTGCACCTGGGTTGTGATCTGGGCTTTTGGTTCTTAAGTTAATTTGCTGGCTTTGTTCTTTAGACGTAATAGTAATCGTCTGCCTCTGTGTCTGTGCTGTTTTTGGTGGTGTAGTCTAGAATAAGATAGGTAGAATGGTATATTTGTGTTGTAAGGAGTAAGTACCTCTATTTATTTATAAGGTGATCAAGAGGTACGTATCCTGAGCCTATGAATATTTGAGTGAGTGAAGCAAGACGTGAGAGAGGGAAGATCGATTAGCATAATGCTCTTAGCATATGCACAGCTAGGAAGTCAACGTAGTTAATAAAGGGAAGGTAGTAAGATAATAGTGTTAAAATAGCCAGATGATGGTTAATTATATGTCATACATTATTTTATCCCGTGGACATACATATTAAGTGACCTTTTTCAAGGTCAGATTACTTGGCTTTGCAAAAGATTTATTAAAGGCTTTATCTGAACTATAATGTGTGTTGATATTAAGACAGTTATAGAAACAGGAGATTACCCATTTCCAGTCTTTGTGTTTCTCACACGCAGTGTTGGTATAGCAGTGCTCAATTGATGCATTTATAAAAATCTAAGCTGCTTTAATAAGCATGTTGAAAATACTAATTTTAGTCAAAGAAAAATCTTTCCAAATGATGGGATTGACTAAATTATCGCTGACACTTTATTTTTTTCGATGAGAATTTAAATTCTCTCTGTTTACTAGATTTGTTAAATTGATGAAACAAATAATTTGTAAAGTTTACCCAGGGCCATTATTGAATGAAAATAACTACTTACCTGCAATTTTAGATGTCCATCAATAGGGCAGTGTAAGAAAGACTTATTAATGTTGAGCACTTAAGTTACATTGTGTGTATAAGAGCATTTTTACACATAAATTGTTGAGTTAAGTCTAAGTTATTAAGTCATAGGCGGCATAAACTGTGAAGCATATAAGGTGATGAAGATGCTTTTGGTTGCCGAAACCGGTTTGGCTCAGTGGATAGAGTGTCGGCCTGCGGACTGAAAGGTCCCGGGTTCGATTCCGGTCAAGGGCATGTACCTTGGTTGCGGGCACATCCCCAGTAGGGGTTGTGCAGGAGGCAGCTGATCGATGTATCTCTCTCATCGATGTTTCTAACTCTCTATCTCTCTCCCTTCCTCTCTGTAAAAAATCAATAAAATATATTTAAAAAAAAAAAGATGCTTTTGGTTTACCTGTGTGACTCCTCACTGGCGCTCACTCCCATGTATTTCTCCTCCCTCGCCCTGGGTGCGGGGGGAGAGGGGGGAGGCCGGGAGCTGGGCTGTGGGAAGGCGGCGGCGGCGGCTCCGTTGTCAGCCTGTAGCTGGGGCCTGTGGTCCTCATGGTGCTGGTTTCTCTCGTTGTTGAGGGTCTTTATTGTTTGAATAACTTATGAGGAGACAGGCCAGTGACTCCAAACACATCTGTCCCGCTCGTGCCGTCGTCTGAGAGTGTAGACTTCATGTTGCTGAGAAGATTCATTGGAATCCATCTTGACCCAAGTTTGGTTTAAGCCAATATTTAAAAACGGATGTGTTCATTTCAGTGTAAGTCCTTATAATCCCCACTATTTAGTTTTCAGTTATCTTTGCAGAAAGGCAAAACACATTTAAAAAAGTCTTTGCTTATTAATGGCTTTCAGCTGTTTTTTGATGAGTGTACAACACAGTATCACATGTTTACATATGCCCGGTGGACACACCTACGGGTAGATATTCCTATTTGTGACTGAAAGAAGAACTTCCTGTAACAGTGCCCACCGTATAGCCTGTCAGAGGGGCAGGGCATCCCACAACCTGAAGAACTAATACAAATGACCTAACCTTTGAGTTAATCTGGTCTTGAATACCTAGAAATATATAAACATTAGTACAGTGCTAGTTATTAGGAATGTTCCCAAATTATAGTTTCTCTTAGTTTATATTTTAGGCAGTGCCTTATTTTTGTAGCGTCAGGCTAAGTGATGAAAAGTGCCTCGAATTATGTGACTTTGAGAAGAAATGTGAGTGAGTAGGATGTGTTCTGAGGCACGCGTCGCTGAGCGTCGAGAACGCTGACCGCGCGACTGCAGGGGTCTGCCCGGCCTCCTGTCTGACCTCGGCTGGAGGGAAAGGCCATGTGCAGCCGGGGGCGTCCTCCCTTTCCTGAGTGGAGCTCGGGGTGGCTTAGATGGTCTGTGTCCCCAGCAGTGTCTCCTCACTGTCACCTGAGCCATGGCCGCAGCAGGTGCCTAGCGGCCTGGGTCTGCGCGGGCGTGAAGCCTCGTGAATAATGGAGTCAGGGCGGGTCTGCTGTCCCCGCGAAAGAGGTACTCGGAGGGGCTGGCCTGTGCCGAGTGGGATGTGACAGCTGTCAGTTTGCTCACTTGAATATTTGCATACGTCACGTGAAAAGGAGGCAGTGGGCTCCTTCTTATCTCCAGAAAACTGTACAGAGGTGGTGTTAAAAGTTTCAGAGCTTTCCGCAGGTTGTCAGGATGACCTGGTTTTAAGAGGCCCCGTTCTTCTTGCAGGACGCAGGATGCTCCGGGGCCCGAGCTGGTGCTGCCTGCGAGCATTGAGTTCAGGGAGAGTGGTGAGTGACGTCACCTTCCACTGTCAGTGAATTTTTTCTTGTCCATTTTTCTCCCTCTGATTTTCATGTTTTCTTTCTTTTGTTCTTTTTTTGGAAATCTTGTCACAGCTGAAGACTCGTTTTTATCTGCTATTATAAATTACACGAACAGCTCTACCGTCCACTTTAAGTTGTCTCCTACATACGTGCTCTACATGGCCTGCCGGTACGTATTGTCGAGCCAGTACAGACCGGAAGCCAGTCCCCCCGAGCGCACCCACAAGGTGATCGCCATCGTCAACAAGATGGTGAGCATGATGGACGGCGTGATCCAGGTAAGCCCGTGTGGCCTGAAGGCCAGTGCAGCTGTGAACCAGTGAAGCCAGTTCTTTAATGTTTCAGACTTGGCTTCATATTGACTTCATCTTAAGAATTTTTTCTAAAATAAAAGTTATATATGTTGTATTGAAACTGTGTAGCTTTAAAAGTTGAAAAGAAATGTAAAGTCTTTTCTGTTTCTTTTCCACAAACTTGAGAATAAGGGAAGGTAAATTGTACATGGTCACATAATTATCATGAAAAAGACCCTTAAAATTAGAATAGTAGTTGTGAGAAAGTATTGAGACTTGATGTGGGTTTCTTAGAATTAAAAATAATAACGTATTGAGATGAAATTCATTAACCATTTTAAAGTGAAAATTCAGTAGCATTTAGCACATTCCCAGCGCTGTGAGCCACCAGCTCTGCCTGGTCCGGAACATTCCCTCACTCCGGCCCAGCCCCCTGAGCGGGTCTCGTTTCCGTTCCTCCGGCCTCGGCAACCCACCTTCAAGTCTTTAATGCCGTAAGGGGCACTCGCCCTTGCCGAGCCTGTGACGCTGTGGTGAATGTCCGGAGCTTCCGGCCCACGTGTGAGCATAGTGGCAGCCTGGCCTTTCTCACCAGGACACGCGGCGCAGGCTCTGCCCTGAGTCGGCTCTGACAATGGCCGGAAGCAAGGTGTCCTCTTGGTGGGTGGTGCTCTCGGTAGCAGAGGAGATGGGCTAAGTACACGGAGAGATTTGCAAACATGTTTCCGAGTCGCGTGGCCGTGCTGTTGCTCGGCTCTAGAGCTCAGGTATGTCCCGTTAAGTAACCCGTCTAGATGGCTAGGTTGTTTGTCTCCTGTCGGGAATGTGTGAGGCAAACTCAGCTTTTATTTTTATTTTTAAAAAATACATTTTTATTGATTTCAGGGAGAAAGGGAGAGAGAGAGAAACATCAATGATGAGAATCATGGCTCGGCTGCCCCCTGCACATCCCCTACTGGGGATCGAGCCTGCAACCCAGGCATGTGCCCTGACTGGGAATCAAAACTGGGACCCTTCAGTCTGCAGTCCAACGCTCTATCCACTGAGCCACACCAGCCAGAGCCAACTCATCTTTAATTCCCTCAGAGGCCATGTTTTGAGAGACATGTTGTTTCTTTTATGTTTGAGTGATTGGCATGTGGATTGGATGGGGCTCTTCCTTTATCCCAGTGAGGACAGAGGTTAAACAGGAAAGTCAGTTTATTCGGACACCTTGTTGTCACTCCCGTTATTTTATAGACATATGTGATTTCCTGTCCAGTTGTCACTCAGAGCCACTGTCTGCCACCACGTTTGGGTTTGTAAACCCTGTTTCAGGTTATGCGACTCTTGCCATCACGACTTTGATAGACTTTTCCTTATTGAATTTGAACTTCACTGGGATCACCAGGATTGAAACCCGTCTTTACTTTCAGATGCAGGTTTAGGGTATGATCAGAGAGGAGTCTTAATGTTGTAGAAACAAACTATGGTAGTGAATAATTAAAAATTTTTAATTTGTAAAAACCCAAGTTCAAAAACCAGTTTACTCACGTTTTAGATTTAAGTTTTTCTATGTCTTCAGATTCTCAAGGTGTTGAGCATTTACATTGATTGTTTCTGTGGGTCTTTGCTGTCTCTTGTTTTCTTCCTGATTAACGGGGAAGAGACTGCTTTCACAGACAGACCTTGAAGCACCCAGCTCCCGGTGTCCCTGAGACCTCAGGTCCGGGGGTCAGGGGCTCACTGTCACTTCTCACCGATTCACTCTGGGCCTTCACTTAGTGTCACCAGCCAGTGTCAGGCGCACAGAACGCCTCCGTGCCACGCCCCGCGGGAGCTGCGTCAGGGCAGGGATGGATAGGTAGCCTGGGGAGAACAGAGCTCAGTGTCGTGCCTTCATTTTAGTGTTTTGATTTTTTTAAACGATCATGATTGTTTACAAGTTTCTTTCTCTTGTTCTGCTTGATCCCCCTCGTCTGTTTTTCTCCAGGAAGTAGACCAGGTTGAACAGGTAGGACCTACTGTGGGACTGAGCCTGGCTCTGTTGGCTTAGCTGAGTTTCTCATGCTGCTTCCATGTCAACACAGTGCTCAGACCGGACCGAGCGTCCATAACACTCATCCGGCAGCTGAAACACGCAGTACTAAACCCCTTTTGACTGTGCAGCCTTACCAGCATTTCATAACTTCTGCTTAATGCACTTCCGTGTGGACATGAAATGACAACAGTTCTGTTTCTCCTCGTCGTCCATCCTCGGTCCCTATCCTTTGGATCTCACCTGAGGTTGCCTGGCCTGCACATGTGGTCGGAGAGGATGCGATAGATCAGTACTGGATACTGGGTTGCTTGGCGGCCAAGCCAGTGGCTGCGAGTATCCGGGTGGCTGTGGGTAACCATGGACACGTGTGTGTACACGCAGATTACCAGATAATGCACAACCTCTGATTTGGTGCTGGATTCCTCCATGTCCCATTCCTCTAATTTCTCCATTGATTCATAAATGGTAGCCAATTAGACCCACGTGTCTCCGTGAGCCCAGGAAGCGCGGTGGTGACTGGTTCCCACTGCTGGGCGTGGACCCAAATTCCTTGGCGAGTATCTGGTATCTGTGGCAAATGCGCTGGTGGGACGGGACGGTACTGGTCTATCCTTGGCAGCTTTCAGGAGCATCCTTGGTGGTTGTGGTTTCTGTCGCTCCTGTGGCGGCTCAGGCATGTGTTCTGCCCCCAGAAACAGAAGAACATCGCAGGGGCACTTGCTTTCTGGATGGCCAACGCGTCTGAGCTCCTCAACTTCATCAAGCAGGACCGGGACCTGAGCCGGATCACACTGGACGCCCAAGATGTGCTGGCGCACCTGGTTCAGATGGCCTTTAAGTAAGGGACCCATCTGGGGAGGGACACTGTTCTATAAAGATTTAAGTCATATTATGTTTTCTTAAATTTTCAAAACGTATTTTAAAGGCTCTTATTTGCCTTGTTTGAACAATATCAAGAAGCGTAAATAACTGTGCAAAACGTGTTGACTTAATAAATTGAATTCAGTGAGCTGTGTTTCTTGAACCCGGAGAGGGAAGCTGTTGTATTTTTAATGCCGTATTTCTGAGCAGTGCAGGCCGTTCCGCGTGTGCCGTGTCTGACAGCAGCTCCTCACGCTGACATCATGACACTGTGCGTGCTTTCAGGTTCCTGGTCCACTGTCTGCAGTCGGAACTGAACAACTACATGCCGGCCTTCCTGGACGACCCCGAGGAGAACAGTCTGCAGAGACCCAAGATAGGTCAGGACAGTCATTCCTCCCCTCCCTCCCTCCCTCCCTCCCTCCCTCCCTCCCTCCCTCCCTCCCTCCTCCCTCCTCCTTCCCCCCTCCCCTTTCCCTTCTCCCTCCTCCTTCCTCCTTCCCTCCACCCTCCCCCTTCCCTTCTCCCTCCCTCCTTCCCTTTTCCCTCCCTCCTTCCCTCCCTCCTCCCTCCTCCTTCCCCCTCCTTCCCCCCTCCCCTTTCCCTTCTCCCTCCCTCCCTCCTCCTTCCCCCCTCCCCCCTCCCCCCTTCCCTCCCCTCCCTCCCTCCCCCCTCCTTCCCTCCCCCTCCCTCCCTCTCTCCTCCCTCCTTCCCCCTCCTTCCCCCCTCCCCCCTCCCCCTCCCTCCTTCCCTCTTCCCTCCCTCCCTTCTTCCCTCCCTCTTGTTTAACTTCATTTTAATATTTCATATTTGTAAGAGGGAGGTATTTTGAAAATAAACAAGGTATTGGATTTGGCATTTTTGTTAAAGCAATGAGTTTTAACTACCACCAGCAGTAAGTGTTGTTTAAGAAGAGTTCTTATGTGGGTGTTTCATGCTGGTTGTGCTTTTTCAGGAAGCCTCAGGGTGAACCCCAATGTTAAGTAAGTGCAGTTAAGGCCTGTAAGTGTTTAAAACACATCACTCCTTCCTCTTTGGACGAGTGGCATTTTCAAAGTGCTCCGGCAGGCATGCTGTGACTCTTTACCAAATTTACCGCCCGTTCAAGACTCCCGAGTGACCGGTGCCCCTCGCCTTGTCTCTGCAGACGACGTCCTGCACACGCTCTCGGGGGCGATGGCGCTGCTGCGGCGCTGCCGGGTCAACGCGGCCCTCACCATCCAGCTCTTCTCCCAGCTCTTCCACTTCATCAACATGTGGCTGTTCAACAGGCTGGTCACCGACCCCGAGTCAGGGCTGTGCTCGCACTACTGGGGCGCCATCATCCGCCAGCAGCTGGGCCACGTGGAGGCGTGGGCGGAGAAGCAGGGGCTGGAGCTGGCCGCCGACTGCCACCTCAGCAGAATCGTGCAGGTGGGTGCCACTCCCGCCCCGGGACGCGCGTGTCGCCACGCCTCTGATGCCGTCCCGGGTGAGGGCGCGGAGTCGGCAGAACTCGGCGTCCCGCTGAGGCTTCCCTGGGGCGTCGTTTCTCCGGGTCACTAACCAAGGGCCGTGCGCTGGGGCCTCACGCAGAGATCGGGAGACGGGCTGCATCCTCGGGCCCGAGGGTGGGTCTGCCTCAGCCTCAGCTCTGGGCGTCGGCTGGCATCTTGGGTCCTGGCCGTAGAGCACCTGGGTCTGTCCTCCTCTCCACGGGGCAGTCCCTGTGCGCATGTCTGTGTGCGCGTCCCCCTTCTGAGGACGGAGTCAGGAGGTGCTGGCCTCCTTTCCCCTTGGTGATTCCGCCCAGACCCGGCGCCCAGGCCTCTTCCTGAGGTGCCCGGGGTAGGGCTTCAACATGGGCCTTGGGGACTACACTGCCGCCCATAGCGGGTGGGGCCGGCAGGTGACTGTCCTCCAGGGGTCTTTGTATTGAGGTTAGTGGGGCGCGTTTATTTTATAGCGCTCCACACTGAGAGAGAAATTGTTACTGAATAACGGACAGTAGTTAACTCCTAAGAACACAGAACCAGGAGACCACAGAGCAGAAACTGTGCCGTAGTAGATTCACAAAGACGAAGAGCAAGGAAAGGAAGCATAACTGTACAGGACTAGACACAGAGGTGAGAGGAGGGGCCGGAGCCACCCCTCCGGGAGCCCTGAGGTCACGAGGAGGTCACCGGAGGGAACTGAGGCCCTCACCCCGGTGTCCTCGCCCCGTGCGGCCCGGAGCTCGAGTGTGGAGGCGAGAGCCGCTGGTGGGCAGCTAGGGACGCGAGTGTCAGCCTCAGAACTCAGCAGCGGCTGCTGTTACTGCAGCGTGTCGTGTTGTATTTATTTCCTCAGCTTCTTCATCTGTTCTGAGGAGTGAGCGTGGGCAGAGGCTCCGCCCTCCTGCTCTGGGGCGGCTGAGCCATCTCTGCGAGGTGTCTCTCGGACCCGGTAACAGCCATCCGAGTGGTTATGGACGTGGTTGAAGTTCCTAAGGGAACTTGCAAATGCTCTGCGGACATAACAGTGGAGTTCATTGTGCGCCTGTGTCAGTAACGTGAGGCCCTCGGCGACCTTTCTGAGGCCGCCCTTTCCCTTTGGTTACTGGGCCCGTCAGTGATGGGAAACTGTCCCAGAACCAGCCAGCCGCGGCCGCAGCTGTGCCTTACACACGGGGACTGTGGAACGAGCTGCATCACAGCGTCCCCATTCCCTCACACAGGCCACCACCTTGCTGACGATGGATAAGTACGCGCCCGAGGACGTTCCCAACATAAACAGCACCTGCTTCAAGCTGAACTCACTGCAGCTGCAAGCCTTGCTGCAGAACTACCACTGCGCGCCCGATGAGCCCTTCATCCCCACGGTAAGGGCAGCGCCCGTCCCACGTGGAACACGCGTGCACAGGGCGTGGGGGTGGAAGCAAAGGAAAACTCATTAACCGTTTCCTTTCACTTTAAAAACAAGCTTATTTACTTGACCAATCTCCACGGTCAGTCTGCTGTTGGTGTATGAGTTCGGGTTCATTGTAAGAAGTAGAAGCTACATAAGCATTTAAGTAGAAAGGGTTTTAACTCTGGCTCGGTCCTTGGAAAATCATGGGGAGGCCGGCAGGGAGGGGTGCAGGGCACCTGATTGCTGATCCCACTTCTCATTGGAAACGCCTGGAGGCAGGCGTGCTGCTGTTCATCTCCGCCCGGGTCTGCCAAGCTGGCTGTGTACAGCCTGGGACGTCCGCAGGCACCTGGGAACGAGAGAGGTGAGGTCATAGCCTGAGACCGTCTCCCGGCCTCCCGCACTGCGTTCATGCCTGAGAGGGCGTCCTCTAGCAGAGCCGTCCACCAGCGACACCGTGCGCGCCCGTGTTGTTAAGGGAACACAGCTCCGAGCGAACAAGAAGGACTTGGAGCACTGGCGGCTGGGATGGATGTCAGGAGGTAGCTGTGCAGGAGTCAGATGCAGGGTAAAGCGTGCTCCGTCCTCTGACTCGAGAACAGCGGAGGCTCTGAGGTGGGAGCCTGGGTCGCAGTGGCTGCAGGAGGCACGAGGGCCGCCGCGGAGCAGTGCGCTCACTTCCTGTGCTGCGGCCTTTCCGGTATGGACCTGTCTCAACGAAAACGTGTCAGACGAGATCACGCACACCCGTCATTCAGAAAGAACGTCTGTGTGACCTGGGCGTGGGTATTTTATCTTGAGTTTTTACATTTCACATTGAGTGAGCTCTTTCCCACGTCATTCAGCGTTCTACAAAAATAGGGCTGTTCCCATTGGGTGTTGAGGAATTGTGCAAGGAAAAAATGATTACTTTTGAAAAGAGGGAAAACCCATAGTCTTGTGACTGAACAGTTTCTTCTCATTTAAGCTGCACTTTATTTGAGATTAATAATTAGTATCTTGGTTCATTTACTTAGTGTGTGCTTTGCTGGTGTTTTGCTGCATCGCAGGCTGATTCTGAACCTGTTGTCACGTTGTCCCCCGCGTGGCCTGAACAGACGCGTGGATCATTGCTGCTCAGCTGCTCCAGTCACGTAGCATATCGTTCGAATTTTGCATTTCTCTGCCCAGGACCTGATAGAGAACGTCGTGGCTGTGGCCGAGAACACAGCCGACGAGCTGGCGCGCAGCGACGGGCGGGAGGTGCAGCTGGAGGAGGACCCCGACCTGCAGCTGCCCTTCCTGCTGCCGGAGGACGGCTACTCCTGCGACGTCGTCAGGAACCTCCCCAGCGGCCTGCAGGAGTTCCTGGACCCCCTGTGCCAGCGGGGTAGGTATTGTTGTGGAGCCTGAAATCGGACCCCGCCCGAGTCTGTCTACGTGCGCTCCACTCGTGTGGGTGCTTCCGACGAAGGCACTGTTCCGGGGACTCGGAGGGAAGTGTTTCCCCGTGACACGGGTCACTGACGTGCAGACACACAGTGCCGTGGGGGGTCTGCACCCCTCCTGTGACCCCTGGCTGCTCGGTGTGGACGGGCGGGTGCTGGATACGGCCTCGGAGCTGACGTGTGACGGCAGTGCCAGCCGAGCAGCACAGGCTTCGGACCGACGCCCAAGTCCTGGTCCCAGCCCTTCCCTCCAGTTTCTCTCGTGGAGGGGGGGGTGTGGACGGTAGCGAGGAGCCCTGGGAACCGGCCCACAGTTCCTAAGTGCCGTGCTCGCACGTGGTCTGTGCTGAGGCCCGGCTCCGCCGTCTCAGTGCAGCTCAGCTCCCCCGTGTCACTACGTCTTTCACGTGTTCTCCTGCGTGTGTGGGTGCAAGGGCTCGGTTATACCGGAGGCAGAAGCTTTTCTTAGATAGGCTCGGCCCGGTCTGCTGCTCTTCTGTAACGCGGAGCTCAGACGAGTACAAAGCAGACCCAGGCTGTAGGGGTTTAAGCAGAAGGAATAGGAGAGTCGGGTTCTGCGCCCACAGGTACTTGTGTTCAGAGAGTGTGGGGTTTGACTCCAGCGACTGCTTCACTCACCACAGAGTTTCACGTCCTCAGATTTTGACAGTTTAGAACATTGGCACAGGCTGCCTCTGGGGATGCCAGTACGTGGCTGTGGCCCTCCGGGAGTGTGGGAGCTGGCGTGTGGCCTGTGGAGGGAGAGGAAGAGGCCCAGGCCCCGGTGCTCCTCTGAGAAAGTCGGGCAGTGGGAGTGCGAGTGGCGCCGGCGGGAGGGCCCCGAGCTGGGCTGGCGCCGAGCGTGTCGGAGGTGGGCCCGTGTCCCTCTGCTGCCCCGCACCTCGCGTTGGACCCACACCCTCACCCCTTCCCACAGCGCACACGTGTGACGGGGCAACAGCCCAGGCCCGGCTGCTTGCCCAGTTCTCCCATCCCTCCCGCCTCCACACCTCCCACCTGGCTGGTCTCTGGCTCTCCCTCTCCTGTCGGCCTGGAGTCCCGGACCTGCTGTGACTGCAGCACCGCCCGCAGCTTGCCTCCCTCCCTCCCGCAGCCCTCCCTCCCTCCCTCCCACAGCCTGTCCTCCCTCCCTCCCACAGCCCGTCCTCCCTCCCGCAGCCCTCCCTCCCTCCCGCAGCCTGTCCTCCCTCCCGCAGCCCTCCCTCCCTCCCTCCCTCCCTCCCTCCCGTAGCCCGCCTCCCTCCCTCCCTCCCGCAGCCCTCCCTCCCTCCCTACCTTAGCCCTCCCTCCCTCCCGCAGCCCTCCCTCCCTCCCTCCCTCCCTCAGCCCTCCCTCCCTCCCGCAGCCCTCCCTCCCTCCCTCCCTCCCTCAGCCCTCCCTCCCTCCCGCAGCCCTCCCTCCCTCCCTCAGCCCTCCCTCCCTCCTGCAGCCCTCCCTCCCTCCCTCCCTCCCTCCCGCAGCCCGCCTCCCTCCCGCAGCCCTCCCTCCCTCCCTCCCGCAGCCCGGCCTCCCTCCCTCCCACAGCCTGTCCTCCCTCCCGCAGCCCGCCCTCCCTCCCTCCCGCAGCCCTCCCTCCCTCCCTCCCTCAGCCCTCCCTCCCTCCCTCCTGCAGCCCGGCCTCCCTCCCTCCCACAGCCTGTCCTCCCTCCTGCAGCCCGGCCTCCCTCCCGCAGTGCGCATGCAAAGGTGTAGACAGGACACGGATATCGTCACTTGATGTGTTGAGGGTTACGGTTGTGTCTGGCGTGGTGTGCCTTTCAGTCCTGCCATTTGCTTCTCGGCCCCAGGCTTCTGCAGGCTGGTCCCTCACGCACGCTCCCCGGGCACCTGGACCATCCACTTCGAGGGCGCCGACTATGAAAGTCACCTTCTGCGTGAGAACACGGAACTGGCAAGTCCCGCGGCTGAGGTGGGCGGGGAAGGACGTGGGCCTGGCGCTTGGAGAAGGGGCTTGGATTCCTTCCTTGCTTACAGGGAACATCTTAAAGTCACCTGTAAATACCAATTTTATTTAAAAATCTTAAATAAGATTTAGACCCACGACTTATATGTAAAGTTTTTATTCCAGGCCATGTCTGTAAACAAATGGTGCTTATTTTTAAAAATGAGTATTTCTATACCCTCAGCTATAATTGATTGGTAGGACGTGGGTCAACGTGAACATACAGTGTCAGGTGTGGGTTTCTAGGTAACAAGGTCCGTACATGGCACCGTGTGCCCACCACCCCGTGTCACATTAAAACAAACCGTGTTCAATCTCAGGCTCAGCCTCTGCGGAAGGAGCCCGAGATCATCACCGTGACCCTGAAGAAGCAGAACGGAATGGGCCTCAGCATCGTCGCGGCAAAGGTAGGCCGGCAGGCGGCACGAGGGGGAGGGGCGAGGCAGATGGCGTGGGGGTGCTGCACCCTGTGGGTGCCCCATCTGTGCTGGAACGCTGTGCTTGGAGCCCGCCGGCTGAGGGGTGGTCTCCCCTCGGAAAGAGGAGCCAGAGCGCGTGCGCCTGGAGGTGGAGCAGGTCCTGCTCAGAGGCTCGGTCAGGGCAGAGGCTCGGGAGAGCTGCTGCTCAGTCACGGGATCGGGGCACCCGCCGCCCGGGCCGGGGTGCATGGCCTAGGGGACCACCCTGTCCTCCTGGCCACGTGCTGCTGACGGGCCTCCTGTGGAGGGCGTCGTGCGGGAGGCGGCGTTCCCGCAGCCCTGGAGTCCGAGTGAACAGGACTGGGGTGTGACGAGCGAGGACAGAGGCGTGTGCGTGCCTGTGGGCCGGAGCCTGCACTGCAGGGGGAGCCGAAGGAGAGCGGTGCTTCGTGAACGTGACGGACGGGCTGAGGCGCGTGCACTTGGTCTCGTGGGCACCGCAGAAAAGTGGGCGTGTGGAAGAAGAGGGGAGGCACCACGAAGCTGACGTGCCAGGCGCCGTGTGGGGCGGTGGGTGTGGGATGAATGAGAAGCCTCTGGACTGAGTGGCACTCGTGTTGGAATCGGCTGGGAGCTGCCATCTGGGGCGAAGTGGTTTGGTCTGAAGCACTGAGTCACGGGGTCCCCCACAGGGGCAGCGCTCAGGCCGGACCTGCTTCCTCCTGGCGGGCCTGCCACGGCCTAGACCCTGGCCGCGGGGGTGTCACGGACCACAGCTCAGAGACGTGGACGAACGGTCTCAGCCAAAGGCTGTTTGGCTCTGCTTAACAGCTGAGTCAAATGCCCCTTTTAAAGGGAAAAAGGACCCGGATAAAAAATCCCACCTCCCTCAGACACACAGGAAGGGCTTCATCTCCACGCGTTCGGATATCCACGTCGTAAACTTCAGTACTCGCCCACCTGACGTTGGAAATGCTCGCCAGGAGCGATGTGGGGGCTGCCATCCACCACCCGTCGTTGCCAGCTCAAAACCCGTTTTTCGGTAGGAAACGTCCAAGTCCCCGCACATCCCCTCGGATGTAGGTGCCGGCCCCGCGCCGCCTCTGTGCCCCGTGTCCGAGGCAGGAAGCACGGGCATCGCCTGCCAGGAGCCCCCTTGGGCACTCCTGCCTCTCCTCGCTGGTTCTCCTGTCCCGCTGGCTGCGGGCATCAGTGGGCAGTTAGGACAGGGTGCCCACTCAGTCACAGGTTCATTCACTCACCGCGGCGGCAGGCGGAGCAGCAGGGAGGGGAGTGGCAGGGTGAGGCAGTGGGCACAGCGTCCCAGGTGAGGCCCCACCCGAGGTCTGCCTGGAGGCCTGGCCCGGGGCGCAGGCCGAGTCCACGCCAGCTGTGCCCGTCTGCATGGGAGGGCAGCTTCTCAGCCCTCACCAAACCCAAGCCAAGGGAACTGCCTCCACCTGCCATTTGCCCACCTGTGGCGGCTGGCCACGCACCTGTTCCTGCACGTGGCCGCCTCGCCCCGGCCCTGCGCCTGCTCCTCTGCCAGGCGGCCGGATGCTCCTGAGCTGCTGCGCGTGGCCTTCCTGTTCATTCCACCAGGAGGCGTGGCAGGAGGGCGGTCTCCCCGGGAGTCAGGGAAAGTCATTCTGTCGTGAAAGCGGGCGGCTCTGGAACCCTTGCTGCTTTCCACTCGCCTCGTGCCTTTTGGTACACGGGTGGCCTCGGTTTGGGTCGCGTGAAGACGAGGTCTCTTGTGTCCTGTGCTCACGTTGGAGGACGTGTGCTGTGAATGCAGTAGCCAGTGCTGAAGTGATGTCTCTTCCAGAAGAGAACGTTGGGTGTCTGTCGTGTGAAAGTGGAGTCCAGTTCTGGCGCCTGCTCCTGGGCATGGGGACATGGTTCTCACTGAGGCAGCGCCAGCACGAGGTCGAGCTCAGTTTGAACGTGTTCGCTTGAGATGTGGGGTGCCGGTCAGGCTATTGAGGAGCATGTTAGCAGAGTCAGACGTGTGGCTGGCACTCAGAGGTGAGAGCCAAAGGCCGGCGGCTTCTAGAGGCTGTGGAGGGAATCGCTCAGCACGGGTCTGGTGACAGGACGCCTCGGTGGCCCTGCCTGGGAGCTCGGAGCCCTGGGCAAACCCCTCAGGCCCCAGTACGCCATGCCAGCGACGCCCTGCCCTGGCGGGTGCTCGTGCTGCCGGCTTCTGTCCCTGGTGTCTCTCTCACTGCTGTGCGCCCTCTCCCCTGCCTGCCCCCCCACTTCCCCTCCCCACCGTGTTTTGTTTTCCTCGTAAGCCGTGCGGTCTTTGTCTTCGGCCCAGGCCTCCTTTATTTTTTCCTCATTAGCGTGTGGCGTGGCTGCTGTGAGCCGGGACATTGTTTGCTGTGCGTTCCCTGGCGCCCCTTGCACACTGCGGTTCCGTTTTATGAAACCCAGATGATGTGGACCGGGAGTGTGCAGCTGGCTCTGAGACGCTGCTGCCAGCTCCTCTGTGGGACAGCACGGTGCTTCCTGTTTGGATTTTTAAATACAAACAAGTCCATCCTTTTTATTTGTCCGGCTCTTTTTAAAGTTTAATGAAGTACAAAGTAAGCAAAGTCAGAGCCGATGGTTACGTAAGAGTCTGGATGTCGTGGTGATAAACGCCGCCGTGTCACTGCGTCCAGCTCGGCGTGCAGTGACCCGTCTCACCAGCCCTGCGGGGCGGCTGCTGCTGGAGCGGAGAGAAGGGAGCAGCTGCCCACGGAGACGTGCAGTCCGCGACCAGAATGTGGTTCTCCGTTGTCGGGAGAGCGGGCCCCGTGGTGAGTGTTCTGGGGGGGGCGGGGGGGCGGGGGGTTCCCCGGCAGCTGGAACTGTGCTCCCACAGAAGGGCTTCTCCCAGTGCGGCTTGTTCAGACCTGTCACTAATTAGCACTCATGGGGCAGCGTGTAATGTGGCGTGTAACTGCACACCCAGGTGTTGACTGCTTTTGGTTTTAATGCTGCAAGTCCTTAAGGTCATAAAAATATCAGGCTCTTACATGCTTTTTATACAAGAAAGAGTAATTAGTCCTGCCGGCTCTGTCACATGGTGAACATGCTTGAGGTCATGGTGACTCCAGCCACATAGCCTGCCGGGCCCTGTGCAGGTGCCCAGGACGTACTGGGTTAGCTACAGGAGGTGGGTTTTGCTGTAGGCTTTCTCTAAAACCATTTTCTCTTAAACATAAAAAGGACAATCTTAAAAGTACTTGGAACATTTTACTATTTTATTTAAAAATAAATGGCTAACTGAACAGTGCCTTACAGATAGTTTTAGTTTGTGCTTTTAGACTATAGACTGAGTTCAAGTTTTTAAGTCTCACTTAGTTATCTCAAAACACCGAGTGGGGTTCCTGCCCTTACAGAAGAGGGGGGCTGTCGGGCGAGCAGCCTCTTCGCGGAAGCGCCCACAGGGACGGCGTGCTCTGAGGACCCGCTCTCTGGTTCTGCTGTCCTCGCTGTGGCCACGTGGCTGAGCCTCTCAGAGTGAAGTCAGGAAACCGGTACCTTCCAGCCCGGGTGTGCTGGCTGCTGGCTTCTCCGGGGCCCAGAGGGAGCGGCCGGGGCTGTGCGCTGACGGGCGCCTGCAGGACTGTTGCTCATGAGTCTGAACACGACGTTTTATAATTTAGTTCTAAAAGCGGAATAGCAGGTTACACCAGAGTAAGTTTTTGCCGTTTTATGGTCACGGCCTCAGTGCTCATTGCTAGGTGGGCTGAAGTGTGGAGTCAGCCGGTCTCAGAACAGGAGCAGAGGGACTGAGGGTGCGCTGAGGCCGAGCCAGCGCTCACACGTGGCCTCGGAACGCCGCGCTGCCTGTAGGTCCGTCGTGAGGGAGCCTTCCGACCGCTCTGGCCTCGCCCTGCCCTCAGCCGAGGCTCGGGGTGAGCGCTCGGCCGGTGGGCGCACCGGGCCTGCGTGGTGTCGGCCCCTTTGGTTCTCAGGTCGCGTTGAGAACCTGGGAGACTGGGCCTTCGCCCTGGTGACGCCCCCACAGCAGCTGGCCTCGTTTTCAGGGGTCCGCGCACCTGCGGCCCGTCTTCAGGACCCAGCCTAGGAGTCTGCTGTCTCGTCCAGGTCCTTCGTCTCATGGAGACGGAGAGGGTGATGTGGCAATGTCTTCTGTTTCGTAATAGATGCCGGGACTCAACATGAAGGAGCTGGGCCTGCAGCCCAGCCACAGGCATCAGGCTCCGGCCTGCCCGGCTTCGCGCCCGTCGGAGCGCCTCCCACGCACCTCCCATGCTGGGCGGAGTGTACCGAGAATGAGTTCTGAAATTGACGATTTTAGAATTAAGGCAGTTCCTACTGGAGAGGGGGTCAGACAGTGTTTTTAACCTCAAGTCTGAATTGGAACAGCTGATGAATCAGAACTGTCGGTCTGACGAGAAGTTCCGCTCAGACATGGAGGAGGGAGCGGTGGGCAGAGCTCTGACCTCCTGCCGAGTGCAGGTGCCCTGTGCTCGGGTCGCCCCGCCACTCACTGTTCTAACCCGGCATTTCCACCTCCGAGACAATAGGGCTGAGCTCATGCTGCTCCGGCCGCAGTCTTCCTTCCTCCTGCTGCTGCTGTTTCTTACCGTGTTTTCATGATGTTGTGATGTGTTCGTCATCTCCCACGCCCACACTCCCTTGGAGTCCGCCCTGGAATGTTGGCCGCCTGGGTCCCCTCCCTTTGAGTCTCGCTGTGTGGGAGGGAGGCCTGAGCTGTGAAGTCTTCCCAGAGGTGAGGAGCAGCCTTTCCTCGGAGCGGGTCCCGTCGGACAGCAGGCGGTCGGATAGGTGGGTCTCCTCCCTGGTCCAGGGAAGCGTGAGGCACAGCCCTGAGCTGTCGCTTGGGCCTCTCGTCGTTCTGTTTGGGAACCTTTTCTTGGTAACTGACTGCCATCCTCTCCCTTCTTGCTTCACCTTCTCCCTCTGCCCCTTCTCCCTCACTGCCTCCTAGTCCTCTCTCCTCTCACATTCTCTGCTTCTCAGACCCCTTCCTTCACCTTCAAAGGAAGGAAAAGCAGTGGCAACATGCATCGTGTGCTTAATACCATGCTCACACGCAGGAGTCTTGGTTGTCTTGTTTAGCAGCTTTTCTTCAGGACGGGGACCAGGTGTTTGCGCTGCTGGTAGCGTGCTGGGTTCTGCGCTCTGGCCGTCGGAGGTAGGGCAGGGCAGGCCACACGGCGTGGCACGCCGCCCACCCGGCACCCTCACACCAGGCTCACTCCTGGGCCTTCCGATGTGGGACTGCTTTCCAGGAGACCCTTCCTAAAAAGGGAGTTGGACTTGAGGAACTGTGCTTATTCTTTCACTTTTATAAATAAATGCACCAAAAATACAACAAGGTTTTCAAACCCCACTTTAGATAGCTTCAGGCAAGTAATTCTTAAAATTATGTAGCCTTTGTGTGTTTTTTGTGTTGTGTTCCCAGTTGTAATGACTGGTTTCTCTTCCCGGGTTTGGAAATCGGGGTGTGTCTTGCCGGAAAGTGCTGTGCTGTGGTGAGGTCCTGCTCACCCAGCGGCGCCATTGTCCTGTACTGCTGCGCCCGGTTGCTTAGCGGCAGCTGTAGAGCAGCCTGGCCGTGGACATGGAAATGAGCAACACGGTCATGACAGTTTCTGTTACCATCTTTAAAAAAAAAGAAACTGGGAAATTCATTTTGCAATGTTTTATGTTATGTATTATGTCCAAATGTTAGGGTTTCCACATGTAGTGAATGTGCATTAAGAAGCTAGTTTAGATTCTTTTTTCCACACTGAGTCTGAGATCGGGGCGTATCTTTTACTGCTCATACACATTCAGGCGGACAGGTGGCCTGGTGGCTCCGGCACGGGCAGCAGCCTGATAGGATCTCGGCGGCATCTGAAAGCTGCTGCAGGGCATTCCCGGGTCGGCACGGCCGGTGCTCACGGAGCTCACATGTCCCTTTGGTTCGTGGCAGATGATACGTGGACATGTAACAGCAAGATGTTGTAACTTTCTTAATTAGAAAAGGAGTAGGATTACCATAAGATGAAATTTAATTGTGTGTATATATAAGTAGGAACTAATAGAATTACTTCAATAAATTTTATTGATTTCAGAGAGGAAGGGAGAGAGAGAAACATCAATTATGAGAGAGAATCACGGATCTGCTGCCTCCTGCACACCCCACACTGGGGATCGAGCCCACAACCCAGGCCTGTGCCCTGACTGGGAATTGAACCATGACCTTCTGGTTCATAGGTCAACACTCAACCATTGAGCCAGGCCAGCCGGGCTAGAATTTCTAACCGTTTAAACGAACTTTTTACAGTGTTACCAGTGTGACGTTACCAGTGCACATAATGAACAGAGCAGCTGCTTCCTAACCCGCTAGTGTGTTCCGCTCAGCTCTGGGCTTCCTCCAACAGGGGCTGTGTGCCAAGTAAGGCCTGGAGCGCCTCTGGTGAGCCCACAGGCAGAGGCTCCGGGAGCTGCAGGCCGCCGGAGGGCAGGGCAGAGGGCGAGAGCCGGGGAACAGGAGCTCTTGTCTGACGTGGGAAAGGTGAGTGGGTGGGCAGGTGGCGGCAGGTGAGCCTGGGAACCGATGCTGAGAGGATCTGGGCAGACCCATGACATCCGAAAGAGGTTTTGTGTGAAGAATGCATGGGGACACGAAGCCTGGTCTGGATCAAGCACGGTGTCCAGGGAGAGCTTGTGCCTGACCGTGGGTTCAGGAGCGTGGCTGCCGGGGCGGAGGTGGCGGGGCGGTGGTGCCGCGCACTGTGGGATTGCGCTCCGGGGGGGCCATTCCTCAGACCAGCAGCTCCGTCAGCAGGACAGTGGCCACGTTTTGCCAGAACTTTCCGAAATGTATACTGTCAGCTTCTGCCTGCTGAAGGGCGGGGCTGGGAGGATGCTGTCAGGTGTCTGTGTCACACGGTCAGTTTTACCTGAAGGTTGAACTTGGCTTATTAAGTTCCACATGCATGTAGTATGACAAATTACCTGCTCAGAAATGTTACAGGATTTTCGGTTATTGAAATACGGAGCCTGCTCAATCTAAGGTCATGTATTAAGTTGTCTAAAGCATAGAGTGGTTATAAATAGTCGAGCCTCATAGTTACCCTCAGGTGTGAGGTTCCTGATCGGAGAGACGCGGCTGTGAGGGAAGGGCATGATCCCGGCAGCCACAGCTGGCGGTGGTGGGGCGCTGACCTCTTCCCGAGGGAGCTGGGGGGCGAGAGCAGCTATAGGCAGCTAAAGTGTGGGTGTAGGCCAGCAGTGTACCAGGGCGTTGTTCTCATTGCCTTACACCATGCTCCAGGGTCGCCCCCAAAATGTATACAACACCGAATAGTTCATTATAAAGGAAGTGTTTATCAAAATACATTTCATTTTAAAAATCGAGCTGTTTTAAAAAAAACCTGTTAGAGTGTGCATACATTTTGGGGGGACAGCCTGTATTATGCGACAAGAAAGAGTTCTGTTATTATAGTTTGTCCAAGTGAATGAGATTTTATTCTTTATTAATAGTAATCTTACAAAGTATGTCAGAAATAGGGAGTGAAGGAGAGCTTGCTTACTGTTTTTATCTAAATTACAAGGACAGGGTCACGTTACCAAGCAGCAGGCTGTGTGAAGAGCCCGTGAGTGCCGTTGACCTGACCCTGGTGCGGTTGCTGCTGCTTGTCAAAGGCACATCCCAGGCCCCGGGGACGCCTGGCCAAGCGCCGTGCGAGGCTCTCTAGGCTGTGTGTTCCTGGACGCACACCTGTGATGACGTTGGGTTTATGTTCGGCACAGGAAGAGAGTAACAACCGTAACTAGTAATAAAATAGAGCGATATGTTGTAATGAAAGGTGCGTGAATGTGGTCTCTCTCTTACAACCAGTGTGTAACAGTGGCAGCTGCGGAAGGGGCGGTGGGGTGGCGTGGAGACCCGCCGCAGGGATGAGTCCCGTCCCAGGTGGGCGGAGCAGGCAGCTCGAGGTTTCCTTGTGCTGCTCAGAACGGGCACATTTAAACCTCCGCATTGTCGAGTTCTGGGACTTTCCATGTGGTATTTTGAGTCTGGTTGAATACGGGGCCAGAAACTGCAGGAAGCGAAACTGCGGGGGGGGGGGGGGGGGTTTGACTACCTCTGTATTCTGAAGTTCAGGAAGCGTTGCTCTTATGTTGGTCAAACGGAGCAGAAGGAAAAAGGATGCTTCTAGAACCTTTTAAAAAGCCGGCCTCAGAGACTTCTATAAGGAGGTGCCCTGTGGGATTTACAGAGAAAGAAGGAGGTGTTGTCGGGGCCCCTTTGATGGCGTGGAGGAAACGCCTCTGAGACAGGCGCTCCCTGAGCCGGTGCTCGGTCCTCGCCCATTGGTGCAGGCGCGGGGCTGAGGGCAGGGTGGGCCTTAGTGCAGAGTCGGGGGGTGAGGCCGTCGTGGAACTGCTGAGCTGCTGCATTCGCAGGTAATCACAGATCCCATGGAGGTATAGCATGTGCTTCTTAAGATAGTTAATTAGGTCACAGATGCAGGAATACCCAGGGTAACCAATGGGAGCAGGCGGGTGCTTTACAAGTGCTGTCCTGTGGTGTGTCCTCGGCCCCGAGCTCGAGGAAGCCCAGGATTGGCACAGCGAATTGAGGTGGAACGTATGTGTATTGCTCTTTTGCTAGGTGACATGCTGCGTGAGAAAGTTGCCATTTATTAAGTGCCTGCTACTAGTATGTATTTTTTATGGTGAGATTTCAAATTTACAAAAAAGTACAAGTTTGCCAAGTATCAAAATGATTTTTTTTTTGTATTTTGCTCTTTGTTTTTAATTTTATGGCAAAAGCACCGTGCAGGGACCACAGGTTGCACTTGGTTATCGTGTTCTCAGAAGTGGGGCGCGACTTGGAGGGCGTCTAGTGGGCAGCTGGGTGTCCGGGACTGGGCAGGTCTGCAGGGAGGGCCGGTCGCTGTCAACACCTAGACAGACAGAGGTGTTGGCGGTGAGCAGATGGAAACCCTGGGGTCGGAGCGGTGGAGGGAGCACTTGATTTTAGCTTATATGGCAGGAGCTTTTATGGACTCAACCGCCAGCCAGTGTGCACACATGGAATCGGAAACACTGCACCCCACGCCGAATGCTGTCTTAAGGGGAGACCTTCTCACTGCTTTCCGGAGCAGCGTGTCCTGGGTGTGTGAGGGTCGCAGCAGGGCGGGCCGCGGGCCGGTGTCCCCGAGGAGAGCAGGAGGCCCTCAGTCACCTGCTGGGCACTCTCCCAACCGGCACGGCGACCTAATGGGAAAGGGGGCGTTTCAAGTGGAAATCATGTCGTCGAGCATCGTCGGAAGATGGTCCAGCGAAGGCATTTGTTGAAATCACTGTCTTCATAACTTCCTGTGATGCCGTCCTGTGTTCTGCTTTCATGACACATCTTTCCCTGGGGCGGTTGTGCCTGGGAAACGGCCCAGCTGTAGGCCAGTGCCAGCCGGCACCGCGTGCCGTTCCACGTGGAGCCGCTCCCTTGGCCCCGGAATCGTCCGAGTTGTTCATCCTGGTCGTGCTGCCCGAGCAGGACAGCGGCGGTCCTGGGAGCAGCTGCGTGTTTCTGCGTCTCTCGCGCAGCCCGGTTCCGGGGCAGGCCCTGCTCCGGCCGGTGTTTACTCGCAGCCCAGCACCTGCCCTCGACTGAGCCACCACGTGTGTTCTGTGCGGCCCTCACCAGGCCCTCTGCGTGGCCGTGAGAAGTCTGTCTGGTTTAACCTTAAAGGTGTAAGGGGCCTGGGTAACGAGCGGAGGTCGCTGCTCTTGTGGGAAATGGTTGCCTGTGTCGGGAGAGTGGGTTCTAGTTCCCGTGCCCTGTGGCTGCCCATCACCAGCCTTAGTTCCTTGTGGGGTTCAGTCTGGTTCAGTCTCCTGTCAGCTGGTTTATTCATAATTGACTGGATTTTTAGGAGTAACTTTTCTTCATTTGGAAATATACAATAGGTACATTTCCTGTTTCTTTTAGTTACCAAGTAGAATGTTAATCTTACTAGTATAGTTTATGGTTCTAATTTTCACGTGGAAACTAGAACCAGGACTTTGGGAGTGGCTGTGTGCATGCTTTATGTTTGCTTTATTTCAGTGAGCATTGCATTTCTTCCCGTGTTTTCAATGCAGTGTTTCTTACCTTGTTTTTGCTCAGGGTGCTGGTCAAGATAAACTTGGAATCTATGTCAAGTCCGTTGTAAAAGGAGGTGCTGCGGATGTGGTTAGTATAACTTTTAAAGATGTGAATTTTCATATGTCATATCTAACAAACAATAAGAGATAGTCCACTGGCATTTTTAGTCATAAACATTAAAAACTGCTATTGAAAACCGACAAACAGGAAGTGTACTTACCACTGACTTCCCTTCCTCCCTCGGCCTTGGCTGTCCCTCTCGACGCGGGTGCTCGGTGCGCACAGGACGGGCGGCTGGCCGCGGGGGACCAGCTCCTCAGTGTGGACGGGCGGAGTCTGGTAGGACTCTCTCAGGAAAGGTATCGTTTATGTGTTTGCTTTCAGCCTAATGCTAACATTTGTAGGGATGGTTCACATTAAATTTTGGAATTGGAAGATGCAAAATAATGCTAAAAAGCTGTGTCCTTACCCTCACCTGTTTAAGTGTAAAACTCTTAGTATACATGACATGTCATGTGTTGGCAAAATATAAATATGTATTTTAGTCTGGAGCAGTTTTTGTGAAGTTTAAAAAATATTCGTAACACTTGCTAAGATTTCTATGCTCCTGCATCCCCCCTGGGATAATGGAGGCGGGAGTGCAGGTCCTTACAAAGGGGCGGAGGCTGAGGACCCTCGCAGCCGCGGCTGGGCTGCGGGCACTCTGACCCCAGGCGCCCGGGGACAGCGGGCAGTGCGCCCCCTCCTCACCTTGGCGCTCTCCTCCTAGGGCAGCAGAGCTCATGACAAGGACAAGCTCTGTGGTGACACTGGAAGTGGCGAAGCAAGGAGCCATCTATCATGGCCTGGCTACCCTGCTCAACCAGCCGTCCCCGATGATGCAGAGGCGTAAGCACTGCCTGGGCGAGGGTGGGGTGTGTCTCCTGTGGGTGACGGCCAACCGCAGGCTTGCTGGACACTTCCCGCGGGCAAGCGCCTTACGAGCAGGACCTGTTCCGTCCAGTGTCCAGTTTTACAGAGAAGGAGACCGGGATGGGCCCTGCGGGAGCCAGGATCCGATGTGGACCTGCGAGCCACAGCGTGACTCCTCGGTCTCCGTCCCCTCAGAGCCCTGCCACCTTCCCAGGCCCCGCCCAGTCCGAGTGAGCGCTGGGGGTCAGTTCTGCGGGCAGACACAGGCTGTGGTCCTCAGAGCAGGCAGGCCCCTCCCCTCGGGAGTGCTGAGCGTGGGCCGCGACTCAGTGCTGCGTGCTGATACAGGACACGCTGTTGTCAGGTGTAGAAAAGCCCAGGTGTCTGAAGAAGGAATTGTTGGTGGAAACCATGGTTTTGTAGCTACATCAAGCACCTCAGAATAAAAATGTCAGTTTAGGTCTTTATCAAAGGAGTTAGTTCCGAAACCACAGGAAAAAGCATGGACGCACACGATGCTTTAAGTCATCGGTACTTTACACCTCGGTCAGACCCGCCCTGCTAACTGCGTGGCCGCACGCCTGGCCGGGGCGGGGCTCTCTCCGTGGCAGCAGCGCCTGGACCTGCTGTTTCACTGCAACAAAAAGAGGTCTTAAAACCATGCGCTGGACTAAACACCTTGCCTCAGCCTATTGTCTACTGCTTTCATATTTAACATCTTGGTTGTCTGATTTCTCAGTTGACAGTCATTTCAAAGAAGCAAACTAGGCAGAGTTAGAAATCAAGAGGGGAAACTTAAGCCGATAATAAATCAGGGTCACCAGGCAAGAAGCTAGCAAAACTGAAAAATAAAGATGGAACGGCTCATCGAAGGATGTCTGTGATGATGTTCTTCCTGAGTGGTTAGAAGAATTAATGTTTTAAAAGTAGGGGGGAGTGTATTTGTTTCTTAAAAAGTTACTTTTAAACAGATTTTGTTACTTTGGTTTCGTTACTTAAAACAGGCAAGTTTATGAGAAAATAAGCTTTGAAAGCATACCTTTTCCCATTAATGTCAGTTAAGTGTTACTTTATTTGAACATCTTTCAAAGATTCTCTAGAAAGATTTTATCCTTACAAAAAACCATCTTATTTCTTCCACAAAAGCAAGTGTTACTTGTGGAGTTTGAATGTGTGTATGTTCATCTTCCTTTTAAAAGTGAGTGGGTGTGAAAGTGCCCTGAGCAGAGGATGCCCTGTGCGCCTGTTGTGCTTTCAGTGTCAGATCGCCGAGGCTCAGGAAAACCCCGACCAAAGAGTGAAGGCTTCGAGCTCTACAACAATTCCGCTCCCAACGGCTCGCCCGAGAGCCCTCCGCTGCCCTGGGCGGAGTACAGCGAACCAAGGAAGCTGCCCGGCGACGACCGGCTGCTGAAGAACAGAGCCGACCACCGCTCCAGCCCCAACGTGGCAAGTAAGAGTCGCCGGGCCTTCCTGGGCCACGCCAGCCCTCGCCAGGCCCACTCGGGGTCCCGTTGGAGGAGGCAGCTCTGCTTCCTTCACTGTGGAATGAAATGATCACTGAGTTGGGAACCTCTGGTTCAGTGCTGCGCTAGGCAGGCACTGACAGCGTCTCTCCAGGTGGCTCTCACACCCGTCACGGGCTGTTCACAAGAAAAAGCAGCAGCGTGAGACCGCGTGCCAGTCCTGGTCTGTGGTGGGCTGTGCTCTGGGCTCTGATTGGTCAGGAGGCAGGAGTCCCTCCCGGGCCTGTCAGCCTGTGCCAGGCACCGTGCAGATGCAGGCCCCGGGGAGCCCTAGGCACTCTCGTTGGGCAGCACCTTGTCCAGGTGCCGGAACCTCTCTGTCCTGACTCTCCCCGCAGATCAGCCTCCGAGTCCTGGAGGGAAAGGCGCCTACGCCCCTGGGACGGCAGCGAAGATCACGTCCGTCTCCACCGGGAACCTGTGCGCGGAGGTCAGAGCCCACCCCTCCTCCACGCCTCTCTCCTGGCCGCCCTCACAGCCGGCCTGAGCGAGGACTGACCCCCATCAGTGTTCCCTGTAGCTCCTAGGACTCCTTTCTTAGGTTCAGTGTGAATTAACAAGTCAGGGCCAAGTAAGGGCTTTCCATTACTCTCAGTGTCGGATCAAGCACGTCTCATCTTGAACCGTTTCCAAGTGTCTGTACTCTGTTCTGTGACTGCTGGGAATGGGAGCCCACGCACAAGCTGCGCAGCGCTCACCTCTCCTCCTCGATGGCGTTTTGCAGGAGCAGACGCCCCCGCCGCGGCCCGAGGCCTACCCCATCCCCACGCAGACATACACCAGGGAGTACTTCACCTTCCCCGCCTCCAAGGCCCAGGACCGGGCTCCTCCTCCTCCTCCTCACGGCCAGTGGTCCGCTTACGAGGAGGAGCCGCACGTGCACGTGGACGGCAGTCACCCCAGCCTTGCGGCGCAGGTTAGTGGGGAGGGGTTCACACGTGCTCCCCGCGGTAGACCCCACACAGACCCTCCACGTGGTGAAGACGCCACCTGAGGCCTGGGGCCTTCTGTCCAGCAGCCCTGCCGGCGGCATCTGTTCCTCCTGGCTGTGCGGCTGGTGCAGGAACCCGGAGTGGCGGCGGGGAGGGGGGGGGGCAGGAACCCGGAGTGGGGCGGGGGTGTGGGTGCAGGAACCCATAGTGGGGGTGTGTGGGTGCAGGAACCTGGAGTGTGGGGGGGTACAGGAGCCCGGGGGGGGGTGTGGGTGCAGGAACCCGGAGGGGGGGGCAGGAGCCCGAAGGGGGGGTGCAGGAACCCGGAGTGGCGGGGGTGCAGGAACCCAGAGTGGGGGGTGCAGGAACCCGGAGTGGGGGGGTGCAGGAACCTGGAGTGGCGGGGGTGCAGGAACCCAGAGTGGGGGGTGCAGGAACCCGGAGTCGGGGGAGGGCAGTCAAGAGCTGGCGGCTTTTCTGGCTGCAAAGGCAGCTGGAGGCACATGGGAGACCTCAGGGAAAAGCTCGGGAACTCGGTTCCGTCCAGGTCAGTAGAGAATAGCTGTGGCTCACAGGTCAGTGAGGGAGCATTATCAGATGTGCTCTTCTCTGTAGAAAGATAACTGCACTGTGAGATAACTGGGAGAAGAAAGTACATGTGTGCTTAACAACAGGTGCGGTCTAGGCCGCGGTTTTCAACAGGAGCAACACGCGTTTGTACAAAGTGCAGTCCCTGACTATTTAGTCAGGGCTCTGACCTCTGTTCCAGCAGCCAACATGATCGCCTTCCGGTGTGAAGGAATCAAAATTACATGTATTTTCTGTCAGATTGGCAAAAAGTGTATTTTTTGGTGTGCCACAGAATTTATGATTAATTTGTGTGCCATGAGACGAAAAGGGTTGAACATCGCTGGCCTGGGCTCTGTAACACGTGTGTCTGGGACAGTGACTTCGACGGCGTCTTTCTTGGGTCAGGGTCAGGGTCAGGGGTTACTGGAGAGTTGAGATGGGCTCTGAGCTGAGCCGAGAAGGACGAGGAGGTGGAGGGAGGTTTTGTCACAGGAGATGGTGTGAGGAAGGTGCGGATGGCCCGTTTCTGAGGGCAAGGCGTGGTCCCAGCACAGGTCACGCGTGTTCACAAGCTTCGTCACGTCCCCGGGTCCGTCCCCCCTTCCTCCTAGGTGGGCGGTGCCCCCAGCAGCCTGTCCCCTCCCCCCCCCCCCCCCCCCCCCCCGCCCCTCAGCCTGGGGCACTGGGTGTCGGCTGAGACAAGGACTCTGCAAGGTCCCCTTGAACTAGAAGTAGTTCTAGGCCCTGTTCCTGTAGCCTGTTGTCAGCCCTGGGGACACCTGCGTGGGGTGCGTGGAACAGTCCCCACATTCCACCCGTGTGCGAGGGGCGAGGCTGAGCCTCACGTTTGCAGTTTGCAGCTCGTGCGCTCTGGCCTCCCATGTGGGTGATAATTCAGAGAGGAGGTCGGGAGACAGGGCGGGTCTCCACGTGCTTCTCAGTGGACAAGGAAAGGACTAAGGTCATGGTGGGCCTGCGGGGGGGGGGGGGGGGGGCGCGCACCGGGGCTGAGGGCGTCTAAGACAGCAAAGCAGTGACTTGGAGCCACGAGAGGCAGTGCAGAGGCCGCAGGGGATGTGAGGCGGCCCCCACGGCGTCCTCAGTGCCTGCCCTGTGCGGGGCCTGCACGCCCACTCACCACGAAACTGTTTCCGAGCTGGTGTCAGTGTTCCGTTTTCCTTTCAGGCTTTTATTTCAAGTGACATCTTATTTTTCTGCTTTTTAAAGAGATAGTTCTTATTTTGTTGGGTTGTTTTTTAAGGAAAGAAAACATTTATTTCCCAGGTTTGCATCTTCAGTTTCTCCTCACTGACAGGACAGGGGATGTTTGACTCAGACACAGAGTGAGGCATTTCACTGGATTAAACTGCTTTAGGCATGATGCTTCTCAGACCTCAGACCGGTCCTGAGAAAGGACTTCTTTCTGCCTCTGCTGCGCGGTGTGTGCCGGCAGGTGTGAGCTCTGCGGACCCCCAGGGGCTGTCTGTCCCGCCGCGGCTCCCTGCCTCTCCTGTGCTCGCTCCTGCGTCCGCCGTCAGGACTGCTGGTCAGGGGTCAGCACTGGGACTCAGAAGCCATGTGAGGCCACATTGTGGGGTTCTGACCCTCCCAGTAGTAATGAGAGTTTTACTGCCGAGAAGGAATGTCTGTTGCTGTTCCCATAAGCAAGCTAAACACCTTCAGCCCTGCAGCCAGTCCGTGGCTGGCACCCAGGAGGGCATGTGCCGTGGGCTGGGGAGGAGGACAGGCACCGTGCTGGGTGCCTAGTGTTTGCCTCTCACTTCCCGCCAGCGATGCAGAGAAGGCACAGCTGCTGCTTTGCACCAGGGCGAGCATCTCACGGGAACGCCTGACACTGTGGCGGCCACTGGCACGGGCAGGCTCAGCCGCGCTCTGCGCTCTCCCCGGCCCAGTAACGTCTCCCTGAGACAAAAAGTTCATGAATGTCCAGTACTTTCTTCTGACAATGGCTGGGACCTGACAGTTTCCTCTCTTTTTCCAGCGTGTGACCCGTTCCCAAGAGGAGCTTCGGGAAGACAAAGCTTATCACCTGGAGCACCACCGCGTGGAGGCGGCCATGGACCGCAAGTCCGACAGCGACCTGTGGATGAACCCGAGCTCCTCGGTGGGCTCCAGCGCGTCCAGCCAGGAGCACCTGGACCACGCGTCCAAGCCGGGCACGCCTGCATCCACCCTGACCAAAAGTGGCCCCGGGCGCTGGAAGACCCCCGCCACGGGGCAGCCCGCGCCAGCAGCTGTCCCCCAGCCTGGCCGCACCGACCTGCCCCCACCGCCACCTCCGCCTCCCATGCACTATGCCAGCGAATTTGACGGGATCCCGATGGATTTGCCTCTCCCACCGCCCCCTGCCAGCCAGCTGGGACCTCAGTCTGCGCAGGTGGCCGCCGCGGAGCGGAAGAAGAGGGAGGAGCACCAGCGCTGGTACGAGAAGGAGAAGGCGCGGCTGGAGGAGGAGCGGGAGCGGAAGCGCCGGGAGCAGGAGAGGAAGCTGGGCCAGATGCGCACGCAGTCGCTGAACCCTGCTCCCTTTTCTCCTGTGACTGTGCAGCCGATGAAGCCGGAAAAGCCGGCCACGCTGCAGAGGCCCCAAGAGACGGTCATTCGAGAGCTGCAGCCCCAGCAGCAGCCCCGCACGATCGAGCGCAGGGACTTGCAGTACATCACCGTCAGCAAGGAGGAGCTGTCCTCAGGGGACAGCCTGTCCCCCGACCCCTGGAAGCGCGACGCCAAGGAGAAGCTGGAGAAGCAGCAGCAGCTGCACATCGTGGACATGCTGAGCCGGGAGATCCAGGAGCTGCAGGGCAAGGCTGAGCGCAGCGCCGAGGAGAGCGACCGCCTGCGCAAGCTCCTGCTCGAGTGGCAGTTCCAGAAGCGGTTGCAGGAGTCCAAGGAGAAGGACGAGGACGACGAAGAGGAGGAGGAGGACGTGGACACCATGCTGCTCACGCAGCGGCTGGAGGCCGAGCGCAGAGCCCGGGTAAAGGGGCGCAGCGGGGCGGCGGGGAGGATGCTAGTGAGGCCCCTAGAAATGGACCAGGGGACGGGCTGACAGTGCTCAGGCATGCCCTTTGAATAGTGTGAAGCCAGCCCAGTAGGACTTCAGCTTTAACAAGCAAACTTACCTTCTCCGACACTTGGTGAAGAAAGTAAGGGAACAGCCAGTAGCTTGATGAGGGGCTGGCAGGACTCATTCTTAGGCAGGTAGTGAGCGGCTGGGCTTTGTGGGCCCACAGACTGCCTCGCTGCTCGGCTCCGCGGCGAGTGGGCTGAGAGCCGCCAGGCCTGTTCACGGGCAGGCAGCACGGGGCGGGCAGCAGGACACCACTCCGCACCTGAGCCAGGTTTCGCTTCGTCACCAGCAGCAGGCTCCCCGTGGGAGTCACAGCCTGAAGCAGGTGTTCATTAGCCAGCGAGTGGCAGTGGCAGTAACCATGCCTGAGAGCGAGCTGGCTTTTATTCCTTCCTTCAGATGCACACCTCACTTGTGGCTTTCGCATCACGCATGAGGAGTAGAGCAAGGCATGTTAGTCACATGCGATAGATTGCCAAACGCCAGCTCTGAGGATTTTTGTTAGCCGCTCGCAAGAGCCACGGGCAGAGGCCTGGATCGGTACGGTTCACAGAGAGTGCCGGTGGCCCTCTCAGGCTGGTGGCTGGAGTGGTTTTCCTTCGTGCACTGCCTATTCCGAGGAAAGACAGCCGAGAACCTGTCCTTTTGTCTTTTGGATTTTGTTTCTAATCCAGCTTTCGTTTGGTGCTGTCCATACAAATGGTCTGAAGCAGTGGCTCAGTGAGACGTCCACCCCCCTCCGGCCCAGTCGGCGTGGAGTGGAGCTAGCCCGCTCCCACACACGCACAGCACGCAGGCCCTTGCCAGAGGTGCATACAGCTTTGCCCAGAGTTCAGGTGGAGCCCCTCTTGTGACATGAATGTTTCCGAAACGAAGGCCTCGATGCTAACTATTACCTTGTTTGATTGGCATTTTCCAACTGTCAGCACAAGTTTCCTTCCAGTGACTCTGCCCTCGGTGCTGCCTCACGGCACTGGTGGCGGTGGGCATGAGGGCCCTGGCCTGCGGTGTAACTCGCCAGCCGGGCGCCTGCACGGGGCGTTTTCCTCGGCCGGCCACTGTCACTAGTGGACACGTGGCAGGCGGGTCAGTAATTACATATTTCTGTAAAGACGGACTTCTTCATTGAAGGCCTGTCAGCTTTGAGCCTCTGTGAATTGTGATACCGGAACATTTCTTATGTTTTAGAGGCATCTGCATATTTACTACTGATTTTATATTGAGATTAAGACCTTGGTCTCCAAGTAAGAGCTGAGGGAATTTTAACCTTTTTAGTTACCGTGTGTCTTAGTCACGAATCGCAGTGTTTAGTTTCTGAAAACCAGAGATCAGCCCGCAGCCCCTCGCTTCCCACGGGCCCTTCAGGAGCAGGAAGCAGGAGAGCGAGGCGCGCTGGTGGTGGGACAGCCGGACCTAACTCTCTCCCTCCTCTCTCTCTCCCTGCCACCTGCAGCAGACTGCTGTGCCCGCAATCTCTGTTCTAGATTTGGTATGTGCTCGTTCCTGTCCCTCCCTCCTGTCCTGGTTCCCTCTCCTTCGGTGGCGTTTGTGTCTCCAGTAGCTGCAGTCCGGGTCCTGACCAGCCTGTAGTCGTGACTCTGAGCATGCCTTTGACTGTTCTGACATTTAGTTTTTCTTTGCTTTTCTCCTTTCATTTTGTGTAACTGTTTATGGTTTCGACCTTTTCTCAGTTTTAGTCATAAAATTGATTTTGTGTATTCTTACTAGTCACAAACACATGAGCAGAAGAAAAACGTTTGCCAAGAGTAATCCATTCCATTCTTGTTCCATCAGAAGTAGGTTTCGATGTTGAATTGCTAGAAACTCAGTTGAGCGGTGTGGACGTTGCCCGTTCAGAAGTCACTCTAGAGTGTGACTGTCGGTTGCTGGCGTGAGAGACCCCAGTGAGCGTGCGTGGCTGCCCCAGTGCCGTCCCGGGGGCGCCGGGCCGGCCGTCAGCGTCCATTCTGTGCGACTTGGTGTGTGGTGTTGGCGTTGGTCACCAGTGCCCATCATGCGTAGCTGCCCGTCTGCCATCTGCCAGGCAGTCGTATCGGCTTTAAATCAGCATTTGTTCACCAGCTTTTCAGTGATAGGCCCGTGTCCAGTAACAGCTCAGGCTTGACTTGAATGGCCTTTTCACCAATTGGCCGCCTCGCCTGCCTTTCCCAAGATTCCAGCAGACAGCCGGGGAGTCAGTGCCTCCAGCCAAGGCCCCCCGTGGCTGGAAGGGGTGTTTTCTGAGCCGCACTTTTGTACAAGACTCAGGAGGTACGTTTTCCTCTCTCCTTGGTGCTGAGGCTCACACTTCTAGTGCAGACTCTCCTTCCATCCAGGGCACACGGACCCTCCAGGTTTCAGGGTGCTCACGAGGGAGTCCCCTCCCCCATCCGCTCCACCGCCGCCTCCCGTGGCAGGGATTCTGCTGGCTGCTCCGTCCCGTAGGACCTCAGCCACGGTTCTCTCTGCTGATACATTCTCAGGACCTGACCACCTGCACGCCCTGTGACTTGTCTCTGAGTGACGCAGGAGCCCCCTTCCCGAACCCTTGCTTCGACCTCTGTCCCCTTCACAGGCCGATCTCCACGCGGCAGCCACAGCGAACCTGAAAAGCACGTCACCTGTCCGAGTCCTCAGAGCCCCGGCACGTCCCTGCCATCAGACATCCCGAGTCCCCACAGCCTCCGGGGCTGTGTCCTATCCTCGCCCCATGCCCACGTCGGCCCTTCTTCACGGCGTCTCGGGGTGGAAGGTGATGTCCCTGTAGTTTCTCGTGGCTCACGTCTGCAGGGCAGCTGGCCCTTCTCCCTGATGCCGGGATCCCAGAGGCCACGCCTCCTTCCCAGCAGCCCCGGGCGTTGGGTAGGATGGGCCAGCCCTCCCAACACACAGTCAGGATTCTCACCAGGTTTTTCTGAGTTCCTGTTGGTGCTCTTTCTGCCCGCAAAGACGCCTGCTCATAAACTCGACTGCTAGGGACGCCCCCTCGGCGAGAAGTGTACGTGGCTGATGGGCTCTCCGTGGCCAGGCCAGCTTTGTCCTGTTGCCGGGTGAAGGGTTCCCTCGCTGACGCCCCTCCATCTTTCAGAGACATGAGGGCGCTGCGGTTCCTCCTGGGACAACCCAGCGAGACCCTCCTGGCGGCTTTCCTGTCGGGTCTTACGTGCAGCTGTGGGAACGGGCATCCTCGAGCATCCAGGCACGGAAGGGTTGACTCAAAATTTAAAAGCTTCAAGCGGGAATGAGCAGGGACCTCCTCGAGAGCTGCCCCTTAAGGAGGGGACGTGGCGGGCTGGCTTCTGCGTGTTGAGGTTGAGGGACCTGGGAAGTGGGAACTGGCCCGCCCCGAGCTCAGAGCCGAAGGGCCGAGGGCCGGCAGGCGCCTCCTCCGGGAGTTAGGAGGACGCCCTCCGTGTGTGTGGGAGTCAGACCACAAGATTAACGTGATTGTGGAAATGAAACAGTCGCCCTGAAAGGGCCCTCAGCCGCGCCACCTGCCCGGGTCCTTCTGCCGCGCCTCCGCCGCTGAGGGTGTCCGCCGCGGAGCCACAGTCCCGCAGCTCCTGGTGGAAGACTTCTTACGTGTTAAGCAAAGGGGCATGGCCTCTGCCCGTCCTGTGGTGGGAGGCCTCCCACCTCATCCCGTGCAGGTTGCCCAGGAGTGGCTTTGTCCTGAGGAGCGTCCTCTCCTCTCCCCTCGGCTGGTAGCTGCGCGCCCTGCCCCAGGTCCGGCAGGCCCTGCCCCAGGTCTGGCAGGCGCCGAGGCGAGCAGGTGTCTGCGGGGAGTGCTCTTGATGGGGATGCGTGGCAAAAGGCTGCAGGGGACAGAGGTGTCTTAGGGGCAATGCTTATCAACAGACTGTCTTTTTAGGAAAAATGTCCAAAAGTGGAGTGTAAATTAAAGGTACAAGGGAATGTGTTTTTGAGGCATAAAGTTACACACACATCTCAGCTGCACATCCTCCTTCTTCGACCTGAAAGTGCCTGTGAGACGTCGGGCGGCCAGCAGAGCTAACGGGGTCGGGCTGTGTCCGCGCTGTGACTTCGCAGCCAAAGCAGCTCCTCGCTGAGGTCATTGCAGTCTGGGCCGTCTGGGTTCTGGCCGGAACCGCTAGACGTGCTCCTCCAACGGGGCCTTCCCGCAGCCGCTCTGACCGTGGGACTTGCCGCTCCTGAGCTCCGGCCTAAATAAGGGTTATGTGGTTTTCTTCTGTCACTGGGGTTTGTTTGGGGACAGTTGTAAAGCTGCCCATCTTTGAGGAAAAAAGCCACCTGGGGTTTGAAAACAAAAACACTGTGTAAAGCCTCGTAGCAGACGGGGGCGGGGGAGGGGGGGCCGGCACCCCGGCCTTACTCTACATGGCAGCCCCGGGACCACACCGGCTCCTTCCCGCCGGTGGAGGAGGGAGGGCTTTTAAGAGAACGTCTGCGTGCAGGCTTGTAGGGAGCATTCGGACGTTGTTTCGAGAATTGTAGTCGTTCCGACACCTTCACATCACACTCCTGTCCCGAGTGCTGGTGGGCTCTTCGAGGTGCACTGTGTTCGTGCTCAGGACCGTTCTCAGTTCGGCCCGACAGTGTACCGTGGACGGGTCTGTGCTTTGATTGGGGAGCAGAAGTGCCGCTGCTGCACTGATGCAGGCTACTTCCTTCCGTAAATCACTTTCCTGTCCGATATTCAGTATCAGCTGCGGTTTCACTTTATTTTTGTCGGGGTGCTCTTGTCGTCCTTTGTGCTGGTCACTCCCTGCAGGGAGCTCCGGGTGACAGGCCCGGGTGCCCCTGGAGCAGGCACCCCGCCTCCTCTTCCTCGGGGCCCCTTCGTTCTTTATCCGTAGCTCCTGTTCCTGCTGCAGAACTCCCCGAGAGCTGCACCCTGACACCCCGGGCTCACCCCGACTGCACTGACGAGGAAGTTAGAGGGCTCTGCCGTGGGTGGAACCTTAATCTCTTTCTAAGATGGTCATTGTGTGTGACAGGAAGCAGCCTGGTGGCCGGGCCTGTCGCTTCCCCACCAGGACACAGTGTCCTTCCCACAAATCACAAGAGCCAGGGCTGGGTTTGTTTAAAGAACAATGCACGCACCGTCCAAGGGAACACTCGATGGGGTGACTAGCTCCACAGATGGCACCACACCTGAGGGGTTGTGTGAGGTCCGGCAGTGGCTGGACTAAGCGAGGTGGCTTTGGGCTCAGCTCGCTGCTGTGAGGGGCACGAGCTGGGGAGCGGGCCGGGTGAGCCGTGGGTGCTGCCAGCCGGGTCCCCAGGAGAGAGGGTGAAGAGAAGGCCGGTTCAGTGGCTCCGGGCTCAGCTCGCTGCAGCGCCTCAAGGGGAGGGGGAGCCGTGCGCTGTGCCCGCCTGGCGGATGAGCCTCGGGTTCCTGTAGAGAAGGTGTGTCAGCTGCAGTGAGTCGCAGAGAAATGCGACCAGGAGGGTACAGGAGCCAAAACCCAGCAGAAGGTCTGTCCGAGGTTTGAAGGTCCTTAGGGTTTGAACGGCTTGAATGGTGCGAAGGAGAGAGGAGATGGCGAGCAGGTGATGGGTTTGAGACGGAACCTTGTGGCAGGCAGTTTCCTGGAAACAGGATGCGTGGTCTGGAGGTGGTGGTAGTGGCCTCATGGGCGTCCAGGCAGCACAGAGCGAGTTGGCAGATGTAGCAGAAGCGAGTTGGAAGAGGGTCCCCCCACAGCTCCCATCGATTCTGGGACCTGGGGGGAGCCTCCTGGGCAGGGAAGGAGCTCATGGAGTCCACGACGGGTCCAGAGGGAGCTGGTGGCCAAAGGCCAGTGTGGGAAGATGCTAGAAACGTGGTCCCCACGACCAGGTGCACTGTAACCCTGCTCATGGGTCCCGGGCTGCCCCACACAGGCCGGCGTTTATCCGCCACCTGCCACGGTGCCGGCTTCCTCCTCACTCGTGTGGGAACTAAAACGAACAAGGACGAGGCTGGCTGAGGGTGTCCCACGGAGCCACGACTTGAGGTGTCTGTCGTTTGCGTCTGTTAGTGATGAGCTGGGCGACGTGACTGGACTCGCGTAGAAGAACCGTGCTTGTCTGAGCGGGATGTGTGAGCGCAGTTCATTCTCTGCACGGCGGTCCCTGGGCGGGCAGTGGGTGGGGACGGCTGTAGGCGGCCGCGTGCAATTGTCGCGCTCAGTGTGAGTTGTCTCTCAGCCCTGCTTTGACCCCATGTCCGTGTTGCTCTGTGCGTGCGTCTGCGTGTCGCGGTGTGTGCTGTGTGTCTGCGAGGAGCCCCCAGGAAGCTAAGGTGACTGTGTTGTCAGTTACAGGACGAGGAGCGCCGGCGGCAGCAGCAGCTGGAGGAGATGCGGCTGCGGGAGGCGGAGGAGCGCGCCCGGCAGGAGGACCCGCGGCTGCGGCAGGAGGAGGAGCGGGGCAAGCGGGACGCTGAAGAAAAGGTTATGGTCCTCTAGGGCGCGTGCGGAGGTGTGCGGGCGGAGCAGGGCCTGGCGCAGCCTCCACTGGACCACCCAGCCCGCTCCGGCCCTGCCTCTCCTCAACTGTCTCCAGACTCCTTGCTCTCTGCGCGTCTCTGCCTTCTGTGTTCCTGACGGGGCCGCTGTTACGTGGAGGTGATGAGGCTCAGTGTGGCTCACCTCGAGTTGGAGCGGTGGGAACAGCAGGGACATAGCGAGACAGCCTGTGAACACTCGTATTCCTAAGAGATCCTTCCCTGACATGGCTCCGTTCTCGCTGGTACAGAGCAGGCGGCTATGAAAGCCACGGGACTTAGGACTCACCACTCGGTTTCCACGTGTGGGTTGTTTTAACTCAAGCAGTCCTTTCAGCTGAACTTAAATTGAGGGTGGATTCGGCCTGTTCGGGCTGCGGGGGGTGGCGGGGGCGGGCGCTGCTTCTGTCGGCGTGCAGGGGGCTCGGCCCCCGCGTGCTGGGGCAGCCGTCCTCGCCACTTCCCTTCTGTGAAGGTGGAGCTCAAGTGTCACGACTTCTGATGGGAAATCGCGTTTTTATTCCACTCCCTTCTTCGATAGTCCTGGGACCTGTATCCACAGAGCCCCCTCCCCCCCGAGAAAGGACTTGCAGGAGCTGGGAGGACCTAACAGCTGAGAGGGAGACGGGCAGGACGGGGACTCCTGCAGGGGACCGGAGAGTCGAGGCGATGAGGGTGTCTGCCTTCTGTAGGCCCTTGCCCTCCCAGAGCCTGTCCTGCTCCCGTGTCTGCACAGCTCGGGTCCCGGGGCAGCTTCCAGTGAGGCCCCGCGTCTTCCCGGGGGCGATGGCTCACAGAGGTCATCTCCAAGGAACTAGGTTCCAGAGGTGGAGCCCTGGGGCCCCGTCTGTGTGTGTGATGCTGCCCCAGCTCCCTGCCCCAGCACGCGCCGCCCTGCCCGAGCGCCAGGCGGCACCCAGGCTCGGCTCCGTGTGGGCGCCGAGGGCAGGTCTGTGCCCACGCTCTCCCACCGCTGCCGATCGCGCCCGACACTTCCCTTCAGCACTGCTTCTGTGCTTGAGTGGCAGCATGAAGAGCTGAATAACCTTTTTTATACAGAAAGTCCAAAATCGATGGGGTTGCTTTGTTACAGAAAGACGTTGGGTAGAACAAAGGCTTTTCGGGCCCTGCAGTCAGACCTGCTCCTTGTGCAGGAGGGCGTGCTGGGGCCCCGGCACAGCGCCCGCTGCTCGCCAAGGCCCGGGGGGCCCCAGAGCTCCCCCTGGAGCTGATTCCACACCCAACGGGACACCTATTTTGTGTAGAAAATAAAAAAAAAGATTGTCCTTTAGTATGTCTCCACGTAGACTAAGAAGATAGAGTGAGAAATCGGGGCTGGCGTTGGCTTTTGGTTTTCTCCTCCGAAGGCGAGGCTCTGACCAACTGGTGTGTGTGCCCTCGCTGTGTGCGTGCTGTGTGCACGTGTGCGGTGTGGGTGCGGGGTCTGTCTGGAGGCAGTAGGGGACACTACCACTTGAAATGGGGACTAAAAACGTTAATCCTGACGCCAGCAAGGTCCCCAAAATTCGTTCTTCGGTTGAGTGAAGTGAAAAAGCGTTGTACTCCATTCTGTAGCGTTAACCATTCTCATTAAGGCTGGTTATTCTGTTCTCTCATTGCCTTTCTCGCTTACTTTTTCTTGTGTTCTAAGACTTCTGTCAATCTAACAAAACTGTGCTGTTACCTTTTTTAATGTTTAAATAATTTTAACACTGTCATCTGGAGTTTTTGCAGATGTATGTCAGAAAATGTATGTGTCAAAATATATTTGAATATCTTGTTGCTGTTGCTCTACTTTCCTGTCTGTCGGGGGCTGAAGACCTGAGTGTAGACTGAGAACGGGAGGGCGTGCTTGTCAGAGGCGCTCTGGGGCGTGAGCAGTGCAGCTCGCAGCGGGGCTGACCCCCCCCCCCCCCCCAGGGACGGAGATGAGCCGGGCAGACCCCGAGGGGCGGGACTGGAGTCGGTGCAGTGAGAGCATGAGGTGTAGGAAGCAGGGGGCCTCTTTCTGGATTGTTTGTCTCTAAATGCCTCAGTGACAGGTAAGTTACTGTCCACAGAAGCAGGAGAGGGACAGAGGCCTAGAGCAGCAGAGGAGAGGGAGAGGCTGGACGGTCACGGGACGGGGATGGAGCAGGAGGCAGGGCCCGGGAGCACCGGGAAGCTTCTTCCTTCTGTGCTGTGGGCAGTTTTATGTCCAGTGACTCCAGACAGAATGGAGGTGTGCGTGAGACTCAGGGGATGCCTGTCTGCGGTCGATCTACCCGTCTCTGTCCTGGCTCTTCCTCCTTCACACTCTCATTCGTCGTCAGTGTGGCCCTGGGCTGGGACTGATCAGCCTTTGCTGCCCCGCAAGGCCCAGTGGGGTGGCTGTGGTCCCCTCTGACCTTGTCTGACCTTTGCACTTTTCTGTTCCCGCCTGCAGAGGCGACAGGAAGAAGGGTATTACAGCCGCCTGGAGGCCGAAAGGCGCCGACTGCACGATGAGGCGGATCGCAGGCTGCTGGAGCCCGAGGAGCCGGCCCTGTGCCGGCCTCCGCTGCCGCGGGGCTACGAGCCCACAGCCCTGCCCGCCCCGGCGGGTGCACCACCCCCCCCACCGCAGCGCACCACCTCCTCCCTGCAGGCGCAGGCCCTGTCCCCCGACTCCCTGTACACCGCCAAGCTGGTTGCCTACACCGAGGAGGAGGAGGAGGAGAGCCCCGCAGGTCAGGATGAGTGCTCCCGCGCCAGGACGTCGCGCGGGCACCTGAAGCCGCGCCCGGCCTCCGATGGCATCTTTCTCTCCACCTCATTCCAGCCGCCCTCGGCCAGTGCCAACAGTACTGCCCACAGAGCAGGCCAGCCCCCGCCCCCTCCACAGCCAGCAGGCTTCTACCATCTCGGCCACTCTAGGGCCAGAGGTAAAGGGCGGGGCTGCCAGTCCTCCCTCCTGTCTTGCTGATTGGACCTTGGCATCTACGCGCTGGAGTATGGTCCGTCTCGGCCACCTCGCTGGGCGTCTGAATCGAGCTGATCAGTGGGCTCAGCCTGGGGACCTCCCTCTGCCTCGATTGCAGTGTCTGCTCCTCTCGCCCCGTGATTCGCACTCTGAAACCCCCTCTCTTCACCCCACAGCAATCAGGCCTCCTCCCTCCTCAGTCGTGAAGTACTGTTGGTCTTGGCCTTCATTCTCTGCCTCTTCGAGTGATTGCTATGTTAGGTTGAACATGTGCCCTTTTCCCACTTTTGGTGTCTAAAGATAATTTCCTCTTATTAACAGTCAAGGTGCACATTAGCTTTCTGCTATTTAACGTAAGCAGGGCTCTCTGCTCTGGACCACGTGCCTGTGGGGGTGCAGCAGACACCCGAGCAGTGGCCGAGGGCCAGGGCCCGAGACCAGGTCACTTCCTCTCATTGCCCTCCCTCCTCCTAGCTCCGCGGCGCTGGCAGCAGACCTCGTAGGCACACGCTGGCCTGGGGTCCTGCCTGTGCCGGACCAGGCCACGGTGCACATTCAGGGAACGTTGCTGAGGCAGCACTGAGAGTGAATTTAAACTACAATTCTAAGGATTCAGTTCCAGGCTCATCCCAGTGCTGCCACAGAATTGGCGTGCGGGCCGCGCAGCCTCAGACCACGCTGTCAGTTTTAATGAGGGCAGTCTTCTGTGGCTCCGCGGGGCAGCCCCTGGACTCAGGATAGTTCCAGAGGGAGCGGACTAATCAGAACCCACGGGCCTGTGGCTTGTGTCACATGTGGCTCATGTCACGTGTGGCTCGTGTCACATGGCTCGTGCACGTGTGGCGCTCGTGTCACGTGGCTCCCGTGTCAAACGTGGCTCCTGCCAGGTCCTTCTCAGCGCTGAGCCACTTGGAAGGCTCAGTGAGTAATGTGTAGGTTGAGTCACTCAAACCAAAATTTAATCTTTTTATCAAATTTCTGTTGTAAATATCTAGAAGGTTATATCTTTAAGACTTGTAAGGATTTTTTTCAATCCTTCCCTGAGGATATATATTTAGAAGAAGGGAGGGAGAGAGAGAGAGAAAAATCAATCAGTTGCCTCCCGCACGCCCCGACCATAGATCGAACCCACCTTTTGGTGCAGGCACGGCGCTCCGGCCCACAGCCACCGGCCAGGGCAGGAAGGAGGCACATTGTGGAGCGAGATGCCTTCAGCCCCTCGCAGCACATGAGCAGCTGGCTTAGGTGTTCTGTAAATGCTGTGACGGCTGAGGAGGAGGTTGGGTAGTAGAGACTGTAGCCGAGTCTCACTCTAACCACCATGGCTTCCAGTCACACCACTAACCACATCTGCTCTCACGCCTGACGCCGTGGGAGCAGGTCCGCTGTGCCGCTCCTCTGAACACCCCTCCCTCCGACAGCACAGAGCGGGCGCCGGGTGCGAGCGCGTCCGAGCTCCCGGCCCCTCGCTGGCCGAGTCGCGCGCCCTCGCTCAACTCTGGCTCTGCAGCTGGACCCGCTCCTGCCGTTCCTTCCACTGGGCGCTGTGCAGACAGGGCGGGGTCAGAGGTCAGCCTAGCCGTGCACTTGGCGTTCTCTGAAAGGTGTTTGATATGTATGATCCAGTTCCTACGTAGTCAGTTGGAAGTATCTAATTAACTGGAAATTTTGAAAAGTTGGTTTTTACCAGTGGAAGGAACATTGCCATTCTTAACACAGCTCAAAAGATACAACACTTTGGAAACAAGCAAGATGAGTAAAACTTACAATTAAAATCTAAACAGTTCTGTGCAGATGGTTTACCGAAGGCCTGCTGTGATTGGCTGGAGTGAGAGGTGGGCTCCTGTTGGGTCTTCTGAGTCTTTGCTGAGGTGACTTCCTGTACGTGATCCCGGGAAACGCTTCCGCCTGCGCAGCGAGTGGGTGCAGGGCCCAGAGGAGCCGCTCCCGCGGGCGGGCGGGGACCGCGCCATCGCAGAGCAGCGCCTCTGACGGCAGGCCCCGTCCTGGCGACGAGCAGTCCTGTGGTCTGTCCGTCCAATCCCCTGCTCTCGGTGCTGTGCCGGCCTTGTCACGGGCAGGTTTTCAGGGGGATTCTCCCTACGTAGAAAGGCAGCCCCGGGTCGTGTGTTACGACTTGGACGATGGGTCATGGGGCAGATGAGCTTCTTCGGAGCCTTTCCGCTTCGGTCTGCATCCTCTGGGTCTTCGCAGCCCTGGCGCAGAGGGCAGGTGGGCCCCCAGGCCCCGTGCTGCTCACGCTGTGTTCGTGCAGGCGGCGATTTTGTGCCTGCCGTTTAGTGTCCACCCCAGGGACCTTGGTAGCCCATTTGTTTAAAAATTTTGTTTAATAATTATAGCCATTTATTTCGGGGGGAAATGCAGTAGCCGCCCTGAAAAGATTCACTTCAGTCGTGCAATCACGTCTTAGTCTGTGGGTCACATGTACTCGGTGACCTTGCAGCCAAGTTCCTGGTGTTGGGAGTGTCTGGAAAGTTCTGCAGCTCCCCACCCAAGGCCCTCTTCTGAGGGTTCTTCTCGTGGGTCTCTGATCTGTGAACTTACTGATCAGAACTTTTGATCATTACCACCTACGGCCTATGCTGGCTTCTCTGTCCCCAACGGGCTGGGCAGCCGCCGGGAGCAGTGATTGGATGGCTCAGGCCACGGGAGAAGGGAGTGGCCACTGATGGAGCTTTTGTCTGATTTGAAGCGCTTTCGCTTTCTTCTTTCGTAGCTTAAAACGCCTGATTCCTCTGTGGGCTGTGTACTTTCCGTGAGCACAGGTTTTGAAATAATGCAGATATTTTAACGCTGACTTTTTCTCTTACGGGAAAGGACCAAACTCGTTCACGGGATCTTCTGGGACACTTGCCGGTGCTCATGATGCCTGTCGGGACCCGAGAGAGAAGCTGACTAGAAGGTAATTTGCGCCGGACACATCCTCCCCCTGTTGGCACGAGGCTGCACTGGCCTCAGACTCCACGGTCTGCCGGTCAGGTGGGCGCCAGTGCACCGAGCTCCCGTGCGTGGCTCCCAGGTCTCAGACGGCAGGGTGGGCACGGGCACGGGCTCAGAGTCAGGACTTCGGAAGCAATGCCATGCGGCTCTGCGGGTTCTGGGATGGGCCCTGGCGCCCGCGGGACTGCACCCGCCCGCCCGGAGGCGCACAGGGACCACGGACTGCCGCCTGAGCGTCCGCACAGGTTCTCGTCAGATGTGCTGTTGCCCAAACAGCTCTCAAAACGTAGATGTTGAGTGAAACCAGAGTCGGTGGCATCTTGGTGCCGTTTCCCACTCAGGCGCGTGGGCAGGTGCCTCGGGCCAGGAGGGCGCGCCGCACGCTGTGCTTTGAGGTGCCCCTTAGGGGAGCGGCACGTGGAAGCGCCTGCTGGCCGCGGGCTCTGAGATGCGGCTGTGACCGGAGAAGTGACTGTTGGAGGAGGAGGAGGAGGTTTTGCCCTGTCTCCTCCGTGCACTGACTTAGTTAGCATTTACTCACGATTTCAATTCTAGGAACGTCAGGGCAGGATTTAACTGAGAGCGAGTCTCTCTCTCACTGAGCTGTCCCCTGATGTCACACTGACTCCTTGTTGACTGGTTCCCATGGTGACAAGTAACCTTGTGCCTGCCCCCCTGCAGCCACGAGGCAGGTGTCCCTGGGGGCGCGGGAGCCCCGGAGAACCTGACCTTCAGGGAGCGCCAGCGCCTCTTCTCCCAGGGCCAGGACGTGTCCAACAAGGTGAAAGCCTCCCGCAAACTCACGGAGCTGGAGAACGAGCTGAACACCAAGTGAAGAGGGGCGCCTGCTCCCCACGCCTTCCCGCCGGCTCCGAGGCCCCGGCGCGTCCTCTAGGCAGCGGCTGGGGTTCGGGACGCTCAGCCCGGGAACTGTGTTCACCAGCGAGGCCATGTGCACACGGAAACACTGTGGGCTCCTTAGTGGCCTGCTCCCGCCGAGACCTTCTGCGGGTCTCTCTCGAGCCGGGGCGGGGGGTGCGGGGGCGGGCAGGAGAGGCTGAGGCCGCTCCCCTTCTCCAGGAGCCCGAGTCCTTCTCTTCCTCTCAGCAGCTGTTCCCGCCCCGAGAACAGCTTGAACTGCCCGGGGACTGTGCGCTGAGGAGGGCAGCTGGCTGTGGACGGCCGGGTGTGTCCAGCCTCCCTCCTGCCCCGCCCGCTCCTCAGGTGCAAGCCCTCCGACCCGCTTACCTATTTGATGGGAAAACTTTCTCAACAGAACATTTTGAGGCTTTAAGCTTAGGAAATTCTATTTTTATAAAGGCCAGATTAGTTATATTAAACCACTGGTGATTTTGAAGGTGGCAGTTAGCGTTAGGACGTTAACTGTTTCAGATGCCTGAGGGGATCTGTGAGGAGCCGCTAGCTCTGTGTTTCGGGGAAAGGAGCAGGTGTCTGGATGTGAGTCCCGGGGGGGCCGAGGGAGCAGCCGCTGCTCAGGGATTTTCCCTTCGGCCGAGAGGGACGCCACGTGCTGCAGGGAGGCTCTGCCCCCGGCCCCTCGTTACGTCCTGAGAATGACTGTGGCAGTTCAAGCTATTTCTGTGCACTCTGGTAGGATTATTTAATTTCCGTTTGTTGAATTATTAGTTACACTGTGTTTCTTCCGCTGTGACTGGCTGATGTCGGGGAGTCGGACCTCACTTTGATCTCTCTGTGTGATGTTAAATGGTAAATTACTTGTGATTTGAGCAAATTCCTCTGGACAAAGCCCTGAGGTGGGGTCGGGAGGCTTTTCTGTACCAGGTTCTCTCAGAAATGTGTCTGTTAGAAACCGCACCCTTCACATAGAGGGGGAGGGGCTTCCGGCCTGGGAACCACGGGGGTGAGAGCTGTAGGATCAGCGTCCTCTCGGCCAGGGCTCTGGCTGGAGGTGTGTGAGGTCCGCGGAGGGGCCTGCGTGGCTATGAAGGATTGCACGGCGCTGGCGGCTGGAGAGCAGGCTCCTCCCAGGCACCGAGAGACACTGCAGCCTCACGGGGCGAAGCCCGCTTTGCCCGGAGATGCTGCGGACCAACTGCTGTTCTGTTCCCATGGAAAGGCCGCGCCCACCAGCACGTGAACGACATGCGGACACTGCACAGGGCCCACCACACGTGAACGACATGCGGACACTGCACAGGGCCCACCACACGTGAACGACATGCGGACACTGCACAGGCGGCGGCTCTGCCTCCAGGGTCGGCCTTCCATGACTGCACTACTGCGGCCCATCAACTGCTGTAGCTTCCCTTCTACTGTACCAGCCCAGCCTGTTTCTAATAAACTTTGTACGTATTTAAGTGCATTTGCTGCTGTTGGTTTTAATAGCACTGGCCAGATTGTGCTTGTAACAGCAGCCTCCTTCCCCTCCCCTCCTGCCTGCCTGTCATTCACTGAACAGGAGCCTGGTGTCCTGTCCTTCGGGCAGTGTTCCCAGGTGGTCCCGTGGAGCAGGCGGATGCAGTGGGACTGCGGGGGGGGGGGTTTGGGGGGGGCACAGGCTCTCACGCGGGGCCCATTGTCTTCATGCAGGCAGGTGCCCCTCGGCCAGAAACTGGGGACACTGGTTCCGTGCCCCCCACAGCAGGTCCAGGAGACAATGCAGAGTTTACATAAACATGCAGCTGGTGACGTGATTGGAGAGCGGCTACAGTGTTTGGACAGGTTCAAGCCTCAGACTGATGAGAGGGCACAGTCCTCTCTCTCATGGCCACGTGCAAGTCCCAGCGTGGAGGGCAGGGCCCTCCCAGCACAATGATAGCCAACAGCTGTAGTTGTGAGCTTGAACCTGTGGTCCGAACACTGGCCCCACGTGCCTGAGTGATGTGGGCTTGATAGAGTTCAGGTGCATGTAGTTGAGTAGGTTCGAAACCCACGAGAATGTTGTAAACATCCTGACCCGCCCTTACTTTGCCTCGTGGCATCGGCTCTAAAATACAGACACGGCTCGTAGTCCGTGGCGCTGTCGTTAGCTCTCCATCAGAGGACAGCGTTCCACCCAGACCCAGCTTCGTTCTCATCTGTCCCCAATCCTTCACCGCCCCCTCAGGGTCACTGAACCTGGCTGAGCTGGCGCGGCACATACGGCGCCCGGGGCTGAGCATGCCATGGCCCTGCCGGCTCCCCAGTCGTGGAGATGGCAGCCTTTTTGGGAAAATGGAATTCTTCCCTTTGGGGAGCAGGGGCTGCTGAGGCGGAGGTTCCCCCCCGAGGCAGAGAGGCTGCTGAGCCCGGAGCCTGGCCCGGCCTGGAGCCCAGGCAGGGACGGTGCTAGCTGTGGGGTCGGAGGGCTGCAGGAGGCCCAGAAGGTTCCAGGCGTCCTCACACTACGGCCCGCGGGCCACATGCGGGTGTTTTTGCCATTTTGTTTTTTTACTTCAAAATAAGATATGTGCAGTGTGCATAGGAATTTGTTCATAGTTTTTTTTAAACTATAGTCCGGCCCTCCAACGGTCTGAGGGACAGTGAACTGGCCCCCCGTTTAAAAAGTTAGAGGACCCCTGGTACGCCCTTCCTCCCACTTCCTGCCGGTCCTTCTGAGCGAAGCGTGGCCAGAGGTCGGCTACCGAGGCCCACAGGAGTGCTGGGCGATGGCACCCCTTCTGCTGGTGTGAGCGGTCTGGAGCAGGTGGCAGGGGACGGCCGGTGGGCAGCCTTCCTTTAAACAAGCCTCGTGTCTCGGGGTGTCTCGGGGCCACACCTGTCCCCGGCGGCGCTCCCGCCTGGTCGTCTGCTTTCTCACGTGTCCGTGGGGCTGCATGGTGACGTGGCCCAGCTCCCACGTGGATAGTAAAGGTGAATGCGCCATCGAGTGCTCCCACAACAGAGGAGGAGGAGCGGGGAGCACTGAGGTTAGCGTGTGGCTTTGGAGGGTGCTGCTCCCCACTCACCCCCGGGCAGCCCCACAGGAAGCCAGCCCGCTGCCCGGCGACACTGCCCGCGGAACGGGGTGGGGACCGCGTCGGTTTGTCTTGGTTTTGTTTGTTCGTTTGTCTTGATTTCTAGTATCACAACCTCAACACTTGGAAACGCGGGCGAGGAGCCAGGAACGTCCGGCACCTGGAGGGCCTGTGGCTGCAGAGGCCGCCTCAGTGAGCCTGTGACTCCGCCTCCGAGTCACTGGTTCCCAATGAGATGGAGGCCATGCTCCAGCAGAGGGCTTCCCTCCAACCAGTTCCTTCCCCGCCAGGGGCCGCGCCCCGCAGGAACGGGGAGAGGCGGGAACGGGGGGGGGGGGGGGGGGCGGGAACGGGGTGAGGCGGGAAGGTGGGGGGAAACGGTGACCCTCCGCAGGGCAGCGCCCCTCAGGGAGCCCCGCGAAGCTGGGCGGGACCCTGTGGCCCTCAGCCGAGGCCCCGCTGGGCCTGGCCCGCCCCCGGGTGGGCAGGGGGCCGCCGGCGGGCTGGAGACCAGAGCCGGGCGGTACCGGCGGGAGCAGCGTTTCCGGAGCCCCTGCAGCAGGCGCTCTGGGCGTCGCTGAGGACAGACACCCAGGGCAGAGGGGATCTCCCTGGGAGTGGGTGTCTGAGGGGGAGAAGGGTCTGGGGGGCAGGGCATGAGGGGTCCCCCAGCTCGGGCCTGGCGGGCAGCAATGCCTGTGAGTCTGGAAAAGATGAAGGTGCAGATGCCGGGAGGGAGCAGGGCCCGGCTGCCTGGCTGCCCATCTCTGCCGCCCCTGCCCCCGCCCCTCCCCTGTCTGCCCCGCCCCTCCCCTGTCTGCCCCGCCCCTCCCCTGTCTGCTCCGCCCCCAACCCCGCCCCTCCCCGCGCACTGCCCGCGCCCTGACCCTAAAGCCAGTGGCCAAGAGCCCTCCCCGCAGTGCCGGCCACGCCCTCCCCCCTGCGCAGGGCCCCGGGGACGGAGAGGAGGCCGGTGACCGACGCTGGTGCCTTTTAGTCCGAAAGCACCACGGGCCGCGGCCCTGGAAGGTTCACGAGCGACGGCGGCCCTGCCAACGCCGCTCCGGCCCCGCGAGCAGCTCACACGGCCCGGCCCCTGCGCGCGGGGACCTGAGCTCCTGTCCCGAGGCGGCCCCGCCTGCCGGTGCTGGTGCTGGTGCTGGTGCTGGTGCTGGTGCCGGTGCCGGTGCCGGTGCTGGTGCCGGTGCCGGTGCCGGTGCCGGTGCTGGTGCCGGTGCTGGGCTGCGAGAGGTGCTGGGGGGCGGGCTGAGGGCGAGGGCGCGGGTCCAAGGGTGCACTCCCTCCCCCTCTCCCCCGACTGTGGCAGGTGGGGGCCTCCGCATGCAGCTCGCTGGGCTCCAGGCTTCGCCGCCACCTGGACGCTGTGGGAGAGGGGCGCCCCCGCCCCGTCCTGCTTCCTGTCCGCGGCCTGGGGGCCTGGGGGCCTGGGGAGGGCGCTCTGCGCCCGGCCACCTGCCGGCTCCGCGCACCTGGGCGTCTGTTCCGAGGGCGCGAGCTTCCTCCGCGCGGGTCCGGTCCTCGCGGGAAGGCGGCGGTCGCGCCCTCGGGACCTTGGGGCGAAAAGCAGAAACGTTGGTGCTCCGCCCCGAGGAGACCGGGACTTCCCGGGGCTGGGGGCGCGGCGTTTGGGGGAAGCGTCCCGACGCTTAGCTCCTCCCCGCCCTCCTCACCCGGCGCCCCCACACCCACCGAGACCCGGGCCGGACCCAACGTCCGATGCCCGCTCCGCCCCCACGAGTGGGCGATGCCAGCGGCGCGCGGTGGGCGGTGGGGGCTCCTCCCTGAGCGGCGGGCCCGGCAGCTGCAGCGGCAAATGCAGGTGAGGGGGGGCGACCTCCGGGAGCCTGCCCCCTGCCCTCTGACCCCCTGCCCTCTGACACCCGCCCGAGCACAGGGCCTGGAAGCGGTGGGGTGGGTTTGGGGGTCCTACCGAGGTAAAGAGCAGGCACGCCGCATGGGGGTGGGGCCTGCATCATCACCTCTAACCACTGGGCTTCCCCTGCTGCACCCGAGGGGGTGGTGGACTACCCAGGTCTCCCCCTGCTCACCTCCTGTCCCCACCTGCCCCCCTCCCCATCCACTCCTCTCCTCCTGGGCCTCCCCCACCCCCTGCTCACCTGTCCCCTCTCCACCTCACTCCCACCCGCACCCCCACCGAGGAGCCTGCCACCCTGAGTGCTGTGCTCAGTGCCAGAATGGGGGGCCGGGCATAACTCTGGTCTCTCGGGTCCCGCCCTCCGGGTGAGGGAGCACAGGAAATGGTGGGTAAACACCCAGACGAGTGGACACCGTGGGCGGCCGTGGTCACTGCCGCCCAGGCAGGTGCAGCCTCCCAGCGGGGGTGCAGCCACAGGGCCGCCTGGGCCTGGGCCGGGAGGGCGAGGAGCTGGCTGAGGGCCTCCCTGGAGGAGAAACACTGAGCCTGGCGTGGCCGTGGCCGTGGCCGTGGCCATGGCCAAGGGGCTGGGACTGGGAAGCCTGGGGCAGGTAGGCGGCGGGTTGGGGCGGAGAGGCCAGAGGTCAGCGCCTGGCGGGCAGGCAGGGCTGTGCAGGACATCCCTGTCCTGTGGGCAGGAGGGGCTGCTGACGAGGCGTGGGAAAGAGGGAAGGCGCGGGAGATCTGTGTTTTGAAAATTGCACTTCGTGGAGCAAGGTGGGCAGGGCGACCCTGCAGGCCGATGGCGGGAGGGCTGTCCAGGCAGGGCGTCCGGGAGGGGAGGCAGAATGAGGCCGCTGAGGGTCGGCCCCAGCAAAGCAAGCAACTCTGGTGAAAACTGTTTAAAAGCCTCTGGGATTGCTTACGGGCACGCATCAAGGAGAAACGCCGAGAAAACCCACATCACGTCAGAACGAGGACAGGCGCGACACGCAGGCGCCTGCCTGACCCCGTGGGTGGGGCGCCCAGGAGCTGCTGGTCGGAGCCACGTGGAATGGGTCACAGACTCGGGGGCTGGGGCTGGCGGGTGCCCCCCTCGCTGGCTCCTTCCCACAGCCCCGTGCTGAGGCACCTGCGTCTCTCTCCGCGGACTCGGTCCTGGGGGGAATGGTGACCGCTGGACGCTGATGTGGACGTTCTCTTTTGGGTGAGGCCAAAGAAGAGCGGATCGCTGAGCTGGAAACGGAAAACGCTGTTCTTCACCTGGGACTGGCCCAGGTGACACCCCCGTCTCGTGGCTGAGCTGTGAGGCCCGGGGCGGACCTCAGTGGTCAGTCTGCCACGGCCCTGCCCGCCCCATCTGCAGCCCGAGCTCCCTGCTCTCACCCCCCCCCACGAGAGCGGTGTCAGCTGGGCAAAGACGTCAGCACGTTCTGTCACCAGGGAGCCTGGCGTGGGCTGTCCACGCGTGACCGCTTGGGCTCCTGTAGAACCCCCCTGGCCTGGCACTGTCCCTGAAGACGCCCTGCGTGTCCCCTCGACCCCAGGCCCGAGGGAACCCCTGTGCCTCAGGCTGCTCTTTGATGCCGGCACCCGCCCCTGGCACCGGCCCCTGGCACCTGCCCCGGCACCCGCCCCGGCACCCGCCCGCCCTCCTGGGCCTTCAGACACCCTGCACCCCTGATGCTGTCCCGAGTCCCACCGTCACATGCGGCCCCTGCTCAGAGGCGGGGTTGGAAGGCCTCCATCCTGTTTTTCTCCACAACCTCAGCGCCCAAGGCTGGCAGGGACGAGGTGGCGCGAGGGCCTCCCCCAGCGGACACGCTCGCTCCTCCGGCTGCAGCAGGTGGCTCAGGTAGGCGCCAGGGCGGGCACCCTGCCCCAGGGAACGGCTCTGTGGGTGACTCGCTCGGTGCTGGACTTCTGGCCAGTTGTGTGAGGCCCGCGGCCCCAGGGACCCAGTCTCGGGCGGAGAGGGGCCTGGATTCGGGGAGCAGAGCTGCTTGCGGGGCGGCCGCTGCCCTGCCCTGAGGCGGTGAGCTGACCGCAGCTCTGCTCCCCACCGACCGCACAGAGCACCCCGAAAGCGCCTGTGAGTGTGCGGACGGAGGGGGCCACGTGCTGCCCGACAGCTCGGAGGCCTGCGCGGTGGCCTTGCAGACGCAGGGACTAAAGGAGCCGCAGAGGAGGGTCCGAAATGAAAACTTCGAAGTAAAAAGCAGTTTGTGGGGGGTCGTCACGTCCTAGGGCGGAGTCTGCCGAGGATCAGAGCTGGCTCCCGGGTCCGAGGGGACCGAGCCGGCACCCCAGGACGTCAGCACACAGACCACCCTCCCCGTGCAGGGAGCCGGCTTCCTGAGCCGCTGGGGCCGCTGGATTGCGTCAGTACCTCAAACGCAGGTGCAGGAACCACGGGCCGCGGCGCCGGGCGTCGGAGCTGAGCTTCCTTCAGCACCGCGGGCGGCGGCCGTGACTGCGCTTGGGTTTAAGCAGACGGAGTTCACGGCACACGGATGCCCGTGACAGCGGCTGCGGGCTGTCCTCCTCGATAGACGCGTCGGTGACCATCTTGGTGACGCCGTGGCGGCCGGAGACCCTAACTGGCCCCTGTGCCTTGACAGCGGCTGCGCCAGGACCTGCGGGAGCTCCGTGCCGCCTCCGCGGACCTTCTCGGGAGCTGCCGGGACCAGCAGCAGGGCTGTCTCTCCCGGATCCTGGCGGCCGTGCAGAGCGCGCAGCACCACGGGGCGCTGCCATGTAAGGGGTCCCTCCCACCCGGGGCGCCTTCGCCCTGGCCCAGCGGGAAGCGGGGCCCGCAGGCCTGGCGTTCAGGAGTCCACCCGTCGGTCCTCCCTGGTCCCTCCGCTCACACGTCATGTCCCCACTTGTCAGCTAAGGACTCGGCTGCCCCGAAGTCAAGGCAGGCTTGTCCCTGCAGCCCAGGCTCCGTGCCCCCTCCTCCGGGGTCTCCGTGGAAAGCTCCGGTGGCTGCCGCGTGTCCGGTCCCTCACCAGCGGTGCTGAGCGCTGTGCCAGTTAGTCACGGGGTCAGCGCACAGCAGCCCCTGCAGCGGCCCTAACACAGCCCACAGCCCCTGGGCGCCCGCTGCCCCGGTCTTTCTGAATGTCCTGCCCTCGGAGGAGGTGGGTGGGAGCCAGCGGGGGCTCCCTCCCACGAACCTCGTTGTGACGGGGAGCCACCCGCTCCCAGCGTGGCGAGCCCGGGCCCTGCGCCTGGAGCAGTCCCTGCAGGAGCTGAGCGCTCGCTTCCACCGTGAGAGGCAGAGGCGGCGGCAGCTGCACAACCGCCTGGTGGTGAGCGTGTGGGCGCCTCCTGTTCCCGCGGGGACCTCGGGAGGGACGACAGAGAGGGCAGCGAGGGGAGGAGAGCCAGGGGCCCGGCGCTTCACTCCCGGGGCGGGCACGCCAGGCAGTGGAGGGTGTGAGAGGCAATGGGGGACCTTGCGAGAGGGCGGGGCGCTGTGGCTTATAGGGATTGGTTCAGCAGGGGGGTGGGGGTAGGAGTCCCCGCACACGTCTCCACCCGAGGCCCTGAGCGGGGAGGCGGCGGCCCGGGCGCAGCGGCGGGCTCAGGAGCAGGGGCTCTGCTGTCGCAGGAGCTGCAGGGGAACATCAGAGTCCACTGTCGGATCCGCCCCGCAATGCCTGCGGCCGCCGAGCCTCACGGCCCCGTGTCACACAGCAGGTAATCTGCTTCTGCACAGCGCGCACACGTGTGTGCGTGTGTACATAGGTGTGTATGCACATGTTCATGTGTGTATGTGTGTGCGTGCATGCGTGATGCACATGTGTTTTACGGGGAAAACATAGACGTGTCAGTGAAACCTCACGCCTCCTATTTCCCAGCCGTGGTCCATAAGCAGGGGCCCCGGGCTCTGGGTGACGTGTTTTCACGCTGTTCCCCCCACAGCTCTGCTGCGTCCGGAGACGTGGCCCATGCGGTGGACGACGTGAGTGGTGTTTCCTGACCAATGAACTGGGAGGAGCCGTCTGTGATGGCGTAGACGTTCCCCACGTGTCCCCCCGCGGTGCCGCCGAGGTGGGGTGACCACGGACCTCCCGCTCTGTCCCGCGCAGGCTCCGCTGAGGAAGGCGGTTTTGTTTCTTGGTTTCCGTTGACCTCCTGTGGCCCCTGCCCCGAGCTGCACACCTGTGCGTGTGTGGGCCTGTGCGTGTGTAGGCCTGTGCGTGTGTGGGCCTGTGCAGTGGGCGCACACCTGTGCGTGTGTGGGCCTGTGCAGTGGGCACACCTGTGCGTGTGTGGGCCTGTGCAGTGGGCACACATGTGCGTATGTGGGCCTGTGTGTGTGTGGGCCTGTGCGTGTGTGGGCCTGTGCGTGTGTGGGCCTGTGCGTGTGTGGGCCTGTGCAGTGGGCGCACGTGTGCGTGTGCGGGCCTGCGGGCTGTGCAAGGACAGCGCTTCACGTCAGTCAGTGCACACAAACGGCCTGCAGTTTGCAGCGTAAGAAAAGAAACACAATGCAAAGCCGTGGGGTTACGTGTGAACTCAGTGTTAAAGCGGGAACGGACACATCAGATGAACGAAGGCAGAGCTGACGTTTTATGAGCTGATCTGAGCAAACATCAGCTCAACCAGCAGCGCCACCCCGAGGTGGTGAGGAGGGCTGCACCCAGGGGAGGGAGACCACAGAGAAGGGGCAGCAGAGAGAGGCGCTCGCTGATTGGCTGCAGCAGAGAGAGGCGCTCGCTGATTGGCTGCAGCAGAGAGAGGCGCTTGCTGATTGGCTGCAGCAGGGAGAGGCGCTCGCTGATTGGCTGCAGGTGAAGTGGCTGGCTCTTTGGGGCTGGGCTGTCCCGTGTTTCACCTGTTACCTCGGCCCCCAGGGCAGTGAGGCGCTGGGTCTGGGGGCCTCCGCAGTTAATGCCGCTGTGAACTGGAGTTGTTTACTCTACACTCACGTGTTTCTTAGCTTCTTGTACCAAAAGGGCCAGAGGCGGCGGCGAAAGCCCTGAGGCCCCGTGCCGTCGGGTACGGGGACCGTCCGGGGTCTGTGCTGTAGGGGTCACTCCAACAACAACTGCCGTCGAGTCGGCCTGGTGATGGGGACGACCAGCAGCAGCAGCGGCTCCTCCGAAAGGGCCGTGGGCGGGCTGCTGGCTCCCTCGTTTATAAGCCAGCGAGGGACACGCCTCAGCCGTGCCCAGAAATGCCCACCGACGTCTCTGGAAAGGAGCACGTTAGAAATTCCTTGTTTTGGGTTTTTTTCCTCTTGACCTCTGGTCTTACACACCAACATCACTGAATCGGGTGAAGGGGGCACTGAGGTGCTCCCTGTTAGGGGACGAGGGCTCCTTTCGATGCAGATTCCTGTTAGTCCCTCCTTTGGGGCCAAAGACCTCGGAGCACATTGGAGTCACTGCCTTCCCTGCACTTCCCACGCCTGTGGGCGCCGAGCGCAGGGGCCCCGAGCGCAGGATCTGAGGCCTGGCCGGCGCTGAGGCGGCTCCTCCTCCTCCTCCTCCTCCTCCTCCTCCTCCTCCTCCTCCTCCTCGCTGTCCTCCTCTGTTACTCGGTCAGCAGTGCTCCCGTCCTCCGAGCTCCCCCGGCTCTTCCAACTCAGACGTTGGCAAGTTTTAAAAAGACGCACCAAGATGAGATGACATTCTTCGGATTGGGGCGTTTGGATTATGTTTTTAAAAATCAGCAGAATTCAAGTGGTTTCTTAATTCACAGACTTGCTTGTTCAAGGGCCTCACGCCAGTAGATTTGCTGAGACAGCAGGCGATGGGTGCGACGACGCCGTCCCCTCGGCTCCGCGTCCGCCTTCGCAGTGCGAGTCAGCGTGAACCGTCGGGGGAGGCGGCCTGTGAATACGCCCCGGAGAGCCCGCCGCTGCCTGGGCCTGGGGTCTTCAGGTCGTTCGTGTTTTTCACGGAACTCGCAGCGGCGTGTCTGACGACAGGCTTCCTTCCGGCGGCGCTGACCCGCTGGGCCTCCCAGCTGCCCTGATCCTCAGGGTTACTGAGCCGGTCAGTCCCACGGTCACTGAGTTCTGGTGTCGCTCACACAGGGTCAAGACGAGGTCAGACTGTCGCTAGGAAGGTGCTGGGCAGAGATGGGGAGATCGGGCGCACCTGAGGAGAAGTTCAGAGACCCAGTTTTGCGGGGTCCTTAGCAAATAGCCGTCCTTCAAGGGAGGTTCTCGGGGCCCAGAGCCGGGTCGGGACCGCTGGTGTCCCCGGGAGCATGTGGCGTCCCTGAGAGCACGTGGCGTCCCTGAGAGCACGTGGCGTCCCTGGGAGCACGTGGTGTCCATGGGGAGCACGTGGCGTCCATGGGGAGCACGTGGCGTCCCTGGGAGCACGTGGTGTCCATGGTGAGCACGTGGTGTCCATGGTGAGCACGTGGTGTCCCTGGGAGCATGTGGTGTCCATGGTGAGCACGTGGTGTCCCTGGGAGCACGTGGTGTCCATGATGAGCACGTGGTGTCCCTGGGAGCACGTGGTGTCCATGGGGAGCACGTGGTGTCCCTGGGAGCACGTGGCGTCCATGGGGAGCACGTGGCGTCCCTGAGAGCATGTGGTGTCCATGGGGAGCACGTGGCGTCCCTGAGAGCACGTGGTGTCCATGGTGAGCACGTGGTGTCCCTGGGAGCACATGGTGTCCATGGGGAGCACGTGGTGTCCATGGTGAGCACGTGGTATCCCTGGGAGCACGTGGCGTCCCTGAGAGCACGTGGTGTCCATGATGAGCACGTGGTGTCCATGGTGAGCACGTGGTGTCCCTGGGAGCACGTGGTGTCCATGGGGAGCACGTGGTGTCCATGGTGAGCACGTGGTGTCCATGGTGAGCACGTGGTGTCCATGATGAGCACGTGGTGTCCATGGTGAGCACGTGGCGTCCATGCACGTGGCGTCCATGGGGAGCACGTGGTGTCCCTGGGAGCACGTGGCGTCCATGGGGAGCACGTGGTGTCCTTGGGGAGCACGTGGCGTCCATAGGGAGCACGTGGCATCCCCGGGAACACGTGTCCATGGGAGGCAGGGCTGAGTCTATGAAAATAGATGACACAACCTGGCACCCTGTGTCTTTTGTGGAAACGGCTCAGCCCGCTGTGCCTGCCTCAGAGGGAGGGTGTCGTCGGGGCTGACAGCTCGCAGGTTTAGGTAAAAGGAACCTGTTGGCCCAGGAACGGGGTCTCTCCGGGGAGATGGGGACTGCGTGGTATCTGAATGAGGAGGACTCATGAGGCTGGCAGGAGGGGCTCGAAGCTGTTGGTGAAGGTTGAACTCGGCTCTGGGATCCTCTCTGATGCCGTTTAGCACCCACTGCTCCCCGTGGGCGACAGCGGAGCGGCCACGGGTCTTTGGGTTCAGGCCGGTTTGTGGCTTCCAGGCTCCTGGATGGTGTCGCTGAGCCTCGGGGAGGCATGTGAGCCTCTGCATTGCTCGTTTGTTTGTCTTTATGACTGAAGTGTAGGCGTCTGGGCCGTCCAGCCCTTTGGGGCTGTTGCTGTGCGCTCGCCCGGGGCACTGGGGTTACGCTTTGGCGTGACTTTAGAGGAATTCCACGAGACCAGGCAACAGAAGAAGGAGGCCGAGCCGCAGGGAGGGGCCGGCGGCTGCGGTCAGACGGGCTCGGAGCCAGGAGCCTGGGCTCTGCCCTTCCCGTGAGGCCGCGCCCGTCCGGGTGAGCGCCGGGCCTTCGCCCGCATCTGCGTCAGAGTCTGGGGTGACAGGACCCGGAGCCCCTCCCATTCACACCCGGGTGACCAGGGACCGGGCCCTCAGCCTCTTGGTGCCGGGACGCTCCAGCCAGAGAGCCGCACCGGCCGGGCTGTTTCCTGCTTCTTCCCTTGCCCGTTTCCCGGGAATTCGCATTTGGCTTTAGAATGGGAACCGGCTCAGGAGACGTTTTGCTTTAAGGGAAGCTACGCTGAGGCCGCGTTCCTGGCTGGACACGGCCTTGGCTTCCCTGCGCGGCTGTCGTGGGCAAATCGCGTGCAAACAGCTGGGGCCCCGCCCTCCGCGTCAGGTGTGCGTGAGCGCTCAGGCCGGGGCTCAGGCACCCCTCCCGGCCCTGACTTTCGCCCCCACATGGGGGCAGCAGGCCCCTCCGAAGGGCCGAGGGCCAGTGTTGCCGCCTCTGAGGGCCATACGGTCTCTGTCTCGGCCACTCAGCTGTGCAGTCAGAGAAAACACGGCACAGATGGCGATGGAGCGGGTGGGCTGTGTCCCCAGGACTCTGTTCTCAGGGTGGGCTCGGCTCTGCTGGCCTCTGCAGGGGGGCGGGGGGAAGGGGGGTCGCCGCTGCAGCCTGGCCGGGCCTCACCGCCTGTCACCCTTGCCCACTAGGAGACGGTCCTGGTGCGGTGCAGCCGGCCCGGTCACCACGCCGTTCACAAGACGTTTAACTTTGAAAGGTAAGTGCTGTCAGGAGGCCGTTAGAGCGAGTGGCACAGACGTGCGTGTCGGTGAGGGTGATGAAGAGGGTACAGCCATCCCCTCGTGGCTGATGGCGAAGGAGCAGGGACGCACTTCAACGCCTGGGGCCGGAGCACGTGGGCACCCACCTGCACGGCGAACGGGCCTCGAGCCACACGTCACACGTGGCGCGAGAACTAAGGGGAGCCTAGGCCCAAATGGAAAGCATGAAACCCTAAGACGTGGGCAGGAGATCAGGACACAGGCGGGAGCTGGGTGACCAGGGAATTCTCAGAAACGCCGCCGCAGGCGTGACCCGTAGAAGAAGGAAGATGGAACGGTTTTCCCCATGAGGCCTGGGCTCCACTTGGCGTGCATCCGTGTTCCCCACGAGGACGGGTCCCTCCATCCTGTCCCCGTCGATCTGCTGCCTGCACAGCACTGGCCACAGCACACGGCTCCGCACGGCCGGGCGCCCCGTCCCCTGCGGCGCACCCCGCGGCCACGACACCGTTTCTAGGTCTCCTCTCCGGTCCGTGGTGTCTGTCGATTCCTGTGGCCGACCGCGCTGTCTCAGGCCCACACTGTTCTTTCCCAAGGTTCTCCTATGAATTTTATATTCAAATTGTCTAGTTCCCCCCAAACCCGAGGGTCTGTGTGACATGGGGGGGCAGGTGAGCTTATAAACTAACTTGGGAAAAACTAACGTCCTCACGGAGCCGCGCCTTCACGTCCCGGGACACGGCGCCCTTTCCGTGCTCTGCGTGTAACTCGCGCCGGCGGGTGCGTCAGGCTCACGGAGGCGGCACTGCCTGCTGGTTGGTGCCAGGCCTCACCCCCTCTGCCCGGCCTGGGAGCGTCTGAGTCTCGTCCAACCTACTTGGTTGACGATGCATGAATGTCAGACGTTTGCTCCTGAATCTTACGAACGGCCCCTCCTGGGCTCTGCTGTTGAGCAGCTTTCTCCATCCCCAGCCGCCGACCGTGGCCGCTGCCCGCGGAGCAGGTGGCAGGACTGTCCCTGCCTCGCTGGCTGGAGAGACGCAGGGTTTCTCGTTACGATGCTTACGGAGCCCGGAACACGCTCGGTGCGGAAAACGCTGCCACCCCTGCCCAGATGGAGGCCTGGGGACAGCCGTGTGCTCACAGGTGGAGGCCTGGGGACAGCCGTGTGCTCACAGGTGGAGGCCTGGGGACAGCCGTGTGCTCACAGGTAGAGGCCTGGGGACAGCCGTATGCTCATAGGTGGAGGCCTGGGGACAGCCGTGTGCTCACAGGTGGAGGCCTGGGGACAGCCGTGTGCTCACAGGTGGAGACCTGGGGACAGCCGTGTGCTCACAGGTGGAGGCCTAGTGGACAGCCGTGTGCTCACAGGTGGAGGCCTCGGTGACAGCCGTGTGCTCACAGGTGGAGGCCTGGGGACAGCCGTGTGCTCACAGGTGGAGGCCTGGGGACAGCCGTGTGCTCACAGGTGGAGGCCTCGGTGACAGCCGTGTGCTCACAGGTGGAGGCCTGGGCACAGCCGTGTGCTCACAGGTGGAGGCCTGGGGACAGCCGTGTGCTCACAGGTGGAGGCCTGGGGACAGCCGTGTGTTCACAGGTGGAGGCCTGGGGACAGCCGTGTGCTCACAGGTGGAGGCCTGGGCACAGCCGTGTGCTCACAGGTGGAGGCCTGGGGACAGTCGTGCTCACAGGTGGAGGCCTCGGTGACAGCCGTGTGCTCACAGGTGGAGGCCTGGGGACAGCCGTGTGCTCACAGGTGGAGGCCTGGGGACAGCCGTGTGCTCACAGGTGGAGACCTGGGGACAGCCGTGTGCTCACAGGTGGAGGCCTAGTGGACAGCCGTGTGCTCACAGGTGGAGGCCTCGGTGACAGCCGTGTGCTCACAGGTGGAGGCCTGGGGACAGCCGTGTGCTCACAGGTGGAGGCCTGGGGACAGCCGTGTGCTCACAGGTGGAGGCCTGGGGACAGCCGTGTGCTCACAGGTGGAGACCTGGGGACAGCCGTGTGCTCACAGGTGGAGGCCTAGTGGACAGCCGTGTGCTCACAGGTGGAGGCCTCGGTGACAGCCGTGTGCTCACAGGTGGAGGCCTGGGGACAGCCGTGTGCTCACAGGTGGAGGCCTGGGGACAGCCGTGTGCTCACAGGTGGAGACCTGGGGACAGCCGTGTGCTCACAGGTGGAGGCCTAGTGGACAGCCGTGCTCACAGGTGGAGGCCTGGGGACAGCCGTGTGCTCACAGGTGGAGGCCTGGGGACAGCCGTGTGCTCACAGGTGGAGGCCTCGGTGACAGCCGTGTGCTCACAGGTGGAGACCTGGGGACAGCCGTGTGCTCACAGGTGGAGGCCTGGGGACAGCCGTGTGCTCACAGGTGGAGACCTGGGGACAGCCGTGTGCTCACAGGTGGAGGCCTAGTGGACAGCCGTGCTCACAGGTGGAGGCCTCGGTGACAGCCGTGTGCTCACAGGTGGAGGCCTGGGGACAGCCGTGTGCTCACAGGTGGAGGCCTCGGTGACAGCCGTGTGCTCACAGGTGGAGACCTGGGGACAGCCGTGTGCTCACAGGTGGAGACCTGGGGACAGCCGTGTGCTCACAGGTGGAGGCCTGGGGACAGCCGTGTGCTCACAGGTGGAGACCTGGGGACAGCCGTGTGCTCACAGGTGGAGGCCTAGTGGACAGCCGTGCTCACAGGTGGAGGCCTGGGGACAGCCGTGTGCTCACAGGTGGAGGCCTGGGGACAGCCGTGTGCTCACAGGTGGAGGCCTCGGTGACAGCCGTGTGCTCACAGGTGGAGACCTGGGGACAGCCGTGTGCTCACAGGTGGAGGCCTGGGGACAGCCGTGTGCTCACAGGTGGAGGCCTGGGGACAGCCGTGTGCTCACAGGTGGAGGCCTGGGGACAGCCGTGTGCTCACAGGTGGAGGCCTGGGGACAGCCGTGTGCTCACAGGTGGAGGCCTCGGGGACAGCCGTGTGCTCACAGGTGGAGGCCTGGGGGACAGCCGTGTGCTCACAGGTGGAGGCCTGGGGGACAGCCGTGTGCTCACAGGTGGAGGCCTGGGGACAGCCGTGTGCTCACAGGTGGAGGCCTCGGGGACAGCCGTGTGCTCACAGGTGGAGGCCTGGGGGACAGCCGTGTGCTCACAGGTGGAGGCCTGGGGACAGCCGTGTGCTCACAGGTGGAGGCCTCGGGGACAGCCGTGTGCTCACAGGTGGAGGCCTGGGGACAGCCGTGTGCTCACAGGTGGAGGCCTGGGGACAGCCGTGTGCTCACAGGTGGAGGCCTGGGCGACAGCCGTGTGCTCACAGGTGGAGGCCTGGGCGACAGCCGTGTGCTCACAGGTGGAGGCCTGGGCACAGCCGTGTGCTCACAGGTGGAGGCCTGGGCACAGCCGTGTGCTCACAGGTGGAGGCCTGGGGACAGCCGTGTGCTCACAGGTGGAGGCCTGGGGACAGCCGTGTGCTCACAGGTGGAGGCCTGGGGACAGCCGTGTGCTCACAGGTGGAGGCCTGGGGACAGCCGTGTGCTCACAGGTGGAGGCCTCGGTGACAGCCGTGTGCTCACAGGTGGAGGCCTGGGGGACAGCCGTGTGCTCACAGGTGGAGGCCTGGGGGACAGCCGTGTGCTCACAGGTGGAGGCCTGGGGACAGCCGTGTGCTCACAGGTGGAGGCCTCGGGGACAGCCGTGTGCTCACAGGTGGAGGCCTGGGGGACAGCCGTGTGCTCACAGGTGGAGGCCTGGGGACAGCCGTGTGCTCACAGGTGGAGGCCTCGGGGACAGCCGTGTGCTCACAGGTGGAGGCCTGGGGACAGCCTTGTGCTCACAGGTGGAGGCCTGGGGACAGCCGTGTGCTCACAGGTGGAGGTCTGGGGACAGCCGTGTGCTCACAGGTGGAGGCCTGGGGACAGCCGTGTGCTCACAGGTGGAGGCCTGGGGACAGCCGTGTGCTCACAGGTGGAGGTCTGGGGACAGCCGTGTGCTCACGGCCAGCACGGGGTCTGCGTCAGGATTTTGGAAAACTGACGGGAAAACAAACGTATTAGACGGAGACACGCGGTCGTTGACCTTTGGGGCGATGCTCGGGAATCACGGCCGTGGGCGAGAAGGGCAGTGCTGACCTGACAGCTCGGAGGCCGCGGGGCGGCCTTGCCAACACGGAGACCTGCGTGTCCGCACGGGGGGAGGGGCGGCAGGAAGGCCTCGTTGAGGAGTTCATGGTGTGGTCGCCTCCTCGGCCGGCGTCTTCCCTGACGAGGTCGTCCTGACATGACAGCCTGGTCCTTCGCCTCCGGGATAACATCCTGGAACTCGCGGATGTTCCTCTTCCCGGCCCCTCGGCGCAGCTGCTGGAGCGCTAACCGTTGTGTTAACCGCCCTGCACCCACCTCAGTAGGAAGGAGTGTGTCTGTCCTTTTACTTTTACCCAGAGTCCCCCTCCCGCCCTCCCTCTGCTTTCTCCCGCCGCGCTCACCTGTCGCCGGTGACTTCCTGTGACCCACCTGCGTCTTCCCCTTTGACCGTCACGTGAACCAGGTGCCGAGCTGCCCTTCTCTGAGCGTCACCTCACCCCCTGGCGGGGCTCCTCCCGCCGTTTGCCGACAGATTCGGCTCAAACACGATTCTTCAAGGTTTGAGGTTTCTCATTGGCACCGCTCACGGCAGGAGCGTGACGTGGTGATGCCGTGATTTCTGAAGCGCCATCCTCCTCCAGAGATGCGGACGGACGGTGACTCCGAAGGCACCTGAGGTGGGCGCTGCGGCCGCCACGGCGGTTCCGGTTGAGTCGCCAGCGGGCCTGGGCCACGTGGGCGCCCGGGCACCCGGGGCCGCTCGCTGTCCATCTGCTTTAATATTTGGATTGATTTGGGGTGGACGGTTCAAAGATCCTCGAGGAGCCCACCCTCGCCCTCGCCCTCACCCTCGCCTGCTTGCTCTGCGTGGCCTCGGAGGGTGCGGGACCAGCAGCCCCGTGGGCAGGGCCCGGGTCCGACCGTCACGTGCTGCCCGACAGCAGGAGCAGTCTGGCTGCAGCTAAACAGAAACGTGGATCCAGGAAACACGTTAACAGGAAAGCACATCCCTCCACACACACAGCCGCCTGCTTGTTTCACGTGCTCGGTCGGTCGTCCGCCTAAGCCCGCTGCCTGGTCGCTTCATCCGGTCTCAGGGGCGCGGCGGGCGCGGCTGCGGGAGCCCCTGTTGGCGCGGGCGTGGGTCCCGCTGTGCGCTGACGTCCCTGCACTGACCCGGCTCGCGTGGCGAAGAGCTTGGACGTGAAATTGGACAAGACTCACCGATGCCGCCCAGAGGGCAGTGCTGACGAGTTGTTGGACCGACTCCCGGCGCTGTGAGGCCGCAAGGCCGTGGCGCCTTCCTTTCTTCTCTCTGCTGCTTCGCAAACATTCATCCCTTTGCTTCTGCTTCTTACGTTTCTGAAGCCGAGGAAACGAACCTCCACTCCGCCTTAACCTGTGCTGCCTGGAAAGTGATAAAATCAACCTTTTATTTTAAAATCTATTTGTATTGATTTCAGAGCGGAGGGGAGAGGGAGAGACAGAGATAGAAACATCAATGATGAGAGAGAATCACTGATCGGCTGCCTTCTGCACGCCCCCGACTGGGGATCGAGCCCACAACCCGGGCATGTGCCCTGACCGGGCATTGAACCATGACCTCCTGGTTCATAGGTCGAAACTCAACCCCTGAGCCACACTGGCTGGGCTGCAGTCTTTTATTGATGAGAACTCTGAGTCTGGACGGTGTCGGGTGTGGTGGGGAGCACGGGGGGGGCGGCATTTCCCAGAGTCCCTTTCTCCTAACGACGCCTATTTCCTTCCGCGTTGCTCCTCAGGGTCTACGGCCCCGCGGAGGGCCAGGCCGCAGTGTTTGCCGACGTGTGCCCCCTGCTCACGTCTCTGCTGGACGGGTGAGTTGGGACGTGGTTGAGGTCAGTCCGCACAGTCCCGTGGAAATGCGAGTGGATGTCTCTGGTGCCGTAGACAGCGCTGCAGGGTCAGGTCACAGGGCCGCGGGTCTGCACGTCGCCCCCTCGCCACCCGCTGCCACCCCGAGGCTCTGCTTCAGGGGTCCCGGGTCTGACATCCATCGGGGCGCGTCCTCCACTAGGACCCGGAGCTCTTTCTTTTTTTTTTTTAATGTTTTTTTTTATTGATTTCAGAGAGGAAGGGAGAGGGAGACAGAGATAGAAACATCAGTGATGAGAGAGAATCATTGATTGGCTGCCTCCTGCACGCCCCTACTGGGGATCGAGCCCACAACCCGGGCCTGGGCCCTGACAGGGAATGGAACCTGGGACCCTCCAGTCTGCAGGCCGACGCTCCATCCACTGAGCCACACCGGCCAGGGCGAGGGGCTGGTGGAGCCTTGCTTTCGTGAGCAGGTTCCAGAAACAACAAAGGCCCGGGGTTAACGTGACCTTCCCTGGAGCTGCCCGTCCGAACACGAGGCCGGTGGCTGCGTCCTGAGCACCGGCCTGGGCTTCCTGGTGGTTTGAAAGGCCTTTAAAGCCTGTGTACACCCAGCGGCGCGGCTCAGGGGTGAGCGTCGACCCAGAACCAGGAGGTCACGGTTCCATTCCCGGTCAGGGCACAGGCCCGGTTGTGGGCTCGATCCCCAGTGAGGGGCGTGCAGGAGGCGGCCGGTCCATGGTTCTCTCTCATCATGGATGTTCCTCTCCCTTCCTCTCTCTCTGAAATCAATAAAAATATTTTGTAAAAATAAAAGCTCATGTACCTGCGGGAGTGGGGGGTCTTCCCCACACAGACACACAGACGCGCCAGGGAGGGCGTGGGACATGGGGTGCGCGCACTGTGGCCCCTCACTGGCCCAGGTGACGCCGAGGGCGGGCCCTGCGGTCGGCACCAGGGCCGCTCGGCTGCGCCTGCACGGCCAGGAACGTGTCAAATATTCTTTCAAATGTTGGGGTCTCCCCGTTGGCATTGGGGCTCCAACTGGCAGGAAGTGTGGGTCGCCAGGACTCCTCACCTTCTGTGAAGTGAGCTGCGGGGAGCACCCCAAAAGAGCAGCGTGGGGGACAGCCCGCCTGCCACGGAGGGCACGTGGCCCTCCTGGTTCACAGGCCCTGGGGCGAGCAGCTGTAGGGAGCGGTGTGGCCTAGCGAGGGCTCTCGTCCGCAGCGCGGGCCTCCGAGGCCGCGGGGTGCGTTTTTAGAACCTCACAAGAAAACGTGCCAACTTCCGTCAACTCGTGTGCACTACAGCAAGCCTGGCGTGCGTGTAAATTCTCACCCACGTATAGTTTTCCATCGATTTTTAGAGAGTGGAAGGGAGGGGGCAGAGAGAGACGCAGGGACGGCTGCCTCCTGCATGGGCCCTAGACCAGGAGCCACAACCTCCCCCTCCGTGCGGGGGGCGGTGCTCTGACCCCTGACCCCTGACACCTGACCCCCGGCCAGAGCAACGTGAGCCTGGATTTAGGAAGACGAGCTCCCACGGGGATCCCCGTGCTGCCCCGGGAGCTGGAGGGAGTGGACTCGGGAGGTGGGGCTCCGCAGGGGGCCGAGAGCCGGGGTCGGGACCAGCCCTGGCTCCCACGAGGAAACACGGACATGAGAAACACGGCGATGGGATGCGTGTGTTACTGACAGGGCTTAGTCCCTGCCGCGCAGCCAGGCAGCCCGGACCACTTAGCAAACCGCGGCGGTGGGTCCGGGAAGGGCCTGAGCGAGGCCGTCACAGAGGCAGTGCAGGCAGGCTCTCCTCCGGGGGCGGGTCCCGGAGCCCGTGGCTCCCTCTGAGCCCGTGTTCACTTCCAGGTACAACGTCTGCATCATGGCCTACGGACAGACCGGGAGCGGGAAGACCCACACCATGCTGGGCCCGCGGCCCCCGGGCGCCGCGCAGGGCGACACGGGCCTCATCCCCAGGGCCGCCGAGGAGCTCTTCCGGTACCGCAGCCGCTTCGGGGCGCCTGGGGGGGCGCCTGGGGGCGGCTTCGGGGCGCCTGGGGGCGGCTTTGGGGCGCCTGGGGGGCGGCTTCGGGGCGCCGGCTAAGGGTGCCTGGGGGTGCGGCTGGGGCTGCCGCGGGGTGAGGTGGCTGCTGCCCAGCGCTGTCCGCGCTCGAGGGGTCGGCGCACCCGGTTGGCTCCCAGGTTTTCCCTTTGAGACCTCACTGTCCTTGGGGCCCCCAGCAACCCCGACGCTGAGAATCGAGAAATGCAGACTCGGCCGGCATTTTACCGGAGAATCTGACTTCTGTTCCTCCCATCCCAGCTGCTCGTCATTCGAGGGCGTCACGGCCCCGGGCCTGGCTCTCCCGTCCTGAGGGGGCGCCAGGCGTGTTCCTTGGCGCAGACGCGTCCTGGTCACTCGTGGGCACCGAGCAGGAGCTGGAATCAGATGTCGCGGGACAAGGGGGCGGGAGGGAGGGGCGGGGGGTGGTCTCTAAGGGCTCAGCATCCCTGTTTTTGAACTTTGCTCGTCGGCCAGAGTGGGACGTTGGTTGTTTTTGGAGCCGGAGGTCCTGGCGCCGTGGCAGGCGCCTCTGGAGCTGAGCCAGGAGGTCAGGTCTCAGTCTTCCCAAGACGGTCCCTTACTCTCTCCCGGCCGGCGCGGCTCTGTGGTTGAGCATCTACCTATGAACCAGGAGATCAGGGTTCCCGGTCGGGGCACGTGCCCGGGTTGCAGGCTCAAACCCCAGTGTGGGGTGTGCAGGAGGCAGGCGATCAGTGATTCTCATCATTGATGTCTCTCTCTTTCTCTCTCCCTCCCCCTTCCTCTCTGAAATCAATCACAGTACATTTTTAAAAGAAATAAGGCTGACTGTCTCCAGCGTGGCCGATGGTGACCCGGCCCGGCACTCAGGGGCACGTGGCTTCTGGGAGTACGAGCGTGTCCCCTCGGGCCGCCCTCTGACCACGTCTTTGGGGGTGTTGTGCTCCCTGGCTGGCTTATCCCCTGTGTCACGTGTCTCCCCCCACCCCCAGGCTTCTGTCAGAAGATCCCTCAGAGACGCCCCGGGTCGAGGTCTCCGTCCTGGAAGTTTATAACAACGACATTTTCGACCTTCTGGCCGAAGACGGCTGCGCAGCGAGGCCCCGGCTCAGGCGCGAGGTGCCGACGACCAGGGAGGGGCGGAAGGCGGTGTCCCCGCTGACCTGCCTGTGAGTACCTCCCGGGGGAGCGACCTCCCCACGCCCCGTGTCGCCGAGTCAGCCCTTGGTCCATGAGACCTTCGCTTGACTTCATGCTTAGCACGCTGCAGGTTTCCGTGTGCCTTAGGATGACCTTTTAAAGCCACAAAACAGCCCGGCTGGTGCGGCTCCGTGGTTGAGTGTTGACCTATGAACCAGGAGGTCACGGTTCAATTCCCGGTCAGGGCACACGCCCGGGTTGTGGGCTTGATCCCCAGTGTGGGGCGTGCAGGAGCCAGCCGGTCCGTGATTCTCTCTCATCATGGATGTTTCTCTCTCCTCCCTCCCTCCCTCCCTGAAATCAATACAAATGTGTTTAAAATTAAACTAAAACCTGGTCGCCCGCGTGCGGCGGACGGAGCGCGGGGTGGGACGGAGGGGCTCGCGCTGTGTGGGCGGCGTGCTTGGGGAGCGGGTGGGCAGTGTCAGCGGAAGCGACGCGTTTGCTGTCCACGTTCCTCTGGTGTGAGGTCACTCCGTCGCCCCCGCAGGCCCGTCGGGAGCGCGGGGGAGCTGATGGAGCTCGTGGGGGCCGGCCTGCGGCTCAGGGCCCGGCGCGCCACGTCCGTGCACGCGGATTCGTCTCGCTCTCACCTGGTCGTCACGGTGACGCTGACCGCAGCCGCCTCCGGAGACGGCACCCGTGAGTGGCCCTTTGCGCCTGGTCGGCTTGTGTATGACGTCGGTCACGTAGGCGCCCGCAGGTCTGAGGCCTCACGCGGCCCCCGAGGGAGGGAACGGCAGCCGCGTCCTCAGAGGGTCTGGGGTCCAGCCCCAGAGGCCACTGGGCTCCGGGGCCGAGACGGAGGGGACATGGGGGCGGGGGAGGGACCCGCTTTGCTCAGAGAGACGCGGCGGGGAGGGAAGGAGCAGGGCCAGCTGGGCCCAGGCGCACGATGCTTCAGCCGGGGGCCGGCCTGGCAGGAAAGCTCCGCCGCTGGGCACCACCGGCCGAGGAGGAGCCTGTCCGGCCCTGGCTGGTGTGGCTCAGTGGATAGCGCACCGGCCCAAGCTCTGAAGGGTCCTGGGTTCGATTCCAGTCAAGGGCATGCATCCCTGTTGCAGGCTGGATCCCCGGCTCAGGTTGGGTGCGTGCAGGAGGCAACCAATCGATGCGTCTCTCTCACATGGATGTCTGTCTCCCCGCTTTCCACTCTCACAATCAGTGGGAAATTACCCTCGGGTGAGGATTAACCAAAGCAGCAGCAGCCTGGTCTCGGGTTAGCACCCGACAGGACTCCTCCCTCGGGCCGCAGGCCACGAGGCCTCCAGGTCGGGCGAGGACGCGAGCCGCCCGCCAGCCCAGAACTGCCCCCGTGTGGCAGGGCCGGCCTCGCCCCGGGGTCTGGGCAGGGGTGCGGCCTCCTGCTGTGGGGAGCCCTGACCATCGTCCCGAGTCAGTGTCCGCACGGAGGGCGCGCCGCGCGGGCGACAGGCACCGGCGTGGTCTCCACGCTCTTGTAAGAACTGCTCGGGTGCTTTTAGGCTTGTAAAGCCGTCTGTTCCGAACCCACACGCGAGGGAGCTGACCCGGTCTCGAAGGAGGGCGTGGCGGGATGCTGCGGGGTGTCCGGCAGGAACTGTGGGCCTGTTCCCGGAAGGCGCGCCGCCGGGTTTCTGAGTGGGTTCAGCTCGTCACCGCCAGCCCTTCCTGAGACGCCGCAGCCGTGTTCGTGGGACCGGCTGTCCATGGGGAGCCATGCTGTCTCGGGCGCAGCTCGGTGTCACTCGTCCGCGTGGGAGAGGTCACGCGCCGGCCGGGCTCTGTCCCTGTGGGGTGGAGTTCAGGGCGCAGGCGGAGGTGAGGGAAGCTTCCAGAACACCTGTGCCACTGTCCTTGCAGCTGAGCCGCGGTCCAGCCCCTCACCGTCCCTGCCAGCAACAGGGAGGAGGCCGCGTGCTCCCCGCAGAGCCTCGTCCGGGTCCCCGGGGGCCCCGCCCGAGAGCCCCGCCCGGCCCGCGGGGCAGGTGCGCGCCCGGCTGCAGCTGGTGGACCTGGCGGGCAGCGAGTGTGCAGGTGAGCGGCCGCCGTCTGCGTGGTGGGCGAGCGTCCCCCTGGGTGAGCTGGGCTGTGGGGTCCCAGCCGAGGGGCTGTGAGCCACCACCACGGGTCCCCAGCATGGGGTCCCCTCCAAGGTGACCTTCAAATCCTTGACCCCTGCACCCCCCGGGCAAGTCCAGGAGCGAAGGGCTTGGCTCTCCGTGAGGGCGCCCCGTTGGTGGCCGTATAGGTATTGCGAGAGGGTCTCCCGCCGCTGCTGCCCGGAGGGACTCCCAGTGCCTCTTGCCCGGGCCCCATTGCCTTCCGGGTCATGCCGCCGTGTCTGCCTCGAGTTGGCCCGGCCCTCACTGTGTCCCTGGCCTCCGACCGTCCCAGCGGCGTCTGGAGCGCGGGGACCAGCGCTGAGGGAGGCGTCCTTCATCAACCGGAGCCTGGCGGCCCTGGCGGACGTCCTGGGGGCCCTGGCGGCTCGCCGAGACCACGTCCCCTACCGCAACAGCAAGCTCACCCACCTGCTGCAGGACGCCCTGGGTAACGTGTCCCCGAGACTCTCCCGGGGGGTCCCTCCCCCACGTTCCCAGCACTGTGCGCCCGCCCCGCTCCACACTCTGCCGTCCACCCGGGGATTGGGGGAGGGGGGCAGGCAGGACCCAAACACGGGGGAGGGGCCTGTTCTCAGCCGCAGCTCATCCTCGGTCTGGGACAGCAGTTCCCAGTGTTACACTCAGGGCGCCTGCGCCTAAGAGACCCTGGGGCTCTGATCCCCAGGGCCGGTGCCCCCGGTGAGGAGTGGGGGACACGGGGAGACGTCCTCTCTCACGGCGGGCGCTTCCTCCTGGTCCCTCAGCTCCTCCTTCCCTGTGCCGCCCCCCCACACACACACACACACTGCTTGCCCCCTGTTGTCCTTAAGGCAAAGGAGGTGCCAGTCCCACTGGGAGAAGCCTGGCGTCCCTCCCGGGCAGCAGAGGGGTCTCGCCCCGGGGACTGGTGTCAGGTCTGCAGACCAGGGCCTGGCGGGAAGACGCTGTGGCCCCTGGGCCCCTGGGCCCCCCTCTGGCCGAGCCCACAGGGCCTTTCTTCTCTCTTTAGGAGGTGACGCCAAGCTGCTGGTGATCGTCTGCGTGTCCCCCCACCGGCAGCACGTGGCCGAGACGCTGCAGAGCCTGGGCTTCGGGGCCCGCGCGCGGCAGGTGGAGCGGCAGGGGGGGCGGGGCCGCCCGGCCCCCAGGTGTCCCTGGTGAGGAGCGTGGGTGCTTGTGGGCTTCGTCCTCCCTCTCCTCTGTTTCCTGCCACGAGTGCACGTGTGATGTTCGCGCCCCGAAATGAACTCCTTTACATCAGACGTGACAGCCCTGGTTTCTCTGCGGTAACGGCCACGAACCCTGACAGGAGCCCACGTGCCAGCCAGGCCATGCGGCCAAGGCAGCGGGCGCCCCTGGGGAGGTGGGTCCTGGGGCAGCGGGGAGCAGAGGGTGCTGTCCGGGGAGGTGGGTCCGGGGGCAGCGGGGAGCAGAGGGTGCTGTCCGGGGAGGCGGGTCCGGGGGCAGCGGGGAGCAGAGGGTGCTGTCCGGGGAGGCGGGTCCTGGGGCAGCGGGAGCAGAGGGTGCTGTCCGGGGAGGCGGGTCCGGGGGCAGCGGGAGCAGAGGGTGCTGTCCGGGGAGGTGGGTCCGGGGGCAGCGGGAGCAGAGGGTGCTGTCCGGGGAGGTGGGTCCGGGGGCAGCAGGAGCAGAGGGTGCTGTCCGGGGAGGCGGGTCCGGGGGCAGCGGGAGCAGAGGGTGCTGTCCGGGCAGAGGGGGCCACGCAGAGCCTCACAGCCGGCTCCTCGCACCAACTGGGCCAAGCTCCCGGGTTTGAGCTCGGGGTCCGGAACCCAACCTGGGCCCTGGGGTGGCTCTGTGTCCCCGACAAACTCCATGTCCCCGGTCCGTGTCCTCCTCTGCACAGCGTGGTCCCCGCAGGCGGGGGGGGGGGGGGGCTGGCGGGACGAGGAGCCGTCTCCTCCAAGTCCCCCGGCCCCTGTGGGGACACATGGCCTCTGGGCGGGGCCTGTCTGCCCCCCAGTTCTGGATGAGGCCCGTCCTCCCCCCGCCGCTCTCAAACCTCACCCCAGGGTGGGCGGCAGGCACAGCGAGCGCTTTTCCGGAGGAAAGTGTCCTGTCCCGAGTGTCTCTAAGAGCCGGTCAGGCTGCGTGACCCAGGCCAAGGCGTGGACACGAGTTCACACACGCGCTGCCTGGTCCCCGGTGCACTCGGCCCTGGGCCATGGCTGGGACACTGGGGTGTCCTGGGGGACCCCCCCCCCAGGTTGCCCCGGCAGCTCCTGCCAAACCACACTGCCCGCTCCCTGTTAAGTCCCACGTCAGCAGGTCAGCAGCCACACAGCGCCCGGAGCCCAGGCCCAGCACCAGCCCCAGGCCCAGTAAGCCCTGCTGGCTGCCCAGGAGTGGGCGTGAGCCAGCCCTCGAGGGTCCTTAAGTCTAGGGCCACGAGCTTGACCTCTGACCTCTGTCCAAACCTGGCCAGCCAGGCTGGGGGGGTGGGTCATTTCTGACTACATTTTCCTGAGCTTCCACCTGCTTCTTGGGCGTCCAGAGGGACCTGGTGGCCGTCCTTCCAGCCACACCGACACAAGCGAGGGAGGGTGTGGGCATGGCCACGTGCACCACAGCCCACGGGCCACACCTCATCACGGAGCGGGGAGGGCGTGGGCATGGCCACGTGCACCACAGCCGCGGGCCACGCCTCATCACGGAGCGGGGAGGGCGTGGGCATTGCCACGTGCACCACAGCCGCGGGCCACGCCTCGTCACGGAGCGGGGAGGGCGTGGGCATTGCCACGTGCACCACAGCCGCGGGCCACGCCTCGTCACGGAGCGGGGAGGGCGTGGGCATTGCCACGTGCACCACAGTCCGCGGGCCACGCCTCGTCACGGAGCGGTCACCACTCCTCGGGGGCAGGGAGCCAGCCCGGACCTGCCCCTCACGCACCACCCGTTCCCCACGGTTCAGACCCAGTTTCCTGAGACCATTTTGCCTACGAGACCTTTGGACACAAAAGGAAAAGATGCTCTTTTATTTATTTATTTTTAATTTTTTAAAGAAATATATTTTTTATTGATTTCAGAGAGAAAGGGAGAGGGAGAGAGAGAAACATCAATGATGAGAGAGAATCATGGATCGGCTGCCTCATGCACGCCCCCTACTGGGGCTCGAGCCCAAATCCCTGCACATGCCCTGACCGGGAATCAAACCCTGACCTCCTGGGTCATAGGTCAGTGCTCAACCCCTGAGCCACCCCGGCTGGGCAAGGTTCTCTTTCTGACTTTTCCAAGGAGCCTCCGCCCCTCCCTCCGCCCCCTCCGCCCCCTCCGCCCCCTCCTGACTGAGAGCCGGGCTGGCTCCTGGGGGTGTGGGGAGGAGGGCAGGGAGGCTGCCCGGGAGGTCAGGGGCCAGGGCCAAGGCCCCTCTTGCCTGGACAACCAGAGATGACGCAGCGGTTAGGGGCCTGATTTCCATGTCCGCCCACAGGCCAGAGGACGGACAGAAATAGGCTCCCGTGGCTCCTCGGGGCCCGCCCTGCTCCTGTCTGCGGAGGACACGGGCGCTGGGCCCGCCCCGCCCCCCGCGGCCCTTGGCGCCCGCACCTTCACCTGGGGGGTTGGGTCAGGAATGAGGGGGAGCTGAGTCTGCACGTGAGGCTCCGACCTGCACCCACAGAGGCGGGTCAGAAACCACACAGCCCTGAGCTGCCAGCAGGCCCCCCACGTCCAGTCTCCAGCCCCCCCCCCCCCCCACAAATGCCCAGGCCCAGGCCTCGCACGTGCCGCCAGCGCCCTCTTGTGGCAGCGAGGGAGGCCGGGGAAACACAGGCAGTGGGCCTGGTGCAGGCTTCCCCGGCTGCCGGCACTGGGGGGGGGGGGTGGGGGGCGGCTCCCCATGTCGGTGCGTGCGTGTGCATGTGCGTGCACGTGAGCTTGCGTGTGTGGGGGGGGCGGGTGCGGGCCCTGACCTGGCTGCCCAGCTCCCGCACCCTCCTGCTCTTGGCCGCAGGCCTGTGTCCTCAGTGGCCCTGGGCCGGGGGCAGCACCAGGCACTGCCTGGAGCCAGGAAGCCCAGGCCACACCGTGACCGGCTCCGTGCCATCGAGGACCTGCCGAGCCGGCACTGACCTGCCAGGCGGTGCCCGTTTAATGAGGGAGACGGGGCGGGTGAGGCCACCTCCGGCCCCGGCCCCCTGCCCGGCCCTCCCGCCGGGGCCCCCACCGCAGTGCTGGCCACGCGGGAACCCGGTGACGGTGGTTTCTTACACGAGTTTACTGACTTCAGAGCGAGGAGGGAGGGGGAGAGAACACCCATCGCTGCCTCCTGCGCACCCCACCGGGGACGGAGCCTGCCACCCGGGCTGTGCCCTGGCCGGAGTCGAACCCGCCACCACTGGTTAAGGGACGATGCGCCGCTGAGCTGCAGCCTAGACAGATGTGAGCTCCGCGGGGCCGGCTGGTCTGTCCCGCCCTCTGTCCACCCAGCGGCCCCAGGGTGAAGCCCCAGTGGATGGGTTTACACTGGGTGTGGCCCCGCCCACCGCCCGGCCCCGCCCACCTGCACAGGCCAGCCTGGTGCACGCACACGTGTGTATTTGGATCTTTACTACATCTGCCTGGTATGTCCTCATGTCCTTCCACAGCAGGGAATGAGGGCCGGCCCGTGAGCCTCGCGGCACCGCCCCTCCCCCCCCCCCAACCGGCCCAAACCTGCCCTCACCTCCTGTGGGGATCAGTGAGCTCGGGGGACCAGGCCCACACCGCTGTGCCAGCCTCCTGCAGGGATCAGTGAGCTCGGGGACCAGGCCCACACCGCTGTGCCAGCCTCCTGCGGGGATCAGTGAGCTCGGGGACCAGGCCCACACCGCTGTGCCAGCCTCCTGCGGGGATCAGTGAGCTCGGGGGACCAGGCCCACACCGCTGTGCCAGCCTCCTGCGGGGATCAGTGAGCTCGGGGACCAGGCCCACACCGCTGTGCCAGCCTCCTGTGGGGATCAGTGAGCTCGGGGGACCAGGCCCACACCGCTGTGCCAGCCTCCTGTGGGGATCAGTGAGCTCGGGGGACCAGGCCCACACCGCTGTGCCAGCCTCCTGCGGGGATCAGTGAGCTCGGGGACCAGGCCCACACCGCTGTGCCAGCCTCCTGTGGGGATCAGTGAGCTCGGGGGACCAGGCCCACACCGCTGTGCCAGCCTCCTGTGGGGATCAGTGAGCTCGGGGGACCAGGCCCACACCGCTGTGCCAGCCTCCTGTGGGGATCAGTGAGCTCGGGGGACCAGGCCCACACCGCTATGCCAGCCTCCTGTGGGGATCAGTGAGCTCGGGGGACCAGGCCCACACCGCTGTGCCAGCCTCCTGTGGGGATCAGTGAGCTCGGGGGACCAGGCCCACACCGCTGTTCGAGCCTCCTGCGGGGATCAGTGAGCTCGGGGGACCAGGCCCACACCGCTGTTCGAGCCTCCTGTGGGGATCAGTGAGCTCGGGGGACCAGGCCCACACCGCTGTTCGAGCCTCCTGTGGGGATCAGTGAGCTCGGGGGACCAGGCCCACACCGCTGTGCCAGCCTCCTGTGGGGATCAGTGAGCTCGGGGGACCAGGCCCACACCGCTGTTCGAGCCTCCTGTGGGGATCAGTGAGCTCGGGGGACCAGGCCCACACCGCTGTGCCAGCCTCCTGTGGGGATCAGTGAGCTCGGGGGACCAGGCCCACACCGCTGTGCCAGCCTCCTGTGGGGATCAGTGAGCTCTGGGGACCAGGATCCACACCGCTGTGTGAGCTTCCTGCGGGGATCAGTGAGCTCGGGGGACCAGGATCCACACCGCTGTGCCAGCCTCCTGTGGGGATCAGTGAGCTCTGGGGACCAGGATCCACACCGCTGTTCGAGCCTCCTGCGGGGATCAGTGAGCTCGGGGGACCAGGCCCACACCGCTGTTCGAGCCTCCTGCGGGGATCAGTGAGCTCGGGGGACCAGGATCCACACCGCTGTTCGAGCTTCCTGCGGGGTTCAGTGAGCTCGGGGGACCAGGCCCACACCGCTGTTCGAGCTTCCTGCGGGGATCAGTGAGCTCGGGGGACCAGGATCCACACCGCTGTGTGAGCTTCCTGCGGGGATCAGTGAGCTCGGGGGACCAGGCCCACACCGCTGTGCCAGCCTCCTGTGGGGATCAGTGAGCTCGGGGGACCAGGGGGCACACCGCTGTTCGAGCCTCCTGTGGGGATCAGTGAGCTCGGGGGACCAGGGGGCACACCGCTGTGCCAGCCTCCTGCGGGGATCAGTGAGCTCGGGGGACCAGGCCCACACCGCTGTGCCAGCCTCCTGTGGGGATCAGTGAGCTCGGGGGATCAGGGGGCACACCGCTGGGGGCTGGGGCCCTTGCTCCGAGGGTGGACAGGGGCGTTGCCGGGAGGTCTGGGGGAAGAGCTGGGCCAGGCCCACAGAGGGCCGCGTCCGGGGCCCGGCTCGCAGCAGCCTGCCCTGGAGAGTGGCCGAGGGAACCTGCGAGCCCTGCGCTCGCTGACCGTCCACGCGGGTCTGTGCAGCGGGAACCTGGGGCCTCTCCTGGGACAAGCCCAGCTCCCACTCCCTCCGTGGTCCCGGAGGGGCTGCTCTCCTCCAGCGCTGACGGCGGGGGGTTCCACACCTGACGCGGAGACGCCAGAGGAAGCGCCTGAGGCCTCGGTGGCCCCGGCGCCGGGCGCCACCAGCACAGGATGGGGGTCGAGGCTGGCCGACCCGGCGGAGCCACACCCCGTGGACGGAGCTGGCTGCGTGGGCGGAGCCCTGCGTCCCGGGCAGAGCCCTGCGTGGGCCGAGCCGTCCAATGTGAGCAGACCCTGCCCCTGAGCCCGCGTGCGCAGAGCCGCGTGACGTGGGCGGGCCCCTCCGTGTGTTTGGAGCCCCACGTGGTGGAGCGGGTGGGCCCTGCAGGGTGGACCCAGCCTCGCCACGAGGGCTACACCACGACCTCCTCCGGGCGCTGGTCCTCCCCGAGGTCCAGGGAGAGGCCGGCCGCGGACCTGCCGCGAGGGCGGCTGCGCGGGGTGGGCACGGGCCTCCGGGCGGCGCGCGGGGCGGGGCGCGGACGCACGTCCTCCAGGCTGCGGCTGTGCTGGTCCGCGTGGGCGTGGGCGCGGGGGGAGGCCGCCCCCGGGATCTGCGGGGAGACTCGAGGTGGGTCCCGCGTGGCTTCCTCCCCGCTCGCTGTGCGGTCACAGCTCGTCGGAGGATGCTCCTCCTTCTGTCCCCGCCACCCAGTGCTGACCCCGGAGCCCCTGCGCCCCGGCCTCGGCCCCGGGCCGGCTGTCCCCGCTGGCCACCCCCACACTCCCCCCGAGTCCTGCATTCCCTCGGGACACTGTGGAGCCGGCCCTGCGCCCCACTGTCCCGGGGCGGCGCGGTGTGACATGGGCCCTCGACCCCTGTCCTGTCACGGGGGCCCTCGCGGGATGGAGTCTCACACCAGGGGGAGCTGGTGTCTCCGTGGGGCGCCCGGCCCCCTCCCCAAGGCTGACCCACCCCTGTTCAGAGGGGCTGGCCCGGGCTGGTTTTCTTGTTTTAACCAATCGGACGGGGAGTTTAGGAATGAGGTCTGGGAGCATCTTGGGGGTCAGGAGCACCCCCTCCCGTGGGAGGAGCCGTCCGGCCCGGCTCTGAGCTGCCCTGGTCCCGGCCACGGGCCCTGGACGGGCCACCTGCTCCGTGCAGGGAGGTCTGACCTCAGAGGCCTGGCGGGAGCCCCAGCCACGCGGGCAGACCCCACCCTGGTCTCTGGCCAGCTTCTCTCTCTCTCCACGTCCCTCCTCCTCCCGGCATCTCCTCCAGGCCAGCTCCCAGCCAGGCCCGGACCCCCCGCCGCCTGCCTGCCTGGGCACCCAGAACCCCTGGCCTGACCTCCTGCAGGTGGAGCTGTGTCCCCCCCCCCCCCCCCGGCCCCGTGGGCACCCACAGGCGGAGACGTGGTGGTGCAGGCGGACGGCCGCACCAAGCACACGGCCAGAGAGGCCCCCGCGCTGCCAGCCCCAGTGTCACTCAGGCGCTGAGGCCAGGGGAACCGCCCCCCATCCCCTCCCCCCCCCCCCCCCCGCCAGGCTCCGGCTCCGGGGTCTCTGCCCAGGACCCTCCTATGGGCCTAGGGCCGTGGTCGGCAAACCGCGGCTCACGAGCCACATGCGGCTCTTTGGCCCCTTAAGTGTGGCTCTTCCACAAAACACCACGGCCTGGGCGAGTCTATGTTGAAGAAGTGGCGTTAGAAGAAGTTTAATTTTAAAAAATTTGGCTCTCAAAAGGAATTTCAATCGTTGTGCTGTTGATGTTTGGCTCTGTGGACTAATGAGTTTGCCGACCACTGGCCTAGGGGGACACTGGGCCCCATGGGGTGGGGTGGGCCACGGCGGGGGCCGTACCTGGTGCAGGGCCTCGGCGCTCCAGCCCCGCATGCTGACCAGCGTGACCCGCACCACCGCCACCGCCCGGGGGCCAGGGGCTGCGAGGGAGGGAGGGCGGGCGTGAGCGGGGACAGCGCTGGCCCAACCTCCCGACCCCGGGTGCCCGGGGTGGCACTGCGTAACCCGGGTGGCCCTGGGGGGGGGGCCCTGAGGCTGGTCCCGCAGTCGCCACGTCAGCGCCCACACCCCCGGACCAACGGCGGGAGTCCCGCCGGGAGCTGCTGGGGAGGCCGCGCCGGGCGACGGGGCGCAGCCGCTTGTGGGGACTTGGACGCCAGGGCAGGTGCAGGTGCGAGGGAGAGACCTGCGCACGCGGCCCACCCCGAAGGCGGCGTGGCGGCCGAGGCCCTGCGGTCAGCGGCACCGAGGACGGAGGACCTCCCCCCGCCCCCCCCCCTCGCAGGACCCCCGTCTCTGCCCAGGCACCACGCCGCCCGTCAGGAACCAGGCACCGCGGTCCTGCCTCCGCGGCGACACTGCTTGGTGCCCCGGGTGCTGGCGGAGCCGCCCACTCACCGCTCCCCGGGGGCCCCAGGTCCTGCGTGTCCCCCTCGGGCCGGCCGCCGCCGTCACCCGCCGTGTCTCCGCTGCTCGGACCGAGGCTGGAGCCGCAGGACGCCCCCTCCCCGGGGAGGGCTGCGGCCCCGGGGGGCTCGTCCACGGACATCTCCCCAGGCTCCACGCCGGACGCGCGGGAGCTGCCGTGGCTGTCGGCCGAGAGCAGTGAGAGGCGGCGGGGGAGCCGCTGGCCGCTGCCCCGGCTGTCGCGGCTGCCCGCTGGGCGCAGGTCCAGCTCCGGCGTGTCGCTGATGTACATCTCCCGGTAACACTTCTCTGCAGAGAGGGACGGAGTGCGTGCGGGAAGGAGTGCGGAGACCGGCGCTCTGCCTGTCCACGGGGACAGCCGGGGCCGCCGGTGGGATGTGTCACCCCAACTGGTAAACCCACGCAGGGCCCGGGGCTCCCATCATTGTCTGGGCGGGACCGCTGAGCAGCCACACACACAAGCAGGAGTGCACACGCATGCACAGACACACGCATGCACACGCACATGCTCACGCACTCGCACCCCTCGGCCCCCTGGAGAATTCGTCCCACAGGCCCCCCCTTGGCACAGGGCTCCCCACAGGGGGCGGGAGGAGGGGACCACCACCAGGCACCAGGTCCTCCGAGGGGATGCCTGCCAGGAGGCCACGCCCACGCCCTAGGCCAGGAGGTGACAGGCCCACCTGGATGGAGGTGGGGAGTGCAGGGGGGCTGGGGGGAATGCAGGGGGGTGGGGGTGGGAGTGCAGGGGGCGGGGGGGCGGCGCCCACCTTGGGCCTCCTCCTGCCGCAGCTGGGCCAGCGCGGGCCGCAGCGCCAGGTGCAGCTGGTGGCTGGCGCGGAGCAGGTGCAGCAGGTGCCGGGAGCGGACGGCGCAGCCCGTGTAGAATTCCAGCTTGCGGGCCGGCCGCCCGTCGGGCTGGATCTTGAACTTCTTTCCCTGGAGGAGGAGAAGGTGGATCGACGAGGACCCCAGGACGACAGGGCGGCGTGTGAACCTGCGGCCATATCCCGCCCGGGCAGCGGCCACGGCTCCTGTTGGCGCATCTCACCCACGGGCAGGTGCGTGTTTAGGGGCAGTCAAGCGGGCGCCCCCTCGAGGTTATGAGAAGTCCAGGCACCCCCCTCGGCGGGGGTGGGTGTGCACGTTTGGACGGACCCCAGGCCTCAGGGCCCCCTGCTCTTCGCCCCGAGTGCCGCGTGCCGAGTGCCGGCTGGCCCAGGGGCCTGTGGGGCTGGGACCCGGGGTGGGTGCCTGGAAGCCGCTGGCCCCCCCGTGCATCTCTGCCTCCTCGTTCCCTTTATTTCGCCCCCTCAGGAGCCAGAGCGGCCGGGGCCGTGGGACAGCCCGTCCCGGGTGGGGTGGTCTCCCGCCCCCCGCACGGCACCAGGCTGGGCACCAGGGCAGGGACGGTGGACGGCCAGGCTGCCCGGGCCCGGGGCTGAGACCGCCCCCCTCCCGGCCCCGGCAGACTCACCAGAACGGCCAGCTTCCCGATGCGGCGCCAGGGCAGGTCGTGGAGCAGCTGCCGAGTGTGGTTCGCCTCCTGCAGGGCCCGGGGCCCGGGGCCCGGGTCAGCGGCGGGCGACCGGGCACCAGCCCTGGGGGCGCTCCGGGGGCTCCCCCCTCACCTCGTAGACCTGCATTCCTGTGAGGGTCAGCCCCAGGACAATGGTAGGTCTTTCTTCCTTCTTATCCTAAAGGACACCATGTCAGAGGTCAGAGCCCTTGGGGGGTCAGGGGCGAGGGCTCCCCAGGGACAAGAGGGTCCCCAGGCCCCTTCTGTTCCCTCCTTGGAGGGAAGATCGGCCCCGTTCCTCCTCCTGCTCTCTGACTTCCTCTCCCCGTGACGGGCCTCGTCCTAACTCCCCGGAGAGCCGGCGCCGCGCTGCCGGGACTCGCTGCCGGGACTCACAGCAGGAGGTGGACGCCCCTCTGGTGCCCTGTCCGTGGGGCGTGGGGCGGCCTTGCTGCGGGAGAGCCCTTCCCCGCTGGCTCCCGGACAGACACGGACACGCCCTGCGGTGACTGCTCCCCGGAGCCGCCAGGACGCAGCGCCGCCGCGAGGGCCGCCCGCACGCTGCGTGGGTCCCCGTCCGGGGCCGGTGTCACCCGCCCCGCGGCCGCCACCTGCCCCCCCCCCCCACCGCCCGGGCAGCCCCGGCCGAGCCCACCGCCCGCCCCGGACCTGGAACAGCCGGAAGAAGTGGACGGGCACGTCCTCCAGCCGGCACGCCTCCCGGATGAAGCGCAGCTCGGCCTCCCGGGGGCTCAGGCCCCGCTGCTCGCGGTGCAGGGCAGGCACGTGCCTCAGGAGGTAGGCGCTGCCCCTCTTGGCGATGACCTGACACAGGGCGCGGCCCATGAGGCCCTCCTGCCCCGCCGCCCGCCGTGCCCACCCCACGGCTGCCCCCCCCCAGCCCCACGCCACGCCGTACCCACTGCGGGAAGTAGGCCTGGGGCTCGAAGTACCGCCCCACGTGGGCGCGGGCCCGGTGGTTGCCCAGGTCGGCCTGCAGCGCGTAGGCGGCCAGCAGGAAGTAGGCCTCCTCGCGGCGGGCGTCCTGGGAGCGCAGCACCCGCTCCCGCAGGTGGCGGTAGTACAGGTGCCGGCCCGTCCGGGTGCTGGGAGGGGCGGCGGGCGGTGAGGGGGCTCGGCTGCCCTGGACGCCCCCACAGCCCCAGGCTGAGCAGGAACCTCCACCCCCGTCCTGCCCCCGTGCCGCCTAGAGAACCACCCACCCGCGTCAGGCAGCCCCACCTTCTCAGCGCCGCACGCGTCCCGGATCAGAGGGTGGCTGCGCCCCGGGATGCGGCCCCGGCCTTGGCGCACAGCCTGGCCCGGCGGCCTCCTCACTCGGGGCCCCGCGGCCCGCACGTACCTGATCAGCTGCCCGTCTTCCACGTAGAACTGCACCCGGAGGAAGGCCACGAAGGGGGCCCGGGGCCTCCTGCCCTGCGGGGGCGAGCAGGGGCCTGAGACGGACAGCGGACAGCGCAGGAGCCCCCGCCACACGTCCCCCGCTCCGCGCTCCGCTCAGGTCTCAGCGGCCGGGCCGCCCGCCGCCTTCCCTCTGGGCACGGGGACACGGGGCAGCGGCTGCCACCGGCACAGGGCGGCCCGGGCACAGGGACCCCGCCCGGCGCCTCGCCCGGCCGCCACAGGCCGCACCTCCGGCCGCTCCCGGCTCCAGTCCTTGGAGAAGTACGTGCTGAGCTTCTGCTCCAGGTCCATGAACAGGTACTCGCTGTCTGGGGGGGGGGGGGGGGGCAGAGAGGGGAGCTGCTGGGAGGACCCCTGCGCCGCTCAGGCCTCGGGGAGCCGGGACCTCCGAGGGCGGGGGCCGCATCCTGCTGGGAGGCCACACGTGCACACGGGGCCGGCTCAGCAGGGACCCGGGGGCCGCCAGGCCAGCACCAGGGCTGAGGGGGCGGCGGTGCCGGGTTCGGGAGGAGGGAGTCGGGAGCGGACGTGGCTCCCGGGGCCGGGAGAGCAGGGAGTGGTCCCTCAGACTCAGCCCCAGTGGGGTCGGAGGTCAGAGCTTACTTACTTCTGACCACGCAGAGGCCGAAGAAGTGGGGCTCCCTGATGCCGGCCTCGTCACACACCTGCCTGAACAGCTCACGCCCCGTGGCCTGCACCTGCCGGAGGGGGCAGCTCAGGGCGGCCAATCAGCCCGGCCCCTAAGGGGCCAGGAGGGGAGGGCAGCCTGCGCCCAGGTCCTGGTGACTGAAGACCAGGGCCCCCCCCCCCCACCCACCCAGGGCAGCCTGGAGAACCGGAGGGGCGGGAGGCCCCGCCTTCAGCAGGGCGCGATGGCTCCACCCCGGGCTGGTGGGTGCGGAGTTTGGGGCCCCGGAGCCCCCGCTGGGCCCTGACCCCCACCCATCGCCAGGCCCCTCCTGAGAGCAGGGCTGAGCCGGGTTCCGGGTTCCGGGTTCGAGTGCTGGCCCAGGGCATGCACCTGGACTGCAGCTGGATCACGTGCGGGAAGCAACCTGTCGACGGTCTCTCACATCCATGTTTCTCTCTCCCCCTCCCTCCTCCCCCTCCCCCTTCCTCCCTCCCTCCCCCCTCTCCTTCCCTCCCTCCCCTATCCCCCCCTCCCCTATCCCCTCCCTCTCCCTCCCCCCTCTCCCCCTCCCTCCCTCCCTCCCTCTCCCCTTCCCTCCCTCCCTCCCCCTCCCCTTCCCTCCCCCCCTTCCCTCCCTAAAGTCAATGGATAAAACACCCTCAGATGAGGACCAACAACAACGAAGTGACAGGATCCAGTCAGAGAGGGGAGGGCAATGAGCACAGGCCCCAACGTCCCCGGCTCACCCCTCAGCCAGCCCCCCACAGCCCCCCTCAGCCCCCCACAGCCCCCACAGCCCCCCTCAGCACTCACCCCCAGGACCAGCCGCAGCCGCTCCCCCGTGGGCAGCAGCACCAGCACGTCCCTGCCCTGCACGGCCATCTCTCCGGCCGGGGCCGCTCCTGCGGGAGACAGCGGTCAGGACGGCAGGGCGGCCCCGCAGCCGTGGTCTGCGTCCACCGGAGGGACGGGCCACATGAGCCACCACATGACGGGCCCTCCCCCTCCGTCCGGCCACGGCTGGGGTGCACGGCACCCCAAACTCACCCAGCGGCAGGCTTCCCGAGGACGGGGCGCCGTGGGGAGCTCCTGGCTGGGGAAGGACGAGGGCAGGGCCAGGGTCCGGCCGCCCAGCGGGACAAGGTCCAGCTGTAAATGCCGGCTGAGCAGCTTGGAATGCACATAAACACTTGCTGGGCCTCCTCCCTCCCCTCAGCGACTCCCGGGCCACGCCTCCTCTCGGGGACGGGAGAGGCCACGCAGATGCCCGGACGCAGACGCCCACACCAGGGACACTGCGAGGGACCTGGAGAGGCAGTGGGGACCCCCCCCCCAGCCTCCTGCACACGGTCACCGAGCAAAGTGGATCAGAGCTGTGGCCCCTGTCCCCAAACACAGGCCCCCCTGCAGGCCACGGAGTCCCTTCGGCCGCAGGAACCGAGAGCCACTCTCCTATGGCCCTGGTCACGTCCTGCCCATCCTGTGTGAGAACCACTGCAGGTGCTGGCCTCCTGCTGCCCGGGGTCTGGCCCTGTGGTTAGAGGTGTGCACACGTCTCCCCGCTCTCTGCCCCCTCCTGCCCCTGCCCCTGCCCCTGCCCCTACCCCAGCTCCTGCCCCAGCTCCTGCTCCTGCCCCAGCTCCTGCTCCTGCCCAGCTCCTGCTCCTGCCCCAGCCCCTGCCCCTGCCCAAGCTCCTGCTCCTGCCCAGCTCCTGCTCCTGCCCCAGCCCCTGCCCCTGCCCAAGCTCCTGCTCCTGCCCCAGCTCCTGCCCCAGCTCCTGCTCCTGCCCCAGCTCCTGCCCCTGCCCCAGCTCCTGCCCCTGCCCCAGCTCCTACCCCAGCTCCTGCCCCTGCCCCAGCTCCTGCCCCAGCTCCTGCCCCTGCCCCAGCTCCTACCCCAGCTCCTGCCCCTGCCCCAGCTCCTGCCCCAGCTCCTGCCCCTGCCCCAGCTCCTACCCCAGCTCCTGCCCCTGCCCCAGCTCCTGCCCCAGCTCCTGCCCCTGCCCCAGCTCCTGCCCCTGCCCCAGCTCCTACCCCAGCTCCTGCCCCTGCCCCAGCTCCTGCTCCTGCCCCAGCTCCTGCCCCTGCCCCAGCCCCAGCTCCTGCTCCTGCCCTAGCCCCTGCCCCTGCCCCAGCTCCAGTTCCTGGCCCTGCTCCTGCCCCTGCCCCAGCTCCTGCCCCAGCTCCTGCCCCTGCCCCAGCTCCTGCCCCTGCCCCAGCTCCTGCTCCTGCCCCAGCTCCGCTCAGACTCAGGGCCTCAGGGTCTCAGGGCCCCCCCAGGCTGCCCTGCAGACTTGGGACCTGGGAGGCCCATCCCTGTCCTCTTCCCTCAGCTGAATGCAAAACAATTCGTCCCTGACGTGTGGTCCTGTGAGCCGTCAGCCCCACGACTTTGAAAAAGGCAAAACCACCAGCGGAGGCCCTGGCCCTCGTGTGTCCCCAGCTCACGTGTTCCCTGAAACCGCTGGCGTGGTGGCCTGTGGCCCACGGACAAGGTCACCGGCGCTCCCGTCATAACGGCCGTCAGTGGCCACCCCTTCCTCAGGTGCCCGCGCACGGCAGGGCGTGAGGGAGCTGGCGCCTCGGCCACGCCCACGCAGACACACGGGACAGCGGGGGGGACAGGGACACAGAGTGGGCAGGCCCCCAGGGGCCGAGAACAGGGACTGATGCTCACTTCCTGGAGGCTCAGGGCCCAGGGCCCCGAGGGCCGCTCCGCCCGCGCACCTGCCCCCCAGCACCGCTGTGCCCGCTCACCGAGGAGGCAGCTTCCCTCGTGGGGGAAGCAGACATGAGGCCAGTGCCCATGTGATGCCTTGGGGCCGTGGTTTCAGGTCTGGGAGGAGCTGGGAGGCGGGTCCCTAACCCCGTCCCGGCCTCACACGTCACGTCACCTGAGGGTTCTTCTCTGCCCAGTTCTCCCGGATGCCTGGCCCTCAGCACCTCGGCCTGCGGGCGTCCGGAGACAGAGCTGCTGCACCTCGGCACGAGTCCAGGTCCGTGAGACGATGCGGGACAACCGCCCAGCAATAAAAAGGCGCAAAGTACGGACGGACCGTGCACGAGTCTCAAAACCATCACGGGGCCAGGGAGGAGCTGCCCACACCCCCTTTTACAGGAGCCGGAACCGCCCGGAAAGGCAACCCCGGGATTGGGCGGGGGGGCCTGGCTGCCCGGCTGGAGGGGCCCCACGGCTGGTACAAGGGTCCGTGGCGGGGACGTTCCGTGGGACATTTACCAAAATGCGTCCTGTCGTTGCCGTCAATGTGTCTTATAGTGTGTAGCTCTGACCTCAGCAAAGCTGTTAACATACATGGCAAGTTATACAACAGAGCGGTGGCCTTCCCAGCAGGTGCGTGAGCACGCGTGGGTGCTGTGTGCATGCACATGAATGTGCGTGTGCATGCGTGCCTGTGCCTATGTGTGCAGCTGGCGGAGCCTCGAGGACAGCGCCGGGCTGGCTGTCACTGCGTCCCCCCCGCCGCCCAGTTGCTAACGCGCGTCCACCCTCCATGCGCCACGCAGGGTTCCTGGGCCCCCGCGGGCGCCCGTTTCAGAAACAGCGCCTCTGAGTTGGAGGGCGAGCTGCCCACTGCCCAGTTAGGGGCTCGGGGGGCAGGGGGCGGCCAGCTCCCACCACCAGCACCGCCCCCTGACCCGGGCCTCGAGGAGTGGAGGTGCGTGACCCCCGCCTGCCCGGCCTCCTCAGCCTCCACCCCGGCGCCTGCGTCTGCCCTACAGGGTGTGAAATGTGGCCCAGACGTGGGGAGCCCAGACCTGGGGGCGGCGTGGGCCAGAAGCAGAGGTGTCAGCGGCGGACGGAGCTGGAGCTTGGTGTGTGCTGGGCTCCCCTGCTGCAGGGCCGGGGGCTGGTCCCCAGTCCCAGGACGGTCCCCCCTCCTAGCCAAGCCGGGAAGGACGTGGTCCCCGCGGTAGAGATGACACTGACTGCAGGGCAGGGCCTTGCTGAAGGCGGAAGCTGTTCTCAGTGGGGTGAGTCGGGTGTGCTCGTGCCTGGGTCCCCGCTCCAGGGGGGGACACGGGGGGCTGCTGTCTGACCCCCCCTGCCCCCCGCCGCCACCGTCACAGCTCCAGTAGCTGGGGCAGCAGAGGACCCTGGGTCACTCCCCATCTGTCCTTCCAGGTGCTGGACGGCAGGAGGGAGGGGGAGGAGTGACCGGTTAATTAAGGGGCCCCTCCCACTGCCCTGGCTCCTCCCCCTTCAGCTCAGCTGAGACCAGATTCTTTGCATTCTTGCATTCTCTCCTCCCCCTCCTTCCCCTCCTCCCCCTCCCCCTCCTCCTCCCCCTCCAGGACTGGGTCCCAGCACAGACACCAGCCTGGCTGCCACCTGTTAATTTAGGGTTGGGAGGTCCCGCCCCAGGAAGCAGTGAGCTGCAGGGCTGTGTGGAGAGGATGGACAGACGGACAGACAGGCCCTGAGCTCCCCCCTCCCCTGCCCACACCTCAGCCACAGGAGCACCAGCCTCCTTCAGTTCCGTTTAGTAAGAAGTTTAATGCTGCCACATGTCATCTCAGTCCCCACTGACCGCCGGGCCCTCGCTGGACCCACTGACCGCTGGACCCACTGACCACCGGGCCCTCACTGGACCCACTGACCGCTGGACCCACTGACCGCCGGGCCCTCACTGGACCCACTGACCATGTGCCCTCGCTGGACCCACTGACCACGTGCCCTCACTGGACCCACTGACCCCCGGGCCCTCGCTGGACCCACTGACTGCTGGGCCCTCGCTGGACCCACTGACTGCTGGGCCCTCGCTGGACCCACTGACCCCCGGGCCCTCGCTGGACCCACTGACTGCTGGGCCCTCGCTGGACCCACCGATCCCCGGGCCCTCACTGGACCCACTGACTGCTGGGCCCTCGCTGGACCCACTGACCGCTGGACCCACTGACCGCCGGGCCCTCGCTGGACCCACTGACCACGTACCCTCACTGGACCCACTGATCGCCGGGCCCTCGCTGGACCCACTGACCATGTGCCCTCGCTGGACCCACTGACCATGTGCCCTCGCTGGACCCACTGACCGCTGGACCCACTGACCATGTGCCCTCACTGGACCCTGCGCCGCCCCAGCACCCGGGCTCGTGGGGACCCAGCACTGAGAACACACACGCTGGGCGAAGTAAAATGGGTTTTGGCCAAAGGCTGAGCCAGGTGTGGGGGCCACACGCTGGGGCCGCGTCCCGTCTGCCAGGCTGCGCTGGGCTGTGGGTGCAGACCAGTCTCCACCGGCTGGCTGACCTCTGACCTGGGAGGGGCCCAGGGCTGTGAGGGAGGTCAGGTGCCTGGCTCATGGGTGAGTGACGGGGGTCACAGCCCGAAGCCGGGGTCTCAGCTGGGGACAGCAGGACGAGGGGCCGGCGGGCCAGGGAACGGGGACAGAACGACTGAAAGGACGATGAGCTTCAGACCAACACTGTCAGGTCAAAGTGTTTAAAAACTGCACACACACCACCATTCGGGACAGGCCACCCATTCAGGCGACAGCAGAGCCGACCGCGGGGACCAGCGGCCTGAGGCGCCAGGGGCAGGTCTGGCGCGTGTCCTGGCGATGCAGACGCCGGCGGGCGGCCGCCTGGCCCAGCATCTCATTCCCGGAGAGCCGAGGACGCGGGCAGCACGCTCTGGGGAGGCCGAGGTCTAGCTGGACGGTGCGTCTGGGGGGAGGGCCACGTGGCTCGGGGGCAGATGGCAGAGCGGGTCAGCCCAGGCCTGGGGGAGGGAGAGAGGGAGGCCCAGGGGCCGGTGGGAGCCCCTCTTACCAGGGCCTGGTGTGTCTGGTGAACTGGTGGCCCGGGAGGACCTCCGGGGTGGACAGACAGGACAGACAGAGGGCCAGGCTGGCCTGGGGCAGCGCCGGGCCTCCTGGGAGGGGGCGCAGCTCGTGTGCTGCCCCAGTTCAGGGACCGCGGCCGGTTCCACGAGGGCCGCTGGCTGAGGCCGCCATCGCCGGGCCCTGCGAGGGCACCTGGAGGAGGAGCCGCCGGGGATGACAGCCCCGTCCTCCTGGGCGGGTCCTGGGGGGCCTGCACGGCTCCCAGCGGCCTCCCGTGCAGCTGGCCGCTCTCACCAGCCCCTGCCAGGCCTCCCGCACCAACAGGTCAGGGGGGGCCCTGTGGAGGCCGGGCTGCGGGAGCCAGGGTGCGGGAGTGGGGGTGACGGGAGAGGCAGGAGGGGCCCCGTGCCCCACCCCCACGGGGTGCCCAGGTCACAGTATCACCGGTTCCCCGGGCAGGAGGGCGAGCTAAGCTCCGGGCCGTCCCAGGCCTGGGTCCCGCCCGGAAGAGCAGGGGCCGGAGCCACCTCAAGTCCCGGCTGTTTGAGAACAGAAGGTGAGATTCTGCCGAGGAGGCCATGCTGAGAGCACCGAGCCTTCGGACCAGCACCGGGCCTCGCCAACACGCCGACACAGCTCTGCTCCCATCAACAGAGCGTGTGCCACGTCGGCAGGGAGCGCATGGAGCCCCCACCCGGCTGTCTGCCCCTCTCAGGCCCCGCCCACCTGCAGGAAAACCACCGCTACTCGCTGACCCCTGGGTGGGGCTTAACCCACGCGTGAGGATGTGCTGGAGCGTGCACGTGCGGTTAGCCATGCGCTTCCCCAGCTGACGCGCACCCCCACCCAGGCTGGCCCGGCTGCTCAGAGCCCCTCAGAACCAGCAGCCAGCGTTTGGGGGACCGTGTTCTAGAAGTGAAACACAGACCCTCTCCAGGGCCTGGGGTCGGGGCAGCACAGGCCGAGGAGATGGCCCCGGCGTCCCGGCTAACGTGGGAGGGGCACAGCTAGGCAGGCCCTGCCCTGACAGCAAGGCGGGCCCCCAGCCCTGCCTCGGTCTTGGGGCCCCTGGGTCTCCTGAGGTTCAAGTCCACATCCCTCATCCATGGCAGGTCCTGAGCAGGTGCGGGACCAGCACCTGGCGAATCTCTGAAGAGCCGCTCTCACCCGGCGCCCAGACAGAGCGCCTCCGACCCGAGCCGACCTCTGGGGTCCGTGTCCCAGGTGGTGGGCCTCACGCCTGCCCCCAGCCTCCCAGCCCGTGTCCTACACCAATGCCCACCTGAGCCCAAGGGGCCGGCACTTGGCGTAACCAAACCCAGCTCTGCTGGTGGCTGGGCCTCCGGGCTTCGTGGCACCGTGATCCCAGCCACCAAGTGCCGAGGAATGAGCAGGGACAGGGAGGGGTGTGCCTGGGAGCCTGCTTTCCTCAAACGCTCACACCTGCCCCCTCACACACTGTCCATCCTGTCCAGACCTGGCTGGCTCCCCTCTGCCCCTACTCCTCCCCGGAAGAGGGGCCTGCTCCCCCCCCCCCCCCCCCACCGCACGCGGAACTGGGAGGAGGGAGTGGACCAGCTCACGTGTCTCCTCACCTTCTGGGCTGAGGTGCCTCAGGAAGGGCTCCCAGCGGGCGGCTCCCACCCACAGGACCAGGAAAAGCCCCGCAGGTGGGAGCACGCCCTCCCCCCGACCACACCCCCCCCCCCAGCCTCACAGGGGACCCTCCCAGCAGCCTCACTTCCGGACAGAGGAGGTAGCCTCAGCTGTGCCTAAGGCCAAGGTGTCATCTGTCACTGTCCGCGCCCCGCACACTGTCCATCCCCAGTCCCGGGGGATCTCCCCGCAGGGCAGCCCCTCCGTCCACGGGTCTCCCCGATGCTCTGGGTGTTAGAAACCGACGCCTCTGGGAACCCGACACGCGGGAGGGAAGCCCCTTTACCTCCTGGAACCGGCTCAGAAAACCCAAACCCGGCCACCCCTGGAGGAGGGGGGTGCGGGAGGGGACAGAGGAGGGGGGCGCCAGGGCACCCCGCACCTGCACCCCTGCCTGGGACGACAGAACCCGGGGTGGGGAGGCTGGGAGCGGAGGGAGAGGAGGGGAGGGGAGGGCGGGGCGAGGCTTGGCGGGGTGTGTGTGTGTGTGTGTGTGTGTCCGGCGCCGGGGCCTCCTGAACCCTCTGCTCGGGACCTGGGGGCGCAAACCCCAAACAGCCACGGCCCGGTGACGGGCCAGCCAGTGCCCGTGTCCCGGGACCCCGTCCGTGGGCGGGTCGCTGGGACCGGCGCGCTCACCTGCGGGGTCCCCGTTGGGGTCTGGGCCGGGTTCACGGTTCCAGGTCCGGGGTCTGGGTCTGGGAGAGGGTCTGGGGGCGGGTCTGGGTCTGGATCCGGGTTGGAGTCCGGGTCGGGATCCGGGTCGGGGTCGGGATCCGGGTCGGGGTCTGGGTCCGGATCCGGGTCGGGGTCGGGATCCGGGTTGGAGTCCGGGTGGGGGTCCGGATCCGGATAAGGGTCCTGGTCGGGGTAGGGGTCCAGGTTCGGGTCCCGGTCCGGGGTTGGCTGAGGGTGGGGGTCCGGGGACCCGGCGTGAACGCGACCCCCGCTCGGTTGGCGTCTGGGAGGAACCCCGCGAGCCAGGGCTGTTGGGGCGGCGCAGGGGGGAGGGGCGCCCGGCTTCGATTGGCCGAAGGCGCCCACCCGCCCCGCCCCTCCGCTGTGCCCCGCCCCGGTCCCTCCCCTCAGCCCCGCCCCCTCCGCCGTGCCCCGCCCCGGACCCTTCCCTCAGCCCCGCCCCCCGGACCAGCTCCGCCCTCCGCCCCGCCCCCGGACCCTCCCTCAGCCCCGCCCCCGCCCTCAGCCCCGCCCCCCCCTGGACCCACAGGAGCCACGAGGCCGGGGAGCTCCAGACGGGCCCGGGGCCCAGGGTCCCTATGGGATGGTGTGTCCGGTCCTGGATGGGGGTTCGTTTTTGTTTGTTTACAAGCTTCTGGGAAAATGATGCCAACGTCCCCGTTTCCTGAGCCTCTAGCCTGGAACCCCAGCTTGTCCTCTGAGCCGTAAGAGGCCTCACCGGCCTCCTGGGGGGCTGTTCCCCGTGGGCGGCTCCCTCCTCCTGGCCCGCCGCACCCGGTGGGGTCCCTGGCGGCAGACGCCCCACTCCAGTCTCTGCCTCGTCCTCACCAGGCCACCCTCTCTGCGGCTGCCTTCCCTCTGTTCCTAAGCACCCCAGTCATCTTGGGCCTCCTCCCGCGTGACCCCATCCTAGCCCCTCTGGTCTGTGGTGAGGGGTGCCCTTGCCCGAGGGAGCCAGCAGCGTGGCTGCACCTGAGGGGGTGCCTCTGCCTGACACCCCGCCGCCCAGCCGCCCGAGCAGAGTGACGCCAGGAGCTCCGCCTGCACTCCCAGCTCAGGAGCAGCGGCCTGATCAGCGCCATGGACACCGAGTGCCCGCTCAGGGGGAGACTCCAGAGGGAACGGCGCCCCGCCCGCCCGGGAGCGAGGCCCAGCCTTTCAGCGGGTGTGTGTGTGCGTGTGCGTGTGTGCGTGCGTGCGTGTGTGTGCGTGTGTGCGCGCGTGTGTGCGTGTGTGTGCATGTGCGTGTGCGTGTGTGTGTGTGTGAGACGCGGTTCATTGTCTTCTCCCTGAACAAAGAAACACCTGGCCTGGCGGGGACCCGGCTGAAGGCTCACTGAACTCAGAAAAGGGCCAGAGGGACCCACCTCTATCCGCCCACCTGGAGGTCGGAAGGCTGCGGCGATGCATCCTGGGAAACTGGGAGTTTTCCCTGGCCTTCACGGACACTCGGTCCCACGGCCACCTCCCCGCGTGTTCTCCGTCCCAGACGGGTCTGCGAGGGCACGGCACACCTTCCTGCTTCCCCGAGGGGTGTGCCCCGTGCCCACACATTCTCGGGATGAACTACATTTACGGCCACACCAGGTGCCCGCCGAATGGCCCCAGGCTGCCGTGCCTGTGTAAAGATGCTCTTTTATCTCTGACTTCCCTCTTCACTCTCAGCCTCTGCTCCCCTCTGTGGGCCTCGGTTTTGGCATCTAGAAAATGGGCACAACAACCCCGGTGCTCCAGGAAGCCGAGGCCCAGGCTGGACTCACGAGGGGGAAGGCAGGAGGTGAGAGCGGGGCTGGGGGGGGGGCCCTGCATCACCCTGCAGCCGGGGGCTGGGCCAGGGGGCGGGGAGTCCCTGAGCCCGTGGCCTGCGCTCCCCACCAGCAGCCTGCCTGGTGCGCCCACTGCACGGTCACTGCCCAGGAGCCCCCGGGGGAGCGGGAGGCAGGGCCGAGGCACAGACACAGGGATGGGTCTCCCCGGGAGCCCCCCAATGAGCGGTCTAGGGGTCTCCCCTGCGGGGGCACAGGGCTCAGCTGTTCCCAGAACCCGGTCAAAGCCCCCAAAGGAGGGTCTATTTCCTGGGGCTGCTGTTCCGATGACTGCAGACTGGCCTCAGCCAACAGGAACAGGTGCTCCCCCGTTCTGGGGCCGGAATCTGAAATCAGGGTGTCGGGCTGTGCTCCCTCGGAGGGCTCCAGGGGAGGGTCCTTCCTGCCTCTTCAGCTTCTGGGGGCTCCTGGCTGCACCCCTTCCATCCTCACGTGGCCCCTCCTCCGTCCTCACCTGACTTCTTGAGAGTGTTTATGTGGCCCCGCCCCCTTCACGTGCCCACTGTTGTGTGTTCACATGGCCCCGCCCCCTTGAGACCTTGGATGGACCTGTTTCCGGGGTGCCACCTCCCTGGTTGGCTGTCCGCCTGCTCTCACACCTGTCAGCACAGTCCCTTTGGCAAAGTCCTTCCAGAAAAAACCGTGTGCGCGTGTCCTCTTTCCTGCTGGGACTGTGACAGCTGGGATTGAAAGGAGATAGGAGAGCAGTGGCCGTCCAGAGTCCATGCAAGAGGTCCAGAGGGGCCCGTGCCTCCCTGGAAGGCTGGGGGAGGGAAGGGTGGTGAGGCGGGGGTGCTGACTAGGGAGCAGAAAGCCCTCAGGGCAGGTGGGGCGCACACACAATCACCTCACACTCCTGTGAGGAGCAGCTGTGGCCCATTACACAGGTGAGGCTACTGCAGCACAGAGAGGGGAGCGGCTTCCTCCAGGGCACACAGCATAAAAGGGCGGAGCTGAAAAGGGAACCCTGGGCTGCCCAGCCTGTGTCTCCTTGACCTGTGACCTCTGGGTAAGCGGCCCCTCACCCTGTGGCCATTTGCTCTGATGAGCGCCCCCCCACTCCCCTCCCCGCCCCCCCTCACCCCGCCGTCTGTGGCTCAGATTACAAAGTGCCGTTACTTTTCCCCGTCTGGCTTCCGCTGCCTGCCTCCTGGCAGGTCTTGTTTTACCTGGAAAAGAAATGGATTCGGGGTCTGCAAACCGCCGACTTCCTGCATTCGCTCTGTGCGACGTGCCTCTGCCCCGGTGCCGCCTGGTGCACGTCCCCGATGCCACCCACCTCCGTGGCAGCATCTCTCACCCCCTGAAGCCCCCATGCAGCCCACAGCACCCTCATCCCTGCAGCTCCAGGGACCTGCTGAGCCCAGGCCCCAGCCAGTCACTAGTCCCCCAGATCCTGCCTGCAGCCCCGGGGTCCTCAAACCAGTCTGGGAGGGGCTGGTGGGTTGACCCCTTAGACAGAGGGGTGCAGACACCCGGTGGGCACTCCGCCTGCCCCCGTGCCACCCCCTGCTCCCAAAAGGCGATGAGCACCGAGCTGGCTTCCGGCTCCGGGAGGGCTCGGCCTGCGCAGTGGCCACTGGAGGGTCCCGTCGACAGAGTGGCAGGCGGCACAGGCCTCCCAGGGAAGCTGGGTGCCCACCTGGCCCCAGAGCCCTCACTCAGCCTCCCCCTCACCCCTGCTGAAGGGGGACCAGGTGTGGTTCCCCCCAGCCCAGCTGTCTGCCTTCGGAGGCAGCAGAGGCGGTCGCCCTCTGCTGGCCGGTTCCCGTTCCTGCAGAAGGTAGAGCCGTCCCTGCGCCCAGCCAGTGCCCATGGGGCCAGCCCAGCCCAGCTTCCATCTCACAGTCAGAGCCAGGATGGAGCGGAGCTGGACTGGGAATTGGGGGTAGGGGGGGCTCTGCTGCTGATGCATGTGGCCCCCTCTCACGAGCCCGGGAGGCTCCGGGGCCCCTGCACCTGTGCCACTGGGGCCAGGTCGCCGTTTACCCTGCAGAGAGGTGGCAGGAGCTCACCCCAGAGATCTCTGAAGAGACAGCTGAGCAGAAAGTTTTGCTCAGGGGAGTGGAGGCCCCGCCCCTCTCCTCGCTGCCTCCAGGGGGCGCCCACACCTCCCGCAGGGAAGGGCAGGCTCCATCACCATCACCATCATCAACTTCACCATCATCACCGTCACCATCATCATCATCACCATCATCACCATCACCACCACCACCACCACCACCACCGTCACTTGGGGAGACAGCTTGGGGGAGCAGGGTGGAGTCTCCTCTGGCGCTAGGAATTTTGCACGACCTGAGCTGAGGGAGGCAGGCTGGATCTGTCTCAGGTGCGGGTCTGTCTCGGGCGGGCGGGGGGATGAGAACCCTGAGCTGGGTGTGGATGGCTGGATTCTGTTCTCTCCTTATTCCAATTTGGCCACCAAATCGTTCTCAAGTGTTTTTTGGAGAAATGCAAAAAAAAAAAAAAAAAAAAGTCATCTCAGTGGTAGACGCCTGTCTAATTTACCATCTAAACATGATTGAAAGTTCATGCTCTGGAAATGGAAGAAAGGGAACTTTCCCACGGTGGCTCTGGGGGGGCCTGGGGGGCATATGTTCCTTACCTTTCATTTGCTGATTGAGGAGTTCAGCTCACAGCAGCCCCCACAAACCACCCCGCACCCTTCAATTAATTAGACGCTGGGATTAGACACCACAGCAAGCAGGGTCTCGGGAACCATCCCATGAGGTTGCGATTGCTTTGAAGACAAAGTGAGCTCTCGGAGGCGGTTACCCTAATCCCTTTCCCACCCAAACGTAAACACACAGCGTTTGATGCCACTGAGAACTGGGCAGCCTTTTGGAATCTTTGGGGGCAGCTTGCTGGGGATTTTGTAAATGAAGGGTTTTGGAACCTACTCCAAGGATATTTAAAATTCCTCAGTCTCACCAGTAGTTAGAAAAGGTCTCCATCGAACGAAGTCGTGGGGAGAATAAACATCTTTGCGTCTGTGCTTGGGTTCCACGCGGGGCACGCGTGTCTGTGCCTCCGGACGATGTTTCCCGACGTGACAGGTTCGCTCAGCATCGGTTTCCTCGTGGATATTTTGATGTTGACGTGGGCTCCCCGGTCCTTGGACGTGGTGGTAGGAGCGCCGTCCGAACAGTCGGGGCCGGGCTCCCATGGAACCCCTCGCGGCTGTGGTGACGTGCGGCGAGTTTGGCCACGGCGCCTGGGACACGTGGGTTCCGAAAACCATGGTAATTACTGTTTCTGTCTCCAGGGGAAGGTTCTCAGGCAAAACCTGCTTTTGTTTTGTTTTCAGCGTTTGCGTGTGGATCCAGCAGGGGGCAGGCGGAGCCCACGAATGGCTGGGCCAAGGCGTGCGCGGGGCCTGCGGGGGTGGGTCCTCTCCCCAGAGCGGCCTGTCCAGCCTTCGCCCGGCACAGAGAAGGTTCCCACAGTCTTAACGGGAAGAGCAGCCGGTACCCGAAGGGGCGGCCCCAGGCCACGGGCAGGGAGCCCTGTAGATCTGCAAGGACGCGCGTGAGGATGTAACGGGGAACGTTAATGTATGAATAGAACCGGAGAGCCGCGGGCACCCTTGTGGGCCGCCGGGGCCTGGGCATCTGAGGATGCGGTCGTTCTCGCGTCCTGAGGGAGCGCCCACACGGGGCGGGGGCGCTGTCTCCTGCGGGCGGCTGCCGCAGCCTGGTCTGTGGAGGGCGCGGGATGGGAGCTCGCCGTGGGTTCGTGCCGGACTGGCTTCCTGGCTCTGCTCCTCGTGAGTGTCAGGGTCAGTCTCCGCAGTTGGCAAGTCGCCTGCCGTGGTTCTGACGCGACTGCACCGAACCTGCCCATCGGTCGGGAAGAGCTGACCCCTGACAAAGTACGGAGTCTCCATCCACAGCCACGTTCCGTCTCTCATCCATCCATCCATCCATCCATCCATTCTTTCATTCATGCATTCATCCATCCATCCATCCATCATCCATCCATTCTTTCATTCATTCATTCATCCATCCATCCATCCATCCATCCATCCATCATCTATCCAGTCTTTCATTCATCCATCCATCCATCCATCCATCCATCCATTTTTTCATTCATGCATTCATCCATCCATCCATCTATTCATTCATTCATCCATCCATCCATCCATCATCCATCCATCCATTCTTTCATTCATCCATCCATCCATTCATCCATCCATCCATTCATCCATCCATCCATTCATCCATCCATCCATCCATCCATCCATCCATCCATCCATCCATCCATTCATCCATCCATCCATCCATCCATCCATCCATCAATCCATCCATTCATGCATTCATCCATGCATTCATTCATTCATCCATTCATCCATCATCCATCCATTGTTTCATTCATGCATTCATCCATCCATCCATCCATCCACTCATTCATTCATGCATCCATCCATCCATCCATTCATGCATTCATCCATGCATTCATTCATTCATCCATCCATTCATCCATCCATCCATCCATCCATCCATCCATCCATTCATTCATGCATTTATCCATCCATACATACATACATACATACATTCATCCATCCATCCATCCATCCATCCATCCATCCATCCATTCATGCATTCATCCATGCATTCATTCATTCATCCATTCATCCATCCATTCTTTCATTCATGCATTTATCCATGCATTCATCCATCCATCCATTCATCCATCCATCCATTCATTCATTCATCCATGCATTCATTCATTCATGCATTTATTCATTTATTTATTCATTTTTAAAATGTATCTTTATTGATTTCAGAGAGGAAGGGAGAAGGAAAGAGAGATAGAAACATCAGTGATGAGAGAGAATCATGGATCAGCTGCCTCCTGCACGCCCCCCACTGGGGATGGAGCCCACAACCTGGGCCTGTGCCCTGACCCAAATCGAACTGTGACCTCCTGGTTCCTAGGTCGCTGCCCACCCCCTGAGCCACCGGTGGGCTGTGTATTCTGTATCAACTGTTCCGAGCACCTCCCTTTCTGTGACGCCCACGTCCACGTGCTTTCACGTCCCAGTGCCCGTCCGTTGCTGGAAGCGTTGACTTTCTACTGAAATTACCTCCCACTGTCCAGTGGCCGAGTGGCTGGCTGAGTGAGAAGGAGGGCTTCAGAGGCTGGGGGGTCGGGGCTCCGGGCGAGGCCTGCGGAGGGTGGGCGGCCGGGCTGCACCACTTCAGTCTTATTCTCGGCGTTTCCGCTCCTGCTGCCCGTGAGGAAGCCTGAGGTGACATCATGGGCCTCACCCTGCCCTCCTGTCAAGCTCCTGCCCCGCCCGGCAGGGCACCCTCCTCCACATGCCATTTCTGGAAGGGAAACTGGCTGACTCTGACCCCCCGAGGACACAGGGTGCGGCATGCAGGCTGCGTGGCCACACGCCCGGGTGCCCGCCTGGTTGGGGAACGGCGGCCTGACTGGCTATTCCACGTCCACGGAGCCATGTGTTTGCGGTCCTTCGGGAGTGACGACACGTGGGCGCTCATTTGGCGCCGGCCGAGGTGAACGGGACAAAGAGTCGGGCTCTGCCGTGAAAGCGATCGTTTTGCCTGGATTGGGTTTTGTCTAATGTCGGCTGCTTCTGACAGAGGTGCCTTCACCCCTCTCCACACAGTGACTAGACATAAGCCCATCACGCCCGCCAGCGGCTCAGGGGGTGAGTGTCGACCTATGACCCAGGAGGTCACGGTTTGATTCCTGGTCGGGGCACATGCCCAGGTTGCGGGCTCGATCCCCAGTGAGGGGTGTGCAGGAGGCAGCCGATCCGTGATTCTCTCTCATCATTGATGTCTCTCTCTCCCTCGCCCTTCCTCTCTGAAACCAATAAAAATATTTTTAGAAATCAATCAATCGATTGATCGATCAACAATTATCTATGAGGTGGAGTGACGGATGGGTCCCTGAAGCAGGCACTGCCTCGCTGTCGCTGCGACGCCGACCCGGGAATCGGAAGAGAAGCAGGCGGGACGGCGGCGCAGGCAGGAGCCCGTCCAGGGGCCAGTCTGAACGTGGGCGCTCGCTCCGGGGTGGGGTGGGGTGGGGAGGGCCACGGGCGAGGGTTTAGCCTCGGAGCGCAGACCCCGCGTGTGATGTCCGGTCCCTGCGTGGAGGGTCTGCTGCGCTCCCGTGCAGGGCGGCCGGGCCGGAGGGTGACGCAGGGCGGTGCCAATGGGATGCCACCACCAGCCGCAGGGCCGCGCTCATCACACCCGTCTCTCCAGCCCCGTCCACGGCGGCACCGGCCCGGTGCCGGGGAACGGACGGGCTGAGGCCGGAGGTGGACCAGGCCTGCTTCAGGCCCCTCGGTCTGGGTCCTCCTGTCAGCCTGCCAGGGCTGATCCCGCCCCCCGATTCTGTGCTGGAAGGCGACCCCAGCGCCCAGTCACCGTGTGTGAGGACGGTTCTGAGAGGCGGTCAGGTGAGGGCGGCCATCGGTGACCCTGACCGCACAGGCCTCCCGCCTGAGGAGCGGGGATCTGGGCGGAGACGTGAGCGGGCAGACGGCGCCGACAGCAGGAGGGCCTCAGAGGAACCCGCTCAGCCCCCCCACACACAACGTGGAAGACGTTAGGGCGCGTTGGAGCGTTGCTGGGTGTGAGCCTGGACGGCACCGCGAGCTCGTCAGGAGGCAGGAACGTCTGGTGAGCTCAGCAGGGCGGCGGTGAGCGGTGTGGGGCGCTGCTGGGCCTGTCCCTCCTCGGGGACCCGCCGCCTCCGCCTCCGCCCGGAGGAGAGTACCAGCCCAGCCCTCCTCGCTCCGGCCTCAGGGCGTGTGTTTCCATTTCTTCATAGTTCAGTCACGTGACCTCCCACCCCTGAGCAGCGCCCCGCCCGCCCTCAGGGAGGGGGTGTCCTCGAAAGATGTGAAGCAGCATTTGGGGTGGGGCTGGGGGTGGGGTCTGGTCTCCCCCCAGCCTGGGGGTGAGGTAGGGGCTCCCCCCGAGCCTGGGGGTGAGGTACGGGCTCCCCCCGAGCCTGGGGGTGAGGTAGGGGCTCCCCCTGAGCCTGGGGGTGGGGTCGGGGCTCCCCCAGAGCCTGGGGGTGGGGTCTGGTCTCCCCCCAGCCTGGGGGTGAGGTAGGGGCTCCCCCCGAGCCTGGGGGTGAGGTAGGGGCTCCCCCCAGCCTGGGGGTGAGGTACGGGCTCCCCCCAGCCTGGGGGTGGGGTCTGGTCTCCCCCCGAGCCTGGGGGTGGGGTCTGGTCTCCCCCCGAGCCTGGGGGTGGGGTCTGGTCTCCCCCCAGCCTGGGGGTGAGGTAGGGGCTCCCCCCAGCCTGGGGTGAGGAATCCGCCTGGGAGGAAATGTGCCGGGTGGGGTGCTGCCCGCGCCCCTGGTGACGAGTGGTCATTTCTGGGACCGGCACACGTGTCCGGTTAGAGCACGCAGGCTTTCGAAGGCGGGGGCAGCGTTGTCTGTAAATAAGCGCCGCGTTAGGTGACACGTTGTCCGTTTGA